>NC_090268.1:200793360-202215830 GCF_040414725.1 Anabrus simplex
GTAGTATTTATCGATAGGACCACTAATAATATAAATATTTGAGAATTAAATTGTAGACCTTTCCCTAAACTACCATTTCACCGGGCGAGTTGGCCGTGCGCGTAGAGGCGCGCGGCTGTGAGCTTGCATCCGGGAGATAGTAGGTTCAAATCCCACTATCGGCAGCCCTGAAGATGGTTTTCCGTGGTTTCCCATTTTCACACCAGGCAAATGCTGGGGCTGTACCTTAATTAAGGCCACGGCCGCTTCCTTCCAACTCCTAGGCCTTTCCCATCCCATCGTCGCCATAAGACCTATCTGTGTCGGTGGGACGTAAAGCCCCTAGCAAAAAAAAAAAAACCTATCATTTCACTCAGTGTGAATAAAGTGATTTATAGCCTAGATTCTAGAAGCTCATCCCCCGACTTTACATACCGATTTTCATTAAATTCTCTTCAGTCGTTTTCTTGTGATGCGTGTACATACATACAGACAGACAGACATTACGGAAAAGGAAAAAGTGCATTTCCTTGTTACTGTGGACATAACCGATACAGAAATACCATTATTTTCAAATTCTGAGCAATGTACAAACAAAACTCTTATTATATATATATATATATAGACACATCTCAGGGATATTGGGTAATGGTTTGTTATTTTCCATTATTGAATTTTTCAATATTTGAGTATGAACAGACTTTATTGTAATTACCAGTTACAAGAGAATGAAAGGCTCCTGCTATGTGACTTGGATGATTTGTCGTCCTTCCACTGCTGCATTCTATGTTCAAACATCAGTACCTCTCTGTGAAATTTATGCATGATAAAATTGAGGTGGGACAGATTTCCTCTGGGAATTCCAGTTCCCCTTGTCAGTTTCTTTGCAATAACGTTCCATAATCATTTGCCAATCCCCAGGAGATGGTTGACTGGCCTCCTTAGCTGTTACATTCTTATACCTGTAATTGTAGAAAATTTCAACCCCACGTCAAGTCAGTTTTTGTATTTATGGCTGAATTAACGGCAAGTTATAGGTTAGGTATTAATTTTGTATTGTCGTTATCACGTATTGCATTGTAGGAATACTGTGTGTATGTGTTGATGTATGGGAGTCATTGTTTGGACGTTGTAACAACTCTATATTAAACTGGTGGCATTCTGTATCTGAAAGTGGGAAATCTTGGTAACTAAATATCAAGAGCGTGCAAGATGTTTTGTTTGCCCAAAATGGCGTGTGTCTCCGGGCAGTTTCAGGGCGTTAGTGCGCCAAACTTATGTGTCACAATTTCAAACGGCGTGCCACATGTGATAAATATGGAAGATTGGCATTTGCTAGTACAGAGAAAATCATGTGATGTGTAGAAGTCTATTTTATGGCTGGTTTGTTGGAAGAGAGGTCTTGTTGGTGTTGAGTAGTGGAAGTGTTGAGATTGGGTTGTCCTGCTTTAAGTGTGCGTTGTTTAGCCATATTGTATGCCGGTGTCTGACCATTGGAGATTGCTCTCGTTTATGGATGTCCGGTTGGGACGCACTGCATGGTTAGAGATCATTATATGATATCTACACTAAATGTTATATACCCTGTGAAGTGCTATGCCACTGAACTTGGCGTAATACACTGACTGACAGAGCAAATGCAACACCAAGAAGGAGTGGTTCGAAAGGGATGAAAGTTGGGGAAAAAACAGAGACGGCACGGACGAATAATTGATGTTTATTTCAAACCGATATGCAGGTTACACAATGCGCACGGCATCGACTCAGTAGGATGTAGGACCACCGCGAGCAGCGACGCACGCAGAAACACGTCAAGGTACAGAGTCAATAAGAGTGCGGATGGTGTCCTGAGGGATGGTTCTCCATTCTCTGTCAACCATTTGCCACAGTTGGTCGTCCGTACGAGGCTGGGGCAGAGTTTGCAAACGGCGTCCAATGAGATCCCACACGTGTTCGATTGGTGAGAGATCCGGAGAGTACGCTGGCCACAGAAGCATCTGTACACCTCATAGAGCCTGTTGGGAGATGCGATCAGTGTGTGGGCGGGCATTATCCTGCTGAAACAGAGCATTGGGCAGCCCCTGAAGGTACGGGAGTGCCACCGGCCGCAGCACATGCTGCACGTAGCGGTGGGCATTTAACGTGCCTTGAATACGCACTAGAGGTGACGTGGAATCATACGCAATAGCGCCCCAAACCATGATGCCGCGTTGTCTAGCGGTAGGGTGCTCCACAGTTACTGCCGGATTTGACCTTTCTCCACGCTGACGCCACACTCATCTGCGGTGACTATCACTGACAGAACAGAAGCGTGACTCATCGGAGAACACGACGTTCCGCCATTCCCTCATCCAAGTCGCTCTAGCCCGGCACCATGCCAGGCGTGCACGTCTATGCTCTGGAGGCAATGGTAGTCTTCTGAGCGGACGCCGGGAGTGCAGGCCTCCTTCAACCAATCGACGGGAAATTGTTCTGGTCGATATTGGAACAGCCAGGGTGTCTTGCACATGCTGAAGAATGGCGGTTGACGTGGCGTGCGGGGCTGCCACCGCTTGGCGGCGGATGCGCCGATCCTCGCGTGCTGACGTCACTCGGGCTGCGCCTGGACCCCTCGCACGTGCCACATGTCCCTGCGCCAACCATCTTCGCCACAGGCGCTGCACCGTGGACGCATCCCTATGGGTATCGGCTGCGATTTGACGAAGCGACCAACCTGCCCTTCTCAGCCCGATCACCATACCCCTCGTAAAGTCGTCTGTCTGCTGGAAATGCCTCTGTTGACGGCGGCCTGGCATTCTTAGCTATACACGTGTCCTATGGCACACGACAACACGTTCTACAATGACTGTCGGCTGAGAAATCACGGTACGAAGTGGGCCATTCGCCAACGCCGTGTCCCATTTATCGTTCGCTACGTGCGCAGCACAGCGGCGCATTTCACATCATGAGCATACCTCAGTGACGTCAGTCTACCCTGCAATTGGCATAAAGTTCTGACCACTCCTTCTTGGTGTTGCATTTGCTCTGTCAGTCAGTGTACAACGCGAGTATGATTTCAGTATAAAACAAGAAACCAAGAACTTGTCACCGAAGTTACTGGAGAGTATGGCTGTGGTATGGGGGCATTTATCATCAACCTCCATCTACAATCAATCAACCACTACAGATCAATTTGATATGGTGTAGCGAGTTATACTGCATACGTTTGTGATCCAGATATTCAGACTAGTCAAATACAAGTAAAGGTTTTGTGTATATATGTACAGTGAGTTTGGCGTGTGGCAAAGGACGGAGAAAGTCCGAATACAGTGTTGATAGAAATGGTCGTCGTACCAGCTAATTTATTAAGCTTGTAATTATGACATGTAAATTCTGTGCGGGTTATAAATAAGAAAAGATAAACAGTGTATATCGGATGTTGTAATTTGTTTTATATTACTGATGAGGTTAAGTTTGTAAGTATATGTATATATTTTAATGGACAGTGTGTCATTTCAGACAAGAATACAACCTTCCTAGAATGTCCTAATGCCTTTACTTTCAGTTCAGCAAGTCATCAGGTTAGAAAGCAAGTCGGCATATAGTCAGCATATGACCCCACCCTGGAGGATAGTTTATTCTCATGCTCATTTCATGTTATGTATCATCAAGTACACTGGCGCCCAATCAGTTTTCTTTTGTTAGTTCTGTTCCAGAACAGTGAATTAAATGTAAATGTATTGGGGAGTCCAGAAAGCTGTAGATGCTACTTGGTGCTACAGGAGTTTCATTTGCATAATTATAATAATAATCATAATAGATGTATGAGCATTATCCTGTGTAGTGCAAGTTTAAAGTGGATATCTTCATTTTTAGTTCTAGTTATCTGGTGATCACGTAGTAGAGTTTGTGTTTGGTTGGTGTAAGTACGAGGGCAGATCAGAAAATAAGTTGCACTTCCCAGTTATGGCCATTTATTACACCACCTATACAACAGCACACGACTATAACAACGTACACTGTAACGTCACTTTTCCACATAGTTTCCAAGAGACTCCAAATATTTCTGCGAACGCACAACCAACTTGTTGATGCCGGATGCATAGAAATTTCCTCCAGCGTTCTGCAACCACTCATCGGTCTGGAAACGTTGGCCACCGAGCTCCGTCACATGGCGCTAGTTCGGGACTGTAGGGTGGATGTTTCCAGACCTCCCACTCGAAACGCTGCTGCAGTTCTCTTGTTTGGCGGGCCTTGTGAGGTGTTGCGTTATCGTGCAACAAAATCACACCGGCGCTTCTCTTCAATCGATTTATGCAACCATTGCAACGTTCGACAATGCGACGCCGTGTTGATTCGGCATGAAATCCACGTGCAGCAAACCCTCCATGTCAAAAAACAATGTCGCCATAACCTTACCGGCTGAAGGTTGAACCTTGGCCTTCTTTCGTTATGGTGATGAGGGGTGTACCCATTCCATTGATGTTTGCTTCGTTTCGGGGGTGAAGTGGTGGACCCATGTTTCGTCGCCTGTGACGATTCACTGCAGAAACCCGTTGCCGTCTGTGGCATAGCGTGGCAAAAATTCCAGGGATGATTGGAAACGTTGACCCTTGTGTTCATCGGTGAGAAGACGTGGGACCCATTTTTGACACAGCTTACGATATCCAAGGTCCTCGTGAACAATGGCGAACACACTACCATACGACATGTTCAGCTGCGTCGCAGTTTCTCTCAGTTTAATGCGCCGGTTCTGTCTAATGATTGCATTCACACTGTTGACCTTTGCACGGGTCCTGGACGTTGCGGGCCTGCCTTCGCGAAGGGTGTCCATGATATCCATGCGTCCAGCTTCGAATTGCTGACATCACTTTACAATACCTTGCTGGGAAATGGCCCGCTCCCCATACACAGCACTAATTTCACGATGAATGTCCATGCAATTCTTCCTTTGGGCCCATAGGAATCTGATTGTCGCACGCACCTCATATTTGGAGTGAACGTCCAGTTGACGCGCCATTGCATTTGGACACTATTCACACAATACTAGACGAGACACCACAGCGACTTGCCTAACAGACGTGTGGGCAGTCTCTATCCCTTTCTCTGCTGTGCCCACGTTTGCGACCTACAGCGCACTGCTGCGGCGCGTTAGTGCAACTAACCTTTTGATCCACCTACGTACAGCGGCCTCCTTAGATGTTACATTCTTATACCCTGACACTCTTTCAAGTTTCACTACCTGATCTAGCATCTGACTGCAAGTAGGTTAAATTGATTAAGGGCCGGAATAATAATGAGGGTTTAAACTGAAGATTGAGTTAAACTGTAACTTGAGTTTAAACTGATGTTGAGTCTTATAATTACCGGCCTAAGTTAAACTGAGGTGAAGAAGGAAATATATGATCTTGGTAGCAGTGACTTCGAGAAAAGATGACTGTCAATAATGTTTTGCAGTGACTTGCAAGAAAAGATGACTATCGATAATGTTTTGTTTACTTCTTGTAGGTAAAATGGCAGATAAAAGCAATAAAAGTTGTCCTAATTCTACTTGTAAGGAAATAGAATTGCTTGTGCAATTTGTACAGAAGTATTTATCTAGTCCGTGAAACAGTGGTCTTATGAATTTCTCCGAAACTTCCCATTTTAATAAATATACTACGGGAGGCATAAAACCGCCATGCTGACTGAGGGGCTCTACAGCATGAGAAGGAAGTTACTTTGTTTTCTAAAATTTACACTTTTGACATTCAAACAGTACAAAGAGTCATTTTTACATTCTTACCTTTTCATTGCATTTGCTGAAATAGGGTTATGACAGTCTGTTTTGTAAGCCTAAACCTATAATCTATTAGTTTTATGGTCCGTATTGATAGTTCAAGTACAAGTATGAAGGATGAGTTCTCCACCTAATCAATACTTTATTTTACATAGTGTCAATATTATTTACATAAAAAGACAGTTTCGACCTGTAAATAGGTCATCTTCAGCTGCTAGAGAACCTACTTAATAGCGACTGTACAGAATAAATACTACTAAAATTAATTTAATTTTATTATATTTTATTTACAGGTCGAAACCGGTACTGTCTTTTTATGTACATAATATTGACACTATGTAAAATAAAGGATTTATTAGGTGGAGAACTCATCTAATTTGAACCACTTCGTCATCGCTTAGTATTTCTTTAAATACCTCAAAATTATCTTCAAGATCCATTCGTTCTGCCATGTTGTAAGGTTATGTATCCTTAAACTTCAGTTTAAACGGTAGATGAGTGGCAGTAAAATTAATCTTTAGTTAAACTTAAGATTAAGTTTTGTAATAAACGACTAACAGATAAACCGAAGTTTAAACTGAACCAACAGTTTAAACCTTTATTATAATACCGACCTTAAGAAAACAGTGTTTTATTCATCCAAAACTATATGTATAATCATAAATTTAATAAGGATTTATTTTTTCAGATGATGGTGTGGCATCGGATATTTGTAAATTACGCATGAAATCTGAAGACTTTACCCTGATCAAAGTTATTGGCAGGGGTGCATTTGGGGAAGTGCAATTGGTAAGTCCATTTATACAGTATATGTATAACTGTTGACTAGCAAGTAAAATTCCTTCATAATTTGTTACATCAGTTCTAGTTATTTTAATAATTATTAATGGTACATGGTGTGGGTTGATGCAAGTGTAATGGTCTGTTATAACTTGGAGACAATTCTCTAACCAATGGGTAAATAAGGGAAAGATCGAGCTCGATGATTATTGTTATAATAATTATTACGACTCGTGAGGTGTGACTATGAAGTTGTTTGTCTATTATTATTATTATTATTATTATTATTATTATTATTATTATTATTATCATTATTATTATTATTTATGTAGGTATGGCTGGACTTAATTTGTTATAAATCGTGGTCTTATTATTTGTGGGTTGTATGTGAGGTTATGTTACGACATGTTTGCTTGTACGTATATTAATAAGAGTTTATTTGATGTAAGAACCCGTAGGGCCGATTGTATAAACATCACTGACTGGAGAACAGTTTTAATCTAAGTTCAGAAAATGATCTGAGATTAGACCGGTGTTTTGTTGTAGAACACTGGTCTAAGATCAACTAATTGAAGTTCAGTTTTAATCCCAGTTCATTTGTGAGCACGTGGCAACAGCGCAGAAATAGCCGAGTGTCACGAGTCACATTGAGCAGTGTGATCTGTTTTCATTCGTATTCTGTGTGCCGAGCAAAAGAAATAAAGAAAAAATGACTGAAATATTTGTATTGAACAAGTAAGTAGAGAAATCATATATTAATCCTGTATTATGTAAGTTAAATTTGTCGGCAAGCAATTCGCCTATACTTCTTTATTTCTTCTATTTCAGGCTCCTGCTTCCGGATCAGCTGATCTCCACACCTCAACCTCGAAAACAGCTGATGTGCTCATGCCTAGCATTAAAAATGAAATTGAGACCTTAAAACTAGATTATGAAATTTTAAAAAATGGAAATTTTAATGAAAAGGAGAAAGTTAGGCCTGGACAATAAGGAAAACTCGGTTTAATTGCATAGTACAGTGGCATTATTAGACGCATACAGTTGTAAAGTACATTATGTTTTTGGCTATTTTTGTTGGAGATTTACTGTTTGTATAATTTAGTTTGAACCACTTTTCGTAATAGCCAACTGTAAATTTTTTGTAAATATTGTTACCTAAATACGTTATTAATAATTGCTGCCCGTATAGCAGTGTTTTCTCTTCCATGAACGTCATTTGCAGCAGGTACTGGAATTTCTTTGAATGCTCTTCTTGCAGCGAACACAGCCTCATCCTTTTCAGGGACCTCGTCTACTGCATTTACACCGATATTGTGCAAGACAAATGCTGCAACTATGATTACCAGAACACGAGCTAACTTCACTTTTAGCCCCATACTGAGACAAGGGAACCGTCTTTTCACAACCCCAAATGTTCTTTCTATTGCTGACCTGGTTGCTTTATGGGCTCGATTATAAGCTTGCTCTGCAGCTGTTTCGGCATGAGGTACTGGAGTCAGCAGGTAACGACAACATTCATAGCCATTGTCTCCCAAGAGTATGCCTTCTGGAAAGTCGCCTGTTTCAAACTGAGCATGCACTCGTGAATTAATGAAAATATTGCTATCATGAGCAGATCCTGGCCATTTTGCTACGATATTTAGGGACCTGAGCCTAGCATCACAAATAACTTGAACATTTAACGAAAACCACTCATGATGATTCCTATAAACTTCTGCGTTATCGCCCCCAGGAGATATTATAGGTATGTAGCTTCAATCTATAGCACCTATAACACCAGGGAAATGTTTTACATCGAAAAAATCACGCATAATTTTCCTCACGTCAATTTGTTCGGAAGGCATTTTGATAAACTCGTGTTTCAGTGCAGCAATAAGATTAGATACGCGATGAACGGCTTTGGAGACTGTCGCTGCGTCTACATGCAGTAAATCACCGACGACTAACTGAAAACTTCCTGTGGCAAAGAATCTCAAAGTTATGACAACATGTGCATTGGAGACAAAGGTTTGTTTCTCTTGGTAGGTTTAACTAGAATATCACGCAACCTGAGTTCTAGCTGTTCCATGGTATCTTTTCCCAAGCGATTCCTCAGTTTAAACATCTCATCACTTAATTCTCCCATCGGATTTCCTCTTTTACAGAACACACGAGGAGCTTGACGAAATTCATCATTTTCATCATCAGAAGATATATCCGAGAAACAGAGTAACGAGACATCTGTAAAATACGAATGAGATAGCAACGTAAGCAATTTATCGAGGTTATGTTACAGAATTATTACATTACACTGCAGTAAAAGAAGCGTAATATTGCCTATATACAGACAACTATAGCTAGCAATGTATGAGGTTAGACTTAAGTGTAATTTATTTTTTACTATTTATCGTAAAAACACAGGTAATATTTTATTAACAATCAGCTGTTCTTGTATCTCAAGTAGAAAACAACTTCTTGAACTAAGATCAAAGAGTTTGATCAGAGACATTTCTCCAGTCAAAGTTGATCTTGGTTCAGTGCGAATTGATCTCAGATTAACGTTTATACAATACAAATGTCCGAGTTTTGCGTGAACCAAGAGCAATTTCTTCTCCGATCTAAGATCAAGATCATCCCACATAAGCACAACTTTGTCATTCAGAAGATTCAAGAGATGGAAGGGCAAGGTCTCATCAAACCCTCTACATCATGTTGGGCTTTGCCCATCGTCCTACCGAAGAAGAAGAATGGGGTGTATCAACTGTGTGTGGACTTTCACAAGTTGAACGAGAAGATTGTTAGTGGCGCCTATTCCATGCCTGACCTGAAAGACTCGCTGAAACAAGTAAGTGGGTCTAGGATTTTCAGCACGCTGGATCTCAATTCTGGATACCAGCAAGTGGAAGTCGAGGAAAGTTCTAGGCCACTGTCCGCCTTCATGATACCGAGAGGATTGTACCTGTTCAGAGTAATGCCTTTTGGACTGAAGAATGCTCCTCCAACCTTCATGCGACTGATGGATAAGGTATTGTCAGGATATGTTGGAGATTTTTGCCAAGTGTATCTCAACGACATTTTAATTCACAGCAAGAATTTTCAAGAACACCTTGTACACCTGAAGAATGTGCTGGAACGACTGAAAATTCATGGACTGACCTGCCAACTGGAGAAGTGCCACTTCGCCCCGTCCCGCATATAATATCTTGGCCATGTCCTAACATCTGAAGGTTTAGAAAGGCAACCGGAGAAGAATCGAGTTATCCAGGAAGCAGAACACCCGTGGACCAAGCGACAAGTAAGTCAGTTCCTTGGCTTGTGTGGATGGTATAGCAGCTTTGTGCCACACTTTGAAGAGAAGGCAATACCACTCACCGATCTACTCCATAACAACTGCCTGTTCCGATGGACCAGCAAGGAAGAGGAAACATTTCAAGGCATTAAGGCTGCAATATGCAACGCTCCCAGTCTAGCTCATCCCGATCCTCAACGGAAGATGTGCCTGCAGACAGACACCAGCGACTCCGGCATAGGAGCAGTGTTATTCCAGGAGAGGAGTGATGGCGGAAGGGACATCGAGTATGCCAGCAGAAAGATATCTCCCTCTGTACAATGCTACTACACTGCCGAGAAGAAAGCCTTAGCCGTGGTGTGGGCCATGGGCAAATTTAGAGGCTGCTTGGGAGGAAGGAAGTTCCAGCTGAACATAGATAACGATGGGATGGGCTCTGTTAATTGCAGAATTTGATTTTGATGTGTGTCACATCCGAGGATCGATGAACATAGGAGCAGACAGTTTATCTAGGCATCCGGCGATGGAACCTGAAGCCAGGAGTACCACTTTCGTGAGGGAGTCTCCACATTAACACCAGAGTGAACCCAGTGAAACTGTTCTTATGACCATCAGGAAGGAACTTGATCTGGGAGTAATCAAGCAATGGCAAGAACAAGTCAAAGCCCCGTAAGACCATGACGCAGTGGATTAGGAGACAGAACACTCACTGATAGTGGACTCGTCCCGAAGGAATTCAAGATGTGCTACAAGAACTTTGTGTTGACGGAGGACTCTTAATGTACAAATCTCACCTCTCCTAGATAGCACCTCTAGGTAGCACATGACGGACATCCTCTAGAAGTTCCACGACACCACTGAAGCCAGACATTCAGGAGGTGAAGAGACATAGCAGTCTACTCGACAAATATTCTTTTGGGTCAACATGTGAAAGGGTGTTATATCTGCGCCTGCACCAAGGTGAGCAACAGGAAGGCAGATTCCAGTCAGTGAGGAAGACGGCCGCAACGCCCTTGGGAGGTCATAGCCCTGGACTTGATGGGGCCTTACCCTTGTGAACACCAAGGGTTAAAGCAGGACTGCTAGTAATCACCGACCTCTTCACAAGATGGAGTGAAGCCTTTCCGATACCACAAGCCATGACAGGACGCATCGCCATTCTTCTACAAGATATATTCAGCCGCTACGCTTATCCACGGTGCATTCTGTCAGACAACGGGAGTCAGTTCACGTCAAGGAAGTGGTAGCAAATGATGACTGAATGGGGTGTGGAGCACTGGACCACCCCTATCTACAACCCAAGGGCCAGTCCAACGGAACGACGGAACGAGGAGCTATAAAGGATGCTACGGTTCTACGTAATAGACAAGGAACATCGACTGTGGGACCGTCAGATACCGCAGTCACTCTTTGCCCTATGACTACGCATCAACCATGTCACTGGCTATTACCCAGCGGAGCTGTTCCTTGGTCTAGAGCTATACGGCACCTGGGGTTGGAAGATTTGTCCACCACCCACTTCTGGTCAAGATGATGTAGCTGTTTCCCTAGCAGGGTGGCAGCACAACTTGGCCTACAGCGGGCGACTTGAACGCACTCTACAGTGTGATGACAGTAGTGTCAGACCTGTAGCTTAGATCCTTTCCAACAGAACAAATATGGGATCCATTCTGATAGGTGTCCATAGAAAGTAAGATGTTTTCTTCTGATGGCATCTATGAAGTTTTCTTGATGCTGGTAGAGCTCATTGTTGGGTTTGTACCATCGCCTTCCATCTGGTAGGATCCTTGGCCCTATTATTATTATTATTATTATTATTATTATTATTATTATTATTGTTATTGTTATTGTTATACTCCCTGTACGCCGCACTTTTAAATCTTGCGCCAATAAAACCTCCTCTACAGGGAAAACTCGGAACTTAAAACTGGACCAACTTATAAATTTTCTCAGATGATGTCACTACCGTAAAAAAAATTTTTGGTGAAGTTTCCTGAACTGTGTGAAATTCTACTTGTTTTGTTTTCCATTCAACAAGAAGTTTGGACATTCTCTCATAGAGGTCACTACAAAAACTATGATCATGCACCCTGGTGCGAAGTGAAAGAACCTTTCAGAAGAAATTTTGTTTTCCTAAGTTTTACTGTTACTGAATTTCGCTCATTCATTTTTGGGTTGGCAATATTTATCCTGTCTTTCCGCCTGTTTTGAGTTTAACCAATCAAGAATTTCTGTAATTAATTTCCTACCAATCACAGGTTTCTTCTTCGATTTCATGTGTAACTTTAAGCGACCCAATAAAATTAAGTGGGTGTGGCTGTTTTATTTATGAAAGGTCTCGAACTTTCCCCGAGGGTATATAAACTGCTGATTTTCACGTTTCCTGGCCACTTGATCAACATCTAACCTAGTGTGTGGACGTGTAGCAGGAGGCGGGAGGTGCCTCTTTCATCAGGCAGCAGCTCTTCAGTAAGGTAATGGCCGTTTAACACCTTTATTTCTTGCTAGCTCAGCACTTTAACCCGCGGGAAAGGTCTGAAACCTTTACAATGTAACCTATCTTTCCAACATGTAATTTTCTGCCATTTTATGTAAAAACTTCATAAAATCTGTAAGTGTAATTTGGGGATAGGGAGTAATTTACCCTCTTGAGCCCCCCCTATTTATGGTTTGAGGTGACTATGTTTTGGTAACTGGTTCTCTTCCTTAATAGCCCCTGTGTCATCGGCCTAGTGCCTTTTTAGGTTTTAAGAATGCATGTGTAGGAACGCAAATACCTGCCTCCATTCCTTTTGGTATTTCAGGCCATTTACTTAACCTGTTCTTTTTCTGCTAAGGCCCAGTAGGTTGGGTACAAGATACCCCCGTTTCATTTTGTAAGTGGTGCCTTAATGGCAAGTAATTGTAAAGTCTACTATTGCCTTGAAGAGGCTTGAAAAACTGAGAGTGTGTCAGCTCTTTTCTTGTGTTGTAAAAGTGCCTCTGGGAGGCCTGATATTGTAATTGGGAGCAAGTGCTCCATGTATCAGGGGTTTTCTGTCCTTTTGAACAAATTGTTGCTTGGTTAAAGTTGAACTAGGAGCTCAAAAGTTGTAAAGCCAGGGGCTGGTAGCCCAAGGGTGTCTAGGATTTGAAATCTTGGATTTTTCTAAGCCTTGTTTTTTAATTGCTATATCGTTGTTATACCACCTAGTGACAACTTGTTAAATTTTGTTATTCTTGCTTGTTAAAACTCAGAAAATATAACCTTTGTTCAAGTTTTAATTTAACTTTGATTTGGTAGTTAGACCCATTCACCCCGGCACCTTCTTTCACCTCTGCTGGTCCACCAAACCACAGTAATAATAATAATAATAATAATAATAATAATAATAATAATAATAATAATAATAATAATAATAATAATAATAATAATAATAATAATAATATAATTTAATTTAATTATAATATTCTATTATAATTAATTTCATAAGCTGAAGCCTAATCAAAAGTATATTCCGTATTTACGTGAATAATTCCCGCCACCGAATAATCCCTGCACCCTAATTTTAGGAAGGCTGATTTTCAAAAAAAAAAAAAAAAAGCCAACATTGACTCAAATAAAACCCACCCCACTAATTTCGTGCCTCTATTTTTTTTAAATATGCAGGTATTATTTGCGTAAATACAGTATTGTTAAAAACAAAACCCACACGCATGACCATCCTCCACTAATTGCTGTCTCTTTAAAAGTTCCCCACAGCAGGACCCTGGGGCAATCTGGTTTTTGTATGTATCATTTCAAATGATATGGTCGAAGAACCCCAGTTTCTTCTTTTTGATATTGTGCATGACCTCTAGCTCTATGTTTGGAGTACTTCAGTGTTACCTATTCTGTCAACCCATGTTATTCTTGGTCTCCTGGTGCTTTATTTTGAAGAGATCGCATGATCTCTGCTGTTTCTTCCAATGTCAGTGGATGTTAATCTGGTTTCGGAGTGGACTTTTCAAAGTGTATTTTATCCTTATAACCCTTATTGACAGGCTTCACCTTTTACTTTTGCTTCGCACACTCAGTCACTTCACACACAACAGCTGCACACAGACAGGTTTGAACTCAGGGCTGCTGAACACCACAACAAGCGATGACTGTTCTTTGGCTCTATTCCAGAGAAAGTCACTCACACAATCAATTCATGTGGCCACTCCACACATTGAACTACTCAACACTGAAAAACCAACTGTTGCACACGCTGACTCCTTGTCGATACACACATAGTACTCCGTTCAGTACATGACTATATTCTGACTTTGGTGGAACACTGACGACAGCAAGCACTGTTGCTGTCCCACTCCCATTTTTCCAACTACAGCCAAAACTGGTTAGGGAATTTTTGTGGGACCAAAAAATAACTTCATAAAGAGGGAACATGCTAAAAAATGAAAAACAATTATGTTGTTAAATCTATGGTTAGGTTTGAACATAAAAATAATTAGGGTGAAAACAAAAACAAGTGTTCACAATTATAAATGAAGAAATCATACATTTTAAGAATGCTAATGTAGTAAAACATCAAGGAAAAACTTCCTTAGAGACTCGAACAAGTTGCTTACAATTATGTTTAAAGTTGTCGTAGGAATGTCCAGCATCTAGGCGATTTGCACATGTTTCATGTGTGGATTAGGATCCCCTTTCTCAATTTTCATCATTTGTAAACTGTCTAGCATTCTTCTTCTCCATAACTGAATGTCCTGCAAACCACTATGTGTAAGTATGGTTGGCCTAATTTATGTATGTTGTTACACAATGCACTTACGAACATAAAATTAAGCACCAACAAGTCACTTGCGCTACTGTTGCACAGTCCAAACAAACACATGTCCACATCAAAGACTGGCTTGAGACTGTTGCTCCCTGCAGCTGCAGGCAGACATGCTAGTGTCGTGAAATTAAGTTTTCTACCAAATCCACACCCAGGCTAGTCTTCGCAGGTGAATTGTGCGCGCAACGTGGCTGGGAACGCTAATTTAAATTTCTTATGGTGGGAATTACAAACATACTAAAGAGTGACATAAATGTGCTATCCAGGTTCCTTAGCATGTAGAATAGGACATGGACTGGGACTTTGGAATAATGACGTAACAACCAGGGAAACACACTAGAGAAGGAATCTTAAACAGTTTCGACTTTACTCGCTCTCTGTTCGCAGCCAGCCTCCTTTTATATCGCTGGTTATGGTGTCTTTGGGGCTTGGCTAGAGACGGAACATTTTTGTTTCATCTCTGAGAAAGCGCACAAGGAAACAAGATAAAGAGAAAATGTCCTCAGGTTGTTAGCTCACATCTGACTCATTAGTTCTTTCCTGGAAATACTGAAGGAGGCTAAATTCAGAGGTCTGGCTCATAACAATATGATTACAAAAGATGCTGAGTGAATCATTTAAAGTGCCTGTGACTATACTGTTTTCTGTAATGTGTGATTCTCAGGCCTTCTAATAATATTCTTGTGGCATTTTACTGATTTTCTTATGTCATGATTCCTTATTGATCTTAACAAACTTTTCTTTTCTCTTTTCAGGTGAGACACAAATACACCAACAGAGTTTATGCCATGAAGTTACTGAGCAAATTTGAAATGGTTAGTGCTAATCTACTTTTCTGAATTAAAATGTATATCATCCAAATAATGACACTAATTCTATCTTTTGTCTGAAGTTTTTTGTTAATTTTCCAGAGGCTATAATTAAGCAAATTTTTTTGATATTTTCATTTATGGGAGTCATATTGTACTTCAGTGAAAGTTTTAAAAGGTTTACTCATGTTGAGAATTGCAATAATTTGGTTATGAATAATTCTTATATGTAGGTCGAGTCATAAGTCGTGGCAACTATTTTTTTTTCTCGTTAACAGGAGACAACACGGAAAATTTAAGATATGCATTTGGAAACGTACGGTATGTACTTGCGTATGATGCCACTAGATGGTGTATGTAAACAACAGTGTGGGTCTAGGCATACCTCCAAGTGTGTGAGAGTGTCACAAAATGGAAGTCAACAAGGAGGAGCAACGATCGTATATTAAAATAGTAGTTCTCCGTGTCAGAAATGCACGCCAATGCCATTCAGAGCTGTGGGAAGCATTAGGTGTGCATGTCGTGCCCTATAGAACAGTGGTGAGGTGGGTGGAGACGTTCAAACGGGGTAGAGTATCAACTGCCGATTTGCCTCGCCCAGGCCGTCCATTGTCCATGGACAAAGATGTTTATTACAATTTCTTTTTGTTGTACCAATTGCGCCGCGCTGTGTGAAACAAACGTCCAGATCTGAGGTCATGTGACTATGATCTAATCCCCAAAGTCAAGAAGCCATTACATGGACAATGGTTTGCTGACAAAGAGGACATTGTAACAGCATTTCGGAGAAAGGTGTCACACATTAGCGATACACATGCAGTGAATGGTATTCAGCGCCTGCCCCACTGCTGGCACCACTGGGTGATTATTTCGAAGGTCTGTAACCAGTGGAGACCTGTCCTTTGTACATAGTCTTGTGTATTTGCTGTCTATACCATAATAAAACAATGTTTACCAATGGCCTGTGTTGTCATTTTCCTATGAGAATCTCCTGAAGTCAGAATTTGTCTTCAGGCACTATGCATACGTACAGGCCCTATATTTCCAAATGCATATCTTAGATTTTCCATGTTGTCTCCTGTTCGCGAGAAAAAAAATAGTTGCCATGACCTATGACTTGACCCTCGTATAACAACGTCTGTATTTGACTGCTATTGTACAAATGAACAGTTGATTATAACATTACACTTAAATAGTTCTTATTCTGTCTTCACATTTTTTCCTTTTTATGATTAATATTTCCCATGATTTTAAACAATTATTAAAACAAATATTGCTGTTGATTTTGAACTGCTCCTTAAATCACTTAAATAAGAACTACAATGAAGGGTCACAAATATTTGTCGTGTGATAACCTACCTACGGATTAGGAACATAATTGTATGAAGTTAACTAACTTGCTGCACATTTGTCTTGTGATAGTCAGGTTATGAATGTGGAAAAAGAGGTGAAATTGTTTATTAATGAAGGGACTAAAAATGGCACCATGCCTAACATATGTTCCTTGTTTATTATCTTCTATCTGATACTGTCGGTTTCGTCCACTCACCGCTGACCATTTCATCACTTCTCAGCATATCCCTGGTGTCGCCTACTCAAGCACTCTGGCATTGTCATGCATGAGAAGGAATTGAGGTTAAACACTTTATGCAGCAACCACCACCATGGTCTAACAGGATCTTATTGATGTACGCCTTGCAGTAGGGTGGGCACGGACAGTGACAAGAAATATATGGCTGTTGATACTAATGCCACTCCACATCATCACAGAACCTTGTCTGAATCTGTCCACTTGGTGTATAACATTTGGCAAGTAATGTTCACCATGGCCTCTCCATGCACAAGACACAGCCATCACTTTGAGTCCAGGGAAATTATGACTTGTCTGTGAACAACACAGCTCTTCATTGGCAAAGTCATCAACTGATTGATGGTTACGGGCAAGCAGAAGGTGAGCTGCTTGATATTGCTGTGTAACCTGTTCCTTGCAGTCTGATATCGTACCGTGACTATTCTTGCCCTTCTTGGCACTGGTAATACAACAATGCAATGCAGAAATGGCCAGATTTTGGTTGTCATTTTGGGTAGCGATGCATCAACGACTTAGCCAACCTGCTCAGTGAATTGACCTGTATCATACTGACACTGAAGTCTTCTGCAACATGAAAAAAGTCTACCCTTCCTGCATCAAATTGACTGCACTTGTGACTTGCATGTCATTAAGATGTCTCAATGTTTGTCCTTGAAGTTTTATTAAATAACTTCAGTCTGTTTACCTCGCTACAACACAGACACACAGGTATTCATTTGAGGGGTCTCCTGGCACTGCACTTGCAGGGCTAAATTGAGAGAGAGAAAGTAAGACTCAGATGTTTGCTGCTTTGAATACACAAGGTCTCAGTCTAAGCAATAAGGCCACTGGTACAAATTGTGTCAAAAGTAGTGTAACATATCAAATATTCTAAAACGTGTTCTGCTAATTCACACAGACTCTCAAGGTTTGGCATATCTGTTCCATTACTAACACTGTTCGCTGTTCTGGGTGTTAATTACATACATTTCACTCCTAACTATGATGGTAATCTCAAGTAAATCTGCTTTTTCTAGTGATTTCTTTACATCTTGCTCAGTACCATCAAAACTAAATTATTGACCCTCCACATATAAAACTTGGTGGGGGCCAGATCAAGACATTTTATCAGAAACAAAAACTAAAAGGATATTAATAAAATGTATTGTACTAAGTTTTCAGTGTACATTTTCAAACCCAAAAGTACCTTTTAGTGACGGATATGAAACCTTTTTAAAACCAGAACTTTGCGAACTGTGACTGTAATTTAGTCTGTTGAATAAATGTATTTCAGACATTGGTTACTCCAGTTATCCCACCACATTGGTAAGATGGAAATGGTAAGAACCGTTAGAACAGTGATGGAATGGAAGGTAACTGGAACAAGGCCAGGGGTGAAACTAAGGAAGAAGTTAATAACAAAAATAGAGGTAGCAGTGAAGATTAGAGGTTTGGACTGGCCCAGTGTTCGGAGAAGAATGTGGGAGAAACAAGCAGAGATGGTGATCACCGGTCCAAAACCCAACTCTGTTGGGAGTCAGATAGAGGTTGCAGAGGTGGAAGAAGATTGCTCACATTGCTTTGCTCTTTCTCTATAATGAAATATTCTACTGACTACTTAGCAGTTTTTATTTTAAATGGACATAGTGCATGTAGGCTTACTCCAACAGACGAGCCGTAACCTCAGATAAGGAGACAGTGAACACGGCCTCCTGGATAGTTTCGTGAAAATCCAGTGAGCACAGTAAGAGAAAACACCACTAATACAGTGCTTTGTAAAACTCCCTCTTACTTTCGAACAAGTCAAGATGGCTTTGTGGATAGTTGTGGCGACAGCATCACTTCTGGCGATCCCTTTTAGAGTTATGCAAGCTGTAAGAATTGCACTCCGCATTTATAAATTGCCAAGTAGTCAGTGGAATATTTCATTATAGAGAAAGAGAGCAAAAGCAATGTATGTGATTTTATCTTGCATTCTTGATAAATCTTTGTCTTCACGTTATTCAATTGTATATATTTTTGCAAACTGGGGGCTTGATTAATCTCCTCTGCAGACCAGATGTGACTCACGGGCCTTATTTTGGAGGCTCCTGTTCTAGAAAACAAATGTTTCTACAGGAGAGACGTATTTAGGATGCAGGTGGAATGTACCCCTGCTCACATATGAAAATTTAAAAATATGGCACCAGCTATCTCTGTTGAAGATTTATGCACTTAACATAGACAATTTTGAAATTCGGCAGCACAATTGGAATGTGCCTGCCTGTTCCAGCTTTATTGTATATATTATTATTTTGTTTTTATCTGTTGCTGTGAGCTACATAAAAAGCTTTGTATGACATCTTTATGTTCTTTGACAGATAAAGCGGTCGGACTCTGCGTTCTTCTGGGAAGAGCGTGACATTATGGCACATTCTAATTCAGAATGGATAGTACAATTGCACTTTGCATTTCAGGATAATAAATACCTCTATATGGTCATGGATTATATGCCTGGTAAGTGGTACTCAGTTTTGAAAACAAATATTCATTTACGCTTTAGAAGACTTTGGAAGCCAACAATATTGATTCTGATCGTATATTGAAGTGCATAGTTTCAAAGGTCTCTAACTATATTTAACTAATGTTATGATTTTCATCTGTGTCTGGCCCATCCATTAGAAGTGGTATTAAATGAATCCCTTTCATTACATACTGATCTGAACACTAAGCTTTCCATTTCAGTTATAATCTTGCATCCTGATATATCTATATAACCAAAACTTATAAAATAAAAATCCACCTTTCTACCACAACAATAATATCTTGACTGTTTATTTCTACATTTATTCAGTGTAAACTATGGGACATGTTTTGCCCTGTTTTAGGACATCCTCAGCTGTGATTCCTTGTTACAGATTAAAATTTAAAAAATCCACAAAGAACAAGTTCCATAAAACATTACACAGTTAACAGCACTTAATTAAAATATTCCTGTTAATGGGAATAGTAAAAAGCAAACCCCAGTTTTTGTGAGTGTATCAGGAATTCCTCATGAATGCAACTAAAATTTGTTTAAATTTCTAAACCAGTTTTTTAATAATACTGTAAGTACAATCCGAATGATAATTTACACAGTAAGAATCCTCTTTATGATGAAACTCCTCTCTTGTTAACACTGCTAGGTTTTAATAAAGAGACTTTTCTTAAAAAGAAACTTCCCTTCTTTGATATACGGAACACTCATCATCCGTCGCTTTCTGTCCCCTCCATTTCCTCTCCACTTCCTGCCGCGCGTGCAGGTCCCATAGTCACACACAAATGCAATACTAGATGGAGAGCAGCTGAACGAGATGGAGAGAGCTGTTAGTACAATAGGTGGTGGTGGTGGTGGTGGTGGTGAGTGAGTGAGTCAGCTGTGGGAAGTGGTATGGGGTTGAATACACCTAAGATCTAACTATACACGATACTCCGTCCTTTTACATTTGCATGCTATCGTCTTCATTTTCTCCCTTTTACAGATTTGGATGTTAATAGTAATATACAGAATTTCCTTCATGTAACAAATGGTCCGTTTTGTCCAACAGTAAGAAATCCACCTCCACTCACATTAAGTAGACTGCTGACATAAGCCTATTTTAATAGATCTTAAGTAAGTTACAATTTATGGAGTAAAAAAAAAATTAAATTTAAGACAGGTTGGAGATTTTAAGTGCATAATTTCAGTAAGAACGTATTTCTCACGAACAAGATACGTCATCGTAAGTTATGATCTTCATTTCCGTGTTGACGTTTAACCAATAATGTAGAGTTTGAGGGATGTTCCACCATTCAACACATTACAACAATTTATTCAATTATAAGAAGACCGGTTTCAACTCCATGGAGTCATCATCAGTTCTTGGTGAAAATTAAATGAAGGGGAAACTGATAACAATCATCATAATGAAAAATCCATGCACCTTTAGGTGGTTGCTTGGAAATACATCACTGAGTTGATAGATATTACCTAGAAATGTAACATACACTTGGCAAGGAGAACTTGGAGCTTAGAAAGTTCCCAGTTCTGGCTCTAACAGTCTTGTGTTCATACAACACGGAACACTGGAATTACATGTACTGGATTGAAAATATATACAAAACACAATGAGGACACTTATAATGGTGTGGAAAAGTTTCCCATGCGTCATAGTAAGTGTGTTAGTTCTCATCTGACGGGCCGAAATTGGCGCACTGGGGTGAAATGCTGGCAACCAAGAGAGAGAGCTAGCTGGAAAATAATTACCAATAAGAGACAAATTATATTGGAATTATATAAATGTTTGTTACCTGGTTCACAATATTACCAACATAGCGTAGCTCGAACAATGTCACAGAAGTTAGTCATGCAACATGGTCCTGCTCGTATGATGTTACAGCGGTTAGATATACGTGGTGCAGCTCGGACATCACAGTACATTATACAAGGCTGCCAATACAGATTATGTTAAGTCATACTCGAGAATATGGTTTTCAGTACAGGTATCGATTCTCAGAAGTTCTCAAATGCATTGTTTGATTCTACCTGTCTTGAAAAATGTTTTGTTGAGGATTTAGCGTCGATGGGGCGGAGATTGCCAGATGGTTGATACAGGAAATTGTTTCTTTGAGAAATGGATGGTGCAAGATTTTTAAAATGTGATTCAGTTAGAATGTTTGCGGGACCATGTGATTTGAACGAATAATCTGCGAAAACCTTGTTTCTGGGAATGGTTAATTGAGGTTCCAAATTGATTGTTCTAACTTGATCTTAAAGCATGTCATCTAATAGAAAATAGTTTAACATTGCAGAAAATTGTGTCCCTTCTTGTGAAACAGAGTTGGCCACGGGGTTTTTGTGACATAGCCCTGAGGTTGCATTTGGGAGGTAGTGGGTTCGAGTCCCACTGTTGCCAGCCATGAAGATGGTTTTCCGTGGTTTCCCATTTTTGCACCAGGCAAATTGTGGTTCGGTACCTTAATTAAGGCCACTGTCGCGTCTTTCTCAAAGCAGTCTTCTCTGTACAGGCCATGAAAGCCCTTGGAGGAGTGGAAGGTAAATGCTTCCTTTATCCCTAACCTCAGGATAGAGTGGTTAGCTCTATGTCCAGCCTCCTTTGTCCCCAGGAATTAATTTTGTGTAGGCTGCGTGAACATCGGAGCCATGTGCACCTCTGGAAGTGGAAATCTTGTTTTTTAAACTTTTAAACTTCCTGATAAGGAATTGAACCAACATCATTTTGGGTGAACCAAGCACACGTTTACCACCATGGTCAGGCAGCCCGTATTAATTGAATAATAGTGAATGAAAACGGGTAAGGAAGTGGAAGGAATTGGTTGTGGCCCATGAATAGGAACTGTCCTGGCATTTGTATGGAAGTGAAAATGGTAGACCACAGAAAACCATTCTCAGGACCACCGACGATGGGGTTTGAACCCACTTGATTCCTGAATGCAGTGCTTGGCTCCATAGCCATAGCATGCTAATACTGTTCAAAACTGTTGTATAAAATGTGATTCAGCCACTTGGAAAGGGAGAAGAAAATAAAAACATTACCCTTGCTGGATGTATTTTATTATTTTATGCCTATTCCGAATTCTTTGTACACAATTGTTTACATTTTTAAACAGTTCTACAGATAAAAATCAAATATAGATATATTTCAGTAAGCAATTTAAGGAAGTTATGTATGTACTCTTTTTCGAGGCATCATATCTGCTTTATCCATATAGGCTATTGTCACAATAGGTTTGCCACACCCAAAGGCATTTTCTACCTACTGTCAGGTTCAAAATTAGGTCGCCCCTAACATGGAGACAGGCACCTTTCGTAGCCGCTCCTCTGGAGTACAGACGCTACGGATTTACTCCATCTGCCATCTCCACCATACCGAAGTTCATCTTCTCCACCGTAGATGCCGTTGAGGACTTCACCCATAACCCAGGGCAAGGGCCTTCCATATTTATGACCCCTGGAGAGAGTGTGTCCCAGTATTTTAAAGCCCCGAGGAATTGGGCTACCTGTTGGTCCGCGAGTTGTATTGGGTCTTTCAGCCAGCCATTCATACTGTAGGGTGCCCCTCTCTGTCACCTGAGGACGCGCTCTGCAGGGTTCAGATTCCCCTGGTTGCTTTCGGAAATTAACCTCACCCGCAAAGGCTGAGGAGAGGCCGTGGATGACCACAATTGAGATGGAAGGACACAATCCAACGCAGTATAAGAGAAAGAAACCTGGACTGGCACACAGTGTTGGAGGAGGAGTGGTGGAAAGACTGAAGAAAGTGGAGAGGAACCATATTTGCCCCTACCCAGCTACTGCTGGATAATGGGAAATAATGATGATGTTTGTACTCTATTTTTCCGTCCCTTCTTAGAATTTACTGTCTTATTTCTGCTTCCTTTTGATGAATTTGAAGGACAAAATATTGACAATTCTTGTCAGTGGTCTTGTCTTCAGTATGATCGCTGATATTGTATTGTATGATATTTACTTCCATTGCATGTATCTTTTGTGTCCTTGAATCAAGAACTTCTCCATTTCTTTTCTTTTACTGTTGTTACTTTTCCATATTCTTGTCCCATTTATTTGTTATTTGTTAGTAATGATGTTAAGTAAAATCCTGTTACAATGAATAAATATTGTACCTTTTATGCATTTTTATATTTCAGGTGGGGACCTTGTAAATTTAATGTCTAACTATGATGTGCCTGAGAAGTGGGCAAAATTTTACTGTGCTGAAGTGGTTTTAGCTTTAGATGCCATTCATTCAATGGGATTTGTACATAGGTAAGAGTATCCCTCAATACTGTGCTTAGAATATTTATCTTGAAATGAAAATAAAATGAATTAGATTCCCAACTTTCTATGTTTTTTGGAGCCTTGCTATGGTAATATGAAAAAAACATTCACAAACTTATTTCCATACTAAGCTATCAGTTTTACTTTCCACATTTGATTGACATGTTCGTCACTGTATATCGGGTACCTTATTCTCATATGTTTTTTACCTTATTAGTCAGGGGTGAATTTTAACTTGTGTCTTGCATAAAATCCAAACTTTCAATATTCATCTTTAAAAGTATCTTTCCTTTCTTTGGTGTGCACTTTTCCCTATGTGCTTTTCTGATTAATTATGCCAAGTTTGAACCTCCATAATTCAATATTGGACATATCTTGAGATATTTGACCTTGCATTGTCTGTTGTTTTTAATGCTCCTTCAGTGTAGAAGTAGTAGTACTGTATGTCAATCTCCAGATTCCAAGTTTGTGGGTTCAAACCTGGCAGGAGTAGGATTTTGAAGGACGGAAGAAATCCATGTCGATCTCCAGATTTCAAGTTTATGGGTTCAAACCTGGCAGGAGTAGGATTTTGAAGGACGGAAGAAATTCATTTGGCACACGTGTCATACATTGTCGACATGTAAAAGGCCTGTGGTGACACATTTGGTGTTTACCCAGCAAACTTAATTAGGTAGTCATAAATATTTTTTGATTTCAAAGTGTTATCAACCTACATTATATTATTTTTCAGGGATGTGAAGCCAGACAACATGTTACTCGACAAACATGGTCATCTTAAGTTAGCAGATTTTGGGACCTGCATGAGAATGGATTCTGTAAGTAACTTCTGTTGCAGGTATTTTTAACTCTTTCAAGATTTTCAAATTTTCTTCAACCAGTTCATTCATTGTACAGGATGGTCTGGTCCGATCAGACACAGCTGTAGGTACTCCAGACTATATCTCTCCTGAGGTGCTGCAGTCACAAGGAGGAGAAGGTGTGTATGGTCGCGAGTGTGACTGGTGGAGTGTGGGTGTGTTTCTTTACGAAATGTTGGTTGGCGATACACCATTTTACGCTGACAGTTTGGTTGGAACCTACAGCAAAATCATGGATCATCGGAATTCATTACATTTTCCATCAGACATTGAAATCAGTCATAATGCCAAGGGATTAATATGTGGATTCCTAACTGATAGGTAAGTGCAACCAGCCCTTCATGTTTATATTCAAATTTTGTTTCAGAATCCATACCTCTTGAGTATGTATAAAATATATTCAGAATCTTGCAGAGAAATTTGCTTAATGCTATTGCTTTTTATTTTTTTTATTTTTCTTCGGTGAAACCTGGTCTGCATATTTTGATGCAAACTAAAAATGTGAAAATACATCAGGTAAAATGAGTTGGGGGGGGAAGACAAACGAAAGAAAATGCAGTACTGAGCTTGAGGTTGAAAAGTATGTTCATTTATGTTGATGCCTAAGAGTCAAGGATTATTACATATTTTAAACTGCCTACATGCAAACATTTATGAAGTGCATGGCATATAGTGTACTATATATACTATCACTCTTAGCGATTATGAAACGTCCTAATATAAACACAGACATAATTTGTATACAGAAACAATTCCAGAATAAGAATGATTTATGACCCAGATTGCGCACACAGGTATCTAGATTTATTAGGTATTTGATTTTGACATCCACAACAAAACTTAGTAATTACTATCAGACTTTGTCTATGCCTTCTATTGCTGCCAAGTGCCTCTTTCTTAAATTCATTCATTCATTCATTCATTCATTCATTCATTCATTTATTCATTCTGACACCAATACATGTTTGCCAAAGGACATGGAACAGCTCACAAGTTCTGTGAAAAAATAATTGAGTTATTGGTTTCGTTAAAGAAATATCAATGTACTCAAGAATTTGAACTTTTTTCAATGCTGCCGGGAGGAAATTAAATACGTATGACTTACAGAGTCATCTTGGTTCTCATGGGCACTTTGTTATCTCAAAGTAGATGTCTTACAAGGTTGTAGAAGTGGAAACTGCAAGACACTCTGTTTACTATTTCTTTATCTGCAGTAACCCTGCTGGAAATCATCACCGCTTAAGTGCGGCCAGTATCCAGTAATCGGGAGATAGTGGGTTCGAGCCCCACTGTCGGCAGCCCTGAAGATGGTTTTCCGTGGTTTCCCATTTTCACACCAGGCAAATGCCGGGGCTGTACCTTAATTAAGGCCATGGCCGCCCTACTCATTTTCAGTTCAACAGTTTTTGTTGTGCTAACTTTCATCTGATACTGCATGAAATTTCCTATCCATTCATCCACCGTAATTTGTATCTACCTCTGTCTCTTCCCAGATGGCTACATCGTCAGCAAACACCAATGTGTGTAGTTCTCCATTTTGTTCTCTTTCAGTATTTTAAGAATACTGTCCCTGACGGTAATGAATAACAATTACAAGTAATGACAATCATGTTGCATAAGTGAATACATTAAAAAACCTTACGATATCCTATCATTAATAAAATATAAAATTGATTAAAAATATGATGCAAATGCTTGTGAATTTTCACATAAACAAGGCTGTCACATGTTTTACAATTTTCTAACCAGACGTCTGGTAAAACTTTGAGGTATTGATATGACTGATGATGCCCCACAAAAGGGGCGAAACATGTCTCAACTATTTCAATGATGTTTAACTAATACGTTAACATCTTGTATTGCATTGAATAGGTTGAAGTTAAAATACATTTCTCACATTTATTAATGAATAGCAATGGTGAGAGTGCGGTCCCTTGTTAGACACCCTCTGTGGTATTACTGTAAACCATTCTGAATGGCCATCCCCAACACGCACACAGCTCCTTACAGTTGTACAGCATCTGGACCTTCCCTATGAGACATTCAGACACTCCCAGTTCTCTGACGTACTTCCATATGACTGGTCTAGGTATGCTCTCATATGCCTTTTCTAGGTCTTAAGGTAACTACAATTAGGTCTTTCCCTCTCTCCCAGTGCTCTTCCATTAACATCCTTAGGGTGAAAATCAGGTCTTTTGGTTCTACATCCAAGCTGTTCTTTTTCCAGGACAGGTTCTATCACTGCTCGCAGTCTGGTTGTAGTAATCTTCCATTATATTCAGTCCATGGGAGAGAAGTATGATACCTCTACAGTTGGAACACTTTCTTCTGCATCCTTTTTTTATATAAAGGGATTATAATACCATTTATCCGGTTCTCTGGAACCCAATTTTCACACCATGTTGCTCTCAAAGTTCTGTATAACCACTGCACTCCTGCTGTACCTGCTGCTTTGATCATGTCAGCAGTAACTTTGATTCCTGCTGACTTACTACTTTTCATCTTTCTTCGAGCACTTTCCACCTCAGACCAAGTACAGTGGAAGTCCGTTATAGCGAGAATTCATAAAAGCGAAAAAAATTACTCGCTATAACGGATTGTCGTTATATCCGATTTTTGTATAAAAGTCGGAAAACCCTTCATGCACTTTAAAATCGGTATGAAACGACAGTCAGTTTGTTCAAAACTTGAGTTTCTGCAGATGATATCCACACTACGGCTTACTTGTTTGTTATTTTTCGTAATCCGATACTACGTGAAAGTGTATGTTTATCTTCATTCTGAAAAGAATATAGTACCGTATTTCTCCGAATCCAAGGTGAACCCCAGTTTTCCTTCAAAAAATTTAAATCAGGCTCAAAAAGAAGTTTGTAAAATCATATGAATGCCTTGTTGTACAGTAGGCCTACGCATTTTTAGACTATTTATAGAACGCCGAACATTGACTTTCGTCACGCCGTATTTTTAAATAATAATTATTATTATTATTAATTTTTTTTTTGCGACTGCACAATTATTCTTTATTTCCGCGGGTTTAAGGAGCATTAACTTAACGTTGGCTTCATAATACCAAAGAGAACTCGTTGAAAATTTTCCGGCAATACCTATTCTGCGTCTCTACAGTACAACGATCCATCAGAAAATTATTTTTGCTGTCTATAAAACTGTTACTTTTACGCAGCATCAGATATAACTGGCTACTGCTACACGCACGTCTCGCTTGTCGGGTTCGGCCAATTTCAGCGGCTAGCGATGCATAGGCCTAATCGCGAATGTTGAAAGTCAACAAACGAGTTTATTGCGCCACGGTATGGCCATATGGAAATTCTAAGTTCCCATGGAGGGAATTAGATATTTTTCCACCAATAGAGCATATCAAAATCAGATCAAAAATTAGATGTATGGCTTTTCAGGCGTTTGCTCTATTAACCAGCATTTCGTCTTAGGTCTGACACTAGACTCTTCAGAGTGGGATGTGTCAGACCCTACCCATTTTTCGTGCACATACCTCACAATTTCATCTTCGACTTCTTTAAAGCGTCCTTGTTGCAGACCACTGAATGCATTTTGTGTTCAGTACGGATTTTTTTTAGCTCTTTGTCTTCACGCTAACGCCAAATATTGGCTTTAGTTAGGCCTATGCCATATTTTCTTGCGACTGCACAAATATTCTACATTTCCGAGTGTTTAATAAACATTAACTTAAAATTGACATTATAATATTGACTAGAACCCGTTGAAAATTTGCTGGCAATACCTTTTCCACGTATCTTTACAATACGATTATCCATCACGAAAATATTCCTTCTGTCTATAAACCTTAATTTTACTAAGCGTCAAGTACAATAGACGCGTTATGTCCCTGCCACTGAGTAGCCAAGGCTTTTCTAAGAATTCAAAGGGTCGCATGTTATGATGCCATTCTGCAGATTTGAGAAACACACAGGCACTGTACAACCGGTTGTCGCGGCTAGCGATTTGTAGTAAAGATGCGGTCGTTTATTGTCAACGAGTTCTGTGCGCATGTGAAATAAAGCAGCGTGGTTACCGCGGTAATTGCCAGTGGTATCCATTAACTTACTGTTAGGCCGCGAATGTAACAACCCTTGAGTTTTCGCATGAGATTCTGAGGAAAAAAAGTCTTGGATTCGGAGAAATACGGTATCACTCCAGAGATTTCTGTGGCAACCGTATATGTAGCCTATCATGAAAACATATTTGAAACGCATGTAGAGAAATAACCTCCTCGAGAAAAATTCATGTAAAGAGCCATAACTAGACGCGAGAAGATATGAAATATCCTTTGACATCAGTGATTTACTCTGCCATATCTTGAGGTGTATCACATTCTTACTTAATTTCCGTATATAACCTTAGAATTAAGATGTCGTTTATTCAGTTTATTCAGTCTTTATTTTTAACGAGTTAACAACTGCTATCGGCCACGTTATTTACGCATTTATTACGAAAACGTGTTATCCTCTTTCATTTCAAATTTTCTTTAGAGAACAGCAGTTGATGGGTATTACTGGTATTACTAATCATCTCCAACATCGCCTTTGAATGTCAATGAGAGAGCTCGCAGATGCACAAAGTGAGAAACTATACCGTACTGAAGATGATCGATTGCATTTTGTTGCAAACGTTTCAGTTTTCTTATTCAAACAGTGTCACGTATCCTAACTTAACCGTACTATACGTATGATGAAAACGCACTTCAAGCGCCAGTAGAGAAATGATACCTTTCTCGCTATAAATTTTCATAATAGGCTTTCCGTAATTTAACCAGACGCGACAAAATATAAACTAACCTCTGAAATCAATTAAGAACTCTGCCATATCTCGAGGTGTATCCCATTCTTGCTTAATTGCAGTATTTAGGCTCAAAATTAAGCGGTCGTTTAGTCAGGCTTAATTTTTAACGAGTTAACAACCGTTATCGGACACGTTATTTTCGCATTTATTAAGAAAATATGTTCTCTTTAATTTCAAATTTTCTTTACGGAACAGCTGTCGACGGATATTACTAATCGACTCCGACATTGCCTTCGAATGTTGACGAGAGAAATCGCTAGTGCACATAGCGAGGAAACTATGCCGAAGGTAATCGATCGCATGCAATATCATCGCTAGGGTGCAGAAATATCAGAAACGGAAAAAATCACGCGCGCTTAATCGTTCATAATAACGGATGCGCCAGTGGTAGGTTCTTCACTGTAACCGAAGGACGATACACAGTTAGGAATTTTGAAGGGACAGAAAAGAGTAGTCGCTATAACGGATTTCTCGTTATACGCCGTACTCGCTATAGCGGACTTCTACTGTAATTGGACATCATTTCTCCTCAGCCTTTCACCTCTTCAGTAGTTTCTCCCTCATTCAGGAGAGTATCAAAATACCGTATTTACGCAAATAATCCCCGCCACCGAATAATCCCCGCACCCTAACTTCAGGAAGGCTGATTTTGAAAAAAATGCCAACATTGACGCAAATAAAACCCGCAGCCCAATTTCATGCCTCAACTTTTTTTAAAAATATATGTTGGTATTATTCGCGTAAATGTGGTAGGTCTTCATTTAATTTTTAATTTCTTGTTCATTCCTGACTACATTTCCATTTACTGTTTCTAGTGCTGGGATGTCGTCTTTGTCAATCTCTTGCTTTTAACCAGACTGTACAGCATCTTCCTGTAGTTTTCGGGTAAATTCACCTCAGCACTTCTCCTATCCTTCTTTCAAAATTCTTGTTACTTCTAATTTCCGTCCTGATGATACACCTAATTACCTATACATGCCTGCAACACAAAATGCTCAAAAGGGGAAACCAGAGCTAAGGGGTCTCTGGCTTCATTAAAACGGGTCATTAATCTTTGTCAAAAATACACGTTCGAGAATTTGTGCCCTTGGCCCTTATTGAACGAGTAAATGGTCCTTTATATTTAACAGCCTAGATGCTGGTTGGCAAATTGATTAGACTATCTGTAGTACTGCCATTCTTCTGGTTAGCATCCCTGCCTTGTACTTGGACATCTCAGTTGGACATCTCAGGTGCACCAGTGCTGCTTTTTGTAAACTTTTCTTGTATTTTTTTTACCTGTTTTTACTTTTCCATGAGAACTAAGTACAGATTAAATATAAAGTGAAAACCGTCAATTCGGAATTATTCTATAATCTTGTAATGATTAAATATAAGCACAATGTAAACTCATTTTATATTGTTTTTGTTACCACTTTTTTCATATTTTTATAACCACTGCTGCAATCATGAGAGTGAGAGTGAAATTGTGTACATTTTACTACAGAAAAGCAACTTAGGGTAATAGTACATGTATTTAGTCTGTGCTTTTCATAACAATAAGTCCGTACGGGGAAAGGAAAAACAAATATAAAAGAAAATAGGAAATGAAAATGAGGTGCTGGCACACGTTGAATCTGAAATGACCACGTGGAAGTTGGGGCACTGACCACTAGACCAGCGGTGCTCACACCCAAATTGTCAACGAGTGTTCAGGCTGTTAAATTTAAACAGCCATTTTATCGTTAAATAGGGCCAACGGCACAAACTCTTGGACACTTATGTTTGTTTTTGATGGAGATCAACCTCCTAAAGTTAACTAAATTGGGGACCCTATAGGTGTGGTCCCACCCCTCGTCATAGAACATATGCTTGTGACATGGTACAATTCGCAAACAAATTCTTAGTGCAGTTTGACTCATACTCCGATGGGAATTTTCAACTCGCAGAAGCAGTCAATGACTGACAGAATGTGATAAAAAGAAGGATACTCATATTATCTAGTGTTTTTTTTTTTTACATATCGTAAATAGGGCTTGAGAAAATTGATGTACTTACCAGGAAATAGTGCCAAGGAGTAACAATGCTAACCAGGTTTCACTGTTAATATTTATTGCTCAAAATGTTACTTGGAACAAAGATCGCATCAATACTTATTTACACCAGAAAGTAATATTGATATGTATATTTTTCCTCTCCTATTACCATTTATTTAATTATATTTTCTCCTTGGAATATGCACTGGCCACCAAGAAAAGTGGATCATTTTGTAAGAATTGAATTGGAAACAATAACATAGAGGCGGCTTCTGTTTAAGGAAGTTTTATGAGTTAAGAGATGGGTGTTTAGAACAATTTTAGACATAAATCATGGACGTCTCTCCATGAGCTGCTTTTCAACCGTAGGTGGTAGGCACTGATTTGATTGCATCCACAGGCAACAACGCCTAAGAAGTTTTAAAAGCTTCCGCGATACTGGAGCAGAAGCCATTGGTGGATTATCAGCATGTGGTGCATTTTTTGTCAAGCTACAAAATTTTTCCAGTTTTTCGTTCACATTTGTTGAGCCAAGATACTTCATAACCAAGAAAATTCTGCAAGAGCTTTAATCAAGGATGGATGAAGCATTCATTTTGCCACTGTCTTTGGTGCATCATTTAGAAGTATTCAGCATGCTGTGATATGATTCTGTGAATTTGGTACTTATCGGAGACAACATGAATCTAGCTGTTTGGAGGTCTACAATTGCCAGGGATGACAGGTTACTGGTCCTTCAGGTCTTGCGAGATTGCCATACTTGTCATGGCCCAGGCCAGAAATCATCTCAGGGCAATGAGAAACATTGCTGTTAGTGATAGAGATGTAATGCCTGAAATGCAAAGACTTCCGGATGCCAATCGGAGGTAAAGAATACCTGCCACTGGTGTGCATTTTACTCCCCCATACTGAGCAGTGTGATTAGAAATTTGCCCATCAGTACTGGAACTTGACTGTGGACTAGTCGTCATGATGCTCTTCATAGATCTATTACTGTGAGGTTCTTCAGTCTGTCAAAAAAAGTAGTTCAGGATAAGTAAAATTAAAAAATAGGTTATACCTGAAAGTTATCATTTACCATATATATATATATATATATATATACACACAAAACTCTGCTCATATTTATTCTGGAATTTAGTGATGAGATTGGTACCGCTTTGCCACAAACAATAGATCTTGTTATACTATAACACTGTTCTGCCTTGGTCCGTGTAGTGTCAATAGCATGGTAGAAGTGAAGTGTGGACCACATCTTAAGTATGGCTACAAGTTCTTGTAATTGCTTGTTCACAGCTTCATATTAGCTTAGGGTTATTGAAGTTGCAGCGAACATTGGAAATTGCACAGCAGAAAGAAAGTAGATGTCAGAAAGTTGTACTCGCAAATGGTATAAAACAAAATAGGACTTAAAAAAAAATGTAATCGCTAAGCATTTCGTAGGTGCTCCTATACAGCTAATTATGACGACTGTATGTCCAGACCTTGTCCAATTTTTCTACTGGGTTGGGTAGTATGAAGCGAGATGAATCTTCATAGCAAATATTTACGACCGGATGCACTTCCTGATGTCGACCTCATCAGAGGAGTAAATGAGATGAAATTAATGATGTGTTGTCCGCCTCCGTAGTGTAACAGTTGGCACTATTAGCTGCCATCCTCGGAGGCCTGGGTTCGATTGCCTGAAAAGAGCTGCACCACCTGAGGACAAGGACACATATTTACTTACTTACTAATGACATTATATATGATAATAGGGAGAGGGTGAAATCCAGTTCTGGCTTGTAGCCTACTCCTGTTGTATAGCACCAAGGGTCTACACAAGGCTTAACGTCTCCATCCGTCTGATGAATTACCATCAACAGTATCATATGCCCTCACTCTATATGAACACTGTGGAGAGGTTTGGAATTGAATTCAGGCTTTTGGCACGCTATCTAGTGAGCTAATTAAATGCACAGGCTTAATTAGCCACTTACTAATATCAGAGGGAATTATGCAAGCCACATGACAATTCTGATCAGTAGGTTGCCTATCCAACAACACGTGAGGATTATGATGCGTTACCTAAAACAAATTTATATTTTACCATATTCAGGTTTGGGGTACATCCTTAACCCTTTGGCACTCAGCCTATATGCAGGTGTTTGCTCGAAGACACTCAGACTAATTTTTGTGATTTTCCGAAGCAAATTACAAAAATTCAACACGTAAAGAGTTTAACACACATCGAAATAAAATTAATCACACTAATACAGGCAACTATGAGCATTTCAGAAATGAATATACTTTGCACGTATTGTTATTGGTTAAGCCCCAAAAAATTATTAAATTTCGAAAACAAATTTAAAAAAATAAATTATTGTTTTCAATGACAGAAAAATTAGACATTGTTGCGTCTTCCTTCTTTACTCTTAGACGTGAATGAAAGAACATTTAATTATGAATAATTTGATATCAATATGATGTGTGTGCTGCAATTCACTCATGAAGCATTGCACAAAGTTATTCAGTGTACATGTAACGGTCATCGATGTCAGGTCCTTGCGGTCCGATGCACGGTGAGCGGTTACGACCATGTCACTTCCCACATAACGGGAATCACTTTCGGCAAAAGAGGGTCATTACTACTGTCTAAATCATCTGAAAATTCAAGGATATCGGCCTCATTCGGCCTTGAATATGGCCTAGCCATTACGATAAAAAGATGACGCAAGCACGTGCAACAACGGAGTTATGAAAAGGAGTAAAATTGTAGTTTACGAAGTACATCGAACACACGATATACCATAGGAACGAAATAAACTATAAACAAAACTCATAGCAAAATCAACTTGTTGTATTCATAAGCCAATCAAAACAGATCCACGCAATAACAACTTCAAATAACCACAACATAAACATTCACGGTCAACAGATTTCATTTGTCGAAAATAAAAATATTTTGTAGGGCTGGTGGATATATCTGTTGAGTTAAACGCAAATTCAACGCTTTAAGGTACCGTCACGATCAACTGTTACAGTTTAACAGCTACGCAAATGACCAAAATCCGTAAATAAGACAGAGCCGATGTATCGGCGCCGTGAGCGTTTTCGCCATAACCTCTCGCGCCGATAGATCGGCGCGCTGAGTGCGAAAGGGTTAAGTAGTATTCACTTCATGTAAATGAAATACAAATTAAAGCCAATTTAAAAAAATTCCCCTCTAAAATTATGATGCACGGATTTTTTGATGCCACGGATTATTCATGTATATACAGTAATTAAAAAAACAAAATGACCCATTCTGTTCCTGAAAATTTCTATCAAATCACATTATTATTATTATTATTATTATTATTATTATTATTATTATTATTATTATTATTATTATTATTAATTCATTCTCTTTTTAATTAAATCTCTTTTTTCAGGTATTTTCTAATTTTATTTATCCTGAATAAACTGAAGAACCTCAGTTAGACTAACTACGTCAAAACTGAAAAATGTCTTACACTATAACAAACTTCATACATGAGTCACAATTTTGTCTTTAGTCATGTAATGGTACGGAAAGTATGGGGAAGCACAGATGAGCGATATTCACCTTACTATATCTCCAAATTGACTTATTTGGAGGTGGCTCCTTCATGTCATGAGGCATTAGCGAAATCTGTCATCATTGCTAGAGGTGCTCTGAATTTGCACCATTATATTGAGAAGGTGTTAACAGAGTTTGTGATCCCTTTCTCTCGGTTTGTCTGAGAAAACTTCAGATTGGTGGGCGACAATGCCTGCCCCCATTTTGCTCGTTGTGTAGTGGAAGTTCTTCACGATGGTGGGATTCAAACTCTGAACTGGCCAGTACGTAGCCCAGACCTCAGTCTTATTGAACACCTATAGGCTCCTTGCGTATAGCAATGTGCTGCTGTGGGTGGAAATTACGAGAACTAATTACGGGCATCTTCATCAACAGCTGACCATAAGAAGCTGGAATATGTGTGATGTTTACATACATATATTTGATCATTTCACAGTGGTCCTCTATCGCTGAACCCCCTTCTATGTTTTTGTCTAAAGCCATTATCAGAATCTAAGACCACATTCCCTATGTGTTGATCTGATCATGCTTGTGATCTGGATAGGCGCCATGATGGATCACACTGGCGTGAAGATTATAACCTTGTGTCCATGTACATTCTCTATCCCAAGTTTGGTTTAGTTTAGTTTTTGACACAGTATATGATACCTACATATGTTTTTTCAGCAATTTCTTGTCTTCCCTCCCTTTGCAATTAATATATCATCCTTTATAGTTTGGGCTTTACTCGATAAAACGACTAGTAGCTGGGTATAACGCGAAAGTGAAACCCAATAAATAAATTAAAGAGAATAACTACAAGAAGAATAAGCAAAATCATTTTACAGTGCTGCCTTCAGATGATTATTTTTTAGTGTCATAACCTTCGGGCAGAACTACATGCTTGTTGTTGGCTGCATTTAATAGATACTCTGATACAAAGGTTTTCTTCACAACCTCATGAAACACATTTGAAAGGACTGTGAATCATAGCAGTAAATCGCAAGAAATAAGTTGGGATTTATACATTTTAATTAATACAAAATAACTCTTTACAACATTTATTTTAACCATTTTAGAAATAGGTTGACAATTAGAAACAAATTATTATAGGGATGTTATATTTGCAAAGCAAGCTGCAGTAGGCCAATATTTTTAGAGTACACACATTATAATAGATACATATTGTATTATGTTGTCCAGCTCCATGCCTAAATGGTTAGCGTGCTGGCCTTTGGCCACAGGGGTTCCGGGTTCGATTCCCGGTAGGGTCGGGAAATTCAACCATCATTGGTTAATTTTGCTGGCACGAGGGCTGGGTGTATGTGTCGTCTTCATCATCATTTCATCTTCATCACAACACGCAGGTCGCCTACGGGTGTCAAATCAAAAGACCTGCATCTGGCGAGCCAAACGTATCCTCGGACACTCCCGGCACTAGAAGCCATACGCCATTTTCATTTTTTTATTGTATTGTATTGACATAGTCTTAATTATAGCCAGTAGAATACAGTAATAATAATAATAATAATAATAATAATAATAATAATAATAATAATAATAATAATAACTACAGATCAGAGTGTAAAATTTTATAGTATTCCGTTATAATCTAACGAAATGGATTTGGAAAGGCAGTAGACAAATATAATTACACAAACAGGCCTCCATTATGCAATATCAATAGCTCACAGAAATACCGTATTTTACATCCATAAATTCATGTCCTCGTCTCGAGGTGGTGCATTTCTTTTCAAGCACACCCCTAATGGAAATGAGCTGCATGCACTGTTTTAACCACGTACCAACCCTCATGCCAATCTTAAGTTTCTGGATGTGGCAGGATTCAAGCCCGGGCCCCTGAGGAAGGCAGCTAGTAGCACCAACCGTTATATTACAGAGGTGGACTTGATCATATTGTAAATACAGACACACAATATAAATAATCACTTACAGGGAACTTTTAATTGATTCTGAACTTTTCTTGTCATGCATAATTTTTGATAGTGTAAATGCGGTTTCAATATCAGGAATTTCAATAGGTCCAACATCAAGACCGAGCCTTTTTATCAGAAAACGTTCCTCTACTCTTCCCCCTGTTGTAGTTCTCTTTCCGATCGGGCGAGTTGGCTGTGCGGTCAGAGGCGCGTCCAGGAGACAGTGGGTTCGAATCCCACTGTCGGCAGCCCTGAAGAGGGTTTTCCGTGGTTTCCCATTTTCACACCAAGCAAATGCTGGGGCTGTTCCTTAATTAAGGCCATGGCCGCTTCCTTCCAACTCCTAGGTCTTTCCTATCCCATCGTCGCCGCCATAAGACCTATCTGTATCGGCGCGATGTAAAGCCACTAGCAAAAAAACCATTCTCTTTCCCTACGTTTGCGATGCTAGGTCAAAACGCTTCACACGGTCGATAAGTACGCAAGGTGACATGTTCTGAGCAAAATGCATAAACAGCTGAAATATGCTTACATTTCTTGGAAACAATTATTTGCCTTCATGAAATAATGACTGTTACAATGGCCTTTCTTATAAAACATGGTTATGTTTAAAATTATTTAAAATTTAAATTTAAAATTAATCGTCTCCCTAGCAGCATTAACCTACGCTAACATGATATTGTATTAGAAATAGACCAAGGATATTTTTCTGAAGACAGCATTGTTGAATGTGTATATGAACACCAATCTCGTTATCAATACTAATACATAAATTACGGTACTATGTTGCCTCTATCGTGAAATGGTAGGATACCTAGTGAACCAGTGTTTTTTTCTGATCACATTTGCAGTTATTGCTCTGTTGCTATTACCTGCAAACTGCTTTTCTTGTAAATTTATTACATGACGACTTTCTGCAAGTTTGGAATAATGTGGCCGATTGTTGTTGTATAAAACACTCTGAAATCCCAGTGTTAATATTTAGTGGGCCATGGCAGCACGTGGTGAGACGATAGCGGATATGTGCGCGGTGAAACGCATTAACCTTCAATGTTCGCCACTCGCAGCATAGCGGTGCATTTATCCCACGAGTGCACTGAGCTCCTTCCCGTATTTTGTCCGAAAATGGCGCTGGACTCTGGTAACGGATCGGTGTTGATGAAATTCAAGAGTACAAAAAGCTTTCTCCTTATCGGTAACCGCCTTTTGTTAAACACTGCTATTACTCCCATCTGGTAGTAATGTATGTACTACAGTTGATGCAAAACAAAACTTTTAGAGTTTGTCTAACTGTTATTGCAACAATACAAATGGTACGTTTTCCACTTTTTCAAAAAAAAGAAAATTCACGAAACCCCGACAATAATTTAGAATAACCCTGTATTATTGATAGTGGGTTTATTTGGGAAGACATTGATAATAAAGGGCAAAGGAAAATATTCACGATAAATTATGGGCCTCAGAATACTGCAAAGAATTGCTTATATACTGTTGTAAAAAAATTTGTTTTTTTACTGTCGAGTTCATAAAGATGGTAGTAGAACAGGCAGATATTATTGCTCAGTATCACATGCAGTCACACTGTATGTTGTTTCTGTTCTGGTCAAGGGTAAATTAATGGGTACCAGTTACTGTGTAGGAAATGTATGTGGATTTTGCAGTTTATATGTTAATAAGCATAGTACACAAACCTATATTGAGATCTTATTTCTCAAGGAACTGGGTACTACCTACTCCTATATTTGGTTCATCCATTTCCCTTGTTTGAATTGAAAGCATTACAAGATTCCTCCACTGCATTGACCTGATGTATCATATGTGTGTTTATGCATTAATAAAAAAAAACTGAAAAGTTTGGTAAAATTAATTGAACTGATTGTCAGTTATGCTCGATTAACTAAAAGCCTGCATTCATAACATGTTTGGTGCTATATTCCTTCCACAGCACAGGGTAACCAGGTAGTGAAAGTCCTTCCATGCTGAGATGTTAAAGGAAGCCAGTGGCCCTTTGAATCTATTCAAACTACAGAAATTTGCAGCTTTTTGTAGTCATAAAATATTGTAAAAAGAACCCAACACTGTACTCTGACGATGAAAATACATTGACTGTGCTCTCTGCACATGTCTGTCTTGTGTAATCAGTAAAAACATACAAGGTTTCAGTTAAATACAGCATTTAAAGAAACTTGAAGTGATCAACTTTTTGCTGATTTGTTTTAGAGAAATTTAATTAACTTTTCACTTCCTTTCTAATTTTACAGAACGAAAAGACTTGGAAGAAATGGTGTGGAAGAAATCAAACAACATTCTTTTTTTCAGAACGATCAATGGACTTTCGATAATTTGAGAGATTGTAAGTATAGTAATCATTTATATTTTCCCCCTTATTTTTATATTGCACTCTTTTATATTACTACTACTACCACCACTTCCATTGGCAGGTGTACCACCAGTTGTTCCTGAGCTTATTGGAGATGATGATACAAGCAATTTTGATGACGTTGAGAAAGATGAAAGCCCCGAAGAGAACTTCGCCATTCCCAAAGCTTTTGCTGGAAACCATCTTCCTTTTGTGGGGTTTACTTACTCAAGAGATTATCAGTAAGTTATTGCAATATTCTTTGACATGTCTTGAACCAGATTTCTATTAGTATCTGTTGTATTTGAGGAAGTTATACAACCTTTTTGCAATACCTATCACTGTACTTGCTTCAGTTGTATTACTTACTCAAGAGATTATCAGTAAGTTATTGCAATATTCTTTGAATGTCTTGAACCAGATTTCTATTAGTATCTGTTGTATTTGAGGAAGTTATACAACCTTTTTGCAATACCTATCACTGTACTTGCTTCAGTTGTACTAGCTTTGTAGTGTTAATCAATGTGCTTGTTTTATTCTAAAGAGATATAGATAGTACTCTTTTGTGACCATTCAGTGTGTTAAATAAAAATACAGGTAATTATTCAGAAATTAAGAATTTAACACCACACTCTGCTGGTTCCATATGATTCTGGAAGGGACAAGGGATTTGACATAAGGTGCATGTTTCTTTTACTGGAAGTTTCTAATATGTTGACAAGAAGGGTAATCATTGCTGGATTATTCCTTTGCTTTTTAAATACTTGCAGGTACATTGCATTTCAATTTGCTCATCCAAACTTAATATTAATTATTATAATTCTTCTTCTTCTTCTTCTTCTTATTATTATTATTGTTACGGAGATATCCGTGGTAGTTAGAGGTGAAAGAAGGTGTGGGCTGGAATAGGTCTCAACTACAAAATTAAAGTTAACTTAAAACTTTAACAAAGGTTATATTTTCTTTTCAAAATCAACAAATAACGGATAACAACATTTAACAATTTCCACCAGGTGAAATAACAACAAAAGGCAGGTACAAAATAAGTTTACCCGTTCAGGGGTTTTTTTTTTTTTTTTACAAGGTTTTGGGCTTCGAATCCCCCAGTCACAATCCTTGAGCTATTAGCCCAACTTTACCAAGGTACAAAATTGAACAAAGGGGCAGAAAACCCCATCATGCCAAGGAACACTTGCTCCTAATTACAATGTTAAGCCTCCTAGAGGCACACAGAGATCAAATTTAGGAAAGAGCAGACCTGCTCTCAATAGTTCAAGCCTATCAGAAGGCCATAAACAAACTTTACACTTGACTGCCCTTAAGGCGTACTTATAAATAAACAGGGGTATCTTGTACCCATTCTACTGGGCCTCAAATGAAAAAATAATAGTTTAATTTAAACGGCCCTAAATACAAGGGGAATAGAGGCGAGAACTTGCACTCCTAAATACACATATTAAAACCTAAGAGGCACTAGGCTGATAATACAGGGGCTAATCCCAATCTATGGAGGTGACTCGTATGAGGAAACTTAACACATTAAGGAAGCGTAGAAACGGTTATGAAAACGTAGTCACCTCAATTTCAAAATGAAGGGGAGTTCGAGAGGGTAAAGCACACTCTATCCCCGCTTTAAAATTCAAGAAAACTGAAGTTTACCAGGAAAAGGGTTTACATGTTTAATAGGTTACATATTAAAGGTTTCGAACCCTCCCCGAGAGTTAGACTGCTGAGCTAGCAAGAAATTAAGATGTTAAGAGGCCATTACCTTGTAGAAGTACTGCTGTCAGAAGAACGAGGCGCTTTCCGCCCCCTGCTACATATTCACACACTGAGTTAGATGTTATACTAGTGGCCCGGAGACAAGAAAATCAGCAGTTTTTATACCCTTGTGGAAAATTCGAGACCTTTCAAGAATGAGTACACACACCTCCTCAACTTTATTGGATAGCTTAGAGCTACATATCCATATCGAAGAAGACATACATGATTGGCTGAAAATTAATTAAAGAAATTCAGGATTGGCTAAGTTCAAATCTGACGGAAGGAAGGATTAATATTGCCAACCCAAAAAATAAAAGAACAAAATTTAGTAAAGACAACAACTTTTGAATACAAAATTTCTTCAAGAAGGTTCATTCCATTGCACCAGAGTGTATTACCATAGTTTTTGGTAGAGGCATCTGTTAGAGAATGTCCACACTTCTTGATCACTGAAAAACAAAAGTAAATCAAAAACACTCAGTGACAGCTTCTGATAAACCGTAGAGTTAGTTCGGTTTTTAAAGTTCAGGGTTTCTCCTGTAGAGTAGAAAAAATTGGCGCAAGATTTGAACTTGCGTCGTAGAGGTGTACCGCCCGGTAGAATAATAATAATAATAATAATAATAATAATAATAATAATAATAATAATAATAATAATAAAAACCTACAACCTGTTATCCAGTCATTGACTGGGTCAGGGAATGAAACATATATAGGCTGTTTTTACAATGGGGTCGCCACTCCCAAGGTGATTTATTAATTAGTGATAAATGCTATGAAATGATAATGGAGAGTGTTGCTGGAATGAAAGATGACAGGGAAAACCGGAGTACCCGGAGAAAAACCTGTCCCGCCTCCGCTTTGTCCAGCACAAATCTCACATGGAGTCACCGGGATTTGAACCACGGTATCCAGCGCTGAGAGGCCGACGCGCTGCCGTCTGAGCCACGGAGGCTCGTAATAATAATAATAATAATAATAATAATAATAATAATACAACACCTTGCGCAAGGTGGACCATGAATAAGATGGGAAACGTGCATTTCAATCTGATTCTCTGGTCCTGGCAGGTAGAATAGGTTTTAAAGTGTTGTTTATTTTGCATAGTATAGAATAAGTCCATTGCAGAAACAAAAAGTAATTTTTAAGAATTTGTCAAAATATACCTGTATGTACAATCGTACATTTTTACATCTGTCTTTTACTGTTTGGTGTGTCATAGATCAGACAAGTGTAACTTCATATATGGAGAACTATGCAACCGAGCAAGTGGCCGCATGGTTTGGGTCACGTAGCTGTCAGGTTGCATTTGGGAGATAGTGGATTCGAACCCCATTGTCGGCAGCCCTGAAGATACTTTTTCATGGTTTCCCATTTTCACACCAGGCAAATGCTGGGGCTGTACCTTAATTAAGGCCATGGCTGCTTCCTTCCCACTCCTAGTCCTTTCCTATCCCATCGTTGCCATAAGACCTGTGTGTGTCGTGACGTAAAACAGATTGTAAGAACTAGGCAGCATACCTGCCCTTGTTTAAGTCCACTAACCTGTTTTCCTAGAAAGCAGGCAGGCTGCAGAGCCCCATATGTACAGTCTCAGAAAATCTGATAAGATTAGCAACTCAGTGTGGTAAGGGATCCTTGTTCTTAGAGTCAATCGATCTATTCCTATAAGCATGTAACATGGCTTAAAATTACTAGATGTCGCTAAACAAAAAAGTGAAAGTTATTGATGCTAAGGAAATAGGATAAGTACTCGGTATAGGAAATTATGTTGTGGTTCAAGAGTGGCAGAATGCAGATTTACAACATGCTTGAACGTAAGGATAAAATAACTGATGAGTGATTCCACTGATATGTTACCTAAAATGGAAGGCAAAAATAACTAGTAATGGGAGAAAAGCCCAGATTTGTAAGCACAGTCAAACAAGTAATAAACAAGAAGAATGAAGAATGGAAAAGAATAACCACCAAAACATGCAAGAAGAAATGCATGAAAATCTGATAATTTGCTTTGTAAAATTCTTACCTACTTGATTTCTGTTACAGTATACTGTACAAGGAAGGTCAGTCCGAGATTTTCTGGTGTGAAGATTCTGTATATGTCAGTGAAAAATGATTTGTAAAGTGAAAAATGTTCTTTCTTGCACATGAAAAGCACCACAGTTCTTCTTCGGTGAATCCTCTATTAGGTTCATAGTCCGTATTGATAGTTCAAGCACGCAGGTATGAAGGATGAGTTCTCCACCTAATCAGTACTTTATTTTACACAGTGTCAATATTATTTACATAAAAGGACTACCGGTTTCAGCCTGTAAATAGGTCATCTTCAGCTATTGAAGAAGCTGCTTAATAGCGACTGTACAGAATAAATACTACTAATGCACTAATGCACTTTTAAACATCTCATAAAACCGTTGGACATAGTATTGGCATTAACATAGATATTCGATCTTGACATCAGAATGTCAGTGATTCTTGATAAGTGAGATCTTTGTCAAAGCCAGGCTGAAATGGTTTGGTCATCTCAAAATAACAGACCCACAAAGAACTGCTAATGTGTGGTTTGAGAAGGAAATCTAAGGCAAGAGATCAAGAGGTCAGCAACGGAAGAGATGGATCGATCAGATTAAAAATAAACTAGTTGGACAATGTCCGGATTTGCAGCAGGTTATAATACGAGCTGCTATACGAATGCGGGCCCGCGAATAGGAATTCACTGAACTTTCAAAGGCAGTATCAGTTGCGTATAACGAAAATGATTAGGGAAGTAAGTAGGATTTACACAATACTTGTGTGTGTTTATTTTAGTTTTCAAATTAAATTTGAAATTTGTTGTAAATAAAATGATTCCACAAAGCACTTTTTAAGCCTGCTTTAATTTTTTGAAGGGAAACCTGGGGTTCGTCTTGGATTTGAAAAAATACGGTAAATTAATTGTAGAAATCAATATATTACTTGTAGGAGTGACTCCAAGGAGAGTTGATTGACTTCCATAGACACATACGGGCATGTTTTGAATTCTTAAATTTGGGTATGTTTCGTGTAATGTTGAAATTTGTCTAATGTGGAAAAATATTCTGGTCCCTTGCGATTCTGTATTGAACAGTTTTACTAGACTGAGCGTGGTTCGGGTCATGTAGCTATCAGCTTGCGTTTGGGAGATAGTGGGTACGAACCCCACCGTCGGGAGCTCCGAAGATGATTTTCCGTAGTTTCCCATTTTCACTCCAGGCAATTGCCGGAGCTGTACCTTAATTAACACTAGAACCGCCGGAGCGGTCAAACTGACCGCTACACATTTTCCAAACTCAATTTTGACTACAGTTTTTATTGTAGGATATTGAGCTGCAGTGACTATTCCTGATTAATGGTTGAGAAAATCCATATTAAATATAATTAATTTTGCATCAATGGATGGAGCATTAGTAACGGGTATACTTACTACTGCAGGAGTGGTCATTTTGACCGCTGTATTAATTATCATAATAAAATGTATTATAACACATACCTCTCGTTGAGATATAATCATCTGCTCATAATTATCCTATCAACAACGGTAATATTCAAAAACTAAAAAATCGAACTGGGATATATTACAAATTGTACGAACATTATTTCCGCTGCGTCTCTGGTAGTGTTGTCTTTCGTCAGCTTATCACAGTACAGTAACAAAGTTTCATAAACCATCAGTTGCTGAGTCTATTGCATGACATTTTTGAAGATATGTCTGATGTGGAATGTGGTCCAGATATAAAGGACCTAAAATGAAAAATGCATACGAAGATTACTACCAATCAAATGGAAACTGGAAAAGGGAACTCCACGGAAGTCCCAGTCTCACTTGTGGCTGTGACGGTATGGAAGCTGCTGAATAATGATGTTCGGAGACAGACTGGTGTGTCTGGGTATTATGAAAGGTACTATTCAACCGGCCAGTATTGCTACAATAGCACTTTCTGGTCCAGTGAGTAAAATAATGGCAAACAATTTCACTCCCCATCATGCCTTCCCTTCTTCAGATCACGCTGAAAACCGGATTTTTCAGACTGAAGGGAATCAGCATAACAACTTCGATGAAATTTCTTGATTTATACCGTATTCAAATTATAATGTTGCCTCGCATAGGCTGAGTACGGATGAGTTTTCAGTTATTGTATTACAGCCGTAGAAACAGTAACCCAGGGCCTCTCAAATGCCCAAAATCTCACGCGTGCAAACTGAGGCGCAGATGTCCTGTGCACAGTGCACCGGTCCCACTCGGTCAGCTCGGACTGTGTATTGTCTTGGGGCGACTTGCCTAAGCTCGGTTCAACTCGGCTTGGATTTGGAGCGCTACGGAGCGAGTGAGGAAGAGGTAGACAGGCGGAGCGAGCAAGACGGGTGTGGGGAATGAGAGAAAGAGCACTATTGCTCCAAATCGAGGAGCACCGTGCACCACGCAATGCACTGGTGCATGCACCCTGAGAGGCCCTGCTGTAACTCATAAAGCATAGTATCATAGGGGATGCGTCAACCAAGGTAAAAGCCTCCCATGGCCATATAATGCGTCATTAGGTAGTAACGGCATCGCGGAGTGGATTGTAGCAGACTTTGGGAGGTCTACACCAGGTAGGCTCACCATATCCCCTCGAAAGAAAATCCAGGACTTTCAAAACGGCATGTTTATGACGACAGTGTAACGAGTGCGTGGCGTCTTTTTATTGATAAATCAATATTGAAACTCATAAAGCAATGTATAGAAACAGAGGCAAAATGATAGTAATGAGAAACTGTGCGTACTGAGAACGAAAATATAATAATTTCAATAGTGGTCAAAATGACCTTCATCGGCGGTTCAAGGTATATAATATATTCCGGCGGTTCTAGTGTTAAGGCCATGGTCACTTCCTTCCCACTCCTAGCATTTTCCTATCCCATCGTCACCATAAGACCTATCTGTGTTGATGCGACTTAAAGCAAATGGACTTTTTTTAAATTTTAGTGTAGTGATGAAAAATTTGTTGCCTTCTAATTGTATCTTTTATTTTTGGTGTGCTGTATGTAGAAGTTTCCTTGAAGAGTAAAACCCAAATCATATTTTTTCCAGTAAAGATAATTCTTCTCAGTTTGTAGCTCGGATGGTTGAGTGCTGATTTTCTGTACCCAAGTTGGTGGGTTTGGTTCTGCCTCAGTTCGATTGTATTTGAGGGTTGTCCTAGAATGAAACGGAGGAGCTCTGTAATGGATTGTATTGAAACTATAGGAGCGGATAGCAATATAGTGCTAGAAGAGTAGTGGTAGAAAAATCGAACAAGGTGGAGGGCTTTAGTACCCTACCCTACCCAGAGAGAATCTTGAAAAGGGAATGGATGAAGTATAATAATATGATGATTCTTCCATTAGTATTTTACCAGTGCCATTTGTTCCTTCTTAAAACATGATCCACACTATAATTTGTTTGTCATTGACAGACTAGAGAATATATTTACTATTCTTTAATACTGCAGTAGGGAGAAAGATTAATTACATAAGAACTCAAAGAATTTATTAAATTTTACATGTTTATTACTGTACACAACGTTGAAAATTGTAAACGCTTGCTTGTTACACAAAGTATTTGGCAGTCACTGTTTCTTAAGAGTAAACACTGTACATCTCGTCCCATATTTTATTTTTCTTTAAATTGGTGAAATTGCAACATTTTCTCAGTCATCACAAGTTGATTCTGTTGGGCATTTTCACACAGTGCCTGGATCTTGCAAGTCTTTTTCCTTCTGTCTTAAGCATTTTAGTCCTTTGCCTTGGTGTTGGAGGTTGCAGGGAATTTGGTTACATAAGCTACTGCATAATTGTGCATATCTCTGGAGGATAAAGGGGTTGAAACTGCATAACTCTTTTACCGTGCACAATCTTCACTCTTGCGTTTACATCAGATCCAGGGTATGTTTCAGAAATTAGACCAAAGGACTGGTTGAAACTTGATCTTCTTCACTCCATCTGATTCCATCAGCACTATCTCTCAAACTAATAATGTCCTTTGCCTCTGCTCCCTCTGATAGTCTAGCTAAGGTTGCAGAACTGCCGACGACAATACTCTCGTAGCTTTTGAAGGTATCTCAGCCTTCAGTTCATGCTGTTGGCATCAATAATATCCTAATTAATGACTTCAGTGGTCTGTTCGGCCGTGCTCAAACATGGGAAGTGTTACTGTTTCAGAGATTAAGCTGTCTTCCATGTACTGTAGGTTAAAGGCTGAGAGTTCAATGTTGCCTTAGTGTCGCTCTTCAGAATTTAGAACTTTCCTGCTTAGAGTTCTTTACAGGAGTTCGTTAACCATTTAGACCAACCTCTCCCCCAACCATGGTGCTTCAGGGGGGATTGTAGACCCATTCAATATTGTTCTATACTAGACATTGCCATTATTGTCTGCTCAGGCTGTTGTTTATGTCCACAAAGTTAGTGTTGTTGTCAGTATATATGATGTGCACTCTCCCTCTTCAATGCAGTAAATCTTGCTCAATAAAATCATGAAATGTTCTCAGTAGAGTGACTTGGCAAGCTTGAGATGTATAGCACGGTACACAGCGCTTGTGAAAAATACTATCCATACTTATTTCCCTGTAAAAGACTAGCCATGTGAATCCCCATTGTTTCAAAGGTTGCTGTATGCTTAACACTGTCTTTAGATAACAGTGAAGGCGGTGATTCAACTGGTTTTGTTTGATGTCTCGTATAAATCATTAATTTTCCCAACAGGCTGCTAGAATGCTGTTATTTGCTTCTCAAATACCATTTGATCATGAGCATGAGGGAAAAGAATGGGTTTTTAATAATAGTCTTCATCATCGAGCAATAACCTTGGTCTGGACTCTGATTAGCCCAGGCTGATCTGTGAAGGTATGCAAAACCTTCAAGATCTTTGTTTCTCCACGTTTGAAATGTTCTTGTTGGATACACTGCAACAATGTTCTTTCAGCACACTTGACTTCTTAAGCTAAGTTCTCCCCCCCCCTCACCTACTTTCATTGGTACAGTTCTGCCAGAATCTGTGGATCTAACAAGTCATTGTTGGTATTTTCATATACCGGTAACTGGAAAAGTATTGAAGAGCACACTGAATCTTGGGTTGCTGCTGGAAACAGAGCACAAAGCTTTCTTCCTCTTTTCCTTATTCACATCTTGCTCTAGGGCAAGTACCTTCTACTGTAGCCACCGTTCTTCCTCTGCCTGAAGCCAGTCAGGACCTTCCCACCATCTACTAAGAAACAAAACCTCTGCATCACATCCCCTGCAAGGTAAGTCAGTTGGATTTAAGGGATCTTGGATGTAATGCCATTTATTAGAAGTATTTTGCCTTTGTTCTCTGAATTTGTTGCTGACAAAGACATTCCTATCATAGTCTGTTTATCCATGCGACAGCTGAATCACTCTAGCAGTGTGTGTCTCACCACCTTCCAGCTGTAGACTCTTCTTTATTTCATGGCATAGTTTTGATGCAATCAGGGCGGTTATCAGTTCAACTCAAGGAATAGATCATTCCTTTAATGGCGCTAGTCTAGATCTTACCTGTACTAGACTCACGGTTATTTACCCATTACAGTCAGTTCTCAAGAAAGCGCACACTGTGTAGTATGTCTGATTTCTGTCACTGGACACATGTAGGCTAACTGTTTCTGTTCCATTGGCACCTCTGTTAATCTCTTCGTTACCAGACATTTCCCCAGCCAAGGCAGGTTTGAGCCATGCCAGAAACTTACACAATATTTCTTTGCATCCCAAGTTGTCTCTTAATTTCCATGCTTCTTGCAGGAGCAGTTTTGGCTCTAACATTGCCCGAGTGGCAAATCCAACTGGATCAAACCTTCCGGCAGCAGAGAGCAGCTTTCGCTTTGTAATTTTGTTACCTGTGAGCCATGCAGAAGTTTCGTTGCAGAAAATATAATCTCTGTTAAGTGTCCCACAATAGTCCAAGCAATGGTACTGTCTCACTTCCAGGGTTAAACATGCTTCTGTTTGTAATTTTGAACTGGTCCATCCACGGAGTTAAAATTTTATGGTAGACATAGGCTCGTTTGCTTCTTTCATAAATTTTCTTAACTCACCATTGTACTTGACTCTTATCATGCTTTTTTCTACATAAAACAGTGTTCTTCAGCTTCTGAGCTATACCTCTCATTTTCTCTGTTGCCACATGCAAGTGATGGTGTAAAGTAGCACTTAGGCCCGGTTTCTCCAACGAATGTTAAGTGTTAACTCTGCTGTTAAGGAGACTTAACGCGTAATTTAACAAAATGGTCGTCTCATCAAGGATTGTTAACTCTTAACAAATTGTTAATACTTGTGTTAAATTAACCTGGCAGCAGCCCTGTGTTAAACCTCTTAACAACTGCTAAAATTTCAAAATGGAGGCATGTAGAAGACGTAAGTTTGAAGCTTTACTGCTGTATGAAGACTATTTATAAACTGAAGAAGGCAAAGGACGACCCATACTAAGAAATAACTACTTTCTAGAGTTGTCAGAAGATATATTTCTAATTACCAAAGCCATAATGAACAAGATACTAGACGATATTGAAAATAGGTTAGAGTTTCCAACAGTGAGGACAAATATCATGAGGCAGGATCCGCTTCGGACCATTTGGAGGTGATAGAACACTAAAATGCGAACACATTTTACTCAAACTTGTCAGGTCTGCAACCTAATAATTTCCGAAAAATTTATGAATCCCTCGATTCTAATGCAACACCTATATACTTAAAGAGTTGCAATCTCGTCAAGTGGAGCAGTGGCTGAGTGGTCATCGTACTTGTTTCTGAACCGCGACGACTTGAGTTCGAGTCCCGCCACAGGCATACTTTTTTAATACAAATTAAATCATTGTTTCAGGGAATGTGAAGGTAAAATGCAAATAATATGAATAATCATAATAATTGCAGTGGAAGTTATTTTCTACCTCAAATTAATATATATATATATATATATATATAGAGATCCAGCAGAACTATGAGAACGTGTATGCCTATATTAATTTCAGGTAGAAAATAAATTGTACTGCAATTTGCGTAATATGTTTGTTCCAATTCTTATGTTGACGTTCCCTCAAATATTAATTTAATCATCTTCTTCTTCTTTATCTGTTTACCCTCCAGGGTCGGTTTTCCCTCGGACTCAGCGAGGGATACCACCTCTGCCGCCTTAAGGGCAGTGTCCTGGAGCTTCAGACTCTGGGTCGGGGATGAAACTGGGGAGGATGACCAGTACCTCGTCCAGGCGGCCTTACTTGCTATGCTGAACAGGGGCCTTGCTGGGGGATGGGAAGATTGGAAGGGATAGACAACGATGAGGGATGGAAGCGACCGTGGTCTTAAGTTAGGAGGAGATGTGGGAAACCACGGAAAACCACTTCAGGATGGCTGAGGTGGGAATCGAAGCCACCTCTAATCAGTTGACCTCCCGAGGTTGAGTGGACCCCGTTCCAGCCCTCGTACCTCTTTTCAAATTTCATGGCAGAGCTGGAAATCGACCCCAGGCCTCCAGGGGTGGCAGCTAATCACACCAACCACTACACCACAGAGACGGACATATTAATTTCTTTTATGCAAAAATCATAGCTGCGACGAGACTCGAATTCACGTCTACGAGGTTCGCAGGTAAGTACGGTGACCACTTGGTCACCACTCTGTTCCGCTGTGATGTAACTCCCAAGTATATATGCCTTGCATTCGAATCGGGGATTCATCAATTTTTCAGAAGTTATTAGGTTGCGGACCTGACATGTTTAATTAAAATTTGTTCCCTTTTTAGTGTTCTACCACCTCCACTTTGTCCGAAGCGGATTCTGTTTAATGACATCTGACCTCATTTTTTTTTAAAACGAAAGCGTTGACCTAAACCCTTATACACGAGTTACCGTTGAGTGTCTCCTCACAGGTACATTGAAGCTCGGTGAAATCGGTTGACCATAGGGTCTGGCCTCTACTTGTTAGATATTATGCTTGAGACACTTTTCATGTAATTGTAGGCGACTGTGATCACGAGTGCAAGAAAAAGTGTGTGGAATCCTGCAAAGAATTCCTGCTGCCACTGCAGCATTAACAAGGCATTATGTTATTTTCCTCGCAATAAAATAATGCCTGAAAACCATTCAAAACACATCAATTATCACATTTTCCCGGTGATAAGAATATAAGAATAGGCTATGTAGAATGTTGTGATATAACAGCCCGTTCTTTCATTTTTTAAGCACATTCACATAATTTAAAATTAAAATGAAATGAAATAAAAACTTGCATTCATCATAACACTTTTGTTCCTCTTATTTAACATGTTTACGTCTTACTGGTCTCCGCTAACCATAACCTATAATAATGTCAGCCATGTGTCCGTGTGACAAAATACTATTTCAACACCACTAGGAGCGCTTTATGTAAAGAAACAAAAGACGCTCACTGCCGAACGCATTCAGAAATCTGTGTTCGTGAAACAGGGCACTTTTAAACAAAGTGTTAAATTAATAGCAATTGTTATGTAACATTTGTTAAGTAAAATTTAACATACAGTTGAAGAAACCGGGCCTTAGAACAGACTAGGAGCTACCCCAAACACTATGCTGCGATGTCTTAATACGATTACTCCTCGTAAATTAGAACTTATCCACCAGAGAAATATAAAAAAAAATTTCAGTCCTCTTGTGCTACAACTTATGTACGAGGGCTGATTAACAAAGATTGTGACTGATCTTTTTCACAGATGTTTATTACTCCATTTCAATGTTTGCATTATCGTTTTCAAAGTAGTCCCTTCTACTTCATTGCACTTTTTATTGCGTCTCTGCCAATCATGGAACACATGCTACCGAGCTCGATAGCTGCAGTCGTTTAAGTGCGGCCAATATCCAGTATTTGGGAGATAGTGGGTTCGAACCCCACTGTCGGCATCCCTGAAGATCGTTTTCCATGGTTTCCCATTTATACACCAAGAAAATGCTGGGGCTGTACCTTAATTAAGGCCATGGACGCTTCCTTCCCATCCTTGCCCTTTCCTGTGCCATCGTTGCCATAAGACCTGTCTGTGTCTGTGCGACGTAAAGCAACTTGCAAACAAAAATTGAACACATGCTGCAGACCATTCTCTGTCAGGTCCTTGAGAATCGCCTCCCTTTCTTGAGTACTGCTTCGGAGTTCGAAAATTGAATGCTCCTAACCTTTGCCTTTAGTGATGGGAATAAAAAATTTCACAGGGTGCAAGATCAGGGTAATGTTGAATCGAGCCAGAAACTGCAGGGCTTGATTTGCGACGTGCGGCCGTGCATTGTCATTGTGAAGTCACCACCCAGTCCGAGAAAGCTCTGGTCGTTTCTTTGCAATGTGCTTCCTCAGTGTAGCCAATACTGATGTGTAGTATGCTGCTGTAACAGTAGTGTGAGGGGGAACTGCATGCTGGTAAATCTTATTGTCTGGTATGCGAAATGCACGTAGTGTCTACACAATAGAGCATTACTACCAACCTACCGACATGAGAGTGCTGCCGACTACGGATATTATACATAAAAACCCGCTCTTTTCAAATATTTATGTTACAGGTAGGAAACTATCATGGAATCTACAGGAAAAAGTCAGTCTCAGTCTTTGTTGATCAGCCTAGGTAGAAAGACTAGCTGCTGTACCCATCGTAGCACTTAATGTATGCACCTAAGTTGTTATTTTGAATGCTCAGGTAAGAAAGATAGCAGGAGTGAAATGTATATGTCTAGGAAACAGATGGAGAACACTGACTTACCTGGTAAGAATGCATGGTTATAGTACACAGAAGAAAAACATGAGTCCAAAAAGTCCAAAATTTTTGTCTGCAGCCTTCATTACTGGAGGATAGAATAATAATTGTCATTGTTGGCAAGTAGACTTCTGCGTGAGGTAAGGGGATTGGGAGATCAAACAAGAGAATGGAAATATGCAGAGTTTATCTAATGTTAAGGTCATGTGCGTGTGTGGCAGTTGGAGGGGGGGGGGGGTACTTTTACTGTGAAACATTCATCAAACATGGTTTGGTGGTGTCGCATGTGAATTGGGACAGGAACATTTATGTTAGAACTTTTCCAGGTACTGCGGTGGCTAATGTACTTTTAGCTATTGTGTTGCAAGTTGAGCCAGTGTAGAAAGTTGGGCAGAATCTGCTTTGAAACTGGTAAATAATTTTAAATGAAGTACAGTAATGATGATCGTGTATGGAGTAAGATTTGTTGGTGATGCTGCCGGTAGAAGTGGTGCTTGGTATAAACGACAGGTCTTATAGAGTCTGTGTTAATAGGAAATAACCAGAAGGGGTTGGAGATTGGTATGATTCATAATGAGTGAGAATGTTTTTGAGGTTGTGTGGGCATGTGAATGTGACTGTGGGGCTTTTTGGAAGATGATCCCAGGTGTAGGGTGAGGATGAGAGAAGACAGGATGCTTGTTTTAAAATGTGATTGATTTTGTGTAGACCAGGATGCTATGTGGTTGTGAAGGGTAGGTGGTTAGTTTGCGTAGGGAGTTTGGGGACAGATTTCATGGCTCGGGAGATCTTGCGGTCAAACAATTGAGAGGGCAACCCCTAGCAGAAAACTCCTTCCTCAGGTGGTGGTGGTGGTAATGGTCTTTAGAAGTTGAACAAATCCATTAGCCCACGATGACAAGGCTGAATTGTAAAGATAGTTTTGTAATATGGGCTTGAAAACCGTTGTTTATTTATTTATTCATTCACGAAGCACAAGATACAGCTACACTGAGCAAATTTCACTTGCACTGTCAACAGACTATTTAACAAACGTAAACTTTCAAAATAAAATATAACAAACATAACAAAATATAACAAGATCAGGTACACATCCTACTAATAACTGTCCAAATCGAAAACCATGAGAATGTCCATGTTCATAGCCAAGTCGTCGTGGGTCAAGATGGCGGTATAACCCTTTCACATCAACTTATCTTTAAGATACTATTTACACACCTCTCGAATACACTTTTATTTGATGCTGTATCAAGCTCTTGTCTCCTATTAATATTGTTAAAGAGTGTTGGGAGGTGGATTAGGAAAGATCGTTGAAGTATTGAGTGCTGAGTGTGGGGAATGTGGAGAAGGTCTTTGGTTCTGGTGGAGCGGGAAGGAATGCGGAGAGAGAAGAGAGAAACAAGATGTTCCGAGCGGTAATGTCCATTTAAGATCTCGTGGAGGAAACTCAGGTCAGCTACCTGTCGCCTGATGTGCAGCGGTGACGCATTAATTGCCATTAATACCTGCTGCGTAGACTGATTTCTGAGCTTGGGGTTTCTGTTCCTTACAATTGCAGCAAGGAAGGACACTGCTCTGTCTAACTGCTTAGTATTGGAGGGGGCGGCTGTTGTCCAAATCGGAGAGCAGTAGTTTAAGAGAGGTTGAACGATCGTGAGGAAGAAGTGACGAAGAGCAATGGGGTCAGAAATTTCTGTGAAGCGATAGAGAATGCCTAGTAATTTCATAGCCTTGGTTGTATATGTTTCTATATGGGTCTTAAATTGTAGTTTTGTATCGAATATTACACCTAGTTCACGCTGTTGTGTAACCACGGTGATGGGCTTGTCGAGTAGGTAATATGATGTCGGTAGAGGAGATTTACCAGTGTTATGGTCATGTGGCTGCATTTTTGTGGATTGGGGATAAGTTTCCAAGTATGGCACCAGTTCGAGCGGGCATTAACTGACGACTGTAGCAGAGCTGCATCTGCTGGATTCCTGATCTCCCTAAATATCTTGCAGTCGTCAGCAAAGAGTAGGGTATTCGCTGTTTCGTTGAGTTCGGATGGCAGATCGTCCATAAACAAAGAAAACAGCAAGGGGCCAAGAGTACTGCCTTGTGGGACACCGGAGGTGACTGGTAACCATGAGGATGAAGTGCCTGATATTACCACTCTCTGCCAACGGTTATGTAGGAAGCCAGCAAGATGGGTCAGATGACTGCCATGTATATTAAATTGTTCGAAGGGTTTATGGAGCAACAGAGTATGGTCAACAGAATCGAAAGCTTTCAAAATGTCTACATAGCAGATATCCAGCTGTGATTTAGCTGCAATGGCGTGTGATGCAAAGCAATGCAGAGTGGCCAGGTTTGTTAGACAAGAGCCACCTGGTAGAAAACCATGTTGCTTGGTTGAGATATACGGCAAAGTGAATGCGAGGAGACGCTGGTGTATAATTTTTTCAAAGATAAAGGATAGTGTGGGAAGAATAGAGATTGGTCGGTAAGATGAAACATTAAATTTGTTGCCTGATTTGAGAAGTGGAACAATATTTGCCTGTTTCCAGGTAATAGGAAAATAGCCCGCGGCAAAACGTCTGTTAAATAATTTAGAGAGAGGGACGTAAAGAGTGCTGGCAGTATTTTGTAGGAAGAGAGGACCTATAGTGTCGGCACCGGTAGCTTTGTTGGTACGAAGAGTTTGAAGAAGGTTATGAACTTCACTTTGTGTGGTAGTTATGCTTCATAGGGTTCTGTTTGAAGCTGTACCAACGGGAGGGAGCGGTTGGTTTTGTAAGGGAGGGGAGAATTTGGAGAAGAAATACCTGTTGAACAGTTCATTGCGATCGGCGCCATCTGCTGTTGCATCGTTGTGGTTCACGCTGACAGGAATCCGCTCCGTCCTTCTCCGTGTGTTGATGAGACTCCAGTAGCGCTTGGGATTGCTGCGGACGTTTTCAGTGACAGTGTCTACGTGTGTTTTGTAGTCTCTTCTGACCATAAACCTCGCGTGGCGGCTGATTTTAACGAAGATATTGTGAGTGTGTGGGTTAGAGAAGTCTTTTCACAGGCGCCAAGCTCTCTTCTTATTAAATAGTATCAGTCTGGTAATGGATATACTGCTGATGGTTGGTGGGTTTGACATGTACAAAGGTGTAGATTTTACCATTCTGCAGGTGGAGGTAAACGTCAAGGAAAGTGAGACGTGTGGGGGAGATCTGCCAAGTGAAATGGACACTGTAATTAGAGTGTAGGGGTTGCAGGAGTGAGGTAAGCAGGCTTCCTTCATGGTGCCACAGGAGAAAGATATTGATAAACCTCCACCAGACTAGGGGCTGGAGAGGTTCATTGGCGAGGAAATCCTTCTTGACTTTTCTTGAGGTATTATTTTGGTAATGATACAAGAAAGGGTACATGCATGTAGGAGTTCTGGATCAGCCAAGAGTGCTTCCTGAGGATATATGCTTTAATTGCTTCTGGTATTATTAATAATAGTCAGATGGGTAGAAAGAGACAGGATGAGAGAAATAAGGTGACTAATAATACTGCACTCATCATCGTACAAGAAAATAGGAAAGCTAATAGGCAGCATAATTCAAAATAAAGACGACAAAGGGAAGGTTGCAGTGTAAGTTAAGAATGTAGTCAAGGACACACAAAAAAGAAATGCATTTGTTCCACCAAGATCATTTCTGGGTCTTTATCATTTCTGTTACACTGTTTGCCCATGGCATATACAATCAGCAGAGTTCATGGATTTCAGTATTTGCAGAAAATGTAAAAGTATGAATTTTATGATCATCAGCAGCCTAATAAATTTCATAGTTCCAAATGAAGTTGTTAGTAGTCTACGATCATAATATGGGAAAGTCAGATATCTGAAGTGAACCCCGCCCACCTGCCCTCCTAGTGTAAAATAATATTACTTTTCTAAATATTTTTCTCTGTTTAGGAGGTAGGGCAGTTATAGTGATAATGTTATTTGATATATACCTCTATAAATACTATGCTTTATTTCCCCACTTATGTTTCAAATGTGATCTGAACTGATTGTGAGTATAATAATGATTGGTTCTGTCTTTACTATTCTTCCTTGTGCCTTTACACCATTTTCTCTAATGTTTAGGTTGCTATCAGATAAGGGCAGTACTCAGCTTTTGATTGATGCGGTAAGAATTAGCAAATATTGTAAATGTAATACCGCTTGATATTAATTTTCTTATTTTAAAGTTACCATTAGCTATTTTAATTTAGATATTATTTTTATTAATTAATTAATTAATTTATTTATTTATTTGCTTATTAGTTTGCTATTTTGGGGATGTGCAATTTTTAATTTAATTTTTTCTTTTTTTCTTTTTTTTTTTCATATTTCTACTCCATGATTGTACCAACATAAAGGTGGATACGGTAAGTAAAATTATTTTGTAATTTGATTTGGGTTTTTTAAAAGCAATTTACTGGGGAATTTGAAATTTAATTTCATTAACCTTTCTGTGATGGTTTGAACGTATGTCTTAGTAAAAGAAGAAACTCTTTTACGTTGCAGATTGTAATGAATTCTTCCCGTAACCTAAGTTCTAACTTTCTGCCCTTCACTTCAGCTCAGTATAGACCTAGTAGAGAGGATCCATGCAAAATATATCCCACAATGTTGTAGAAGGAATTACATTCCTGATTTGACAAAGGAAGGTAGAACCTGTTCTAAATTCCTTTTAAAAAAATGTTCTTATATAAATAATTTAGAGCATCAAAGCCGCAGGAATTTAATGGAAAACGATCCCAATCAACAAATCTTTAAAATATGGCAAAACTTTCAGGTAGGAGCTTTATTAAAAACTAGTAAGGAAGTTAATAAACACTGTGACACACTTTAGAGTTGTTGGAAAGAATGGCTATGAACAAAATTTCTCCTGTGTTCTAGGAGAAATTTATAAAAGAGATGGAGAAATCAATTTCAGTCATGTTTTCAATGTAACGTTTTAGTGAAGATTAATTTAAAAATAGGATAACTTGAGTAACATTATTAGATCTGTATGTTACTTATGATATTTAATTTTACAGAAAAATGAAAACCTGCAACCTGTTTTCCAGTCATTGACCGGGTCAGGGATGTAATGAATGAAGCATATGTAGGCTGTTAGTACGATGGGGTCGCCACCCCCAAAGTGATATATTAATGACTGATAGATGCTATGAAATGAGAATGGAGAGTGTTGCTGGAATGAAAGATGACAGGGAAAACCGGAGTACCCGGAGAAAAACCTGTCCCGCCTCCGCTTTGTCCAGCACAAATCTCACATGGAGTGACCGGAATTTGAACCACGGTATCCAGCGGTGAGAGGTCGACGCGCTGCCGTCTGAGCCACGGAGGCTCTTAATTTTACAGAAGATACACAAAATATTTTTAAGTACTACCCTAAACAAACAAGATCTGTCCAATGAAACTTTGGGGAGAGATTGTTTTATAGGATCCTAACAGGCAATTAGGTCTAATATGTGAATGATGATATGAAAAATAACAAAATATTTCCGTCTTGTGTTCGTTACTCATACCTATCTTTAAAACAGATATTTCAACCTGCAAGTCAAGAGCAGCAGGTGAAAAAGCAGAAGGTGTGAAGTGTTCTAATACACAATACCAAATCTTCACATCCAATCAACCCTGGATAATGCTTGGCAGTTTATCTATGCTGATATTGCATTGATGCTTGGGGAACAAAGACTGTCTGGAAGAAGCTCGTAAGTTCTTCAGGGTAACTTTCATTTTACTGTAAAGGAAATCATCTGATGGTAAATCTGCTTAGAACTCAACCTTTTGACCTGTGCAACTGAGATGGTATGAATTAGATGAATCATGACATAATGAATATATTGGGCATCAGACGGTTCATCACCAACCATTTTGGTGTCATTTTAGATGGCATGTTGTCAAGTACTACCATGCGGATAAAATGATCAAAAGCACAAGAAAGGAAATCTTGCAACTTCCTACTAACACACCAGACAATGTGATCTATTCAGAAAAGCACAAGAAAGGAAATCTTGCAACTTCCTACTAACACACCAGACAATGTGATCTATTCAGAAAAGTTAAAGGTCTTAGCCTTTTCAAAACATCTTGGGAAAATCACCTTCAGTGTATTAATGGATGTAACATAGTCGTTAAGAATGATAATCAGTTTGCTTATGCCTCAAGAGATTCCCATATGGAAAGGAAGGAATGTTTGAAACTTATGAACATTGATAATCTTACTGCACTGAATAAACAGGAGATAAAGAATCTGCCTTGTTAATAATAATTGAACATCTATTTATTTTAATCATGTCATTGAAATTATGAAATACTTTCGCTGAAGAGGTGAACGATATGTTCTTAAAACTTGTATCAATAATTAACATATTATATTAAATCATTTTTTGATTAGTATTGACAAGATGGATTCTTTATCTCTTGTTTATTCAGTGCAGTATGTTTATCGCTGTAAGTAGTCAATAAGGACCAATATAGACCATTAATATGGTGGGGTGGTAAAGGAATGGAGGAGCGGAAAAGAACTGGCCATCCTACCGTACGTTAACTCCAGCTCAGGCACACCTCTGCGGAGGTTTGGACCTGCCTTTGGGCAGAATACACCTTTACCTTTCATGTACATAAATGAAAGTTTATAAGCTTCAAAACTCGTTCAGTGATGCATGTTTCCAGGCATTACAGACAATGATTGGAGACCATCTCCTTCACTTCCTGTGCTTTGCATATAAGTTGCATCTTGTGGAAATGTTATTCTCAAGGAACTGTCGCAGTTGAACAATTTAGTTTCAAAACTTGACATGGCTTTTCTCCACTGCAGAAAGTTTAACTCCTATCTAATTTTTTTCCAAGATAATTTCCCTGATTTGAATGCAGTGTTGTTCCCAGCTCCTGTCATCACCCGATGGAACTCTTGATTTTGCTTATTACAGTATCTTGACAAGTACTTCACACCCATGGTAGAATTACCCTTAGCTCTCCTGATGACAATTCCCTAAACACCAGTGGCCATTCAGTGTTGGATATGTTTAGAGATCAGGATATGATTCCCTTGCTGAAAGTTCAGATAAAGTTTGTTTTACGGATATCTGTGAAAATTAATGCAGCACTCACAGTACTGGAGGGCCCGTCCTACCCGATGCTCACAAGTTGTGGGATGATCTTTTGACTATTTGGGGAGAATTGAAGAGGAATGCTGACGGATGGTTTCCATTTGAAACAAGTGACCTGCTGGAGAGTTTCAGAAACAATGTGGAAAAAGAGGAAATCAAGGTGTAATTTAAGCAGTGTATGCTTCAATGCATAACAAAGCTCTCCAAGCACACGAGCCTCAATGATACTAATGTGTATTTCAACGAAGTGTGCAATTTATTTAATCCTGCAGTTGCAGGGCAAAACAGTGCTCTGGAACCCAAATCACTTGTGTCTTTGAAGCATAAGTTACCATTTTTAGAAGTGTCACTGTTGATCAGATTGTGGAGGGCTGCGAGGCATGTCACCAACAGATGATGCAGAACATTAAAATGAAAAATAAACTTCTGACACTCTTCAAATGTTGATGGCACTTAGGTTCAAGTTTCCTTTCTGTGCCTTGGCAGCACTGCAGTGCATTTGGACACCTACGAACAGTGAGACAAAGTGGTAGTGGTAGTGAGACAAAGTCTCTCATAGTGCATTGACACTGCCGGTGGCTTCAAGTAGCCTACGTGGTGGCCTCCACGGTATGCACTAGCCATGCGTCTTGGTAGGTGTGCAAGGTACCAACTGACGAGCCCAACCTAGCATACGGGGGCGAAACGCTGGCAACCAGGAATAAGTTAGCTGGAAAATTTATGATGTCCAATAACGGACCATTTATATTGGTATTACCTACGAACAGTGTCGATGTAGAGAGGTTTATAGCAAGTACAACATGAAAACTGATAGGCAGTATCGAATGAAAGAGGACACCATTCAAACAATTGACATGTTGTACTTCAATCATCTTTGAAATTCCTCTTCCTTGTAGGTCTGTTGTACTGAGATAAATGAATACGTTCAGAATAGTATTTTTCACGTTGAAATTGTGTTTGAAAATTTGTAAATAATGCATATTCGTGTGTTAATACTTCTTGCAGTCTTATGTTGATTTTTTGTCTTATTTTCCATAGTGTATTCAAAACTGCATGGCGAGCATTATGTGATTAAACAGTATGGTTTCATTCCCAAATGTTTTGTATGCAGTTTCGCAAATTATGCATATTTTTCATCATTATGCTACAAAACTCTAAATTTGAGAAGTATAGATGCCACAAAATGCTAAATTTGAAAAATCTCTGATTCTTAAATGCTATAAACCATGAACTCTACCTATAACATATCAAAACACCATCTCCAAGAGATTGAAGTAATAGATGGTTGGAGCACGCGGCACCAAACCTTGACAGTTTGGCGATACATGGAAGCGTTTCCAGCTACCCGTGGATGACATTCACAAAATAGTTATGATAGCTCTCAGAGGTTCCATTAGGCTCCTGAGACACTGCATAATGTCATTATTAACAAAAACTATCAAATTTTTATAATTTCTATGTTTTATTCCTTTGTAATATCTCCATCACATATGATCTGTATTACCTTGTCTTTCATGGCAGCCTGTTAATACACGAGGTTGGTGTTTGTTTTTTATATATATAAATTAATGCAAAAGGTATGCGATATAAACAGAGCCATCTACAATTAAAGCCAGAAGGTACGCTTGGCATCTCCATACCTATCTGTCAATTGGAGGCCGAGAGAAAAGGGGGCTTGTCAGACTTTGATTAACTTCACTCATTTTCACTACATTTACACCAACACGATGATTATGATAAATGTACTATCTTCATAAAATGATACTAAGAAGCACACACATCATTAAATGCATTCACTGAAGTTAGAAACAAGTTATACATTTTACACGAATGAAAACAAAACACTTCAAGAATAGTACTCACAAGCTCAATTATTGTGGAATGTTGACAGCTTCCTCAGCTTCCTCTGCGTAATGTTTTTATCCTCACTGCTGGCATGAATCTTTTTCCTCATCTGCTTTCTATAATTATTTAACACGACATTGGGAAATGTAGACAAGAAACAATCTATCAGACCATTATCACACCCACAATGATGGTGTTCAAATCAGAATTGTTGAATTTCACCTCTTCCTAAAGCAGCTCTGGATAGAGAGAAGAGAACTTCTTTATGACTGTGCTGTGTCATTAGTAGCGTCTCCTCCAGGTTGACGCATGGTAGTACCAGGCTTACTCTATATACGTAGTGGTTGGGTGACTCGCCACAACTCCGATGCGTGGACTTTGACAGGCGGGTTGTTCTTCAGTAAGTAGACCCAATGGACCAGCTGCTTATCCACTCGATGGGACCAACCCACTTAGGTGCGAGACCTGCGTGAAACCCTCCAATCTTATTACTGATTGGGTGGTTACGTCGCAGTACTTGTTGGCCTTGTAGGAAGATCTGGGTCTCTTCAACATCTTGAGCCTTGGCCTGGGTGAGGGATCTCTTCTCGGCCAAAGCTTGATTTTCCTTGATGTCCTGCTGCTGCTTATACTGCCACTCAGTTAGGGAAACAGCTGTATCATCTTGACCAGAAGTGGGTGGTGGACGAATCTCCCAATCCCCGGTGACATATAGCGGTCGACCAAGGAACAGCTCCGCTGGGGAATAGCCAGTGACACGTGATCGCCGTCGCATGTCAAAGAGTGACTGCGGTTTCTGACAGTCCCACAATCGACATTCTTTGTCTATTAGGTGGACCCGTAGCATCCTTTTTAGTTCCTGGTTCTGTCGTTCCGTTGGATTGGTCCTTGGGTTGTAGATCGGGGTGGTCCAGTGCTCTCCACCCCATTCTGTCATCATTTGCTGCCACTTCCTTGATGTGAACTGACTCCCGTTGTCTGACAGAATGCACCATGGATAACCGTAGCTCATCTTGTAGAAGGCTGGTGATGCGTTCCGCCATGGCTTCTGGTATCGGAAAGGCCTCAGTCCATCTTGTGAAAAAGTCGGCGATTACTAGGAGCCCTGTTTTAATCTGTAGTGTTCTAGGGTAAGGCTCCATCAAGTCCAGGGCTATGACCTCCCAAGGGTGTCGCAGCTGTCTTCCTCGTTGACTGTAATCTGCCTTCCTGTTGCTCGCCTTCGTGCAGGCACAGATGTAGCACCCCTTCATGTAATCCAGGATGTCTTTCCGCATGTTGACGCAGAAGAATTTTTCGTTTGATAGTCTGATATGTCTCTTCGCCTCCTGGAAATCCGGCTTCAGTGCTGTCGTGGAACTTCTTGAGGGAACTTCTTGAGGATGTCCGTCGTGTGCTATCTGACGATCACCACTACTGCAGGCGTGTCGGAGAGGTGCGACCTGTATGTTAAGAGTCCTCTGTCAACCTGGAAGTTCGTGTAGCACTTCTTGAATTCCTTCGGGATGAGTCGATTATCAGTGTTCTGTCTCACTGCGTCATGGTCATACAGGGCTTATCTAGTTCTTGCCACTGTTTGAAAACTCCCAGATCAAGTTCCTTCTTGATGGTCATAAGGACAGGTCCCTTAGGTTCACTCTGGTGTTTTAATGGGGACTCCCTCTCGACAATGGTGCTCTTAGCTTCTGGTTCCATCGCCGGGTGGCTGGATAAGCTGTCTGCTCCTATGTTCCTCGGTCCTGCAATGTGACACACATCGAAATCAAATTCTGCGATTAACAGAGCCCATTGCATCAATTTAGATTTTGAGCCAGAGACCGAATTCAACCATTTGAGAGCGGTGTTATCGGTGTAGAGCTGGAACCCCCTTCCCTCCAAATAGCCTCTGAATTTATCCATGGCTCACACCACGGCTAAGGCTTCCTTCTCGGCAGGGCAGTAGCGTTCGGTGGCAGATGGCTTTCTGCTGGCATACTCGATGATGTCCCTTCCGCCGTCGCTCCTCTCGTGGAATAACACTGCTCTGAAGCCGGAGTCACTGGTGTCCGTTTGTAGGCACATCTTCCGTTGAGGGTCGGGATGGGCTAGACCGGGAGCATTGCATATTGCAGCCTAAATGCCTTGGAACGCTGCCTCTTCATTGCTGGTCCATCGGAACGGGCGGTTGTTATGCAGTAGATCGGTGAGTGGTACTGCCTTCTGTTCAAAGTGTGGCACGAAGCTTCTATACCATCCACACAAGCCAAGGAACTGACGTACTTGTTGCTTGGTCCGCGGGTGTTCAGCTTCTTCCACAGCTCGATTCTTCTCTGGTTGCCTTTCTAAACCTTCAGATGTTAGGACGTGGCCAAGATATTCTACGTGGGACTGGGTGAAGTGGGAGTTCTCCAGTTCTCAAGTAAGTCCATGAATCATCAGTCTTTCCAGTACTTTCTTCAGATGTACAAGGTGTTCTTGAAAATTCTTGCTGTGAATTAAAATGTCGTCGAGATACAGCATCCAGCCACGAATACACTTCAATAGATAAAGATCTTAAGATCTTGCATTATGAGCAAAAAGGCACATTGCTCAACGTTCTGGAGAGCATCCACATCGATTTAGATCAGTTTATGAACCCCTCTCACAATTTAAGTCAAGGAGAAAAAGAACATTCTACTTGAAACATTCATTCCATATATTTATCAGAACTTCCATAATATAAGCAAATCTCGCCTCTATCTCTCCAACTCACCACCCCTTCCCCCTCCCAACACCAGGCCTCCACCTCCCCTTCCCCCTCCACTCCTTCCATCCTCTCAAACACAGCTGAACCAACAATAGACTAGATCGCTCGAACGAGACCGTTACTTTGAGAAAGCCAGGCTGTTTGAGAGGACAACCGCCTTCTAAACACCGTAAGTTCAAGCTTTCTACGCACCCATTCCACACTTTTTATTTATCAGCCCAAGTTTCTCACACAACCTTATTTTTTTTTCCATTACAGATTGGAACTTCATTGACTGTTTCCACTAGGTCACTTACAGTTTACCATGCATCTGTCATCTCCCTAACACAGCTTCTCAATTTTATGTCGCGGCCCTTCCGACCTTTCATAATAAGGCAAACCAACCAGCCAACATTATGAAACGATAATCAAGAATGGGACCGCTAGATTGAGAAGATACTGAGAATGCTGCTGTTCTAAAGCTTCAAATGTCATCGGTGTTTTTCCTTGTTACAGGCTTTTCGCCTGCACGTTATATCAGTCTTGGTTTCTCAAACTTTTTCGCTCCCACTCCCCTCCTAGCCAATTCGATGTGATGGGTTTCTTCAAAGATAGATTTTCTGCCTGAATTTTTGGCACAGTGATTTCATCCTGTTTTGTATTGTTACAAAACCAATATTTTGTAAACGAAGAGGTCCGCAACCTCACTATGTGCACTTTTTGTTCATTTCCATCGTTATAATTTTGTTTTCATTTCTTTTCTTAGGTTAACACAGTTTTTAGTTTCAATTATGTTTTGTATTAACCCCTGTTTCACTGAATTTTATTGCAACGAGTAGTTTTTTGCTCCACATGGTGATGTAAATATTGTATATTGTGCTAATTTTGTTTCCGTCTAGGCTCTCTTTTGTTTTTTGGCATTTTAAAGCTTGTATTATGTAAATTATTTCACCCCTCGCCCCCCTTCGTTTTTCACTGAAGGTGGCTCAAACGAGCTGAAACATGATGGAATATATGATGTATTGAATCAGGAGGATGCACTCAATTTTTGCAAAGAGGTGTAAGAAGGTGCTGGGGTGAATGGGCAGACAAGGAAATTAGTAGAGCATAAGTTAAGGCATTCAATTTTGAAATTTTATTGCTTTTTTTAAAAAAATTTGATAGATAGAAAATCTGAATAAACAACAATAATATAATAATGAGCTCGTCAGCTCCCACAACCACAGTGACTTAAAGTCAAAAATCAGGTACAAGATTAGAGAGAATTATCAACGTGATAATATACAAGGGGATAAGCATTGTAGCTCTGAACAGGTGCACTAATTATGAGAGCATGTTTGCTCCACTAATTTACATAGTCTAGGAGTCCGAGCTCCTAAAGTTAATATAGTCCAGCCTCTCAGAGGCATACATTCCTTACAAGGTTATGCCTGACAAACCTCATTGCTTTTACTGTCACTTCTTCTCAACAGTTTGTTACACAGTGGGCTATAAACAATAACAATTTAAACAGGGGCAAAGAATACCCATTCTAAATTGCCTAAATGAAAAAAAGGAAGGGTTTAACACGATCGCCCTGAACAAAAGACTAGGAGTCGAAACACTTGCACTCCTGCTAGAAAAACTCTTAAAACTCTATAGTCCCGTTTTTATGAGTTTCGACTTGACAGTTAGCCGGAAGTCAGACGGTGTTGCCAAACTGCTACGAATACAAACAGCTGATTGACGATACACAACACGAACAGAAATGCAAATACTGGAATATAAGTCCATAATCAGTTATTCTTTGTAGCAACATACATGATTCACATAAGATGAACAATAATACACAACACATTTAGGATAAAGCTACAAGATAAAAATATGTCAATGCTCGAACAGATAAAAAGTGAGAAAATTAAATTTCTACTCACCATGTAGAAGATCTCGCGTTGCTTTTAGATTCAATTTCCCGTAACGAAGGAAATAATCCTACAAAGCGAATATACCACTCATTTCTGAGACACTATGGGCATTGTCATCGTCCGTTGAGGTTTCACTCTCGCTTGACCCTACAGAGATAATAAAGTATTCAACATAATCGTCTGTGAGACTTTCTTTCCCCCAAGCTTTAATCATCTCGGATTTCGTGCGTCTCACAACGTTGCTCCAGTCCTCCGCACGTATACGGCCTACGGCTTCGAAAATAAGTCTTTTAACTTCCGAAACTGTGAAGAGTCGGTTATTCTCAGCTATATAATCCTTCAGTTGGGCCCAAATCAGTTATATGGTGTTAAAATGGCAATGGTATAGTGGAATGTGAACTACTTTATGCCCGTTCCTTCTGGCTATTTCATCCACCACATAAACTGGACACTGGGGCTTGTTTTGTTTCAAGAGATGCATAAGATCCCCCTTCCCCATGTCATCGCAAACCGAAATATTGTGATCTTTCGCCCACTTAATCAGCTCATTCTTTCTAGCTGCCATTGTTGGTGCTTTGTCAAGAATGACTCCCTAACATTACAAACGATTTCCCGGGCCTGGCTCTTTAGTGGAGTACCGCATCCGAAGGGATTTCTTCTCTTGGGAGCTTCACCCTTAAATGTAGGCGTTGACATGACAGAATATCAAATTCACACACGGGCCTAAAATTAACCTACTATATTACTACCGAACGAAATATTAAACTAAGGTACTATATAAACTAGATCACCTGTTACACACTGTTCACTACAATTTAACGCGCTATACTATTAAAAATACTAAACAAATCATTTATAAACTCTACACTACAAAATATAAACGAACAACAACCTAGCACAAAGACCCACAAAGACCGCGAAAAGAACTGAGCACAATACAGCACACAGCTGATAGCACGTGGTTACAGTAAACAACAGATCGACAACACTGCTAACCAGAAATGGAGTCTAACGGGCTCTGTCGGAGTGATCGGCTGCCTATGATTGGCTCTTGATTAATTCACTTACCCTCTGCCAAAAGGCAGCGCTCAAACGTCAAGTCGAAACTCATAATAACTGAACTATAAGTGGGTTTATGGCCCGAAGTTGCAGAGGCCTATTCTACAGAGGGGTGACTAAATGAGAATTATTAAATGCCAATGGTGTGTTAAGAATTTAGAGGTTTAGATAATTTTATTCACCCCATACCAAGTTGATTGGGAATCAACAAAGGGTAATCACTCTTTGTTCCCTCAATTTACATGTTTCCCAGCAGGGATTTGAACAGAGTCTTCAGACTTGCCAAAAATCTATATTTAAATCAAGAAATTAGAATTGTACATAAAATAAAAGGGGTTTTGAAACCATTGCCTCAAGCTACCTGCCTGGAGCTATCACATATTATGAATTTCTGCCATTAGCTTGTGTATAGTTGGGCCTTTAAGACGCCGACCTGCGGCCCCTGGCTCCGAATAACACGCCACACTCACTAAACCGGAGTGATGAAGATGATAATATGGCCTAAAAGCGCCCGGCTTTTATAGCATTTCGAGGGGAAGTTTCCAGAACTCTTTACAGATAGGCTGGATGCCTGTACACACCCCCAGTTTTAATTGGCTGTGTATGTATGTTGGGTATTCAGCCCAAAGGTTGGTTTGATCCTCTACAGCTCCACCAACACCAATAGCCTAGGTGTCACTGAAGAGGCATACTAGGGAAATGAGTGAGGTAGTTTCCCGTCGCTTTCCTCACTGAGCCAGAAGTTGCTATTACATATCAGTCTGCCAGGCCCACTGAAATGCATGCACCAGCTGAACTTATGAGCGATATTTTCACACCATTCATAACAGGGACTGTTTGCATAAGGAACGGTATTACTAGAATCGCTCATACCTCGGTCACTTTTGTATTGTCAAGCCAAGGAAGAGATGAAACAGGTCATTGAAAGTAACAAATTTATTCTAGCCCATACCAGAAGACATAAGTGCACTGTAAATACTACATCCTGCCAGCAAAGGGAAAATATTCCAAAAATTCCTGATTGGTTAGTAACTAAGGTAGAAAGAAGCAGTAGGAGTGTTAACAAATTTGATACATGAACAAAACAGTCTTCAAAAAATTAAGGTTAGCCAACATTGAAAATTGAAATTCCCTTAAGAATTACTTGTCCGTGATCCCACCAGAGGGGGGCACTTAGGCCGATGATAGAGACTGTGCGTTACAACCCCAAGTATCATGCATCACATGAGTTCCAAGTTCAATTACATAGATTGCCTTAAGGAAAGCGCACATTTTAACTGGACGGAGAAGGTGTACTCCCGGTACAATTAGCCTCAAAATTTATTGTAATGAAATTAAAATGGCTGGTTTTGTTAGTGGACCTTACAGAAGAGGAAAGTAGCTGATATTGCAGAAAATAATAGGCTGAGAGAGAAAATATACTTGTATTTATGCTACTGTACAACCTTACTTCGGTGCAAATAGTCTTCCATACTAAAACAATTCTCAGCATTTCTGGAAAACAGTTGAGTGTTTTTTCTGTGCTATATCACCATGTAAGGAACATTGGTATTAATATTCAGAATTATTTATGTTTTCATTGGGATTATAATTTATAAGATTATATTCAAATTTGTGCGTTAGATGTTTAATATGTATTCTTTTGTCATTTCAGTCTATAGCTACAGCTAAGTCTCAGCTACAAAGTGCACAACAGCTGAGTGAGTTGGAAAATAAGCTCCAACAGGAACGCCAGCTGGTGGAGGCTCTGGAAGCAAAAAGATGTACCCTATTAGGGCAGCTGGAAGAGCTAGCACATTCCGAACTGGAGCTTCGAGACAAAGCCAGCCAGTTGGAAAAGAGTCTAACCATCGCCAAGCATGACCTGAAGGAGGTATAGTACTTTTACTTTACATTACTGCTATGAACATTAATTATGTTATTTGTTAGTCTAACCATCGCCAAACATGACTTGAAGGAGGAATAGTACTTATACTGTATATGACTGGTACGAACATTAATTATGTTATTTGTTGATGGCTTGGTATTAGAGCTGCAATTTTCTTTAAACCATACCCTAAGAAGTAACTTTTTTTTAATAATCTTGGCTTGGGCAAATTTTTATTATTATAATCTACTTGCTTAGTTGATCCGTCTTTCTACACCATTAATTGTTTCACAATAATTCATTTCTGAGTGTATGCTTGTTTGTATCTCCTAAAACATGAATATACAATAAATTTGAAAGACTAATATCGAGAACACTTGCAATATTATCTGTGATAGGGGGTGTGTGTGGTTTTTTTTTTTTTTTTTTTTTTCATGAACAGATTTCTAAGTAAGTGAAGACTTGATAATTTAGGCTCAAGCTTTGATGGTAGATAATGGTTTTCCATTTTCACACCAGGCTTTCTTCAGTCCTATCTCACCATGACCATAAGACTTGCCTGTGTTGGTGCAACGTAAAAGAGATGAAGTAGTAATTTATATGTCGGATAGGTAGCAACTTCTATCTCTTACTTGAAAGAAAGCAGGATTGTGGCTGTTATAGGCCTAAGTAATTTTATATATTAATCTATGTATCTCTATCTGCGTGCACGCTATCAAGTTAACATCGTCTTCAGGGAACTACTTGGATGGAATTCTCGAGGTGTTTCTATTTCCATCTTGACATTTCAGACCCTTCAGTGATGACTTTGTTGCTTTTTTTGATGGAGTCTATCCACCTCAATGCTGGGTGTTCTCATCTCAGTGTTTCTTCCACTTTTCCAAGCGTAATCGTTTTCTCGATAGAATCGGACAATCTAAGTATGTGACCAAAGTAAATCTGCTTTAGCTTCAGAATAAAGGCCTCAAGGGATTGATCGGGTTTGATCTTCTGAATAACCCACTTACTTGCTTTCTTGGCAGTCCCAAGATGTATGTAAAGGTTTCCTCCAGCACTATAACCCAAAGGCATCAATGTGCTGCTTCCTATCCTATTTGATTGTCCAACTTTCACAACCGTAAGTAGCTATAGAAAACAGCAGAGCTTTAACCTTTCTGATCTTAGCATGCATGAATGCCCTGATGGGCAGCTGAAGACCTTATCGAGTCCTTTGAATACTGCCTTACCCAGAGTTAATCTGCTACAAATTTCTGGACTGTCAGAACCATCGCTGTTGATGGTTGATCCCAAAAGTTAAACTATCTGCTGCTTTGATGTCATCATCTTTGATCCTCAATACATGTGAATAGTTCTGTTTTACTGTCATTTGTCATCCCACATCCAGATGTGCAGGTCGCCCATGAGTGTCAAAAGGAAAGACGATAGATAGATAGATAGATAGATAGATAGATAGATAGATAGATAGATAGGATAGTCTATGTAGTCGTGGTTCAAAAATTAGTGATAATGTTGTTAATTGGATCATGTCTTACGAAACCTGTCATCACCATTGTCATAATAATTTCTTTTTATCAAAATTCTGGCAAATATGATCCCTCTCCACTTCATTCTAGTTCTGATACTCCTTCACCATGTTCTAGTCCAGGCTCAACCAAAATGAAATGGTTTTGGGATCTAAAAGAAAGTTGTTCAGCTTTCTAGAAACTTCTTACAAGGCAACAGTTGCAATGTTAAACTCTGTAAATTGTAGATTAATTGAGCTTTTGGTACAATTTTTTCCCATTATGTTAATATATTTTTATTTGTTTCTTGACATAAACTTGATGAGTTATTTGTTATAGAATTGGTTACAAATCATTCTAACACTGAGGGTCTCAAAAGAAATTGTTTGAAACATTGACTCTGATGTAAAAATATCTAGTACTACCATCCTGTGAAATTCTTTGTACTGTGTATTTGTGTGTATCATAATACAGATATTTCACAATACCATTACTAGTTTTGTGGTGAAAGTGCTGGTTCTGGTGGAAAAAAAAAAAAAAAAATATATATATATAGTCCTACTTGAAATATTATGGTCTGATGTGTTATTATTTTTTTTTTTTTTTTAGGCCCAGAGAAAAGCAGAGAACGAGTCTGACTTGCGGAGGAAAACGGAGTCTTTATTACAGGACTTGAAAAGGAAGCTGGAGGATGAACAAAATAAGAGAACTAGAGAAATGAACAACAACCAGCAAGTTAATGACAAAATCAATATATTGGAAAAACAGGTAAAGAACTTCATCAAAGCTCCTCTCTTCCTCTCATAAAAATTTGTTTGATGAACAGTTGTGTCCAGACATACGCATGCACTTTTCTGTAGTAATCTGAAAGAGTGCAAGAGATTTTGGATATCCTGGTCTTCATCATTTGCTTCTTTAAAGAAATAAGTACATATCTCTATCTGTTCTTTACTCATAAAGTGTTTAGCCTAAAAAGAAAGAACGTTTATGATTGGTATTATATTTCATATTGCATGAATATGTTTGCCTTATTTTTGTTGCTCAACTCCATTCCCCTCTTTATCAGAAAATACTCTTTATCAGAATATAAATGTAGTGAATGTACAGACATCAGTGATGCTAGGTTGATGTAAACAGAGCAAGAGTTTGGCTTGTCCATCCCAGTGCGCAAGTTCGAAGGGTATATACAGTAGCACCTTGATAATTCAAAATTGGTTAATTCAAAATCTCGCCTGATTCTAAGCAGCTCTCGTTCCCGGAAACATGAGGTACGGTTTTGCGTGTTATTTAAATTGTTTAATTGGAAATACAGAAAATTCGTAATTCGAAGAACAATGTCGGTCCGTTACCGAAATTCAGACTTTTAATTTGAAAATGCCTTTACATTTTGAAAAAAATAGTATTTTACAGAGTAATTTAAATTCATCATTTCTGCACGTCATGAAAGAACGCATCTTCCGGAACATGCAGGGGTAACTTTCTGCACTTTCACCCACTTCCGCGTGTCTACCGTGTGCTTCATATCTGCTGAGTTTGAGTGGAATCTTAATTATTTTGTATTTGGCGTTTTAAGGAACGTCGCAATATCACGTAGCAGGCATTGTGCGGAGAGGTAGAATCTGCGAACACTGGGGATGCCGACAGTCGGCCGAAAAGCGTGGCTTATATAATCAATTCGTACGCACCAAACAATATTGTCAATGTCGTTGAAACTGCATTGTTTGTTTGTTTTTATTTTTTTTAATGCTGAGTTTAAACGGACCTACAGAATTGCTAGCTGGAAAATGTACTGTGTTGTAATGCAGTGCACACGGAAGCGAGAGACTTCCTTCCCCCATCATAGGAAAGTTCGAAAAGCCACGATGTTTTAAGGGCGTCGGGTACTTTGCGTGCAAGTACAAGGTATCTAAATTGCATACAGTACAGTAACCCAATGAATAAAGCACTTGCACAGGGGAGCCAGTATAGATATCTCCTCGTCTTTGAATCATGTTTTCTTTCTTTTGATTTCATTGCGTGAGGTTATGTTTGCCAGTGAGTTATCCAAGTGCATTATTTGAATACTGTAAATGCACCTTGTTGGTTACATTTTGGAAATAGTTCTTTCCCATGGCATTTGAAAGGTTTAAACTGTGAATTAAGGTTAATTGCATGCAGTAATGGGTCTTAGAATATATCGTGACACCGCAAGGGTTGGCATTCCCGAATTACGTGTTGGCAGTTAATTAAAAATCACGTAATTTGAAGTCCAATTTTTGCATCCCAATGACTCCGAATCAACAAGGTTTTACTGTAGCTGTGTCGACATGTCTTACGTTGATACTTCAAGCTCTCTGGCGGACAGATTATTTCAAGGTTTGGGTTTTTGAGATTAGTTCATCATTAACCCAAATGTATCCATAAGCTCTATCTTTTGGGCTAAATATTCATAAGTGTACTGGTCTGCTGCACTGCATGATCTTGTATAACTAAGCATCTGAGGCGTGGTGGGTGAAGGTGAAAACATTTGCAGTTGAAACTCTTAAAATATATATATCAAATATATTCTTACACACCCAGATCTTTATTTTCCTGATATTCTTGCCTTGTTGTTTTGACCCCCTGTGGATGGGGGACGCAGATATAGAATACACCCACGGTACCTCCTGCCTGTCGTAAGAGGCAACGAAAAGGGGCGACCAAGCGATGATTGAATTAGAACCATGAAACTACTTGTGATTAGTACCATAACATGAGGAACACCATAGGTCTATGTTACCTAGAAGCAGTACTATTATGTGAGAAACACCAACGGTCTGGGCGTTGAATGTGATTAGTACCATCATGGGCATCCCACCGAGGCAGGGGAGCGGGGCGCTCAACTGCAAAGACTAGCATCTATCGGGAATAGGTGGCAAGTGTTGCACTCGAATGGCTTGGTTTTACTATGTTCAGAATGGGTCTGCGTTACCTTTGAGTAGTACCATTATGTGAGGAACACTGTGGGTCTTTGTTGCCTGTAGATGGTACCATAATATGTGTGCTTAACCCATCAGCGCCTGATTTTTTTTTTCTGAGATTTTCTGATTTATTGTGTTTTGCCGCATATTTCAGACCAAAATAAACTAATAAAACAAGTTTCAGGATTTTGGGACTGCTGGGTCATAAGATACTTGATGTTGCCATATGGCAACGCTAGGCGCTTGCACTACTTATTTTTTAACAATGAGTTTTGGAAGTCAAATTTAGGTTGCAAAGTTTTTTTTGTTCTTTTCGTACAATAAGAATGTTGAAATATCTTTGCATTATTTATTGTAAGAATACGGAATATCAGTTTTTGTTCACATCACAGCAAAAAAGTAGAATTATTGAACAAAGGAGAAAATATTTGTTTGCAGTACAGAGACACACATGTACAATTCGTTCCCAGTAAAAACAAAACACTCACTGGAACAATAGAATAAAATAAAAAATAAGAAAACGAAGAATCAAAGTACTTCAGATGCAGTTACATACTACAGAGTAACTACAGTAGTCAATATTTTCAGAGGCAGCTAAAAGCCCACCCTCAGTACTTGCGCGTTAACCAAAGAGATGGAGAATGACAGTCTTTCAGTGTCTTCATATCATTCTGCGAGTCCCAATAAGAACGCTTGGAGGGAAACTTATTGTCCTCAGAAATGAAAAGTATGGCGCTAAAGCAACGAATTTCATCGGAAGTTATTTGTGGGTCCGTACAATTTAAAAACACTGCATACTTTTTAATCTCTCAAACTATATATTCAGTCAGCTGGTTATGTGCAAACAATTCAAAAACTTAACAGCCGAGGAATTTCACTTGCTATAACTAGGCTCCGGAAATGTCAACAGTCGCCCAATATTGAAATCAGCCCGTTCGGTCTATATTGGTTTGTAATTTGATTTATTATTTTCTCTATCAGTTATCCGCTCTTTCGTAGCATCGGGTATTGAAACAGATCTTGCATTAGTAGACAGAAAAGGCACTTCGTTCTCTGATAACACACCTTTACCATTGTAACTAATCCAGATTCTTTCATTATTTGCAAGTTTCATTTCAGCACTGACACTTAAATGTCGAGAGCTGAGATTATCAATAAGCCCACCATCATCTTCATCACCAGGTGCCCTCATATGTAAGTACACTTACATCGGCTAGTTCCACAAAAATATCACCATCGAGATCTTCAGTCAGTAACATATCCAGTGCTTCTAAAAGGGAAAATCCCTTCCTGCACGGAAAATGTATGAATTAGTATAAAGCTGCAGCAGTTTTACTGAGTATAAACGCTTAGCGTTGCCATGGGTCTGAATCGCATGTTAGTCGTACCTTTATGTGAGGACCACTATGGGTATGTGTTACCTGCAAGTGGTGCCGTTATTCATGACATACCATGGATCTACATTACCTGTGATTAAGTACCACCATGCGAGGAACACCGTGGGTGCTATTCATAGTCGTGTTTACTCCGGACTAACTACGGACTAAGAGCAGACAAACGCTTCTCTTATTCATAGACTGGTCTAGAGGTTTTTTAACAGAGAACTAACTTCAATAATATGGAGGTCGTACGTGAAGTTGCAGTTAGTTTGCGAAATAAGGGAGACGAGAAGACGTATGAAAAGGTATGGAATATGACAGTATAATATCTTCCTTGAAGTATGACAATATCAAATTTATGAATAGATATAGTTTTACAAAGACCGATACAATACACCTGATCGATGTTGTGCGTCCTAATATATGAGCATGCAACATGTAAAGGTTTCTCTATTTCTATAGAGAACGGAATTCTCATTGTCCTGCGTTATTACACACCAGGTGAAATCCAAGACTATAACTAATATTTGCTCGGACAGCTCATGGTCAGTCAAATTATTTACAATGTCTCTGTTGTCATCGCTAGACTCGTACCTCAGTACATAAAGTTTCCTGCTGAAGAAGAAAAAAGATTACTGGCAGTGACAGCTTCACTATATTCAGTTCCCCAAATAATTATTTTAATTGTATTAGTCTAATATCTGCATTGTGTGCAGTAATAGCCTATATAATATGTGTAAGTTAGCCATAGAGTAGAACCCTGCTTAACCGAAATGCTCTGGCAAAATTGTATTTTAATATTTTGTTCTTATCCTCTCGTTCTTAGCCGTCGATATTAATAATTGTTTTGCTATATGTGCTGAGAGCTACTAGACAAACCCTATTTTTTATATCATGACTTATACCAGAATGCACGGATAGCATAAAACAAAACAGCTTCTTACCATCTAGTTTGTTCCATGATACATTTTTCTTGAACAAGCAGGAATTATTACTATTACTGCATCATCATCATCATCATCATCATCTTCCTTCCAAGTATTGGGCCATGTGTCCCGTTACGGTCTTGCATTTTTCTTTTTGCAAGACTTGAAGGCAATCAAATGTACTTCCGACGGGTTGCTAGCCTGAAGGAAGTACAGATTTTACTCGGGATAGGGTCCTTCCCCTTAAAGGCCATTATTTTGCTCTTTTGTGGTGAAATGATCATGTCAGATTTTGAAGAGACTTTCTGGAGATTAGATACTGACCACTGAAGATCATCTTCTGATGATGCTACCAATGCAGCATCATCAGCAAAGAGTATGGCATCTAGATGTGTGAGATATCTGCTGACTGGGATTGATCCATGCCTTTCGTGCCTCCATTCCTGTATTATGTTGTTCATATAGATTATGAACAACAAAGGAGAAAGTCCACAACCTTGTCTCACACCTCTGCTGATCGGTTCCCATTCAGTCTGATGATTACCTAACTTTATTGCAATAAGGTTGTCACTGTACATGTTGTATATGTTATCTATTAACTATTGTGGGACATTTATCTTCTGCTAAGATATTAAGAAGTCTGTTCCTGTTAACTAGGTCAAAGGCTTTCTTAAAATCAACAAATGCTATGCGAGTTTCCAAGTTAAATTCCCTGCGTTTTTTGACTAAGATTTTCAAGGTAAAGTAAGCATCAGCACATGAGCGCCCCTTTCAAAATCCATGTTGTTGTTGTTGTTGTTATTATTATTATTATTATTATTATTATTATTATTATTATTTTTATTGTTGTTGTTGTTGTTGTTGTTGTAATATTCATCATGAACATCATGTAGACTTTGGTTAACTTTGCTTCAGTTGCAAGAGTTTCATCTTGTTTACCGCTCGGACTATACTGCAGCTTCTGTTAGGAAACCAGGGAAGTCCAGCGACCCTTATCCATTCATATTTTTCTTTCACCCAAGGTCGTTCCACTGGCCTTGCGGTTTTGTAGTGTAGTTCCAATGCTATTCTTACCCCATTGCAAAATAAATTGTTTCATTATTTCAGATTGCTTTGCGCTTTGTTGAACAAAGCAATGAATCTACACAAGTTGATGTATTGTTGATTAAACGGTGGCACGATGTAGTTGCACGACAGCACTGCACCAAGAAAATTCAGAAGAAAATCACTGATTTTATACAATGAGTGACATTATGTAAACATTTTAATGTTAATATACAGCAGACACATTTGCTTCACAGAGTTTATGCATTTTTATTTCGACATTTAACTTTCAAAAATATTTACCATGTGTCATCCGAAAAATGCGTCAACCGAACTGGCTCCGCTCCCTTTATTTCGGATAAACGGGGTTCTTCTGTACTTGAATACTTTTTTGTAGGTTTAGATGAATTTTGTATGTATGAAAGTAAAACTTTCGAAGAACCTCAGCCATTCAAAATAGAAAAGTTAACGTTTTTACATGAAATATCAGATTGCATCTTGCCTAAGAAATATTTCAAATACACTGCTGGCCATTAAAATTGCTACACCATGAAGATGGCATGCAGCAGATATAAATATGCATGAAAGGTACAGTATGCTGGAATGTGCAGATTATTAGCATCTCAGCACATGTGCCAATGCAGATAGGAGTCTACAGGCTGTATAAAAGGAATGATTGCACAGTGATTTTCTCATTCAAACCTATGCATGAAAGGTACAGTATGCTGGAATGTGCAGATTATTAGCATCTCAGCACATGTGCCAATGCAGATAGGAGTCTACAGGTTGTATAAAAGGGATGATTGCACAGTGATTTTCTCATTCAAACCTAGGTTGCTTGTGTAAAGGCTGTGTTATGTCTCGCATAAGGAGGAAGAATTCCTACCAGCATGTGTCAGAACTAGACTGCAGCAGGATCTTGGCCTGTTTGTTTTGTGGTTGATCATTCTGTGATATTTGTGTTTGTGTTGGTTGGGTTCCTGACTGTCATGTGAATATGGAATTGATGGGTACAGGAGGGTCATACATTACACCATGTGGGATCTCTGCCGCCGGCCACTAACGCTGGTGAGGATAGACATGTGGTCAGAGTGGCCTTCCAGTATTGTACAGTCATGTCATGCACCCTTAGTCGGGAACTTTGTTAATTTGCGGGACAAGTGTCCGCACAGATAGTGTGACGTGTGCAGTACCATGGACTGTTAGCATGTTGATCATTGTTGCAGTTCCCCTTGATGCTGCAGCAGAGACAAGCATGCATACAATGTTGAGTTGATCAACGACGATGGACACAGGAGTGGCGTTTCGGCTTTCCAGACGAATCTTGATTCTGCATACTGCACCATAATGGATGTATCCTTATGTGGAGGCACCGAAGGCAACAAGCGTTGCCAGCCTGCATTCAAAATCGTCGTACGACCCCCTGTGTGTGGGGGACGCAGACGAAGAATACACCCATGGTATCCCCTGTCTGTCGTAAGAGGCGACTAAAAGGGGAAATGAAGGGATGATCAAATTGAACCATGAGACTACTTTTGATTAGTACCACTACATGGGGAACACCAGGGGTCACTTTTACTTGCACGTAGTACCACTATGTTAGGTACCAAATAAGTTTGTGATTAGTAGCAATGGAGTATGGTGCCGGCTTCTACAGTACCTGTGATTCGTACCCTTATATGAGCAACACCATGGTTCTGCCTTGCCTATGTTTGGTACCCACTATGTGAGGAACACCCCGGGATAGTGCGGGACCCAGTGATTAGTCCACTTTTGTGAGGAATTTCATGGGTTTGCATTGCCTGTAAATAGTGCTGCAGTGTGCAAAACCCCATAGGTTTGTATTCCATGTGCGAATTTCATTGCCTGCGAGTAGTACCATACTGTGTGGAATGCCGCGAGTCTACGCTACTTTTGATTAGTACCGCAGCATGACACATACCGTGGTTCTACTTTCCTAACAATAAGTACCGTTATGAGAGGCCAATGACTTGGATTTTGGACCCCTTTAGACTAAAGGCATCATCGATTCAGTATTATGCTATAGACACAGTCCCTTGGTCAGTAATACTATTGTTTCACGTCAGTTTCTGTGAATGCGAGGCATTGCAAGTTGGATCCACTGATTGTTTTAAATTCTTATCCATCCATTCATTCTTCGTCCTCACATTTTGAATTCTCGTCAGTGGAGGATTTTTGACTTTTAATTTGTCATGCCCTTTCGTCTCATTTCGTTCCATTAGGGGCTGATGACTTCGATGTTAAGCCCCTTTAAATCATCATCAAAATCGTCATACGGGCCTGGCACCTGGGGTGATGGTATGAGGTGCCATTGTGTACACATCCCGGTCACCTTTTGTTCGCATAGCTGGTAATTTAGACAGCCATCATTCCATTTCTACTGTCTGGACTTTCCTCTATACAAATGTTGGTCTACTGTTGCCCTGGCCAGCACACTCTCCAGATCTGTCACCCATTGAGAACATATGGTCATGGATTGCTGAGAGATTGGCACACCACTGCTCGCCAGCCACTACCATATTGGCAGTTTGTGCTGGAAGAAAACTAGCTTGAGATACATTACAGGATAATAAATGATTGTAAATTTCTGGAAGAGATTTGACAGCAAATTTGAAATGGTATGTACACTTGATGAGAATGCCAGGAGATTGCAGAGAAAATATTCATGGATACAGTGATTGGTCAAAGGTCTTGGGGACTGCCTACAATGAGATGGAAGAGCTGTCTAATAGACTATTGAAACTGGAGGATTCAATATTAATATAATCCTAGAAGAGTGGTGGAAAAATGGAGCAAGTGGAGAGCTTTGGTACACTACCCTGCCCAGAGAGAATTTGAAAAGGGAATGGATGAGGAAGAATTGAGCTTCTTGTAATACTGCAGAAAATGAATTTGATGCAAATATTAACAATTTTGAAGACAACCCCTATTAGAATCATTGTATGAATACATTGACCACCAAGCAACAAAGTGTGGGTCATGTAGCTGAAAGCTTGCACTCAGGGAATGGTGGGTTTCAATCACACTGCCAAAAGCCCTGAAGATGATTTGCCATGTTTTCTTTTTTTTGCACTGAACAAATGCTGGGGCTGTACCTTAATACCATGATCACTGCTTTTTCAGACTTAGCCCTTTCCCATCCCTGCATTGCCAAAAGACCGGTATGTCAAGTCACAGAAAAGCAATGCTACGGCTCCAGCAAAAAATAAAAAAATGTCATATTTAAGTGCTTATGGTATTTTTGCTTGCACTCAAATGCAAAATATTCTAACTTTCTAGGGATTATAATCTGAACTCTCAACACCGTAAATATCCAGTCACTGAGTCACAAATATTGAGCAAAATGGGTAAAAAATGACCAGAATGAAGGTTTATTTATTGACAACATTTCAATGTATCATTCAAATGGTTAAACCTGTAGTTTGTGGAGGCAGATTTGTAATTTGGTTTTAACTGGATAAAAAGTTCTGAGAGTTACTCATTCGGTTCTGGGTTTAAGTTAACTGATGGATATCAGAAGCTACCCCCACCACCACCACCATCTCTTATGCAGTGTATGGCATTTATGGTGCAGTTTGTTCTATATAGTAGGTATCTAAAAATATGATTATAATGATTTGAGTAAAGTTTTATTGTAATCTTGTTCCAAGGGAATGATGGGGTACTAGAAGTTTTGTGACTTCCTAGGAATGGAACTTAAGTCCACACATTCTACTCATTTCAGCTGTCAGACATGCAGGAGACCTCGACTCGTTACAAAAAACAGGTAGCAGAGCTAACCGTTGCCAAGTCTGCTGCCGAACAGATCCAGGTTGAACTACAGAACATGTTGTCAAATCTCCAGGCACAGAGGGATGCTTTACAACAAGAGGTTGCTACTCTTCAGGGTCATCTATCTCAGGAGAAGAGTTCACGAACACAGGCATCTGATCTCACTCAAGAACTTGAAGGTAAACTACAGTGAAAGCTTTCAACTAGAAATAAAAACATGTATGTCAGGTGTATAGGTATTGAATATACTGTATTGTATGCACTGGACGTTTTAAATAAATGTTGAAGCCAAATGACGAGTCGTGCATATTGTCTGCAGCTGAATCTGCGGTTTTATATTGTACTGTTATTTATTTATTTATTTATTTATTTATTTATTTATTTATTTATTTATTTATTTATTTATTTATTTATTTATTTATTTATTTATTTATTTATTTATTTATTTATTTATTTATTTATTTATTTATTTATTTATTTATTTATTTATTTATTTATTTATTTATTTATTTATTTATTTATTTATTTATTTATTTATTTATTTATTTATTTATTTATTTATTTATTTATTTATTTATTTATTTATTTATTTATTTATTTATTTATTTATTTATTTATTTATTTATTTATTTATTTATTTATTTATTTATTTATTTATTTATTTATTTATTTATTTATTTATTTATTTATTTATTTATTTATTTATTTATTTATTTATTTATTTATTTATTTATTTATTTATTTATTTATTTATTTATTTATTTATTTATTTATTTATTTATTTATTTATTTATTTATTTATTTATTTATTTATTTATTTATTTATTTATTTATTTATTTATTTATTTATTTATTTATTTATTTATTTATTTATTTATTTATTTATTTATTTATTTATTTATTTATTTATTTATTTATTTATTTATTTATTTATTTATTTATTTATTTATTTATTTATTTATTTATTTATTTATTTATTTATTTATTTATTTATTTATTTATTTATTTATTTATTTATTTATTTATTTATTTATTTATTTATTTATTTATTTATTTATTTATTTATTTATTTATTTATTTATTTATTTATTTATTTATTTATTTATTTATTTATTTATTTATTTATTTATTTATTTATTTATTTATTTATTTATTTATTTATTTATTTATTTATTTATTTATTTATTTATTTATTTATTTATTTATTTATTTATTTATTTATTTATTTATTTATTTATTTATTTATTTATTTATTTATTTATTTATTTATTTATTTATTTATTTATTTATTTATTTATTTATTTATTTATTTATTTATTTATTTATTTATTTATTTATTTATTTATTTATTTATTTATTTATTTATTTATTTATTTATTTATTTATTTATTTATTTATTTATTTATTTATTTATTTATTTATTTATTTATTTATTTATTTATTTATTTATTTATTTATTTATTTATTTATTTATTTATTTATATTTTTACAATCATAATTATCATGTTTTGGAAGAAATAAGAAGAGTACATCCTGGGGAGGAACAGGATTATGAATTGGCACAGTGAATATACACACATTGACCGGAAAAGTAGAAGAGGTTGTAGACATGATGGAAAGAAGAAAACTGGATGTACTAGGGCTGGCAGAGACTTAGGTGGAGGGCTGAGGGTAGGAGAGAGCTGCGGAATGGTTTTTGGTTGTACTGGATAGGAAATGATGAGGGAAAGCGAAATTGAGTAGGAGTGATAGTAAGAAATGGATTGAAAGAGGAAGTAAGAGGGTTAAGTGACAGGTTGATAAAAGTCAAAATAACAAAGGAAAAGCCTGGGAAATTGTACAAGTGTATGCTCCACAAGCAGGATGCACACAACAAGATAAAGATGACTTTGAAGAAGAATTGGAGAGACAATTGAATGGACAAAATAACGTGGTAATGGGGGACTTGAATGCCCATGTAGGCATGGAAAGGAAGGATTATGAGAACATGCTTGGAGCGGAAGGATGGGGAAATAGGAATAAGGAAGGAGAAAGACTACTGGATTTGTGCAAAAGAAATGGGATGATGGTCGGGAACTCATGGTTCAAAAAGAGAGAAAGCCATAAGATAACGTGGTATAGCAGTGACTCGTCTAGGAAATCCATTGTAGCTTACATGATCTACGACTGGGAAATGAAGACGAATGTTATAGTTGTAAGGGTAATACCATCAGAGGCCCTAGATACTGACCACAGACTACTGGTAATGAAACTGAGAACAGTGACGGAAAGGAAGAGAACAGAGAAGCAAGAAAGACATATCAAAATATGGAAACTGAAGGAAAAGGAAACCAAGGAAGAATACCAGGAAAAAATAAGATTGAACGTACCAACAGATGATACAAAAACAGGAGAGGAGGCATGGGAAAGGTTCAAGAGGACACTAGTAAAAACTGCAGAGGAAGTTTGTGGGAGAACTAGTGCCAGGAAAAGATGCAAGGAGACTCCATGGTGGAACGACAGAGTCAAAGCGGCAGTTAGGGAGAAAAATAAAGCTTTCCGAGTGTGGTTTCAACAGAGGACAACGGAGACAAGAATATAAGATGAAAAAGGAAGAAGCTAAAAAGGTCACAGAGGAGAAGAGAAAAAATGGATGGAAAAAAGGACAAACATGATGCAAGAGGATAGCAAAGGAAATAAACAAGTACTGTATGGAATGTTCAAGAGTAAGAAGAAAGGCAAGAGGGAAGATGTTATAATGATGGACAAAAATTGAAATGAAGTGCAGGAAATGGAGAAACTCAAAGGAATATGGAAGGAGTATTTTGAAGATTTACTGAACCCACAAGGATGCACTGAGGAGGAAAGTAGAAGCAGGGAGGAAGTAAGAAATATGGAAGAAGAGAAATACCTAACATGGGCAGAAGTGGAGCTAGCACTAGACAGATGAAAGGAGGGAAAGCCACAGGGTTAGATGAAGTGAGTATTGAGATGGTGAAGGCAGCAGGAGAGGTAGGGAAACAGTGGCATTATTGTGTGTTGAAAGTATAAGGAAGAAAAGGAAGACCCCTGAAGATTGGAAGAAGGGGTAATCATACCCATTTTCAAGAAGGGGAATAGAAAATAGTTTAAGAATTATAGGGGAGCCACATTGATATGCCACTGTGCAAAGGTGTTTGAGAAGATTCGGAAGAATAGAACTAGAAAGAGGGTGGAAGAAAAGTTAAGAGAAGAGCAGTATGGTTTCAGATCAGGAAGGTCCACAGTAGACCTTATATTCACAGTAAGGCAACTACAGGAGCGTCATTATGAATGGGGTAAGGATCTTGTGATGGCCTTCATGGACTTCGAGAAAGCTTATGACTGTGTGTGTAGAAACAAGGTATGGAACACCTTACAGAGAAAAGGTGTCGAGGAACAGACCGTAGAAAGAGATGCACAGTGGGAGTGTCATTTATGTGAAAATAGGAGGAGAGAGAACAGGCTGGTTTGAGCAAAAAGGTGGATTAAAACAAGGAAGTGCTCTGTCACCTTTGCTCATAGTATTAACAATGGATGAAATAATGACAAAAGTGGCAAGGAAAATTGGAGAAGGAAAAATGAAAATGATGATTGAAGATGACCTATTAGACTGGGGAGAAAAAGAAGAGGATATCCAGGAACAATCAGATGCTTGGGTAGATGAGGTGGAACAATATGGATTGAAATTTAATACTCAAAAGAGCGAGTTAGTGATTACAACTAGAAAGAAGGAGAGACCTACGAGAGGGATAATGCTTGGAGGGGAACAACTTAGGAAGGTAGAGAGTTTCAAGTACTTAGGAAGTATCATAGAGGAAAGTGGAAGAAATGATAAGGAAATAATTTAGCGTGGAAGACAAGCAGGAGCATTCCTGAAAAGTGTCAGTAGCCTGGTTTGGAGCAAGGATGTTCCTCACAGAAGCAAAATGGTGATATATAGGACGTACTATATACCTAATCTGACGTATGCAGCGGAGACGTGGGTAATGAGGCAGAGAGCCGTGAATAGAATACAGGCAATTGAAATTAAATTTCTGAGAAGCAGGATAGGAGTAACAAGATGGGATAAGATGAGAAATGAGAAGGTTCGAGATATAGTAAAAGAAGAGCCACTACAGAATAGGATAGAGGCATCTAGACTTAGATGGTACGGACACATGAAGAGAATGACAGAGGAAAGGATACCGAGGAGGATGCACGATATGGAGATAACAGGTAAACGGCCAAGAGGAAGACCAAGAGACAAATGGATAAAAGGAGTGGAAGGGTGCGTACAGAGAAGAGGTGAGGACTGGGCAAGAGTGACTAGGGAGAAGTGGTGGGAAGACAAGAGGAGATAGAGAGGCTTATGTTCTAAGCAGACCCGGCCAACAGCTGGAAACTGCAGATGATGATGATGATGATGAAGAGCAGTACATATTTACTCCTATACTAAATAATTTTCGACATACATGCCAGTTGCCATTCAAGTTCATTGTTTTTATTTTAGCTACTTACACTCTTGATAAAACATTAATTTTTAAGGAAGCTGGGCTGAGTGGCTCAGACGGTTAAGGCGCTGGCCTTCTGACCCCAACTTGGCAGGTTCGATCCTGGCTGAGTCCGGTGGTATTTGAAGGTGCTCAAATACGTCAGCCTTGTGTCGGTAGATTTACTGGCATGTAAAAGAACTCCTGCGGGACTAAATTCTGGCACCTCGGCGTCTCTGAAAACTGTAAAAGAGTAGTTAGTGGTACGTAAAACAAATAACATTATTATTATTATTATTATTATTATTATTATTATTATTATTATTATTATTATTATTATTATTATTTTTAAGAAATAAAGTAAACAGTTAAACAATCTTAAATACTTCTTAAAATGTTAATTATATGAAGTATTAATTAAAATGGTCATTAGGCGGTATTTCTCGCTTCTTTTCCTTACTTTTTAAAGTTAAAAACTTCATGATTGTTCCGTATTGAATAAAGAAAAATATACGATATTAAATAGAAGGAAGACCAAGCTCGATAGCTGTAGTCACTTAAGTGCGGCCAGTATCCAGTGTTCGGGAGATAGTAGGTTCGAACCCCACTGTCGGAAGCCCTGAAGATGGTTTTCCGTGGTTTCCCATTTTCACACCAGGCAAATGCTGGGATGTACCTTAATTAAGGCCACAGCCGCTTCCTTCCCACTCCTAGCCATTTCCTATCCCATCGTCGCCATAAGACCTATCTGTGTCGGTGCGACGTAAAGCAAAAAAAGAAGAAAAAGAAGGAAATTAGAAGGAAGGTTCCGCCTTTCGCCTTTCAATACTCCGTTGTTAAGTTGAACCAAATAGAAGTTACAACCTGTTCATTTGGGACCGGTTTTAACACATTTGAAGTGTCATCATCAGCCAAATAGCAAACAGTGCAAAAATGAAGTCTTAAAGATCTAAAAACAACTAACACAATGATCACAGACAATAGTGTTAATGTTGGAGAAAAGCGTACTGTTTTTTTTCTAATCACCCTATATTAGCCGATTCATCCTTTTGTGTGTATTCTGTCAACATGTTCTGATCTGTTAAATCTGTGTTTGCTATTGATTTCCTAAATATGTAAGTTCTGTTCTTGTTAACTTCCTTACTAGAGTATTTCTCAGCCAGTTATCACTTATTGTCTTGGCTATTGCCTTCCCAATCCTTCCCTTCCCAGTGTGACCATTAACAAAAGAAAGAAGTACATGTTTTTTGGAACTGTTTATTAATAACAAGTATTCTCATTTTTCAGGTCGGTTACAGAGTCTGCATGGGGAGTTAGACCGGGCTAGTCAGCGAGAAGTTAAGTTGACCGAAGACAATAGATTATTGGGAGAGAAGATCTCCACGCTAGAAAAGGAATGTGCGTCCCTTGGGTTGGAGTTGAAGGCTGCACAAAATCGTTACCAGCAAGAGGTGAGAGCCCATGAAGAGACAGAGCGGAGTCGTCTCATGAGCAAAGAAGAGGCCAATTTAGAAGTTGTGAAAGGTATGTATTAATTTACTTAACAGTACTACTTCTCTCAGTAAGTGCATCAAATACAGTAAAACCTGCATTTAGCGACACCTTTGTTGTTAAAGTCAAATAATAATACTAGATTATAAATTCCACCTGTTCAATACATAAGAGTTTTTTATTTAAATTTAAGAAATAGTTCTTAATATTTTAGATATAGGGACATGTTTCACCCATAATGAGGGCATCATCAGCCTAAAAATCTCGTACCTGAAAGAAAGATAGATCATGATCCTGATTGTTCTTATACGTAAATAAGAGGATACTGTTTTAGGTATAAAAATGTATAAAATGACTAGCAAGTAGAAACATGTGAAACATGTCCCTATATCTAATATGTTAAGAACTATTTCTTAAATTTAAATAAAGAACTCTTATGTATTGAACAGGTGGAATTTATAATCTAGTATTATTATTTGACTTTAAGTACATTTCAATGCGGACCATAACATGAGATTTGTAACATGTAACCTTTGTTGTTGTTATTGTTGTTTCAGTCATCAGTCCAGGGACTGGTTCAGTGCAGCTTTCCATGCCATCCTATTGTGTGCTTGTTTTTCATATTTTTTCTCTCTTCTTTTTCACACCTTTTAATACTTTCCTCTCATCTTTAGAAATGGTAGATATAGTTTTCACTGTACCCGCAGATACATGGCGTAAAATGTCCTCATGTCGGAAAAAATACTATCTAGCGTTTCCATATCCCTGTTCAATAGTTTTTATTTATATATTCAGTAGTATGTTTTCTCGCTTAACACGTTCATTTTTGTTCTCCTCTGCAGAAACGTCTTAATGAGGTTTTACTATAACATTTGCAAGGGGACCTATAAAGATATCAACTGGAACTTACTTACTATTGCAGATCACACTGTTTCTAAAACAAATCGTAGTAGAAGCCTATTTCGGACTAGTGGATTATTAAACATTATTTTCTGGTCACCCTCTTAGACAATGAATTGGAGGTTACACTCGACCATATGTGACTGCCGGAGAATTACTTTGACCACCATTTTGAATGCAACAAAACTTTGACCAACTCAAGTGATCAATTTTATTATTATTATTATTCTTATTATTATTATCAGCACACTAATGATAATAATAATAATAATAATAATAATAATAATAATAATAATAATAATAATAATAATGATGATGATGATGATGATGATGATGATGAAATAACTACATCAGCACTGTTAATAAGAAATGCTTTGATATTTTATAATAATTATAATTCGTCAAGTGGAATCGAAACTCAAAAGTGCGAGGTTCAACCTCTGCGCTCGTAAAGATATGGATGCCAGTCCACTTCCTGAAAGATTTTAATTTTGTCTTCATTAGTAAGGAATTTCACAACTTGTTCCGTATCCATAACTTCAGTAGGATATTCCGAGACAAATATGCACCACACTAATCTACTTCACATGATCATGTTCCTGATCCAGATGTAGGCTATCATGCTGCCATTCATTATACCACTCAACACAAAATTAATTTCTAACTTCTGGAATGGAATGAAAAATACAAGCTCAAAGAGGCTCAGTGTATTATTCAGCAATCTTACAGCTAATCTGCAAGCAGAACTAAACATTTGAACATTCCTGAGGCTAATGGCTTGCTCCCCGAAGGTGCAACTTATCCTGTGAACAGTGGGGGCCAATTGGAATTAGAAGTGTGGGGGGTGGGGGCAAAATGTACATATAACAAAGTACCTGGGTTTGGGTTTGTGGGATATAGTGGTGGGGCGATATACACATAAAAAAATGAAGGGCTACAAAATGGTACGTTTTTTATACTCTCTCGACCAGATTTTGACAGAGGACAGATAGGTAAAGGTTGACAGTTGACCAACTTAAGTGTGGTAATAATAGTTTTTCAAGTTTTTGTTTCAATACTTTCACCAACAATATTACACATGTAATACAATTAAATAGAAGTACGGTGTGATTATAAAATTAAAGATAGTAGGTTCGAATCCCACTATCAGCAGCCCTGAAGATGGTTTTCCGTGGTTTCCCATTTTCACACTAGGCAAATGCTGGGGCTCTACCTTAATTAAGGCCACGGCCACTTCCTTCCAACTCCTAGGCCTTTCCTATCCCATCGTCGCCATAAGACCTATCTGTGTCGGTGCAACGTAAAGCCCCTAGCAAAAAAAAAATTAAAAAAATAAAATAAAAAATCATTTAGTATTTGATTACACATAAGAACCTAACATGCTAACGAGACTGCCCGGCTGATGAATGTCCATGGCAAGCAGGGGTGAATCATACCTCATTGTCCATAACCGTGACAAAAAATATGCCCCTGCTACCCTTCCTCGCAGCACTTGCAAAGGATGTACTACTTGCTGTGGCGCTATATAAATTGGTTAGCCGCGGCGAACAACACTTTTTGCATATTTCCGCTATTAATGTGGTTAAAAATTAAAGAAAATAAAGGACATAATTAGCTGATAAGACAACAGGGCTTGCATGGAAGCGAGATACTTTATCCCCTCGTCATAGGAAAGTTCGATAAGCTACAATGTTTTAAGGGCGTCGGACACTTTCCATGCCAGTACAAAGCATCTAAAAATGCAAACAGTACAGAAATCCAAAAAATAATGCATTTGCACAGGGGAACCGGCATAATTTATCCTCGTCTTTGAATTGTGCGATTTTTTTTCTTTCGTTGCGTGAGGTTATGTTTGTCAGTGATTTATCCAACTGCATTATTTGAACATAGTAAATGCACCTTGTTGGATACGGTACATTTCGGAAATAGTTTTTTTCTATGGCATTTGAAAGGTTTAAACTGTGAATAGAGGTGATTGCATGTATTAATGGGTCTTAGAATACTTTGTGATGCGGCAAGTGTTCACGTTTCTTAAGTACGAGAGAAGTGCCATGGCGGGAAATTGTACAAGGATAGAACCTTGTGACGGGAACTGCATGCAGGGAACATTTGGAGTCTGTCACCTCACTCAGGCACATAAAGCTGTGCGTCTTCAATGGGCTAGAAATCATAGACAGTAGCCGACTGGCAGAACATTTTTGCCCCTATACCGAAGGCCAAATGAAGCATTGTGCATATGCAAGGTCAGGTTCAAGCCAGAGGTGGGTCTGTGATGTTTTGGTGGTGTTTTTCATATTGTGTGGATATGACCCACTCACTGAAGTGATCACTAACATGAACCAATATGTTTATTCAAATATTCAGAATGATCAGACGTTGCTTTTCATTCAACATCTGCATGACGACTATGCTATTGATACCCCGATTTTTCAGGATGACAACAGCAAACTGCATCGGGCTGGACATGTATGAGACCGGTTTTGTGAACACTCCCCCACCCTATTACATCTTCATTTGCCTGCAAAATCACCTGACTTGAACCCCATTGAAAATCTGTAGGACATGTTGGAACAGCGGATAAAATGCAGACATAAACATACCCCGCTATTTGGTGGAATTGTGCGATCAAATCCTCAGTGAGTGGCTTAACCTGGATGTGACATACCTGCACAGTCTTCTGGACTCACTTCCTAAACGAATCCAGGCAGCTATCAAGTTCAGAGGCGGAGTTACAAGCTTTTAAGTGATGCTTGTAGTGATTTCTCCAGGGGTGATTAATTTTTGGTTTGGTAGGCTTATGTACATGCTTATGACTTTTTAATTTCTTAACCACCTTTATGAACTAGAATCCTGCATGCAGTGGAAAAAACATTTTGGTCCTTCGGGTTTCGGCTGAGAGCAGATTTTATGTACCTGTGAAATATTGATGTAAGCTACTTCTGCTTGCTCCTTTTAACATTGCTTTACCATAAGCAGTAATCTAAATGCCTTTTTGACAACGTACCTTATATGCCTTCCTAAGTGAAATTTACTACCCACTTAGGCTATTATCTACAAATATCTTCAAAATTTGCCTTTTCGCCAGCCATTTTGGAATTGCCTATTGTCCTGCATGTCTTGTTCCCAAAACTAAATGCTTGACTCTTTTCAACATTGTCATCCAATTTTTTTGAGTTAAGTTTCTGTAAGTCATCAGAGCTGAATACTGGCATATGCTGTGTTATCTATATGTGGATTGCTGATATATTAGTTTGGTTAAGTTTTCAAAATCGACTTCAACCTGTTAGGTCGTGTTACATACATTTAGTATGTGTTGAAGAGATGTTAGGTACAGAACAAAAATGGCCGACCGGACACCAGTGGGATCCGAACCCACAACCTCCCGATTGAGCCACCAGTTGACCTGGGCCACCATAGCTCAATCAGTATAGCAACTGATGCAAAATCGGGAGGTTGTAGGTTTGGATCCCACTGGTGTCCGGTTGGCCATTTTTCTTCTGTACTTAACATTTCTTCGTCACATACTATAGGCAGGAAAAGGTATAAAGGTAGGAACATCAAAAGAAACCCGTAGTACAGTAAACACAATGACATGTCAGTGCGGGACAGGGAAGTGACAAAAAGTGGGGAGGGCAAACATCAGTGCATTTCCACATATTCATGCACTGCTGCGTTCAAATACTTGGGCTTTCTCCTCATCAATCCCAGTTCTTCTCTGTCTGTGACAAGCTAGTTTCTGCTTCCAAGCTTCATCAGAAGGCTGGGCTTGAGCACTCTTTCCATCTTGAGCTTTATTTTTTATATTGGAAGTTTAGGATTAAGAGAGCCAGATAAGGATGAGAAGTGGGAAAAGGGAAAAAGATGATGAGTGCAGGTATTAGGAACCTACGACAAACACAGGAGAAAACGATCCCAATGGTTCAGTATAAGTAATTCTAATGTTGTATTTAAAAATTAATTAATTTTTTCTTGTGAAAGTTTCTATGCAGACATCAGCGTAAAATGTGGAGTTTGTCCCTGTCCTTTCATATTTTCATGCTTTAATAAGGAGTCTCAACTATATAATCCATTTAACACACTTAAAAATATGCTGTGTGGTGTACATTTTGATTGAAGTACTTGGATCAATCTTTTTTTTTTTAATATGACACAACACTAACAACTGCACGAGGTGTACTCCTGAAACCTCGAGGGATATTTCCCATATTGCCCTTACTTGACTTAATTTCTTAAACATCATGATATCCCTCGATCTAATAAAGCAACAACATATTTCTTAAAAAGAAGATTGATCCCAGTACTTTAATCACATGTAAAGCACACAGCATATTTTTGAGTGTTTTAAGTGTTTTCAGTGGATTACATAGTTGACTTTATTCGAGCTCAACACAGTCATAATTTTTAACACAGGAGTTTTGGTGTTCACGAGGAGTACATTATAATGCCATCACCTTTTTATATGCATGTTCACAACTTACTGTTTTTACAAGCATAAACAGACAATGATAGATTGTCATTTTTAATTAACAAGTGTTTGTCAGGATTAAAAAAATCCTTGTATATCGATCATACTGAATATTTTAATAGTATACATATGTGTATTTTTGCAACCTTGTTTGTGGTCATAGCTTTTTAAGATCCAATTCTATTTGACGTTTGTATTAGGACATTCAGTTTTAATGACACTATGTCCTTCTTTTAAACTATCTTGCTATGAATAGCTGAAGATGGCTGTTTACATCGGCCGAAATCAGTCTTAGTAAAGGATATTGTATTGGTCAGGTGGTCAATAAAACTTTAATTAAGGAACTATCATATCCATCAATATGGACCTAATAATGAAATTCATAGCTTACAAGCCCTGATCATGGTTTTCCTGTGGTTTCCCATCTTCACACCAGGCAAATGGTGGGACTGTACCTTAGTTACAGCCACATCCACTTCCTTCCCACTCCTAGCCCTTTCCTATCCTATTTTCACCATAAGATCTATCTGTGTTGCTGTGACGTCAAGCAACTTGTAAAAATAAAAAAATAAAATTTAAAAAATTACCAACAGGCGTCAAAAAGATGCTCAGTTTTACTACCAAATCAGGACTCTACTTGGGGATAACCAAATTCCTCTGAGAGCCAAAATAACTTTTCATCAGGCCTACTTCTTGCCAGTAACAACATACAGCCTTGAAACATGCACCATTGAATAGTACAGATAATAGTAAGCTCCAAACTACAGAATTGATGTTTCTGAGAGCAATAATCCAGAAAGCAAGAAGAGGTAAGATCCAAAATAAAAAAGATCTGTCAAGAAATCTAAGTGAAACAGCCTCTCTAGAGAAGTAGAATGGTGCAAAATCCAAGAGGAACAAATGTAGGTAAATAAACAGAAGTCTGCGACACACGAGATGGATTCCTCTATAGTTGCCACATTTCTGCCTGCTGCCCCTTTTGACAAGGGGAACTATGATACCCTTTGTCCAGTCACCTGGGATTTCTCCTTTTTTCCAGGTGGTATTCAGTACCAATGCTTTTTAATGTATCATATTGAAATTGATTGTTAAATATTGTACTCTCCTGAAATATTATCAAAATAATTTTTTCTTTGATTTATGTGCTGCATTAGGTAGAATGGATTGCATATTCAAAGGTATGAACATCTTATTGGCTTTCAAGCTGTTATAATATTATTACATTTTATAACATCTCAACTAAACTACATTGAAAAATTATCCTAGATTATCAAGTGAACAATAACTATGCATCATAAATAGAAATGTTTTATCCCTGTATAGGGATAAACTGAACAGGAGATATATAACTGTTTATTCACACTGTCAGTCCAGTGTTAAACTTCCTGTTTACTTATGTAAGCCATTGTAAGATCATTTTAACTTGCATTGTATGCATACTTTTATATTTTGCTCCTGTTTGTTTTCTTACCTGAGCATTTATTAACCTACTGTCAGTAATAATGGATCAGTATTTTATTTTTTAAGAGGAACTAAATTAACACATAGTTGAAAATCATCCAAGATATTAACTAAGACATTATCCTGAGGATCTAACATTTGAACCAAGTAAGATATATAGTGTGTTGCCAAACTACCTGTACAAATTAATACAGGAGATAGAACACACCAAAACAAATTTTGGATAGGAATGCATATTCGCCGAAGTTGTCTGTTGGTGCTAGGGGAACGTTGACAAAGTAATTGGTCAAAGTAATATAAAGAGCTTCATTCACAGAAGGTGCTCAAAGGTATGACTACGGGCTTGAATGCGTGCATAACAATGTTGGAACATTCTTTGTTGTACACAAAACTGCCATAAGTTCTGTCAGTACTTTCAATGCATATAACTTCCAAACAAAACTACGCAAACCCATTAATATACTTCTTTCTTCGATTTTGGACATCTAAGGACCACAGAAAGTAACCCTGTGCATTCATCTTAATCCTTCCTTTCTTGACTTCCAATAGTTCTTCTTTCTTTCACTTTGCTGTTTCCTCCTCTCTTGTGTCCAGATGTTATTACTTTTCCTCTTTTCCTTCTGGAAAGCCTTGAAATTTTGTGTCAATCTTCTGTAAGTTGTTCTGTCTTGTATTACATCGTCTTTTATCCCAGTCTCTTGTCATATTTTTTTTTTTACTCCTTGGATCGACTGGTTGCCATTCTTGCTCTTGTAAACATGGTTAAACACTCGTTTTGTCAATCTACTGTTAATATCCTCATTATGTGACCAAAAAATGTAATTCTCCTCTTTCTGATTGTGTCTAACAGCCTTTCATTTTCTTCATCCTTGTATAGATCTATATTCCTCATATGTCTAAACTCTCCTTCGTTTTCAATGGTCCCCAAATTTTCGTCAGTATTTTCTTTCTTTTTTCTCTCTTATTTTACCAGTTTTCATAGAGAACTTGCATTCTGTGGCATACAAACTCTCTGGTTTGTTTACTGTGTTATAGTTTTTGATTTTAGTTTTCCTTGAGGGATTCCTCTTATTCTAGGTATCTTTAGTGAGTTGGTATGCTACTTCCAGTTTTCTTGCTCTTGATCTGTTTGCTTCCTTATTAAGTCCATTAACCTGAATTATTTCACCCAGGTATTTAAATTTATTAACCTTGTTGATTTTCCCGTACTCTGTTTTTAGCTCTGTGGGTGAATCCCTAATATTTGACATGAATTTAGTCTTCTCAAGAGATATCTGAAGTCCAACTTCTCCTGCTACTTCCTTCAGAAGGTTGATTTGCTCAAAGGCAGTCTCTATACTTCCACAGAGGATTGCTATGTCATCAGCGAAGGCCAAACAGTTTACACCAACCCCTTTGTGCTTTGAACCTAATCTTATCTCATGATAGAGTCCCCTTTCTTTAAGTCTTTCTTCCCATACTCTTATTACCTTTTCCAGGATGATATTGAAAATAATCTGGGAAAGCCCATCTCCCTGCCTGACACCGGTGTTAATTTCAAATTCATCTGAGATCTCTCCCATAAATTTCACTCTGGACTTTGTTTCAGTCAGAGTTTGCTTAATTATATTGATTGATTTTGTGTCAACTCCAAATTCCTCTAAAATGTTCAGTAGCAAAATTCCCTCTACTGAATTGTACACGTTTTTTGAAGTCCACAAAAACTATGACATAGTTTTTGTTAATATATAAGTAATAATAATAACAACGTAAACGTTTCCACCTTTTCAATACTAAAATATATTCACAAAATTATAAATTACACGGTACTAGTTTCGACCCATCTAGGGGTCATTATCAGCCGTATTGGAGCAAAGATCACTTTTGGCGAAATCCTAAGAAATTATTTTTAAAATAACATTTTCGTAGGATTTCGCCAAAAGTGATCTTTGCTCCAATACGGCTGATGATGACCCCTAGATGGGTCGAAACTAGTACCGTGTAATTTATAATTTTGTGAATATATTTTAGTATTGAAAAGGTGGAAACGTTTACATTGTTATTATTATTACTTATATATTATTCTCAGTTCAATACGGACCAAAAACATGAAATTCATAACCATTAATAGTTTTTGTTCTTTTTAACCCTGTCTCGTATTATAGTTTTCAGGTTTAGAATCTGTTCTGCACATGATCTGCCTTTTCTAAACCCACCTTGGTATTCTCCAATTTGTCTATTATTGGTTCACTTCTATTATGAAGAGATTTTGACAGTATTTTATATATAACTGCCACTACGTAGACTCCTCTGTAATTGTTCACATCTGTTTTGTCACCATTCTTACATAATGGGTGTATCAGTGCGTTCTTCCAAACATCAAGGATTTTGTCTGTTCGCCAGATTTCTTGTATTATGTTTGTCAGTTCCTGTCTTGCTTGACTTCCTGCTTCTTTTCACAGTTCTGCAACAATCAAATCTTCCCTGCAGCCTTATTGTTTTTCAGACTTCGGATTATGTCATATATTTTTTTCTCATCTGGGGGGGTTTGAGGGTTTAGCTTTTGTTTGTGGTTAATATACATATATTCTGAAAAAAAAAAAACCCACAAAAAAGCTACAGAATGAGCATACTCTTATTCTAAATCATCCTGTGCGGCAACACAGCGGCAAAGACATTAAGGCCACTCATCAGTAACTGCACGAATCATGTCCAGTGGAATTTTTTTGACAGCTGACATGATAGATTTTTTTTAACATCTCAGTATTGCGGTGCCTTTTAATACATTTTATCGCCTCGATCATCTGTCACAGAGAATAATCCAATGGATTGAGGTCCGGGCTTCCACTAAGCTGGTCAGCAGCAGCAATGAACCGTGGGGCATTGATTGTCAACTACTGCTGTGTCATTTTTGCTTTGTGTGCAGGAGTGCTATCCTGTTGAAAAATCCATGATTTCCCTTCAAACAGCTTCGAATTGATACGTGGTATCCCATTCTCCAACATTGTCTGGTAGACAGCTGCAGAAGTTTTTACTCCACCTTCGCAAAAATGCACCTCCGATGCTCCCCGCCAGGAAACTGCTCATCACAAAGTTTATACAAGGAGTAATTTTAATACCACCTATTCAATACAAATTATTCCACTATAGTGTGGTTAAATACACATGGAAATTATCAGAAGTTTGAAGAGTACATGTTTTGCGCACTATTTATTGGGCATCATCAGCCTTAATCAATCTTAAAACACACATAGTCTAAGGAGTCATAATAACTTACGTAGAACGTAATGATGAATATTTACAAGTGTTAATACTGTGGATGCAAAATGTTTACAGTACAAAAATATTGAATAAAACAGAACTTATTGAATAAAACAGAAGTGTTTTTGGTATAAGTTCTGTTTTATTTAATATTTTTGTACTGTAAACATTTTGCATCCACAGTATTAACACTTGTAAATATTCATCATTACATTTTACGGAAGTTATGACGACTCCTTAGACCAGGGATGGCGAACCTTTTCCAACTAGTGTGCCATTTTAACTCTGGTTTATTATTATCATCTGTTGACTGTGCCACTTGTTGTTTTCCATTTCCATTAAGGGATGTCTACAACCTACACCCCCCCCTCGCAACTTCCTTTCAATTTCCCGATTATGTTTCATAATACGTTATTTATTTATTTATTTATTTATTTATTTATTTATTTATTTATTTATTGAGTTATTTATTTACTATACATATTTGCATAACGGGTACAATATATCTTGTAAATACATTTGATTGCATGTTCCGTGGGGCCGCGGCGGTTTCCTACCCACTCGTAAGCCTATCTCGTCGTCGCCACAAGTCCTACCTGTGTCGGTGCGACGTAAAACAAATTGTAAAAAAAAATTATTAGATATAAAAATCTTAAGTACTAATATTGCGAATGGACTTCACTTCCTGCATTAGCTTCATTATCTTCCCAGGTTGTAGTTTGTACGCTCAACAATTAAACTAATTTCTCCCTCATCACATTTCCATAAGAGAATCTAAAAATAAAAAAAGCTATCCTTGTTTGTAAGGTCACATTCATGCTTTCTTCAAAACATACTGCATATATGTGGGAGTTATCCAAATTAGCTTTCAACTGCTCCGAAACTTCTTCACTCATTTTTATTATTCTATCCTTGACAGCAGTTCAGCTGCCTGGGATTCCTTTAATCATGTTAATTAGTAGTTGTTTGTTAGGGAAGTTTTCAAATGATGTGTCGGGCGTCAATAAGAAACTGTCATTCAACAACTCACCGTCAGAAATCTGTTTCCCATGCATGCTGTACTATGCAGTGAGACAGAAAGAAACAGCCGCACTGATGTTATTTTTTGGCCGGAAAGATGATGTGTAATGTTGGATATTTTGTGAAATGAACTCTCTTCTTTCTTCATTTGAAATGGAACAAACATTTGAATGAGCAGTCTCAAAATTGCGCTTTACATTAAATGTGGGGGATACAACTGTTTTCGAACACAGGCAACACATCTTTTTAACAGTCCGAATTCCCTTGGCCAGAGTTCTTGAAAAATACGGTCACCACCTTTGTTAAGTTTCTGTTTTTTTCGGCACCAAAAACATATTTGCGATGTCCGTATACCAAACCACCAGAAAACGACACTATCTCACTTGACTTTCGGACCTATCAGTGTAGCAGTGTTGCCATATTGCACGTCCGAATGGAACTAGAATTTAGATTTTCGATATTTATTTCTTACACGTGAAACACTGTAAGATATGCACTGCCTGTAGTACGAGACATATCATATAAAATATTATTATGTTCACGTGGCGTGCCACCGAAATCGTGTCCGCGTGTCACCTAGTGACACGCGTGGCATAGGTTCGCCATCCCTGCCTTAGACCATGTGTGTTTTAAGATTGATTGAGGCTGATGATGCCCAATAAATAGTGGGCGAAACATGTACCCTTCAAATTTCTGATAATTTCCATGTGTATTTAACCACACTATAGTGGAATAATTTGTATTGAATAGGTGGTAATAAAATTACTCCTTGTATAAACTTTGTGATTAGCCATTTTTCAATACGGAATAATGACGAGAATAATGGTTTGTGAGGAAACTGCTCACCGTACCATACCATAGCATGCGTGATCGTTTTGCTTGTTAAACGACTCTTCCACAGTGAATGTTTTTCCATCTGTGAATAGGATGTCACGATACTGGCTCTCCCCATACATTGTTAACAAAGCCTGGGATCGAACCCAGCCTATCTTCTTTAATTTCTCAGTTAGTAAATACCATGTATATCTTTTTATGCACCAACACACAAATCATCCTTCAAAATACATGAGATATTTGTGGAGATATATTCATTTCACAAAAAAAAAATTGTTCATTTACGCAAAGGATTGTGTCGAATCCTTGTACGAACAACATTCACAAATTCTTTTCTGCTTTTAAAATTAAAAACTTCATTATTGTTCCGTATTGAATAGAGAAATAAGATGTACAATATTATAGGTTAGGATCCACCTTTCAATACTCCGTAATAAGATGGTAAAAAGTAGTTACAACCTGTTTAATGGGACCGGTTTCAACACATTTTAAGTGTCATCATCAGCCAATTTGCGAAGATCTTAAAACAACTAGCACATTGAATACAGGCAAAAAATTAACATTGTATCATAACGTAGCAATTCAGTGTTTTGAACATTTACTGAATTGCTACGTTATGATACAATGTTAATTTTTTGCCTGTATTCAATGTGCTAGTTGTTTTAAGATCTTCGCAAATTGGCTGATGATGACACTTAAAATGTGTTGAAACCGGTCCCATTAAACAGGTTGTAACTACTTTTTACCATCTTATTACGGAGTATTGAAAGGTGGATCCTAACCTATAATATTGTACATCTTCTTTTCTGCTTACACACCTAGGACGGCCCGATCTGATGCGATCAACAGTTGCACCCATTTGTTTAAACCTTGCTATTGTTTAACGTTAACGTTGCTATTGCCCGAAACACAAATCGTTCATTGGTACCGAGAGGTTTCAGCATTGAAAAAAATGTTTTTATCTCGCTTTCCGCAACGAAATAAAGCCAATACAGTGATAAGATTCTCATACACGCCCTACTCCATCTTTCACTGCTGCCTGCTGTTGGCACACTGCAAGCCAGTTATGGTGTCGTGAAAGTGACCTTGTGGACGATGACATACAGCGTTACTATGCTTCTTCATTCCCAATTACCATATTGCAGCGCATTTAGATTTTGCTGACAGGACTTGCGGCAGTACTGTGTACATGTTCAAAAACTCCTGGCATAACATGAGCAGTTCCTGTGATAAATGCAATTCGTGGACTAGGCCTTCTTGCGATTCAATAGGTGTTTCATTCACAATCTGCCTGATATGCCCTTTGAACAAATTGAGGCATGATACACCTTGGTAGCCAGGCTTGCCTGCCAGTTGCAAAACCTGGCTATCAGATGATCCCTCCCAACAGTGATGTTCAGTGTAAGCGATTGCTGTATGAATGCAGTTAACAAGAACGTCAAATCAGTACTCTTTCGTCACTTCACCACTTAAGGGGGGAAGTACACCGTTACTGGTCAAAAAATATAATTTTTCAATTTATTTTTTTCTTTATAGAATAAACTTTTCTCGTTAATATGTTGAAGGAATTTTGTAAATATCTCTTAACGGTATTTAAGATATGTTCCATAATCTGTACACATCTTATGCAGCCTTTTCCTCCCATTGGTAAGTTTAAACATCATTCTCCGAAACTTTAATTTTTACGTTTGTTTTCCTTCATAACTCAAACATTTTTTGAGTTATCTTGATGAAATTTTTTATGCATATGTAGTTTTTGCTTCTTAACAATGTGAACTAGAACCATTGCTGTAACTTTTGTTTTGGTAATTTTTGGGGAGAAAATACTTCAAGAAAATGCTGAAAATTAAACTACTACTATAAAAAGGGAGAAAAAAATTTTGTTTCAAAGGATTACCAAACGATCTTAGTTCACATTGTTAACACAAGCATTGTAAACATTCTAAAACAATAATATTCCAGGAATATGAAAATTTGTAGAAATTATCAAGGAAAAGCATAATAAATGTATAAATTAGTCCAAAATTTTGAAAATTATTTTTTATTAACATGGGGCAGTTAATTACAAATGTTCAAACGGAATACTAAAGGAGAACAGTACTATGAGTGTGTGAAATTTCATTTCAACAGAACATAGTGTTACTGAGAAATAAAAGGTTAAATATTGTAGATTTTTATACTTGTAAAGGTGTACCTTCCCCCTTAAGCCAATAATAACTACACAGTTAAAAAAAATTAGGGGAACATGTTTTGTAACGTCTAGTATATGAACGTTAATTTGGTAGATGGGGCTCCAATGCTCGTACAGCATACCTTGAGACCTTAGCTACTGAGGGTATGTCAAATCGAAATTATACGCCACCTGTAGGTGTAGCCATGCATTAAACTGTCCGGTAACCCCTCAAAACAAAGTGAATAACGATGCGTCCGTGTGTCGTTGTGAGATACACAGACTACTGCGGTCATTTAAGCACATTGTGCGTAAACCAGCACATTCCAAGAGACATCTTAACGAGGTTCAAGTCACAAGGGCTGTCACTTTGATCAAGGAAGGATGAACTTTTCACCGTGTTGCTGTAGATCTCAATGTCTCTCCGTCAGTTATTCAACACTTGTGGAATCGCTACAGTGAGACAGGCCAGTTCACAAGGAGGATTGGACAAGGTCGTGGATGCATGACAACCCCACAGGATGATCGATATCTGACTATCTGTGAGCTGCAGCGTCGTTCATAAACTGCCAGAGAACTGCAACAAGACTTCAGGAGGATCACTGGAACCATGGAGCCTGACCAGGCAGTAAGGAACAGGTTAAGAGAAGTGTCCTTATGACCCAGGCGTCCTGTTCGAGTGTCCCGTTTAACGCAGCTACATCGCTCAGCTCGCCTTCTGTTTGCCCGTATCCACGTCAGCTGGCAACTTCACCAATGGAGACGAGTCCAGATTTCCCGTGACACAGCGTGATGGACATTAACGTGTATGGAGACGCTGTGGTGAGCAGTATATGCCAAATGTTGTCCTGGAAGGCAACCGATTCGGACAAGGTTGTGTGATGATGTGCATTGGCATCAGTATTGATGGCCGTAGGGATCTTGTCACCGTCTGCGTTAATCTTACCGCTGCGGGGTACATCGAGCAGATACTGCTACAGCATGTGTTGGTTGCTGCATACAGTATTGGCTCTGAATTCGTACTCATTCACGACAATGCCAGGGCTCGTGTAGCGCACATCACCAGAGCTGTTTTGCGAGAACAGGACATTCGAGAGATGGAATGGTCAGTGGTGAGTCCCAACCTTAATCCCATTGAGCATGTGCGGATAGGCTTGATGGAAGTGTTCGTGGGCGCTCTGTTCCACCACAGACTCTCCAAGACCTCGAACAGAATGGAACCTGATACCGCAACGTGACCTTCATTGACTTATACGGAGCATGCCCCGTAGGTACCAAGCTGTGATAAATGCTCGTGGAGGACATACACCATACTGAAGCTCTCCAACTGTGATAAAAATCCACCCCGGAGGACTGTTATCACTTTGTTTTCGCCCCTATTTGGACATCTCCGTTTGTGTTCTGAAAATGAACGTGAATCCATCGATGTTCTTTTGTATACTTCAACAGTAAAGAATAAAAGTTTAGTTAGTAATATACCTGGGTGTGAGGCATTGTTTTGTAGAGCATGGCCTACGTTCAAGAACATGTTCCCCTAATTTTTTTGAACTGTGTATTTATAAAAGGTTTGAATGAATAACTTTGTACAAATCTCCTCTCTGCAACTGGTCTTGCATCTCTGTCTTTGAAGTTCTTAATTTTTTTACACATCGTTTTCTGATTATTTTAAAATTTGTTTTATATTTCTTCTTCAGCTCTTCAAGCGAAATTGAATGAAGAGAAGAGTGCTCGCCAGAAAGCGGATTTACACTGGCAAGAGAAAGAGCGCCAAATGTCCATGTTGTCTGTTGATTATCGTCAGATTCAGCAAAGGTTACAAAAGTTGGAAGGTGAACATCGACAGGAAGTTGAGAAGGTATGTATTTATATTCTGGTGTTCAATGAGTTTCAAAACTTTTTTTTTGTTTAATGGAGCTTCCCTAAAACTTAACGTAATCTCCAACAATCTGTTCTCTTTGGTTGATACATTTGTCTCAATGAAGTTTCCATTTTATGAAGCAGTCTTGAAACACTAATAGCACCTCATGAAAATATGTTTGTTCTCTTCTTCTGTTGTACATCTATGTCCTTTTAATGCATATTCTGCTTTAAAATTCAAAATCTGCAGGCTCCGATCACTTTGGTATTAGTTCCTTCATAAACTCTTGCTGTTCCTGCTTATCTTAAAGGCATGTAATCCTTTTTTTTTTCCCATGGCACGATCAAACAGAATCCTAATCACTGCACACTTCTGCTTGGGATGGTGAGGTCAGTGGCCTTTTCTCTTAATCAGAATGTTCGAGAACTGCAGCTCATTATCTTTCTTGCTGTGTTGTAAACTGAACATTGTAATGGACAGTATTGAGATATTGCTGGAACTTGGCAGGTGTGTGTATGTGCATCTGCAAGGAGGGGGAAGTTGTTTGCTGCCCATTGTGATTTCATTTGCTCATAGTAAGTGCTGTCCCGTAGTATGTTGTTTGTAGCCGCTTACTGAAGAGAGCTGTGATTCACAACTAAGTATTTTTTATTTTCCACCTTGTCGATACACTAAATTGCTTAAGGCAACTTATTGATTCAAAGTGGTACATGTTTCGTATATTATAAACATCTTCAGTCACATAACATTGTTTAGATGAAAAATTCATATAATGACAAAGTATCATAGCTTTAGAGGAAGTGTCCTTAAAATGAACATAAGAAGATTGACAATATTAAAAACAAAACACTTGTATAATAATCCATAGAGAATATGTCCTGATGATTATTGTTTTCTTTAAAAGTTCATGAAAAAAAAAAAAAAGGCCAATTTATAAATTAAAAATTACACATTTATAAGTAATTGTCGAAATAAAGAAATCCAGATTTCATAATGTGGCTCCTATTACTATTGCAGATGAAATATTACTAATTCCTAGTTGTCAATTCTTTTTAAACTTGCTTTCCTCTGGAACAGTATCTCCTGTCATTTTTTTACAGTCTTGTGTCTGCTTTCAATTGTAGAAAGAATTTATATAATTTTTCGAGTATTTTGTTTTTGATGTTGTCAATCTTCTTATGTTAATTTTAAGGACACTTCCTCTAAAGCATTGACACTTTGTCATTATATGAATTTTTCATCTAAACAGTGTTATGTAGCTGAAGATGTTTATAATATACGAAACATATACCACTTTTAACCAATAAGTTACCTTAAGCAGTTTAGTGTATCGACAAGGTGGAAAATAAAAAATAGTTGTGAATCTGACCAAGTGCGATACAGACCATAAGGAGTAGTAACATTCAGCAACACCCGGGTGAACAGCCTCAGCATGAGGCCAATGACCTAGATGTTAGGCCCCTTTAAACAAACATCATCAAGCAGCAGCATCATCAGTAATAATACAAACTTCTGTGTAGTGTCACACATCCATAGTTGCAGATAGGCTGATGGCAACACAAGCAGGCGCATTCTTCTGTTGAGGATAAAACTGAAATAAAGCAGTTTGGTTAAATAGTTGCACTATTATCTGCTCCCATGTATAAACTGAAGCTGACTATTTTTGCCAGGTAAAAAAATTGTACTCTCCATTTTTGCAGGTGTTCTCTGCTGACTGGTACAGTCGGTCTAGTAATAAAATTTACTGTAGTAAAAGCTTCATGTTAAATATAAAATCTATTTAAGAGATATTCTGGATGGCATAAAGTTTATTTGTAAACACTAAAATGTTGCCACACACCCTTTGAGGCTGCACAATACACGCTGGTTGAAAACCCCTATCCTGTGCAGTATGTTGGGAGAATCAGTAACACTGACAGTAGCTTCTGCACCTTGGAAAGAAAGACCTTAAAGCCCCAGTTTAAGATTTTTGCAGTGACTCATCACTAATCTACTACTGTACTTACATATCCTGAGAACTGTTTTTTTAGATCTGCAAGTATTTTTAACATGATTGTTGTTTCCAGAATGTTGTGTGCAAATCTCGTGTACAAATTGCTTAATGTTTAGCTTAAAGAACATAATTGTATTAATTTATCTTAGTTTTATTCATCTTCATAGGATGTATGTTGTCATTCGGGCAGTCTGGTTCTTGTTCTCAGCAAGTCAGAAAAACATGGGGGGTAGATTACATAGCCAAGATATTAATCTCCCCCAGCTTCTCCTTCCTTTAGTCTTACATTGTCAGATAAGTTGAATTTTGAATGATGACCAAAGTACTCCTTTTTGATGTACATGACCGCTAGCTCTTTGTTCAGGTGTTGGACTACTTCAGTGTTACACATTCTATCAACCCATGAATAATTACTCAACATAAAAAGTATAACATATATATTGCAGTTAAAAATTTGTTTAAAAAAACCAGTTGTGTTTGAATGAGTATTGTAATACATTTTTATTTGCAAAGTTGGTGAATTTATTGAAATTTTTTTAGGTCAAAGCTCTTCATATTCAAGTTGAACAAGAGCAACAGAAGAAGGCATTGCTCCAGGCTGATCTTGGAGTGCAGTCATCGGAAGTTGCCCATCTACGAGCACGTGAAGATCAGCTCTCCCGGGAAGTGGTTCAACTCCGTGAAGGCAAAAAATCTGTTGAGGAAGAGCTTCATAAAGTGAAGGCAGCTCGATCTGTAGATGATTTGCAGATGAAAGAGCTTCAAGATCAGCTTGAAGCAGAGCAATACTTTTCAGTAAGTAATCATTTTGTTACTCTTCTGAAAATATTCATTTTTAATGTAATTTTAATATAATTTGTCACTGATTTATGAATTAAGTATGTAGCTATATAGAAGAAATTCTTCATTACACTGTTTTTTTTCTTTCTATTTCCAAAAATATCTTACGTGTTGCATTCAAAGCACATATCCTAGCTTGCATAGGAAAATTGCCATAAATACAGTCAAACATTAGGGTGTGATATTTTAAATGTTATTATATGTGACTATACTTTCTTTACTTCCAACAATAAATACCGTATTTACTCCTGTATTAGACCCCCTCGCGTATTAAACTCCCCTCGGCTTTTCGAGACGAAGAAAATGCAAAAATTAAATCTTGCATACAAGGCACCCCCAACGTAATTCGTCAGAGAAGAACAATTCCGCTTTGAAGTGCGTATGAGCCTTACTGCAGCTCTGATGGCATCACACAAATTTGTGAATAGTTTCGTCCGTATGACCCACGCAATTAAAACACATCGAAGTCATGCAGTACATCTGTGTTTCGTAGTAAAAAAATGTCTGCCTCCATAGCGTAGGCCTACTGTAGCTCTGACGACGTCGCACAAATAGGTGAATAGTTTTGTGTCCGACCTGTGTATTGCAAACACGCATCAGTCATGTATATATGTCTTGTGTTTTGTAGTTAAGAATGTCCGCCAGTTAGTTGCCGTTCTCGGCAGCCCGAGTTCGATTGCCAGTACCGTATTACCGGAGACTTACGAAAGACAGGAAGGTTGATATGCGGTAAAAATGGTACATGCAACTCTCTTCCACTGGGGGCCTATCTAAAAAGAGCTGCACCATCTCAGTATAAGGAAACTAGTTAACTGTATTTAACAAATATTCACGGTTGTTGCTAGGCCCATTAATATAGGCAGGCAAGATCATTAACAAAGTGATCGTTTAATGTGTTGTAACTTGGGCCAAAATAGGTTTTTTTTTTTTTTTTTTTTTTTTTTTTTTTTTTTTTTTTTTTTTTTTTTTTTTTTTTTTTAGAGAAGTAGGTTTAAAACATGATAAAAACAATCCAATCATGGATATTGAATCTTCACGACCACATTGTAATCGAAATAGACTTTCAACGTATTAGGTCGTGTTACGTAAATTTGATACGTGTTGAAGAGATGAGTACAGAACAAAAATGGCCAACTGGACACTGAGCAGCGGTCACTTGGTTGGCAAAGGCCCATTGGGGCTGAAGTTTTGTTTTGTGTAGGGGTGTTCGTTAGCTTATAATTACAGTAAAACCTCATTAATTCAAAGTTGTTGGGATGCAAAAATCTGACCTCGAATTACATTTTTTTGAATTAACAGCCAACTCATAATTCACAAATGCCACGTCACAAAGTATTAAGACCCATTAATGCATGCAATCTCCTTGATTCTCAGTTTAAACCCTTCAAATGCCATGGAAAACACTATTTCCGAAATGTATCTAACAAGGTGCATTTTTGCACTTGGATAAAACAATGGCAAACATAACCTCACAAACAAGAGGGGGAAAAAACATGATTCAAGGACGAGTACAAATTATGCTGGCTCATCTGTGCAAATGCTTTATCTGTTGGATTATGGTACTGTTTGCATTTCTAGATGCCCTTTACTTGCATGGAAAGTGCCCGATGCCCTTAAAACATCGTGGCCCAGGTTATTCAACCTCAGTTAACATTTAACTGCCTGTTAAAAGAATTTAACAGTGAACATAACCAAATTAACCTTACAGCGGAACCTCGATTCTCTGTTTTTTGAGGGACCATGAAAATAAAACGTACAATGAATGAATGAAAACCATCAACAATTTGGCTAACATCACAAAAATGAAATATGTATAATTACACTGACTGACAGAGCAAATGCAACACCAAGGAGGAGTGGTTCGAAAGGGATGAAAGTTGGGGAAAAAACAGAGACGGCACGGACGAATAATTGATGTTTATTTCAAACCGATATGCAGGTTACACAATGCGCACGGCATCGACTCAGTAGGATGTAGGACCACCGCGAGCGGCGATGCACGCAGAAACACGTCGACGTACAGAGTCAATAAGAGTGCGGATGGTGTCCTGAGGGATGGTTCTCCATTCTCTGTCAACCATTTGCCACAGTTGGTCGTCCGTACGAGGCTGGGGCAGAGTTTGCAAACGGCGTCCAATGAGATCCCACACGTGTTCGATTGGTGAGAGATCCGGAGAGTACGCTGGCCACGGAAGCATCTGTACACCTCGTAGAGCCTGTTGGGAGATGCGAGCAGTGTGTGGGCGGGCATTATCCTGCTGAAACAGAGCATTGGGCAGCCTCTGAAGGTACGGGAGTGCCACCGGCCGCAGCACATGCTGCACGTAGCGGTGGGCATTAAACGTGCCTTGAATACGCACTAGAGGTGACGTGGAATCATACGCAATAGCGCCCCAAACCATGATGCCGCGTTGTCTAGCGGCAGGGCGCTCCACAGTTACTGTCGGATTTGACCTTTCTCCACGCCGACGCCACACTCGTCTGCGGTGACTATCACTGACAGAACAGAAGCGTGACTCATCGGAGAACACGACGTTCCGCCATTCCCTCATCCAAGTCGCTCTAGCCCGGCACCATACCAGGCGTGCACGTCTATGCTGTGGAGTCAATGGTAGTCTTCTGAGCGGACGCCTGGAGTGCAGGCCTCCTTCAACCAATCTACGGGAAATTGTTCTGGTCGATATTGGAACAGCCAGGGTGTCTTGCACATGCTGAAGAATGGCGGTTGACGTGGCGTGCGGGGCTGCCACCGCTTGGCGGCGGATGCGCCGATCCTCGCGTGCTGACGTCACTCGGGCTGCGCCTGGACCCCTCGCACGTGCCACATGTCCCTGCGCCAACCATCTTCGCCACAGGCGCTGCACCGTGGACACATCCCTATGGGTATCGGCTGCGATTTGACGAAGCGACCATCCTGCCCTTCTCAGCCCGATCACCATACCCCACGTAAAGTCGTCTGTCTGCTGGAAATGTCTCCGTTGACGGCGGCCTGGCATTCTTAGCTATACACGTGTCCTGTGGCACACGACAACACGTTCTACAATGACTGTCGGCTGAGAAATCACGGTACGAAGTGGGCCATTCGCCAACGCCGTGTCCCATTTATCGTTCGCTACATGCGCAGCACAGCGGCGCATTTCACATCATGAGCATACCTCAGTGACGTCAGTCTACCCTGCAATTGGCATAAAGTTCTGACCACTCCTTCTTGGTGTTGCATTTGCTCTGTCAGTCAGTGTATAATGTTACAAAAACTCATAAACCAAACGAAACCAAACCAAACAACAGCCCCAATGGGACTTTGCCTGCCAAGCGACTGCTGCTCAGCCCGAAGGCCTGCAGATTACGAGGTGACGCATGATCGTTGTGACGAATCCTCTCGACTGATATTCCTGGCTCTCTAGATCGGGGTCGCCATCTGACCATTAGATAGCTCCTTAATTGAAGGTAATCACATAGGCTGAGTGGGCCTGGACCAGCACTTTTATCCAAGTAAAATTGCCTGACCTGGTCGGAATCGAACCCAGACCCTCTGGAAGAGTGGTAGGCATGTTAGACCGCGAAACCGCATAAATTACCGGTATGCGAGTTCAAAATCTCGATACTTTATATTCAGTTTTACAGGAGAATCTTTTGTCAGTTTTCCATGAAAATTCCTTTTAATTCAGCTACATTGATTAGCCAAACTCTTTGGAAAATCTAATAACGCCAAGCCAAACGACAATCGACCACAAGCAGTTCTTAATTCTCTCATCTAAAAAAACAAAGTACATTAGATACAAAAGCGCCCAACATGATGGGCAAAATCCCTTCCTTTCTTAATCTTTCATTGTAATTTATACTGTTCGTAGTCAGTTTCTGGAAATCTTGTACCATGTACATTAGGCCTACATCGACTTTTAAAGGTTATGTTGAACTCAAAAACATGGTTTCGAATGTAAGTATTGATTCTCAAAATTCTCGAATGCATTATATTCAGTTCTGCCCGTCACTAATCTAATCAAATTGGAAAGAGAAAAAAAATCATCAATACTTCTTAAATTATGGTTATTCGTGACTTTGAGGTCACCTGGAAATGGAGCTCGCTGTACATGTCAGTACCGGTACAAGTTGGAAATGATACAAACCATTTAAATGTAACGTGCGCAAATAAAACGACTTGCAGTTTTTGGTGTATTAAAACGAAAACGTAAAATTCTCAGTCTTACATTAGGACCAAAACAGTAATAGGCAATCCCAAAACCTCCCATGGCATTCTTTTTTAATGTAAGGTGCAACATCTGTTCTGGTCTCGTTAACATAATCGTGTATGGTAATATTAAAATACTAAATTTGTGTTAAGAAGGAGCAGTTTCGATTCCTGCCTGAAAACCCAGTTACTCTACAGTGCCCTGAGGAAAGTGCCGAAAACCTGTTTGGCAGTACGATTGAAAAAATGTAAAAAATATAAACATCTAACTCTGGATATAATGTGGATGTTTTATAAATGTGAACATTTGACGAAACTCGTTCCGTCTTCGAACAGAGCTGTCGAAATGCACCGTGTCTCCTTACAATATTGTTGTGGCCACTCTCTGCTTTATGATTTCTGATATTCTCTAAACAGTACTTACCACCTGAATGCGATGCTAAGATGGTCCCTCATGCAAGTACACCGCCAGTCGCTTTTCCAGTATAGTACTTGCTCTAATTATCACAATGACGGGGCGTTAACGCCAAGATCCATAAGTATGCCATAGCCATCCTTTCGTGCGATACAGTTTATTAAAAAATGATTAATCGAGGATTTAGTGTTGATGGGACTGAAATTTCTGTACGGTTGATCCGGGAAATCGCTTCTTTGAGGAACGGATCATGCAGGATTTTTACAACATGATTTAATTACGATGCTCGCGGGACCATGTAATTTGAATGCATATTCCGGGAAAACGTAGTTTCCGGGAACGGATAATCGAGGTTCCCCTGTAATCAATTCCACTGTAATTAAGACTAACAATCCATTAAACTCTGTTAACTTAACTGCCCATGTTCAAGCAGTTAAAATCTCAGTTAGCTGAAAATATGACAGGTGCATTAGATGCAGAACTTCTCTATCTTGAATATTTGGGATATGGTAGGCCTTTTACAGAAATAGTTACAAACGGAAGAGATGATTTTCATACAGTTGTTTCAGTTGCTTGATCATACGTTGACTAATGTCAGTATATAGATTGAATTTATTACAAATCTTCTGCCAAGCGTCACTTTTAGCTTTGAGCACGGCTCCATTAGTTTGCTTACTTTCTATAATAGGTAATTCAGTGTCTTCCCCAAAAAATTTTAACCAGCCGAGTGGCAGGAATGAGCTGCCGGATGGAAAATACTAGTAAAAACGAATTTCAGTTTATTCCCCTCAGAGCATTAACAATAATATCAGACAGGTAAACATTAACTGCAAAATTGAACTGTTTTAATGTTGCCATTGATATTTTCACGGCCTGTACTTATAGACATGATACTGTATAGGCTTTTGGGCTTATGCCATGTCAATATCATGTCTCTCATTGAACACCTGTTCCCTGAGGACATAACTAAGCTATTTTACCACTGTACGACTTCCAGCTATTTCTTGTGGCGTGATAATTTTTACGAACAGACGGACAAAGTGGCTACTCTCGCCTGTAGTGACTAATTTCTTTATGTAGCATTTTGAGGAGGAGGCTATTGCTTCTGCGCCAGTCAAACGTATAATATGGTGGAGGTATGTTGATGATGCATTTGTGGTCTGGACAGAAGGTCCTAAGAAACTTCATCTATTTCTAAACCACCTAAATCAGCAACATCCTTCAATTAAATTCACTATGGAGATGGAGTCGGACAGATACCTTCCTTTCTTGGATGTTCTAGTAAGAAAGAAACCGGACGGCTCCATAGGACATAACATTTATCGTAAGCTTACTCACACAAATCTCTATCTTCATGCAGATTCTCACCACCATCCAGCACAAAAACAAGGCATTCTCACGACACTCACCAAGAGGGCGAGACGAATTTGTGAGCCATCAAATATCCAGGTGGAGATGGACATGCTCAAAGTCACATTCAAGGGTAATGGTTAGAGCGATTTGCAGATTCATAGAGCCCTGCATCCCAGAGAAACAACCAAGCAAAGCTCACAGAAGGAAGAAGTGAAGGGAGCTGCCTACTTGCCTTACATTCACAACACCACAGATCGAATTGCCAAGGTCCTCCGCAAACACAATATAAAAACTGTGTTTGGCACCGCCACTAAAATTGCTCACAGTCTGAGTAAAACCAAGGACAAATTGTCCCCACTTTTACATCCTGGGGTATGCAAAATTCCCTGTACTTGTGGTAAGGTATACATCGGCCAAACATGCCAGCCCATTGGTACCCGTATCAAGGAATATGAACGTAATATTCGTCTCAACCATGCCGACAAATTAGCAATAGTTGAGCACGCTCTATCATTGGATCATGATGTCATGTTACAAGATGCTTGAACTCTTACCCACACTAGACACTGCAGGTCCAGGATTATGCAGGAAGCTGTGGACGTACATAGAATCCTAACAATTTCAACAGGGACACTGGCTATCAATTAAGTAATACCTGGTTGCCAGCCATTAAGGATTTATGCAGCTAGTTCCCTTCCCTGTCCCTTCACTATTGTTATTTTGTCTCGGTGTTTTCCAAATTTGTACGTTCCTCATCACCAGAGGTTTCATTCCAGGCTTGTGTTAATGTCATACACCTGTCAATGTCATATGTTACGTACACATGTTATGTGACCCTCTTAGACTGATTCTGATGGTTCGGTCAGCTTCCGCTTCGAACGCTAGCGCTGTGCTACGTCTGGGGAGCCATCTGGTGATGAATGAACGTACCATTTCCACTTCTATTTTAACTTCTAAATTTCAAAAAGTAATTGTTTAAGAAGCCTTTCTCGTGGCCAGTCGAGATTTTCTTCTGATGACGCAGAGCACAGTTCTCTGTGAGAGGTAAAGAATTTCTCCTTACTTTCTTGACACGGAATAAGCCCAAAAGCCTATACAGTATCATGTCTATTTTAATGTTATCATGAGCAAGACATAAGATTACGGCATATTGAACTTCTCGTGTTCTGCTGCTCGTTCATCATCTTGTAATATCGGGTCTTACCGCTCAATTGCCGTAGAGTGCCATGCAGAATCTAGTGCTCATTTGCTAATCCAGACACTACTTGCGCACGATACTACTTTATAGTCAAGCTGAACATTTGAACTCGGGATGTAATTGATGCAATTGTGCTGACAATAATGAAAATTTATCATTTAAATAAACAGTTTTGCAGTATTTACATTTTAGTTTGACTCAAATATGTATTAATGTTATGAAACTAACACACATCTAGGTTATGTTAGATGGGCAGTCTGTAAAAACAGCAGGGCAGTGCGCCTATTAAAAAGGTCCTAGGGAGAACACTTGTTATATACTTGGAAATCATTTCCAAAATAAGAGAAATTTGAACCACACATTCTCTTCTCGGCTTCTTTTTCATATTAGACTATAGAGCAACAGAAAATTCACGGTCAGGCAAAAATTTCAAATAAATGTTGACTTCATGCGCCTTGGTTTACAGCTGTACTCAAACAAAAGCACATCGAAGCGCGCTCACAAATGTATGGTTCTGCCACTGCCTTTTATAGAGCATCCAGAGTTAAGAAAAGACTACAGGCCTTATGGGCCTGCTGCCTTCCACTGTTTCCATACTCGCTCACTCACCGCAGCTCGGACACTGCTTGTGAAATACAGTGATGAGATAAAATTATACGTCGCTTGGTACAGCTGTTGAAAGACTAATAATAATAATAATAATAATAATAATAATAATAATAATAATAATAATAATAATAATAATATAAATGCTGGATTATCTCGAGATATTAATGAAATTACAGTCATGAAATTTCATTTTACCATAACGTTTCTAATGATAACAGCCCACTGACTGTATCATTTGAAATAGAGTAAGAGTTTGAACATGTAGGGATGCGAACTAAATAATAATAATAATAATAATAATAATAATAATAATAATAATAATAATAATAATAATAATAACATGTGTGTCCAGAAAACGAAGTGATTATGTCTTGTTTCTTATATTTGAGAAAGTTTTGTGATTGTTGTTGCCTTTAAGGGAGCGCAGTGCTGAGTCTATTAACCCCCAGAAACAATTCACTATTAAGGCAAATACTGTGCAGTTACAACACAGGAAGTTGACGGCGAGATATCTCTATCTCGGTGATGTATCCTACAGCTCACTTCACATAAATTTACTCGTAAGTGACAATAGATGCAAGGGCTTCATGTTTATCACAAAATGCGATAACTTAAATATTCTTCCACAATATAAAATGCAGAATGCTGAATGACCTGTTGGGTTGTTGTTTGCAGAAGTGAGGAGTATGTTCAGAGTTGGGAGTTCATCTCTAAAATAGAATTCATGAACAATGCGCTGTATTCCACTTCTGACAAAATCATTGTATTTAATGAGTCTAGAATTACTGCAAATTAACTTTTCCCTTTCTCGCTTCTTGCTGGGACTCTGGAGTGGCCCTTCACTGACTTTCTTCCTTATTTTGAAGACGAAAGACCTCAAAATTCCTAAAAACTTTGTGGCTTCATCTACTACCCAGCTTACACTTTGTCCTGGATGCTTTACTTTCAAATATGAAAAAGTATTAAGCACCATTTGCCATTCCTTTCTCCTGACAACTTCACTTCTCCTTTTCACATGTTCAGCCATAATTTAAGTGTATTACTTGCTGATTGATTATATAAAATACTAAAGAGACAAAAGCAATACACGATACACACAACCAAAAGGAATGCAATACTCGAAAAACGAAATACAATATATTGATAATGAAACACTATGCACCCCAGAAAGACGATCACTTCAATCTGCAGAATATCTCCCTTACATAAGCAATCATTGTAATGAGTGACACACGCAAGACGGGAAACATGCCACGCTGACCTCACAAATGATGATTTGCAGTAGTTAAGCTGAGTTATTACACGTGTTAACTACTGTACACACAAATGACAAATGACAAATATTAAAATGTAACAAGTTAAAATTGTGGTACAAGATGATGAGAGTATGGTGTGTCTGACCACAGAGTAAAATTCTATAAAATCTGAGATCGTTATTTAGTTGTCAGTTAAGTCTTGATACACAAGAAAATAGTCCAGCTTGAGGCGTATCGATCATGAAGTGTATCTTTAGTCTTGTTAACAAGAAACTGCAAAACGTGTTATCCGTGGAAAGAATAAATCTTGTTCTCTTAATTTGTGGTATTCAACAGGCTTAACTCGGGTGGCTCCAAAGCAAACAATGTGGTCGTGTGAAGATCTTAAGTTGACCCAATGATATGATTCCCAGTTCGACATGGAACCGTGGAGACCTGATGAAAAGATTGAAAGCCAAATTAGGCGTGATAAAATTACATAAACGAAAAGAAAGTCAAGTGAAAAGAGGCAGACTCACCTCGAGCAGTGTGTTGGTGCAGTTGTTGAAAGGAGTGGAGCTGGGCTGCTGAAGAGTGCAATGGCAGAGGCCTAATAGCAGAGGGAAAAGGAGAGTGTGGAGAAGGGGGGGCTACAGCAGAGGAGTAGGGCTAAGGTGAAGCAGAAGGATGCGGTAGTGGAGGTAACTGACGGGGATGCGTATTGTGCATAGCTTGAAAGATCGCGCTCATATTTGGAATTCTGATATTTTTAAACCAGTTAATTAGGAAATCGAAAATAATGTTAGGCTTCTCAGAAATTTCATTTAAGTTAAAGTTAAGATTGAAGTATTGATCAAAATGGATAAAACAATTTTCAGTTATATTCATGAGAGGCCCTTTATTTTCTGTTTGAAGGATCTCTAGAACGTGTTCAGTGTCGGTAAACTTATGATATGAGTCCGAAATGTGTTGACCTATTGCCGAAAACCTATTATATTTTAAAGCATTGACATGCTGCGAATACTTAATCGTAAAACTGCACCCTGTCTTTCCCACGTATGAGGAACTGCATTCGTTGCACTTGAATCTGTAGATTCCAGACTTTGAAAGAGTGTTGGATACATTAACTGATTGGAGAATTGTGCAGATTTTCGGAATTCCTGTTATTTGTTCTGAAAGAAATTTTTACGTTATGCTTTCTGAAGAGATTAGTAATTTTGTAGACATCATCGTTGAAAGTAAAGGTGGAAGAAGTGACGGCTTTAGATTTTTCTTTAGTAAGAGTGGCTTTTCTCTTCGCCACTAGGCGTCTGCCATTGCACTCTTCAGTAGCCCAGCTGACTCCTTTCAACAACTGCGCCAACACGCTGCTCAAGGTGAGTTTGAATCTTTTCACTTGCCTTTCTTTTCGTTTATGTAATTTTATCACGCCTAATTTGGCTTTCAGTCTTTTCATTAGGTCTCCACAGTTCCATATCAAACTAGGAATCATAATATTGGGTCAAATTAAGATCTTCACATGACCGCATTGCTTCGGAACCACCTGAGTTAAGCCTGTTGAATACCACAAATTAACAGAACAAGAAGTATTCTTCCCACGGATAACACATGTTTTGCAGTTTCTTTTTAACAAGACTAAAGATACACTTTATGATCTATACTCCTCAGGCTGGACTATTTTCTTGTGTATCAAGACTTAACAACTGAATAACGATCTCAGATTTTATAGAATTTTATTTTCATCATCTTGTACCACAATTTTAACTTGTTACATTTTAATATTTGTCTTTGTAGATGCTTGTCTTATGTTTTACATTGTTTTTTAATTAATTATGATTTGCTCAATTAATTCACTAGCTGATAATGACACGTAATGAGCGTCGAAACTAGTACCAATCTTCAAGGGTTATGAATTTCATGTTGTTGGTCCGTACTGAACTGAGAATAATATATGAATAGTAACACAGTAAGGTTTCCACCTATTCAGTACTAATATGTATTTACAATGTTATAAATTACATGGGACTAGTTTCGACCCGCCTAGGGGTCATCATCAGCCATATTAAAGCATACATAAGTATTTTGTCGACTCCTAAAAACATGTTATTTTTAACTGTAATAATCGTATGGATTTTATAATTTATAAAGTAAAGTTTGGTAATGAGATGAGAAATGTTAGTATGGTACAGGTGAGTAGTAAATAATAATATATATACAAACAAGTTTGGAACAAAGTACTAGTGGGGTGCTTAGAGTTGTAAAATATAACCTCGTGGATGTCAGTAGTCCTCGCACACCATCAGCTACACTACACACACCACAGCGCGAGGTCCAATTTGGTTTCCGCTAAGAACTGAGAATCAATATATCCACGCGCAGTTTCCACCTTCTTCTCAACCAGAAATTCAAAAACAACATCACGTCCAACAATCAACAACGCAACTGACCAACACAGCTTTAATACACCAAATACCTAATTTCTCCGCTTAAGTGATCAGTGTCAAGCCAACTCGACATTAAAAGAGCATCACTCTTTACTCTCCAGACTTTGTACATACTTGTATATATGTTTATATGTGTTATTTTACATTGTTTCTTTAGTACGAGGACTACTGACATCCACGAGGTTATATTTTACAACTCTAAGCACCCCACTAGTACTTTGTTCCAAACTTGTTTGTATATATATTATTATTTACTACTCACCTGTACCATACTAACATTTCTCATCTCATTACCAAACTTTACTTTATAAATTATAAAATCCATACGATTATTACAGTTAAAAATAACATGTTTTTAGGAGTCGACAAAATACTTATGTATGCTTTAATATGGCTGATGATGACCCCTAGGCGGGTCGAAACTAGTCCCATGTAATTTATAACATTGTAAATACATATTAGTACTGAATAGGTGGAAACCTTACTGTGTTACTATTCATATATTAGTACCAATCTTGTATAAACGACATGTGATCTAACTCGAACAATAAATTGTCGTTGTATTGAAAAGGTGGATCCTTAACGTTTTCAATTTACTACGACCAGCATAGTGAAAGGATTATTGTTGTCAAGATAGACACCAAACCAATGCCCACTACAATAGTGTAGGTCGATATGCCTAGTAGTTCAGCGGATGATGAGGAAATCGAAAGAATATATGAAGAGATAGTAGAGTTAATACAATATGTAAAAGGTGACGAGAATCTAATCGTGATGGGAGACTGGAATGTAGTGGTAGGCCAAGGAAGAGAAGGTAATGCAGTAGGAGAATTTGGATTGGGACAAAGGAATGAAAGAGGAAGTCAGCTGGTTGAATTCTGCACCAATCACAATTTAGTCCTTGCTAATATTTGGTTCAAACACCACAAACAACAACTGTACACATGGACGAGATCTGGAGACACTGGAAGGTATCAAATAGACTTCATTAAGATTAGGCAGAGATTCAGAAACCAGGTGTGGGACTGAAAAATTTTCCCAGGAGCAGACGTGGACTCTGATCACAACTTGTTGGTAATGAAATGCCGTCTGAAGTTGAAAATAGAAGAAGGGAAGGAATCCAGTGAGATGGGATCCAGACAAGTTGAAAGAAAAGAGTGTGAAGGATTGTTTCAAGGAACATGTTGGTCAAGGACTGAATGGAAAGGCTGAAGGAAACACAGTAGAAGAAGAATGGACAGTCATGAAGAATGAGGTCAGTAAGGCTGCTGAAGAGATGTTAGAAAGAAAGGAAAGATCAACTAAGAATCAATGGATAACTCAAGTCAAAACTAAACATTTCCTAACATCCCTTACATCAGCTAGCCACAAAGGAGCCGGGAATTGGTCAGAGGAGCGCAGGAAAGAATTCAGCGAGAAAATGAAGGAATACTGGGCCAACAGGAAGGCTTAAGAGGCCACTAAGAACACAATCCAGTATGCTAAAAGGGGCAGACGAAGACAAAAACACAGCTAGAACACAAGCACCGTGGTCCACAGATGGCCTAAACGCAAAGAGAGAGGGGATAACTCAAGGGATACTAGACCTGATCGATAAACAACAAAAATACAAGAATGCAAAAAAAAAATTTTTTTTTAAATGAAGAGGACAGAAAAGAATACAGGCCATTAAAGAATTAAGTGGATAGGAAGTGCAGGGCAGGTAAGGAAGAATGACTTAAGGAGAAATGCATGGATGTTGAAAGTAGTATGGTAGGAAAATCAAGGAAACCTTTGGAGAAAGTAAAACTAGGTGCATGAATATTAAGAGCTCAGATGGAAAACCACTTCTAGGGAAAGACAACAAGGCAGAAAGATGGCAGAAACATATCTAACAGTTGTATCAAGGTAAGGATGTAGATGATATGGTTCTGGAACAAGAAGAGGCTGTTGATGCTAATGAAATGGGTGACCCAATTTTGAGGTCAGAATTCGACAGAGCTTTGAGAGACCTAAATAGGAACAAAGCACCTGGAATTGATGACATTCCCTCTGAATTACTGACTGCTTTAGGAGAAACCAGCATGGCGAGGTTATTCCATTTATTGTGCAGGATGTATGACACAGGAGAAGTTCCATCCGATTTTCGGCAGAACTTTGTTATACCTATTCCCAAGAAAGTCGGTGCTGACAAGTGTGAAAACTACCGCACCATTAGTTTAGTATCTCACGCCTGCAAAATTCTAACACGTATTATTTGCAGAAGAATGAAAAGACAAGTTGAAACAGAGTTGGGAGAAGATCAGTTTGGCTTCAGAAGAAATGTAGGAACACGTGAAGCAATCCTGACTTTACGTCTGATCATAGAGGATCGAATTAAAAAGGGCAACCCCACATATATGGCGTTTGTAGATATAGAAATGGCATTTTACATTGTTGATTGGACCAAATTATTTGAGATTCTGCAGGTGATCGGGATCAGGTACTGAGAAAGAAGATTTATCTACAATCTATATCAAAATCAGTCTGCAGTGATAAGAATTGAGGGCTATGAAAAAGAAGCAGCAATCTAGAAAGGGGTGAGGCAAGGCTGCAGTTTGTCCCCCCTCATTCTCGATGTTTATATAGAACAGGCAGTAAACGAAATTAAAGAAGAATTTGGAAAAGGAATCACAGTCAAAGGAGAGGAAATAAAAACCCTGAGATTTGCCGATGATATTGTTAATTTATCTGAGACTGCAGAAAATCTGGAGAAGTTGCTGAATGGTATGGACAGAGTCTTGGGTGAGGAGTACAAGATGAAAATAAATAAGTCCAAAACAAAATTAATGGAGTACAGTCGTACGAAGTCAGGTGATGCAGGAAATATTAGATTAGGAAATGAAGTCTTAAAGGGAATGGATGAATATTGTTACTTGGGTAGTAAAATAACTAACGATGACAGAAGTAAGTAGGACATAAAATGCAGGCTAGCACAAGTAAGGAAGGCCATTCTTAAGAAAAGAAATTTGCTCACTTCAAACATTGATATAGGAATTAGAAAAATGATTTTGAAGACTTTCATTTGGAGCGTGGCATTGTATGGAAGTGAAACATGGACGATAACTCGCTCAGAAAGAAAGAGAATAGATTCTTTTGAAATGTGGTGTTACAGAAGAATGCTGAAGGTGAGATGGATAGATCGAATCACGAATGAAGAAATACTGAATCGAATTGGTGAGAGGAGATCGTTGTGGCTAATGTTGATGAGATGAAGAGATAGAATGATAGGAGATATCTTCAGGACACCCAGGACTTGAGCAGTTGGTTTTTGAGGGAAGTTTAGGGGGTAGGAATGGTTGGGGTGGACCAAGGTATGAATATAACAAGCAGATTAGAGAAGATGTAGGATGCAGCAGTTATGTTGAAATGAAATGTTAGCACAGGATAGGATGGCATGGAAAGCTGCATCAAACCAGTCTATGGACTGATGACTCAAACAACAACAAAACATCGTACTATTGTAGGGTCCACTTGATGGATCGATGAACACCATTTCCCGCAATTGAAAAAATCATTACGCTGTGGGTGGAGTATTCTAGTGTCGGTGCTTAATGCCATCCTGCCATCGCTGTTTGGTCCTTCCAATGTGTAGAGTTCTGCTGACTTTAAGGATGTAGGCAGTATTGGCTACGATGCGAGATGCTGCACACTTGATGTTGGAGAAGTCTCTTTACGCATTTTCTCAGTTATTGGGGCGATACCAATCTTCGTCTGAATGGCATAATTTGTAATGTGGTCAATCGACCAATGCAACGTGCGCATCTCCATAATGTGAAGTTGGTGCTCTACTAGTCTTGTAACTCAGCTCCATAGATAGCGACTGTACAAAAAACTGCACAGCATATTTTCACCCTCCTACAGTAAGGAGTAAGACCGTACAACCAGCGGCTCAATGCTGAGTGTTGGGCAGCAGGAAGTAACTTGACACCCCAAGAGAGTTGACGGATTGGGGCAGATGAAGCCTCTTGGGTGGGTAATGGACCCTCTCATTGGAGGAAATGCCACTGAAAGACATACTTTTGCCTTATGGTTTGGGATTGGCTTCGTAAAGAAACCCTGACAGAAAACTAAAGCAGCATCTGACCTGGAGCAGGCAGCTGTGAACAGTCTGTACTCCATGTCAGGGTTGGCCGATTTTAAACTGATGTCAGACTGTGGTGACAGGCCCGTTGGTTGTTTTGTGTTGCAACTATGGATCAAAATGGGTATTACAAGCCTAATATAGGAATTTTGAAAAGAAATAAGAAAACTGTCATTACAGTGGAGTTCTTACTATATGCTGTACTTGGCTTTAGTAGACTTTTACTGTAGTAGAAAGGAACAAATGAAACTTGTTTAGCAAAACTTTTATATCCCACAACATTTTAGAATTTCCTGGTAGATGCATGAGATTACCAGTACTTGATGGTTCTCATTTTATTAAAATTTATTTAATACTTGTTCTGTTCGTTAAGTTATCAGCCTGCTGGAGGCTGTTTGGATCTCCAGAAAGCTCCGCCCGAAACTCTGAAGGCATACTGTGCAAGGTGAGATGTGAGGAATTTTACGATTGCTTTCCTCACTGAACCAGAAATTCCTGTTGCAGCACTTATCACACAGTATTCACAAGTGCTGACTGTGGCCTCTGTGCTATTACTCAACACCACCTATACCTCAGCACCTCCTATATTATCACTGCCGTAAATCAGATTGAAGCATTCGTAGAAGCTAAACTTTTCTCTAGCATGTGCTGTCTTGAAGAAAAATAATTGCTTAAATTTCAGCATGTTATATAAGACAAAGAAATATTTAACACCTTTCATAGTACCAAAAGGTTCAAAATATATAAGTACAACTGCTTATTTTAAGGTAGTTTCAGTGACACTCAGGCCATATATACCAGGCAGTGTTTAAATATATATGTATATTGTTCACAATATCTGAACAACAGACATATAATCGAGTAATACTGTACTAATTTTGAAAGGATTAAAATTTGCACTTATTTTTAATGCTGATTTAAAGATTTTTACTGCATATGATAGTGCCTTTTAGCAATATTTTAAAGCCTAACTTGTAGTTGCTTGTGAAAATAATTAGAATTGACCTCAGAAACTTCCTGAGGAACAGAAATGCTTTGTTGGTTGATGGTACAGTAACCATGTAACACTGAACTGATCTTTCTGAGTTTCCATGCAATTCCTCCAGGTGGCAGAATGGCACTTAGTAATGCAGGTGTCTGTGCTGCGGTGGTATTGCTGTCTCGCTTGTGACAAAATCATGGACAAGGAAGTCGAGTAGCGTGCAAGCATAAATTTCTGTGTGAAATTAAGAAAGAAACCTGAAACCATACCCATCACCATCCCTGTCATTCGCTGAATTTGTGCACCAGTGAAGTCCCTGAAGTATGAGGCCTTTACCACTGCATCCTTCTGTTTCACAGTTCTCTTCAATTCTTGGTATTGCTGGTAATCACTAGGTAGATGTGATCGCACCCAATTTTTATATGCACCCTTCTTTCTTTGCAGGCATTACCCCAACAATCTGTCACTGTCTGGCCATAGCTTTCATCAAGGGGTCGTATAGGAGATATTAGCTCCGCTTTGTGATTATGCAGTTGTTACAACTAATATGTTGTGATACTGTTTTGCATACAGGTGGTATGTTGAGCTGCATCCTAAAGTAAAGAACTAGTAAGCGGTATTGTGTTATTACTGGGTGGGATCATATTGAAGTCACATCTTCATGTAAACCAATAATTTGTGTACTGTGCTCTTGTGTACTAATATCTGACCGACTCATGTCAGTTAAAATTGACACTGATAAAAACACGCACTGCACATCTTGTCTTGTTAAGCGCCACAAACAGGATGTACTGAAGATGAAAAGAATGAATTGTAGACCAGCTTCAAAGCTGCAACTCTTTTTGTTGATCCTTAGCTAGGAGTTAGCTCTCAGATTTGAATACCAGGTCATTTTGTTAAAGGATTTATTTTATATCATTTCAGTTATAAATGAAGTTGACATCTAAAAACGTATATGAATAGGCATATTTTTGTATAAGATTGGTATTGCTACTCTTATAGCCCCATTGGTTCATAGTCATTTTGGGATAAAATTTCATCACTAACTGTATTATCCACTGATTATGTACATGTTCAGTTCCTAACTTTAAATTATTTTTTTGAGAGATTCAATTGATACTTTGGTGGCATGGATTAATAGTCTTATCCAGCAGGCTTATGGCGCGCAGACATTATCACAAGAACAAGTGTTTCAGTGGTGCACAAATTCTGTGAATGACATGAATGATGTTTGGTAAGGTTCCACGTTTCCATGGCTGTCTTTCTTAACTTCACACAGAATTTTATGTTCGCTCACAACTCAGTTTTCTTGTCCATGCCCTTGCCACGAGCCAGACAGCAATATCACCACACCTGCGTTACTAAGTGCCATCCTGACATCTGGAGGAATTACACGGAAACACAGAAGGGTCAGTTCAACGTTACAGGTTACTGTACCACCTGCTGACCGAATATTTCTGTAGTCAATTCTAATTCTCTTCACAAGAGACCAGAAGTGAGACACTAAACAATTGTTAAAAGCTACTCAATCTTGAAAACAGGCACTAAAAATCTTCAAAATCAGCATTGAAAATAAGTGCACATTTTAATCCTTTCAGAATGAGTATGGTACTACTCAATTAAATCTTTGGCGTTGAGATATTTTGAGCAGAGTTTGTTTGATCCTTCTGCTTTTCTTCACACAGAGCAGATCTATATTTTGCTACTTCTATGGGTTTCCATAATTCACTGATGTTTTGTGCACTTTGCAGAATAGGATTGTTCCATCAATTGAAAACCCATCACCACTGAATTCTTTAATGAATGTAGTGTATGTGCTTTTTGTAACATTGCTTGTTCTTCGGGTAACTACCTCGTAAATATTAAGAAACTATTGAACACTGTCACATCACTTGCAGAAATACCAGTTTTCCTGGATGAAGAAGTGAACTGAAAGTGCTGAGAGAAAAGGTTTACACTAGAATACTGTCCTTGAATAGGTGGGTGTAAGAAAATAGGTTTTTACCTCTATTCGACATTACTCTTAGTACAGGTTATTTAAAACCTCTTCCATTCTTTCTGACGATAAGTAGGGAGAGAAACAGTTGTAGAGTCCCTCCTTCAGCCATCTCTTTGAATAGTAATAGTGCAGCCCGACCTTCATGAGCAGGACAGTCTCGTTTTTGCAGTAAAGGTGTGTCATGTAATTTATGATATTAAGGACGACATTTTGAATCTTTTTAATAGCCTGCCGGGTGGCCATGTTCGTTAAGGCATTGACGTCCCAAACGGTCTGACACCTTAGTTGGCTTGTTCGATTCCCGTTGGTTGAAAAAAATTTTGCCAACAGAATATTGGCCGGCAGGGTAGGAGAACTGGTGATGTACAATTTCTAATCAGTAGATCGTGTGCCATAAGCCTAGATCAAATTCCAAACCTCTTCGCAGTGCTTATATGGAGTGAGGGCATATGATGCTGTTGATGGTTATTCGTCTGTTGGATCGGGATGTTAAGCCTTGAGCAGACCTCTTGGTGCTATTCGACAGGAGTAGGTTATGTGCTGGCACCCGGCTTTCACCCTCTCCCTTCCTACTGTTATATATCACTTCATGTCATCTCATTAACTCCTCTGATGAGGTTGACGTCAGGAAGGGCATTCGGTCATAAAAGCCTGCCACGACAGATTCATCTCACCTCATACCCAACCCCGTAGAGAAAGGGACAAAGGTTGGGCAAACAAACATTTTGGTTTTTTCAATATTTCTTTAGAGACAAATAGGCATTTGTAGCATTATACATTAAAATGGTTAAACGTAGATAAAATTTTCTTTGCTGTACACAACCCTAATGCCTGGTTTCTGGGATATAAGATACTTATCCTGTAGTGGTATTGAATGGTTAACGTGTGTATATATGTTGAACGAACTATCGATAGATCCATCTGTTCAATAAATACCTGCTAACTTAGAGGGCCCTGAGCAAAAGATAACTATTCATTAACTTGGCAGGGTCATGAGCAGTAGTGTACTCTTTATCAGCAATTAATATATTGTTTTTGTGAAATTTCATCATCTTTTGACAAAGATGTTTCAGATGTGGTTAACACATTCTGGAATGACAAAAATTGTCATCAGCCTGCTATTCTTATTATAAACCAGGTGGTACAGCTATCCCTATATTTTCCTGAACATATGCAACCAGTTGGGAATTAAATGACTCGTAGTCCTTTCTTATGCAACATCTTACAGCTATTTTACGTGCAGTTACCCAACCGTAGACTTCCCCGCACAATGCAAAAACAAGTGGCAGTAAGTGATGCCCATCTCAAACACTACACCTTTTTATGTAGAGTGGAGTCCAATACTCTAGTCATTTTTACGAAATGTTACTGTACTGTACAAATCATAGCCACTCCTACAGCTATCGGTAAAGAATTGTGCACCTGATTGGTCAAAGAGGCCATTTTCTTCTGTTAGAAAAGGGCGGTTGCAGTATTATAGAAAACGTTATAGGTTAGGACCAATTACATACATGTCAATTCACCACCATTTTGTATAGTCTCATCACATCAAAATTGATAAAAACGTGTTTTTAGCAGTATTTTATAATCTATGGCAGGCAAATGCTGTACAGCAGATGTGATAGCTCACGCCATATAATTACTACCGTTAGAGCGTACAATACAGGCATAAGACACAGCGGTGAGGCTGTAACACATCAGTAACTTTTCAAAGCAAGAACTTTCGCTCTCCTCGTGAAGACAGAGTTATACGGGTTGAACTTTCATGCAGGAAGTAGCTACGTGGAATTATGCATGGTAGATGTACATGGATAGGCTACTTGGAGCAGTGAGGGTTCAAATCCTTCTTGAGTCCTGCCTTTTTTAAATTTAATTTTGTACTTCCTAGGCATCCTTTACGAAGACCTGACTTTTCTGAAGCCTCAGATATTTTTCTAAGGAAGTTAAAATAAATAGGCGAGTATCAAGCGGGATTTAGGAAGGGAAGATCATGCGTTGATCAAATCTGGAGTCTGGAACGTGTGTTAGAGAATCATCTCTCAAAGGATCTGGTAGTCGTTTTTTCAGACTTCAAAAAGGCGTATGTTTCAGTCGACAGGGAAGTGCTATTCAATTTATTAGTGGAATTTGGAATCAATGCCAAAACAACGGCAATTATTAAGCAGACTTTAACTGGGACAAATTTGAAAGTTAAGTTCATGGAAGAGATCTCCATCGAAATTAAAACAGGAGTCAGACAGGGTGATGGATTGTCACCAATTCTTTTCAGCTGTGTGTTGGAGAAGATTATCTGGGAACTGGAAAAAGAACTGGACAGAAAAGGATTACTTAACCAAGTATACATTGGAGGGTCAAAAAGTGGTGTCATGATTAATTGCCTTGCCTTTGCTGATGACATTGCGCTGCTATCTAGGAGTACTGACACAGCAATAGAACAGCTGAATGTACTAAAACTGCAAGCAGAAAAAGCAGGACTACAGATTTCTTTCAAAAAAACAAACATCAAAATAGCCCCTCAGTACCTGAAGACAAAAGACAGTAAAATAGAAAGAGTTGATAGCTTTAAGTACTTGGATGAAATAGTGCAATTGAAAACTAAAGAAAGAGAAGCAAACAACACCAGACGGGAGAAAATGGCTGCGGCTTTTCGTAGGACGTATCTTATATACAAGAAGAAAACCATCTCCAGACGAGCTAAACTAAGGCACTACAATACAGTGATTAAAACGGAATGTCTGTATGCTAGTGAATGCCTCCAAATGACAGGAAAAGCGGGACTGAGAGAAGCTGAGAAATTCTAAAGAAAGATCCTTCGCAAAATAATGGGTCCAAAGATTGTGGATGGACAGTATTGGCTGCGAGGAAGGGAAGAACTTTACCAAGACAATTAAAGGCTAACTGAGTCCATGAGAAAACGGAGACTTAATTTCTATGGGCATTTATTTAGTATGGATGAGAAGAGACTAATGAAAAGGATTTTCACAGTACTAGGCAGCAAACCTAAAGTGTCAGACAAATGGTTCAGGGAGGTGAGAAAGGATCTGAAACAGGTGGGACTAAATTCAGAAGACATCTCAAACCGAAGAAAGTTTAGGTCAGTGATCGACAAATTTGAGGGATTCCATGACGAACCAAAACCTAACCGTGGGTGGACGAAGAAAGAGGACAGGCTGCCAGAGAAAGGATGCTAAAGTTCTGGGCTGTGAAGAAGGCTTCCAGAAACATGTAATTGTTACCTAACATGGTCTCTAATGGCCGTAAACGAATGTATGTATATATATAAATAGACATAATAAATATTGCCAAGTAAGCATCGACCACGGACAAATGCATTGTGAATACCACCTGAAACATAATGCTGAACTCATTCAACCAGGTAATAGGTACATATTCTACACGTAGGGAATGGTTGCACCTATCTGTGCTTAAGAGAGACATGATCCTACAAGATCAGTTTTGAATCAATAGCCTAGGTTATTCCATTAGTACAGAAGTACGAAACCCACTGTTCGTCGCGTGGAATGGGTACGTGGTACTAATCCCAGCCAGCATATTATCTTTATCCAGAGCTTCAGAGTTTGGATCTAGTTATGAGCTTTTAAATTTTATTTTTGTGTTATGGTTTGTGGTGTGGGTTACTGCAGTCGCGTCCTAGTTCGTGAACCATGGGCCATGGCTGAGTGGCCTAGTAAGTAGTCTTGAGAGTCGGGATACCAGTTGCTATGGAATGAGAGTAAGCATCTTGGCCATATTCTGAGTCAAGGCTCTCCTTGTGCTCAGGCAGCTAGGACTATACAATCCACTGGTGGTCCATAACCCGTTAGAGGAGAGATCCTCACTTGGGCTATGTGTAAGTAGGGTAGCATCCTGCTTCATGAATTTACCGAGCTCAGAACATTTTAAGCAAGCCTCGGACCTATGGGAGTAACGGAGTCCCACTCCCATCTGATAGGCGAGGGACTCCTTGGAAACAACTTGGTGAATGAAATGGAATTCGATGGGGAGCTATCAATATTAATGGGTTTTGTGGAGAACTGGCTGAGTCAGCAAAGAGGATGCATCTGGATGTGCTAGGAGTAAGTGATATTCGGGTAAGGGGAGATAACAAGGAAGAGATAGGAGATTATAAAGTGTACTTGACGGGTGTTAGAAAGGGAAGGGCAGAGTTTGGGGTAGGGCTGTTTATCAGGAATACCATTGCACGCAACATAGTTTCTGTTAGGCACGTAAATGAGCGAATGATGTGGGTAGATTTGGCAGTTGGAGGAATAAGGACGAGAATTGTCTCAGTGTATTCACCATGTGAGGGGTGCAGATGAGGATGAAGTTGACAAATTTTTTCGTAAATTTCGTGGTCAGGGTCAACAGCAAGGACAGAATAGTGCTAATGGGCGATTTCAATGTGAGAGTTGGAAATAGAACTGAAGGACTTCTGTGCTAGTATGAGTTTAGCAGTTACAAATACATTCTTCAAGCAGAAAGCTATTCACCACTACAAATGGGAGGCTAGGGGTACCAGATCCATAATAGACTATATCTTAACAGACTTCGAATTCAGGAAATCTGTTAGGAATGTAAGAGTTTTCCAGGGATTTTTCAATGATACAGATCACTATCTGATCTGTAGTGAACTAAGTTCCCTAGGCCTAGGGTAGAGAAAGTGAAATGTCTGCAAACTAATAAGGGTAGAAAATGTCCAGGACGAGGAAATTAGACAGAAGTACATGGATATGATTAGTGAGAAGTTTCAAACAGTAGACAGTAAGCAGGTTCAGGATATAGAAAGAAAATGGGTGGTATACAGGGATGTTGTAGTAGAAACAGCAAGGGAATGCTTAGGAACAGCTGTGTGTAACAATGGGAAAAGGCAAACATCTTGGTGGAATGAAGTGAGAGCAGCTTGTAGACGTAAAAAGAAGGCTTATCAGAAATGGCTCCAAACAAGGGCCGAGGCAGACAGGGATATGTATGTAGATGAAAGAAACAGAGCAAAACAAATAGTTGTTGAATCCAAAAAGAAGTCGTGGGAAGACGGAGTGTCCAACGGAGGTGATCAGCCCATGGATACTTCGACAAACTATTTTGTTCGAGTCTAAAATATAATTAGTCAACGTAAACATCCGAGTTGAATTACGACGCAATGCAACATTTTTACATGTGCTGTTCATAAATCACACACAAAATTTCACATCTTGAAGCCATTTCTGATTAGACTGCACCAGGACCTTAATATTGAGGTCTGGAGAAAAAAATTATTTTTCCTTGGAAATTAATACAAATTTAGAATGTTTTTTCCTCATTATTTTACAATGTAAAATATGCATACAGTAAATTGCAATTATATGTATTCTGCATTCATTCTCAACATTTGTACATAAATTTTAAACTGTCTTCGAACTTAGCACCAAATAAGACTTTAACTACCATTATTGTCGATACTGTACATAGGATGGCCTTGTTTTGAGTGAAAATTCACCAACGTGTTCACTAGTGTAACATTTTAAAATTAATTTTTGATATTTTGTTAATGGTAAGATCTTGGAAATGTTTTTTAATGTATTCACTCAGGTAGCATATTTTTATAATTTCCAACCAGACGTCTGGTAGAATTTTGAGGTATTTGATATGACTGATGATGCCCCACAGAAGGGGCGAAACATGTCTCAACGATTTTTAACGATGTTTTAACTAATATGTTAACATCTTATACTGTATTGAATAGGTTCAGTTAAAATAAATTTCTTATATTATTATAAATTAAATGCCCTCATGTCAGAAAAAATCTTATCTAATGTTTCCATGTTCCTGTTCGATAGTGTTTCTGCATGTATTCAGGAGTACATTTTCTCGCTTAACACTTTTTGTTGTCCCGTGCAGAAACGTCTTAACGAGGTTTTACTGTATATATTTTCCTTTAAAAGCTATATATATGTGTGATTCTCAGCATAGAGTCAAACACACCAATTTAGGTTGATGATTGTCATTTTATTATCTTGTTCTGTTTTAATATTTGTCCAGTTTTGATCGTGTTCTTTTATTTATTGTATATTTTCTGTCTGCTAATATTTATGTTCATTGATGTGTACTCGCTAGTGTATTTCATTCAAATTAGGTTTGTTGATTTGTTTTGGATACAGTATATGCCTTTTCCCATTAAACTGAATACTTTCTCCTCAGTTTCTGGAAATCTGGAAATAAGGGAGGGAGTATTCCATTCTATTCTATTCTATTCTATAAATGTTTTCTTGTTTGATTTTTTTCTGTAGACGCTCTACAAGACTCAAGCTCAGGAGCTACGAGAGGAGGTGGATGAACGGTCTCATACTGTGCGGGAGCTGGAAGAGGAGAGAGACTCGTTAGCTCATCAACTGCAGATTGCACTTGCTCGAGCAGACAGTGAAGCTCTGGCCAGATCTATCGCTGAAGAAACTGTAGCAGACCTCGAGAAGGAGAAAACTATGAAGGAGTTGGAACATAAAGACTTGATGTCTAAACATCGAACAGAATTAGCAAATAAAGAGAGTTCTCTTAACACAGTAAGTTATAAGTTGAAAATCATTGTTTTCATTTTTGTCTTGCTTGCAATAGATTACAACTTCACAGCATTGAGACTTTTATAGATGAATGATTGTACTTCTGATATAGTTTGAAATTTTGCGCCATCTCTTCCGATTATAATTTTTCTTTATTTACACAGGCAGGGTTTTTGTTTTACCACTGTGCGACAAGCATTGCTCAAGTCACAGCAAATTGCCGCATTGAAACTAGTATTTTGGCTGGTAAAATATACACTGTATGTGTGTGCTACTCAGTGTCAAATAAGTCATGGTAAGCTATTTCAGGTGAAATTAAGAGACTACATACTTTCCTGGCATTAAAGGCCGATTCACACATTTCTGGGACATGACAGTGCTTTCCATTTCAGACATAAAAATTCCACGTCTGTTCTCACACTTCACTTGCATTCAGAAAACTCTAGTTACATGTTCCATGATAAACTGTCAAGGACATCTACAATCTTGGATGAAGAGGAGGAGGAAACAAAGTTCAGCCTTTACGAAAATGCAAAAGATTAAAAGGAGAATTTTTTGGACATGATGGATGACTAAATTAAATGAGCAGGAATACATTTAGTGTGCTGTTGATAATATGTAATGTTTAGTTGCAAAGGAGGACACTTTCTAAAGACCTGCAATTTTACTGGAGGAAAGACTGGCAGTATAGCTATGCTAGGTCTATTGTACTATATTAAAATTTATAATAAAATGAAGAGAAAAAAAAACCAGAACTGACAAGGAGGGAACGGATCAATTTTGGGATGAACTTGACCAGTTGGTTACGAATATACCTGATACTAATATTAACCCAATCACTGCCAAACCCGTATATATACGTTATTCAGCGCCGTGCCTCGTCTGCCAAACCTGTATATATACGTTTTGGTGCAGTGTGTACTTCACCGATCTTACAAATGTGTGCGATATAGTGTCATGCTTTGAGATTGCGTGGAAATGCTCAAGAAAGTTCTGTACGGCAGATATACCACTCCATTTCGCGTGTTTTGAAAGCGATCTGGTGTTATTTCAGCTTCGTTGGAGTGGAACATCTTTCCCGCTTACGTGTAGCCATCAGTCTTTTGTTGACGAAGAAATTGAATGTTTCCTCATAAACAGTGATTCTGTAGTGCTATATTTTGATAATGAAGATGGAGAATAACTAAGTGGTGATATTGAACTACAAGAAAGTGCGAGACAAAGTAGTAATGATGAATCTCATGCGGAAATGTCACCCCTTCCTTAGATGAATTATTTTTTCCCCAAATGTAAATGATTTTGATAATATTGGTTCTTGGATCAGCAATTTTATATTGTATTTCAGTAATAGAATCACCGAGAGGGGTAGCTGCGCATATTAACATGCTACGTTTATGCAGCCAAGCTCTGCACTCGGCAGGCAAGTGGGTTTGAACCTACCGTCAGCTGATGGTTATGAATTTCATGTTTTTGGTCCGTATTGAACTGAGAATAATATATAAGTAATAATAATAATAACGTAAATGTTTCCACCTTTTCAATACAATATATTCACAAAATTACAAAATTATACGGTACTAGTTTCGACCCATCTAGGGGTCATCATCAGCCGTATTGGAGCAAAGATCATTTGTGGCGAAATCCTAAGACAATATTCTCCAGGATTTCGCCACAAATGATCTTTGCTCCAATACGGCTGATGATGACCCCTAGATGGGTCGAAACTAGTACCGTATAATTTTGTAATTTTGTGAATATATTGTATTGAAAAGGTGGAAACATTTACGTTATTATTATTATTACTTATATACTACCGTCAGCTGTCCTGATTTTTTTTTTTTTTTTTTTTGTGGTTTCCCTTTTGCACTCCCAAGCAAATGCCAGGACAATTACTATTCATAAACCACAGCCGATTCCTTCCACTTCCTTACCCAGTGTCATTCACCATCATTCATTTCATATTTATTATCTTCTCAACTGAGGTATGCATCGGGAAGGGCATCCGGCCGTACAAATATGGTGTAAAATATAATTCTCACTTCATCCCCGACCTCGTATTGGGCTGCGGGGCTAAGGGGACGATATGCATTCCATTAATTGTATCAGTAAAGATGTATCTGTGAAAATGCTTCTTCCTTACAAAAAACCCGGCCCAGTGGGCTCACCTGGTCATCAAAATTCGGCAGCAGAAAGGTTAAAATGTTACTTGGAGATTTCAATACAAAGATTGGACGTGAGAGGAGATTTCGTGTAGTGGTGGGGCGATGGCCAGCGCATAAATTGACAAACAAGAATGGTGAGCGGTTAATTGAATTTTGTATTAACCATGGACTAATTTTGGAGACGACAAGGTTTAAAAGAAAACCTCATAAATAAATGAATTGGAAATGTCCTAACGTTAAGTAAGGTGAGTCTCAGATAGATCGTTGGCCATGGATCGTAAATTTTATAAAGAAATTTATACTGTAAAGGATCTTCATGGTGTCGATGTTGATTTAGATCATTACACCTCAAAGGTTAAAAAATCAAATTAACTTCTAAAGGGAAAAATAAACCCCAAAAATTCATCAGGAAAAAGTATAATCCTAGTTCAGTCATTAATAATCCAGTATACTTTGAGAAATCCATAACGCTTTTAAGTGAAAACAAATTAAAAGCCTTAGCAGAAGTTGCTCCCATAAAAAAATGGAAAAAAACATGCCTGATGGAATGAAGAGTGTGATATAGCAATACTACGCCAGCATAAAGCGTGGTTGAATAACCAGCAACAAAAAACTGAAAGTTCTAGTGAAGAATTAATCAATGCTAGACAATTAATGGCCAAAGAAATCAGGAGGGTTAAAAGGAACCATCAGAAGGAAACATTAAAATCTGTTGATGAAGCTTTCAATCGCCATAAAACAAGAGACTGTTATAGGACATTTAAACAACACCAAACAAATTACTGTATACTCCCCCTACTCTTCTGATGAAGGATACAAATGGAAAGGTGGCCAAAAACACTACTTAATAGTGACGAACCTGAAGATTATTTTGAATTTGATCTCTACCCCAGAAATAAAACACCTCTGGAAAAGATCATACCACCGGTTTACGATAAAGTGCGTGCAGCTATTGATTCATTTTAAAATTTTAAAGCGGTGGGAGAGAATCAACCAGTAGTTGAACTTTGGAAGAATGCAAATGTACAGACTATTCAGAATTTACATAAACATCTCATTAACATATGGAATACCGAAAAATTGCCTGAGGATTGGAATGTTGCAATTATACAGTACACCCAATACACCAAAAGGGCGATAGATCAGATCCTAGTAATTATCAAGGAATTTCTTTGCTGGATATCACTTATAAGATTTTTTCTAAGATTTTACATTCCAGAATTTAGGAACAAATTGATTGTTAACACATTGCGGACGAGAGACGAGTTCACTCGTGTTTGGCTGGCCAAGGGTTGCGGGTGGGAGACGAGTTAACTCGTCTTTACAAGACTTCTACGTTCGGTGACATCATTCGAAACCTCTGAAACTATCTGGCTGTCAAGGTTACAAGAATCTCGGCATGGAAGCTTTTGCTTATTCCATGCTAGATTTGCTTTACGTTCTTCTTCTGTTTTATGATTCATTTACTAAGTTTTCCAACCTCGTATTTACATCATTCAAGGAGCCATGTGGTGGGTAAGATGGAGCTTCCCAGACCAAAAACAAGATTTTTAATGAATAATATCCAGATAAGTATTCGGATTGCCCCAGTGATGTTGACGATCACGAGTTTGATGTTGATAGCTATTCTGACAAAAGTGTCTTGGTTGATAATTATGTGCGCCCTCCAAAGTAATGTGAAGTAGTGGTGGTCGAGAAAGAGGCTGAAAGTGATGTTGTGAGTGTAAGTGGAAGTGATATGTCTATTTCTTCTGATGAATGGGTAGAAAATAATAGTTTGCCGACTTTAAAGGATTTCCCAGGAGTTCCTGGCATAACGGTAAGACTTGATGAGCCTCGAAACATTGACGAAGTAGTAGGGCTTACTTTTTATGATGATTTCTTTGAACTTGTTGCCGAGCAGACAACTACTTCATTACACAAAATATTTCCTAAGGGCCAAAGGTGCCTGATGTAACTAGTTGTGTATTGGAAAAATTGTTTGCTTTGTTTATATTGACCAGACAGGTAAAAACATCATGTTGAAAAGCCTACTAGTCAATTGATCCCCTCAAAATTTGCTGTACCGAGCTCGATAGCTGCAGTCGCTTAAGTGCGGCCAGTATCCAGTATTCGGGAGATAGTAGGTTCGAACCCCACTGTCGGCAGCCCTGAAAATGGTTTTCCGTGGTTTCCCATTTTCACACCAGGCAAATGCTGGGGCTGTACCTTAATTAAGGCCACGGCCGCTTCCTTCCCACTCTTAGCCCTTCCCTGTCCCATCGTCGCCACAAGACCTATCTGTGTCGGTGTGACGTAAAACAACTAGCAAAAAAAAAAAAAGTTTGCTGTGTGTCCCACCACGGAGGTCATTGCTACACAGCCTACCACACCAGGAAATATTATTAGGACTATTACCAAAGGTTGCCAGTAAATTTCACCATAATCAGTAGAAGGTTAGTGAAGTTTAATTTGTTTATGTGCATGCGCTGTAGCAGTAAGTTACACAGAAAATGGCCAGGCGCAGGGGTTAAGCAGTGTAATGAGCACCTGGTCCGCAATGTGTTAATTTGGTGAATATCAGGGTTGTTTTCGTCCAGGACGAAGCTGTCTCAGATGAAATTATCAGTCTTTAATGGATTATAAAACATCAAAGGATTAGGAGCAAAAATCTAGTGATCACTTCTGTTGATTATCAAAAAGCTTATGATAGTATCCATCGTGAATCATTATTGCATATCCTTTCTGAATTTGGTTTACATCGGAAACTTGTTAACCTTATTGCGGTCACACGTAGGAATACAAAATCTAGAGTTAGGTTCTGAAATGAAATCTTAGCCATTTGAAATTCATACTGGTCTTTGACAGGGAGATGGATTATCCCTGTTGTTGTTTAATTGTGTGCTGGAAAAAATTGTGTTAATAGAATAAGGTATGTCCACAGACTGTTGGAAGAAATATTCGACAAAATTGCCTCGCATTTGCTGATGATCTAGCATTATTAGCAAATAGTATTGAAGAAGCTAAATTTCAAGTAGAGGAAGTGGAATGATTAGCAGCGAAGGTTGGGTTGAAAATTTCTTTTGAGAAAACAGAAATGATGCCATCTTTTCAAGTTGACACTTCACATATTATGTTAAATAATGCTCAGAAAATAAAGGTTGTAGACAAATTTAAATATCTTGGTGAGATTTTAACTGGGAATACTTATGAAAAACCATCCATAAATAGTAGAACTCAAAAATTGAGACGAGCACAACAAATTACCTGGCCAAGTTACAAGAAACATTCTCTTTCGATTAATGCTAAATTTTGACATTATTACTCTGTCGTTAAGCCAGAAGCAACATTATTTAAACTGAATATCCAATCAACAACAGACAAACTGCAGAAAGTTGATAGAAGAATTCTTCAGACAATTATTAATTTAAAAAAACCACCTGATTGATGCCCAGTGGAGACTTTTGCCAAATTCAGTACTTTACAAGGAAAGTGAGTCAATCATTGACACGATACTGTAACCTTTCGTGGTGTCATTACATCAATTGATCATAATAGTCCCGCAACATGACGTTAAAATGGAACACCTTGGATGAGGCCTTCGACCGGGCGCGACGCCGAAGACCCCTTCTCCCCTACTAGCGTTACAAGGCACTAGCTGAGCCGGTAGAGACATACGGGTCGCAGTCTGTCCTTACTGGGCAGTAATCTAATAATTTACAGTAGGGGAATCATAATAATGAGAGGAATACTATTTACCTATGAAATGAGAAGAATGAATTAAGTTTCTTTTTTATGTTTTTATTTTAATGCCTGAGACAACACGTAGGTAATTTATACATGGATATGCCGCCATATTAAACCTATAAATTAAACACCGTAAATTTCCTTGAGTGTGTAACTGTCCTCTCTAGTCCTTTCCCTAGAATTGCAATTCACTCTGAAGATATTCAAACACATTATGCACTAGTACCGTTGTACACAGAAATAATTGGATGATGGCGTATCTTGTATTACTCACCTTATTTACATTATTACACTATATATTCAAATACCAAGTCGCCGTCATATCGGCGAGAATTAACATTAGCTATCGAATGAACCAGGTGAGACGTATTTGATATATGAGCTTGTCTAAAATATCTGAAAGTCGTCTCACTAATTAAAAAGAAAAACACCTATCTCGCTATCTCATAAACAAGCAAATAATACACATCGTATGTTCCAATGGGATGTCACTTAAATATATACACGAATTCGACACTTGTACAACGATGGTCCCTAAACGAATCATATTTAGCGAAACAGAAAACAATACAGTATTCAAATACATATCACACCTGTGGATAGAAGACAATAAATACACTCGACATTCACAATATAAATCACGGACCGGGGCATCCGCCCGTAGCTGGTGGCAGCAGTATAACTGCCTCTGGTGCTGATGAGACATGAACTCATGTCCCGTGACAATTGTGAAGTGTGACTTCCACTCTGAAAATCCCTAGTCGTTTTAATTAACATAAAGAAATGGGGGAATTCTCTCATTTATTGGAATTGTAGGTCTAACCAACGGTGTTTATTTCTGACTGGTTGCATGTAATATCGATGCCGGAGAGAAGGAGAAGGAGCCCTCTAACACTAAGTTCCTCTCACAGCGGCGATAGTATTTCACATCCCTCCTTACCTGGCCGGACTTTAAATCTCACCGGCCAGCTGTTTACACTGTCCTCACCCTGCGCTTTCACTTTCAACACAAGGGAACTCAGTCCCGTTATCTAGCCACCTCGGCATTTCGCTTTAAAATATCATTATTCCTTGGATGCCACACGCATCAATTAAACACATCGGCTTGCATCTAGCCTACTTTATACCATTAGCACGGGATAAACAACCTTGCGCATACTTTGCTTATATTTCATCAACACCGCATTCGATCTATTCCTTATCAGCTAGAGTAGCTCGATCTCACTTCTCGGCATAACCAATACACGCATATTATGGAAGAAAGAAAGGCCCTAGCATTCGGGACAAAGTATGCTAACACTCGCATTCTAAATAAATTCACACATTATCACACTTCACTTGTCATATCGAGGTTTCTTCTTCACCATACTTAATTTATACAAGGGGATGACCTAACACATTACGTGAAGCATCTACTACAGAAAACCTTGAAATTTCTAGATGACTCTTATTACTCGTATCTTTTATCAATGGTACATGGAATGATTTTCAAGAATATTAAAGAATCCCTTTTAATTCCCATAGTGCTCCACGGTAAATCAAATCTAGGGTCTTAAATTATCATGCATGAATTCCCATATTAAATAAAGAAATACGGTCCCCGACCGTGAAGAAACATAAACACTAGCCCTATCAATAACTACTACCATCCCTTTGAGAACAACGAAATCCTACCCTACATTTCTAAAGAATCTGCATGCATTAAATATTTACATTTTTACGGGAAATAGACTTTCAAATATTTTCACAATACTCATCTGCCTGGATCACCCCACAGCTCACCCAAGAAGGCACATCTAGTCGTTTAGTCGTCCATTACGACTGCATCAGCAACCTGGAGTCCGGTGTTCGGCTGCCGCTGGGTGGATGGCATGATGTCTTGACTCCCCGTACACTGTAGGCAGTCCTTGAGGTTCCACGGCGTCTTGGTTAAGTACGGGCCTCCCGTCGATTCTCTTCTTCCTCGGAGACTGACGTCACTGGCACACCACACAATGAGGGGATCTGACTTAATTATAATCGTGATAACTGGCAACACATTATAATTTCTATGATCAGAGAGACTGTGACAAATTCTGGACCTTCAAAACATTCTCCATTCTACTTTGGCGTTCGACCGCAGCGCATGACCTTGAATGTGCCGCGCTGATCACCAGGAGCTGGCGGCTTTCTACTACAAATCCATTCGTCTGCGACTTCAAGTTATTTTTGATCTTCGTATATTAGTTGATAGTGTTGTGACTTTGTGCATGACAGAATGTGGTGTCGTGTCTTTGTGCCTATCAGAGTGTGAAACTGACCTCCAATATTCAAAAACATTGTACATGTTTTTACGGCTGATGATGACCTGGACTAAGGTCGAAACCGGTCCAATTTAAATAAGAATGTAATTACTACATTTCTTTCTTTTAAGTATTGAATAGGTTGAACCTCCTTTTCAATTATTTCATTTTTAACATCAATAATTTCAATACGGAACAATGAAATTTTTATCTTTAAATCTATCCCACTGTCGGCAGTTTAGGCCCTAATTATCACGTTCGCACTTTCACTGTTATTAGAAGTCCCAAAGCTACCCTTACGAACGTGGTCTGACCTTGCCTAATTCAGCACTAGTTTATATGGGAGTACAGATTAGCTACTACGTCTGGGATTTTTTTTTTTGCCGATATCGCCCTGAGTTTACGCGTCGCCACTGAGCCGCACTTTCTCCTACACCTGATCATTCATCATTATATGGTTACTGGATCTCCCATGTTATTTCTTCGGCAGTTAATACACTCGTGAATTTACTTACACGATTTCACAGCCTACTAGCGTTTGATTTACGTTCTCTTTACTCATATATTCGTATACGTAAGCACTCTGCATATCATATGACCGTCATGGTTAGGGTTAAATACCGCACTCTGTTAGTATCAATAAATCTTCACTCCACTGTTACATAATCATATCACTGATAGAACTTCAGCTACATAAACACTATTCAAATGATTATTGACTGGTCACACTTTGTAGCACTGAAGCAAAGAATACTGAAAAGTCACTCACATTAGGTACCACCTCACTCACTATGCCACTGGCAGAATAGAACGAGATGCTTGCCTCAGTTCGCACCCCCTTTTATCATGAAACGTGTCAGACTCGAGAGAGAGGGTAAGACTCCTCCTGCAGAAATCGGTCCGGTGGCACGTGGTTTCCAGGATCGATCAATGCATCAAATTAAAGCTCAATTGCGCGAGTTTCTACTGATCACTTATCATTTTGATCACTTCACGCGTTTTGCTTTAATCTCGGAAGCGTCCTTTGATATCCGAGTGGCGGTTCTTTGGCTTCGGTCTCCCCGACAGCTTTCTCCAGATGGTGAACACCTGTGGGATGTCCATAAACTGCGTAGATTATCCCATTAGAATCATGTAAAGGACTTCTTGGTGTCAAAATTTACTATAAAATTCGCCGCTTTTAATGAACCTTGAGTCATGAAAATCTGCCTTGTCGTATGCGAGTTATGTTCATTTCTCTCCTGAAAACAATTGAAGACAGGTCTCTGGCAGCGGTGTTTTCGCGGGAAAAGGAGCGAAAAAGTGATATTTGCCAACGCTGGGCACGACCTCCGTGACCTACTTGCTGTGGGAGTGTTTCTTTCTCTGTCGCGCCTGAGTGAGAGCGCTTCTGGCCGGAGGCGAAAATATGTCTCGGTACAGTACTTACGCGCAAAGAGAGTTTGGTGCGTGGGGCTGACAGCTCGCCACTCGCACCCCGTGGAGGGTGGACGTGCGCTGACTTGGGCGCTAATTAACGTATGAAAGCGCGGAAAACGGCATATTTGAGCGGCGGAATGCCACAATATAGTCTTGATGATGTGATGAACGGTCACAATACGAAAACGGATGATTGCATTCTTTGGACACATATACCGCTTACCAAATACTTGACTCCTGAAACAACTTTTTGATTTCATTTGGAATAGTAAAACATAAAACACATGGTTTAAAGAAATACAAATGGATTTAGATGAATTGAAATTTACTCAAGATCAAATTGAAAATAGAGAAGAGAAACGGATTCTAAATAACAAGTACACAAGACTGTCACTAAAAATATTGCAGCGTAAGCAGTATGTTATATGTACAGAAGATCTGCAAGGTCATCCAGAATGAAGAAGTTTTGGGAAAGGAAAAATTTGTCGAGTGTTAAAAGCTGAACTTATTCTTTGAAGACTTTGTTGTATAAGATTTGATTTTGATGCTCCAATGTGGGCGTAAACAGTGTAAATAAATAAAGTAAAGTAGGTACACCACTGAAATGAATAAGATTTGTGTTCGTGATAAGTTTTTCTTAACATGAATGTACACAAGTCCAGTAGTTTGTAAAAAGTGCAAACTTGAAATTTACAAGAAAAATTGTGGAAAATATGTATTTGCAACAACAGGGAGAAAATTGAAATTGTGAATATTCTTGGATATTGTAGTAGTTGTCATGTTACTAAACTGAATTCAACTCAAATTCTGCTAAACACACACAGATAACTACAGCAATCGAAGAAAAGAGAGAAGCGTTAAGAGAGAAATCACTTCTGTGAAAACAAGAAAATATCGTTGGCAAGGGAAAACATTTTATCGGCACGGATCACAGAGAAGCACTGAACGTCACAGCAAATGCCATCATCGGAAGTGTTGGAACTCGTCACATTGTTTATAAGGCAACAATATTTTATTTTGTTGGAAAATTCGTCACATCACAGATGGTGCAGTTACATCATGGAGAAATTTGAACTGACCTTAAAGGAGATGCTCAGAGCGACGTCTCTCAGCTTTTAAATAGGTTTGGCACCTAATCAGGTTTGCAGACACTCAGCAAATCCCAGCCTATGAGATGTTGAATTCGTCATCCCTTACATGTAATAATGACGGGGATTTAAATTTAGGAATCTAGCAGATGACAGATTTCAAGGGGCTTCTTTCAAAGAGAGCTTTCTAATCAAGCTTTTTCCTCCTATGTTAACACAGTACAGCTCCTCTTTTCTTTTTGTTATGAACGGACCCAGTGGTGTGCAAGTTCTTCACTTTATTACACAAATCTGCACTCCTTGATTGACAGATACTTGTGTAGCACTCCACAATGAAAACACACTTTAGTATAAAAAATACTTCATAAGCAACATTATTCTAAAAACATTCCTAAAGAAACTACACTGCTAAAATAGGGCGATAGCATTGATACTAATCTCTCGCCAAAGTGTAAAAAGTGACTTATTTTATCATCTTGCATGTTAACATATCATCCCACTCAGCTGCCAACCTGAAACTGCAGATAACTTTGTTAGTGCAGCTGCATGTGGCAATGTCATTACCAGAGTAGCATTCACCTGCCTTGTATAGCTTTAAAATAAAAACATTGTACATAAACATTAATGATTCTGATAAGAGGTGGTTTATTTTAAGCAGGATCCAAAACTTTGAGTATGCAGTGCACTTGCTTAACATGGAGTATGTAGATACTGTCTGAAATTCATCTTTACTATCCCACCCCTCGTAATCCGACCAGTTTCATCCGTGAGTAGCAAAATGGCAGCATGGGGAGAGACATTCTTCTATTGTTACTCATGTGTGTATTGTGAAGTAAAAAAGCATGGATTATCAAAACCTGTGGAAACATCAAAATGTTGCCAGTGTTTTGGAAAAACTTGGAGATGTCCAAAGTGCTAATGACAATGTGCAACAACTATTCATAAGATGAGGTAAAAAGTTCTCAAGTGCCACCAGTATTTTAAAAGAGGGCTGAGAATTTGTTGTTGATGAGCGTTGTGATTGACCTATGACTACACGGATTAATAATTGTTAATTGTATGGGGCAGTGTGTTCATAAGAATCATTATTAAACTATGTAGGACATTGTTGGTATTGCTGACGTATCTGTGACCATTTGCCAGCACATTTTGTCTGTGGATTTTAACATTCAGCATGTATGTCATTGCATATTCCCTAGTCACTAAACCTCTGAACAAAAGCAAGAACAGATGCAGATTTTGGGCAAGTTAATTGAGAAGTCTGTGACTAAACCTAGATGCCATTAGAATGTGTTGTTCTGAGCAAGCAACAATTGACAAAGAAATACAAAGGCAGATACAGTGTCAACATGTGGTCAACTTGTGGAACAGAAGCATGCCATTTTCCATTTTATTACCCTGGCTAAGTTATACTTCCTCTTAAAACAATAACCACCATCACATTCAGGTATCAGAAGAAAAAGTGTAACAGTGATTGCTCTCTTGATCTCTGACCCTTAATCACTGTGTGGGAGAATTGTTGAAGGATTGGCTGGTTATTAGGTACCGGTTCCTCAAATATGTCATTGACTTTTCCTATACCACATTAATGATACAAACTTCTGAAGGATACAAGGTAAAGAGAATAACAATGTGTAAGAGTGTACAGGAAGCTGAGGAGGATGATAGGAATCTATATGAGGAATAAATGCAATAAGAAGTGTGGGAAGAGGAGCAGTAGAGAAGGGACAAGGACAAACATGAATACAGGCCAGCTATGTAGTGCAGCTTACTGCCTGTGCTTAAAATTGAAATCGAATTCCTGTGGCATACGAGACACCTGTATGGAGAGATGTACTGGGAGACTGAAGAACCCCTTTTCAGTGAAGAAATTCTGAATTTATAATACCTTAAAGCTGATAATTATTGAAGAGAATTATTGAATAATAATAATAATAATAATAATAATAATAATAATAATAATTTCAAATTAATTAAAAATAAAAGTTAAAATAGGGTTCTTTGTCCAAGTCGAACCTGTCAAAAGGCACATAACAGCAATACAGACTAAGGTTTACATATGACGTGAACATCAATAGTTGTGAATTCCATAGGAGAGATACAGTCTTGATACCACAAGAATTCAAGTTGAACTAGTCAATATGCACATGCTAGCAATAAGACTAGGAAACTGTATGCGACGTGGAACACCAAATAGTGGACTCCTTATAAATTAATGACAAAATCTTGAACATAGAGGGAGTTCTAGCAATCCTTAGGTGAAAGAGAGCAGATTATGGTGCGTGTTGGGGTCCAACGCTAGTGGACACCACATACCTGCTCCAGGGATTCTAAACTAAAGTAATTTGAAGGAATTCCAACCCCACAATTTTTTATTTAATCCACGGTTCACGTATTGATGTATATTTTAATGTCCACAACGTCTGTTGTCATACTTTAACAACCCCACAATTATTTTAATTTACAGATTGTTATTGTTAATGCATTTCACGATAAATACTTGTTTTTAATTTGCATATAATTTGTTACAATCTCAAGTCTATTGTTTATACTGTGTTGATCATTGATGATCACTCTTTTATTACGACACGGTTTCTCTTTTGATATGATGATACCATTTTGATCATTTTTAAACTCGGGGCTTTGACATAGTATTTGTGCATTAATGGCTGTTGATGTTCGCTGTGCCGAACGAAACATGTCCCATTATTTAAGATCATTATTATATTATAATCCAGTGAGTATATTGTAATATATTAAAAAGGTGGTTGTAAATAAAATTTTATAATTTTAATATATCAACTTCAGTACGGTTTCATTGTGAGATTAATTACATGTAAGTGATAGGGTTCTCGTAACCGAAGGATAATACGCAGTTTAATATGGGAATTTTGAAGGGGCAGACAAAACTGTTGTTATACTGGGGTTCTCATTATATCCCGTACTTATCAAAGCGGACTTCTACTGCACTACTTTTGTTTTTGTATTTTTCCACTCCTTCCCTCCTTGTAAGTGTTACATGTGGATGTGAAAACTGACAATTAGGATAGAAATATACAGATTGTGTTTATAATTTGTGTATTTACCTGTGCCGTTTATTATCTTGTCTTTGACGTACCATATTAGCGCACCATTTTTGGTTTCTTGATTGATATAGTTTATTATATATAATATTAACATTTGTACATTTTCAGATGAAGGAAAGAGAGCTGGACTTCAAGAAGACTGTAGACCAGTTGCTTAAAGATAAGGAGGATTTGAATCGGCAAATGAATATAATGCAAGATGGTAAGATTCTTTATATTTTTATATAGCTATACAGTGCTTATTGTTTGAATAATATTGTATAGAAAAAGTGGACCGGGCGAGTTGGCCGTGCGGTTAGGGGTGCGCAACTGTTAGCTTTCATCCAGGAGATAGTGGGTTCGAACCCCACTGTCGGCAGCCCTGAGGTAGGTTTTCTATTTTCACACCAGGTAGGCTGTACCTTAATTACGGCCACGGCCACTTCCTTCCCACTCCTAGCCCTTTCCTATGTAATGTAATGTAATGTAATGTAATGTAAAGTATATTGTTTAAAAAAATGGTACATTACTAAGATATTTCCCTGAGTGATATGTTGGATTAGGAAGTTGGATGGCAGCAGGTTTTCAATGCTGCTTAATGATTTCCAAATTCTTGGCATACTGTATGTCAGAAGATCTTTTCAGTTATGAGATTAAGAAGAGCTGTTGCATAATTTTATTCTTGAATATGTTTCACTATGTAACTATATAGCAGTTCAGTTCAAGGCATATCATTTTAAAAATATACTGCGGCACATCATCATCATTTTACAGTTCCATTTTCTCTGGTACTGTTGGCAAGCCCTTTCCATTCTGTCTTACTGAAATATGTTCTGTTGTTAATGACGTCTTCCAGTGTCCTTCCCCGATCTGCAATGTCTATCTTTAAAATGTCCACCCAGTGGGTTCTTGGTCTTCCCACCATCTGTTTTCCTCCCACATGTCTCTCCAATTAACATACGGTGTCCTTCTTGGCTCCATCCTCCTTACATGCCCAAACCACCTCAGTCTGGATATGCTGACCAGATCTAACAATGATGTCTCAATCCCAGCTTCCTTTCTAACCACATCATTCCGTAACTTGTCCAGTTTGGCTTTTTGAAATGGGGACCTAAGGAACTTCATCTCAGTTGCCTGCAGCTGTGATGAGTCTTTCTTAGTGGGGGGTGCAGAATTTGATACCATAGATTATAATTGGTATGAAGTACTGATTGAACATCACCAGCTTTGATTTTGTTGGTACTCAACTATCCCAGAGGAGTGTTCGTACTTGCTAGTAAAAGTGAGAACTCTTCTGCACTCTTATTTGCCACATCCTTTGTGGCTAGTGTATCTCAAGATATTACACTGCTGAGGTATGTATAGTTTTCCACACTTTCTAGTGGATGGTTTCCTAGCATGATGTTTGTTGGTTGTCCCTCTTCCTTTATTGCCATCGCTACTGTTTTGGGTTTGCTTATCTTGAGATTAAACTCCTGGAACTTCCATTCATTTAGTCTCAACTGTATTTGTTCCTCAGTTTCTCCTCAGATCATAACATCATCATCGAAAGCCATTGCATTTAGTTCCCCAGAAGTTTTCATGATGTTCTTCATTATATCATCCTCTGGCTCCATGGCTAAATGGTTAGCATGCTGGTCTTTGGTCACAGGAGTCCCGGGTTCGATTTCCGGCAAGGTCGGGAATTTAAACCATAATTGGTTAATTTCGCCAGCACAGCGGTTGGGTGTATTTGTCATCTTCTTCATAATTTCATCCTCATCACGGTGTGCAGGTCGCCTACGGGAGTCAAATCAAAAGACCTACATCTAGCAAGCCGAACTTGTCCTCGGACAATCCCAGCACTAAAAGCCGTTCCATTCCATTTCATTATGTCATCCATGATGCTGATAAACAATAATGGGGATAATGCACAGCCTTGTTGGACTCCACTTTTCGTCTGGAACCAGGATGAATGTCCGTCACCCAGTCGCACACAGCTTGTACAGTGCTCATAAAGCATCTGAAATATCTTCACCAGACCCTCTGGCACATTCCTTTTTTCCCAGGCATTCCCATCTCTTCTCTTGCAATGCTGTCATATGTCTTCTCAATATCAAGGAAAACCATAAACAGATCTTTGCCTCTTTCCCAATACAGTATTTCTCCATTAACATACGGACACTGAAAATTAGGTCTGTTGTGGACCTGCTAGGCCTGAAGCCATACTGTTCCTCTTTTAACTGTGGCTGTAAGATGACTCGCAATCTGCTCTCTTAAGATTTTCTCAAGAATATTAAGCCCATTTATTTATGTATCGTATGATGAATCTATGTACACACATGCATATAGTTTAGGATAAATGTGCGTAGTCACAAGTCCGTACAATACTATAGGTCTAGCATTTTGACCCAATCAACTGCTTCATCCGATGTGCGGTGAATGTCCATTAACGTTCCTTTGAAAGCTCAAATTGGGCAGTCAGCAACAATGTGGTGGATTGACTGAGAAGAGACACCACAATCACAATCTGCAGAGCTAGTCCAACCCCATTTGCACAACAGATAACCACATCTGCCTTGTCCAGTTCTTATTCGATTGATAATTCTCCATTGTCGTCTTGGAAGATCAAATCCTTGTACTCGTTTGGAAGGATTCTCAACTAGATGTTTGTTCACTACTGAAGACTGATCCCACTGGGCTTTCTATGAACTGTTAACATGAAAAGAGCTTCGTTCAAGATCCATTGCTGTACACCAGGATGGTTTCCTTGATTTCAGTTGTTGATGTTCAGTGTGTGTAATATCTTGATGGATGGGTAGTTGGGGGTCCTGCTGAATGTTCTTCCAAACCTTTAGGAGAGCTTCTGATCGTCTTAGGGCTGGAGGTGGAATATTGATGAGAACAGGAAGCCATAGTGTGTTCGTGCTCCGAATGCAACCTGTGATTATGCGTATTGCGTGATTGAGTTGTACATCGATCTTCTTTGTGTGAACACTATTGATCCAAGAGGGGCAGCAGTATTCAGCAACAGAATATGATAAGGCTAATGCTGTTGATCTTAGAACATGAGTATTGGCTCCCCATGATGTACCAGCAAGTTTCTGAAGAATATTATTTCTAGTTTTTACTTTAGCAGCTACATTTGAGAGATGTTGCTTGAAAGTCAAAGTTCTATCAAGTGTTTTGGTGTACTGCAGAACGGCAATATTTGACCTCAGAATTTTATTGTTGGTTTGTAATTAGACTGTCTGTTGCGTAAGTGGAATGTAGATGTAACTGTTTTTTGAGGATTTAGGTGAAGCCACCATTTCTTGAAGTATACATCCAAGGCTTCCAGATCAGTGGCTAAAGTAGTTTCAGCATCATAAAAGTTGGAGCACTGAGTCGCCAAACAAATGTCATCAGCATAACTGAATTTTCTTGATGATGTGTCTGGGAGGTCGTATATGTACAGACTGAAAAGACAGGGGGCGAGGACTGATCCTTGAGGTAAACCATCGTTTAATTTAAACACTCTACTTCTGTCATTATCAGCGTAGATCTGGAAGTACCTATTACTGAGCATATTGCTAAGTAAGGCCGTAAGTTTACGACATGGGATCACACTCAAAAATTTTAGAAGGAGTCCTTCTCACCAGACAGTATCATAGGCAGCCGATAAATCCGAAAAGGCAGCCACGCTTGCTGATTTCCTCTCATATCCATTTTCGATATACGTGGCGAGAGACAGAACTTGATCATTACAACTTCTTCCAGGTCTAAATCCTGCTTGCTCTATAGGAATGTTTCATAAATTCTATTGTAGATCAGTCGCTCAGGGAGTTTATATGTAACACTTAGAAGTGCCATTGGACGGTAGCTTTCCACTTTAAATGGATCTTTATTTGGTTTCAGTATGTTTGTTTTCTTCATCAGAGGTGGGATGTTTCCAGTTTGCAGAATATTAGTGAAGAAGTTGGTTAACCATTTTATTGTGGCTGGTCCGCAATGAGCCAAAAATTCAGGATAAATTCCATCAAATCCTGCAGCTTTTCCAAGTTTCATACTTTTTATTGCGGCTTTAGTTTCCCCTTCTTTGAATGGAGTAGAGAATTCAGAAAACTGTGGTGCTGCTCTTTTCTTGATGTTCAACTTTGATTTGATATCCTTTTTGGTTCGCTTGTCTTTTGTGTTTTTGGAAACTGATATTAGATGATTAGCAAAATCATTCAGATTGATGGCTGTTTTTGATCTCTTAGTTGCAGGGTTTGAAGAATCCAATTTCCTAATTATAGACCAGGCCTTTCTGCTAGAATGGGTGTAATCTAGGGATTCCACTGTTTCATGCCAGATCCTTCTTTGACTCTCATCCAAGGATTGGAGGAGACCAGCTGCATTGTCGGAATTAGGATGTTCTTCATATTCTCGTAGTAATTCCTCACTCTCTGAACTCCGGCCAGGGATATACTCCTTACGATATCCTCTAGGGATGCATCGTCTCGCTGCACCTTTTATAACCCCTACAAATCTGCTGTAGTTGTTGTATGTTGGTTTGATCCATCTTATATTGGAGTCTGTTTGCTTTGCAAATTCAGTCCAGTTGGCTTTCTTGAAGTTCCACCTCGGTTTAGGATGTGATCAAACAACAGGTAAAGACATCCCAACCTCCAAGAGAACAGGCCTGTGTTGACTATGTGGGAAATCGTTGAGCACTGTACGTCGAAATTGATTGTGTGAATTATGAAGCCGATTTGTGAAACAAAGATCTGGGGTGTAGCCTCGAGACCAGCGAGCTGATTGAAAGGTAGGCAGGTCCTTAGCATCAAAAATCAGATTCAAATTTTCAGTTTCCATCCAGTCCACAAGAACTTCACCATTAGAGTCATGCTTGTTAAATCCCCAAAGATGATGATGATGATTGTTGAAATTGCCGAGATATATAGTAGGATACTGCAGAGAAGATATAGGAGGATTGGGCCAAGTAGTATCTGGTGGCTTGTACACATTAACTATTGTCAAGTTTTCAATGTTAACTGTGGTAGTAAAAATGTCATTTTCAGAGTTTACTGATAGTAATTGGTAATTTGTTATATCATTCTGACATAAGTTATAAGGCCATAATTTGGATGATAGTTAGATGCTACCAATTTAAAGCCTGGAATTTTCCCCCTACTCTGTAACTGTAGTTCCTCTGCTGTGTGTGTTTCTTGAAGCACGATGACATCAACTGTATATTTCAGTGCAATCCTGGAAAGATACATTTCGCTCGACTAATCCCATCGATATTCAATTGACAAATGCGCAGCGATGGTCCTATTCTACAAACTTGAAGGTCCTGAAAAGGACCACACATCTCCTTCTTGTTCGCTCTTTGACCGAGAGGTCGTTTCTGACAGTTCGGTCTCATCTTATCACTGTTGCTTTCATAGCACCACCCGGAGGGCACGTGTAGGGCAGTGTAGTGGTTAAACCTACGGACGTGAAGCAACGTAGCCATGAGAAATGAGTTTGTTCCCTGGTAGTTGGAGCATTTTTGGCGATTTCCTTTCTTAAACAGGGGGATAATGATACCCTTGCTTCAATCAATAGGTATCTTGTCATCTTTCCAAATTGCATTGAGCACCCTGTGTAGCCACTGTAAACCCTGGACTCCCGATGCTTTAATCATGTCCATGCTGACTTCATCGATTCCTGGGAATTTCCCTGGCGGTATCTTCTTAAGGGCTACTTCTGTTTCACCCATGTAATGGGAGGTTGTTCTATGTTAGTTTCCACAGCTGGTTCTTTTGTTCTCTGATTTGGTTCTGTCCTGTTCAATCTTCTCTCTTCATCCATCCCCTCTTCCAGATTCTCTCTGGGTAGGGTAGTGTACCAAAGCCCTCCACCTTACTCGATCTTTCAACCAATCCTCTTCTAGTACTTTATTGCTATCGACTCCTCTATTTGCAATACAGTCCACAACAGAGCTCCTCCATCTCATTCTAGGACGTCCCCTAGGCCTCTTTCCAGTCTCTGTATCCATGAATGTTCTCTTTGGTGTTCTCTCTTCTGGCATTCTCATCATGTGTCCAAACCATTTTAGATATGCTATATCAATCTCTTCGTGAAGTTTACATACTCCCACGCTTATCCTTATTTCCTCATTTCGTATTCTATCTCGTCCTGTCTTTTTCTGTATGCTCCTCAAGAACCTCATTTCAGCTACTTGTATCCTACTTTGGTTCCGCTTAGTTAACGTCTAGGCTGCTGAAGCATAGGTCAGTATAGGTTTATAATAGGACGAGTATAAAACCTTCTTGCACTTCATTGGCACATCTTTGTTCCATACAATGTCTCTCACACACTGGTAGAAATTTGCAGATTGTTGTATTCTTAAATCAATTTCTCCATCCAAATTTCCATCTTGTGATATCATGCTGCCCAAATATTTAAAAATATTCACTACTTCGAGAGGTTCATTTCCTATTTTTAACACTCCCCTGGATTTTCTGTTACCTCATGTCATGATCAAAGTCTTACTTTTTGCAGTACTAATCTTTATTCCAAAATTTCTTATCTCCTCATTCCATAAATCAACTTGTGCCTGTACTTCTTCATTATCTTCCCAAACTACAATGTCATCAGCAAAAGGCATACTTTATTTGCTTGCCTATCATCTTCTCCTTGATATTATGTAGAATTCTATCCATGATGATAATGAAGAGTAAGGGAGACAATACACTTCCCTGTCTTAACACATGTCACATACCCTGTAGACCGGTCATTTTTCTAGTAAGCATACTAGGGTGCACTTGATTATGAAAATGTACATAGATTATAAAAATGTACACAAATATTAAACCAGTCAAGATTTTATCTTTAAAGTTGGTATGAGTACTCTCCAATGCCCCTAGTAGTAGTAGATCTGCCTCTACAAAACCATCTTCAGCGTCAATTCCTAACACATCATTAATGTTTACATCGTTGTCGTCGTCAGAGTCACTTGAATAAATAAGCACACTAGGTAAATTACGGCGTGTAGAAGCTTGAATATCACTTCCACTATCACCCTCGCATTCAGTTTCCACTAATTCATTATCATTATATCCATTTGAACGATCATCGGCATATAATTCTTCTAAAATATTGTCATCAGCTAACACCGTATTCCGCGGTTGCTCCATCTTGTCATTGACTGAACCGGCAGAAAGAAAGTCGACGTTTCAAAACTAAATCAAAGAATAAAAGAGGCCGTGAATAAAAGAAAAGTGGCAGATATACATCTACGATTTATTCTACTCAATGTGCAAGTCCGAAATAGTTCAATATATGGTCAAGAGATGTCGCAGGAAGACCGAAAACAATGTCATGAATAAAACTGAGATTTCTCAGGGCCCGTCACCTACCGCTGGCGAGCGTACGAGATTTCTCGGGGCCCGTCACCCATGTGTTAAGCCTGTCTCAACTCTGAACCATTCAGTTTGACCACTTTGGTTCTAACACATCTTTTGGAATTTTGATACAATGCTATTACCATCTGCACTTTTTAATTCCCAATTTGTGCCTCTGTCAGTGTTTTCCATACCAGATTCCTTGGGACACTCATATGCCTTTTCAATATCTAGAAATGTTACTACCATGTCCTTTCCATATTCTCAATACCTTTCCATCATTTGACGCAGTGTAAATATTGGGTCAAATGTGGACCTGCCTCTTCTGAATCCATACTGGTGTTCTGCCAATTTTCCATCTACTCTGTCTCCTATTCATCTATCCAAGATTCTTTCAAGAATCTTCGCTGTATGAGGTATCAGTGTCACTCCTCTGTAATTTTCACATTGTTTCCTGTCTCCTTTCTTGAAAATTGGTATGACCCCTTTCGTCCACTCTTTTGGAATAGTCTTTTCTCTCCGTATCACTCTGAAGAGTCTACACAGCCACTGTAGACCAACTGCTCCTGCTGCTATTATCATGTCTATGGTGACTTCGTCAATTCCAGCTGCCTTGCCTCGTTTCATTCTTTTAGTGGCCCACTCAGTCTCTGCCGTGGACACCTTGTTTTCCTTATCTTCCATCTACACTAAATCTGATTCTTCGATTTCTCCTTGTACCAAGGTATTTTGCACATTGTAAAGCTGTTCAAAGTATTTTCCCCACCTCTGCAATATATCCTACTTCTGAGTCATCACTTCCTCCCATTCATTTTTAATGAAGTTAGAACCTTCACGGGTTTTTCTTCTTTTTAACCCACTGGAATAAGATCTTTTTGTTTCCGGTTGTATCTTCTTGCAGAGATTCAGTGAATTTTTGCCAGCATTTCTTTTTCTCTTCTTGAACCACCTTGGAGGACTCTTTCTTGCAGTGCCTGTATTCTGTTTTGCATTCTGTTGTTCTGTTTCTCAGCCATCTTTTCCAAGCTTGTTTCTTCCTTTTCACCATATCTTTACCCTGTCATTCCACCAGGGCATTTCTTGATCTTTCTTCCTTCCTGATACTCATCCACAGGTCTTTTCTGCAGCCTCGACCATGGCTGTTTTAAAGTATGCCCATTCTTCTTTGACCCTTCCGATGTCTTCCCTAGGTATACTCGTCTTAATGTGTGTCTGGAACTCTTCGTTTATTTCCTTCCCCTTTAATTTCCACACCCTTAGCTTTCTCTTCCTAATCTCAGTTATCTTTTGTATCTTTCCCATCTTTAACTTAGCTATCACAACTCTGTGATCTCCTTCAAAACATTCACTTGGGAGGGCTGTTACGTCTACCAACATTTTCCTTTTATCTTTCTCGGCCAAAATGTAATCTATCAGAGTTTTGATTTTGTTACCTCAACTACAGTATATCTTGTCCTCTTCTGACTGTTTTTCTTTCAAAACCATGTGTTACCAATGATCAGCTCATTTCTTCTACAAAAGTATACCAAAATGTCTCTAGCCTTGTTTCTCTTCCCATATCCATATGGACCTATAATCTCTTCACCTCCTTTTCTTTCCTGACCTACTTTGGCATTCATGTCTCCTATGATCACAACCTGTTTGTCTTGTATATGGTCTTCCAGATATTCAAGGTATTCCTCTAGATATGCATCTGTAGTTCCTGTTTGTGGAACATACCCTTGAATTATATCTGTAACACCAGTTTCAAGTTTCAATCTGACCTTAATCAACCTGTTATTTATGTTTTCCACCAATTCTATGTATTCCTGTAGGTCTTTTCTAATTATGAGACCTATACCATTTTTGGCTTCTCTTCCTCCACCATAGTACAGTAAAACCTCGTTAATTCGAAGTCGTTGGGACTCAAAAATCGGACTTCGAATTACGTGATTTCGAATTAACCGCCAATTCGCAATTCAGAAGTACCAACCCTTGCCGCGTTACGAAATATTCTAAGGCCCGTTACTGCATGCAGTTAACCTTGATTCACAGTTTATACCCTTCAAATGCCATGAAAAAAGAACTATTTCCAAAATGTATCCAAAAAGGTGCATTTACAGTATTCAAATAATGCACTTGCATATCTCACCGGCAAATATAACCTCACGCAACGAAAGAAAGGGAAAAAAAAAAAAGAAAAGCACGATTCAAAGACGAGGAGAAATCTATGCTGGCTCCCATGTGCAAGTGCTTTATTCATTGGAGTACTATACTGTATGCATTTTAGATGCCTTGTATTTACACAGAAAGTACCCGATGCCCTTAAAATCAAACTTTCCTATGACTCTATCCTTGTACGATTTCCCGCCATGGCACTTTTCTCGTACTTCAGAAATGTAAACACTTGCCGCGTCACAAAGTATTCTAAGACCCATTAATACATGCAATCACCTCGATTCACAGTTTAAACCTTTCCAATGCCATAGAAAATCTATTTCCGAAATGTATCCAACAAGGTGCATTTACAATGTTCAAATAATGCACTTGGATAAATCACTGACGAACATAACCTCATGCAACGAAAGAAAAAATCACACAATTCAAAGACGAGGATAAATTATGCTGGTTCCCATGTGCAAATGCATTATTTTTTGGATATCTGTACTGTTTGCATTTTTAGATGCTTTGTACTGGGATGGAAAGTGCCCGACGCCCTTAAAACGTAGCTTATCGAACTTTTCTATGACGAGGGGATAAAGTTTCTCGCTTCCATGTGCATTGCAATTGCAACGCACTACAATGACCCCCATCCCCGACCCTTGTACGATTTTCCGGCTGGCACTTTCTCCTTCAAAACCATAAGACCGTTTGGGCTCGCATTAAAATAAAGCAATGCAGTTTCATCGGCAATGCCAGTATTGTTCGGTGCCTACGAATTTATTATATGAGCCACGCTTTTTCGTCAACTGTCAGCATCGCCAGTGTTCGCGCATTCTGTTTTCCTGCACACTGCCTGTTGCGTGATATTACGGCGTTCCTGAAAAGGTTGAATACAAAAGAATTCCGATTTCATTCAACTTGGCAATCATGAAGCGCACTGTACTATAGACCCACCGAAGTGAGTGTAAGTGCGGAAAGCTACCCCTCCACGTTCCGGAACACGCGTTCTATTATGACGCGGATAAATTTCGAGTTGAAGTTACTCTGTAACATACTATTGTTTTAAAATGTAAAGGCAGTTTCGAATTAAAAGTCTGAATTTCGGTAATGGGGCCGACATTGTACTTCGAATTCCGAATTATCCGTATTTCGAATTAAACAATTTAAATAACATGCAAAACTGTATCTCATGTTTCCGGGAACTAGAGCTTCTTCGAATTACGTGGGATTTTGAATTAACCGATTTCGAATTATCGAGGTTCTACTGTATAAGTGTCCTCTCACCTTTTCCTTTCCATTTGGTCTCACTGTTTCCCAGCAATGCTGTATCTTTGTCAACCATAAAATCTACAATTTCTTCCACTTTCCCTGTTAGTGTCACTACATTGGTGGTCGCTATCTTGATGTATTTGGTGCTGGTCGCCCATTTCTCGCATTTCTCCCAGCATCACAAGAATTGGACGTCGCTTGTGGGAAATGCCCTACACTTCAGTACACTTGTCATCATATGGGCTTTTATTACGATGGGTTCGCCACTCCCAAAGGCATTTTAGAGCTACTGTCAGCCGAAACTTGTAAGCCCCTCCTAACATGGAGAACAGACGCCTTTTGTAGCTGCTCCTCTGGAGTACAGACGCTACAGCTGATATGGGGATTCAGTGGCATTTCCTACACTGAGGGCCCATTTCCCTTCTATAAGGACTCCTCTGCCCTTAGCTGTTAGTCCTTATAGTGGGTCAGGTGTGGAGACACTGGCTGTATGGTTCACTCCATTACCATAGCAGATTAACTGGTGTCCTGTTCAATACGTGATCAAAATGATACTTCAGAATCTCTCTGATGTCCTCTTCTTTCCTGGTCAGGTTTCCATTAGGATCCTCAATTGCTTTGTTGGTTTCAACTGAATTCCTTTTGTATTTGATCACTCTGAACAATAGTTTCATATTGCCTCTGCTTTTTTCCTCCAGTTTTTGAGTAAATTTCTCCCAGCACTTCTTTTCCTCTTCTACTATTTTTTAACTCTCAATTTCTTGTCCCGGCAAACTTGCTCGAGGTCTCTGGTCTTCCCTCGTTCCTTACCTGTTCTGGTCTGGATTTCTTTCTATCTCATTCTTTTTGTGCTATGTTCCTTTCCTTTATTGAGGATCTTACTCTTTCACTCACTAGTGTCTCTTTTTACCTTACTCTCACACTTGTCTTCCCGTAAACCTCTATTACTTCTTTTATCAAGGTGTTTTAAAATACTGTCCACTCTACCTCACCACTCTTCATTTCTTCTGTAGCCAGTTGACCTCTTATGCGGTCCTGATAGTTGGTTCTCTTTCCAATCTGTTATAGTTCCCACACCTTCTACTTCTTTCTTCATCTTTAATGACACAGTCAGTGAACGTCTTGCTCTTTCCATCCCAGCTATAACGGGTAATCTTGTGACTGACTCTCTTGTTGAACCAACTGTTTTTTTTAAATGCCAAACACTTTCTTATGCAGAAGTCTAGGTGATGTTCCCCTTCCGAATTCCTTCTCCCATGGCCATGTGGTTCCATCACCATCTCATAGCCATTCCTATCTGTCCCGAGCTGTGTGTTGAGGTCCCCAATGATGATTGCCCTCTCTTCACTGATGGTCTCTTCTAGATCTTCAAGAAACTTTTCATCTTGACTGCAATCTATCTGAGCGGCATACACTTGCACCAGTGTCAGCTTCTCTTTCCCAAGGTGAACTGTTGCCTTTATAATCCTCCAATTAAAGTACTGGATCTTTGTAATACCATCTAACTCTTTTGACAATATCAGTCCTACTCAATTTCTCATCTCTCTCTTGTTACCATTCCAATAGAGGGTATAGAGTTCTTCCTCAACTCTTTATTCCCTTTATCTTTCCATTTAGTTTCACTCAGTACTAGGATTTATATTTTCCTTCTCTCCGTGATGTCCACTAACTCTTCACATTTTCCAGTCAAATTCAGTACATTGATTGTTGTTATTCGAGTGTGTTATCTTCTCTAGGGTTGTTGCGCATTCGCAAGGCCTGGCCTATCATCAGGCTGTAAGCCATCATATCTGGTGTGAGTTTGCGGGTGCTGTTGTCTACTCCGAGTTGTTTGTTTGCATCCAAGGCTCGTATAACTGACTTGCTAGGCCTAATGTTAGAGAATATTTCCTGTCAGGGTTATCTTCCTTAGCATTTAGCAGTCCCCTGCCACATCTGCAAGGCTGCAGCTTCCTGTTGATTTTGTGTCATTTACTACACAATGGATTCAACAAGCCCCATAAGGGTGAACTCCTCTGCCCATAACCATTGCTTTTTTCCTTAGTTTGTCAGATTTGGTAACGGCCGCCCAACCCTCGGCCAGACAGTCGGAGGTAATACCATCTACTGTCGCATACGGTAGCAGGATGTACCTGACCTGAATGTGTCTGAATAATTTTGTTTATTTCTTTCAATCTTACATCCCTATTGATGTTAAATTTGAACAATAGGTATTCTTATTCGTATTTCCTAATCATCTATTGGTTTTCTCTGAAAAATGTTTAGTGCTATAGGTCATTACAAATTGGAGTATTAATAATTCTATTTTTTCTTTCCTTAGAAATTACGAAAACCAATTTCGAAGAATTAGAAAGGTTACGTAAGCAACTGAAACAAGAGCAGATACTTAAAGCCCAAGCTGTGAACAAATTAGCTGAGATTATGAATAGGAAAGACATGAGTAACACTGGTCGAGGAAAGAACAAGGTATCTTCAGCTGATCTGCGAAAGCGAGAGAAGGAGTGTAGGAAGCTTCAGCAAGAGCTTACGCAGGTAAGAAAGTACACATTCTACTTATACCAGATACAATTACAAAATGCAGAATTTTATGACCTTGTCATACATCTGCTGCTATCAGTACTGATAAGCACATAGCAGATATTCTATAAATATGCTTTACTTTCAAGATCATGATATTTTTTATCAGTTTTGATTCATACTTTCATGGCCTCGAAAATATACATTATAGTCTTTGGGTTTATGCCATGTGAAACTGGACAAACTTCTGGAAAACTTAACATTGTATTTAAGTATAGGAAAGGAACACACAAGTGTCAAATAAAATACAACCAACATTGTGTTTAGAAAAGAATAATTGTGATAGGTTGTAGTTTGCTTCTGAGGAAGCAAAGCATCGTCTTAATGAAATGTAAAGCTTTCTTGCAGTTTGTATCTTGTTTCATTCAACATAAGCCCAAAAGATTAACATGTCTTATCATTCAAAACATTAAATTTGTCTTAATATTTTGTGAACTGATTTATTGTCTGACATGGGCTCAAACATGGGCTAACTTATATCCTGTCATACGAGTGTGTACATTATTATATTGTCAGTTTTAACTTCCAGTGAAGTTGAATTTTATGTTAACGGCATAGAAAAGGTGGGTTGTAATGGACTGATAATTTTGTTAGGTCTGTTGGGAATGGGAAAATCTAAAGTGGTTTTAGTGCAGACGAGACCTAACAAGTACAGCACCAGCTGTCTGGCATTACTCTGTATGAGGGGATCATCTTCAGTTGGAAGAGAAAAGTTGCTGCTGGTACTGTAACATTGTTTTCAAGGAAAAGGAAAATGGGGGGGGGCATACCAATGATGCTTTGAGTTAATGTGACAGCAACTCAGAAACTTTCAAAGCTTACTTTATGTGAATAACTTGTTGCATATGCTTGTGAAACGTCTCATCATAAAGAAAATTGCTCTGTATGACAAAGCAAAAGGTACTTGAAAAGTGATGGACTCCTTTTAGGCTGTTAGGTCAGGTAAGCCGGCGAATAGATTGATGTTACATATCTGTATATAAAGGTATAAAAATTTAAATAAACGTGAATTAATGATGCACTTCCAAACATCTTAGAAACTTAAAATTTGGTACCAGAGAAGCTGATGACCTCAGGATGCCCAGAAAAATTGAAAATTCTCAAAATTCCTTGAGGTGGCCACGCTGAGAGGTTTCAAATTTGAGGTTCAGCATAAGAACGCAGTCGGATATATTTATCGAAAATGATAACCTATAGGTTTCGTGGGCTTGAAAGTTTTCTGAAAGGCCTAATTTTTACCCCCCCCCCCCCCCCTCCCTGCCCCAAATCAAGATGGCAGCACAATCTGCCAGACAAGCTAGAAAAGTGAAACTTGGCAAAATAGTAGTTTTTAACCTGTAAACGATGGAAAATTCCAAGGTGTTTAAATTTTTCACTTTTTACCCCCCAAAAATATCAAAATATGGAGGCTATTTTAATGACGTGCTGACCTTTGTTTCAAGGTATTTGGTGGCTAAATGGTAAGTTGTATCACAAAACGGATGGCACAATCGAACTGGGCATGACAAGATCTACAGCATTGGTCGTACGACTTTATGTCGTATCACGATTCCTTATATGTTAGATGGAGCTACATTTCTCACTTTTAGGTATTATCTTATAGTTTGAATGCAAAAAATGGTAATCTACAATACCATCATTCAGCCAGTACTTCTGTATGGTTCCGAAGCATGGAGTATAACCAAGAAAGAGCAGCAGCAGTTGCAAGGTTCTGAGAATAAAGTTCATAGAAAAATATATGGCCCGTGGTTTGATCCCATCTCCCAAAGCTGGCAGAAAAGATATAATTATGAGATTTACACCCTCTCTCAACAACACACTATAATGGATGTGATAGAATCCAACAGACTGCACTGGGCTGGACATGTACCAAGGATGCAGGATAACAGAGCACCAGTAGATCTATACAAGGGATCTCTTAATGGGAAAAGACCTTCAGAAAGACCCCGAAGCACCTGGAAGAAGGAGATCAACAAGGTATGCTGGACCCTCCAGATTGATAAATGGAAAGAGCGGGCTCAAGATCGAAAAGGATGGAAGAGGATTCTGAGATCGGCATGGGAACTTCAGGTCCTTCAGAAGCCTACAGAGTGAGTGAGTGAGCGAGTGTATTATCTTATAGTTTGACACATTTATAGGAAAGATAGAATAATCAAATTTGGCGTACACATTGGTACGACCGGTGACCATTTGCCAACCAAATTTTATGATTCCAGCTTCTACATGAGTATGCGGAAAATAAAGGAAAATGTGAAAACTGTACACACATTTCACATTGTTCAAAGTTTCTAACTCAATGTAATGCATAAATACAGGAGATTGCAAACCATCCACTTCATGGTCTGTATCGATAAGTTAGTTAATAAATCAAGCAGAGAAATTGTTCCACCTAATCAATACCTTTATTTATTTTGCCTTTGGCAAATTTAATTCACAAGTAGTACATGTTCCGTTTAGATTGATTAAACATCATCAGCTACACTTTTTGGTTTAGGTAGAAATTCATAAAAGCTTTCCTGCAGTTTGTGTCTCACTTCATTCAACACAAACCCAAAAGATTAACATGTTGCACCATCCTGAGGGGGGTTTCTGTCTTGCACCATATTGGGCAACCATTTCTAATATGTGCGTCCCATTGGGTGACCTAACAATTGCTCCGGCTATTTTCCCCTCAATCATCCATCACTCCTACAGATCATTAAATGGATGAACGCATATTAAAATTGATGCTAAGTGTCGGTAGCTATGTTCGCTTTAAATACTCATCGTATAAACAGTTATCGCATCATAGCATTTTAGCGATGCCGTAACCTTCATTTTTCCTATCACAACATTTGATATGGTAATCCTTAAATTGCCACGCGACACCTCTCAGGGATAATTAAATTGCATCTACGAACCATACTATTTTTTACGTGAGATCAACTGAGACACCACCTTTCCCTTTCAGTAAATTACTATTGATACCATTCATCATCCAGAATCAATTCCAAGCTTTCAAATCCAAATCATTCAAAGAAAAGAAAGAAAATAAATAAAATATTTTTTTTTAAATGAATTAATTCAAAATTATTTATATCATAATGATATTAGCCTATCTCCTAAAATAATAACATCTAAATTGGATAATCTATAATTTATTTCATGATTCCAGAATCATAAAAGAAAATCTACTAATAATTATCAACATCAATTATCTTCTTCCTCTCTAAAAAAAAAAAATTAAATTAAATTTAATCTAACTTCAATCTGATTCAACTATTCTTCTCCATTAGTTAGGCGCATCACAAAAATAAAGATAAGTTCTCTTGATTATAAAAATTGAAAGTACATTTTCTTTCTATTGAAAAACGTATCATATTTTTAGGTTGAAAATAAATCTAAGTCCCTAAGCTTAAGTAATCTCCATTCTAAATATACATATCTGTGTCCATCAGTTTTTGTTTCTTTCCTTTAAAAAAAATAAAATAAAAATGCTTATTTTCATCATTATTAAATTGATATTCTGTCATAAATTCATGTGTTTCTTCCCATGTTATAACGTTAGCAATCGCAAATAAGTTCCAAATATATATCAGCTCAAAATGGCTATTTCAAATATATATAGTTCTTTAAATGAGAAATATTGGTCACCTCGACCATGTCATTTGGTTAAAATATTCAAATAACACCTTAAAATTAAATGTAGGTATCGTGTAAAGAATAATGATAATCGTAGTTCAAATAGAAATTATACCTAACATGTTTTATGGTTTACCAATATTTAATCAGGTATCAAGAATTCCGTAGGAATGCATTTGGTAACCTATTTTATCTAATTGTAGTAGAGATTTAAATTATGGGATTGTTCTATGAATTAAATTCATTCTCGACAACAAACTTCCAATAATATTCAGTACAACGTTGATATATATTATCTATGAAGACAACAAGTTTCCCTTCTTTTATTTCCTACTTGGCTATTTCCTTTGAAGACAGTTTATGGTAACCCATATACGAAATATGCGATGTATTTCATTGTACTCGTGTACCACTAACCCAATATATCTCGCATTACCATATTAATATTTTGCCGCATATGGCAAACATCACCATCGGCCCATAATTCGCCGTATTTACCGCCAAAATTATCCATAAACATATCTATCTCTCCATTTACCAATATTAATTACCATAATATGTCATTATTCATTCTCATAAACATATCACAGCGAATAATTATTCATAATTCCACATTAACATGCCACTCAAATCACAACTTCCCTACGTAAACATTTATCATTTCCAACATGACGGCAAATCATCTTAACATCTCATAAATGTACTGCAACAGTTCTCTTTTGGGTTAGATTTCATATATTATACGCATAAACACGTTAGCCTAAAAATGAAACATATATATAAATCAAACAAGTTAATATGTACTCACATTTCATCGCGTCGTATCAGCACACATATAGGTTATTCAGAAATCAATTATCTTCTTTAAAAATATAAAATTAGGGTTACGTCACTTTATATACGATGTTTCTGTCCCATAATGGTTGAAAATTACATTCTAAATCTCTCCTTGCTCAATTATAAACATTCCTATATTATGGCATTGATTGTAAACTCTGGAAGAAATACCTATTCCCATATTAATAATAATAAGTCAACAAGGACAATCTCATTGCAAAGATGGCAACGACTGTGATTTTATCACGAAGAACTACGTAAAAACAACATACCAATGTTCACTACAAATACAACTACTATAATTACTGCATATTAATTTCAAGAAAATAAAATAACTCTTTGGAACTTATCTTGCGATCACTGACGTTAGATGACTGGCTTTGGCTTCGATGTTGTCATCTTAGGATTGCGTATAACGACTCCATCCTTCGTTACGTCACCATCAGGTTGTAGTTTTGGGACTCGGGATAGTAAAAACAGCTGGGCGGTCTCCGTCGGACAGTCGGCTCCATCCTCGATTTAGCCTCTCATGTTGTAGCAGTCAGTCATATATGAAAGAAACATTTCCAAAGCGGGAATTAATTTCACATCCATACTCTTAGGAATGAGTATCAAGTTTGTATCTAAGATTCAGGTTTTTAGGACAGTAATTCAAGGTTAATTCTTTGCGGCAGTTTAACAGTTAAAATATATCAAGTTAGCTCTCTAAAAATTTCTTTTGTTCGGCTAATCAACCTGTTACCGTGTTTTTGTGGTAGTTAGAGGTGAAAGAAGGTGCGGGGTGGTGAACAGGTCTCAAGCTACGAAAGTAAAATTAATTTAAAATTTAACAAGGTTATATTTTCTTTTCAAACTCAGAAATAACAAGAATGGCAGGTACAGAGTAGCAAGGCAACAAAGAGCAACAATAGTATTTACAGGTTTTGGGCTTCGGGCCCCGAACTTCCAATTCTCGAGCAGTTAGCCCGAATTTACATGTACATAAGGTTTAGCAAAGGGGCAGAAAACCCCAATCATGCCCAGGAGCACTTGCTCCGAATTACACAGTAATACCTCCTAGAGGCACGCAGAAACAAATTGCAAAAGAGCGATCCGCTCTCAAAGTTTTAAGCCTATCACAAGGCCACACCTAACTCTACTTTCAAGCTGTCCTCTAAGGACGTAAGCACAGGGGTAAAATACCCAACCTACTGAGGTCTATTAAGCGATAAAAGGATAATTACATGACCTCTAAAATAACAATTTGAGAGGAGGCGAACTGCACTCCTAATGTATTTGTTTCAAAACCTAATTTGGCTCTAGGCCACTGATGCAAGGGCTAATCCCATACTAAAGAGGTGACTTCAGAAAGAAACAAATTTACATAATGTTAAGGAAGAATAGGTTGAGAAAATAAGTTCACCTCAAAACAATATGAGTGGGAGCTCGAGAGGGTTAAGCACTCTCTATCCCAATATGTAGTTTAAAAAAATAGAATAGATACAAGTTTCTTTACATTTTAAGGAAGGTTACATAATGGAAAAACTTCGGACCCGTCCCGAGAGTTAAACTGCTGAGCAAGCAAGAAAAGAAGTAATTAATCGGCCATTACCTGGTTGTTGACTGCCGCCGAAGAAAGAGGCGCTTCCCGCCCCCTGCTATGTACTTTACACACGAAAAGATGGAACAGAAGTGGCGCAGAGACCCTAAAATCAGCAGTTTATATACTCTCGCGGAAAGTTCGAGGCGTTTTAGGAAGGAAAACACCCGCCCACAATCTTTTATTGGTGGTTAAAGAAAACCCCTACACAAGATGAAGAAGAAACACATCATTGGTGGAAAATTTATTTAAGAAATTCGGGATTGGCTAAATTCAAAACAAGGGGAAAGAAAGGGTTAATATTGCCAACTTAAACAATGACTGAAAGAAATTTAGCAAAGAACAAACTTTTGAAATTAAATTTTCTCCAAAAAAAACAGTTCTTTCACTCCGCACTAGGGTGCACTATTGTTGATCTTCCGTAGTGTCCTCTAGAAGAGAAAGTTCACACTTCTTACTACAAGCAAAACAAAAATACGTCAAAAATGACACAGTTCAAAAACTCCAAAATTTCCAGGTAGTGACATCTTCTGAGAAAGTAGAAAATTAATACCGTAGATAAAGTTCAGACTTCCTCCAGCAGAGGAGTTTCAACTGGCGCAGATTTTAAATAAGCGGCGTGGAGGTGTACCGCCCGGTACACAACCTATACTGCGTTATATTCAACTTGATTCCTCGTACGGTCTTGAGCCTATACTCCGACTACTGTTCGGGTATTTTCTAACTCGCTCTTCACGATATTCGTTCGAATATATTTGATTTCCAAATATTCCTTCGCTTTGCAGGTTCTCCAGCCGGTAATTACTGCAATATCTCCCGAAGATTAACTTTTCTTCTCGAGGATAAATTTACGTCGTTTTTGCGTAACAGATTTTTTTTATTGTTCAGCTACTTCTTCTTTTTTAACAATTTTGAAAACCTTCTATTATTTTATCACGGCCGCATGGATCCTTTATAATTTTCCGTCTCAGTCCGTGATCTAGGCATATTTAATTCATCAAATAAATATCTTTGCCGTCACGTGCATGGCCTTCTTGAATATATACGTTCGTATAATGTATACACTCTGAAATCACGGCCTATTTTACTTAATATATGCATTCTTTTCTGACGTATGGCCCAATTACATAATCTTCGCGATCTCATTACCTTGCGTGGCAAACTTATAATGTTGTATGACAACCTTTATTCCGATATCAGGACGATGAAAACGGTACAATGTCTAACCTTTTAAAATATTAAATTTGTATTTTGTTGGATATTAGTATTATGTGAACTGATTTACTATCTGATAGTGTTGACATTTTACTAACTCAAACTGATGAATACTTACAAATACACGCATCACTATCTCCAAAGATTCAAAAGCTGTGCAGGCTTGATAAGGCAAACCAGATTCATGAAATCTGTTACGAGATTGAACTGCATGAGCAGCACTGTCAACCCTGTGATCTCTTTATGAAGGTGAAGAAAATTACCCATGACTTCAAGCCACATTCATGGGTTATGGAGGATGAAGATGATACCTTCATTGGAGAGAAACAACTGGCCATTGAAAGATGGAAAAGATACCGTGAAAATCTATATGCAGATGTGAGTACCAGAAATGTTTGCAATAAGTACATCCCTAATCAAAGTAACTCAGAACGAGATCCTTCAAAACTGAGGAGAGAAGTAGAAGATGCAATTAAACACCTGAAGAATCATAAAGCATCAGGAAGTGATGGCATCACTGGGGAAATGATCAAGGAAATGGGAGGAGGAAGAGTACATTTAATGCACTTCATCTGTAACAAGATACGGGACATTGGTTGTATGGCAACAAGACTGGCTCATTTCCATCTTCATGCCACTTCACAAAAAAGGGATCAACAAGGAACTGTGGGAATTATCAAACCATCTCACTAATATCACATGCAAGTAAAATATTATTGCATATCATAAATGAAGCTGCTGGGGTATGGGTTGTGCTGAGTAATGACATTCGGAGCACAACTAATGTCTTGAGTGTTATGTAAGGTGTTGCTTATGGGATCAGTTGTGCTGCAGTAGCACCTTCTGGTCCAGTGAGGAAAGCAATGGCAAACTACCTCACTCCTCATCTTGCCTAGTACTCCTCATTTGGGCTATGCCATTGGTTTTTGCGGTTTCCCTATAACTGCATAGCCTTCGGTGGTGCTGTTAGAGGATCCGACCAGCCTCTGGGCTGATGACCTAAGAGACACAGGCACATCATAAATGAACATTTGAAGCCTCCATTAGATATTGTCTCCCATCAGAACAGGCTGGTTTTGTCAAGGGAAGAGGAACCAGAGAAGAGATTCTAAATATTGTCAGTTGGTTGAAAAGGCACATGAATTCAACATTCCTTTGTTTCTATGCTTCATTGACTACCAAAAGACCTTTGATTGTGTTTTTTTGCCAAAGTTGTGGTGTGTTCTAGAGGAAATGCTATATATTTTTTTTGCTAGGGGCTGTACGTCACACTGACACAGATAGGTCTTACGGCGACGATGGGATAGGAAAGGCCTAGGAGTTGGAAGGAAGCGGCCATGGCCTTAATTAAGGTACAGCCCCAGCATTTGCCTGGTGTGAAAATGGGAAACCACGGAAAACCATATTCAGGGCTGCCGATAGTGGGATTCGAACCTACTATCTCCCGGATGCAAGCTCACAGCCGCGCGCCTTTACGCGCACGGCCAACTCGCCCGGTCTAGAGGAAATGGAAATTCCATCTCATCTCACATTACTTATAAAAGGCTTATACGATAACAACTTGGCCAAAGTCAGAGTTGATGGTGATCTATCATCAAGTTTCAAAGTCTCCAAAGGTGTGAGACAAGGATGCATATCACCTCAGTTGTTTAGCATCTATGGTGAATATATCATGAGGCTAAATACAGGAACCGAATCAACGCCTTTGAAATGTGGTGTTGGAGAAGGATGTTGCGAATACCGTGGACAGCCAAGCGAACAAATGATTCTGTCATCTGGGAAATTGGAATACAAGTAGTCTATGCCAAGTTGTGTAGCAGAGAACCCTGCAATTCTTTGGTCACATTATGAGAAGAGAGGATGACAACCTGGAAAAATTAATTGTCCAAGGAAAAGTTTCTGGCACAAGATCACGAGGACAGGTTGCAAAAAGATGGGTTGATCAAGTAAGAGAGATCATGGACTTACCATGGAGAATTACTGTCCAGAAAATGCAAGTTCTTACAGGATGGCATCAGCTTATAAAAGAAACAAAGTCCTTGGGTCATGATACTCAGTCATGAGTGGAACTACTGGAGAGTGAGAGAGATTATTCCATGTGAATCTTAAAACCATCTCTGACATATCACATTTCTTTTTAAGTTAAACCTTTGAAAACGTGGGAGCCATGTCTATTTTGGTTAAAAACTAATGGCAAAATAAAAAAGTATCCGTTAGGTGGAACAATTTCTCTACTTGATTTATTGGTTAAATACAGGAGGTACGAGAAAATATCATAGGATCAACCATGTAGACCACTAAAAATTACGTTTAATGGCGCTATCCGTGTAACGATATAACATACCATTTAGCTGCAGTGAAAATGAAAATCCACAGCCTGTTTCCAGTCATTCGACTGGGTCAGGGATGGAATGAATGAAGCCCCCATCTAGTGGCGAGGATAGGAAATGTGCCGGCTGCTGAAGCCTGTCCCACTCCTTTGGGGCAATGATTAATGAATGACAGATTAAATGAAATGATATTGGAGAGTGTTGCTAGAATTAAAGATGACAGGGAAAACTGGAGTACCGGAGAAAAACCTGTCCTGCCTTCGCTTTGTCCAGCCCAAATCTCACATGGAGTGACCGGGATTTGAACCACGGAACCCAGCGGTAAGAGGCTGCCGCCTGAGCCACGGAGGCTGAATACCGTTTAGCTGCAGTAAATATGGAAATTAAGTTCTAAACTTGTAAACATGCCTATATGTCTTCTTATCTATATAAATAAATGGAAGTCGGTTTGGAGGGGAGAGAGAGAGAGAGAGAGTGTGTGTGTGTGTGTCAACATATTTTTGATGTATTTGATCATACTGGTGACTAAAAAGAGAAACATTCAGGAATGTGCAAAAACGCTACATCATGCATTGAAGGCTACTTGTGTACCAATGTTACCCAGTACAGTATACGAGCAGAATTATTATTTATTACTTATAATAACGTAGAAAACTAATAAAATTATTTTTAAACAATTAAGAGACTTATTACATTGAAGGAATTGGAAAATAATAGCTTGCTCAAATGGGTAGGTCATGTCTGCAGTTGAAACAATCTGCATTCTTCTTCAAACACAGTGCTGCTCGGTCATGGCCATCCATCAACGGCTGTTAATTTCAGTTGACCACCAGCCATAAAACATAGATTGCATGGTTGCTGGGTAACATAGCTTGGCCATCAATCCGTCCCTCCATCCCTCCATCCCTCCATCCCTCCCTCCCTCCCTCCCTCCCTCCCTCCCTCCATCCATCCATCCATCCATCCATCCATCCATCCATCCATCCATCCATCCATCCATCCATCCATCCATCCATCCATCCATCCATCCATCCATCCATCCATCCATCCATCCATCCATCCATCCATCCATCCATCCATCCATCCATCCATCCATCCATCCATCCATCCATCCATCCATCCATCCATCCATCCATCCATCCATCCATCCATCCATCCATCCATCCATCCATCCATCCATCCATCCATCCATCCATCCATCCATCCATCCATCCATCCATCCATCCATCCATCCATCCATCCATCCATCCATCCATCCATCCATCCATCCATCCATCCATCCATCCATCCATCCATCCATCCATCCATCCATCCATCCATCCATCCATCCATCCATCCATCCATCCATCCATCCATCCATCCATCCATCCATCCATCCATCCATCCATCCATCCATCCATCCATCCATCCATCCATCCATCCATCCATCCATCCATCCATCCATCCATCCATCCATCCATCCATCCATCCATCCATCCATCCATCCATCCATCCATCCATCCATCCATCCATCCATCCATCCATCCATCCATCCATCCATCCATCCATCCATCCATCCATCCATCCATCCATCCATCCATCCATCCATCCATCCATCCATCCATCCATCCATCCATCCATCCATCCATCCATCCATCCATCCATCCATCCATCCATCCATCCATCCATCCATCCATCCATCCATCCATCCATCCATCCATCCATCCATCCATCCATCCATCCATCCATCCATCCATCCATCCATCCATCCATCCATCCATCCATCCATCCATCCATCCATCCATCCATCCATCCATCCATCCATCCATCCATCCATCCATCCATCCATCCATCCATCCATCCATCCATCCATCCATCCATCCATCCATCCATCCATCCATCCATCCATCCATCCATCCATCCATCCATCCATCCATCCATCCATCCATCCATCCATCCATCCATCCATCCATCCATCCATCCATCCATCCATCCATCCATCCATCCATCCATCCATCCATCCATCCATCCATCCATCCATCCATCCATCCATCCATCCATCCATCCATCCATCCATCCATCCATCCATCCATCCATCCATCCATCCATCCATCCATCCATCCATCCATCCATCCATCCATCCATCCATCCATCCATCCATCCATCCATCCATCCATCCATCCATCCATCCATCCATCCATCCATCCATCCATCCATCCATCCATCCATCCATCCATCCATCCATCCATCCATCCATCCATCCATCCATCCATCCATCCATCCATCCATCCATCCATCCATCCATCCATCCATCCATCCATCCATCCATCCATCCATCCATCCATCCATCCATCCATCCATCCATCCATCCATCCATCCATCCATCCATCCATCCATCCATCCATCCATCCATCCATCCATCCATCCATCCATCCATCCATCCATCCATCCATCCATCCATCCATCCATCCATCCATCCATCCATCCATCCATCCATCCATCCATCCATCCATCCATCCATCCATCCATCCATCCATCCATCCATCCATCCATCCATCCATCCATCCATCCATCCATCCATCCATCCATCCATCCATCCATCCATCCATCCATCCATCCATCCATCCATCCATCCATCCATCCATCCATCCATCCATCCATCCATCCATCCATCCATCCATCCATCCCAAAAGGAATTACAAATATATTTGATAAAGGTAAAGAAATCCATGTTGAGAAAACACAATATAAATTACAATACATATGATGTTGATTCATTATTATTATTATTAGTATTATTATTGCTGCCTATCCTTCAAACATGCGTCTGAAAATAAATGCCTTAGCTACAGGATGTAGCAAAAATGCTACACTCATATTTCATGACTTTTTAGTAACAAATATTGTAAATTAAACTTTATTAGACATTTATGCTAAAAGTTAAGTATATTGTGGATAGTGCAGTATTTTTTGTTAAACTTCAATCGTCAGCGAATCACCTAGAATTATATTTCAATGCTACTCATGCATGTTCAGCTGCCATGACACATGTCCAACTGCCTCAGGCTAAGATAACATAGCACATAGATGGAGAAAATCATTGCCCTTAGCCCCCTGTAGCATAATTTCTGGAAGTACAGATTTCAAAGGTATTATGTACATAACTAGGTTTGCCATCTTTTAGCATATTACTGAACTACAAGAAGAAGAATATTATGTAGCGAGAACTCTATACCAGAGAAGGTGATGACCTCAGGATCCCTAGAAATATAGAAAATTCTCAAAATTCCCTAAGGGGGCCACGCTGGGGGGTTTCAAATTTGGGGCTCAGCATAGGAATGCAATTGAATATATTTATCCAAAACTATAACCTATAGGTTTCATGGACTGAAAAGTCACCTGAAAGTCCTCATTTATACACCCCTGCCCCCAAATCAAGACGGCGGCACAATCTGCCAGGTGAGCTAGAAAATTGAAATTTGGTAAAATTATAGCTTTTAGCCGGTAACCAACAGAGAAATTCCAAGATGTTCAAATTTTTCACTTTTTACCTGCAAAAAATATCAAAATACGGAGGCAATTGTAATGACGGTACAGACCTTTGTGTCAAGGTATTTGGTGGCTAAACGGTAAGTCGTATCACAAAACTGATGGCACAATCTCAGTTCAACTTGGAGTATTCTACAACTTTGGTCCTATGACTTTTTGTCATATTTCTACCACTTATACTTCAGATTTGTCTGTATTTCTAGATTGTATACAAATTTTGTACTTTTTACATGTATATTTCATAGTTTGACACACTGATAGGAAAGATAGTATCATCAAATTCGGCACGAACATTGACCCACCTAGTGGCCATATTCTATGGGCTGATTACAGAAACGTTTTAAACCTCAGGCAAAGTCTACCTAAACAACTTTTAACTCAAACACAATCTTCCATTGCATAAATAATGTTCAGCTGGTGTTCAGCTGGATGTCGTTGAAAGTTTCAATATTGGTTTGAAAATGGAAATAGAAGTATCTTCCATGCAACTCTTTGCTTGTCGCAACCAATGAAATTTGTCAGTGCATGTGCCAAACGTTAGTCAGCAATCTTCTTTCTACGCATTACTCAAATATGGCTTGCCCACAGGTACGAATATCGCTTTCAGTGGAAATAAAATCTCATAATACTATCAATACTAAAGTGACACGCCACTGTACGAGGAAGTTTAGCTTCGATTATGGTGTTTTTGGTGAGTGTAATCTAAATAGCTTCAGTAAAGGAAATATGAAACTATAATACTCTGTAACCAAATGAGTTGTATGGGCCATATAGATGTAGCTTGCATTCTAGAGATCATACGTTTGAAACACACCGTCAGCAGCCCTGGAGATTGTTTTCCATTTTTACACCGGGCAAATACTGGGGCTGTTGTTATGACTACAGCTCTTCCTTCCCAGTCCTTGCCTTTTCCTGTCTCATAGTTGCTGAAAACTTACCCAAATTAGCGCGCTGATTATCCAAAAAAAAGTCCACACACACACAACCTACTTTTTAGTGCCCCTATTATGTGTGCTTATTGGGCAGGAAATTTAATCCCTCCTGGTTGTTGTATGTGACAGCCCTCTCACAGATTGGGACAAGTTATTCTGATATGGCTATGGATTTAGTCGAAGTGACCTATAATTCCGGGGAAATTATCCCAAATAAAATATATTGGTTGCCAAAAATTGTAAAGTTGACAGTTACTGGACTGTCCCTTATCTTATGTGTTTCATGGTACATAACCTCTGATTGTGATTCAGTCCTAAAATTTGAGGTTAAACAGTGTTCTCAGCAGTGTTTAAACATGGCTAGTTGAACATAGGTTTTAGACAGTGTCTAAGGCCCGTATTCACCAACATCAGTTACTTTTACTATTATCTTAGTAGATTTCCAAAACTCGGATGTCATTATCTTGGATAACGTTCACTTCCGTATTTACTACAAAATTTATTATATCGGTTTACCAAAACTAAGTTTTCGTTTCAATCTGAGTTTGAACCGCAAAGTTTTCATACTGACGCATGGAAAACAAATGACCACGTGCTGCTGCCACCATCGAAATGTAAACAAGTTTTTGATTCCATTCAGGGTTTGCAAATAATTTGCATAAATTATGTCTGCTTTAGAACATTATCAAAGAAAGAAGCTCAATATGACTTTCCAAGAGAGTGAATTTTATTGAATTTGGTGGCAGAAAGCATTAACAACATAGGGAATAAACAAAGCAAATTATAGTCTAATTATTGTATATTTCATTCAGAAATATGGCAGTATTTCTTAATTCTTCATTAACCCCTCAGCGTCGCAGCCATCTAAATAGCTTCCTACCCCGCGGCCGGATGAGATTTCAACTACGCGCGACTGAAAAACATCGATTCACTTAAAGCATTACTGCAAGTATAAGAGTAGCCCGATTTTCACGAAATTTGGAATTCCTTATGACAGAACTATATACATGTAGATAATTACATAATTGTTTCACATTTCCTTAGTAATTTCGTTCCGTGTGATAGAGTTCGAAGCACTCTTTGAGACAGGGACTCAAGTCACACTCCTGGCAGCCGTACACTGACGTCTTCTTTTCGCCGTGTTTTGAACACAGGATACAATGTCTCTGAGGTTTGGATTTCCAACTCTTGGGTGCTAATTTCCTGATAAAATATCTTTCCTGCAACCTTGGAACTGTATTATCTGATGCGCGCCGGCCTTGAATATTTCGTTCCCCTCCCGAGCGAGCGTATTTTGTAAACAAACCTTTCACCAGCTGAACCCGATAAGGTAATTGCTTAATATTTGTCTCTGTGACCTGTGTGAGTAATATTAGAGAATTTAGCAATCAGAATTCACCGTTGAAAACTTCTCTTCGACCTGTATAATTATCTATAGTCTCTTACACGAAATTTCCAAGTACTGTTTCCTCCTCATCGTCACTCTCATCATTTATCACTGGTACATCATTTATTTCATTATCACTGCTGCTTATACTGTCACTACTACTTCCGACTAAACTTTCATCTGAATTATACAATATTTCAAGCACGTTACTGTCAGTCATACCACAGCTGAGCGCGGCGCGTCACACGGACTGGTGAAGCTGCAGCGAGACCGAAAACAACAGGACGAAACTGAATGAGGGGAATAACATTTATGACGAAACAAACCAACTCGATACATATTTCAGATAAAAGGTCGAGACATCGTCTTTCAAGCGAGATATATACCATGAACAACTGGTTCTCGTATCGTATGACAGAAAGCAGCACTAACTGAAGCCTACACAGAGCGCTCGTGGAGAGTTATGAAAATATTACAAGCTGAGAAATAAAGACAAATATAATAAATAAACCGCCCTCCCAATGTACAAATAGAGCAAAGAGCATCACACGAAAAGACAAACTTCTCAGATCATCATTTCTTTATTTTATTCTGTGGGAAAGAATGAAGCAAACTGACTTCAAAAAAAGCAAGAGATTAGTGCTCAGACTTATTTGACAAATAATTATCCTTGCAAAAACAACTACATTATAACGATTTTTCAATTCTTATTTACAACAGTGATAAACCCGAAACTGTCTTCTTGGAAACAAAACAATTTGCATATCCATAACTACAAAACTCTTCGCCCTATAGCCGTAAATGTGAAACCATGTATGGGTCTATACCACGTATAGAGGTCGGCGGCTACGGAAGAAAAGAGGGTCTATACCACGTATAGAGGTCGGCGCTGAGGGGTTAAAAGACACCCAGTCTTGTACCGTACAAGATATAAGCTATAATCCAGAATACTCTTAGGCCTACCTGTGTGTTCGGAATTCCATGTTATGTTCGATCGTGGATAACACTGACAGTGTCAAAGCTTTAGATAACTTAAACCGTGTCTAAAAATCAGTGTCGTTGTAGTCCTGAAAATATGTTGTACGTTCTTTTATCCACCTAGGACGTTTATTGATTCCATAATCTTGATCATATTACTAGTCACTGTGATTTTCCCTTTTAATTAAATATTCCTGGCGTAGGGATGTGGCGACCCCATCGCCCAGTGGGCAACCACTGCAATCAGCCTCCTGAGTATTGGCGGGTAAACCATAGACTTAACTGACATGAGGAAATGCATGTCAGGCACCGACCATCTAGTGCATAACAAAGTATTGACGCGAAGATCCATGGTAGACCTAGCAAGCCAGTGGTAACGTCTTCGAATTGCTTTCAACAATCAAATGAGCCTCGGATGGAGATAAAAAATAATACCGAAATTGACAAAGTCTTCGAGCAGATCTGGCAGGTATGACGGCCAACCTGGCTCCGATGAAAGACAGATATGTCCGAAGAACAGTGTAAGAATTGGGACTATGAATTTTTTGACCCTGACTGGAAAAACTGAAGAATTTATCTATATGACGAAGAGGAAAAATCTATCCATATTGGGAATGAGTGAAACAAAATGGAGAAAGGCAGGTAGCAAGATTCTCAGAGATGGCTACAAATTTGTATAGAGTGGACGCGAGGAAGAGGCCAGAAATGGTGTAGCTTTCCTGATAACAAAAGTCATGGACGCCATTACTGAAGTATCCTATAAGAATGATGGGATCATTAAATTATCTATGCAGCTGGAGTCCACAAATTACACGGTAGTGCAGGTATATGCACCACAGGTTGGATGTAGTGCTCAAGAGAAGGATCAATTCTGTCAAGATCTAGAAGATATAATTTATGAAGAAAATGTCATCATCATTGGGGACTTAAATGCACAAGTTGGGACAGACAGGCTTGGTTATGAGGAAATCATTGGACCACATGGGTTTGGGAACAGAAATGCAGAAGGCGAACAACTGCTTGATTTATGCAGAAGAAATGGATTGATCATCAGAAATACCTTCTTCCAAAAACAAGACAGCCACAAGATAATAAGATATAGCTGGGATGGAAAACATAAGTCTCTCATCGACTATATCATCACTAACAAAGGAGGAGGGAAATATGTAACTGATGTCAAAGTTATCCCCAATGAGAGTATGGACAGTGATAATAGATTATTGATTGCAGACCTAAATCATGTAGCTAACAGAACCCCGAAGAAAAGAAAAAGAAAGCGTAAAGTGAAGACTTGGAAATGAGAAGAAACCAATCTGAAGGAAGAATGTGTTACGGAGATTTCCGTGGTAGTTAGAGGTGAAAGAAGGTGCTGGGATGAATAGGTCTCAACTTACGAAATTAAAGTTAATTTAAAATTTAACAAGGTTATATTTTCTTTTCAAGATCAAGAAATAACAAGTATAACAGGTATTCAGTAGCCTATCAACCAATTAAGAATGTACAATTACAGTTTGCTACAGGATTTGGGCTTTGAGCCCCAGACTCACAATTCTTGAGCAATTAGCCCAACTTTACTTATGTATAAGGTTCAACAAAGGGGCAGAAAACCCCAATCATACCAAGGAGCACTAGCTCCCAATTACCCAGTAAAGCCTCCTCGAGGCACACAGAACCCAAATTTAAGAAAGAGCAACCCGCTCTCAAAGTTCAAGCCCATCAACGGCCACACCAAACTCCACCTTCAAGCTGTCCTCCAGACACACAAAAACAGGGATAAAAATACCCAACCTACTGAGGCCTATTCAGTAAAGAAACAGGACAATGACATGGCCCCAAAATACCAACTTGAGTGGAGGCGTACTCAGCACTCCTAATACACTTTATTAAAACCTAATTTGGCCCTAGGCCGCTTATGCAAGGGCTAATCCCATACTACGGAGGTGACACGAAATAAAACTTTATTACATTACGAAGAGATGGGAAACTGTTATAAAAATGTAGTCACCTCAAAACAATATGAGTGGGAGCTCGAGAGGGTTAGGCACTCTCTATCCCAATTTGTAGTTAAGGAGACAGAACTTTATACCAAGTGTCTTTTACATTTTAAAGGAAGGTTACATGATAAAAGTTTCGAACCTGCCCCGAGGGTTAAACTGCTGAGCTAGCAAACAAAGAAGTTATTAAAAGGCCATTACCTGATGGATGAACTGCCACCTGAAGAAAGGGGCGCTTCCCGCCCCCTGCTATATAATCACACTAGGAAAGATGTTACTGAAGTGGCCCCGAAACCAGAAAAACAGCAGTTTATATATCCTCGTGGAAGATTCGAGACGTTTCATGAATGATTACAACCCGCCCACAAAATTTTATTGGTTACCGAACACAGTTACAGAGCAGGTTGGGGAAGAAAGCCCCGATTGGTCGAAAATGAATTTAAGAAATTCGGGATTGGCTAATTTCAAAACTGGCGGAACGAACGGATTAACATTGCCAACTCAAACAATGACAGAAAGAAATTTAACAAAGAACAAACTTATGACTACAAAATTTCTTCAAAAAAAAAGTTCCTTCACTTCGCACTAGGGTGCACAATTGTAGTTCTTAAGTGGTGCCATCTAGAAGAGAATGTTCACACTTCTTGCTACAGAGAAAACAAAAACGAATCGAAACTGACATAGTTCAGAACACTTCAAAATTTACAGTAGGGACATCTTCTGAGAAATCTTAGAATTAATGTGGTTGTTAAAGTTCAGGCTTCCTCCAGTAGAGGAGTTTCAGAATGTATAAAATAAGGATACAGAGACACTTACCAAAAGGGGAAATGAATACAGTAGAAGAAGAATGGAAATTTTTTTGAAGATACTTTGGTGGGTAAAACTAAAGACTTATGTGGAGTAACGGGATCGACCATGAAAGAATAAGAGACACCTTGGTGGAATGACAGTCGGATTGGCTATAAAGGAGAGAAATTGGGCAAAAAGGATTCTAGACAAAGAAAAGCAAACAGATGCACAAGATCCAGGTGGCCAAGAAATGACTAAACTACAGGAACTCTATGGGGCAAAAAAAACTACAGCTAAGAGGATAGTAAGAGAAGAGAAAGAGAAAAAAATGGAATGAGTTTGTGGAAAAGTTGGAAGAGGACAGCAGAGGAAACAAACTTATTTACAGAGTAATTAAAAACAAGCAAAATAACCTAGAAGACATCAAGGTAATAGAGCAGGACAGTGGATCAGTAGTACAAGAGGAAGATGGAATCAGGAGAGAATTCAAGACATTCTTTGACAAGCTCCTGAATGGAGAGGCATGAAATGTTATTCAAAACAGAAGAATCTGGAAAAAGGGAAGAGCCCAGCAAAATTATCTAGCCACCAATCACATGGCTGGAGATAGAGAAGAACCTTAAAAGTATGAAGAAAGGGAAAGCTGTAGGAATAGATGCGTTGAGTGTGGACATGTTGAGAGCAGGAGAGCAATCCAGTGGCTATATAAGCTCCTAATGTAGTATGGAAACAAAATACCATCCCAGAAGACTGGATGAAAGGTATAATTGTACCTATATTCAAGAAAGGCAGCAGACAGAAATGTACCAACTACTGTGGCATCACTCTACTCCTTCATTTACTAAAAATTCTGGAAAAAATTATAGAGGATAGATTGCAAGAAATTGTGGAACATGTTTTAGAGGAGGAACAATATGTCTTTAGGCCTGGAAGATCAATAACAGATCCTATATTTGCTGTCAAGATGCTAATGGAAAAGCATTGGAAAAAAGAGAAGCCTTTATATCTACTGTTCCTTGACATCGAAAAGGCTTATGACAGCATACCAAAGGAGCTTACTTGGGAGTGCCTGAGAAAGCTCAAACTTCGAGACAGTCTGATTTCAAAAGTTAAGGTGCTTTACGAGAAAACCAGAAGTTGTGTACAAGTTGGTTCTAAACTGTCAGACTGGTTTGAGACAAAAAGGGGAGTACAACAAGGTAGTACTTTGTCACCCCTATTATTTATCATTGTAATGGACACCATATTAAAGGCGCTAAAAGAAAAGGGGCAACAAGACTTGATGAAAGCATTTGTATTTGCAGATGATTTAGTAATTTGGGGTAACTCAGAGAAAGATGTGCAAGAGAGACTGCAGGGGTGGAGTCAGGAGTTTGAGAGATATGGATTAAACATCAGCAAGGCTAAAACGGTGATGTTGAAGGTACAGAAGGGTGACAATCAGCCAAAAATCGTGGTAAGTGGCACTAAGTTGGACAGTGTCACAGAATTTAAGTACTTGGGTAGTATAATATCCAAGGATAACTTAGCTAAATATGAAGTAAACAGCCGAATCAGCAAAGCAATACATTTTAACCTCCAAGTAAGGCAGCTACTATGGGATAAATAAGTACCACTCAAAACCAAGATGACACTGTATAAATCATACTACACCCCTATCCTCACATACACCCTGAAAACTGCTACATTAATAAGAAAGGACAACTCGAAACTCCAAGCAGCAGAAATAAAGTCCCTATGCACAATGATCCAGATGACCAGGAAGAATAAAATCAGGAATGAGAAAGTCAGAGTAGACGTAGGACTAGAAGACTCCTTACTCCAGAATATCCAAAAGGCAACACTGAAGTGGTTTGGTCATGTGAAAAGAATGAGTGCCACTAGGTCTGTAATAAAGGAGTATGGAAGAGAAATAAGGGGAAAGAGACCAGTGGGCAGACTTAGAGAAAAATGGACAGGCTTAGTGAAGAAGGATTGGGAGCGGATTGTGAACGAAGCATGGTTCATGGACCGAATAGAATGGAAGGGGCTCATATAGCACACCTGGGAAACTGGAGTTTTTCAACGATGATGATGAATTAAATATTCCAGCCATCTACGAGCTGCCATCTTGGAAAACTATCTTAGATTCCAATTTTACCAGCTAATCGATCTCCGGTAAAATTTTAAACTGAGATAATACCCGTTATCCAAGATAATGTTGTTGGTGAATGCAAACTTAACTGCTATCTCAGTTTACATAGCTTTTAACCAAGATAAAAACTTTTATTTGCATTGATGAATTCGGTCCAAAGTGATAAATAACGTCTTTGCAATGCGGCAGCCATAGTTAGACATTGTTTAACTGTAAACATAGTCTAAATACCATTCCTGCAATCGGCCCTATGTTTCTAGCTGTTACATAAGTATCTGAAGAGTAATGCAGTGTGTGAAAACTGTACCCAAATTTTGTCCTATTCAACGTTTTTAACTTGATCTAACCTGTAAATATGAGATATGAGAGAATGTCATGGGACCAACTATGTAAATTGCTAAAAGGGGTGTCTTACTATGCAATCCGTTTATCGATATGACTTACTGTTTAACAGCAGTTAATTTGTAAATGAAAGTCTGCAATATTGTAAACGTGCATATACTTTCGTATATTGATCTATATATATATATATATATATTTTTTTTTTTTTTCTTCATTGAAGTTAATTTGTGTTGATCTAGAAAGGGGCTGTCAGCCATTATAATTAATACTTAACAATTGATAGTGACTGACTGTAAAAGGGGTGTCTGAAATTGCAATCCATACTCTCCACATGGACTTTGACCAGCAGTAGGAATGGGGCCCTTCTTGAACTCCTGTGTAACTGGCATTAGTAAGGAGGGCCTACTATTGTTACAAAACTTGGAAAAGAGCTAACAGGCTCTCAGTTTCTTCTATCCTATTCCAGGCAATATCCAAAAATTACAATCACTCGCCCATCAAGACACAATTTACAAATTGAAAGATAATGTTATACAGGGGTATCTAGTACCCAACCTACAGGGCCTTTGCGGGAAAGAACAGGTTAAGTAAATGGCCCGAAACACAAACTGAATGGAGGCGTTTACTTGCACTCCTAGATATGAACACTAAAACAACCTCAGGGGCTCTAGGCCGATGAAACAGGGGCTTTCCCAAACTACTGAGGTGACTCGTATAGAAATTACTTTAACACATTACAGAAGGAAAAACAGTTACAAAACGTAGTCACCTCAAACCAAGATGAAGGGGGCTCAAGAGGGTACATCACTCTCTATCCCCGATTTACAGTTAAAGATTTTATGAAATGTTTACATTAGCTGGAAGAAAGTTACATTTTAGAAGAGATTGTTACACAACTAAAGATTCGGACCTGTCCCTCGGATTAAACTGCGGAGGTAGGAAGAAAGAATGAAGTTAAGTGGCCATTACCTTATAGATGTTCTAGCTGCCGACGAAAGAGGCCGCCCGCCTCTTGCTTAACCACACACACTCTCAGAAAGACGACGTTCAATTGGCCAAGAAACGTGAAAAGCCGCAGTTTATAAACCATCAGGGAAGGTTTGAGATCATTCAAGACTCGACCAACCACACCCTCTCAATTTAATTGGTCAATTTCAAAGTTACACTCAGAATCGAACAAGAAGCCCGTGATAGGTTGAAAATTAATTACAGAAATTAATGATTGGCTAAATTCAAAACTGGTGGGGAAAAAAGGGAAATATTGCCTACCCAAAAATAAATGAACATCAATCAGTTACAAAAACCTAGAAATACCAAACTTCTTTAAATTATAACTTTTTACATCTCGCACCAGGGTGCATGATCATAGTTTTTTTTGGTAGAGTCATCTATGGAAGAATGTCCAAACTTCTTGATAAATGACAAACAAAACAAGGAGAAATTCACTGAGGCCAGGAAACAGCACAACAACAAAATTACATAACATTTCAGTGGTGACATCTTCTGATTAAAGTTCTAAGTTCCTGTTGTAGTAGTTTCCACCTTAGTTCAATAGAGGAGTTCATTTCGGCGCTATTTTTGAATGCGCGGCGTTGAGGTGTACCTCCCGGTACAATAATAACAGCATAACTTAGTTTTGAATGGCAGTACGGAAGGTGCCTGCCATAATAATGAAAACTCCTCTACTTGAATGTGTCTGGAAGTAGGAAAGGGGGCCTGCCATTGTAACAAAATCCCCAAATCGATTATAATGAAAACTTCCCAACTCGATTCTGAATGGCAGTGGGCAAATGAGCCTTCCGTTATCACAACTGCACAGCTCGCACATTACATTAGAAAACAACATATGGGGTTCTCTCAGTGCTGTTTCTTGAATAACGCTAGGAAATGGGCATTTTAACTCTTTCGCTGTGCTATTTTTAAACAGAATGCTTACAGAAAACTTAATTTTTTTCATAATTTCCAAATGAACTGAAACTTCATTTTTTTAAAGGTTAGTGACATTCAACACCATTGCACCATTTTTAACTCAACTTTGGCAAACTAGCAGTGAGATTTGACCTTGAAACACACATTACTGTGATACATCTCAAAACATGGAACTGGACACATTGCAAGCCGTCCTTTCTTTGAAAATTTTGCTGGTAATATGTAACAAACAACGCAATTAGGTTTGTAACTCTTGTCCTGCTGCTCCCCAAGAAAGTGCCTCTCCATCAGGCGCGCTTGAGGTATGTAATCAGAAGGTCTTCCTCGTTTTGCCAGAGGACTGCGCTGATACTCTCGTAGAAGTCCCATTATGACAGAATTTCTGAAGTCAGGAGCACTAATTGCCCTCTTTTGAAGCGTATTGTACAATATTCTTCCATTTATTAGTGCAGTTTCAATGAGAAAATACCACAAGATCTGATACCACTTGAGTTTCGTGTGTACAAATGCATAGTTAGTTTTCAATTGATCAAATTTATTAACGCCGTTCATTTCATGGTTGTAATTTACAACTAACTTGGGTTTTTCAACAGTTGCATGGTCACTTTCACCTTTTTTTTGACCTCTTCTGAATCTTCACGATCTCAGATGTGTGAATGGTTGATAACATGTTTACCTGGCCAGTATCTTTCCACGCGCACGCTAGCATTTCTTTTGTGGAAGATGCCAAAACTTAGGTTTTTGCCCTTTCTTCATTTTCATTGTTTTCATTTCTTGATGTAGTCCTTTGCGGTTACATCTCACTGTCCCGCAGGCACCTATGTTCTTCTCAGAAAGCTAGATGAAAAGCGCTGGGCTTGAAAAAAAATTGTCCACATACACAATTCTGCCAGTATTCTCAAAATCCTCAGTCAGGCTTCTTACCACTTTCTCTCCCAAAGTTTCCCCAGGGACTGACTCATCACTGTCCTTTCCTACATAAGTCTGAAACTTGCAAAGGTAACCACTTTTACTGTCGCAAATTGACCACAATTTTTCACCCCATTTTGTCGATGACTTTGAAGGAATGTATTGCTTACACCACAGCCTTCCCGTAAACTTCAGCGTAGACTTATCAACTGATAGGCATTTTCCAGTTGAAACATGCTCCAGGTACATATTTTCTACAATAGAAATGACAGGTCTTATCTTGAATAATGGATCATAACCTGGCGACCCCTTAGCAATGTGGTTTTCATTTGTATTTGAAATGTATGAAGCTTCGAAGAAGGCAGTATTTGTCTCGTGACATCACTTGGCCAAAATTAGGCTTAGCAGTAAGCCAATATTGTTTGGAAAAGTAAGTCTGTAATGTTGATTTACAGCACAATCCCATCCTAATATCAATAACCACCATTGCCTGAATATCTTCTATTGTGCATTCAGTCCATCAATTAAACCTCGAACACAGAGGAAAATCAAATGTTTTATCTAAACACTGCTCAGCATATCTGTTTCCATTACTGTATGCTCAAACACTGAACGCGGCATAAATTGAAGAAATGCCTTGTATGAGTCATCAAAATTCGAAACTTCGCTTTTCACTGTTGTATCAAAATTAGTCTGTCACATAATTTCATTTTTGTAATTCTTATGTCATCACTAATATCCCACCAGTCTGATACAAAATGAAGATCTTCCTCATTGGCACTTTCTTCAAACAAACACTATGTACATCATCACTTGTTCAGAACATCTCAGGTTTGAATCAGATGTCACAGGAAGCTCTTGCAACTGCAATGCATTGGTTTTCATCCAATAGGCTGTTGTGCAATCAGGATAAAACTCAATTTCTCACGCTAGGATTATCCAAAGATATTGAAAGTCAGTCAGTCAAACTTTTGGGATTTCATATTGATGCCAAATTGAACTGGAAACACACATTGATCATGTTTGTAAAAAAATATTACCATTGGCCTATCTGATATGAAAATTGAGGGATTTAGTTACCAGTGACTACCTAAGGATAGCATATTTTGGTCTCTTCCAATCACACATTACTTATGGACTGTTATTATGGGGGCATGTATATAATATTCTTCTAATACAGAAAAAGGTTGCCCCAACAATGTGTAGGGCTGGTGCAATTGACCGTTGTCGACCTCTTTTCATTAAGCTTAAAATACTGACAGTTATAAATTTGTATATTTATATATCTTTGACATATGTTAAAAACAACATAATTGAAGCCAGTACTAGGGAAAACATTCACCTTCATGATACTTGGGGCAAGGCATCATTGACATCCCAATTCACAGGCTGTCAAAAACTGCTCACTCACATAAAATCAGTTGCTTAAGATTATTTAATAAATGACCACATTCTGCACGGTCCATTCCTTTAAGTAATTTTAAAAGAAGAATGTATGATTCTTAGAAATTAGAATGAATTCTTAGAAATGCATAATGTTAGTATTAAGTTTTAATAAAAGGTGTATGTTCATTTAGCCTTAGTAATATTTGTTACGGAGTTATCCGTGGTAGTTAGAGGTGAAAGAAGGTGCTGGGTGGAATAGGTCTCAACAACGAAATTAAAATTAATTAAAAATTTAACAAAGGTTATATTTTCTTTTCGAGATCAAGAAATAACAAGTATAACAGGAACTCAGTTGTATATCAACAAATTAAGAATGTACAATTACAATTTGTTAATGGTTTTGGGCTTCGAGCCCCCAGACACACAATCCTTGAGCAAAGAGCCCAACTTTACTTATGTATAAGGTTCAACAAAGGGGCAGAAAACCCCAATCATACCAAGGAGCACTAGCTCCCAATTACCCAGTAAAGCCTCCTCGAGGCACACAGAACCCAAATTTAAGAAAGAGCAACCCGCTCTCAAAGTTCAAGCCCATCAACGGCCACACCAAACTCCACCTTCAAGCTGTCCTCCGGACACACAAAAACAGGGGTAAAAATACCCAACCTACTGAGGCCTATTCAGTAAAGAAACAGGACAATGACATGGCCCCAAAATACCAACTTGAGTGGAGGCGTACTCAGCACTCCTAATACACTTTATTAAAACCTAATTTGGCCCTAGGCCGCTTATGCAAGGGCTAATCCCATACTACGGAGGTGACACGAAATAAAACTTTATTACATTACGAAGAGATGGGAAACTGTTATAAAAATGTAGTCACCTCAAAACAATATGAGTGGGAGCTCGAGAGGGTTAGGCACTCTCTATCCCAATTTGTAGTTAAGGAGACAGAACTTTATACCAAGTGTCTTTTACATTTTAAAGGAATGTTACATGATAAAAGTTTCGTACCTGCCCCGAGGGTTAAACTGCTGAGCTAGCAAACAAAGAAGTTATTAAAAGGCCATTACCTGATGGATGAACTGCCGCCTGAAGAAAGGGGCGCTTCCCGCCCCCTGCTATATAGTCACACTAGGAAAGATGTTACTGAAGTGGCCCCGAAACCAGAAAAACAGCAGTTTATATATCCTCGTGGAAGATTCGAGACGTTTCATGAATGATTACAACCCGCCCACAAAATTTTATTGGTTACCGAACACAGTTACAGAGCAGGTTGGGGAAGAAAGCCCCGATTGGTCGAAAATGAATTTAAGAAATTCGGGATTGGCTAATTTCAAAACTGGCGGAACGAACGGATTAACATTGCCAACTCAAACAATGACAGAAAGAAATTTAACAAAGAACAAACTTATGACTACAAAATTTCTTCAAAAAAAAAAGTTCCTTCACTTCGCACTAGGGTGCACAATTGTAGTTCTTAAGTGGTGCCATCTAGAAGAGAATGTTCACACTTCTTGCTACAGAGAAAACAAAAACGAATCGAAACTGACATAGTTCAGAACACTTCAAAATTTACAGTAGGGACATCTTCTGAGAAATCTTAGAATTAATGTGGTTGTTAAAGTTCAGGCTTCCTCCAGTAGAGGAGTTTCAACTGGCGCAATGTTTGAATTAGCGGCGTGGAGGTGTACCGCCCGGTACAATATTAAGTACTAAATTATTATCAGTTGACGAAGCCTATTTCATTGTATATGGTCAATGGCAAATAAAGCTTCTTGATTCTTGATTGTCCAAATTTACTGAACAGTCTGAATCTGAATCGGCCAGTAAAAGATTGAAGATTTCTTCACTGTCATTACTAATGTTGTTCCGCATACTCATAGCTGCTGAGTGAAGCCTACTATCGGCCAGACAGCTGAGGAATGTTGGCGGGCGGGTGAAAGATAACAAATAAACATAGGTCCAGTATTGGCGGCAACGTTTTCAAACAGTGTTTAGTACATAGTCAATACATGACTATAGATGTTTGTATTATTAAATGCGCTTTTATTAAATAAGCACGCGGAAACTATAGCAGGAAAGTACCAAGTCAACAAAAGTCAATTACCGCAGCGAATGCTATAGGGAAGTAAGTCAACAAAAGTCGACTCCCGCAGCAAAAGAGTTTTTAAAAACATCTTGTTCTCTGTCTGTACAGTAATTTACTTTGATATCTGTACACAATGTAGAATACTGTAGCGAAACACTGGTTCATTTGCTAGTTTCATTATAAAGCCTATATTGTCATAAGTAGGCCTATATACTTGTGGAATCCTTTGTCAAACACTCCATCTTTACAGTACAAATCGTCTTTAAGACAACATTATTATATTTCGAGACATGTTTCGTCCTCCTTTAGGACATCTTCAGTCGATGATATACATAACATCTTAAAATGTAGCAAGGACATTAAAAGCATTGAATGTGAACTGAAATTCAAAGTTGAATGCATCCAATTAAAATGTAACATATTTGCTGTCATGTCGTGAAAACCATTAAAATTGTGAGTATCTTTAAAATAGTGCAAATTGTAGTCTTTGGTGTGACTGTCAATGGGATAAAAAAAGTTATGCACACGTTATTTAACTGCTGTAAAATTTTCCATAGAATGCACAGGCTTGATGCAAATCTTAGCTCCATCATGAGTAGAGTAACGAGTAGGTGGAATTTCTGATTCAAACTGCGCAAGTTGGTTGAAGAGTTGTGCCACACTTTGACAATGAGGGCGTCCTCACCCGTCTCGAGCGGCCTGGCTCACCTTGAGTGCTGGCGCTAAGTTACAAGGTGTCTTGTACAGTATATCATCGACTGAAGATGTCCTAAAGGAGGATGAAACATGTCTCAGAATATAATAATGTTGTCTTAAAATAAAGACAGACAATTTTTATTGTAAAAGTGGAGTATTTATAAAGGATTTCACAAGTATATAGATTCATATTTCAACTTCTCTTTAATAACCCTTGTCACAATGAAGTGATGTCAGCTTAAAAGGTTCTTGTACCTATGCAGCAGTGAGAAGGCTAGGTGGCGGAACTTTATGTGTGACAGTGGATTAATCAAGGGTATATAAATTACAAGTGTACTGTTACTCAGGGAACGCACGTTCCCTTTTGATTCGTTAGTAATTTTTCGGCCTAAATAAATTATTTGTTGTTTTATTTTGTACTGTGTTTTCAAATTCCTTTGTTGAATAAATAATAAATAATAATAAATAATCACTAGGTGGCGGAATTGCTATAGACCACCTCTCTCATATTTAATGTTATCAAGACTTGTATGTGGTGTGATCCTTTGCTGTCATTGTTATCTCAAAGCAAGCACAGTCACCAAACTGCTAATCTGTAGCCCCCCACCTCATGTTTATTTATTTCGATTGCTTCTCAGGTAGATACGAACACTATATTAGAAAGTAGTAGCCAGAACCATGATTTCTATTTTTTTCCTGAAAGATCACTGCCACTGCAGACTTTTCTAGTTGGATGATACAACAATAAGGGTTTTGCTCCTTGAGCATGGTTATTGATGTAAGTCTTTCCACACGAACAGGGAATGCAGTGCACACTTGCGCGGGATAGGCTGTCCTGGGGGCACTTAGCCAGACGTTTCTGCTGCAGTGTTCATTTCTGGTTATAAAGGCATGCATGGCATCGTAGCCTTCTGAAAGCTTGTTGATCTGTTTAGTAATTGTTAGAATGTATGGCAGGCATGACTTTCTCGTGGATGGCTCTTAAATGGTTTTTCCTTGTACTCTGTTTGTAAGAAACTTAACTTCCGTTCTGGTCTCATTTTTTGTTGTCTCTTTTAGCTTTTAAAAACTACAAGAGATGTTCCTCATTATTTTGATATAGATCTGATATAACCTGCAACAATGTTCTTTCCATTTTTCTGTGATATTTATAGTTGCTATTGCTTTATCTCCCCGTAGGAACGAGACAAGTATGGACAGATGTCTGCTAAATGGCAGAAGGAAATCCAAGAACTCCAGGCGCAGGCTCAAGAAGACAACACTGTAAAGTTGAGATTACAGATGGAGCTTGATTCTAAGGATTCTGAAATAGAACAACTAAAAAGTAAACTTGCTTCCCTTTCTTGCGAGACTGCTTCACTGAGTAGTGGAGGTGCAGAGAATGATGACGAGCTTGGTCTAGGTAGGTGAAAGACTCTTTACTTGTCAAGTTAACTAATTAAGCAAGCTAACTGGATGGAAACTCCATCAACAGAAAGCAAATATTTGCATTGTATACATACACACATTTGAACAATTAATATCCCATGCACTATACAAACAGATCACTCAAAGTTCGAAAAGAACTAAATGCTGTGCTAGTGTGGTCTTCAATTGATACATCAGTTACAGGCTAGTTTTGAACATAAAATAGTGCAAGTCTGACCCACTTAAAGGGAACTTCGCTGTACATTTTTCATGAGTTAATATTATTATAAACTTTAAGTATTACATTATTTTAGGCCTAGTATAAAATTGCATGAAATTTTTCTATAAGTCTTTCTAATTCAAGGATTTAAAGCATTTGTACTGTATTCAGGATTTCGTTTAAAAGGCATGTACCGGTATAGAGAGTGTGGAAAAACTTTACTGCCAAAACCTGTGGCACTGCAGATCAGACCCAGGATCCTGGACAGGGAACCATGTGTCTGCAAAGCATACAGTCCCATGCAAATTAATCAGAGCACTACAGTAACATTCACATTTTTATATTCTTTTGACTTACCTAATACATATCTTCAGTGTTTGCTATTAGCTAATATTTCCTCCTTTCTGTTTTATAAGTTGCTTTGCATAATTTGGCATAGATGCCACAAGCTTCAATCACATTTTTAAGACCATAATCATGAAATCACACTGTAACTAGAGACTCTATCATGCATGTTTGTCTCCTTTTCCAAATAGCCCACAAGTTTTCTATTGGATTAATATTAGGGGAGTCCCCCGGCCATGGTGATACACGAACATTGTTCTTATATTTGAAGTATGGCAAAGAGTCGGATCTTGCTTAAATATTCTGCCACCAGCTGCAGCTCACCAACAGCTCTCCTTTCTAGTATCCGGATGTACTGGTCAGATTTAATCATTCCGCCGACTGGTACTAAAGGTCCCTTTCCTTCATGCGTGAAACATCTCCTTTATGGGGCACAAACTATTGCAAACGTGCTGAAGTTCTTAGCTCATTGTTCGGCACGCATATCGAACCCTCTGCCCGTGCATTTAAAAGTGACTTATCAGAGAACAGAACTTTCTACCAGTGTTCCATTGTCTAATTCTGATGACTACGTGCCCGCAAGAGATGTTTTCTGCCTGTTTCTCCTGTTAGGTGTTTTCTTTAAAGGCTTGTAGGCTTTCCTTCCAGTTGCCAGAAGTCTACAACAAACGTTAGAAACTTGTGGATTCACCCACCTTTCCCCCCAATTTGCGAGCAAAGTTCACAGAAGTGAGTCTGCTACAGTTTCTTTGGTGAAATTGAGCCACTCTGTTCATGCCACTGAATAATTCTTTATAGTCCCCACCTGCACACAAAGTTAGCAGCTAACTCTCTTTGTGTCATGGAAGTATTCTGAGATAATGCTACAAACGCACTAAACTTCCTTCCATTGAGGGCAAAGGTGACAGTCCGTTTGGTCCATACATGCTTTCACTATGGCTGAATGGACACATCTAATGCAAGGAAACCTGAAAATTCCTCAAAAGTGACACTCATCAAAATAAATGCACCTGTAACCTGAAACAGTCATCACACAAATTACCAATGAATAACAGTGCAAAGAATACGTAGAAAGCGTAGGATCTTAAAAATAAAAACTATGTACCATACTGTTGCCAACCATTGAGAAAATTATGGGGAAGATCTTGTTCCAATTAATTCACATAGTATTGTAGGTGGTCTCCCAGATTGTGGAAGTAATTTCCCAATGGTGCATATGTGCTCACAGCATCTGCCCTCATGAGACACAGCCATAAATTGGAGTGCCACTGTGGTTGCCTAGATTCATGGCTGTGTCCGGTGAAGTTTACTACAATCCCTCATAAACGGCCACGGGAGTCATGGCCTGCACAAGGTCTCTGCCTACTTTGGCCAGGCCCAGCCAGTGTCAGGACAGTGTCATAGCTGCAGTGTGGATTGCTTTACATGGTGAGAACTGGCAGAGATGCAGATGGTCTACGACTCGGCAGGAGGAAATGTGCATGTAGCTAGATCAATTTAGCAAGAATGGTTTCCAAATGGGATCATCCCATGTCGTTTGGTGTCTGTTGGTTTCAACCAACATTCTTTGGGAGGGAGATTCATTTCAAGCAGACAGATCTTATACAGGTCGCACATGATCCGTACGTAGGCCTACTCCAGCGTTTGAGAAAGAGCTGTTGTGTTGTGTGGACGAGTCCTTAACAAGTACGTGAGCAGTTGCACATAAATTAGCAGTTGACTGCATCCATTCCGTTTACAAAAAATGCATGATATACATCATGGTGATTTTGCTCCTATTTTTCTCTCATTCATCCCATTTACTGATGAAACTTGCATCAAAAGAGAGGAAATTTACAATGGTGTGAAAACCCCCTATGCTACCTGTGTCTGTGGCTAAACAGTTCACCGGGCGAGTTGGCCATGCTTGTAGAGGCGCGCGGCTGTGAGCTTGCATCCGGGAGATCGTGGGTTCGAATCCCATTGACGGCAGCCCTGAAGATGGTTTTCCGTGGTTTCCCATTTTCACACCAGGCAAATGCTGGGGCTGTACCTTAATTAAGGCCACGGTCGCTTCCTTCCCATTCCTAGGCCTTTCCTATCCCATCGTCGCCGTAAGACCTATCTGAGTCGGTGCGACGTAAAGCCCGCAGCAAAAAAAAAAAAAAAGCTAAACAGTTCCAAGTGAATGTTTTGGCAGACATAATAAGCAACTATCTGTCTGATTGGTCCATACATGCTTTCACCCTGTCTGAATGGACATACATCTAATATGCCTTCATGGAGGATGTCTCACTCCTGGAGATGTACTGTTGAACACTCATCCATCAAAACATGTACAGTACTAATGTTCTATGTCATCTCGGTAGACATTTTGGTGCGCACTGTATTGGGAGAGGAGGATCTGTTGTTTGGCTTGCAAGATCACCTGGCCTGAATTTTCTGGACTACTTTTTCTGAAGCACCTGGTTTATTCAGAATTGTCGAGTCTCAAGATCTTGTCAGCCACATAGTCGTAGTGGCTCAAGTCATTCAAGAATCGCCAAGAATCTTCAAGCGAACACGCCAGTCTCTTACTTTGTGTTGATGAAAACGGTCTTCATTTTGAGTTCTTATCTTATAACGCTTACTGTTTCATAAAATGTTGTATTGAGGCACAGTCAGTTTTATTTTTTTTCTCATCTTGAAACGCTTGCAGCCCTGTAGGAGAGCACCTGTGCTTTTCAGACCAATGTTTTCTGTGCCGGCTGTTTAACTGGAGCTGCTCACTCATGCCTCAGATTTTGGCAGTATTTTTCCACAGCTTGTATATCTGCATCTTATCAAATAAAAATTATCCAAAACATAGCAGCAGATATGACTATATCACTGGCTTGCACAATATCTTGAACTGTACAGAGATGTTCTAGCTATGGGCAGGTTATCATTTAAAAAATGAAGATATTCATAATGCATCTTAGATATTTATAGTTAGATTGGGCAAACTCCCTCCCCATAAATGACCCCTCTGAGATGCAGACAAAATGTTGTCTCTTCAATATCCATAATTGAGGGGTTTCACTGTATTTCATATTGTTCTGTAGTGTTTAGTGTGTTGTTTAGAACTGATGTAGAGAATTTCCATCTTTATATTGATGTTTTAATACAATCGCATGGAATATGAAAATGAAAATTGAAAGATAAGTAGGTACTGGAAGAATGTAGGAAAGTAATTGGAAAAGAAGAGACAAGTGTCAAATCAAGTTTCATATAGAGACAGGAAAACTCAAACTCATAATAGGAGAAACATAATGGCAGGTCATTGTGGGAAAGCGGAGCAATAGAAAGAAGAAATAAGGACAGACATGAAAATACAAAAGGACGATGACAATCTCCACTTCTTCATGCAGTGTCATCTTCAAATACTGTAGATGGGCTCATTCCTCATCAATTGCTGTTCTAAATAAAATAAAAATCAGCCTCCAAAGTTTTTCTTTCTGCTTCCTAGCTTTATGAAGTGGGTGGGCTTTAACACTCATTGGGGACCATATTGAAAGACCTCTTTTACCTTTCTATGGAAGTGTGGAAGAAGAAGAAGAAGAATAAGAAGAAAGCCAGATAAACACATGAAAAGGAAAAAGGCATGACCATATTGAAAGACCTCTTCTACCTTTCTATGGAAGTGTGGAAGAAGAAGAAGAAAGCCAGATAAACACATGAAAAGGGAAAAGGCATAAGATAAAAATGAATACAGGAGGTAAAATAACGGAATGCAGGACAAACACAAAACGAGGAAAGTATTCCAGTAGGTCAGTATTCCCATGGATGTGAACAATGAACATATCAACAGCTGCATAAAACTACAAGTTTGCTTCTTTTTTAATTTCTTTTCTTTTCTTTTTTGAATGGTAAGATACACCTTGGAGGAATGAGAAAATGAAGGTAGTAAAGGAAACAAAAAATTCTGGAGAAAATGGAAAATGACAAAAGCGTAAGGGAAAAATAGGTTGTAGTCGGAAGCAAAAGGAATATGTAAAAGCAAATGGAAGGAGGAATCTTTGTACGACATGTTTAATGTACATACAGTAACCCAAAGGAAGATATTCAACTGCAAGTATTAGTTGAAAGAGAGAAATTAAGCAGGAGAGGAGGAACTGGTTGTATAAAAGATCAGTCAGCAAAGCTGTGAAGTCGGTGAAGCTGGAGTAGAAATGCTATTGGTAGAGCCAACTGCTTGTGGTAAAAATTGCCTAATTCTGTCATTTTTAGAGGAGTTACTATGGTTTATTTTAATTTTACTTCATCAATTTTGCTCAATTTTATTTCCACTTTTCAGCAATATTTTATATGATATTTTATTTTTACGTAAGTGTATAAAAACATTGTTATAGGTCTGCTGAATTTTTCTCCAATATATAATAAGTTGGGAGATCTTAATTTAATCTCAGTTGTCTTTATAACCGTCTTTTCCATTCTTTATTGAGAGGCCATTAGGGAGGAAAATTAGACCACATGTTGAAATAAGTACCGATCAAATAATTTTAGCAGTGACATCAGGAATTTTTATTAATTTGTGAACAGCAAACGGTTATCTCAAAGATTTGAAACAACAGAAAAAATGCTGCTCTGTTACTTTCATAGATGTGTCGTCAAAGCCTTTGACGCCATTGACCACAATCACCTAGAATAGACCTTAAATACAACAACAATACCTAAGCAGCTCAAATGTCAGTCATTTTTCTCTTGAAACATAACTCACACCATAAGGCTCAAGGTTCATCACTTTCACTCCTTTTCTTTAACTTGGCAATATATTTTATATTGGAGGAATTAAACAAGAGAGAATATGCCTCTTGAGTTTGGTTACCAACTTCGTGGTCAGAGTAATCTAGCAGCATTTAGTTTCATGGGCGACATTGTTTTAATTGAAAAAAATCGAGACTCAGAATCTTCACTTACGACTCATCATCATCATCATCCTAAACCATCTCCAGTTTCCCGGGTGTGGTATATGAGCCTCCTCCATCTCATCCTGTCCTTGTACCATTCTTCCTCCACCAACTTGTCCCAATCATGACCTCTCAGCAGTACATCACTCTTAACTAAATCTATCCATTTCCTTCGTGGCCTTCCCACGGGTCGTCTTCCTTCTACCTTTCTGTCAAATTCATTCCTTGCATTTCTGTTTACTGGCATCCTCTTCATGTGACCAAACCACTTCAGTCTTGATATCTGAATCTTATTGAGGAGAGAATCATCTATTCCTACTTCTTCTCTAATTTTCTCATTCCTAATCTTGTCTTTCCTGGTTTTCTGGATCATAGTGCGTAGGAATTTCATTTCAGCTGCCTGAAGTTTGGAATTATCTCTATTGGTCAGTGTTGTGGTTTCGAGATTGTATGTAAGAATTGGTGTATAATAGGACTTGTACAATGTCATTTTTGTTTTCATGGGTATTTGCTCATCCCACAGCAGGTGTCTTACCTGGTGGTAAAATTGTGTTGCCTTATTGATTCGATTGTTCACCTCATGTTTTGCTAGGTTGTCATTTGATATAACGCTACCCAAGTATTTGAAAACTGGAACGCTGTCCAGTTGAGCTTCATTTAACCTGACTATTGGTTCTGCTCCTTCCCCATACACTTTCATCACCACTGTCTTGGTCTTGCTGATGTTTAAACCATATTTCTTAAACTCCTCATTCCAGCTTTGTATTCTCTCTCCCAATTCCTCTTCTGAGTCACTCCAGATCGCAACATCATCTGCAAATGTGAAGGCTTTGATATCTCCATGTTCTTTCCTTTTAATAGATTTCATTACTACATCCATTACAATAATAAATAGAAGTGGTGACAATGAGCTGCCCTGCTGCACTCCTCTTTGTTTCAAACCAGTCCGACAAACCACATCCTACTTGAATACAGCTTCTGTTCCCACTATACAACATTTTCACTTTGTCTATGAGGCTGTCTCGCACTTGAAGTTCTTTCATGCATTGCCAAATTCTTTCCCTTGGTACACTATCGTATGCTTTCTCAATGTCCAAAAATATTAGAAATAAAGGCTTGTTCTTCTCCCAGTATTTTTCCATTAGCATCCAAATTGCAAATATAAGGTCTGTAGTTGACCTTCCTGGTCTGAAACCATACTGCTCTTCTTCCAAAATTGGTTCAACAATATCTCTGATTCTGGTCTCTATTATTTTATCCAATATTTTCAGGACATGAGACAGTAGTGTGATACCACGGTAATTAGTACATTTTCGTCGGCTTCCTTTCTTGAACAGAGGTACAATGATGCCCATCTTCCAGTCCTCAGGAATAGTATTTTCCTCCCATATCTTGTTGAGCAGTCTATAGAGCCATTGGATTCCTGGAACTCCCGCTGCTTTCAGCATATCTGCACTTAGTTCATCTATGCCCACTGCCTTTCCTTTCTTCATGCTCTTGAGCGCATTTTCAACCTCAAGCCATGTAATTGGTGGTTCAGTTGTGGTTCCTCGACTTGGCTCTCCTCTATCCGTTGTTATGTTTTCTGTATCTCCATTCAGCAGCTTTTCAAAAAAGATCTTGAGTTCTTGTTTAATTTCTCCCTCTTCTTGTGCCAGAGTTCCATCATCACGTTCTATTGCTTTTATGGTCTCTTCATCCCTTCGCTTGTTTTTCACTACTCTGTATAGCAATTTCATATTTCCTCTACTGTCCTCTTCCAGTTTGTCTGCAAACTCATTCCATTTCTTCTCTTTTTCTTCCCTTACAATGTTCTTTACAGCAAGTTTCTTGTTCCTGTATACTCCTTGGAGTCTTTGTATTTCTTGTTCATTTCGTTCTTGTCCCTGTTTTTGTTTTTCCTTGTCCAGTGCCTTCTTTATGTGGTTTCTTTCTTTCACCGCTGTTTTCACTCTATCATTCCACCATGGTGTCTCCTTTTTTCTTTTGATAGAAATTGTAACTCCACATTGGTTTTTGGCTTCTCCCACAAAGGTGTCTTTGAAGGCCTTCCATTCTTCATTAACGCTGGTTACTTCACACTTCGGCAAACTCTGTTGAATCCTTAGTTTGTATTCTTCCTTTATTTGGACTTCTTGCAACTTCCAGGTTTTAACCCTTGGTTTTTTCGTAATAAGTTTCTGCGTTTCATTTGCCTTATGTTTGAAGTCTACTACCAACAATCTGTGGTCACTGTCCATGCTTTCACTAGGGATGACCTTTACATCTGTGATGTACCTGCCACCATCTTTATTTGTGATTACGTAGTCAATCAATGTTCTATACTGGCCATCCCAACTGTACCTTGTTATTCTGTGACTGTCTCTTTTTTTGAAGAATGTATTTTTGATTATAAGATCATTTCTTCTGCACAGATCTAATAGTTGTTCTCCTTCTGGGTTCCTTTGTCCAAATCCATGTGGACCAATGATGTTCTCGTACCCAAGTCTGTCTACCCCAACTTGCGCATTTAGATCTCCAATAATAATAACATTTTCCTCATTAACTGTATCTTCCAGGTCTTGCCGAAATTTCTCTTTGTCTTCCTCACTGCAGCCTGTCTGTGGGGCATACACTTGTATGATGGTGTACTTAGTGTTCTCCAGTTTCATGAACATTTTAATGATTCTATCACTTTTGCAGATAACTTCAGCTGTAGCATCAGTCCTTTCGTTAATTAAGAATCCAACACCATTTTTCGCTACCTTCTCCTGTCCACTCCAGTATAATTTATAACCTCCACGAAGTGTCTTACTTCCAATCCCTTTCCATTTGGTCTCACTTAATCCCAATATTGATATTTTTCTTCTATCCATCATGTCTAGGAGTTCTTCTAACTTTCCAGTTAATGATAGAATGTTCATAGTTCCAATTCGGTATTTGGGACTCTTTTTTATTTGGGGTTTCCTTTCAGAACATTGTATATCATCAGCCTTACGGTCATCATACTTTACAATTGTCTGAGAGGACGTGTCAGTCCGGTCTATAATATTCTTTCCGAGGCTCTTTTTCTTATTGAAAGCAACTGTACTCAATACTCTCCTGCTGCTAACGCATAAGACGATTTTCTTTCAGGGTTTACTCCCTTAGCCTTTGAGGATGCCTTCCTCGTCCTACAAGGCAGTAGGTTCCATCTGTACACCCCAGAAGGATGGGTTGCCTCTTCCGCCATCTCCGCCGTACCGAAGTCCATCTTCTCTGCCGTAGATGCCGTTGAGGTCTTCACCCTTAACCCAGGGCAAGGACCCTCCATATTTATGACCCCTGGAGAGAGGGTGTCCCAGTATTTTAAAACCCCCAGGAATTGGGCTACCTGTTGGTCCGCGGGTTGTATTGGTTTTTTCAACCAGCCCTACATACTGTAGGGGCCCCCTATCCGCCACCTGGGGACGCGCTCTGTAGGGGTCAGGTTCCCCTGGTTACTTATTGGAAGTTAACCCCACCCACAAGGAGTAAGGTTATTTGCAGAGTCACTTAAGATTGCCAACCATTATTTAAATCAAATTAGTCTTGTATTTAATGCTGCTAAACCAAATTCTATATAGGTTGCAAATGTGAAGATCAGACCTATTGTTATTAGAATCCTGGATGGAATCCAGATCCCGTCCATAGATGATAAAGAATTAAATACTGGGGGTCACATTCAATGATGAAATTGTCAATGATGAGAAAGATGTAAATAAGTAACAAAACTTGTGAATTCAGAGTTCTTAAGCCTGATCAAAAAATAAACAACACAGCCGAGCTGAGTGAATCAACTTGGCAGGTTCAATCCTGGCTCAGTCCCGTTGGTATTTAAATTTTCTCAAATACGTCAGCTTCATGTCAATAGATTTACTGGCACGTAAAAGAACTCCTGCGGGACTAAATTCCAGCATCTCAGCATCTCCATAAACGATAAAAGTAGTCGGACGTAAAGCCAATAACATTAATTAGAAAATAAACATAACATAATCGGCTTGATTTATCCATTGCAATGTATCCCTTTATCAAAACTTCAGCAAACTTTCTTAGATAATATTGGCAAATTAAGAGTGGCATTAAAAGAAATAATCAGTTTATTGATGGGTAGCCCTGATTTCATGCTTTACAGCACCAGGAAGGTCCATGGCTTAGGAATTTATAGACCATCATGTAAGCTTTCCTGCAACACACAAATATCTGCAATCTGTTACAGTCCATTGTTGACCCACTTATCCTACAATCTGAGAATTTTGAGGGTGACATCAAGAATAGTTAACAACTTCTGGATTTCAATACCAATGAGGAACCAAACTTGCAGAAACTTGTAGAGGCAAGTTGAGATCTGGAAAAAATTACCTCTCCTTGGTAGACAGGTATCGCAGTTTTGAGATTGATCAAAATGAAATACCTAGATTTCCACCAAAAAGTCTGTACCTCATCTCAATGGACTGATGCAGTAAAGATCAGTTGTAACATCGGAGGCTGCAGTATCCCTGGTAGAAGCAAGGAAACTCGTTTCCGTCACTGCAGTGAGAATGAAACCCTTCTCAATGTTTTTGGGATCTCTCGAGAAATAATAGACTTTCAGGTCCAGAGTTGTATTACTAGTTGGTTCAAAAAGAGGCACTATGAACCCTGCTTTAAATATCTCTGAGAAATAAAATATTCTGCTCTGGAACTGGGAGGTGATAGTACTATTGTTTGGTGCTCAAGGAATATCTAAAGTCTGTGTGAACTTATTTTGGAGTTCTGACAAGAGTGTTTCGGTACTATTCTCAGAGGCTCTCTCGAATTGTCAGTCATGATTTTTATAGTATGACAAATGGCAAATGGAATAAATGTTTCCATTTGGGGATAGCTGCCACTTTAGGGGAATTATGATAAAATTGAATCATTGAATAATATACATGTTTAATTCAAAACTTTATTTACAGTTTGGAAAAACTGATTATGAGACTGTATCTTCTCAGAAACACTTAAACAAGGGCAGCTGACATTTTAGTGGAACATGTCAGCCCACTTAGTAATGCAAAACATTATAGGTATGAGGTCTGTCTTTGTCTTTCAGTGCACTTGTGCAGTTTAGCACTTATTTGTGGTTCTGTTGTACGTTATACAAATTATTAATGTACCTGAGGGCATTGAACTCTACCACTTTTTTATACCAACATTTTGTAATTATGCCTCATCTGTCTATTTGGATTGCTACTTTTATACCCATACAATGTATGAGGACCTGTCAGAGGGATCTTTGTCCCATTTAACAATGAATTAGCTGAACATACTGGTATTTCACATGTTATTTCCATTGTGGCAGTCTCGTTCTTTTTTTTTTCTTTTCAGATTCGAGGCTTGAAGGATGGCTCTCTGTTCCTAACAAACAGAATATCCGACGCCATGGTTGGAAAAAGCAATATGTTGTAGTGTCTTCCAAGAAGATAATATTTTATAATTCTGAGAGTGATAAACAGAATACTGATCCTGTTCTAATCCTAGACCTTAAGTAAGTACTTGGTTTATGTTCAATATGCTTTGAGAATTAAAGTAAGATATACTCCTCAGACTCCATTAAAAAACCACCAAAACCATGGTGCTACAGCCCTGACGGCCTTAGCATACCAAGCATCCGTTGCCCATCCCGAAGGCCTGTAGATTACAAGGTGACCCATGGTCACAGTGACTAATCCTCTCGGCCATCATTCTCGACTTTCTAGAGCAGGGGTGCTATCTTGTCATCAAATAGTTCTTCAATTATTCTTGAACAGGCTGAGTGGACTTCGAACCAGCCCATCTAGGAATCGAACCTGGGGCCTCTGGGTAAGAAGCACCCGTGCTACCCCTAGACCATGGAGTCAGCTAGGGAGATAATATTTTTGTTACTGTGAAATTTCTAGATATTAATTTCTGTGAAACATGATTCAGGCAACGCATGAACCATATACACGCAAATAATCCATGCCACTGAATAATCCTCATGCCCTAACTTTAAGGATGGAAATACTAACAAAAAGTATATTAAAATTTGTGGTTTATTTACAAGAAGTGAATCCTACTTAAAATATTATACCTACCTACTTCATTCTAGACTGTTAGTGCATTTCAGAAGTCTGTCTGCAAGCCTCTGTGAATTAACTAAACACCTCCTCCACACAATCATCTGTTGGCAGCTAGCTGTGTGGCCTCATTTGTTATAAAATCATTAAAAACAAAGTCGAACCATTGCCACTTTGGTCTCTACTTATCAGTTTGTCTTAAAACAGCGCCGTAAACTTCAGATGCTCGCCGCACGAATTTATTGCATTACAATGAAAGTTTTTTCTTTGCAATCTCCTGGAAGCTATTGACACAAGCCTAATCTATTGAAATTAACAAATCTCATCAGCCAGCACCAGCTAGCTTTGAAGCCCACGATATTTAGTTGCTTGACTGTAGCTTAGGTTAGCTGACACATTTCACTTGTAACTGTATATCTCTATTGCTGCTTTTCATTTGCTCAATCGCATAGGTTATATTCAATGTCCAAATGCTTGTTTCTTGAAGTTGTTTTTTGCTTATTTGCCTTTTGCAAATACAACTTTCATTGATATTATACTTTCTTCGTGATGCACAATTTCCAGTATTCTCTATCGTCAATTACACAAAAGCTTTTCTTTAGCTGTGAATGAGCAATAATGAGAACTTCTTGACCTTCAGCCGTACTTGGCATGTGATTCACACTTATTAACTAGGTAGCTGACACCATGTGCAGTGCTGAAGTATTCTAGGATTCAGGTATTACAACGGCAGGAACAACCTTATCCAAATAATGTATACATCTATATTTTTATACAAACCTTCTGAAACAAAATATGATGTGGAGTATTTGCATACACCGATGAACCATTACGTTATGACCACCTACCTAATGTGATGTAGTACAATCTTTTGTTCTCAGAACCAAGGTCACTCGGCGAAGTATCAATTCAATGAGGTGGCAGAAGGTATCCTGGGGTATCTGTTTCCACAAGCGCAACAGAGGGTCCTCCAGTTAGCGTACACTGCTGGGTGGTGGTGGTATAGCACAAACTCACTTCTCCAAGTAGAACTTCCTATTTTCAATGGGGTTCAAATGGGGGCTATTTGGGGGGCCATGAATTTAAAACATATTCACTATAATGTTCCTGGAAGTCCTTCACAATCCTGAAAGTGTGGCTTTGTCCTGTTGGAGGTGGCTATTACCATCAGAGAACATTGTTGACACGAACAGATGGACTTGGTTCCCAATATCGTCCAGCTACTGAATAGCTATTAGGGTTTGATGTACTGGAATAATGGGTCCCCAGTGTGTCCCATGAAAACATTGCCCAGATCATCACCTCCTCCACCAGAGCCTGTCTTTGCCCAATTGTGCAACCGTGTACCATAACCTCCACTGTACTGCCTGCAGTGTACCAGTAAATAAATTTTATGAGACTAACACAGAAAAGTGTTTTAAGAATACATTACTTTATGGAGCTAGCTTGATCCTAAGGAGATTAACTTTAATGCCTCTTTACCTTTGCTGTCTTTCTAGGCAAAAGCACTAATGTTAACTTTTCCTTATGTTTTCCAGTAAAGTGTTCCATGTTCGTTCGGTAACGCAGGGTGATGTAATTAGAGCTGATGCCAAAGATATTCCAAGGATATTCCAGGTAATACTCATAGATTTGTAGTGGAATCAGTTGAAATATATTGCCTCCCTCAAACAACATTGTAACCCTTACTTTTATCAAAACTGTGTTCATGTAAGCAGTGCCAGCTTTAGATTGTGCATACTCTCTTAAGAGAAATCCAGCACCTTCGGGGAAAATATGTTGTCACTTCGCAGAATGTTATAACTGTTTGAGCATAGCGGACGTGAAAGAAAAACATGTAGTGAGTGTGGATAAAAAGAAGTTAAAGGAAGAAACATAAAAATCAATGTATCTGAATGATGTGATTATTAAAAATAGTTTTAGAAGAGTTTAAAAATGCTTATAAAAGGAAGAGAGCTGGCCTTTGTTCGTGGGGAAATTAGTTAGGTGAGTAGAACAATGTCATCATGCATTTGGGAGCATTTGAACCTCTATTTTGCATTAATAATTGCATCGAAACTGGCTATTGAGAAGCATTGAAGGTTGCAATGAAAAGGGAAAATAAACTAAATCTACTGGATGTGCATCAGTATATTCCTCAAGAATACCACTTCTGTTTATCGAAACAATAGCTAGAACTCCCATGCTGAGCTCAACACTTGCATTGTTGTGAAAATAGTGTTTGGAAATACTTAAGTACTAATATTTTCAATATTTTGCAAATTTGAGGTACCCTACAAAAGTAATTTTACAGAAACAAAGAAAACCTATAAGGATGTGTATTTACACAAGTAAATAAACCTATATTATTGGAAACATGTATGTAATGTTTCTTTCATTCAATAACAGGTGGTAGAATGAAAGCTCACATGATTGAAAATTAAAGAAAATATGACCAATATACGATGTCTTTTGACACAAAAGGTTGAAGCTGAAGATTGTCTTTTGACACAAAAGGTTAAAGCTGAAGATTGTACAGTAGTAGTCCATTATAGTGAGAATTCACAATGGCTAAAAATTTACTCGCTCTAACGGATTGTCGTTATATCTGATTTTTTATAAAAGACGGGGAAAAAACCCGTTCAAATTAATTCAGCTCTGCTGTGTGTTGAGTATACAACAAGCTCACAAATCAAACGCAACTCAACCACACCAATAACAATAATTATAACATCACGGCACAGCTACATATGGAAAAGGAGCCACCACTTTGAGTCCAGTGCCACTCAAATTTTATGGATGTCACAGGACAACATGATTCAATTTTCATATTCAATTTTAACATAAAGCAACAAGATTCAACACACAGCAGTGCTGAATATACATATTTTATCCTAATTGTATCCATTCGCCTGGCACTCTTTTTGAAACTTGGAAAGTGTTTTATTCTATGTATATACATGAAGACAAAATCTTTTATACATACGTGATAATTTTACAAGCAAATCATATCATTCAAACATCAACCAAGTTTACAACTATGTAAATAAGACTTGAACACAGAAGTGAAGTGAACTGAACAACACGCAAGACATGAACGTTCTTGTGCATGAAGTGTTCCTACATACAGTAGAAGTCCGCTATAGCGAGTACGGCATATAACGAGAACTCCGTTATAGCAACGACTTTTTTCTGTCCCTTCAAAATTCTTATATTAAACTGTGTATCGCCCTTCGGTTACAGCGAGAACCCTATCACTGGCGCATCCGTTATTACGAGAGATTAAGCGCGCACAATTTTTTCCATTACCGATATTTATGCACCCAGCAATGATATTGCATGCGATCGATTACCTTCGGCATCGTTTTCTCGCTATGTGCACTAACGATTTCTCTCGTCAACATTCAAAGGCGATGTCGGAGTCGATTATCAATATCCGTTGACAGCTGTTCTGTAAAGAAAATTTGAAATGAAAGAGAACATATTTTCGTAATAAATGTGTCCGATAACGGTTGTTAACTCGTTAAAAATTAAGGCTGACTAAACGACCGCTTAATACTGCTTTTACGTAAGAATGGTATACACCTCGAGATATGGCAGAGTGCTTAATTGATTTCAGAGGTTAGTTTATATTTTGTCGCATCTGGTTAAATTACGGAAAGGCTATTATGAAAATTTATAGCGATCATAGTGCGTAGGAATTTCATTTCAGCTGCCTGAAGTTTGGAATTATCTCTATTGGTCAGTGTTGTGGTTTCGAGATTGTATGTAAGAATTGGTGTATAATAGGACTTGTACAATGTCATTTTTGTTTTCATGGGTATTTGCTCATCCCACAGCAGGTGTCTTACCTGGTGGTAAAATTGTGTTGCCTTATTGATTCGATTGTTCACCTCATGTTTTGCTAGGTTGTCATTTGATATAACGCTACCCAAGTATTTGAAAACTGGAACGCTGTCCAGTTGAGCTTCATTTAACCTGACTATTGGTTCTGCTCCTTCCCCATACACTTTCATCACCACTGTCTTGGTCTTGCTGATGTTTAAACCATATTTCTTAAACTCCTCATTCCAGCTTTGTATTCTCTCTCCCAATTCCTCTTCTGAGTCACTCCAGATCGCAACATCATCTGCAAATGTCAATCTTATGTTAATTTTAAGGACACTTCCTCTAAAGCATTACTTTGTCAATTTTATATATTTTTCATCTAAACAGTGTTATGTGGCTGAAGATGTTGATAATATACGAAACATGTACCACTTTTGACCATTAAAAATTGCCTTAAGCAATCATTGTATCGACTAGGTGGAAAATAAATAAATACTTAATTGTGAATCTATTGAAGTGCGATACGGACCATGAAGCTGATTTTATGTAATACCGTATTTCCTGGCATAATCATCGGAAAAAATAGTAGGGTGCGACCTTTATACAAAGAATTTTTAATACCAGTATTTGTATTACTCAAAAAATTTATTTATAACTAAATTGTATTTGATACAAATTTAAGATGCACGTAATACTCGCGTTTATACATCAAAATAATTAAAATAGTCTAAAACAAAATTCATAATTATTCGCAACAATTTGGCGAACGTTTTTCCAACCTGAAAATAAAAATGAATGTATTAAGTTAATTGTCATTAATTTGAGTAATAAAGTTAAAATATTACACTTGCAAAAAATTATCGCTTTGTTGCGAAATACGGGCTTACCGGTATGCAATTTATTCCAGATCTTCTGTGTCACTATCGCAGGTTTTGGTATCTGATGCGCCGTCCTCGCCGCTGTTAATACCAGAATCAGATTCGTTGTCTTTCTGCCACACTGCGTCATCTTCGGATCCGTCTAGTGCATTCGAAATCCCAGTCCTTTTGAAGCTCTTGGAGACTAGTTCAGGTGGTATAAGATCCCAACTCTTCATCACCCAAGAACATAACAAGTCCAAGGGTGGACGCCTGATATTCCAGCGGGCGTCAATTGCTGATCGCCGCTCATCATCCACTCGTAAAATCGACGTAAGTGGTCTTTAAAGGGTTTATTAATACATACGTCTAGTGGCTGCAAAGCAGATGTTAGGCCACCAGGAATGACTATCTGTCGTGTCTTATTTTTACTGAGAAGTTGCTTTACTTCGTTCACGAGGTGACCTCGGAAACTATCTAAAACAAGCAGAGCTGGTTGTTTTAGTAGTGCACCAGGTCTTCTATCCCACACAGTTTTAACCCAGTCCAGCATGAGTTCTACGTCCATCCAACCCTTTGGTTGCACTAGTACATGAATTCCACGGGGAAACCGTATATTCTTAGGTATCGGTTTCCTCTTGAAAATGATGTAAGGCGGCAACTTTCTTCCGTCAGCTGTAATGGCTAGCATTGCCGTGCATCGCAACTTCTCACTACCGCTGCTTTTCATTAATACACTCCATGATCCTTTTAGCACATTAGTGCTGTTGCGAGGCATATCAGAAAAGATTGGAGTCTGATCGGCATCACCGATTAGAGAAAGCAAGTACGAAGTTTCCTTGCGCAAACGTATGACAAATCGATGAAAATTTACAATCTTGTCCATGTAATCAGCAGGCAACTTTTGGATTAGTGGTGTTCTCCTTCGCACTGACAGATTGTGTCGTCGCATGAACCCCTTAATCCACCCACGACTCTCTTTAAACTGAGTTATGTTGTGTTTGCGCGCTACCTCCCATCCCTTTATTTGAAACATTTCATATGATACACTGCAGCCGTTGCTACGTATTTTATTGACGTACATAAACACTTCTTCGTCAATTATAGGAAACTTCCATGTTTTAGGACCTCTAAACGCACGTCTAGAAGGGTTTGTGCTTTTTAGCTTGTTTTTTAATTTCCGCCAGTCATGCACCAACTTTCCACTCACTGAAAATTTTCTTTCTGCAGCTCTGTTCCCGTGCTGTTTAGCGAAGGCAATGATGCTTAGCTCGCAACCCGCAGAATAGTTTCTATATTTACCCATAATCGCTTATAAATCCTTCACACATTAATGTTTTGCAATATAAATGACTTTCCGTACTTGTTTACTGTTAAAACAAATGATTTCTTTCCGTTATTGTTTACTGTTAAAACAAATTATTTCTACAAACACCCCAAATACAAATTAAAAACTTAAGTCTCACGCACGCATGTCTACAGTAATCACATCAGTCATAAACAAATAAATGCATCTGTGATCTGTCCATTCCAGATCAGCCAATACTGTTAGGCAGCAAGGAAGCATGCAGCAATTTGTTATCAGTTGAGCTCGTTGGTTGCGACACACTAGTGCGCTTGCGCAAAGCTCGCAAACCGGAGCACGGATGTCTTCATACATCGCTCTAACTAGCGCGGTGTAGATCTACTGTAGTTCACAATGTTCCGAGACATCAGTAACAAACATTCATTTTTTCAATTTCTTTTAAATATACGGTAATTAGGTTAATATTTCTTCCCAGTTATTGATGATTTTACATTACATTACTGACGAGTTTATAAAATAAAACTTCAATACCATTGGTTAATAATTATCTTGACTGCTTGGGTGAAAGTTTTCATCCCATGCCCGGACACTTATGACGTAGTAGTAAGATAAGAGTCTAGCGATGACAACTGAGACATCGTAAATAATTCAGCCGACCGTGAACTGAATAATTCCGTGGAAATCTGCATTACAGTCTTGGATTTCACTTCGTGCGCAATAACGCAGGAACCGGCCCTATGGTGTAGGGGTAGTGTGCCTGCCTCTTACACGGAGGCCCCAGGTTCAATTCACGGCCGGGTTAGGGAATTTTACCTGTATCTGAGGGCTAGTTCGAGGTCCACTCAACCTACGTGATTACAATTGAGGAGCTATCTGACGGTGAGATGGCGGCCCCGGTCTAGAGAGCCAAGAATAACGGCCATGAGAATTCGTCGTGCTGACCACACCACACCTCATAATCTGCAGGCCTTCGGGCTGAGCAGCGGTCGCTTGCTAGGCCAAGGTCCTTCGCGACTGTTGCCCCGGGGGCGGGTGGTTGTAATAATGCAGAATTCTCTCAGACCTCTTGTCTACTAGAAGACAAGTGTGTGTTGGTACCGGTATTTCCTGGCGAAGTTGTCAATAAGCGATAACTTACAGCCTTACGTATTTCAAATGAGGACTCATAATATGTAGGTGGTGAATAACTTGTACACTGTCTCGCGACCACGTTGTCAAACTGCCGATAGCCTACCGGTAAGCCATGTGTCATACATATACCGGTATTATTTATTTATACGTTGTGCAACATCTCGCAAATGTGACTGTGTTGCCAAATTTCCCATAAACCATACACGTATTTAAATTGTGCAATCATGTGCAACTTACATTGCAGTTCCACTTACCTTTTAACCAGATTGATGAACAAAATTTGGACTGCGACGATTATGCGATTAAATGTTTAAAGTCTGATTTTTTTATTAAAAATAAAGGATGCGACGATTATGCGGTGGCGACGATTATGCCGGGAAGTACATCTAGATTTTGAGGTTAAACTTATACACAGTACATATTTGAGGCTATACAAATTTATACTACATATTTGCAGGGAAACCCTGTATTAGTCATATTTAACATTTAATAAAATATAACCAAAATATACCAAACATCATTGTACCGGGAGGTACACCTCTACGCTGCACATTTAAATCTTGCACCTAAAAGAACTCCTCTTCTGGAGAAATCTTGAACTGGAAACTACACCTACTTAAACCGTTACTCAGAAGATGTCACTACAGAAATCTAATGAAATTTTGTTATTTTGAAGTTTCCTATACCGTGTGAATTTCTGCTTGTTTTGTTTACCCTTCATCAAGAAGTTTGGACTTTTTTAACAGATGTCACTGCTAATAAACTATGATCTTGCACCCTGGTGCAAAGTGGAAGAACCTTGATTTGAAGAAGTTTTGTATTCATAAGTTGTTGTTTTTTTTTAATTATGTTCATTCATTTTTGGGTTGGCAATATTGATCTTTTCTTTCCGCCAGTTTTGAATTTAGCCAATCACGAATTTCTGTAATTAATTTCCCGCCTATCACAGGCTTCTTCCTCGATTTCGAGTGTAACGTTTAAACTAACCAATAAAGTGAGAGGGTGTGGCTGATTTATTCATGAAAGGTCTCGAACTTTCTCCGAGGGTTTATAAACTGCGGATTTTCACGTCTCTTGGCCATGTATTTGTCATCTGACTTAGTGTGTGTGTCAAGCGGGAGGCGGGAGGCACCTCTTTCATTTGGCAGCAGTTCTTCAGCAAGGTAATGGCCAATTAACGTCTTTATTTCTTGCTAGCTCTGCAGTTTAACCCGAGGGAGAGGTCCGAAACCTTAACTATGTAACCTACTTTTCTGTAAATGTAACCGCTGCCGGCTTTTGTAATAACTTCATAAAACTTTAACTGTAAATCGGGGATAGAGAGTGATGTACCCTCTCGAGCTCCCCTTCATATTGGTTTGAGGTGACTACGTTTTGTAACTGGTTTTCTTCCTTTCCGTAATGTCTTAAATTTTTTTTCGTATACAAGTCACCTCCATAGTTTGGGAATAGCCCCTGTTTCATCGGCCTAGTGCCCTTTAGGTTTTAAGAATGCATATTTAGGAGTGCAAGTACACACCTCCATTCAGTTTGTGTTTCGGGCCATTTACTTAACCTGTTCTTTTCCGCTACGGTCCAATAGGTTGGGTACTAGATACCCCTGTTTCAAATTTGTAAGTTGTGCCTTGATGGCAAGTGATTGTAATTTTCTTATATCGCCTTGAATAAGCTTGGAAAACGGAGAGCATGTTAACTCTTTTTCAAGTGTTGTAAAAGTGCCTCTAGGAGGCTTGATATTGTAAATTACGGAGCTAGTGCTCCATTGTATTAGGGGATTTCTGCCCTTGTAAAATTGTGCTCTTTTGTAAATTTGAGCCGAGTGCTCAAGAATTGTGAAGCGAGGGGCTGGAAGCACTGATTACTAAAGAATTGTGAAGCGAGGGGCTGGAAGCACTGATTACTAAACAGTCAATAAATTTTGGATTTTCTTGCTTTGTCTAAACTTTGTCATGGTACCTGATATGTCATTGTTATCTCACTAAGTGAGAATTTGTTAACTTGTTGTTTTTGAAAATATAACCTTCCACTTCAGTTTAATTTCTTTCTTGACATAGTAGTTAGACCCATTCACCCTGGCACATTCTTTCACCTCTGCTGGTCCACGAGTAGAAGCGTAACAATCATAATTGAAGGTTTTACACCAGTTACGATGTCGTACCTGCGAAAAGTTTACAGTAATGCCTTTTGGACTGAAGAATGCTCCTGAAACCTTTATGCGACTGATGGATAAGGTATTGTCAGAATATGTTGGAGATTTCTGCCAAGTGTATCTCGATATCTTAATCCACAGCAACAATTTTCAAGAACACCTTGTGCATCTAAAGGAAGTGCTGGAGTAACTTAAGATTCATGAGCTGACTTGCCAACTGGAGAAGTTCTACTTCACACAGTCCCGCATAGTATATCTCGATTATATAGATGTTGATTCCCGTAGGGAATTTGAAATATTTGTCCCGAATGAGTAAATTTATAATACCAGTATAGTTGGTCCATTATTGGACATTATAAATTTTCCAGCTAACTTATTCCTGGTTGCAGCATTTCACCCCAGTGTGCTAAGTTGGGCCCATCAGTTGGTAAATAGCACACCTACAAAGACGCATGGCTAGTGCATATCGTGGAGGCCACTGCGTGGGCTGCTTGGGGCAACTAGCAGTGCCAATGCATTATGAGAGACTTCGTCTCATTTCCAAACATTGATGCCTGCCTAGCCATTAGATGATATAGATGTTGATTCCCATAGGGAATCTGAAATGTTTGTCCCGAATAAGTAAATTTATAATACCAATATTGTTGGACCATTATTGGACATTATAAATTTTCCAACTTAGCACACTGGGGCGTAACGCTGGCAACCAGAAATGAGTTAGCTGGAAAATTTATAATGTCCAATAATGGACGAACTATAATTGTGTTAGAATATCTTGGCCATGTCCTAATACCTGAAGGTTTAGAAAGGCAACCGGAGAAGAATCGAGCTATCGAGGAAACTGAACGCCCGCGGACCAAGCAACAGGTACGTCAGTTCCTTGGCTCGTGTGGATAGTATAGCAGCTTCTTGCCACACTTTGAAGAGAAGGCAATACCAATCACCAATCTACTCCATAACAACCGCCCATTCCGATGGACCAGCAAGGAAGAGGCAGCATTCCAAGGCATTGAGGCTGTGATATGCAATGCCCCCGGTCTAGCCCATCCCGACCCTCAACGGAAGATGTGCCTGCAGACGAACATCAGTGATTCAGTCATAGGAGCAGTGTTGTTCCACAAGAGGAGTGACAGCGGAAGGGGCATCAAGTATGCCAGCAGAAAGCCATCTCCCACCGAGAAGGAAGCCTTAGCCATGGTGTGAGCCGTGGGTAAATTCAGATGCTACTTAAAGCGAAGGATGTTCCAGTTTTACACTGATAACGCAGCTCTTAGATGGTTGAACTCTGTTTCTGCCTCGAAATCTAAACTGATGTGATGGGCTCTGTTAATTGCAGAATTTGGGAATCTGAAGTTAGGATCACCATTGTCAAGAGGGATTTTCCACAAATAAACCAGAGCGAACCCAATGAACCTGTTCTTATTGCCATCAAGAAGGAACTTGATCTGGGAGTAATCAAGCAATGGCAATAAAAAAGCGAGCACAGTAGGACCAACATTCTGTGGATTTGGAGACAAAACTCTGATAGTCGACTAGTCCTGAGGGAATTAAGGACTTGCTACAAAAGCTTTCGGGTTAACAGAGGGCTCTTTATTTACAGATCACACTTCTCCGACATGCCTGCAGTATTACATAAAATCAGTTTCATGGTCCGTATCGCACTTCAATAGATTCACAATTAAGTATTTATTATTTTCCACCTAGTCGATACAATGATTGCTTAAGGCAATTTAATGGTTAAAAGTGGTACATGTTTCGTATTTTATCAACATCTTCAGCCACATATATATTTTCTCTTGAGTTTTTGTTTGTTTTAATGTTGTCAATCTTATGTTAATTTTAAGGACACTTCCTCTTAAGCATTACTTTGTCAATTTTATATATTTTTCATCTAAACAGTGTTATGTGGCTGAAGATGTTGATAAAATACGAAACATGTACCACTTTTAACCATTAAATTGCCTTAAGCAATCATTGTATCGACTAGGTGGAAAATAATAAATACTTAATTGTGAATGCCTGCAGTAGTGGTGATCCCTAGACAGCACACGATGGACACCCTCGAAAAGTTCCACGACAGCACTGAAGGCGGATATCCAGGAGGTGAAGAAACATATCAGTCTATTCGACGAAGATTCTTCTGGGTCAATATGTGGAAAGACATTTGATTATGTGAAAGGGAGCTACATCTGCGCCTTCACCAAGGCGAGCAACATGAAGGCAGATTCCAGTCACCAAGGTTGAAGACCCCTACGCCCTTGGGAGGTCATAGCCGTGGGCTTCATGGGTACTTAACCTAGAACACCAAGGGGTAAAATAGGACTCCTAGTAATCACCGACCTCTTCACAAGATGGATTGAAGCCCTTCCAATACCAGAAGCCCCGATGGGACGCATCACCAGTCTTCTACAGGATGAGGTATTCAGCCACTACAGTTATCCACAGTGCATTCTGTCAGACAATGGGAGTCAGTTCACGTCAAGGAAGTGGCAGCAAATGATGACTGAATGGGGTGTGGAGCACTGGACCACCCCTATCTACAACCCAAGGGCCAATCCGATGGGACCAGGAGCTAAGAAGGATGCTACGGGTCCACCTAATATACAAAGAACATCGACTGTGGGACCATAAGATATCACAGTCACTCTTTGCCCTGTGACGACGCATCAACCGTGTCACTGGCTATTCCCCAGCAGAGCTGTTCCTTGATCGACAGCTATACAGCACCGGGGATTGGGAGATTCGTTCACCACCCACTTTTGGTGAAGATGATGCAGCTATTTCCCTATCAGAGTGGCAGCATAAGCAGCAGCAGGACATTAAGGAAAAGCAAGCTTTGGCCGAGAAGAGATCCCCTACCCAGGCCAAGGGTCAAGATGTTGAAGAGACCCAGATCTTCCTACCAGGCCAACAAGTACTGTGACGTAACCACCCAGTCGGTGATAAGATTGGAGGGTTTCATGCAGGTCTAGCATGTAAGTGAGTTGGTCCCGTCGAGATCGATAAGCAGGTGGGCCACAGTGTCGACTTACTAAAGACCAACCCTCCTGTCAAGGTTCATGGATCGGAGTTGCTGTGAGTCACCCAATCACTGCGCATACAGAGTAAGCCTGGTACTCCCACGGTTCCACCTGGAGGAGAGGCTTACTAATGACACAGCACAATCTGGTCATGAGGAGAACGCATGAACTACCACTGAGGAAGAGGCTGGCAGCAAGGCAACAACGACCCCCGTCATGGCACGATTCGGTCAAGAGGAAGAGAGCACATCCAGCGACGTCGAGGAAGAGAGAAGATATAATCTACGACCAAAGCAAAGTCGATGAGTATGATAGACTGTTGAAATCACTGTTCTTCAAATTATAGGGTGGATATTGATGCAAGTGCAATGGACTAGTATAAGTTGGAAACAATTCCCTAACCCATGGGTAAATAATGAAAAGATCGAGCTCTGTTGTTATTCTTCTTCTTTTATGACCACATAGGGCCACTTTAGTCAGTCCGTCGTTCTGGTCTCTTTGAAGGGATTGTTCGGGCTTTGCAGTCTTCCCAGTGTTCTTCAGACGCTCCGATCTTTGTGCCCTTTCCTCATTTGAAAATATGCGTGTTGTTGGTTTGTTTTGTATAAGGGTAAAGCGGAGGTTTGTATTCTTGAGTTTTGTATTCAATTTTATCTTATTTGTGGTGTCTTCTGTTGTAAGGCCTATTTCCTTCAGATCCTCTCTTACTTCTCTGATCCATTTACATCCTGTTGTGGTATTTTTTGAGACGAGATTGTGTTGTACTAGTTGTTTCAGAAGCCTCGAATTCTGCATCCTCATATGTCCAAAGAATCCCAGTATCTGTAATGGGTTCTAGCTCTTTGTACACAACTTTTTTAGGTATTAACCACCACTGTCCATCTTTCTGGTATTTTTTGTTGATGCAAGTTCTTCCAATCCTCCTTTCAATTTTCTGAAGTCTGTCAGTCTTTGATTTTTTATTCAGGTGAAAAAGTGTTTCTGCTGCAAATGTAGCTTCCGGTTTTATAACTGTGTTGTAGTGTTTTATTTTTGCATTTATTGATAGACATTTCTTTTTGTAGATATCCCATGTTAATTTTTGTGCTTTAGCTAACCTATTCGTTCTTGTTTGGATTGAGATTTTTTCATTCAGGTTATGTGTTATTATTTCTCCAAGATATTTAAATTGAGTTACTATTTTGATTTTATTACCATTTATGGTAACTTCTTTTAGTTGTGTTGGTTTTTGGGGCATAATTTCTGCTTTTTCAAGTGATATTTTGAGGCCAATTTTATTTGCAATGTTTTGCAGTTCTGATATCTGGGTTTTTGCTTCTTTTATGTCCACTGCTAGTAATGCTAAATCGTCAGCGAAACCCAGGCAATTTGTTTTGATTTTTCAGCCAATCTTTATTTTGGGGGGACATTTCCTAAACCATTCCCTCATTACCATTTCTGGAGCACAAATAAATAATAGTGGTGAGAGCCCATCTCCCTGCCGTAGTCCAGTTTTAATTTCAAATGTCTCTGATGTTTCACCCCTAAACTTCACTTTTGATTTGGTGTTAGTGAGAGTCAATTTTGTCATGTTTATTAAATTGGGGTGTAGTCCAAGGTGTCTTAAAATTTTGATCAGAGATTCTCTATGGATGCAATCATAAGCTTTCTTGATATCTACAAATGTTATCAGCATATCGCTATTTCTTCTCCTGTTATAGTCCATTATCGACTTAAGACTCATGATCTGATCAGGACAGCTCCTCCTGAAACCTCCTTGATATTCTCCTAGTTCTTTCTCAAGTTGTAAACTTATCCTATTAAGGATGATTATTGAAAATATTTTGTATGTTATGTCTAGCAGCGAGATTCCCCTGTAGTTATTAGGGTCGGTTTTGTCTCCTTTTTTGTGCAGTGGGTGAATGAGGGCTGTTGTCCAGTGTTCTGGTAGTTCTTCTTTAATCCAGATAGAGACAAGTTGTTAATGTAGGGCAACGTTTGCTGATGTTCCTGCATATTTCCAGATTTCCGCAAAGGTCTGGTCTTCTCCTGGCGCTTTGTAGTTTTTTAATTTATTCAGGGTTTGGTAGACCTCCTTTATTGTGGAGGGATTGATGTTCTCTGGTGGTGGTGGTGGTGGTGTTGTTGTTGTTGTTGTTATTATTATTATTCACGCAGTTATGTACAGACTTTATTTGATATAAATGGTGGTCGTAACCAAACGTGAGGTTATGTCACGACATGTCTGCTCTATGTGTCGTAGTTTATGATCTATGTATATTAATAAGAGTTCATTTAATGTAAGAACACGTACCGTAATTAATAGTATATAATTTATTATTACCTGTAAATATGATGTATACCTGGCAACTTTCCTGATTTATGCGGGAGATCACAATTTTTGACAGTTTTTCCTGCCTCCCGATTATTATTTCTCCCCATTTTAGGTTATTTTTTGGTGAACTTCAAACATTAGTTTTCAAATCCTCCCATTTATGCATTGTACGGCAGTGACCGGAATTCCTGTGCCCATTGGCCACTTTCAAATGAAATATCAACATTTATTAATACGAGAAATACACAGTCGTGCAATGTTTATTGAAACCTGTATATCGCGACGTTTATATCGATTGTAAATCTCTCGTTCTCGCGTGCTATGTTCGTGTTTGTTCACATCAGTCTAGTCGATTCTAGACTAGTCACTAGATTTGGAGTCTATTTTAGTAATTTATTGGCAGAATTTCAAAGATAGCTACTAGTGACTTTTCTATAGATTTTAGGAGCCATTTGGAGACAATTCTGGCAAATTTTAATTTATTACTTGATCAAAATAGCATTGCGCGCTTTGCATAATCGTGTGGATGCGTGATGCAATATATTAATCTATGCATTTCCATCTGAGTGCATCACTGGTTCACACATGTGGACCATGAGTTTTCGGAAAGCTTATCAGAGACCGATCATCTCACTCGCATACTTCCTGTGAGGAAATAGAGATGTGTAATTTTGAGCCTTGTAGCCTCGCATAGCAACAGTCGGGTTTTGAGACAATAAGTGTTATAATATATCATAGTACTCCTATATTGTACAATACATGTAGAATAAGCAGTTTTGACCAATTGTATCCTGAGTTTTCCTGATTTTCATATCAAAATCTCCTGATTTTTTTTATAAAGTTGGCAGTTATGATGATGTATAAATGTAGTGTAATGTTGTGCAACGCACGGTAATAGTTGAGAACAACACATCTTAACACTAGAATTGTATAGTAAATTCCATTCATTGGAAATAAGTTATTGGAGACTCTAGAAATTACGTGAAAACATGTCGTCATACTTTTCTAGAAGCCTGGCCAGGCAATGTATGTAAAGAGGCAGTCTTGGGTGTTGGAGTAGAGTTGCTAGTGAAAGTCGTTAGTCAAGTATGTGAACTTATGTTGTAAGCTTGTTGTGTTGGTAATTTGCTAACATGCGAATGTTGGAGCCCTCTTCTTCGTAACAGTTTATTCGTGTGTGTGTGTGTATAATGTGTATATAATCTGTAAATAAAACAGTGTACGCAATTGACAGTATTTCCTGTGTGTGTCTTCGTGATTACGAAAGAATAACCTTACCAAAATTTAACCAGACACAAGAAAATAACCTCAAAATCAGTTATGCGCTCTGCCCTGTCTTGAGGTGTATCACATTCTTACTTGATTTCAGTGTAGAGTATTAAAATTAAGCGATCGCTTACTTAGCCTTTATATCTAACGAGTTGACAACTGCTATTGACGACAATATTTACGTATTTCTAATTTTCTGTACGGAATGGCAGTTGACGGGTATTACTAATCAACTCCGACATCTCCTTCGAATGTCAACGAGAGAACTCGCAAGTGGACATAGCGAGAAAAGTATACCGAAGGTCGCATTTTGTGGCAAGTGCTTGAGTTTTCTTATTCAGACAAGGTCACCTAACCTACTGTAGCTTAAGGCAGATGTCTATTGTATTCACTCCGCTCGCTGTACACAGGCTCAGAAGCTCTGCGGCAGATGATGCTCTTTTTCGTTCACAAGATTACCGATAGGAGTGTCTACCAGCGATCTACGAACTGTTACCAACTGTTAGGACATTATACGATACTAGTAAATTACATTTTTTTCTTGCCGTGCGGGCAGTATGCACCGTGGCGATAGTTAAGAGCCTCTCAAATGGAGTGTGGCCCCCAAAAGGGGCTACTGTTCTCGTGACAGAGCTTGGCCTGGATTTGCAAAGAGAGGTTACAGCTACTAAATTACATTTTTTCTTGGCGTGCGAGGTAACGCTGTGTTTTTATTTTGCGCGGGTTGGTAATGGAAGCAGCGGGTTAGGAATTCTGGGAATGATCTCATGTCGGGGAATGGCTGTGCTCATACTTGGCCGACTAGTGGTCAATGGCGTGTGAAATCTTTCATTAGGTTATAAATGTAAATATGCCTTTTTGGGCCTGCTGGGTGGGTCCCTGGCATTGGTAATGAACACATCTCTCTTCTACAAGCATTTTAAGGTATAATTCATATATATCTCTTAGCGAAGTTGTGTGTTACAGACTGGAGTGTATACATTAGATTTCTACCTAACTTAACAGCTTATGTAGGCCTACCATGAAAGTATATATCCAGCGCCAGTAGAGAAATGATAATCTTCTCGCTATAAATTTACATGATAATAGCCTTTCGCCTTTCCGAAATTTAAACAGACGCGAGAAAATACAAAACTAACCTCTGAAATTGATTATGCCCTCTGCCATATCTTGAGGTGTATCCCATTCTTACTTAATTGCAGTATTTAGCATTAAAATTCAGTGATCGTTTACCTCAGCTTTTATTTTTAAGAGTTAACACTGCTTTCGGACACGTTATTTACACATTTATTACAAACACATGTTCTCCTCTTTCATTTGCATTTTTATTTATGGAGCAGCCATCGATGGGTATTACAAGTCGACTCCGACATTGCCTTTCAATGTCGACGAGAGATCTCGCTAGTGCACATAGCGAGGAAACGATACCGCATATGATCGATCGCATGCAATATAATCGCTGGGTACATAAATGTCGGTAACGGAAAAAAATCACACACACTTAATCACTCGTAATAACGGATGCATCAATGATAGGGCGCTTGCTGTAACTGAAGAGTAATACACGGTTTATTATAGGAATTTTGAAGGGACAGCAAAAACCTGTCGTTATAATGGGGTTCTTGTTATAGCGAACTTCTACTGTATTACATTTAGGCCAAAAAACACAAGTTCTTTTTGTTTCTGGATTATAGGCCTATTACTCTTTTCTGTTTTCTTAAGCCACATAACAATCCTACTTAAATCATTTTCCCGTAAACTTTTTCTTACAAAACGTAAGCTAACTCTTCAATCTTTTAAGCATCCCTTGGTTGTAGGTTATGATACAAATATGGGTACTGCTAGGGAATTATACCATGTTTGTAAAGATCCATGAGGTCTTTCAGTATTTTTTAGGTTGCAGTTTTAGAGGGTTTGAATACGTCTTTTTTTAAAGCAAATCTCTCTATTGAAAATCCTTTATTCATGCGCTGAACCTTCATTTTGAGGATTAAGTTTTGAAGTTGTAAGTTACTTATAGTATATGTGGTCTGTCATTTTTCTGGTCCTAGAACCGTACAAAATCCAGCTAGTGAATATTTCGAATATTTGTATCTGTCTCCTTATTCTCGAACTCATTTTCCTGAAGATTCATAAAAATCATACATACATACATTATCATTATAGACTGTTATGCCTTTCAGCGTTCAGACTGCAAACCTCTGTGAATTAACTAAACGTCGCCACAATCCTCGATTTGCAACTACTGTTGTGGCCTCATTTAGTTCTATACCTCTTATCTTTAAATCGTTAGAAACTGAGTCTAACCATCGTCGTCTTGGTCTACCTCTACTTCTCTTACCCTCCATAGCAGAGTCCATTATTCTCCTAAGTAACCTATCCTCCTCCATTCGCCTCACATGACCCCACCACCGAAGCCGGTTTATGCGTACAGCTTCATCCATCGAGTTCATTCCTAAATTAGCCGTTATCTCCTCATTCCGAGTACCCTCCTGCCATTGTTCCCACCTGTTTGTACCAGCAATCATTCTTGCTACTTCCATGTCTGTTACTTCTAACTTATGAATAAGATATCCTGAGTCCACCCAGCTTTCGCTCCCGTAAAGCAAAGTTGGTCTGAAAACAGACCGATGTAAAGATAGTTTCGTCTGGGAGCTGACTTCCTTCTTACAGAATACAGTCGATCGCAGCTGCGAGCTCACTGCATTAGCTTTACGGCACCTTGATTCAATCTCGCTTACTATATTACCATCCTGGTAGAACACACAACCTAAAGACTTGAAATTATCGAACTGTTCTAGCTTTGTATCACCAATCTGACATTCAATTCTGTTGAATTTCTTACCTACTGACATCAATTTAGTCTTCGAGAGGCTAATTTTCATACCATACTCATTGCACCTATTTTCAAGTTCCACGATGTTAGACTGTAGGCTTTCGGCACAACCTGCCATTAAGACCAAGTCGTCAGCATAGGCCAGACTGCTTACTACATTTCCACCTAATTGAATCCCTCCCTGCCATTTTATACCTTTCAGCAGATGATCCATGTAAACTACAAACAGCAAAGGTGAAAGATTACAGCCTTGTCTAACCCCTGTAATTACCCTGAACCAAGAACTCATTCTGCCATCAATTCTCACTGAAGCCCAATTGTCAACATAAATGCCTTTGATTGCTTTTAATAATCTGCCTTTAACCCATTTATGCCCAGCGGGTCGTTTACGACCCACCCGAAAGAAAAAATTCTGCCGAGCGTATTTTTTGTTGTTTCGCGTTGATAGCGCATTTAGTGTGTGTAGTAAAATTGCCCGCACTGCCGTATCTTGGTTGGAGCAGTTTTCCCGCCAAAACGCAGATGCTGCGCGGCAGCTAGTTGAGTCATGGTGGAACCTGCATCGCGCTCTCGCCGTTATTGGTAAGTAGAGTGGTTAAAAGTTTTAAATTGTAGTATTCAGTGTGTTCATGTTGTTTGGGGATATCTGACGCATCTTTAGATGCCTTTACTATTTCAATATGTCAATTCGTTCTAACAATACACCACGAATAACATAGTGTGGGTCGCAAACGACCCGCTGGGCACAAACCACAGAGCAATAGTACTTTAGCGCATCTTTGCATTTAGATGGTTACAACACAAGGGATTGGCGGAAAATGTTCTAAATTAGTGTTTTTGAAACAATATCCACTATTCGGAGCACATTTAAGTCGTCCATTCATTAACTAATTAGCAAATTACAGTTTTTAAATACTTATTTCGTCTTTTTCAGGCGAAAAAATTTAACTACTGCTGAAATTCTGTCAGAGCTTGAGGTATTGACTGCCAGCGATATTCCTGGAACATTAGTGGATGTTTTTATCACTCCACCGGATGATAAGCCTATTCGGGCGACGAAGATGATTGCTGCAATCCAAACAAAATGGGTGGGTCACAACTAGGGACTGAAGCATAAGACTATTTATCAAGGTGCAAAAGCTAACGAAAAATGCTCTAAAGATGTTGACTTAGCGGAAAGCGTTGTTTTGAAATTCTGCGATGTTTTGTCTAAGTTTTACCCCAGTGTAAGCTTCTTTTTTTACTGCGATACATTTTTTTACTTGCTCAAAGTTGTTGTCGGAGTTAAAAAGGAGGGATGCGATGCACTGGCACGGTTTGGGCTAACCGGATGGACGGCTGCCATTGCCAGACAAAAAGAAGACGAGGAATAAAAAAGAAAGGGGATACTTTGAAAGTGCAGTTGACAAAGAAGATCAAATAGTGGCTGTGACATGGAAAGACAACAACGTTGTGAACATCCTGTCAAACGAGCATGGCGTAGAACCTGTTGGAGAAGCTGGGCGGTACTCATTCGCACAGAAAAAAACCTGTGAAGATACCTCAGCCACATTTTGTTTCTAAATACAACAAGAACATGGGAGGAGTAGAACAAACGGACAATGTATCTACTTTCCGCATCAGCATAAAAGGCAAAATATGGTATATGCCAAGTCTGCTCTGGCTTCTAGACGTTGTGATGAGCAATGCTTGGATTTTGTCGAAATCTCACGGCATGAAGCTTGACGCCTTGGCTTTCCGACGATTCACTGTGACCAGCTTGTTAGAGAAGTATGGAACCCCTCCTCGCAATGTTAACACGAGTGCACCAGTGACTGAAGCCCTGCAGGAAAGCCACGGTAGTCATCTTCTGATGGACAATCAGCCCCGGCGACGTCGCGTCTGCGAAAGTAAAACTGTCCGAGCATGCCAAAGACGTGCTGTTGCCTTACACCATTATTGTTTTGGAGAATTCCACAAGAAGTAAAGTGCAATGTGTAAATGAGAAGGTGTTTTAGCTTCGTAGCTTAAAATTTTGACTTATTAAGTTTTTTTATGCAAGACAAAATGTTTTATAATAATGATCCCAAAGCCTGTTGTGCCATTTCAGTACTGAGTATTCAAAGGAATGTGTAAGACTGACTAGGAAACTCGACTGATAGTCTATTTTATATTATTAATGTTAATGTTATATTTTGATACTCTTTACATTTGTAGGAGAGATTCCTTTTTATGGCATTTAGTAGAGAGCAACTTCTTATTAACATTTTCTATGTGCTTTATAATACTTGCCTCTGTAGTAGATGTGTCATTTTCATTTTTCACTAATAATGAGTCATAAAATACACCAGTTGTTCTTCTTTTATCATTAAAAATATACCATGATGAACCCAAACATGTAAATAGCCAAAGCTCATGTTGAAGATATGCCCCTGGAGTCCATGCCCAGTGGGTCGTTTACGACCCATGCTGTAATTTTTAAACAACAACAACAAATATTTTAAAAACAATTTTCGGGGCGTTTTTTGGACATAAATAAACTGATTCCAGTAGTCAAAACCATAAAATTCGAAAAAAAAATTCTTGGGCATAAATGGGTAAATTCCATAGTCCTCCAGTATGGCGAACATCTTTTCCCTCGGTACCCTGTCATATGCTTTCTCTAGATCTACGAAACATAAACACAACTGCCTATTCCTCTCATAGCATTTTTCAATTACCTGGCGCATACTGAAAATCTGATCCTGACAGCCTCTCTGTGGTCTGAAACCACACTGGTTTTCATCCAACTTCCTTTCAACGACTGATCGCACCCTCCCTTCCAAGATGCCAGTGAATACTTTGCCTGGTATACTAATCAGTGAGATACCTCGATAGTTGTTACAATCCTTCCTGTTCCCTTGCTTATAGATAGGGGCCATTACTGCTTTTGCCCAATCTGAAGGTACTTTACCAACACTCCATGCTAATTTTACTACTCTATGAAGCCATTTCATCCCTGCCTTCCCACTATACTTCACCATTTCAGGTCTAATTTCATCCATTCCTGCTGCCTTATGACAATGGAGTTTATTTACCATCCTTTCCACTTCCTCAAGCATAATTTCACCAACATCATTTTCCTCCTCCCCTTGAGCTTTGCTGTTCACAACACCTCCAAATCATGAACTTTATTTTGACACATTTAAATAACTCAATATTTCCTTGCCCTGATTGCTGTTCTTATGACTGTGTACCATCCTGAAGGATCAAAAATGATTACAGCTTTACTTTATTTGTATATTGGCCCTATGTACATGTACGCTTTAGTATTCCATTTGAGTGTGTTCACATTCAAAGAAGAGGCAGTCAGTTTGTGAGTTATTAAGAACCGATACTCTGTAAAGGAACTGCTGCAGCTGTAATTGTACACTGTCAAGTTGTACACAGCCAAGTGCTGTTTATATTTAAAAAAATGCTTTTGCATTTGTTTTGGGACACTAACAAACAGCTTCAAAGTCAGATTCACAAAAATGTAACTCCTTGCAGGGCAGTTTCTTTGAAATTATCTTTGTACTGTCGAGCACAGCCTTTTTAGCACTGTCACATTATACGCAATGCTAGATGTACAAATAATTCATTTAAAGTTAAAACTGTCATAATTAGTTGTAAAAAGTTGTTTAAATACTGTAATTTTTTTTTTTCACTGAACATTACAGTGAAACATTGTTCGAGGGAGCTATTCATATGTGTATAATCATATGCATTCTTCCATACAATTTTGAGTAAAGGGAATGAAAATTAAACAAATGATTGTATTAAGGTAATAATGGAAATGTAAGAGGATGAATAGAATAATTAAGGCTAGATTCTGAGAGAAACTAAATTAGCCCTAACTAAACCCTAGTCTCCTTCTCAGCAACTCTATTCTCTTGAACACTGTAACATCTTCATTTTATGTGGTATATGTGTGAGACCTAGAAATTAGTAGTTTGTTCTTCGTATTGTGAGAACTGGTGAAAAGGGCAAATTGGGTAATATGAATTTGCCAGATTAAATTATTAGATCCTGTGTGGATTGAAAATCAAACATCAGTCTCAATAGACCCTTCCTGTCATAAGGATGGGCTTGCAAGAGACTATTAATTCTGCAGTCTGTAAATAGTTCTGACTACCTTGGACACAAAATTATGAGTATTTTAGGAAAGACTATTCCTTTTACTGCAGTGTGAGAGGCTGAAATTGTACATGTTCATTCTTAAGTCCAGAACAGACCTAAATGTGAACATACGATAACTTCTCTATGCCAGCCTCTTTCTGCCTTTCCATCCTCCTTCACACCTTGTCTCTTCTGTTAATTATATGTACTCTTGACATCTAGTGCCTGTGCACTCTGCTCTTTCTCTTCTCATCACACTGTCCTTAAGCTCATACTAGTGATGGTTTAACATCGCAGTAATTTTTGTCCTATTACTCTTCAATGACTCTTCTTAGTTCCTTGTTTTTGGTACATTATTCTTCCTTTCAATTTTTATCTTGTTACTATTAAAGATAAGCAGCTTTAAATTAAACTTTTATCACACATTCCATTGTGAAGTCTCATTCAGCCCATATCGTTATGGTGATATTCAGAAAGATCAGACCATAAACAGGAACATGTAATGGGATACACACACCGAAAGATCAGTGTGGGATAAGGGAGCAATAGAAAAAGGAAAGGACAAACAAGAAAACTCAAAAGTATGCAGATAACCTCCATATCCTCATAACTGCCTTCTTCAAATAAATGGGCTCTCTTTCCTCATCAATTGCAGTTCTACTTCATCTATTTCTTCTCGGTCTCTGACTAGCTCGTTTCTACTTCCCAAATTCATCAGGAGGGCAGGCATCAATAGTCATTGCAGGGCCTGTCTGGGCAGATCCTTCTTGGGAAATGGAGGATAAGAAGAAAGCCAGATGAGGGCAGGGAAAAATCATATGAAAAGATAAAGGTGAATACAGGTGGTAAAAGAATCCATTTCTCCTCAGTGTTTCTCCTGTGTGTTGTGGATGTGTGTGTTTTATGTACATACACACACATTAATTTTCTTCCCTTTCCTTTACCTGTGTTTCTTCTTATTCATCACTTCCCACATCAAGATTAAAGATCTGTCCAGGGGCCCCTCAATGAGCATTGAGGCCCTTCTAATGAAGCTGGAAAGCTGAAAAAAGTTCATCAATGGTTGAGAGGAAATGGATTTAGAAGACGTAGGATTGATGAAGAGAGAGCCTCTCTGAAGACAACAAGCAGTGTGTGAAGAAATGGAGATTGGCCATATGTTTTTTTGTGCTTGTCATTATCTCCTCTTTCATTTGCTAAGTCTTTTCACATTGACCTGTCACTGTGTGTTCCTCTACATGTTCATGACTTGATTTGTCACTTGTTTGTTCCTCTCTATTTCTTGTGACATTTACTGGTAATTAAGTTAACCCAAGTAAAATGTAGATGCATGTGAATGTCGAGCTATGGTTCTGAGAAATCATGTGTAACAGTAGTTTAAACCATTGTTTATCAGAATTAATGTTCCATTGTATGCTTTTGTATTTCATGTTAACATTTTGCTATTTTAGCTTTTGTATGCTGGGGAAGGAGAAGCGAGAAGGCCAGATGATGGTAGTATCCTGCAGGATCCATCCAGAGATGATAAACCAGGAACCATTTCGTTGAAAGGACACGAGTTCATTCAGATATCATATCATATGCCAACCAATTGTGAAGTGTGTCCTAAGCCACTGTGGCACATGTTCAGGCCACCACCTGCTCTCGAATGTAGAAGTGAGTAGTTCACATAAAGAAATAAAGTGGTTTTACTCAATGCATGCATCTTTTTCTGGAGCATTCTAGTAACTTACAGGTAACTTCTTTGGTTGAATTAAAATGAAATATACATTTATACTGAGCTTTCCTCAGCTTCTCCGTTACTTCTGGAGTCTCTGGAGCCATCCTGGCTTATTTGGGTTTTTGCCATGGGTTTTTCTTTTTGATGCCACATGTTTTCAAGTGAATAGTCCACCATAGGATTCACTGGAATCCTTGACTGTGTAAAATGAGCAATTCATCCTCTGTGCTTATCGTGCCCCCTCCCCTTCCAGACAGAATGTACATTTGTACGTATGTAATTATTTTGAAGTTTTGATAAAAAAACTTTTTGTTGTATTGAGGTAATTTGAGAACATAGTAGCAGTCTACTATAGCTGACGCACGTGCGATAAACTGATATAACTTGAAAACAATATTCTCTCACCCATGGGTAAATAATGCAAGTATCAAACTTTAATAATAATAATTATTATTATTGGTGTTGTTGTTGTTGTTACATCATATGTCCTGTACATACGATCGATCACGTTGTTTGTGATGTTATGTCATGAAACATGCACTGTTATATAGATATTTATATCTGTTCAATTAATGTAAGAAATTGTATATAATTTATTCCTACCTGTATATATACTTTGTAATTCACTACAAAATTGTAAAACACAATGTAGCTTCCAGAATTGCACTAGTTCATGGTAGAATATTCTATCCATTATAACGATGTTGTTAAGCGCACTAGAATTTTCGAGAAGTATTATTTGTAACGTATCTCTCTGGAAGCCTTGCCAGGCACATTATAAGGAGGTGGGCTTGATGGTAACAAGGAGTTATTGTTTAGTAGAGTTACGGTGTAATAGGAGTTTCACTGGTGAACACGTATTGTGGTTAACTGACATGCCTATGTAGGCAGTCGGTAGCCATCTGTTTCAACTGTGTTTCAAGGTTGTAATCTCTATGTGCTGTGATCCGCAGTTGTTAAAATGGCGTATGTTGATGTTCTCAGAGTGAAGTGTTCTGTTTGTGATACAGTGATTAAGGTTGTGTGTATTTAATTTGTAAATAGATGTGAATAAATAACTGTACTAACTGACAGAATTTTGTGTGCGTCTTTGTGGATACATTATAACAAGTACTGCACATGATGCTGATGATGATGCTTGTTGTTTTAAGGGGCCTAACATCGAAGGTCATCGGCCCCATTGTAATGGCTTTTTTTATGCCCCTCGAAAATTCCTATATTAACGTGTTTAATATCCTTTGGTTACAATTAGAACCCTTTCACTGATTTTTCTGTTATTACAAGTGATTTAGCGTGCATTATTTTTTCCATTATCAATATTTCTACACTTCATCATTTATATTGAACAACAGCTGAATGTACTGAAAAGGAGGATTGAATAATGGGGAGTGAGGATCAGTGTGGAGAAGAGCAAGGTAATGGTGATGAGTAGAGGAAGTAAAGAAGGAAAAGGAGCTATCAAAATTGGTGACAAGGAACTGAAAATAGTAGAACGCTTCAAATTCTTTGGAAGTGAACTGACAGGAAATGGAAGAGTGGATTTGGAAATTAGTAGGAGGTACAACTGGTAAGTGCCTTTTATCACCAGGTATGAAGATTAATATGCAATGAAGATGTACCAATGTACAAGGGATATTGCTTACCTATAACATATGCAGAAACCTGGACGATAACTCGGAGAGATGAGAGCAGAGTATGGGCAGATGAGATGAAATTCGTGAGGAGTATGGTACAGAAGACAAGGAGGGATAGTGAGAAGTGAAGACAGGAAAAGAGCTAAATATGCAAAAACTAAATGACAAACTGGAGCAGAACAGATTGAGGTGGTTTGGACCTGTCAAGCAGATAAAAGGACTGCCAAAACAAGCACTGGAAAGACAGATGACGGAAGAGAGGATGAGGAAGACAAGATTACGCTGGATGGACTCTGAGAAGAACAGCTTAGGAGAACAGAACCTAGACTGGAACTCAGTGTTGCATGAGGAATGTTGGGGAGAGAGGACAAAGTGGAGAGGAACCATATTTACCCCCACTCGGTGTCAGCTGGAAAAGGGGAATTGACGATGAACAAAAATAATTTTCCATATAGATTTCCTGCCACATGTACTAGCGAGCACCAAGTGTTCTCGCCAACATTTGAAGGCAATTATTACCCATTGACTTGCGACTCAAACTGCTGTAAACAGACATTAAAATTAAAACGAGGTGGAGAGTTTTTGTCATACATGCATAAATAATGTGGCCGATACCAGTTGTTAACTCGTTCGAAATAATGGTTTAAGTAAACTGTTGCTTAATTTTAACCCTTTAGGACCAGATATATTCAAGGAGGGCGTGCCTAAGAGGACCAGCTGTTTAGCATGTGGTATGGTGGAAAAAAAAGACCAAAGCGTTCTAGGCGTATTTTTCACATCTCCTTTCAGTAAACTAAAACTTAGTCTGTAATAAAGGTTTCTTCACGATTCTGTTTTCAAAAACTTGAGAAAACAACCCTTTTTCATACGAGATGTGTCATAGGTACGACATTGTAACTGGTGTAAAACCTTCAATTATTATGTTTAACATATTTTAATTATAGTTTATTTAATGCTAAATTATCTTTTATTAAGTGTTAAAAATAACTAGTACATGGTCTCCCTGTAAATATGTAGTATAAATTTGTATAACCTCAAATACGTATTGTGTATAAGTTTAACCTCAAAATCTATATAGTCGAAAGTAGTAGAAAATTCCATAATGTTCATATATTAGACTTATTGTACTATAATTTGGTATATATGAAGGGTTCTGGAAACTTACTGTAAGGTTTTATTATCCAGATACATGTAGAGACATTAGGAATGTTGTAGAAATTTCTATGTGTATTAGTAAACAGAAAACGAAAGTTCGAGTTGGATCCGTTGCTGGAGTACTCCATTCGACTAGCTGGTCGATCGATGTTTCGAGTGTGTTCCATTAGAGTGTTGTAAGAACCCTTCCAGAAATCGATAATTCTAGAGGGTTGATCGAATCGTATATATATCGAGCTGTCAGTCAGTGAAGGCAATTCTTAGTTCTTAGGACTCGGGCAAGTGATGGACTGTGAGTAACTGTTTCGGCTCCGAGGCGGAGTCGGTGAGTTCAAAAGATTGGATGTTATAGTGCGCGAGTGAGTGTTGTTGATATCTGTACTCGTCAGAATCGACTTCAGGGTACTTCGCTATTAAGTGTTGTAGTGTCATTTGCTACTGTGTAAAATTGTGTGTTGTGACTTACCGTGTAAATAAAGTAATTTATACAAGGAAGTGAACGTATTCTTGTGTGATATTTATTTACGTAAAATGAAATCGCATCGCAGAACGATAGATGTAAATAGAGGCAGTTTGAACAACATTAATTTTTTTTTTTTAAACATTATTTTATATATAGGCCGTACACTCAAAATGTTTTTTTAATGTTGAAACGCAATATCTGTAACTTCTAAACTAAGCAAAATTTATCAATGGCAAATGTATTATTTACATTCCATATTTCATTTTCCGTATTATCACTAAGTTTTTTGGAGTTTGGACTGAAATTAACAAAATATTGTTATTGTCAACTTCATCTGAATTCTAAAAGAAGCAGCACAGCAGTAGGCACACATTGTTTGCCTACACTTTGTAGATACAAAGCCAGAACCTCTGAATACCAATACACACCTACAATATAACACACTGAAACTGACCCAATAATGTTTTAAAATGTTTCCTCTTGTTTTCCACACTTTAAGAACTTATTTACAAATATATTTCGCATTGCACACACCATGGCATCCTTCTTGGCATTTGGTACACACAGTTCTCCAACTGGTCCTATAAGGTTTAAATATTATTATTATTATTATTATTATTATTATTATTATTATTATTATTATTATTATTATTATTGTGTGTTGTGACTTACCGTGTAAATAAAGTAATTTATACAATAATAATAATAATATTTTTGGCTAGCGGCTTTACATCGCACCGACACAGATAAGACTTATGGCGACGATAGAATAGGAAAGGCCTAGGAGTTGGAAGGAAATGGCTGTGGCCTTAATTAAGGATTGTGTGAAAAAGGGAAACCACGGAAAACCATTTGCTGCCGACGGTGATTTGAACCAACTATCTTCCAGGCACAAGCTCACAGCCGCACGCCCCTAACCGCACAGCCAACTTTCCCGGTAATAATAATAATAATAATAATAATAATAATAATCTTGTGACGTGAGACAGCAAGTAACCTAGTGCACTCTTCTCAGTTTTATCGTTTATTTGTTTATTTACAGTATCTCTTTTCCAAGTGGATAATTATTTTGAGTATTGTTTTCCCTTTCGAGTGATACAGCCATCGCCTTTGTAAATAATGCGTTGCTCGTAAACGTATGACAAGTTGCGGATTGTAGGCAGAAATCACAAGAACTCTGACGATAACTTGTTAGATGATTTATCAGATTTCTGCAAAGGAGATATCGTAAATAAATAAAGAAAGAAAGAAACCAATAAACGAACAAACAATAAAATTGAGAAGAGTGCAATATGTTACTTGCCACCAAATGTGGTTTATGTTGTAACGGCAACAGCAGACTGCACAGCTCGGCGATAAGGATAGTGCGGGCTGGCGAGCGCAAGGTGATGCTCTGCATTAGATGTGCTGCACTGTACTTGTTGGTGTTTATTTCGTTCTTTGACTCTCATACTCGGTCAGATTTTAATCATTTTTTTTTTTGCTATGGGCTTCACGTCGCACCGACACAGAAATGTCTTATGGCGACGATGGGATAGGAAAGACCTAGGAGTTGGAAGGAAGCGGCTGTGGCCTTAATTAAGGTACAGCCCCAGCATTTGCCTGGTGTGAAAATGGGAAACCACGGAAAACCATTTTCAGGGCTGCCGATAGTGGGATTCGAACCTACTATCTCCCGGATGCAAGTTCACAGCCGCGCGCCTCTACGCGCACGGCCAACTCGCCCGGTAAAAATTTTAATCTAACAGTCCCAGAAATCTTCAAGACACTTAATATAGCGTCATATTATTCATGTGTTAAAATATTTGACCTACAGATATCCTTTTATTCCACTGACGAAATATCGCCAGTTGGTCTTTTTAGCCAGTGTTACCATTGACGATATATTGTCAGTTGGTCTTTCTCACAGGGATTGTCACTGGTCCTCTAAGGGTTAATACTAGGTACTGAAATTAAATAAGAATGTGATACTTCTCAAGACACAGCAGTATGCATCACTGATTTCAGAGGTTAGGTTATATATTCGTGCAGCTCATTAAAATTCAGAAAGGCTGTTCTCTTGTAGATTTATAGTGTAAATGTTAACTGCTGTACTGGGCTTGAAATATGTTTACGTTATATAGGATCGGGCGAGTTGGCCGTGCGGTTAGAGGTGCGCAGCTGTGAGCTTGCATCCAGTATATAGTGGGTTCGAATCCCACTGTCGGCAGCCCTGAAGATGGTTTTCCATGTTTTACCATTTTCACACCAGGCAAATGCTGGGCTGTACCTTAATTAAGGCCACGGCCACTTCCAACTCCTAGGCCTTTCCTATCCCGTCGTCGCCATAAGACCTATCTGTGTCAGTGCGACATAAAGCCACTAGCCGAAAACATTATATAGGCATGATTGTTACGTGATGCTGTTTGAGTAAAAACTGAATAGTTTGCCACAGAAGCTTATTTCTGTATTACTGTTTTTAAGAATGAAATTGAGCATGCATCATAATTAGAAAATGAGCAAGCCGCAGTATGGAAAACATACGTGAAAACCTAATAACTTTCAAACAAACTGGTTTCCATTTGATACCGATTTTAGTGCTTTTACAGGACCTGTGTTGCACGAGTATGTTCACATCATACACTCATGTTCATGAAAACCAGAACACCTTGAAAGACTAGAGATAAGAAGTTTATGTTCTGAAGAAATGATTAGCATTTGAACCATGTCGGGCCTCAGGTTCAAGGTCCACATCGATATCTCGGCGCACCACCACCGCCTGGTAATGGATCAGTGTGACTTGAGCAGACGTGCAGGATGCCTTCCAGATGTATACGAGAACCGTACCGTCAGATGAGTGAGTTTGAAAGAGGGCGTATTATTGGCATGAGAGAACGTGATGCATCCATCCGGGAAGTTGGTGCTCATGTGGGACGAAGTGAGTCGGCAGTACAAGAGTGGGTACAGAATGGTTCACAGAAGGCCGTAGATCACGACGAGATGGATCTGGTCACACCACCCAGAGCCCCCTCATCCGAATGGCATTGCAGGACAGATCTGCGTCGTCCTCGGTTCTGGCGCAACAGTGGAAGAGTGTAACACATCATTCACTATCAGGAGTGACAGTCCGTCACCATTTATTATGGTCTGGGTTACTGGCGCATCGTCCACTTCTCCACCTACCTTTAACTAATGTGCATAAACATGCTAGACTGCAATGGTGTATAGAACGATGTCACTGGGTGACAGGAATGGCAGCAGGTAGTGTTTTCGGACGAATCCAGGTTCTGTTTGTGTGAAAATGATGGCCGCATTTTGGTTCGCCAGACACGGGGAATGGCATCACATTGACTGCATTCGCACAAGGCATACAGCGCCAACTCGAGGGCTTATGGTGTGAGGTGCTATTGGTTACAATCACAAATCACAGTTGGACATTTTGAATGCTGGTTATTGGATGATTTTGGACTGTCTTTACATTTCGTACCATTAGGGGCCGATGACCTAGACCCTTTTAAACAACAAGCATCATCATTAGCGCAATGCATTTGATTATTTTGCATCTTTTTTGTTTTAAGGCCGAAAGATAGGTAGAATATATATACATGTGTTTTGTGAATTGACTGATTAATTAAGGGCAATTTGTTAGGGCTTTTTTTTTTTTTTCTGTCTACAAGAGAGAGGTCGTTTTTAGAGCAATTTTAGGTCATTTTTGGCATTTTTAATCATTTTCTGGTAAGTGTTATATTTCGTTATATTTGGATATCTAATTAATATTATTTATGTTTACAATACTTGTCTATTATGTTTAACTTAGACAGATAACTTGCTCAAGAAACAAAGTAGACTTGCAACATAACCTGCTGCCACTAGTTTTCAAGGAAAGAGTATTTTCAACTCTATTACACTTCCAAGAAAACATACTATAAGCAGTACCTGCTTCCCCTATATGTAAGGCGCATAATGGACTCGCCCAAGCTGGGCATTGCTCCTTATCTTCAGCTAGATAAGAAGGAAGTCAGTTGCCCACACGCTGAGAGTCGAGTGAGTTCTTTGTTGACAAGTACTGTAAGATGCCCAAAGTTAAAGGAAGTGCAATTGTTAAATTAAAACAATTTGTTACACAATATGGAGAAAATATTTTTTCCACTGATGGGAAAATATAATTTTGCAAAGTGTGTGATGTGCGAGTTTCAGCAAAAAAGATGTTTACAGTTGAACAACATGTGTCGCAAGAAAAACATAAACGTGGTGTGCAACGACTTGAAAATAAAAGAAACCGTGGCTTACACCAGACACTACTGGGTGAATCTTCAACATTTTCTTTGTTTTGTGAGAAACTGTGTACAGCATTTTTATGCCCCGATATTCCACTGAACACATTGAACCATCCAAAGCTGTGTACATTCCTAGAAGAGGAGACTGAAAAATCTATACCAGATCCCCGAACGTTAAGAAGAACCTACATTGGAAGGTGCTATGACAAAACGTTACAAGAAATAAGGATAAGGATAGGAGACGGAAACATATGGGTATAAGCAAAGTCATCTCCCTACAGGCCATGAAGGCCCTTGGAGGGGTGGAAGGTAAAGGCTTCCACTATCCGTAACCTCGGCACTTGATGGGGTAGAGTGGTTAGCTCTACGCCCGGCCGCCTTTGCCCCCAGGAATTACCCTGGTACTCATTTTTGGTGTAGGCTGAGTGAACCTCAGGGCCATATGCACCTCCGGAAGTGGAAATCTCATTTCTTAAATTTTTCGACTTCCTGACGGGGATTCGAACCCACGTCCTTCCGGGCGAGCCGAGCACGCCTTTACCGCCTCGGCCAGGCAGCCCCTAAACATATGGGTATGCATAGATGAAACAACAGACAGTATGGGACGATATATAGCCAACGTTATTGTAGGTGTCCTGGAAGCACGGAATGCTGGAGAACCATTTCTACTACATTGTGAGCAATTGGACAAAGCTAACTGGTCAACAATTAACAAACTGTTTGACCAGTCTTTGAGGCTATTGTGGCCTGATGGCATTCGGAATGACAATGTGCTGCTTTTAATAGCAGATGCAGCACTCTACATGGTGAAGGCTGCAAATTTGTTACGTGCACTCTTCTCAAAAATGTGCATGTCACATGCCTAGCCCATGCGTTTCATCGGACCACGGAGGAGGTACGACATAATTTTCTTGAAGTTGACAAGTTAATTGGGTGCATAAGGAAAGTGTTTTTAAAAGCCCCATCTAGAGTTCTAGGATTCAAAACACGAGTTCCTGAAATTCCCTTCCCCTTTTCACTTGTTTTGACTAGATGGGGAAAGTGGATTGAGGCTTGTTGTTATTACTGCGAGTACTTTGAAGTTGTAAAGAAAGTGGTCGATTCCTTCGACCAAACTGAGGCTGGATCAATAAAAATAGCGCAGGAACTCTTGGCTGACAAACAAATTGCAGGTAAACTTTCCTACATAAAAACACATTTTGGATCCCTTCCTAATGCAATAAGTGCTCTAGAAAAATCCCAAGTGCCACTAATGGAGCAGCTGCAAATTGTGTATAAAGTTGTGAATGATCTGAATCGTGTGTGTGGTAAAGTGGGTGAGGTTGTATCCGTGAAATTCAATAAGGTGTTGCAAAAGAACAGTGGGTATAAAACTTTGTGTTCTATTGGCAAAGCATTGTTGGGTGAAAATTTTTCTCTTACCAACTGTGAATTGAATCCGGGAGATATTGCTTGTTTTCAGTTGAGGTAGAGAGAAGCTTCTCCATGTACAGATCATTACTTGCAGACAATAGGCAATTGTTTTCATTTGAGAACCTATGCGAAGTTTTCATTGTGCATTTCAATCGGAATTTATTGTAAACAGCCACTGAAGTTTGTTTTCTTAAATATTCTTTGTTAATTGACACCTATTTGCTAGGAGAGTATTTGAAGAATATGCCAGTTCTAAAATATATAATTTTTTTTTAACCAGGGTTGGCAAAATGGTATTTACTTTGTTAGTAACAAAAACAATTTAAATTTAATGCATTGTCATTCATTAAAATTCTCTCTCAAATAAGCTAATTTGTTTGTTAAAGGATTATAAATATGTAATTTACGAATAATTTATTGGTCATTTTTTTCAAATTTTGTGTCATTTTTAAACCATTTTTAGGTCATAAATGCGTTTTTTTATTTTGAATTTTCTTGCTAGTTTTGGTCATTAAATGCCTTGCCCTAATCATCATCATCAAATCACAGTTGGTACATGTCCAGGGCACTGTAACTAGTTTGACCTACGTGAATGACATCCTGCGACCCGTAGCCATACCCTTTCTGCACAACACCCCAGACGCCATATTTCAACAGGACAACGCGCAATCACATATTGCTGCATGAACACGTGCCTTCTTGCTATTACAGGATGTCAGACTGTGTCCCTGGCACGCACGATCACCGGACTTGTCGCCAATCGAAAATGTGTGGGATATGTTGAATCGACGGGTGCGGCACTGTGACTCACTGCCAATCACTAAAGATGAACTGTGGAACCAGGTGAATCCAGCACGGATGGCTATAACCCAGGATGCCATTTGCGCCTTATACGTGTCGATGCCATCACGCATCGAACAAGTTGTGAGTGTCCATGAAGGACCCAGTGCCTTCTAGGCAACAGGAAATGTGCTGAACCTCGGTGACTGAAATGCTAATCGTTTCAGCAGAATGTACTAATGAACATGTCCTGTGAATATGAACTTCCTATCTCTAGTCTTTCAAGGTGTTCTGATTTTTATGAATATGAGTGTATTTTCCTTTCCCATTGTTAACCCATTGAGCAGTACTGCCGTCTATTTACGGCAGTGCCGTGCGTGGCCCACGGGAGTACTGCCGTCTATTTACTTTCTCGAAGTTTGCGCCTCAACGCTACCGCCGTCTATTCACATTTCATGTTGAATGTTCGAAATTGTTTCGTGACATTGTACTGGCGGGTTTTCAGAACAGAGTTGGGGAATGTTTGATATGTTCAGTGAATATTATTGCATGTTTTATTATATCTCGTATGTTCTGTGATGAAGTTCTGTCGAAGCATCGGTAGTTACGTAACCTAAATTCTTACGCAGTTGTGCTAAAAATGATATAGATGTTGATTTCCATAGGGAATCTGGGAATCTGAAATATTTGTCCCGAATGAGTAAATTTATAATACCAATATAAATGGTCCGATATTGGACATTATAAATTTTCCAGCTAACTCATTCCTGGCTGCCAGCGTTTTGCCCTCGTGTGCTAGGTTGGGCTCATCAGTTGGTACCTAGCACACCTACCAAGACGCTCTTTAAGTCCCTCATAGTGCATTGGCACTGCCGGTGGCTCCAAGTAGCCTATGCAGTGGCCTCCACGGTATGCACTAGCCAGCGTCTTGGTAGGTGTGCTAGGTACCAACTGATGAGCCCAACCTAGCACATGAGGGCGAAACACTGGCAGCCAGGAATGAGTTAGCTGGAAAATTTATAATGTCCAATAATGGACCATTTATATGGGTATTGTGCTAAAAATGACGGCAACACCCGGGAACTGTTTTCTATTGTTGTTTCCATTGAGTGCATTGCACGACTATTCCTTGACAATACACATTATTTATCTTTTCCCCCATCTCTGGTTTCCATAGAACCAACCACTCTCTGATCATAAACAAATACACGTCATAATGGCAGGATCGAATCGAGGATGCGACCTTGCTCCACAAGATATAAGTAATGTTTTGACTAACGAAGAGTGTGACGATGAAATTGATATTTATGATAGTGATTGTATTGTGTCCGATGAGAGTGAAATTGCTTATTCCTCGGAAGACGACAGAACAGAAACTGAGGACGAAGTGCAGTGCTCCGCTGTCGCAGCGAAGGCTATGCTGTCAGCTGTTCAAACTGAGGGAAGAAAGTGGAGTTCTGTAGGCAGATTTCTTCCTATGCTTTCTGCTCCTTTTGATCCATCAAATTCAGGGGTTAGTGTTAATCATTTGAATGATAATGTCAGTAATTCAAGGCTTGAAGTGTTGATGTTCAAAGAAGTTGTTGATTGTAATATTATGAACTTCATAGTGTCAGAAATGAACAAGTACTACTTATTCGTTACGCAAAATATAGATGTGAAGGAAAAGTCGAAGTTACATAAGTGGCAAGGCATAACCTAGAGACTCGTGTTTTCCTGGCAACTGTTTTGTTTTGTCTATTGTTTGTACTGGAAAGGATACGGAAGTTGACCACGATGAAAAACTTGACTGAGTCAGTACTATACCCTAAAGATATTTTGATGGGTGAAACTGTTGTAAAATCAAGTCAGTGTGTTGTAAATAATACAAACTTGATCACATACAGAGAGTAATTATATTTTTGTCAATTTTACTATTCCTTCCAATATTTTGAGAAAAATATTTTCTACACCACTGACTTCAATTAAATTGAAGGTAGGCTATCAGTTATGTACCATACATGTAAATTATGTAAATTTATAAATAGATTAAAGTTAGAATTAAAATAACTTAAAATCAAAAGTTCAAAAGTTTCAAGAAAAACTCACTCCTGGTGGCCTGTGAGTGTCACCAAAAACTCACTGATCAAAAGGTTAAGAGGACCAACCTTTGGACCAAGGTGTTAACCAGAACTTCAAAATGAACTATTGGTCCCTTTGCATGCAAATATTTGTCAACAATGAAGGGACTGTTAAAAGATTTCAAGACTAAGGATATGTTTTATCTCATCTTGGACGCATACTGGGATAAATAAGCCAGCAGTGTTGAGTCACTGTGACGCAAGTGTGATAACAGGTATAACTTGAAAACAATATTCTCTCACCCATGGGTAGCTAATGTAGATATCGAGCTCAAATACTACTACTACTACTACTACTACTACTACTACTACTACTACTACTACTACGTATGGCTATGAAGTGTTACATCATGTTAGTATTTGTACTTTATTATGATACGATCGTATTGTATGTGAGGTTATGAAACTAATGTGTTGTACGTAGACATTGATATCAGTTTCGTTAATATAAATACCTGTAAATTAATTTATTCTCACCTGTATAATTGTGAAGCACACTGAAACTTCCAGAATGATATACACACTAGAATGATTGAGAATATTCTGTACACTATTTCTACGTATTGGACGCTCTGGAATATTCAAGAAGGTAGTTTCTTTTGTAATGTATCTTTCTGGAAATCTGGCCAGATATATGTAAAGAGATGATCTTGACAGGTGAAGTTAGTTACTGTTGAGATACTGAAGTTGTGGTTTGTAAGTTATTGGAAGAGACGCGGCTGACATGCTGAGTTAAGGCAGTCTCCATGTTGAATTGATCGGTATTCATCTGTTTTATTTGTGTTCCAAGGTTGTAATTATCTCCATGTGCTGTGTTATTCAGTTGTTCTGAATATTGGTGGCTTGTTGATATTCTCTAAGTGAAGTGTTTTGATACTGTGATTAAGGTGTGTGTTAATTTGTGTATATATGTGAATAAAATTAATTGTACCAACTGACAGCATCTCGTGTGCGTTTGTGCGGATACGTTAACTGTTGGTGTAAAGTGTGGCCCAAGGGCCACCGTAGGAGCCCGGATGGGCTGCTGGAACTGAAACCCCCGCAAGAGGGGGAGGATGTCATGTCCTACTGCTGAGTCCAGTTGAGGGCATATTGCCACACACAAACGCACACCGAGTGAGGGGGCTAAATACGAGTGAAGCTCGGGTAGTAAAATGTGCCCTCTGCCACCATCCATGTGGGGCCACAGGGAGAGGCCCCACAGGACGGCCTGGCCTCATACTGGTCACTCCAACGGGCGTCGCCGGTACCAGCGCTTTGAGAGCCTCTGCTAAGCGGATCACCTTCGATATCTGCAGGAGTGGCAAGACTTTGCCGTATGTGGTGGGCACCAAGTTGCGCCAATTGTATAATATATAATTTCCATTTATTTTGGAAAGACCTCCTGTATTTACAGGCTGCCACTAAGAACAAGGTAAAACATATCAATTTTATGTACATATGTATTATATATGTATTTACACCAAACTACATCAAAATTGCAACAGTTAATGTACCGACACTGACGGGAAAGACAGAAGAACTGGTTGACTTCATGATAGAAAAAGATATAGCCATACTTGGACTGTGCGAGACCAAGAAGAGGGGTACAGGGGAGATCCCTCTGAGAGAAGGATACAGGCTGTATTACAGCGGAGGACCTGAAGCAAAAAATGGAGTGGCCATCATACTTAGAAGAGAAATCCAAGAATATCTGGAATATACAAAGTACGTCAGCGATAGGATGATGATGATGAGACTCCAGTTTGAAAATGGCGTGAAAGATCTATTTCAGTTGTATGCCCCACAAACTGGTTGCATAGATGAACATCTAGAGGACTTCTTAGAGGAAGTGGAGAGACAGATAGAAGATAAGGAAGTGCTATTGATGGGAGATCTAAATGCACAAGTTGGAATGGAAAGACAAGGAAAGGAAGATGTTGTAGGGCCCTTTGGATATGGAAATGTAAATCCAGAAGGTGAGTTGTTGGTGGATTTTTGCATGAGGAATCAAATGATTGTTGGAAACACCTGGTTTAGGAAGAAGAACAGTCAGAAGATTACAAGGTATGGCTGGGGAGACAGATGGACAAAGACCATGATTGATTATATAATCATAGAGAAAGAACACCGGAAGAACCTTGTAGATGTAACAGCCATGCCTGAAGAAGCCTTTGGTGGAGATCATAGAGTTGTGATAGGAAAATTGAAAGTTGGAAAGATTGAAAAACCCCAATTAAGAAGAGAGAAAAGAATTAAAGTATGGAAGTTGAAGGAGAAAAGCATACAAGAAGAATTTCAAAGGGAAATAATACCCTTGGTACCCAGGACAGAGGTGGGGAATGTTGAAGAGGAATGGAAAAGATTTAAGGAAGCACTGGTTGGATGTGCAGAAAAGGTGTGTGGTAGAACATCAGCAAATGTGAAAGACAAAGAAACACACTGGTGGAATGATAGGGTAAAGATTAAAGTGAAGGAAAAGAAAATGGCATGGAAAGCATGGAAAACATCTAAGACTGAAGAAAGTAGAAAATATGTGGAGGCAAAGAATTTGGCCAAGAAAGTAGTGGAGGAAGAAAAGAGGAAAAGCTGCACCTTATTCACACAGACATTGAGAGATGATACGCAGGGCAGCAAGAAATTACTGTATGGTATCTTAAGAAACAAAAAGAGAGATCAAGTAAACACCAGATTTGTGAAGGATGAAGGTGGCATAATTTTAACAAAGCCAGAAGAAATAAGAAATAGATGGAGAGAGTATTTTCAGAAGCTGCTGAACATAAGAACGGATGACAGTCATTCAATGGATGACCAGGAAAGGCAATTAGTTGACGAAGAAATGGATAAAGAAATTATAATGAATGAAATTGAAATGGCAGTAAGAAAGATGAAAAATGGAAAAACTGCTGGAATAAATGAAATTTCAGTGGAGATGATAAAGGCAGCTGGAGCTGTAGGCCTGCAGTGGACATATCGGATTCTCAGGAATGTCTGGGAGAATAAGGAGGTCCCTGAGGATTGGCAAAAAGGAATAATCATCCCAATTTTCAAGAAAGGTGATAAGAAAGTTTTGAAGAACTACAGGGGAATTACTCTAATGTCCCATGTTGCTAAGATAATGGAAAGGATACTGGAAAGTAGAATAAGGTTGAGGGTTGAGAAGCAGATACAGGAAAATCAGTTTGGTTTCAGAAGTGGAAGGTCAACAATAGAGCCCATTTTCATTATGAGACAACTAATGGAAAAGCATTGGGAGTACGGGAATGATATGGTGATGACATTCATTGATATTGAAAAGGCATATAACAGTGTCCCTAGGACGAAAGTTTGGGACAGTCTGGTGCAAAAAGGAATTGGACAGGGATTAATAAAAATGATCATGGCATTGTATAAGGAATGTTGTAGTTGCGTGCAAACACAAGCTGGCAGGACAAGTTGGTTCAAAATAACTAGTGGGCTGAGACAGGGAAGTGTTCTATCACCAATCCTGTTTACAATAGTAATGGATGACATCATGAGAATGGCAAAAGCAGCATATGGAGGAAGAGAAATGAACATGATGTTATTTGCAGATGATATTGTGATTTGGGGAGAAGACGACAGGAAGGTTCAAGAACAGTTGAATGTGGTGAATGGGAAGATTGAAGAATGTGGATTGAAAATAAGTGTAGAAAAGAGTAAAACTCTTGTTATGACTAGAGGGGAGAAAGAAGGGAAAGGTCAGATTAGACTTGCAGACAAGTCCCTGGAAGTAGTGGAAACGTTTAAATACCTGGGGAGTGAATTAATGGAGAATGCTCGACTGGATGCTGAGATTAGTAAAAGGATTCAAGCTGGAAGTTGTTTCTATCATAGTGTAAGAAATATGTTATGGGACAAAGATGTGCCAATGGAAGCAAAGGATACTATGTACAAGATGTATTACGTACCCATAACAACTTACGGAGCAGAAACTTGGACAGTGACAAAGAAGGATGAGAGTCGAATACAGGCAGCCGAAATGAAATTCTTGAGGAGTATGATACAGAAGAGTAGAAGAGACAAAATAAGGAATCAGAAAATCCGGGAAGAAATTGGAGTGGAAAAAATGAATGATAGAATAGAGAAGAGCCGACTAAGATGGTTTGGGCACATAAAGCGAATGAGCGACGAAAGAATGCCAAAAAAGGTGATGGAAATGCAAATTCAAGGAAAGAGAGGCCGTGGACGACCACGATTGAGATGGAAGGATACCATCCAACGCAGCATTATAGAAAGAAACCTGGACTGGGACACAGTGTTGGAAGAGGAGTGGTGGAAAGACCGAAGAAAGTGGAGAGGAACCATATTTGCCCCTACCCGGCTACAGCTGGATAAAGGGAAATGATGATGATGATGTATTAATAAAAGAAAATTCAAAATTAGCTGTAGAGGTGGTGCCTCATGATCTTGATGGAGGCTCGGAGGATGAGGGTCGCGATATCCGGGATGAGCTTCATTGGGAGTTGGAAACGCTTCCATGTGGCGACCAAGTGACGAGGTATGGTACCGCGAGCTCCGACCATTATCCCTATTATTTCAATTTCCTGAAGGTGGTATTTAGATTTGTAGTAAGGGATAGTGGGTTTGTATTTGTTAATCTTTTCTAGATTAACCTCCTCTGGCTGACCGCTATGGTGCTCGAACCTGACCGTCGGATCTAATATGAATCCTTGAGAGCTGTTGTCTTTAAAGGCTATGATGTCAATTCTTTGCGAACTACCATTTATGGCCAGTCCGTGTACCTCCTCATGTACACTGAATCCCTTCTTTCTCAGTTCTGTGGCAATGAAGGATCTGATCTGGTGGTGCCGCGTGTTTCTAAGGAGCTCTCCGCGTATGCAGAATCCCAGGACATGACCAAGAGTTTCTTTCTCTCCGTGACAATGCCGACAGAGGTTGTTGTCCAGGGATCTGCCTGGCACCGCGTGCACCGCAGAAACATTAGCAGTCATCTTTATAGCCTCTCTCCACTCATTACAAGACAGTCCGGTATGATCTCGCACCCAAGAGTTTGCTGGTGTATACTCTTTGTAAAGTTGTACTCCGAGTCCCTTTTGCGGTAGTGAACACCAGGAGGTGAATTCACGTTCTCGTAGCTCTTGACGGATCTTCTTAGTATCGTACAGGCCGTTCTTGGCGGTTATTTTCTGGGTATCAGCGTTTGTTAGTTTTAGGCGTTCTATACATTCCCGACTCTCCACGTGACAATCCCTCGAAGCGACACCAAGTGGATGTTTAGTCTTCAGCAAGATATTGCAGGCATTAATGCATTGTAGGTAAACTTCCCACGAGGTTTTAAACAGAGCGAGTCCTTCGTATTTCTTTTTGGTGTACATCATGCCATCTGGGGTATCTGTCGGCAACTGCAATATCTCCTTTGTTGCACTTTTAATCATTTTATCGCTATCGGATAAAAATTTCTGTGCAATTTTCTTGAAACTGCATGTCAGGAAAGGGTATATCAGGGTGGAACAGATTGAGGAATTTAGTACTATGAGCTTTTGGTCTTCCTTAAGCAGTGGCGACGATGTTAGAAGTTGGAGCTTATTGTTAAGGTCTTTCATTACAGCAGTCTCATCGAACACTAGAGTATCCACCTAACGACTGCTCGCCAGGCCACAGACCCCCCAGGTTTAAATAGGAAACGGCGGAGGCTGACCATAGGAGCCCGGATAGCACAAGCAACCACCACAACGTAAGTACCTGAAGATCCTGGACTCTGCCCCGGTAGTTACCTTGGGGACTGTCTCGCCGCCGTCTACATTTGAGTGGCCAATTTTCTTGTGTATCTTCCTATTTGTTCTGGGCCTCTCGGCCCTCATTCTTGTCCAAAGTTCTGTTCAAGCATCATGTTTAATTTTCTTTGTTTTGAGGGTGGTCTATATTGTATATATTGGTGGTATATATACATAACCTTTGTTCTTGTGAGCCACCTCGGCAGACGGCAGTGGCATTTCTATGTAATCTTTTCTACAATAAAGCACTTGAGAGGCCTATCCGATCCTGGGTGGGCTGTCAGGCGGTTGGGGAATAGTGGCTCCCCTCCTCGACCGTTCGATGGTCTCCTCCCTCGGGTGGGACTGCTCGCCGAATCCCTTAGACCACCGTGGCTCTCGCCAGTGCTAATTTGTACACGCGCCGCCTGGTTTCCTATATAAACTCAGGGGCCAGTGGCCTGGCAAGCAGTCGTTCAGTGGTCGAGGGGACGGCTTTCTTTCTTCGAGTAACTATACCGCAGCGACGAGAGGGCATGGGCACCCCTGTGCTGCATCAGACCACCTTAACTTTCTCAGAAGTAAGAAACACCCCTGCAGCAGGAAGTACAAAACATGAGGCACCACCTGGATGACAATACTGCTTCCCATCGGTCAGAAGAAAACCAAGCAGAGGATCTGGAAACCATGGACGAACAGCTTCCGGCATACAACCAGTGCAACTTGTGCCCACTACATACGGCAAGGCATTGCCGGTCCCGGAGATGTCGAAGGTGATTTGTTTTATCAGAGGCTGTCAAAGCGCTGGTACCAGCGACGCCCATTGAACGTGACCAGCATGAGGCCCAGGCCGTCCTGTGGGACCTCTCCCTGTGGCCCCACATGAACGGAGGGCAGAGGGCATATTTTATCACCCGAGCGTCACTCCTATATTGTGCCCTCAATCAGGGGTGGTGATATGCGATATACCCTCCCAACTGGACTCTGCGGTAGGGGAAGACGTCCTCCCCCTGCCACCGGGTTGCAGTTCCAGCAGCCCACCCAGGCTCCTATGGTCAGCTGCAGCACTTCGAGACATGGCAGGGGCCACAGCACTCGAGGGACCCGAGCGGCACAAGTAACCATCGCCATGCAAGGATCTCAAGATCCTGGACTCTACCCCGAGAGTTACCTTGGGGGGGCTGTCTCGCTGCTGTCGACATCTGAGTGGCCACTTGACTTGTGTATTTTCCTATTTGTTGTGGACCTTTCAGCCCTCAATATATTCTTGTCCAAAGTGCTATTCAAGCGTCGTGTTTAAGTTGTTCTCTTTGTTTGAGGGTGTTCTATATTGTATATATTGTTGGTACCTGTAGGGGGTACATTATTGTATCGTGCCTTTTTTTTTCTTTTTTTTTTTTTAAACTTCATCAAATACTCGGCCAATAATACAGTATGTATTATGTTGAGCGATCAAATGCATATATTGGTTTCTCGCAATCTCTGAGATATCACACAGATGGGAATAAAAAAAAAATAATGGCATCAACCTAAATCTGCGACCTGACATTAATATCAATAGCCATATTTGCCACTTCACTTGAATATTTCATCCCCTAAAAAAAAAATAAGTACTCTTTCGCCGTCGCAACTCTTTGGTTATTCTGATAAATTCCACTTACATATCATGTTTTGATGTCAATTTGTACCAGTTCTCCGCACGATACCTTTCAGGGATAATTATTGGAGCTTTTTTTTTTTTTACGTGGACTCAACTGAAGTAGTGCACAGCCTTTTTCCTAAGTTCGTTGGCCTAACCATTTCCACTTAACTGTTGCCAATAAATGGATAATACCCTGGATTCATCCACTGATTATCTTATACGTATTCCATCTAATACCTCTTCTGATAATGAAATGAATAAATAGCAAGAATTTCAATCAAAATCCTTATCTGCTAGTTTATTCAAAATATCATTGTACTTGGTATGAAAACATAATATTATTCTTAACATCTCCAATCATATTCACTGAATTCCGATCCAAAAATATAGTTGACTTAATTATTGACTGAAGTCAAGTTTTAACCTCGTAGAAAGAAAGTGAACTAGTCATAAAAAACCATAAAGTCACAGTGATGGAAAACCAGTTAACATATGAAGGGCTCGGTGGAATATAGTCACAAGCCACCATTTTGTCGTTTTTGAGATGTTCATGCCATCGTGTTCTTTAAATTTCCCTCTTTAATATCACACTAAGAAGTTTCTTGTATTTATAAAAGATGGCAGCATATGCTAGGTGGAAGTTCTTTACTTTGCCATCTAGTGACAATTTCAGAGCTAACACAGTCACAAGCCACACCAAAATGGCGTCGAAATCAAGAGTGAATTAAGATTTATCTCCTGTTAAGAGGACTTTTCAGAATAATGAAGCTGAAAGTGAAGAGTCAGATCCATTTGATACAGATGGTGATGATTCTTGGCACCCATCAAGCAACAGTTCTAGCTCTAATGACAACTTGGTAAGAGTATAGACAAATTTTATCATGGATAACCTCTAGTTTGTGGCTTGTGACTGTATTTTACTCATTTTACTTACTTTACTAATAACTCGTATCTTATGAAAATGCATGAACAATAGCGTTCGATTTGATAACCATAGAATAATAATTTAGTAGAACTATCAATATTAACAATAATATTTACATAGAATATCATGTGAAAGCAATTAGCAGTTAAATATCTGCTGATGTGGCTTTTAACTATGTTCATCTGAAATTGTCTGAATTTTTTACTCCTAATTTTATAGCTTGAAGTTAGTAGAATGCCTGAGGAATCACCAATAGTATATACCCCAGTTGGATGGGTGGATGTTGTGAAGTCAGTAAGTCCAAAAAAATTCATTGTGAGAAAATTGAAAAGAGATGACTTCAAAACTTTAGATGATCTCAAGTCATTGCTATCAATACCCACTAAATTCACAACTAGAGATTCAGTTCACTTCAGTGAAGCTACACAATTTCAATTGAATTTCAAAGACCCTTTTCAGCTAGGCAGAGGCTGTCTGGCCGAGGTGGTAAAGGCGTGCTCGGTTCGCCCGGAAGGACGTGGGTTTGAATCCCCGTCAGGAAGTCGTAAAATTTAAGAAACGAGATTTCCACTTCCAGAGGTGCATATGGCCCTGAGGTTCACTCAGCCTACACCAAAAATGAGTACCAGGTTAATTCCTGGGGGCAAAGGCAGCCGGGCGTAGAGCTAACCACTCTACCCCATCACGTGCCGAGGTTAACAATGGTGGAAGCCTTTACCTTCCACTCCTCCAAGGGCCTTCATGGCCTGTACGGAGGTGACTTTGCTTTGCTTTTCAGCTAGGTGTTAAGCACTGTTATACTGCATTAGGGACAGTTCAGTATGCAAACATTCGCACCAAGAAGAAAGGAAGATTTGTGGAACATGATCCATTTCAGCTCAGAGTAAAAAACAGAAATCAACTCCCTGTCAGTCAGAAGAAATTTACTGATGTCATGTCTCTCATGTCATTCATTCCTGTAGCCAATCAACTCATTTTCATGTCCCTTACAGGATATAATGTTGAAGATAATGATGTGGAAGAATTCCCTTGAGATACACATTGTTTTTCTTTTAAGTACCGGTATGTGTATTCATTCTCAAATATTGTGTTTTCTTAAATTAAATGTGTTCATTCTCAAATATTGTGTCTTTATAATTAAGTGTAGGCTTATTAATTCTCTAATATTGTGTTATGCTTGATAAAGAAAAATTTATTCGCCCTCAAGTACTTAAATTTCTTTCCGGGAAATAAAGTCATAAGCCCATGTTAGTTACCTCATTTATCAAAAATGCTCTTAAATCATATACTAGGGCAAAGTGTTGTTTCATTGTCTCCCATATGTTTTATAACACATACAGGTGTTCATTTATACAAGGAAAGTTATTACAAATGTAGTGGATGATTTACAGATTTGAGCTGAACTTTAATTTGTCATTTACTCAGAACTATGTTATTGTGGCTTATTACTATATTCCACCGAGCCCTTCATATTCTAAGAATCGTGTTAAGTATTTACATAAATAAAATATTAGTGAAACATTTTTAAAATGTACATGAAAATATATTAACCATCAATGAAACACCACTGGAGTATCAATGAAATATCACTAAAATATCACTGAAATATCCTTGAATTATCATTGAAATATCATTGAAATGTCACTGAATTTTCATTGAGATATTATTGAAATATTATTGAAATATCATTGAAATATCACTGAAATATCATTGAAATATCAAGAATGTCCCTTGCACTTCGCACTATCATCTCGTGCCTATCTTGCTTTCTCAAATGTTTTCTCAAATTTCCATTATAACGTAAGCAATATAAGTAAGTTCCACGTGACCTGGCTTAATATAGCCATTCAATAACATACCAACGAAAATCAAATTAAAAATACGAAATATCAATTAATTATCTCTACTAGTTGTAATTATTAATTCATAACATCTCCTGAAAATATGTAGGAGTATGCTAACGTACCGCACGTATGTCGATAAGCAAGTCAATCATCTGGTAGTGTCATACTTTCCTTCAAATACAATCACCTATCCGCGAAATTTCCAAAGAAAAATGTAGATGATAATTATCTATTTGCGGACAGTAGTTATATAAATCATGAGGGTGTTTCTTCCATCCAATCTTGTCTTTGACAGAAATCAACTTGGACTTAGCCTAACATGCGAAACTCTTCTAGAAAAATATCAAGTTTCGGACGTAAATGCATTATTTTAGGATATACTTTCGATGATCGTACACCATTGACAGCCTATTAATTCAATAACTCCACATCAACATATGCCTGTGCCATTCAACCCGACATCGTACGCTACTTTATAATTCACATGGCAAAAACAACAACTATAACCTATCATTAGCATAACATTGCATTAATATCACCAATTACTCAAATATATATATATATTTCGTCGTGTACACATCATATCTAACAGAATTCCTCATGAATCGTATACTTCCATATATCCGATTTATATTCTTGCCTATAATCTCATTATTCCGCTGATCATTTCATCATTTCCATATAATGACATCATTCGTTACCTCCCTAGTAGTACAATGTATGCAGACTCCACTATCATAGTATAATGGCACATTACGGGTTTATTATAATACAGAACACAAGCAATTACTCATTTCCTGTAAAAAGAAAGGCATATGTTAATATTTCAGGCTCTATCTACTTACGTTTGGTGACGAATTACCGTTATATCATTTTTTATAGTTCTAGAAGACGATCTTATTTCATTCCTCATTGCATTTGGATTGTTTTACACTATGAAAGACATAAATCTCCAGCACAACGTTGAGAATGCTGATTTTCAAAGCTCTCCTCAAATAAAATAAACATTCCTACACATTGAATATACATTTGGGTTGTCAAAGACTACCTAGGTCCGTATTCTCAAGCAAATTATATGGGTTCCCTTTTAAAGACACTATTCATTGAACTTATATCTCGAAGAGCTGAGTATTGACCTTGCTGTAATCATATTTTAAATTAAACGCACACTATTTATACACTCAAACATGAATAATTTAACTACCTAAAAGTAAATATATGGAACTTGACTTATCTTTGCTTTCGCTAGTCGTCTGGGTTGGATTTCATCATGGATCTTCTTTGGCCACCGGCTCGGGTTCAAGTACACGTCATCGCTGGTTACTGGTCTCCAGCCTCGGATGTGCGGAACAGCTGATAAGGACTCCACCGGACGACGACCCCATCCTCTTGATTTACTCAGTCATAATAGCACCGTCGGTTACATGTGATGAAAAAATATTGAAGAACGACATTAGCTGCATTTTCCAATCACAAGATAAATTATCTTGAGTCTATTTACTATCTCTCTAGCAAATCACTTCTCAAAAAGGCAGTATTTAAAATGGTACTTAAAGTATTTTCTGTTTGTCGCTAACTTAAAAAGAAAATAATAAACTAGCGAATAATTTCTGTAAGTGATTCTGGTTAACAGCTTTGGGTTTGGATTGACGACTTCTACCAACTGGTCTCTTCTTCTTTTCCTAATCTTCTTTTGCGCCTGATATTTTCAATTTGTATTCAAGATTTGGCGTAATTTCTTTATATTTTTATATTGTCGCAATTATATTAACAGCAACTCTTTTTCCGACTTTAATTTCTTCTTTTCTTGCGTGCAGAATCTTGCCTATTACTTCGTTCCGATGTCAATTTTTTTTTTTTTTAAGTGATTGTTCACCAACCCGGGATAACAATTCGATTTTTTTTTTTTTTTTTTTTTTTTTTTTTTTTTTTTTTTTATCCACGGCCGTATGGATTCCCTAGGTCTGTTCGTAGTAATGTTAACTCGTGGCTTTCGTGACTCGTTATGTCTGCAGTTCTTTTGACATATTCACGGCTTATCTAATTCCGCTTGTCTGTATATTTTCCTTGTAATATACTTTTCCATCATATAATTTTCGTCATTCTACCGCAATGCATGGCAACTTTTAGTGACGTAACTCTCATTCATGATGCAAACTGGGCAATGAAATGGTACTGTATGTACATAACCTTTGTTCTTGTGAGCTGCCTCGGCAGACAGCAGTGACATTTCTATGTAATCTTTTCTACAATAAAGCACTTGAGAGACTCATCGGACTGGGGGAGGGGGGGGCTGTCAGGGGATAGTGGCTCCCCTCCTCAACTGTTCGTTCGTCTCCTCCCGCAGATGGGTTTGCTCGCCGAATCCCTTCGGCTCTCGCCAGTACTAATTTGTACATGCGCCGCCTTGTTTCCTATGTAAACCCATGGCCTGGCGAGCAGGGTAATGTTCAAGGAGGATGAGAGTAAAGAAAAATATGTATAATTACTCCAACATGGTCAATACAATAAAATGTGGTTTAAAGGAAACTTGTAAATTAACATAAGTTACATGTTTTGGCCCCATTGGGTCTTATTCAGCCTCAAAAATAAAAACATAGTCTTCAGAATAGACTAAAGGATAAGTTTACTTGAGAAAGAACTAGGAGAATATCAAGGAGGTTTCAGACCCTGGAGGAGCTGTCCTGATCAGATCATGAGTCTTAAGTTGATAATGGACTATAACAGGAGAAGAAACAGAGATATGGTGATAACATTTGTAGATTTCAAGAAAGCTTATGATTGCATCCATAGAGAATCTCTGTTTAAAATTTTAAGACACCTTGGACTACACCCCAAATTAATAAACATGATAAAATTGACTCTCACCAATACCAAGTCAAAACTGAAGTTTAGGGGTGAAACATCAGAGACATTTGAAATTAAAACTGGACTATGGCAGGGAGATGGGCTCTCACCACTATTATTTAACTGTGCTCTAGAAATGGTAATGAGGGAATGGATTAGAAAATGTCCCCCCAAAATAAAGATTGGCCGAAAAATCTAAACAAATTGCCTGGGTTTCGCTGACGATTTAGCATTACTAGCAGTGGACATAAAAGAAGCAAAAACCCAGATATCAGAACTTCAGAACATTGCAAATAAAATAGGTCTCAAAATATCATTTGAAAAAACAGAAATTATGCCCCAAAAACCAACACAGCTAAAACAAGTCACCATAAATGGTAATAAAATCAAAATAGTAACTCAGTTTAAATATCTTGGAGAAGTAATAACACATAACTTAAATGAAAAAATCCCAATCCAAGTAAGAACAAATAGATTAGCTAAAGCACAAAAATTAACATGGGATATCTACAAAAAGAAATGTGTATCAATAAATACAAAAATAAAACACTACAACACAGTTATAAAACCGGAAGCTACATATGCAGCAGAAACACTCTTTTACCTGAATAAACAATCAAAGACTGACAGACTTCAGAAAATTGAAAGGAGGATTGGAAGAACCTGTATCAACAAAAAATATCAGAAAGATGGACATTGGCAGTTAATACCTAACAAAGTCTTGTACAAAGAGCTAGAACCCATTACAGATACTATGCGTAAGAGGAGACTGGGATTCTTTGGACATATCATGAGGATGCAGGACTCGAGACTTCTGAAACAACTAGTACAACACAATCTCGTCTCAAAAAATACCACAACAGGATGTAAATGGATCAGAGAAGTAAGAGAGGATCTGAAGGAAATAGGCCTTACAACAGAAGACACCAAAAATAAGATAAAATTGAATACAAAACTCAAGAATACAAACCTCCGCTTTACCCTTGCACAAAACAAACCAACAACATGCACATTTTCAACTGAGGAAAGGGCACGAAGATCGGAGCGTCTGAAGAAATACTGGGAGGACCGCAAAGCCCGAACAATCCCTTCAAAGAGACCTGAACGACGGACTGACTAAAGTGATCCTATTTGGTCATAAAAGAAGAAGAAGACTAAAACAAAACATGAAATGTTGTATGAAAGATCAGTCTTCAAATACAATCATCATCTTAACCAGTTCTTTTATTGTTACTTTCGTAGCCCAGAATAATAGTCGTGATAATCTAATTGATTCATGCAATTTCACAAGACATACATCAGGAAAATGGCATAAACCCAAAAGACTATCATGCCGATTATTATTTACCAAATTTAAATGGTGCTGGATGGTACCCCTTTAATTTCAAAACTGTTATGCTTCTACTACTCCTACAATACAGTACAACCTCAATCATTCGAAATCGGTTAATTCAAAATCGCGCCTAATTCGAGGAAGCTCTCGTTCCCGGAAATATAAGATACAGTTTTGCATTTTATTTAAATTGTTTAATTCGAAATACGGATAATTCGTAATTCGAAGTGCAGTGTCGGCCCCATTACCGAAATTCAGACTTTTAATTCGAAACTGCCTTTACATTTTTAAAACAATAGTATGTTACAGTGTAATTTATATTCAAAATTTATCCGCATCATGATAGAATGGATGTTCCAGAATATGGAGGGGTAGCTTTCCGCACTTACACTTATATCGGTGTGTCTACAGTGTGCTTCATAATTGCTAACTTGAATGAAATCGGAATTCTTTTGTATTCAACCTTTTAAGGAACGCCGTAATATCACGCAGCAGACTGTGTGCGGAGGACAAAATCTGCGAACACTGGCGATGCCAACAGTTGACGAAAAAGCGTGGCTCATATAATCAATTCGTAGGCACTGAGCAATATTGTCATTGCCGATCAAACTGCGTTGCTTTCTTTTAATGCCGAGCCCAAACGGTCTTATGGTTTCAAAGGAGAAAGTGCCAGCCGGAGAATCGTACAAGGATGGGGTTCATTGTACTGTGTTGCGATGCACACGGAAGTGAGAAACTTTATCCACTTGTCTTAGTAAAGTTCGATAAGCCACAATGTTTTAAGGGCGTCGTGCACTTTCCGTAAAGTACGAGGCATCTAGAAATGCAAACAGTACAGTAATCCAAAAATAATGCATTTGCAGATTGCACAGGGCAACCAGCATAATTTATCCTCGTCTTTGAATTGTGTGATTTTTTTCTTTCCTTGCATGAGGTTATGTTTGTCAGTGATTTATCCAAGTGCATTATTTGAACATTGTAAATGCACGTTGTTGGATACATATCGGAAATAGTTCTTTCCATGGCATTTGAAAGGTTTAAACTGTGAATCGAGGTAATTGCATGGATTAATGGGTCTTAGAATACTTTGTGACGCGGCAAGTATTTACATTTTTTAAGTACAAGAGAACTGCCATGGCGGGAAATCATACAAGGATAGAGTTATAGGAAAGTTTGATTAGCCACGATGTTTTAAGGGCATCGGGTACTTTCTGTGTAAGTACAAGGCATCTAAGATGCATACAGTACAGTAATCCAATGAATAAAGCACTTGTACATGGGAGCCAGCATAGATTTCTCCTCACCTTTGAATCATGCTTTTTTCCTTTCTTTCATTGCATAGGGGCCGATGACCTCGTTACGCCCCTTTAAACAACAAGCATCATCATCATCATCATCTTTCATTGCAAGAGGTTATGTTTGTCAGTGAGTTATCCAAGTGCATTATTTGAATACCGGTACTGTAAATGCGCTTTTTGGATACATTTTGGAAATAGTCTTTTTTCATGGCATTTGAAAGTTTTAAACTGTTAATCAAGGTAACTGCATGCAGTAACGGGCCTTAGAATATTTTGTAATGCGGCAAGTGTTGGCACTTCTAAATTATGAATTGGTGGTTAATTCGAAATCACGTAAATCGAAGTCCGAATTTTGAGTCCCAACGACTTCGAATTAACGAGGTTTTACTGTATTAAGAACAGTCTTTATGGTGAATTCTCAGTAAAGCAGAGTAGAAACCATGCTGATGCTCATAAAATTTTTTAAGGTAAGTGATGGTCCTAAAGCGTCCAGAACTCGATTTACCATTTAATATATTCCCTTTTAGCGTAAGATGACATTAGATCATGCAGTTCCTTGGTAAATTAATATTTGAAAAACAAAATACTTCTTAAACCATATACTGGGGAATTTTTTTTCCTCTGAGAAAGTCAGCATTTTGATTTAGCATAGAAAATAATTTAGTCTGTGCATTGCTCAGGGGGACAAAAAAAAAATTGTATTTCTGTATTGGTCATGTCCGCAGTAAGAAGGGAATGCAATTTTTAATTATCTGTTATGTATGTATATCACGAGAAAAATGGCTGAATACAGTTTAATGAAAATCTGTATGTAAAGCGGGGGAAGGTGCCGGCTACACTTTGGGCTATAAAAATTTTTATTTACCCTGAGTGGAAAGCGAGTTTAGGGGAAGGCCTAAAATTTCATTTTCAAATATCTGTGTTTGTAGTCCTATTGCATACCTGCCAACCCTTCTGATTTACCCGGAAACTTTCCGTTTTTTAACTCTTCTTCTGATTTTCCAATTTATTTTTACTTATTTCTGACCAATATAACCTCCAGAAGGGTCAATACTCTTCCGCTAGGATAAAGGACAAATTCTTGCGTGCTTGTGTAATTTACGCAACCTCATTTTCAAGCATATTTATTTGTTGCTTTATTTCGCGAGTGTATCGTCCGACGTCCATCGCCTTCGTGTATCATGTTTCCCGCTCACCACAGCAGCATGTCTGTGTTACAGTTGGGAATTCGGTACGATGGTCGTCCTACAAGCAAAAGAGACTATACTCCGCACTGCTTTACTTCTAAATTGACGTTTTGGCCAATTTGGCTCTGTCTGGTGGTTATGCGCTGAAACATAGACATCCAACCATTCCCAAGCTGCCATTCATATTGATTTAGATTGGCAGAGTGCGATCTCTAAACCTAGTTGCCAACTCTAATATTTACATTTAGTAGCTTAGTTAACAGTTTAGCATAGCATAATTTAGTACAATACAGGTTTAATAGTTCAATGTATAAAAATAGCTGTACTGTAGTTTTATTTACGTCCGTGTATTGGTTAGTGTACTTAGTTCTTGCGTGTTTAGCATGTCTCAGTGTAGTTCAGGGAAGACAAGTGGCAAGACAGTGACTTTGAGATCAGTGGAGTGTTACCTTTGTAAGCCATAACCTCCTTCCTGTGCCAGCCATTAGTTGTAAGTGACATGTTATTTTTTTCATTCTCTTTTATTCTTAGCAATATATTCCCATTTTTAGTGTCAGATGTTGTTATAGGTCTTTTTTGCTCTGATGGCAGGCGACCTACATGCGGTCAGGGTAAGTGGGGTGCGAGCAGTATGTCACTGCCCTATCAGACAAAAGATCACCTAGCGGTGGCGCTGAGAACTACTCAGTCGCCTGGGAAGTTTGCCGCGCTCATTTCGCTTTACGAACTGCTGTGCTGCCGAGCAGTCTTACAGTGTGCATGTGGGTATTACAAAGAGCGTGTTTGATGAGTTTATTTTAGGATTCTTGATTTATGAGTAATTCTTGCCACGTCCTTCACTGCATTCTTCGATTAGCGGGTTTGTGGCATGTGATGCGACGTTAGTTTGTTTCTATTCTGTTGTTTCTATTTGCGTTGCTCTATGTTGTTATTGTATGTAATAACTGCACTATATATCTTACAATGGCAATGAGGAAGTAGGTAAGGAGCCAGGGTAGAAATATGATCAGCAGTGTTCATGAATATTTTCAAAAGGAAGTAGAAAATAATGGCCCTTTAGTGGGTGTGTATAAAGTGCAGCAGAGAGTGTTGGAAGCTTGTCATGTTAGTATGCAAACCGTTCAGCATATAGTAAAGGAAGGTGAAGACAGTGCCCAGTCATCTGGTTATATCTCATTTCAATCACAGCTCAAACGAATCAAAAGGAACTGTATAACAAAGGCAATCGAAGGATTCCATAAAGATGTGATAAGAACTCTCCTCAATTATTACGTAAAGGGTGAATACTGAACAAATTATGTGGTGATTTAGAAACAGAAATAAAATTGAAATGAGGAGTTACTTCATTGTGGAGGATATTGAAGTCTGTAGAGTTCAAGTATTAAAAAGCAACGACGGGAGAAGATTTTTAATGGAGAGAGCTGATATAGTAACAGCCAGAGTATCGTTTTTGAGAAAAATGCATCTTCTGAGGAATAAGGACCCTTCGCCCCATATATTTTATTTAGATGAGACTTACATTCATCAGAATTACGCTCCAACGAAAATCTGGCAAGATAAAGAGGGTACAGGAGGTTTAAAAGTTCCTGTGGGGAAAGGTGGACGGATTACTGTTTGTCATGTAGGTTCCAATTACACTAGTTTTCTACAGGAATGTAAATTGGTTTCCAGGCCAAAAGTGAAATCGACCAGTGATGACTACCACACTGATATGAACGCTATGGTTTTTAAAGAGTGATTTTTGAAGTTTTTAGATGCTTTTGATAAAAGGAACATCAAAGATGCAGTGATTGAAACCATTCAGTACAGCTAGAACTAATTCCTACAACAAACACACGAAAAGCTGATATTATATGGTGGTTATCTACTAGGAATATTCTTCACGACAGCAATCACACCTGAGTCGAACTGTTGTCTCTTGTGAAACTAATCCAGCCAAAGGCAAAAATGTACAAAATTGATACACTTGCTGATAGAAGGTGTCATACCTTTGTTCGCCTGTCACCCTATCACTGTCAATATAACCCCATAGAGCTGGTTTTGGGAAATGTTAAAACTGTTGTAGGGAAACGGAACAAAACATTCAAACTAGATGACATCCAATCTTTAATGGAAGAGGAGCTGGATAAAGTAACCGAACAGGAGTGGAAGGCTTATGTGTCACAGGCTGAAAAATTTGAAGAGGACAATTATAAAAGGGACATGGTATTGGACACAGTCATGGATGATATCAACATAGATCTGCGAGATGACAGCCACAGTAAGGAGTCGAGTGACGAGGATATTTCTGGTGACGATGACGAGTGTCGAAGTACTGTAACACATACTTCAGCTGGAATAAGGTAAGGTAAAGTAAGAAAGTAAGAAAATGTGTTGTGTAACTATTTATGAACGAATTGCAAAGCGGCATGGAGCTTATCACACAGTGGGCGGATGACAACGAGCTAAGGATGAATCTAAAGAAGACAGAATTAATGGTATTCAGGAGAGGAGGACGGTTATCGAAAAGGGACTACATTGAATGTGGGGGACATACATTAACACCGAAAAACTAGCTCACATATCTAGGGATCACACTACAAGTCTCCGGAACGACCTTCTCAGTACACATAAAGAGGAGACTAGCTGCCGCACTTAGAAGCATAAGTGAAATCAAACATCTGCAAAGAATGTCACTGGAGATGGTCATGAAACTTTTCCAAGTCAAAGTGCTACCAATGCTCACATATGGATTAGAAGTAATATGGGAGTACCTATTACGTAAACAGCTACGAGAACTGGAAAGCATGAAACCGAGATACCTTAAGAGGGTTCTAGGGGTATCTAAATTCACCCGATCCCAGTATCTATATGTTTTAGCCCGGGAAACCTTCTTGATAGAGAATTTAAGACTACAAATGCCTCTACAGCAAACTCCGGTATACGAGGAACTTTTACGAGAACTATGAGAGAAAAGGGACTCGATCGAGGAAAGCTTTTACAGTACAGACGCACTGATAAAAAAGAATTGGATGAAAGAGGAATATGAGTTGAGACATTTGGTGACACGCTTTGCAATACAAGTCTTTCACCACCGTATCTGTGCCAAGAAATCATACCACCGGGCCAGCCAGGTGTGTGTATGTGTATTGTGCAAAGAACAGCGTGATACATATCACATAATGAAGTGCAAGAAGAGAACAGTCTCTCTGAATCAATTTTGCTCTGAACAGAGTTCTCCTTGAGTGAATTGTAATTTACTTGATGTAATATGCAAATTTTGAACATTGTGCGCAATGAAATTTATTATTAATATCTCAAGAGTCAGAAGAAGGCTAAATATGAAGGCCTACTATACTGTATCAAACCTCCCCATGTCTTTTCCAGAATATTCCACGCCAACACTTTTACCTTGCGTGAGACAGGTTATTTGTATTCATTTTTACCATGTGTTGGTAAGTCCATCGTTATTCCTGGTAGCAACCTACTACAAACCTCTCAAGTCATTTTGCACCTTTGTCAGTCACTTGTAAAAGAGACTAAACAGCCACCCAGAGGTTTCAGTATTTATACTGATAGATATTATACAAGTCCTGAATTAACCAATGAGTTAGGAAAAATTGGTTTCACTCTTACAGGCACTGTCATGCCTAAGAGGAAAGGGATGGCAGCAGAACTGCAGAAAAAGGAAACTAAAAAGATGAAGAAGGAAGAGGTCAAAGCATACAGAAAGGACAATGTTATGGGTTTAGCATGGAAGGACAAGAGGGTTGTGGTAATGCTGAGTATGAAACATAAAGGTGACAGCATTGTAGAAGCTCCAAGTAAAATCCCTGGCAAGCCACCAACTAAAAAACCAGTTGTTCATCATTATACAAAGAAAATGGGAGGTGTAGATCGAAGTGATAACTTGATTTCAAATTATCACTTTATGTGCAGGACACTAGTTTGGTGGAGAAAATTCTTTTGGTTAGTAGAAGTGTGCATCTTTAACTCCTACATTCTCTACAAGACTATGCAAATCCAACACCAGAGGAAACCGTTGTCACATTGTGCTTACCGTGAATCACTGGTGGTGTCACTAGGTGCAAATTGCCTGAGGAAAATGGGGATATGCCTGCGAGAAAAGGAGGGAGACCTCAGAAGGGACTGGGAGATGAAAGACTAAATGAAGACCTCACTGTATGGAGAAAAAGGAAAAGGGATCTGTCAGATGTGTTGTTTGTATCAGTAGGAAGCAAAGAAAAGAGACTATTTATTACTGCAAGACATGCACGGACAAGCCATATCTTCATCCAGTGGGGTGTATCAAAGATTATCATAGCAAGAAACAATACTGGTAACCTACAATGTGAGCCTCACTCATCATAGTGTCACAATCTGTGTTTTTAGTTGCTGCTTTCCCTAAATTGATTCGTATTTTGCTCTAATTTTCTTTTTTTTTTTAATGTATTTATAAACTACATTCAAAAGTTTTAAAAAGTGCATGTTTTGAAAATTTTCCCTGAAGAAAAAAGCACTCAAAAAAAGTACATAATATTTCAGCGACACTGCAAGGATTAAAAGCCCATAAAATTGATTAACATTACATAGACTATTGTTTGTCGCAATGTCCTTTGTTTCTTCCGGTGCCGCTCATCTGATAGATGGGATTACTTTTGCTATTTGCTTTACGTCGCACCGACACAGATAGGTCTTATGGCGACGGTGGGACAGGAAAGACCTAGGAATGGAAAAGAAGGGGCCATGGCCTTGTTTAAGGTACAGCCCCAACATTTGCTTGCTGTGAAAATGGGAAATCATGGAAAACCATCTTCAGAGCTGCCGACAGTGGGATTCGAACCCACTATCTCCCGGATGCGAGCTTATAGCTGCGCGCTCCTAACCACACGGCCAACTCGCTCGGTGATGGGATTACTGCTGCATCTCAAGTAGAACAACCTGCCTGAAGATTGGCGGCAAGTAGCTGAGGACTTAGACAACTTAATTTTTTTAGCATGCCATTCCTATGGTTCATATATGGTCTGATAACTACTGGCACATGACACACACGGACCCATAAAATGAAATATTCTCTACATGACACACCAGTTCATCATGTATTCTAGCTATGCCATCCCTTCTCTAAGCCCGCTGTCACACAGGGCATCGAACGATCAAGAGCGACCAACTGGCATCGAGTACTAACAACTAAATTCATTTACCTTGTCACACTGCTCATTGATCAAGAGGGATCGACTGCCCAGAAATAGCTGATACTCCCGCCCAGTACCGCACAGGCTACAGACGTATTCATATTCACGAGAGAAAAAGAATGTGTTGTGAAAGCGATAATTCGGGTGGAAATATGATTCTAACCTGTGAATATATTAGGAGAAAGGAAAGAACCAGACGATCGCAGTGGACAAGGTAAAGATCCATGGAGAATTCTACCAAAGTGTGTTGTGGAATGACGAAGTAAAATTCAGGAACTAGTAACGAATGCCCATCAATAATTACGGTATAAGAAATTAGAGGAAAAAATGAAGTCGCTAATAAACATCCGGCCAGCAAATTAAAGGAAAAGTATTTCTGAGGAAAGGCTGACATTATCGTTAAATTCAATATTCACAACAATTCTTTTAATGTTTAAAGTCGGAAGTGATGTTCACCTCCAAAACAACTACTGTATGTTCGTGGCAAAATATGACAAATAAAAGATTAGTGCAGATACATTTCTTTCCATTCTACAGGATTCTAATAAAGTATTGGTAAAAAGGACTGAAAACTGTTATGTACATTAATTTGAGTTCATAATTTGAAGGTGCTACAATCGACCATGGAAATATATTTATTTAGGCCTACAGGTTTCTGGACATTGGTGACTCGTACAGATTTAGGATTGCTCACAATACATCAGTGGATTTGTTCCTATTATATGTGATGCCATTCATAGAACACTACAGCCAGAATTCTTGACAGGGTGAAAATTCCAACAAAAGCCTCACAACAGTGGCTCATTATACTTCAAATATAAGACTAATACCATTTATGCTTATTTGTTTTAATGATGCTGGATCTTGATAGCTTTTTTTTCATACCACTTGGTGAGATCCCACCTACCAAAATAGACATATCAGGAAATGCTTCCAGTCAAAATTTACATTACCTAATGTAGAAATAGTGTGTCAAGTTTCATTACAATCCTGTAAATAATTATGAAAGAAAGAAAAATGCACATATGCTCTGAATATTGTGAAAATGAGAAAAGCAATGGAGTTCCTTACAATGTTTTTCTCCCTCATGATCCTCTGCAAATCTCTTGTTGCCTCTCCTCTTCTTTGTTATTGTGCCATGTTCAGAATAGTATCGTATTGCTTTCATGACAAGGATGTTGCTGAATTTCTGTAGGCCCTACTGTGTTTTGTGCAAAGAATCCAGGTCCATATCCAAACTTTGCAAGAATAACAACCCTGTCTTAATTTATATCATTGAAGACTACAGCAGCTTCAAAAGCAGCTAATTTTACCAAATGGCTGTGAAGAAAGGTTGTCTATGGACATCTCTTCCAAAGTAAATTCTCTTTAGGGTTCTGTGTATTCAAATATGTGTATATTTCTTGAGGAGTTCAGGTGAGGCTAGTGCTCTGTACACTAGCTTAATAACTATAGGAAAAGCTTCTGGAATATTGTTCTAATAAGTAAGTTGGCAATGTAATAGACTGATACTTGTCACAACTACATTAAATTACACACAAGGTCTTGTTTATTACCCTCATCACTATTCATAAAGTACTGTCTCCCCAAACTTTGCACTGGCAAACTGATCTAATTGCTCACTTGGCAATAATAAACCAATTAATATAAATCCTGCACTTGCATCCAAGTTGCTGGTAAACACCTTGGTAAAGAGTAACAACTTTTTCTGCAAATGTCTGGTAGGACTCTCTTTCTTACCTCAATGTTGATTTTGCCTTTTTGTGTATTGTTCATATATAACTTCTTTACTGCTATGAACACTACCAAGCCTGTCTATCCATCCTGAAATACTTTCCTTATGAATCAGTTCAAGGAAAATGAAAACTTTGCCTTCAATTTCACCAAAAATGAGAACCAAACACTGCAAACAATAATAGATGCTAATAACAAGCACCTTGCCTTCTATTTTTAGAAGTGAAGAGTATGCCTTTCTAACAACTAAATACTATTGCCGTCTACAGTAAAATGTTATTTAGGCCTGTTGCTCAGGTGGTAAATGATTTAATTTTGCTATATCTTACATTGCCTGTCAAAACTGTTTGTAAATACTGATTATATAAATTAATGTTTGACAGAGTAGGGTGGATGGGTCTTGTAAGATCTTGGATTGACTTACAGGGTAATTAATCTACTCAGCCTTGCATTACAAGCATGTAACTGTCATATGAATATATTTTTTATAAATATGTACATGTTCTGCCATCATATCCCCTTAATATCACATCACACAAAATGCAGTTTTTTATTTTGTAGAGTAAAGTCTACAAAACTTTAGTAGAAACGCCTGTCAAAATAGTTACAAATGAATTTCTCACCTTTGTTTTTCATTGTTTACATGGATCTACAGCACAAGAAATAAAATAATCAGTCTACCTTGATGACCTCTGTAGGCCTATATGGTATTAATAAATTATAAGTACAGTAAGAGACGTGAAAGTAGTGATTGCTGGTGCAAACTGGTACCAATGGCAGGAGAGTACTTGGAATGAGGAGATTAAGGCTACCTAAGTTACAAAGGTATAAGGTGGCAGGGAAGGATTCTGTCAGGTATAATTGTAGTAAGAATTTTGTCCTATGCAAACGACTTGGTCTATTGAAACTGTGCAATCTAATATCTTGCAACTTCAAAAAGGATGCAATGAATATGACATGAAAATTAGTCGTTTCAAGACTAAAGTGATGGCAGTAGGGAAGACACCTAAAAGAGAACGGAATGTCAGGTTGAGAATACAGAACTGGAACAGGTAGGTAGTTTCAAATAGGTATTTAGGATGTGTATTCTCCCAGGATGGCAGTATAGTAAGCAACATTGAATATAGATGCAGTAAACCCAATGCAATGAGCTTGCAGTTGCGATCAACAGTATTCAGTAAGAAGGCAGTCAGCTCCTGGACAAAACTACTCATGTCTTTACACTGGTCTGGTTTCAGACCACCTGTGCTGTACAAACCTAGTGCAATGAGTTTGCAGTTGCGATCAACAGTATACCATAAGAAGGAAGTCAGCTCTTGGACAGAACTATCAATACGCCGGTCTGGTTTCAGACCACCTGTGCTGTACAACTGCTTACTACATACACACAGAAAGGACCTACTACATGTATTCAAAATACTCCTTTCCTTGTAAACCATACATGTTCTACCACATAAAATATACAAATTAAGATGTTGTAATAATCCTAATAATTAATAAAAATTGGAGTTAAGGTTACTTTCCCATCAGGTGCTAATACACATAACTCACTGAGGATTCCAATAAATATTGATAGATAAGTATAACAAAAACTGATTTAATTTAAAAAGTAGAACATTTCTCAAGAACATAAATTTTATTAGATTCTTTCTTGGTCTAACACTGTATACAACAGTTCCTGAATTTTAACTTTGAAAACCCTTCGACCTAGTTCACTCATTCTTTCCATGTCATGAAGAGACTAAAAATAACGTTGATATATATATATATATATTTTTTTTTTTTATTTTTTATTTATTTTTTTTTTTTTTTTTTCACTTTTCAGTATCTTTTCTAAATATTTACTTAACACATCACTGTCACTTTCACATTTCTGTTTCTTTTATTTTTAACTGCTGGCAGAGCTGTTTGTAGAAGCAGAAGCCTCTGGACTGGAAGTTGAAGTCTCTTCAGTAATTTCTGAACTGCAGGAGTTAGACCCCTCCAACACAAATTATTTCTGCTTTCTCCTCCTCTATTTCAGCTTGGTTAAAAGTCTCTCAAACACCAGGTGCCACTTCCATAGATGTGTTTGTTATAGAACTGAAAAAAATGAACAACATATTAATGCAATTCTTCCAAATTGGAGCTACATTTTAGTCTGGACACAAGCCTTCTGTTTACGAAATTGTTACTTTCAATAATTATTTTAGTAAGATGATTATTAGGTTAGATTATATTATATTACTTTCAGTTACATCTGATAAATTAATGAACAGATGGGTGGAACTTATGGCCTACAGACTGAATCTTCCCCTCACTCTTTCACAACTAGAACACTGGTCTGTAGTGTAGGCCTACTTTTAAAAATAAATATTACAGAATTGTACCTTATTCCAGCAAAGAAGAGTTCCAGAAAGTTGAGGGCATTGAAGTAGACCCATTTTATGTTTTCTGTACAGCAGAACCTGGGAGGAGAGGGAGGATGTTATCTCTCCAAGTTCGATATCCAGCCCTCAGAATTTGCCATGTTTTGGCACAACTTTTTCCTGAAACAATTAATTAAAATATTGTGACAGAAAAAATATACATGTAGTAGGCCTACTTATGGCATAGGTCTACACTTATATATTGTATTGAAAAGGTGGAAACATTTACGTTATTATTATTATTACTTATATACTACACTTATTTGTCATTAAAGCGAACAATGGTATTCATTTCATTAGGTACCGGTACGAGATGGAGGTTAGGAAAGCACTGCTTATGTTTTCCAAACATTTCTTCAATTAAGTTACAAGAATGATAATTACTACCTCTCCTAGTGTAACTTTTTTTTTACCAATCTATTACGTATAATATATTTTATCAATAATTAATCTAAGATAACACTATTCATAAGATAATCGTAATAAATCTAATAATTACTTACCAGTTTTTGTCCCAATTCTCGACGCTATAGAATGCCATACAAAATTCACGGTCTCCCTATTACTATATCCAGGGTCTAGGATTATACACCACTTTGTTTTCATACACAAAGCAAATTAATGTTTCGATTTCATCAACAGATCACTATGTTGCGTCCGCCATTATCGAACGACTGCGACTGAAAAACGGACACGTTTGTTTTCACAAACCAGTCGATCTTCATCGCTTGTAGTTGATCGCTGACGATCGATGCTGTGTGACTGATGCCACTGCCCTCTGTAGGTTTGTTTTCTTAGTCGGTTGATCGCAGTCGTTCGATCGAGTCTGTGTGACAGCCCCCTAAGGCGCTGATAGAATGAGGAGTGTACACACTTAATGGAAAACAGCAGAGCAGTGTTCACCACTGTCTGTGGGAGAGTCATTCCAGCTCTGGAGCTTGGCACTGTTAGAACACCAGCATAACACTATTCGTGAAAAGTGAGAATGTGCTGTTTTTCATTTCGAGCGCTTCATATGATAGCACTGCTTTTAACTGCGATATTCCAGTCGGTAATTACTGTATTCTGGTAAGAATACAGATGTCATTGTCATGACCTATGTCAAGTACATTTTAATGTTTGTCTATGTCAGCAGCATGAAATAAATAAAAATAAATTGAAACTTGGTATTTCTATTTTGAATAAGGTTGTGTAGGATCTTAGATATAAGTTGTCCAAGAAATGTAACCAGGTGAGGGTGCTTCAGAAGGGGCTTAAAGCAGAAAACTCATTCATTATGTCTCTTTCAGTTGATTTTACACGAAAACAGCTCATGGCGAAGTTTTGTTCTATACCTTCTCCCAATAATGTGAAAAATGGGGCAATATCAGTGGCACTCATGTGAAATTTCAAGTTCAAGAGCCAGTTACTAACTCTATAGACTAAAAGAGAGTTGCTATGGAAATCATTCTGGCAAAGTTTTAAAGCTTTGTACACCTGTCAGTATTTTTTAAATATTAACACATTGCAGACCGGGTGCTCATCACACTGCTCAACCCCCGTCCCCAGCCATTTTCTGTGTAACTTAAGGCTACAGCGCATGCACATAAACAAATGAGTGTAGCTTCACTAACCTTGTACCGATTATGGTGAAATTTACTGGAGACCTTTGTTAAGAGTCTAATAATGTTTTCTGGTGTGGTAGGCTGTGCAGCTATGACCTCTCTGAAGGAATGTGAGAATCTGCTCAAATCTATTTCTGCTCATTGTTTTGGAATATATCGGGGTTTCAGTGTGGGGATCAGTAGACCAGTAGTCTTTCCAACATGACTTTTTTACCTGTCCCATCAATATAAACAAAGCAAAAAATTTTCTCATCTCACTACTAGTTACATCAGTCCACTTCAAGCTCCTAGGGGATATTTTGTGTGATGAAGCAGTTTGCTGGTGATACAAGTTTGTCTGTTCGGCAACAAGTTCAAAGAAATCATCACAAAAAATAAGCCCTACTACCTTGTCAATGTTCTGAGGTTTATAAAGTCTTACCGTTATGCCATTTTTCTACCCATTCATCAGAAGAAATAGACAATCACTTCCATTTACACTCGCATCACTTTCAGCCTCGTTCTCGACCACCACTATTTCACGTTGTTCTGGAGGGCATACATCATTATCACCCGAGACACTTTTGTCAGAAGAGCTTTTAATATCGAACTCACGATCGTCAACATCATTGGGGCAATCCGAATACTTATCCACATATAATTCATTAAAAACCGAGCGAGTTGGCCGTGCAGTTAGGAGCGCGCAGCTGTGAGCTCGCATCCGGGAGATAGTGAGTTGGTACCCCACTATTGGCAGCCCTGAAAATGGTTTTCCATGGTTTCCCATTTTCACACCTTAAGGCCCTTAATACCTTAAGGCCACGGCCGCTTCGTTCCCATTCCTAGGCCTTTCCTGTCCCATCGTCGCCATAAGACCTATCTGTGCCAGTGTCACGTAAAGCAACTAGCAAAAAAATTCATTAAAAATCTTGTCTGCGTCCAAGCACGTCTTCAGTCTGGGAAGTGCCATCTTACCCACCACATGGCTCCTTGAACGATGTAAACATGTGGTTGGAAAACTTAGCAAATGAATCATAAAACAGACGAAGAACGTAAAGCAAAGCTAGTATGGAATTTAAAAAAGCTTCAACACTGAGATTCTAGTGTGAGATTCTAACCTTGTCCACCGGCTAGTTTCAGAAGTTTTGACAGATATCACCAAACGTAGGGTGTTGCGAAGACGAGTAAACTAGTCTCCCATCCGCAATGTGTTAACTTGATACTTGGCTTTCTTTCATACTGGAAGGAAGAGATCAAATCAAGATCAATAGTAATGCAAAAATTGTAAAACTGTAAAATGCCATAAAGGGCAAGGAAGAGAGTACATCACAAGCCAATCACTGGGAGTGACATGCTCAGGGTGGGCAAAAATATCATGCACATGTTAAGTGATTGTCCCATCAATGATAGGTACTGCAGCTATTCAGAAATAAATTCATATTACTTGGTGTAGGTAGGTAAGGTAAGGGTTATTCTGCCCGAAGGCAGGTCCGAACCTCCGCAGAGATGTTCCTAAGCCGGAGTTTACGTGCGGTAGGTGGCCAGTTCCTTTCCACTCCTCCATTCCCTTACCCCCACCAACAGTGAGTGGCAACCCATCCAACTCCTGACCACGCCCAACGTTGCTTAACTTCGTAGATCTCACGGGATCCGGTGTTTCAACACGGCTACGGCCATTGGCACGGTGTAGGTAGAGACGGGATTATTGTATCCAGGGGAATTGCTGCTGGGTAACAATCTCCTTTGTGTCTGGCTCCTTGACTGAATGGTCAACATACTGGTTTTTGGCTCGGAGGGCCTCGGGTTCGATTTCCGCGTGGATCAGAGATATTAACTCCGTATTATTAACTCCTCTAACTTGGGGACTGGGTGCTTGTGTTCATCTTAATACATTTCTCCTTCATGTACACACAGCATATCACAGTACTAATCACCACAGAAACAATAACGAAAACATTCCTTCATATGAGCATCAGCATTAGAAAAGGCATGTGACCATAAAACTGGGCCAAATCCACTGCAGTTGCTGTCCCCAATTAATTGGGAAAAGGCCAGGAAGAGGGAGAACCATCTCCTTTTATGCTAAATATTTATGTAATTCCATTAACAACATATTAAGTTACATTTTCTTAAAAATTACAGGCTCATATTTAAACAGTTTCTTTTTTTCCTGAATGGCATTTCTTTATTGTGATAGTCACTTATTAAATGTATCTTTGAAGTTATTGAAGAATAAAAATTATCCTCTTTTGAAAAATAAACTAAGCAGCTAATTTATGAAATCCACAATTCTCTTGGTTCAGATTTGTAGGAAGCATTGTACACTAAAACTTCGATCTACCAGTAGTGTGAATTGTAGTTTTAATATTTGTTGATCAGATTAGCTGATATATTTTAGCATGTTTAGTTAAGAATCGATCCTCTCTGTTTCTGATTTTTGTGAAGTTACAAATGTCTTGTCATGAAAAACATATTGAATATGATTAACTATGCAGAAAGCTGAGATTTTTTGTGTGCAGTTTTGTAAAATTATTTATTTTTAACCATCATTTCCCCCATTATAATCTAACATAGTGTAATTTGAAGGTATTTTGAATATCTGAGGATTTTTTAAAAGTTATATGTTTTTCTTCCCGATAGGATGCCGCATCAAAGTTCACAAAGAGCACTTGGAGCGCAAGGAGGAGGCCATTGCTCCTTGTAAATTACATTATGATCCTAATTCAGCCAAGGAGTTGTTAATTTTGGCTCAGAGTATGGATGACCAGCAGCTGTGGATCCAGCGACTTGGGAAAAAGATCCAGAAATGTGGCTATAAAGCCAATAGTGGTATGGATGGTGCCAAGATCTCACCAAGGTGATTGAGTCACTACATGCATGAGCATGTTTACCCTGTAATGTGCCTGTGGTATGGCATGGAATGTACTAACACAGCCTAGTCATAACTCAGTTTTTTGAAAGCTACACATTTTTGTATAATTATTTATTAATATTGTGGGCCTAATACTTGAGTTTTGAGCTGTTCTTCTTTGTTAAGATTATTAAACTTTGAAGAAGATGGAACCACAGTTCAGTTTGACAAGAAGTTTTTTCTTGTCATATTAGAGCAAACTGGCTTAACTTCACTTTTGAGCAAAGCCCTCTCAACTTCAAAGTTTTATTCACTTTTGGTATTTCTGAGGCATAAGTTATCAGATCTTAAAGAAAATCTAAAAGATTGTCCTTGACAGTCCATTCATATTGTTCCTGAAGTGTTTATTGTAAGAATATGGGACATGTGCAAGACATTTTTATTATACTGTAAGCTTTTTTATGGTCACTGATGTATTTTCTTTTGTGTTCTGGTAAGGAAAACAATATGAATACTTCATTATTTGTACTTTTCAAATATTTTAATGGTAAAATACCCAAGTATGTCAGGTGATTATGATTGAGAAATAAACATTAGGTATATATTAACATAATTCCTCATCATTACTTCCATGGTAGAGCACGGCAATGTATGTTTTTCGCTCACTCATATTCTTTTGAAGGTCGTGGACTCAAGTTTCTATCTGAGCCGTAGCGCTTGTAATGAAACCCTGCTGACAAGTAAATTATGCTCGAGAGAAGGACAATCACCGGAACACGCAATCGTTTGAATTTTATTATAAAGTGACAAAATACTGCCATAACATTTACATTTGTTCTCTTTTTGCCCTTTTATTTCTTATATTTTTATGCTCAATATGATATATTACAGGCCCACATGGTAGCCCTGATCATTAAGGTTTTGAAGTCTATATGCTCCGACACTGTGGTTAGCCGGTTCGAGTCCCGTTGGTCGAAAAATGTTAACTGTCAGAATGTTGGCCGTAGAGGTAGGAGAGGTGATGGTATACAATTTCTAGCCACTAGATTGCGTGCCAAAAGCCTGGATTAAATTCCAAACCTCTCTGCAGTGCTTGTAAGGTGTGAAGGCATATGATGCTGTTGATGGGGATTCGTCCGTTGGATGGGGACGTAAAGCTTTGAGCAGACCTCTTGGTATTATTCCACAGGATTAGGCTACATGCCAATACTGGGTTTCACCCTCTCCCTACGTCATCATCATCATCATAATCATGCTACATCCAGACGCGCAGGGTGCCTATAGTCGTTAAATAGAAAGACCCGTACCAGGTCAGCCGTACATGTCCTCGGACACTCCCGGCACTACAAGCCATAATTTGTATTGCAAACACTGTATCAATGAAAATTAAGTAGGATATTTTGATCTTGTAAACAACATTGAATATAACTATCATTTTAAATATCTTCTGAAGAAAAAAAAAAACACTAATTATAACTCCGAACAATTAATATAGTAAATTGTGTTCCTTCTGTTTATTTACTTCAATTTCTTAAATATAAATTTGCTTGCCATTGTAATATTTTAAATATGACATATGGTACGTATCTTTGTTGTTCTACACTAGACCGAACTTAAATTATCAAATTATTTATAACAGTTATATAAAATAAATGCAAAATAGTTTTCTTTTAGTTCAAAAAGCAAAATAATTTAGGAACAATAAATGAGAGCAAGAAAAATGAATAAAAATTTGTGGCAATTTACGATTGTCATACTTGTTCTGTATAGATTTTACACTAAAGAAAATATTTAAGCGTTTTTAATCAACATTTGTGTATTGGCCAAAATGGACTACAGAAATTACGCAACAATTTATGTTCGTTGTGTTATGTATTCTATTGTTATTTTATTTTGTATTAATTTACATTTGTTATTCTGTTAATGAAAATTAGATGTATTTTTCTCATTGCTTCAAACTTAAATGTAATTCCCTCATTAAATGATGTCTTTGTATGAAATAAAAAAATTTTAAATTTGTCTGCGAAAATAATTGGTTACACGCGACTATTATGTTTTGTCTACCCCTTAGTCCCGTTTCTTGATACGGTGTCGGCAATAATATGAGATTAATTTGTGGCATGATTTTTACAACTGGATACCCTTCCTGACACCACCCTCAGTTGAGTTAATGGAGATAAAATGAACTATGGTGAAAGAAATTGGGTAAGGAGCTGGAAGGAATCTGCTGTGGCCTATGAATAGGAACTGTCCCGGCATTTACTTGGAAGTGAAAATGGCTTACCACAGAAAACCATTCTCAGGACAGATGATGGTGGGGTTTGAACCAACAACATGCGGCTTTCACGTATCAACAAAATATCATAGAATCTCTCTGGGTCAAGAGAACTTCTTCATCTGATAAGATTCCTCTCACGTGCTGCATGAGATGCAGGAATAACAAAATGTTCTTCATGCAATTGTTGGAAGTTTGGGAGAAAAGGTGCAGTTTCTATACCACCATTTAAGTGGATCATCGTAATCGATTGCATCTCTGAGATAATGGTCAAATTAGTGTATTGACATTGCAGATTGATTGATTGGTTGATTAATTAATTTCTGTAGAAAATTGTTCTCAGAGATCACTTTTGATTACTGGCTTTCTTACACTGTATTCATGACTTAAAGGTTATCCTTTACCAACTCTTTATTTCCCCCATTGTATGTTTACTAAGCAACTATCATCACGAGCAGCACTCACTCCTAGCCTTCGGTCCAAGTCAGATAAATGTGTGGCCTTGTACACAGTGTATGGTGGCAGCAGTGATCCTGCAGAATCTCTCGGTATGCTTAACACCACACATGCTTACCATGCTTAACAATGACTTTCACTTTACCTGGATCTTCAGTAGAATTAGTTTCATTGTAATTTATTATGTTTGAAGGAGGGACTTCAGCGAGATGTTTTAAGTACACTTTAAGTGAATCTCTGGAAATGACAGCTCTGCTTTTCATGTTTCAACTTATTCGGACATTAAGTTGTCGACTCAGAAAATACTTATCTGGGCCTGTTATCCCTGAATTGTTTCTCAGCTCTACTAAAGTATATCGAATAGGTGGAACCCTTTCTTCTACTGTAATTCTAATTCTTTCAGTACATATCATTATGAAAATCATAGCTTACAGTTAAAATAATCCTGGGGAACTTTACCAGTAGATGGTAGAACACTAACAGTACTCCCATACTGTCTGTGTACAACGTGTTGTGTCTGATTTTAATGCTTGTCGCAAGATGAATTGAGTTCAGTTTCTATACTTATTTCCTTTACTGATGTTATCTTCACAGATTTGTCATTTAACTCCTTACCACATAGTTATCAATGAAATATTTGACATTATATGAGTTTAGGCACATTTCAAAGAACTACATTTCGTTTCGTCAATTATAACATTATGGAATACGGTATGTTCATCCATATGCATTAATATTTATTTTATTTATTTATTCATTTGTATATTTATTTCTTTATTTATGTCTACTTGATATGCCTCATATTAAGCGCAGATTTCTAAGTATGCTGTGTGTTATGTTTTAAATTTATATTACATTATGAAAATTGCGCAAATAACCAATAATAGAAAGTACGGAGCATAGTACCACTGATAATAATTTATAATCTTCTTTAAAAATGTAAACTGTAGCTTAGAAGGTCAGTATAAAGTTTAAATTTACTGCTATAAAGTTGTACACAGTTTAACCGAGTAATGACATCATAGTACTTACTCTGTCCCCACCAGTAGTATGTAGGACTCCATGTTGTGTTTCTGCTTCCCACCCAAACCCAACTTCTTATAAATTCTCACTAGGGTCTGTTTTACCCTTCAAAATTACACATTCATACTGTTAACCCGCGAGTGGTCGCTATACGAGATTTTCTCTCACATTATTTTGTATTGTGAGTTTACTTCTCAGTGATGCAAGGGAAGTGACTGTTCCCTCTTCTAGCTGAGTTTATAAGTGTCATGAGTAAGGCAATTCACATTTGAAGGGTCAGAACAAAAATTCGTAACAGTTCGTGCGCCCTGTGTGAGAGGTTTTCTCATTGTGCGCCCAGTCACATTGGTGTTACGTTGAAGTCGAGAGGGAAATTTTAGGCGTTACTATTTGGCTTAAGTTGCGCATGAAACTTCTCCATTTTCAGTTACTCATAAATGAATTTTCAAAAATTATGAGTCGAGGAAGAATGCTGGGTAATAAGTGCTCTTACTAACTCCAGCTAACCCAAATTTTAGAGAGAAGACCTATTGTGCTCTAGTCTTACATTTGTATTGCGACTGTCAGAAAGTTGTATAATAATAACAATGCTATTGGTTTTATGTATCAATAACTACTTTTTATATTTATCGCAGATGCTGAGATGCCAAAATTTTGTCCCACATGAGTTTTTACATTCCAGTAAATCTACAGCTGACATATCTGAACACCTTAAAATACCACCGGACTGAGCCGGGATCAAACCTGCCAACTTGGGCTCAGAGAGCCAGCACCGTAACCATCTGAGCCATTCAGCCTGGCACTTCTGTTCAATGTTATATACTGACATGTGACGGAACTAACGACTAATTTCCATTAAATGGTAATATAATTGTTTCTGTAATATACGGCTAATCATTTCATGTTTTTAATCTAAAATGTATACCACAGACTTTGCGTCTCATTCCAGTCATTCATTTCACTCTTACGTCCCGCAAAATTGTGGAAGATATACTTATTTTAAATGAAGTTTAATGTGAGAGAAAGTGTCACGTGTGACCACACATGTTACAATTCAGCTAGCGACCACTCGCGGGTTAAGTCAGTAAGCAAAACAGAAACAGACATATGAATGAATGAATGAATGAATGAATGAATGAATACTGATTTGCATTTAGGGCAGTCGCCCAGGTGGCAGATTCCCTATCTGTTGCTTTCCTAGCCTTTTCCTAAATGATTTCAAAGAAATTGGAAATTTATTGAATGTCTCCCTTGGTAAGTTATTCCAATCCCTAACTCCCCTTCCTATAAATGAATATTTGCCCCAGTTTGTCCTCTTGAATTCCAACTTTATCTTCATATTGTGATCTTTCCTACTTTTATAAACGCCACTCAAACTTATTCGTCTACTAATGTCATTCCACGCCATCTCTCCGCTGACAGCTCGGAACATACCACTTATGATATAGACGTTGATTCCGATAGGGAATCTGAAATATTTGTCCTGAATGAGTAAATTTATAATACCAATATAAATGGTCCGTTATTGGACATTATAAATTTTCCAGCTAACTCATTCTTGGTTGCCAGCGTTTCGCCCTCGTGTGCTAGGGTGGGCTCATCAGTTGGTACCTAGCACACCTACCAATACGCTGGCTAGTGCATACCGTGGAGGCCACTGTGTAGGATAACTGGAGCCACCGGCAGTGCCAATACACTAAGAGACTTTCTCATCACTAAAAATTGATGCCTGCTTGGCCATCAGATGATATAGATGTTGATTCCCATAGGGAATCTGAAATATTTGTCCTGAATGAGTAAATTTATAATACCAATATAAATGGTCCGTTATTGGACATTCTAAATTTTCCAGCTAACTCATTCTTGGTTGCCAGCGTTCCGCCCTCGTGTGCTAGGGTGGGCTCATCAGTTGGTACCTAGCACACCTACCAATACGCTGGCTAGTGCATACCGTGGAGGCCACTGTGTAGGCTAACTGGAGCCACCGGCAGTGCCAATGCACTAAGAGACTTTGTCTCATCACTAAAAATTGATGCCTGCTTGGCCATCAGATGATACAGATGTTGATTCCCATAGGGAATCTGAATAATACCAATATAATTTATAATACCAATATAAATTTACTCATTCAGGACAAATATTTCAGATTCCCTATGGGAATCAACATCTGTATCATCTGATGGCCAAGCAGGCATCAATTTTTAGTGATGAGACAAAGTCTCTTAGTGCATTGGCACTGCCGGTGGCTCCAGTTAGCCTACGCAGTGGCCTCCACGGTATGCACTAGCCAGCGTATTGGTAGGTGTGCTAGGTACCAACTGATGAGCCCACCCTAGCACACGAGGGCGAAACGCTGGCAACCAAGAATGAGTTAGCTGGAAAATTTATAATGTCCAATAACGGACCATTTATATTGGTATTACATACCACTTAATCGAGCAGCTCTTCTTCTTTCTCTCAATTCTTCCCAACCCAAACTTTGCAACATTTTTGTAACGCTACTCTTTTGTCGGAAATCACCCAGAACAAATCGAGCTGCTTTTCTTTGGATTTTTTCCAGTTCTTGAATCAGGTAATCCTGGTGAGGGTCCCATACACTGGAACCATTGTCTAGTTGGGGTCTTACCAGAGACTTATATGCCCTCTCCTTTACATCCTTACTACAACCCCTAAACACCCTCATAACCATGTGCAGAGATCTGTACCCTTTATTTACAATCCCATTTATGTGATTACCCCAATGAAGATCTTTCCTTATATATTAACACCTAGATACTTACAATGATCCCCAAAAGGAACTTTCACCCCATCAATGCAGTAATTAAAACTGAGAGGACTTTTCCTATTTGTGAAACTCACAACCTGACTTTTAACTCTGTTTATCAACATACCATTGCCTGCTGTCCATCTCACAACATTTTCGAGGTCACATTGCAGTTGCTCACAATCTTGTAACTTATTTATCACTCTATAGAGAATAACATCATCCGCAAAAAGCCTTACCTCCGATTCCACTCCTTTACTCATATCATTTACATATAAGAAAACATAAAGGTCCGTTAATACTGCCTTGAGGAATTCCCCTCTTAATTATTACAGGGTCAGATAAACCTTCACATACTCTAATTCTCTGAGATCTATTTTCTAGAAATATAGCAACCCATTCGGTCACTCTTTTGTCTAGTCCAATTGCACTCATTTTTGCCAGTAGTCTCCCATGATCCACCCTATCAAATGCTTTAGACAGGTCAATCGCGATACAGTCCATTTGACCTCCAGAATCCAAGATATCTGCTATATCTTGCTGGAATCCTACAAGTTGAGCTTCAGTGGAATAACCTTTCCTAAAACCGAACTGCCTTCTATCGAACCAGTTATTAATTTCACAAACATGTCTAATCAGAAAGAATGCCTTCCCAAAGCTTACATACAATGCATGTCAAACTTACTGGCCTGTAATTTTTAGCTTTATATCTATCACCCTTTCCTTTATACACAGGGGCTACAATAGCAACTCTCCATTCATCTGGTGTAGCTCCTCCGACTAAACAATAATCATATAAGTACTTCAGATATGGTACTATATCCCAACCCATTGTCTTTAGTATATCCCCAGAAATCTGATCAATTCCAGCCGCTTTTCTAGTTTTCACCTTTTGTATCTTATTGTAAATGTCATTGTTATCATATGTAAATTTTATTACCTTTGGCCTTAGTCTCCTCCTCTATCTCGACATTATCCTTGTAACCAACAATCTTTACATACTGCTGACTGAATACTTCTGCCTTTTGAAGATCCTCACATACACACTCCCCCTGTTCATTAATTATTCCTGGAATATCCTTCTTGGAACCTGTTTCTACCTTAAAATACCTATACATACCCTTCCATTTTTCACTAAAATTTGTATGACCGCCAATTATGCTTGCCATCATGTTATCCTTAGCTGCCTTCTTTGCTAGATTCAATTTTCTAGTAAGTTCCTTCAATTTCTCCTTACTTCCACAGCCATTTCTAACTCTATTTCTTTCCAGTCTGCATCTCCTTCTTAGTCTCTTTATTTCTCTCTTATAATAAGGTGGGTCTTTACCATTCCTTACCACCCTTAAAGGTACAAACCTGTTTTCGCATTCCTCAACAATTTCTAAACCCATCCCAGAGTCTGTTTACATTTTTATTTACCGTTTTCCACCGATCATAGTTACTTTTTAGAAACTGCCTCATGCCTGTTTTATCAGCCATATGGTACTGCCTAATAGTCCTACTTTTAAGACCTTCCTTTCTATCGCATTTATTTTTAACTACCAAAAAAACAGCTTCGTGATCACTAATACCATCTATTACTTCAGTTTCCCTATAGAGCTCATCTGGTTTTATCAGCACCACATCCAGGATATTTTTCCCTCTGGTTGGTTCCATCACTTTCTGAATCAGCTGTCCTTCCCATATTAACTTTTTGCCATTTTTTGGTCATGCTTCCTGTCGTTCGCATTTCCTTCCCAATTGACATCTGGCAAATTCAGATCTCCCGCTACAATCACATTTCTTTCCATGTCGTTTCCCACATAGCTGACTATCCTATCAAATAATTCTGAATCCGCGTCAGTGCTACCCTTTCCCGATCTGTAGACTCCAAATATATCAAGTTGCCTATTATCTTTAGAAATGAGCCTTACACCTAGAATTTCATGTGTCTCATCTTTAACTTTTTCGTAGCTTACAAATTCTTCTTTCACCAGAATGAACACTCCCCCTCCCACCATTCCTATCCTATCTCTACGATACACACTCCAGTGCGGTGAGAAAATTTCTGCATCCGTTATATCATTTCTCAGCCATGATTCAACTCCTATTACAATATCTGGTAAATATATATCTATTAAATTACTTAATTCTATTCCTTTCTTTACAATACTTCTACAGTTCAACACTAACAATTTTATGTCATCCCTACTTGATTTCCAGTTCCCTGTTCCCTTTTCACCGCTCCCTAGGCCATCCCGTTTCCCTGAATGTACCTCCCTATTACCCTTCCAAACAAATTTCCTAACTTATACGTACCACTGCGGTTTAAATGAAGGCCATCTGAGCGCTGATCCCTATCTCCTACCCACCCATTAGGATCTAGAAATTTCACTCCCAGTTTCCCACATACCCACATGTCTACCCCTTAATCCATTTTACTGATATGGGATCAAGGATGAGGTGAGATGAAATTAAATGGCATGGCTGTTATGGCCAGATACCCTTCCAGGTGCCAGTGTCGGTTTAGGAGCTAATGAAGGTGAAATGAATGATGGTGAATGAAATTGGGTAAGGAGGTGAAAGGAGTTGGTTGTGGCCTATGAATAAGACCTGTCCTTGAAGTGAAAATGGGAAACCACAGGAAACCATTCCTAAGACAGCCAATAGTGTGGTTTGAACCACTTGTCTCCTGAATGCAGAGCTTGGCTCTATAGCCATAGCACATAAACACATGCAACCATTCCAGTCAGATGACATATCATTCCTATAATACCAAATAATAGTCTCTGTACTAATACTATATTCACCTAGATTAATAGATACCCAGTTATGAGTCAACTTTTAGAACAACAGTGGTTTGGTTCCACACTACAAAATTCTGACTAAATTACTGTTCTATTATTACTTGCATACACTCAGTGTTAACTACAAGCAGGCACTAAATATAAGTCTATTGCAGGGGACATCTCCTGCTCTTGATAAAGATAAAACCATTCCTGTTTTTATCTGCTGGACTGCAACAACTGATATACGAAATCTGGCGCAAATTTTTGGATTAATTACTCTATGTAGTAAGGAAAACGGTTCTAATAAAAATATTTATACAAGAAGCTTATTGAAAAGATTCAGAACATTTTAATCTGGGAAGGATGGAGTTTTTATTTTTCTCACATTCTGAATATTTCTTTATATATGAGGTCATTAGTAGAAGAAAATCCAGGAAAAGTTTGTTTCCTCGTAATCTGTTGGGTATGTACCCTGGAAAAGCCTGATACCATGTGATACTGCACGTCCCTAGTGGAAATACAGAAATAATAATATAAATTATTATAGCATTTGAGAGTGTTGGGTCATTGTATTGTTATAAGTCAGCACCAAGACTTAATTCTATGCTATTCTATTTATTATAGACTATTATTGACAATAATCAGACAGGAGACTATAATAAATTAACGGGAAAATATCTTTCCAACGTAACTGATGTCTTTGAAGCTTTTTCAGCACTAACCTATGGTTCAGTGCAGTATTTTGAAAAACGGGAGCACACACACCAACCTTGCATTTTACACATTCTGCTCTTACACCTGATTCGCAATTTTCACCTGCACATCGACGGTGCTGGCTTGGTGGAACAATTATATGATGAAAAGAACACACTGCACATTACAATTCTCACTTATTTGATTGCATAGTACTTTGGCTGGAGTGCGCAATTGACATCCCGGAAAATTGTCAGTAAACCATCTTCAACCAAGTTGGCGAGTTGGTTAGGGTTGCGCAGCTGTGAGCTTGTATTCGGGAGATAGTGGGTTTGAACCCCATTGTCGGCAGTCCTGAAGATGTCTTGCCATGGTATCCCATCTTCACACCAGGCAAAAATGCTGGGGCTGTACCTTAATTAAGGCCACGGCCATTTCCTTCCCACTCCTAGCCCTTTCCTATTCCATCTTCACCATAAGACATATCTGTGTTGATGCGATGTAAAACAAATTGTAAAAGAAAAAAAAACAGCTTCATCCTCCCTCGCAGAATCCTCGTCGGAATACACAGCTGCATTTGGTGGTTCAGTGTATATATGTCCCTTATATCTGTGTCTTCTTCCAGGTTTTCTGAAACTTCCTCCAAGTTAAGACCACTGGAGGGGAAAGAAAATATAAACAGAAATTTCTGGAAACACTGTAGTGTTTCAAAATACGCAATTACGTCTATATATCTCTATACAGACTGTACTGATATATGAATAAACTTAACTTCCCACTATTCCAATTTCTAATATGAAGTTGTAGGTTTGATAGCAAAACATAAAATGCTACCGTAAGGAACGTGCAACAAATGGAAAGTAATGGTGCTCACACTTATTGATACCCTTAATTTCTTAATTATGAACATATTTCAGTAGTGGTGTGCAATGTTGCCACATTTTGGCCACCATCATATATATATATAAAAAGCGAAATGTGTACACTACTACCATATGGTACTGAGAGTCCTTCCCAAGTTAACACAGTTCTGGGCATCATTTGATGTTATACCCAAATATATTTACGCTATACGTGCCAAAATAAATAAATTAACATCCATTATATGTTTCTGAGTGATATACCTATATACATAGTGAAACAACCAAATAGTGTAGGAATGAATTTCGATGTCTCAAACTGCAAGATATCACTAATTGATACATCGATTGTTGGATCATGTCCTGTAATATATCACAGTTTTTATAGCAAACTTAGTCCAAAATCGCAACAAGACTCTTGAATTACATAGGAAATCACAAAATAAAACAAAAATTGTGAATGACTTAAAATTTGTGAAAAATGGGTAAAATTACTCAAATTATTGATCCATTGAAACTATAAAGTGAACAATAGAAATTAAAAATGCTTGCATTGCATCTCCCTTACTATTTATAAGCCATCCCCACAGTGTAGGGGTAGCATGCCTGCCTCTTGCCCGTAGGTCCCAAGTTCAATTCCTGGCCAAGTCAGGGATTTTTAGCTGGATCTAAGGTCCATTCAGCCTATGTGATAAGAATTGAGGAGTTATCTGGCAGCAAGACAGCGACTCCGCTCTAGAAAACCAAAAATAACGCCTATTGAGGATTCGTTGTGCGGGCCGCACGACAATCTTGTAATCTGTAGGCCTTCAGGCTGAGCAGTAATTGCTGGGTAGGCCATGGCTCTTCGGTGTTATTGCGCCGTGGGGTTTGGTTTACTATTTTTAAAAATTCATCAAAAACCCATTTGTAAAATTGAAGGGTCCCTACCTCGAGTAAACATTGTAGGTGGAGTCTTGGGACCGGCACTAGGATTCTACGGTATCTCCTAGTACTGGTGTTACCCTACTAAGGCAGGTATAAGATAGAAATGCTTATTAGTTGTTTTAGATTTAGAGAATATTTGTCAGACTCCTTGGCTGAATGGTCAGCATTGAGGCCTTCACTTCTGAGGGTCCTTGGTTCGATTCGTGGGCAGGACGGGGATTTTAATTGCATCTGATTAATTTTTCTGGCTCAGGAACTGGGTGTTGGTCCCAACATGCTCCTCTTCATATTCAGACAACACACCACACTACCAACCACCACAGAAACACGCAATAGTGGTTACATCTCACCACATAGGGTTGGTGTCTGGAAGGGCATCCGGCTGTAATTCAGGGCCATATTTATCATAAGTAGGGTCCCATCCTCACAGAAATGCAATTTGCCCTTGGGTAACTCAGAAGACCTGCACCAGGCCTTTCCAGAGACCAAACAAAGTTATTATGTTACCTACTAACTTATTCACAAGCCATCATATTGCTTTCTTGTGTGTAGTACATTGTGTTCCTCATGAACAATTTAAATTGTGAAGTTATATTCAAAACGTTACAATTTAGGCCTACCCAAAATCATTAACATTACGAAACCTTCAAACACATAACTGCTACCTCCCAATTTATCTATCACTGTCAGCCATTTAATTCCCTCTTTATAAACTACTGTATTTCCTATTTTCTTAGCCTTTTGATGCCATCTTTACTACTACAATCATAGATGATACATTATATTCTTCTGCTTCTGCACTGAATCCTTGATTCATGAAAAATAAATGAAAACTGGTATAGAGTGCCATCTAGTGGCAGAATATTTTACTGCATACTACTATGAGCATGAAGCTATAACAGCCCTTAAAAATTGTGGACAAGGATTTTAAATTAAATCAGTATTATGCTCAAGCCCATGAAAGTTACAGGTTTGAACAATTTCAAAAGAACGGAAGCCCATAGAATCTACGGGCAAGGTTACTAATACGTTAACCCACATTTTTTAAATATTAGTGGTAAGCATTCTAGAAGGATAGGGTGTCATGAATGTTTCTTTAGGGCAGAGCAGAGAGGGTTAGGTGTACTCCCCGTTTTCATTTCAATACGTTCAGTTAGGATCGTTTCCATTGCAGTAATTGAGTTGATTTGGAACCAGTTAATCCCACCATTAAATACCTCTGGAGACTGTTATACATTTTTAAAAAAGGCAGATGCCAGGGCGAGTGTTATGTATTGTCCATATGCAACCACAACCCAAAATGGATAGCTGATCTTTAAGTCCCAGAAGGTGAGCCATTGGTTTGTTCACTTTCTTCCTTATTCTTGCAACCCTTTATATCATAATGTTAGCCCATGTGGTAGCCATGATCATTTATGGTGTCAAGTCTACATGGTCTGACATCATGGTTAGCCAGTTTGAGTCCCGTTAGTGGAAAAATATTTCACCATCAGAATGTTGGCTGGCAGGGTAGGAGAGGTGGTAGTATACAATTTCTAATCGCTAGATTTCTGACTATTCAACAGGAGTAGGCTATGTGCCAGTACAGAGTTTCACCCTCTCCCTTGCTACTATCATATATCACATCATTCATTTCATTTCATTAACTCCGCTGATGAAATTGATGTCAGCAAGGGCATCCGGTCTTATAAACTTGCTATGAAGATTCGTCTCACTTTATACCTGATTCCATAGGGAAATGGGACAAGGGTTGGACATATATATCTTAATGTTGATCAGGATGGTGATCATCCTTTCCTTTGTCTTCGTTGTTACTAATGTTGTTGACCAATCATCATGATGTCCAGCACCCATACCAGTAAATGACTACTCTGAGTTACAGAGTAGCCACAAGCCTCAGTACAGTTCTGTATCTATCAGGTTGGTATCCAGCCCAACATGACTACGTCTGTGCTTGTGATCATTCAAGCACAGCCACGTCTGCTATTCCAAGCAGTGCTAACAGCAACTATTGTCTAAGATAGGCTTTACTACTGACACAGAAGTAAGACCTTCTTCTTCTTCTTCTTCTGCTTCTTCTTCTTCTTATTATTATTATTATTATTATTATTATTATTATTATTATTATTATTATTATTATTATTATTATTATTATTATTCATGAGGCCTCTAAATATTAGTTCCTAATTAGCATCGACCTCTAAGACCTTTTGCTATCATGTTTTTCCTTCATTCCCACCTAGATATACCTGCTCCCTTCACAAAGCTGCAGGTTATTCTTATTGGGTCTTCTTGGATTTTTTATCTCTGTTCACCCAGTAGTCCTAGAGTGGATAGTCTGATTGTACCCAGCGCCTCACATTTGTAGAGTATGTGTTCAGCTGATTCCTCTGCTTCATTACATTTCCTACATATATTATCTCTTATTACTCCAATTCTATGTAGGTGTTTTTTCAGATGGCAGTGTTCTGTCAACAGTCCTACTACCCATCTTATATTTTCTCTGCTAAGTTTCAGCAGTTCTTTAGTATGCTTCTTGTTTGGTCCTTTTATCAGTTCCTTTGCAAGCGTGCATCCTAGAGTATTTTTCCAGTTTTCCATTTGTTTCTTTTGTACCCATTGTCCTATGTAGTGTCGGGCTTGTCCATAGGAAATCCCGCGTGCAGGTTCTGGGCCTACAAAATGTGTTTCTGCCCCTTTCCTGGCCAGTTTATCTGCCTTTTCATTTCCTTCTATACCTGCATGTCCTGATACCCATATTATTTTGACAATGTTGTACTTTTGACAGCTTCAGGAGAAGTGAGTGGCAATACTATACAATTCTGGATATTATCCGGACTGCCTCTAGTGCCTTAATGGCTGCTTGGCTGTCCATAAAAATGAAAATGTTCTTATTCCTATAGTTCATTTTCAGATTTTCTTCAAGACATGTTGTGATAGCTATCACTTCAGCTTGAAAGACTGTAGTGTGTCTGCCCAGGCTCATCTGAACTCAGGTCTTCCCCCGTTGATCCCTCATCCTGTGCCATTCTTAGTCTTTGAGCCATCAGTCCACCACACTATATCTTCTCTATCAGTATTTCACTTGTTAATATCCCAGTCTTCTTTTTTTAAATATCTGGGTCTCAAATGGTTTTTCAAAGTTGTACTTTGCTATCATGTAATCGGAAGGCATGTGTAGAACTTCCTCTGTTATTACTCTGTTAATTTTACAGTGTCCTAGATTGGGTCTTTGTGCATTCCAGCACTCTGTGCCAATCTATATGAAATCATTCTAGCCTGTCCTTTTATGAAATTGCATAGTGATGGGAGGTCTAGTAAAGTATTCAAGGCTTCTGCCGGCGTAGTTCTCATAGCCCCAGTTATGGATATGCATGCCATTCTCTGTAGGCTATTTAATCTACTGCTGACTTTTCCTTAACTTACTTTCTGCCACCAGATGATTGCAGCATAGGCCATCAACGGTCTAATGATCATTGTGTATATCCACATTACCACTGATGGTTTTAGGCCCCATGTCTTCCCAAAGGATCTCTTACATGCATACAGCAAGTTCTTGGCCCGGGTTATGTTCCTTTCTATATGTGGATTTCAGGTTAGATTTTTATCTAACACTACACCTAGGTGCAGTGCCTGTTCTTCCATATATATTTCTTGCCCAAAGAGCTTCAGTGATCTCTTTCCCTCTTATTGTTTCCTTCTTGTAAAAGGGACCAGAGTTATCTTGTTCGGGTTGACTGATAGTTGTTCTTCCCGTCACCAGTTCTCCACAAGGTTAAGTGATCTTTGCATGAGGTCCTGGATAACACTCATCACCTTACCTTGTACCACAATCACTAGGTCATCTGCATATCCTTGTGTATAAAAACCCTGTTCATTGAGCATGCCTATGATTTTATTCACCACGAGGTTCCACAGCAGAGGAGAAAGACCTCCTCCCTGTGCACAGCCTCAGGTGGGTATAACCGTCAGCGTTTCTTCAAACAGGGTTGCCTTTATCTTCCTTCCGTTTAACATGAATTTAATCCATTTAACGACGATTTTATTCATCTTGCTCTTTTCCAATGCTTTGATCATAGAGTCATAGGTTGTATTCCTGAAGGCTCCTTCTATATTTATTTATTTATTTATTTATTTATTTATTTATTTATTTATTTATTTATTTATTTATTTATTTATTATTTGTTTGTTTGTTTGTTTGTTTGTTTGTTTGTTTACGAAGCACAAGATACAGCTACACTGAGCAAATTCCACTTGCACTGTCAACAGACTATTTTACAAACGTAAACCTTCATAATTAAATACAACAAGATCAGGTACACAGCCTCCTTATAACAACTGTCTAAATCGAAAACCTTGAGAATGTCCATGTTCATAGCCAAGTCGTCATGGGTCAAGATGGTGGTATAATCTAGAAATGCCGCCAGTGCAATTTCTTTATATTCTAGGCTTTCCTTAGTTTACAGACCAATGGGTGGAGTGCTACTTCAGTGGGTCTGCCTGGTCTATATGCAAACTGATTTTTCATATAATTTTGAGTTCAGTTGCACCATTCTGATATATTTATCCGGAATTTTCTCCATTGCTTTCAGTAAGAAGGAGGTTAAACATAATGGTCTGTATGCTTTGGTTTGGTCATAATTTGCCCTTCCAAGCTTAGGTGTGAATACTGCTTTAGCTTCAGACCATGATTTCGGCACGTACCCTAAAGCTAGACTACCTCTGAAGAGGTCCGTCAGAAAATTGACGAGTGTCTCCCGCCCTTCCTGTAGGAGTATCGGAAGTATTTCATCTGGCCCCGGAGCCTTTATAGGATGAAACTTGTTGATTGCCCATTTTACTTGGTTATGTTTTATTACTCTGTTGGCACATTTCCAGTCTGCTCTTCGAATTCTGGTCTCTGTTCCAACCGTTTCTTCTTCTGTCATCCTCTCTGCCTCAGGAAAGTGACATGCCATTAGTACCTCCAGTATGTCCTTCCCTGCCTTAGTTAATGACCCATCTGGTTTCTCCAGTGTCCCTGCTTAATTTATATGGGTTGCTTTCAGAACCTTCTGGAGCCTTGCTGTTTCAGTGTGTGATTCAACTTTCTCACAGAACAGTCACCAAGATTTTCTTTTTGCTTTCCGTATCTCTAGGTTATACTCGGTGAGTTTCCTATGATGTACGTCCCACATACCATTTCTAGATGATATTCTGTACAACATCCTAACCTCTTTTTTCTTTTTGGGCCGGGCTGAGTGGCTCAGACGGTTAAAGCGCTGGCCTTCTAACCCCAACTTGGCAGGTTTGATCCTGGCTCAGTCCGGTGGTATTTGAAGGTGCTCAAATAAGACAGCCTCGTGTCGGTAGATTTACTGGCACGTAAAAGAACTCCTGCGGGACTAAATTCCGGCACCTCGGCGTCTCCGAAGACCGTAAAAGTAGTTAGTGGGACGTAAAAGAAATAACTTTTTTTTTTTCCTTTTTGGCTAGTTTGTTGTACCACCAACTTACTTTTTTCATGTTTTTCTTTCCTTTGAGAGGACAATTGTCATGGAATGAGTCTATAATGGCCTCTTCTTCTAATAGTTCCACAGCCTCATCCAATTCTTTCTGTCCTCTCACTTTATTTGAAATTTTTTGTACAGCCTTCCCTAGAACTTCTCTGTATCTATCCCACTTAGTTCTTTTTTGGTCTCTGTAAATCTCAATCTCACATAGTCTCGCATCTATTGCAAATTGGATGTGCTGGTGGTCTGCCAATGATGGTTCCTCCAGCACCTTCCAGTCATTGATAAAGTTTGCAATATGCATAGTGCTTAGTGTAATGTCTATTGCCTCCCTACAATTTTTATTTATAAATGTAGTCTTGTTTCCTAGGTTTAGTATCATCAACTCAGTTCCAATAATAAACTTGAGTAAAGACTCTCCTCTTGCATTGCAGTTCATGCTGCTCTATGCCATGTGGTGTGAATTTGCATCTACTCCAAAGACTAGGTGTTCGCCTTTCCTCTTTGCGTTGCAAATTAGGTTCTCAACTTATTCTGATGGGGGCATATTAGTTGAGTCATATGGGAGGTACGCAGAGCCTATGGTTATTTCTCTGGGTCCCTCCCAATTTCCAAGTTAAATCTTGGCCACGGTTAAGTCCCCTGAACAGTGTTCCTGCAAGATAAGACATTTTAGTTTCTTGTTCACAAGAAGACATGTTCTGGGTATTTCCAATGTTGTATCGTACATCAGCTTACCTCCAGATTCCGCCAGTCCTGCTACTCTGCCCTTGACTATCCAAGGCTCTTGAATAAGGGCCACGTCAATAGCCCTGGACTTGAACTTCCTGGCAAAATTGGCCACAGCTGCTCTTTTATGCTGAAGATTGGCCTGAAGGACCTTCAGCACCATCTTTATCAACATTGGGTTTCGTTTTTTCCCGTGATAACCTGAAACTTGATCTGCCCAAGTCCAAGCTTAGCCTAACCGACAAGTTGGCTGTGCGCGTAGAGGCGCGCGGCTGTGAGTTTGCATCCGGGAGATAGTAGGTTCGAATCCCACTATCGGCAGCCCTGAAGATGGTTTTCCGTGGTTTCCCATTTTCACACCAGGCAAATGCTGGGGCTGTACCTTAATTAAGGCCACGGCCGCTTCCTTCCAACTCCTAGGCCTTTCCTATCCCATCGTCGCCGTAAGACCTATCTGTGTCGGTGTGATGTAAAGCCCCTAGCCAAAAAAAAAAAAAAAGAAGCTTAGCCTAAGGCTTCTCTTTTTGAGCTCTTCAAAGTCTCTGTCACCAAAATGTCTGTCCTTCCTGTCTTGTCGATTGAAGTGGTATTCAGCACTCTCCACTCTTGTGTTAGAAGTTTGGTCTTTTGCTGATCGATTCTGACAAGAACATCTTGCACTTTCAAAAGGAGGTGGGAACTTGGTGATGACCTTGGTCATGTTCAGCACCTCTTCTGAGTCCGCCACCTCTGGGGTCTCCCCTTTCCATGGGTTACAATTTGATACTGTCTGTTCCAGCCAACATTTAGTTTGTGGATTTGCACAGATCAGTACCATAGCTCCACTTTCCAGCTTTGGTGACACAAGGAAGCCTGGCAGACATCCGTCTGACAGCGGCTTCATTTGTGCTATCAGAGCAGATGACAATTCAGTCATGTCCTCCTCCTTGAGTTTTCCATCTGGAAAGGTCTTAGGTGCTATTGTGACCGTAACTGAGGATAGTCTTTCTGAGAAGGACATGACTATTTCTTCCTTCTGTTTCTTGGAGGGTGGTTTTGTAGCCGAACTTGATGGCGTGCTTTCCTCCGACCTTGGCCTTTTGGGCATAGTCATTGGCATAGCGTCTCGCCGATCCCTGTTCCTTGTCTTCTTTTCGACCCAAGTCCCAGCCGCTATCTTGGCTTCTTTCCTCACCTTCTTCATACCTGCCAACCCTTATGATTTACCCAGAAACTTTCCGTTTTTGAACTCTTCTTCCGATTTTCCGATTTATGTTTACTTCTTCCTATTTTTGACCAATATAACCTCTAGTGCAGCCAATACTTTTCCCCTAGGATAAATTCTTACGTGCTTGTGTAATTTACGAAACCTCATTTTCAAGCGTATTGATTTGATGCTTTATTTTGCAAGTGTTTCGTCCTTCGCCTTCGTGTATCGTGTTTCCTGCTCACCACAGCAGCGCGAGCGCTTTATACAGCTGGGGATTCGGGGCGGCAATCGTCCTGCAAGCAAGAGAGACTAGTGTGCGCTAGCAACTCAGTTAATCGGGACGATAGGATGAGTTTGTTATTGTGTTGTCTACGCACTGTTGACATCGTTTCTGTGCGTAGTCTCGTTGGATTTGCAGGCCACGTGATTTTTCTTGCATTTGTATGCTTTCCCCTTCTCTCAAAGTCGTATGTTAATAATGTGTGAGATATATTGAATTGTTTTGTATGTGGTAGTTTTGCGTATATAAGTGCATAATTTTAATGAGTTGAATGTTTTAAGGGGGGTTGTGTCGATGACAGTTTCTGGTATTTCCTCTTCTTATTATGGCCAAAAAATATAACAAACGTTATCTCCAAATGTTCAAAGAACCTATAAATTTCCGTTCATTTTACCGTCTGATAAAGGATACTACCATATTTTCTCGCATAATTAACGCCCTTTCATAATTTACACATCCCAATATTTTTTGGTCCAAAGTGGAGAAAAAGAAATGTTCATGTATTTGACGCACCCACAACTTCAAAAATCCATCACGCAGTTCTGGATGCGTTTCGAAATAAAGATGTCAATTACTCAAGTAGCAGCCATCCTATTGCGAAAGCGGACATTCCAAATAAAAGGCAACGTGCTATTATTAGCTGGCAGGAAATCTCACTGCATTAGTTCAGTGAATCAGCCCAGAAGTGACTAGTGACGCTCTATTCCAGTCTGATACAAACACATTTTACGAGTGTTTCGGGTACGGGACATTCTGTTAGTCTACAGTATTTGAGTAATATTGAATCATACATACTCGCAGTGATCAGTTACGCTGAAACATACGGGAATAGGGCAGCGGGCAGCAAGTATTCAGTGTCCAAATGCAACATGCGCTACCATAGTAACAGAGAAGTGCACTTCAAGTGACCAACAAATCTCTCAAAGCATTTTGCAGACCAAAAAGCGGCAAGTAGAGGAGGATCTGCTTAAGTATATGATTTTGTTACTCAACGTTGGATAAGCTGTTTCTCACGAAATGCTGTATTTTAAAGAATGAGAAATAGTTGCTGCATATAGAATCAATGTCTCGAATTTGAAGGTTAGCCGAGGCTTGATTAATTATATGAAGAGAAATGGACTTTCTCTTCGACGAAGAACAACATTATGACAAAAAATGACGAATGATTTCAACCATTTTCATCGCTTTGTGATTGAGAAGCGTAAAGTGAAGGAATATTTGATCTCCCAAATAGGAACCGCAGATCAGACGCCAATCACTTTCCATATGCCACAAAGTCTAACAATCTATAAGAAAGGAATATCGGGTGTTATCGTACGTGCTACTGGAAGTGAAAAACAGCGATGCACTGCAACGTTTGCTGTAACAGCTGATGGCAGAAAGCTTGCACCTTACATTGTTCTAAAACGAAAAACAATGCCTAAATCAAAATTTCCATGAGTGATCCACGTTCTTATTCAAGAAAAAGGGTGGAGGGACACATCACTCGTACAAGATTGGATACGAACAGTTTGGGGTAATCTAGCAGCGTTCCTCCTTCGATGCCCGGCCCTTCTCGTGTTCAACAGTTTTTTGTTTTTTTTTTCTTTTTTTTTGCCGGTGTGTCATTGTTACGACATTACATGAATTGTACTTTTATTAGTTCATGTTTATTTCACTTCAGGTCGCATTGTTAGCTCGTAACTGGAAGAATATTTTCCAGTGTCGGTACTTCAAACCCACGTGTCTCACTTACCTGATGTGCCCTTATTGATCTCACGCTGGAATTTTACGCCAAATGACGATAACTGCAGTTGAGTTGGACCAGTTGTGTTTATATTATATTTGATGTATCTTTTAAATGTAAATCAATAAATTGTAAATAGTTTTTAAATATCTGAATTCCTTGAATAATTTACACATCAAAGTTTTCGCCTGTATTTTTTGTCAAAAAAGTGTGTTAATTACGCAAGAAAATACAGTATCATGCGTTTTGTTGCATGTGTTGGTGTGACATAAATATTATTATTCATATGTATCATACATTAGAATGATTAAGTACATTTTCTTGCAACCATTTTTATGTTTTCTTAGTTTAAGATATTAAATTTAATGGTCAAATCACAGTGTAACTGTAGATATGTATGCCTTTTATCCTGACCTTTTTTCACCTAGACCGTGGTATAATATATGTGATGAAATCCAAGAATTAAAACTTCCTATTTTTAGTGTCTAAAAGTTGGCCTCCTTCTTTTCCTTGTAGTAGGCACTTGTGGAAGGTGGTCTATCTATATGCATCCTATTTAGTTTCAATGCCTATATCTTCAGGTCTTCCTCAGTGAAATCTCTTGTTTCCTTTTGTCCAGAAGTCTGTTTTCCTGTTGCTTCTGCTTCAGATTTGAAGTCCCTTCTAGGAATTCTGTCTCCATATTCTCCTCTTGGGCCTGCTGCTGGACCTGCTCTTTTGGAGCTTCCATAGCTTCCCTTGGTATTTGTTTGGGTGGTCCATTTGGAACGACCCTGGTTCCATATGACATAGGATATTTGCCCCTTCTAGGGTTGTGAGCGGCGTTCTCACCATCCATGATGAGACATTCCGCCTAGACATTGTCCTCCCGCAACTCAGGCTCTCCGTAGCAGGTGCCACGCCCCTCAGCCATCCATCCAGCAGTCCGCCCCTGGCCCGAACCCGACCAGGTTTGTTCCACCTTCAGTAGACCTACTCGCGTGGTTCTCACTTGGCATTCCCGTGACTGAGTTCACAGCCATGGGTTCCCCCTAGGTTGGGTTCGCCCCGTTCCCAACCCGCGGCTCGTTCAGGCTACGTACAGCAAAGTGATGTGTTGGTTCCAGCACACCACAGTGAGTTTTCACCTCAATCACCAGCACCCATTTCATCTGAACCACTGTATCACCCATGCGGAGGTAACATGGATTCCTCTCTAGCAGGTGTGGGTGAGGCTTCTACTTCCAAGCCTTTGACTTGAGCTAGTAACCGTAAGTAAGGCCTTTTATAACGACATTGTAATAGCCATATGCATTCTTCAATTTACCTTCTGAACGAGGCTCCCAGCTTCATGACTATTTTTTCCTGTAGTTGATGTGCTTCCTCTCTATATTGGAAAATGATGATGAGGATGATAATGATGACAGTTGTAGAAACTCAAAAGGTATGGATTACAATTATAACTTAATTTAATTTGTACTTGGGTATTCACTTTTAATTTATGACTTTTGTTTATGTGATTTAATCATTAAAGAAACTTTGATTGCTCATCTGTTGAATATCTTTCACAAATACTTTTGTGAGAGAGCATTAATTATGCATAGCTGGGTGAAGGGAAGTTGTGATTTCTCCTTGTAAATTCTATAGCTCTGCTAATAGTAATGCTAATAGTGTAACAATATCGCTAGTAAGTAACGAGGAGGAGAGCACAGTTCTCGTGTTCAAATTTGTTTACTTCATGTCGTCTGTCTTCCAGTTCCTACGTCTTTGTATCAAAGGTCCAGAAAGCTTATGTGATGAGTTTGTCATGGGTCATGATTTATGATAGCGATCTAGAATATTCATTCTCTTTTGTGGGAAATTGTACCTTTCAATACCTGGGACATCTTTTCCATTCCTTTCCCCTTGAATATTGATGATTCTTTCTTGTGGTAGTGAGTTTTTATTTTATTTATTTTTTTAAAGAGAAACATGAAACATATTCCAAAGTATGGAATAACTGCGTAGTTTACGTGAATTGAAACCTGACAAATGATCACTGGAAAGTTGCCTAACATTCTGTATCTGATATAATGAAAACTTTCCAAGTTCTGCCATTCATCATAATCATCCACAATCTGTTTTTGCCAGTGCTGGAAACCAAGGTTGGCTTAGGGATCAAATGTAAAGATATCACACCAGCTCTTCCACCTGCTATGCTTTATTTCATAAAGACAGCTTCTTGTAATCAAGTAACTGTTATAAAAATGTCTTTGAATCAGTATATCACTTGTATCTTATTTATTTGATTTGGAGACTGTTTATTTCTCAGTGATGTATATAGATTTCATTTATAATACCTTGTTATGTATTCTGTTTATGTAATATGTTTTCCTGACAAACAATGGAATATTATTTCTTTTGATCATGATATAAATATTCTTAAGAGTATAGAAATATGATCTGTTCTCTTTAACATATTTTTAGCTTGGTTTCAGAAATGTAAGAAAAGAAAATTGGTTTACGAGGTCACTGTCCGTCCGTCCATTAGTAAATTTTGATCTCGCAGGCCGGTTGCAACAAAATTCATCGGAGGAACATATAGCCCAGAGGTGAACAGTGTGTATAAGTTAGTAGTAATTGGTTCACTGGGCGTGGGCACATTCAGTATTATGATCAAATCTCTTATATTCTCTGTCCTTACACATAATTCTTATGGCCCTTCCCTCATATTCATTTTTATACCATTTTCATTTGCATGGTTCTATCCATACTAGAAACACTTTGTCTCCTCCTTGTTGAAACTGAAAAAATGAAGTCAAAACCACACAGATTTCTTTCTTATGAAGATAACTGATGGATCTGTGCCATCAAAATTAATGCAAATTTGCAGAACTGAATTGTTTGTAACATTATTACATAGAAGTATTATGTAACCTCAAATGTTACAGCTGAGCAAGGAAGATCATCTCTTTTATCTATAGCTTAATAGAAGAAGTTAACTCATTAGAAACAAAGATGTCCCTATATCCCTTGCATTACATTTTGGTGATTGCTTTACTTCTAAATTGTCTTCTCACCTTCCACCTTGATGTCATTCAAAGCTCCTAACGTCATCCAGTAGTAAACAGTAGTGATGGGATGTTCATGACGGAACAAACTATTTTGAACAGCTTATTTGAGAGCTAGTTGTTCAGTTAAGAGTCATTAACTTATGAATGTGTTGATTGTATCGTGAACTTGAGTTCTAAAAAGAGTTAGCTCATTTCATCGTCTTTCACTATCGTTTTGGCCAATAGCATGCTTCAGGCAATCATGTGACACACACTGCCTAACAGAAAAATTGAAGCACCCAGAAAAAGAAAAAAAGAAAAAAAAAAATTTAAAATGGTTGGATGTCAATGTAAGTTCGTACACACCATCAGCAGGTATGTAAATGAGAGTTGCACTGCTTTGTGATAGCTAGAACAGCCACCAGAGTGCATTAGTATTCTTCTTGTTTAGTATTCTTACCAGGCCAGGTAGGGTATATAAAGGGTGTGAACAGCGTCAGATGTTGAGTGATCTCTGTGAAGGATACGGAGACGCCGCATACTCGTGAGACAGCGCTATCATCACATGACAGAGTTTGAAAGGGACCTCATTGTGGGTCTCTATTTGGCCAACTGGTTGAATTGTGAAACATCCAGATTAGTGGGGCATTCGGATGTGACAGTGGCCCGATGATGGACTGCATGGGAATGTAGGGCAAGCATATGCGTCGTAAATGTTCTGGTCAACTACGTCTGACCACCACAAGGAAGGATCGCCTTATTGTGTACCAAGCACATCGTAACCTCTTCACATCTGTGCATGTCATCCAGGAACAAGTAATGGACTCCCTGCATCATTCTGTGTCATCCCACACCATTGGTCAGACTAGCAGCAGCCGCACTAGGGAATTATCGTCCCATGCTTAGGCTGCTGTTAACACCATAACTCAAATGGCTGTGTTTGGAGTAGTGCAGTGACCGGGAAGCATGGACTGCTGATGAATGGCGTTGCATTCCGTTCAGCAGTGAATCACGGTTCTGCACTACTCTGGATGACCATTGTCTGAGAGTGTATGACAGTAACCTGAGGAGAGGTCCCATTCTTCCAGTGTTTTGGAGAGGCAAAGCGGTGTTACTCCTGGCATCATGGTGTGGGGAGCTATCGGGTATGACTCTCAGGTCACGGCTGGTAGTGATTGAGGGAACTCTGATGGCACAACGGTACATCTTGGACATCCTGCATGCTCTTGTTACCTCTCATGTGAACTGCCTGCGTGGTGTTGGGTTACTCCCATGGCCAGCAATTATTTAGTAAATGTTGCCACCAATGCATATATTATTTGAAGAATGCCATTCATTCTAATCTGTCCAAGTGTCAAGTGACTACTGGAGAGGATATTCTGATGCCCTCATTGTTGTGAAACTTTAACTATATCACAATATTGGAGAATAGAGAACTATCATGATTTCTCAGCTCCCTTCTGGAAGCTTAAACAGCTCACAGGCAGACAGACTTATTTGAACAATTCCCAGTTGGAAGAGGGTGCAAAAGAGCTAGCTCGGCCCATCTCTATTGAACAGAGAATAGTTATCCTATCCACACTGTCTTTTTCCATCAAGGCTTATGATTTCCTTTCCTTCTGATCTTATTGCTGAAAATGTGCACCCTGCATGTTGTGTGTGTTTGCGAGTGTGTCAGATTTTTGCATTCTGATGTTTCTGCCTTCCATTTGTATCTTTCTTCCTTTATCATAGTAGTTTAAACCAGTCTGTTAAAAGTTCCTATGTCATATAGTTGTGGTGTGGGTATACAAGACAAATTTGTTGACTAGCACCATGAATATATTTTTTGGTGATTATCAAAAAAGTAAGAGAATGTATTTTCCTCTCCTGTTGCTAAAAGAAGAGTGAATAAACTATACCTTTGCTTTCACGGAGGACAAATGCTAAAAGTGACAATAATTTGGAATGTTTTACTATTTCACTTACAACTTTAAAGCATATCATTAAATCAATCCTATCTGCAAACTGGGTAATATCAGAAACTCATGTTAGTATGGAAGGGAGTATCTTCTTTCATAAGTGACTTACTATGCACTGTTATTTATCTAACTGTACTTTATTATGAAATTTATTCTGAAGGAGAGAACTTTTAACAAAGAAGTTGCTTATTACTTTTTAATCAGTGAAGGTACAAAGGTTATCCAGACTAATCTCCAATCACAAATACAATGCTGTGGTCGTAATTTTCTGCTTGATTGCTTGCTTATTGCACTTGCTTATTATTTGTGAAGGTGTGATTGCTAGTTACGAATAATTGAACCATGTCTACCTAACGTTCAATGTGCTTGTTTGTTTATGAAAATTAATTCATCTGTTATCCAAGTTTTGGATACAATATGGTAGAATGAGTTGATGGTACAGAGGTGAGCAAGACATTTTAATGAAGGATGAAAAAAAAAAAAAAAGGTGTATGTTGATTAATGATTTTGTCATCTGTTTGGGATTAATGAAGATGTGTCTTTGGAAGAGAAGATAGGAAGAACAGACAATTCACTCATTTATTTTGTGTAAATTTCACAATCACATCGTGGTGGGATTTTGTGATGAGTTATTTTTAAATTTTTATTTTTGCCTATTATGCTGGCTGCCTGAAATAATACTCCTACACTCAACATGACTATGACATCACGGGAAACATTCTTGTGCTGCAGTGTGTCACTATATTTCTGTGGAAGGAAAGGGTCAATGACATATTATTACTGGACTACTGCTACAAATATACCCACACCCAACTTATTTTTCTGTGTCTGTATTCAGTGCAAGTTGATATTATGGAATTTTTCTGGATAATAGTATGATGGAAGGCAGCTATTGTGTTGAGGAAGAAAATAATAACAAAAAGCAATTCTAGTGTAGTAAAAAGGGTCTTTTAGATCTGTAGTTAACCACTTCATCTCCTTAAATAAGCCCTACTTCATCCTACTGATTTGATCAAATTTATTTTTGGAACATAGCATTGTAAGCACTAATGGGATAGGTTGCATCTAAAAGAGTTTGCATATATACGACATAGTTTTATGCCAGTCATCTTGTTTTACTGCTTTAGACTGCAGAAATTTGTCAGTTCAGCCATTTTGCTGGTATGCAAATAAAACGTTCTATCTCTTGAGAATAGAATATCCTTCTTTTCTTCATTTATAATAATTTTGACTAAAAGAAATAGGCCTTTTTTTCTCCCTTACACATTTACCTTTTCATGTTGCAGTATTATCTAAATAGGCATCAAAGGATAATATAAATTTCAGCAGTTGCCTGTGCTCTTTGTCTCTTATGATATATAGGTCATGTTAAATGTTTCTGAAGCTTTGTTCTGAGTGCATTTATATAACTTCTGTTAATTATTTTGAGTTAAGAAATTGGAAATATTCTGTGCTCAAGAGATGGACTGGTTGCTTCTGAGACCCCAGAATGAATAGAAAGTCTCTTATCATTCCAGATATAAGTGAGGTTCGTGAGGGCTTACAAATTATAATGTGGAACAGAATCCCAAGAAGAGGGTCAAGTTTGTTATTGCTTCCACTTGCTAGTGTTGCAAATCTTTTTCTTTAGTATTTTTTTGTCCACATTAATTTCTTTCTTGGTCCTATGTTTTTCCATGTTTTGAAATCATCCTTTAAAAAAAAAAGGAGGGACATTTCTTCTGCTTTTGTCAACTCTGTCATCTTCATAACTATCCTCATCATAAGGGACAAAAACCTTGCAGGTAGGCATATTAAATCCACATCATATAGGGAGAGGAAAACCTCACAGGCTGGTGAAGGTCCCATGTGACCAACAGCACACATGTTCGCACTGAGGAGAGCCATAATTTCCATTCTGAATTGAATACTTTGAATAGTCTTTTCAGCTAGACAGTACTTTGTGTTGGACGAAAAGCCTCAACATAGCATCTATGAAAATTGTGTTATGACAATTGTGTTAGTATTTTTTATATGACTTTTTCTATAAAAGATATGTTTCAGTAAGAAATATTTGTTGTTGTGCCTCCCATTTTTGCTGCAACACATCATTTCTATTCAGATACAAGCGCTCAGCTAGCTGGCAGCGAGTGGAAAACTGCTGTTGTTTTTTCTCGGGTGGGGGGGAAGCTACTATAACTGGCATAAAGATCCCAGCCCCTGGCTGTCAAACAGGACCTCCTACAGCCCATGAAATTCCTCGGTGCATTGGGTTTACTTCACCCTGTATAATCCTTGGCTTTGTAATAAAAAGAACCTCCTCCTATACCCTGTCTACATGATATTAATTAAGTATTGCAATGTATCCTATAAGTGCTTATGAAGCTGACCCTTACACACTGTACAATAAGTCTGTGATGTAGTTCACCATTTAGCATAGCATCACTATACAGTAGGTTGTAGGCAGAAGATATGTTTAGTATTTTTTAGTCATAAAAGTGAAAGTTTGGAAACCAGAATTTGATTGACAAGAGGACTTGACAAGTCAGCTGGTTTCAATGCTTTCTTTTGTTGATAATTTTTTTAACACATGTCTATTAAACCTTTCAGATGCACTCTGCCCAGAAGTGAAACTTGTCCTACAGATAAAAAGCGTGATAGGTAAGGGGTCCGAATTTGAGGCCATTTTAAGTGCTCACTGATTGTGTAAAGCTAGTCTAACCCCCGCTACCTTGGTGTAGCTTGTAGAGAGCTGAAGTTGATTCCGTCCCCTTGTTATCACAGACACCTATGTAGTACGTTACTAACACAGACCTATTTACACGCTTGTAATTTGCTTCTATTGGCATAGTGCCTAAATTGGTTCATTGGGTTCACTTACAGAATATTTGGACTTTATATTTATAAAGGCCTTGTAGCAATATATTTACAACAACCTTGAATAATAGCATTTGTCAGGTATGTATTTGTGAAGTCGAAGTGCATTGAACGTGTAATTCATTGTAACGCTTTCTTTTCGTTCTGCAGTGCTCACCTTGTCTGCACTTTTTTACATGTATTAGGAGTTAATGCCTGTTAACTTAGCAATATGGGACATTCTTAGAGAACTCATCTATTTTCATTTATAACACCTTACTTTCTACTGTCACCCAATTAGTACTATGAAAATTGAGTTTTAGTTCAGTTTTCCCCTTCCATTCTGTGTTGTATACTGTAAATGAAAACAGGGGTTTTCCAGGATCTTTCATATGCACACTTCTGAAGGTAACTTACCGTAATTCATATGAAAACATATATATCATCATAGCTGTCACAGCCTCTCACATTAATTTCTTGCAGGATCTTCTGTGGGGATTTAGTTCACAAAACTAAGCTTTTGGAAGGGGCTTGACCTACCAGGTAGAACTTACTCTACCTTTCAATCCAATGGTTATTAACATTACTCTGGGATATTTTCACAACCAGTTATCAAGGTTTTTCCTAATCAGAGTTGCTATATCACAAACCAAAGCTCCGATTGACTCTACAAAGCTGGCCCCTAATCTGAATCCTCATTATTAAAGGAAACCCCATAGAAGAGATGAGATTAAGCTCAGGATCACGTGAACAGAAGCAAGTTCTCTGAGCTACTAAAACAGTGGACCGACTTAGTCCTGAACTGTGTAAATATTTTTTTTCTTTTCTTTTCGAAATGACAGATAACAGATTTATAAAATGATGCAATGAACTACGTATGTGTTACGTACAAGGTAGTATTTACTGCAGGACTAGACAGTAGGAGTAATTATCAATCTGTAATGTATAAGAACGCATGCAGGTTGTTCTTAATTCTATCTTCAGTACTGATGTACTTTGTGTTGATGAACTTGACCATTTTCGCTTCCTGTTAGATCCATATTACTAATGATTTAACAACCTGTGAGAAAACTGGGCTAATAAATATCTGCCAATCAATCCAATTGATTTACATAATTAATATATAAATTAAATTAGTAATTGTGTAAATCAATTGTATTGACTGGCGGACCCTTATTAGCCCTTTTTTTTTTTCACAGGTTGTTAAATCATATATATATTTTGCTACAGTCCTTATACTGATTGTTGTATCTGCTACTGTTAGAGCCTGTGAAATATGTTGCAGTTATTATACAGTCTGTTTTAACTGGAGTTTTCATTCTTCCTCTAAGAACTCTAGTTATGTAATATATATGTATATAAACAGTGAAATCTCCATACAACGATTACTGATATGACTATAATCACCTCTATAATGATAAAATATTTGCCCGCGCCATTAATTCCATTAATTCAATCTAAAATTTGTCTCAATTTAACGATAGTCTGGATAACTGTAAGTCTCTATTACGATAGCTTTTTCAGACCCTGCTGATGTCATTTCCTCCCATTACTATGATAATACGAATTGTGAAAGAGTCGGGAAAACATGTCACTTTCATTAAAAGAACAGAAATCTGAATGAAACATTGTTATTTCCAACAAGAGCTATTTCGTATTGTAAAGTAATCACAAATTTTCTTTAGAGTTTTGGTTGTCTTCCGTAGAATCATTTGGTGACTTTAAGTGTAATAAGATCTTTGTGTGTTTCTCTGTCTCTAAAGCATATGAAACACTGTTATTTCCAATCTTTGCAGTAGTGTTGAGCAATGCTAACAATAATGTTGTGAATATTGTAGTTCTTTGGTAATGTTAAAAAGCAAGTTTGATCACACAGAGGAAAAAATGAGTTAACGTAGTAAATAACAGTGTACAGCATACCATTGCCAATTGAACCTGAAGTAAGCTATTCTAGTTTTCATTTTTGTGTATTTCTTCTGTTTTGTGCTCTCAAATCTCATCTTTGTCAGAATTAAATGTAATGAAATTGAAGTATTTAATTTAGTTCAGTTGTAAGATGTTTACCTATACACCCATCGAAATCGGAATGAATTACAGCTAAATCCCCAATATAACGATAACTCCTCTACAACAATATTTTTCTCTGGTCTGCCTCGTATCATTGTATTAAGATTTCACTGTGTGTATGTATAATTATATTGGTATAATTCTTCATTTTCTACAGTAGTGTTATATGGGAGAGGGAGGTGTAATTGTGTCACGGAAACTAAAATCAGGAAAAAATTAAAGAAATACAGTGAAACCTTGTTAGTGGTGTTCCTTATTAACACATTTCCCCACTTAGCACATCGTAAATGTGAAGTCCCGATTCTCATTTTATTTCATCTGTATAAAAATAGCTCGCTAATCGTGTGACAATTTTTTTGTGTTACTGCTTAGTACGATCATATTTTTCCTAGCCCTGAAAATATTATTTGTCATCCCTTGTGAAAGAAATGTGATTTCCAACTCAGGTAAGAGCCGTCACCACAGTTGCGTGATTATGGGAAAAGGTCTTGAATTCCTGAATTTCATAAGATAAGTTGCAACTTCGGGAGCAAGGCTCAGAGATGTTCAGTTTTGCTTGCCGGTTAGCAGCGAGATTGCTAAATAACACAGTGAACCCGTTTGTGCTTGTATTTTGCATTCCGTTCAGAAGTTAGAAATTTTTTTGTTGAGTGATACAGTGAAATGTAGCGAATATTTGTTGCGTGATAGTCTATATCTGAGTTAGAAACATAATTGTGTGAAGTTGACTAGCGTGATGCATATTTTGTCTTGTGATAGCCTAGTTATGAAGACAGAAAATTTAATAAATTCCTTAGTAATGAAGACAAAATTAGCCTAAAATCTGTCAGAAAGCAGACTACTATCCGCATCTTTTTTTAAGTGCACAGAGGTTGCGAATGTTGAAACTCGCACCTTTGAGTTTCAACTCGATCACTCGAGTTGATCGAAGTTTTGTCAGATGCAAAATGGCAGCCAAAGTCATCCCTTGTAGTCACACATGGTCGAATGTTTTAACCTCCAGTTCATTGTCTAAGAAAATAGTGTGTAATAACCTACTGGTCCAAAATAAAACATTTGTGTTAGTGTGATCTGCAATAATACTTAGAAATTTTTATTGACCCCCATGCACATGTTTTTATGTTTGTGGTCTGGTGTTTTTTACTCCTTTCAGTGCATTGTTATGTTATAAGCCCCAGTGGAAAAGTTTGTCATATTTGTTCTCTTATTCGTATATTCAGTAGTACGTTTTCTCGCTTTACACGTTCTTTGTCCTTGTCCCCTGCAGAAACGGAACAAGGTACTATATCTCTAACCAAGATGGTCAGCAGAAATTTTTATTCCCTTGCTGCCTAGTTTAGCTTGTTTAAACTTGTCTGAATTAATAAGTCATAGGTATATTGAGATAAATGCAATTGATTGCAGAGTGTACTTAATAAAATGTGTGTTATGTCAACAGGAAGTGATGCAAGTACAAAAATTAGCAGGATTATTGGGAAAAGAGGTTAATATTTAGTAACTAATCTAAGTACAGTAAAATCTTGGATTGCAAGCAGATTGGTCCGTGAATATTTTGCAAGACGAGCAGAATTTTTAAAAATGAATTCTAACTTGATAAACAAGCAAGGTTTTGCACTGGTAGTACTGTACCGATGTCTGGTGAGCGTCACATAACCACAACTTGTCAGTCGTTTTCACCTCCCCTTCTTTTCGTCACGCTGTGGGCTTATTGGTCATCTCCCATGCTCTAGTTCAATTAGTGTGCTTCGCTTGTACGGTCAACATCTATACAAGCGTATAGCCTACGTTTTGTATTGTATTCCATTCCATTGTAATCACATGTGTGCATAAAGCATTTTCTGTTATATGTCCAAGTGTGGTGACTCTTTAGTAACTTTATTACATCAAGGACCCCGTGGAGAGGAGGGCAGTAAGGATTATTGATTATAGTGAAAGTTAAGAAGGAAATTGAGAAGTACGAACAAGGAGAGGGGGAGAGAGAGAGAGAGAGAGAGAGAGAGTGTGTGTGTGCCTGCGTGCGCACGCGTGTGCATGTCCATCCGTCCGTCCAATATTACGAGATTTTACACAGAGTTTTCATCAACTATTTAAACAATAGTAAAGAACTAGAGGGTCTGGATGCTGCAAGAGAAGTTGAGACTACTGCAATGGTTATAGCATCTGCCATTTCAATGTGCAACTTGGGACGGGCTTTAGCCAACGCCTTGTGATGTCATCCATATGGCCTGCCCACTTCCTCCTCAGCTGCACCACTCATAGACAAGCCTAACGCAAGACTGGCCCCTCGTAGTGGCAGCACTGGACCAGGATGGAAGTTACAAGAACAACAAACCTGGGGCCTTATGTTTCAGGAGGTTTCTAGATTTATCCAGCTCTGAGACCATTCTGGCATATTTGGTCTCTTTGTATAAAGGCAGCAGACGAGCACGAATTCAGTTCAGTTTGAGCCCAATCTGAGAACGATATTGTTGAGTCCTGTGAGTGACAGCGCTGTGGAGCATTGGAGTGCTGTCTTGAGTGAAATAACGGTGAATACAAGTAGTCCAGCTGAGCGGCGAGGGAGAACACAGGAGAGGAGCGATGTGAGATATTGGTAGAAGACTACTGTTTGAGTGTGAACCAAGTACCACGTATAGACTTGAGAATATTTGAACGCACGGCCGCAAACATTGTACAGTGAGTTAATAGTGAACTGTGTAGTGTAACTGTTTTATCCTGTAACATTAGTGTGAGTGAACAGAGAGAATAAGAGAGCGCTAACGAGTGTAACAATGTACTTGTGTATAAGTAGTTATTAGAATGAATGAATAAATATTAGTGTAGAAGATACCAATTGAATATTTAGTTATCTATTACTCAGCCAACTCAGTACAGTATCAAAGGAATGGCTACATGTTCTAGAAAATGTAGGGAAGTTGCTTCTTGTTTGGATCGTTGTATATTAATACATATATTCTGGGTGTGAAATGAATTTCAATTATTTCAGTTAATTCTTATGGAAAATTTGGTTTGATATAAGAGTGCTTTGGATTACAAGCATGTTTACAGGATGAATTATGCTCATAATCCAAGGCTTTACTGTACTTGTTCTTCCTGAAAATAATTGTTAGCATTGTGTGAGTTCATAAACATTTTCAATAGGTCTGGGTGCAGAAGATACTTGGCACCAGAGATCCTTAATCTGACAGTTTTCCTATCATTTTTTCACTTAAAGCTTTGACTTTTCATTCTGAGTCAGTACCATTGAAGGTTTCATTGAATTTATTAATATTTTGCTCAGAAATTTTATAGATAAATATCTATTATTGAAGAAGAATCATTTGAAAAATCATTTATATATATGAAAGGAAAATTTGAACTGTTTTGGGTGTTCCATTGGCGTATTATGAACTGTACTGAAGTGAGGATATTACTACATATTTGAATCTTCACTTTCAATATTAAGATATGTTCTTCTGTGTGCCCAAAGTGGATTGAAAATAGAAATTCCTCGGGCCACTAGCTCTCTTATTCCTGTCTCCTTCTTTACAGTATCTTGTCATTGTGCTCTCAGTGGTGGGTTGCCCAAGAGTTTGTGAGTAGTAATCTGCACAATTCAGTAAAATTCTGACATTGAAGTATGTATTTGAAGGTAATCTATTGTACCAGCAATCTTCCAATTGGCAGAGATTGCTCAAAAGACATATTAATAGCAGAGGGAAATCACCAAATTGCTGGGCTGAGTTGGTCAGACGGTTGAGGCGCTGGCCTTCTGGCCTCAACTTGGCAGGTTCAATCCTGGCTCAGTCCGGTGGTATTTGAAGGTGCTTAAATACGTCAGCCTCGTGTCGGTAGATTTACTTGCACGTAAGAGAACTCCTGCGGGACTGAGTTCCGGCACCTCAGCATCTCCGAAAACTGTAAAAGTAGTTAGTGGGATGTAAAGCAAATATTATTATTATTATTATTATTATTATTATTATTATTATTATTATTATTATTATTATTATTAAATCACCAAATTCTTCCTCACCTTCTCCAATTGTTAGTTCCCTTGTTCTCGTATGGTCTTAATGTAGAATTTAGATTTAAAAAATTATTGATCATCCAAAAGAAATGATAATGAAGCATGAGTTTTTATATTCTTTTTGGGTTCATTATTTGGAAATGACAGTTTTTACATTTACCTTGGTAATGTACTATATTTGTGTTGCTATAAAATGAACAGTCAATCATATCTCTTTAAAGAAGTGAAATTGGTGAGCATAAATTTATTTTGAATGGCTGCCTCACCAGTGATTTGTTAGCAGTGATGTGCAACAGAATTGTCATATGCATTACTGTATATTGCATTAGTGGAGTAGCTGCATAGGTATTGTCCTGTAGTGTTCTTGGTGTGATTGCATGCATCTTTGTGAGGATAAATAGGAGATCAGGGTGAATAATCCACATTTCTTCTTCACCCTCTTCATCACCCAGATAAAAACACATTGAGGAAGAATCATTTTATCAGTGTGATAATAAGGTGGTTCACCATCCTACTGGAAGTACCTTTGTTCTTCCCAGGTCATCATGAAGATGAATTATCACATAGTCTTGTAATAATTTTTAAAAATCAGCTTTTTTGCCAGTTTCATAAAGAAAAACGGAATAACCAAGCTAGTTGGCTTTGTGGTTAGGGTCCTGTTGTTAACTTGTATTCGAAATTTGGTTCAAACCCCACTGTGGGCAACCCGGAAGGTAGTTTCCTGCATTGAATAGTTTTCTTTATGGCTAATAATTAAAGACATAAAAAACAAAATAAAAGATAACAATATAATAATAACTAAAGCTGACAAGGGGGAAACTACTGTTTTATTAAATAAAAAGGACTATATTAAAAAAACTGAAGATTTTTTCACAAACGAAACTTGCACAATAGTTAATAAAGATCCCACAATAAGAATCCAACGAAATTATTAAAAAACTCTACATTTCTACTCAATGAACAAGAACAGCAAAAACTAATCCTTATAAACCCTAATACTCCCACAGCAAGAGCCTTACCTAAATTACATAAGAAAGATATACCTATACGTCCAATCATCAATTGCAGAAATAGTCCAACATATAAAACCTGAAAATATATCCACGTTGTTGTTGTGTTACAAATTGTACTTATCATTGTCTCGCATCTTTTCATTAGTGTTGCCCAACATTTTCACTGGTTTTTAAATTTTTTAAAATCTTGATTCTGTTCTCTTTTTATTTCTATATCCAGCTATATGGGTTTGAACTCCACTATTGCCAGCCAGAAGATAGCTTTTCATGGATTCCCATTTTCATAGCAGGCATATACTGGAGGTGTACCTTAGTTAATGCCATGGACATGTCCTTTGTAGTCCTATCATATCCCACCCTTGCCAAAAAAAAAAATCTGAGTTGATGCTGAGCAAAAAAAAAAAAAAAAATGGAATGTATGTGGAAAAGGCCCTTCTACACAACAGTGTATGTGAATGTGGAATTAGTCCTTGTCTCGTTGCTCCTGCTTCCCACATTGACCTAAGTATTTTCCTGTTTTTGTTTTCAGCTTTCATTCTTTGCTCTGTGTCCACACTTGTTTGTTCCCTTTCCAATTCATGTAACATGATGAACTACAGCACGAGAAATTACGAAGAAACTCGCAACTATAAGAGATAGTGCCTACCGTAGTTGGCAAGGCAGAAGTACATCATTTACCATCCGTTAACACCTGTTGTTACGAGAGATTCAGTATAATATAATGTATAGCTTACTAACAACTCAAATTAAGGATCATGGCATATGGGGTATCTTCCTTTTATTGTAAATCCTATAACAAGTCAGGAAATGTAGTGACAGATGCTAGGTGTATAAAAATTAGCAGGGGAAAATGTACAGAAGTAAGTTCACTCTGCTAAAATCATTCAGCACCTTCCCTGCCCAAGAAATATTCTTTGGCTACCTTCTCTGTGGATCATTGTTTTGATTAGTTGAAGAATATATTATGTGGGAACATTTTTCATTCCTGTATTGCTGGTCATGTGGAAAGGTTCTTCAGTTACTTGCCAGCCTTCTGACGAGTATTTGATGGTGTGTTTTATTTTAATTTTTTTTTTCATATTTTTTTATAGACATACAGTATATGTTGAGAAATAAAGAATGCAAATAGGCAGATTTAAAGGCTTTCAAAAATCTGTGTAGGAGAGGATCTAATTGTGATGTTAATTCACTTAATTAACCTGACAAGTGGAGCCATCTGATCTGTGTTGTCCATCTTTTTCTGTTTATTCCATTTAAGACTGTTTTAGTTCTTATAATATGATAAATGAAACTCTCATTTGTTTTGGTTTGTGCCATTATGGTTGTGAATTGGAATGTGATTTTCAATAATTTTGTTGGTGTTAAATATGTATTTTTGTAAATAGTAGTAGTAACAAAGTGAATGTTTGTAGCTAAATGTACGGTACAAAGAATGGGTGTAGATAATGTGACTATTGTTGTATTTCCTATTCTAAAATACACATATTGTTAACCTGCAGAAATTCCAACCTAAAATTACATTTTTGGTAGTAATTTTAATTGAATTGGTAATTGGTCTGTTGATTTGCTAGTATTAGCTCTCTTTCTTCTTAACCTTTTCTGGCTATTTAACATTAGAACTACATTGCTTCAGTATGAATAACACATGCCTCTTTATCCCCTACAAGTAGTATTTTAAACCCCACAGGATATTTATTGTAGGTTTACAAGTAAAACATATTAACTCAGTTCTTAATATTTTTTCACATTTTCACACTGTTCTACATTATTCTTTCTCTGTTCTGTTCACTGGTGAAATCTATACAGTTGTATGATTTCACTTTGGTTACTGAATTTTTTCAAGAAGAGAATTTCTTTCAAGTGAAATACATTTAATACAATTTCAGGTACACAGTATTATTCTAGGTACCCTTAACAAACTTACTGTGGAATTTTAAAGATAAATATTTTTATCTTGAGATCAGATATTGAAAATGAAGACTGAAAACTTTCAAGTCTATCTTAGAAATAAGAATTTTGACTTACTGTGTTTTGCTTGTAAAGTCACCATTATCTTCAACTTTATATCTCGAGAGTCATATTTTGAATGTAATTTATTTTAAAAATGTAAGTATATTATAATGTAATGTGAATGTAAGAATGAGCCGTGCAAATGTCAGTTATTATAATTTGCTGAGGTCAGTTGATGTTTATATGTGACAATTTCATGTTCACTCCAACACATTTTTTAAAATATCTCTTGTGGAACAAAATTATGACACCCTAATGTTTTAAAATCTATAGCAATTGAAAAATTGTTGTTGTTGTTGTTGTTATTATTATTATTATTATTATTATTATCTTATTATTATTATTATTATTATTATTATTATTATTATTATTATTATTATTATTATTATTATTATTATTATTATTATAGCATACTGCAAATAAATATTCAACTTATTAGGTCATGTTCAATACATAGTACATATTTTTGAAATGTTAACTATGGAACATGAATGACCAGCCAGACACCAATGGGATCTGAACTTGCATCGGATGCCCTTGCCAGTTGAACTATGGAGTGATACATGACTAACGCCACCATATCTCAGTTGGTGAAAGCATGCTACGCAACGCTGGAGGGTTGTAGTTCTGCATCCCACTGGTGCCGGGTGGCCATTTCTGTTCTGTACCCCCTGCAGGTGGGGGACGCACATGTAGAATACACCCGCGGTATCCCCTGCCTGTCGTAACAGGCGACTAACAGGGGCCCAAGGGGCTCTCAACTTAGGAGTGTGGATTGGCGACCACGGAGTCCTTAGCTGAGTCCTGGCATTGCTTCCACTTCCTTGTGCCAGGCTCCTCACTTTCGTCGATCCTGTCCGACCTCCCTTGGTCAACTCTTGTTCTTTTCAGACCCCGACGGTATTAGAGCATTCGAGGCCTAGGGAGTCTTTCATTTTCATGCTCTAAGTGGCCCTTGCCTTTCTTCGTCCGTTCCTTCATCTTTCGAAGTGACGGATCCCTTCTTTCTTCTTCTTTTCTCTCTTTACCCCCTGTGGGTGGGGGACGCAGACGAATAATACACCCACAGTATCCCCTGCCTGTCGTGAGAGGCGACTAAAAGGGGTGACCAAGGGATGAGTTTCTTAGAACCATGAAACTACTTTTGATTCGTACCATCACTCGGGGAACACCGTGGGTAGCCTGTACTTGCGAGTAGTACCACTAAATTAGGTACGAAATAGGTTTGTGATTAGTAGCAATAAAGGGGCTGGCCTGGGGTTTCCAGTACCCGTGCGTTGTACCCATGTGAGCATTACCGCAGGTCTGGGCATAGCCTGTGAGTTGTACCGCTATATGAGCGACTATGTGAGAAACACCATGGGAATACCGGCGCCCGTGATTAGTACACGTTGGTGAGGAGCCTCGTCGGTTTGCATTGGCTGTGAGTGGCGCCATTGTGTGAGAAACACCATAGGTCCGCATTCCCGGTACGAAGTACAATATTTGTGAGTAGTACCATCTTGTGTGGAATGCCGTGAGTCTTCGCTACTTTTGTTAGTGCCCCAACATTACAAATACCATGGTTCTACTTTACTCGCGACATGTACCATTCTGTGGGGCCTTAGATATGGATTTTGCACCCCTTTAGACATCAAGCATCATTGTGCTTTATAAGTGGTCCTTTGGTCAGTAATACTATATTATTTACAATTTTTTTTTAGTCTGATCCACTGTTTTTTTGTTTGTTTGTTTGTTTTTTGTTGGGTTCATATCCATCCATTCATTCATGACATTTTTTTATTTTATTTTGGTCAGTGGATGAAATTGAAATTTTTGTTATTTCATTTTGTACCATTAGGGGCCGACGACCTCGATGTTAGGCCCCTTTAAACAACAAGCATCATCATCTGTTCTGTACTTACTATCTCTTCAATACTAGTGAAAGCAATGTATAAAAACTGTTCCAGTTGTGTTCCAGACTCCAGTAGGGAGAACAGATTGGTTCAGAAACCAAACTCGACTAAGATAGGGTAGTGTATTGTCTCCACTCATATGTATAATGGTATGGATGAAATTCTAAAGGAAACAAAGGCAACATATACAGGGGATATGAACATATTGTAATTTGTAGATGACATAATGATCTGGGGAGTGAAGAGTACAGAAGTACAAATCCAACTAAAGGCTTTAAATGACAAAATTGAGAAATATGGTATGAAAATCAGTGTGGAGAAGAGCAAAACACTGGTGATGACAAGAGGAGAAATAGAAAGAAAGGGAACCATTAATATCAAGGGACAAAACCTTTGGCTTGTTGAATGCTTCAAATATTTGGGAAGTGAAATAATGCAAGGTGCAAAGTTGGATAAGGGGATCAGCAGAAGTGTACAAGTTAGAAATACTTTCTAGCAAAATGTAAGGAACATTGTGTGGAACAGGGAAGTTCTTATGAAATGTAAAGAGATAATCTACTAGATGTACTATACTCCTATATTAACATATGCATCAGAGACTTAGTCATTGGCAGCAAGATATGAGAGTAAAATTTTGGCCAGGGACAAGTTCCTGAGGAGTATGGTAGGGAAGACAAGAACAGACGGAGTAAGAAATGTTGAAGTCAGAAAAGAAATAGGGCCCAAAAAACTGAGTGATAGGATGGAGAAGAATACATTGAGATGGTTTGGACATGTTATGAGGGTGGAGGAGGGAAGGATACCAAAACAAGCGTTGGAGGCTAAGATAGAGGGGAAAGTGGGTGAGAGGGAGGCCCAGAGCAAGATGGATAGACTATAAGAAAAAGAAGACTGGACTGGAATACAATTATTGAAGAGGAGTGGTGGAAAGAGAGGCAACGGTGGAGAAGTACCATCAACTCCCTGACCTGGCAGGAGCTGGACAAGGGGAAATGAAAATGAAACTTTCTCTTTGATAGTTACTATATGTAATGAACATGATCTAATAAGTTGAAAGTTTATTTCGAGTACAATGTGGTCATGAAAATTAAATATACATTAGTAATCAATTAGGTTTATTTCAATTATATACCAGTGTATTAATTCATATGTGAACTTTCTTTAGATTGGAAATTACTTGTCATTCTGAACTATAGTAGTTTTTGTATGTTGATTGATGATGGTGTGAGGAATTAAAAAAATAGTAGTTGGTGTATATGCATTTTGTTAAGATGAGAAAGCAAAGCAGTACAGTTGGCCATCTATCAGCCATGGTCTCTCCTACAAAAAATTTTGCAAGCTATTCTGTTGTCATTCTTTCTCTCTCTCTCTCTAACATCTTCACTACACCGGGCGAGTTGGCCGTGCGCGTAGAGGCGCGTGGCTGTGAGCTTGCATCCGGGAGATAGTAGGTTCGAATCCCACTATCGGCAGCCCTGAAGATGGTTTTCCGTGGTTTCCCATTTTCACACCAGGCAAATGCTGGGGCTGTACCTTAATTAAGGCTACGGCCGCTTCCTTCCAACTCCTAGGCCTTTCCTATCCCATCATCGCCATAAGACCTATCTGTGTCGGTGCGACGTAAAGCCCCTAACAAAAAAAAAAAAAATAACATCTTCACTACCAACCACTCTGCTGGAAAGGTAAAATCTTACTCTCAGGATATATCAATAGATTCTAGTATCAGTGTTCAGCTGGATTTATAAGAACCTTTATTTGGTTATACTGCAAACCCTATGTGCTGGTGCACTAAACTTATTGGCTAGCTTCTCGGCTTGCTTAATTACATCAGAACTTCTGCAGGTAAATGAGATGGCAGAATATATCAGATAAAATACATGATGTGAAAGAAAGTTATTTATTAATTTTATCATCAATATTGTGAAAGATTATCAGAGTCGTTAAAACTTTACAAGCTCACTTGCGTTTGAGTTTCCCACTCAACACAGTTTTTACCTACAATCATAATGTACACAAATACCAGCACATGGAACACCTGACTAACTTTTTCTCTTTATAGAGGCCCGTCGAAGATTCTAGTTGTTTCCAGTTCCAGTTTATTTTGGGTGCCTGGTCCATTATTAATTAGCTTCCTTCTTCTGCCAGGAGCATCTTTATCATGAGCCTCAACAGTTCGCCACTACTATTGTTTTGCTTGCTGCTGGTCCCATCTACTTTTTTGGCTGCTGCACTGAAATTGTCATTTCTCGTTTTCATTCTTGCCAGATGCCCTGCTCTTGGCCCTCATTGCCACAATATCATATCTTGAGGTGACTAGCAATTACATTCCGTCAAGTCAATATCGTACCATGTTTAGTCAAGGAGTTATCCCTTAGCTCAGAGGAGATCATTATACGAGTGTGTGTGCGTGCCTTTCTTTCTTTCTTTCTTTCTTTCTTTCTTTCTTTCTTTCTTTCTTTCTTTCTTCTATCTATGTCCTGTGTGATAACTGCATGTTACGTTGATGGTGATATAGGGAGAGGGTAAATGAAATTAAATGGTGTATGGCTTTTAGTGCCAAAAGTGTCCGAGGACATGTTTGGCTCGCCACGTGCAGGTCCTTTGATTTGACGCTCGGAGGTGACCTGCGCGTCGTGATGAGGATGAAATGATGATGAAGACAACACTTACATCCAGGCCCCATGCAAGCGGAATTAACCAATGATGGTTAAAATTCCCAACCCTGCTGAGAAACGAAGCCGTGACCCCTGTGACCAAAGGCCAGCGTGCTAACCATTTAGCCATGGAGCCAGACAAAGTAAACTAATGTCCTCATCCTGAGGTGGTGCAGTTCTTTTCCAGCACACCCTCAATGGAGGTGATCTGCATGTACAATTTTAACCACATACCAGCCCCCTCGCCATTCTTAAATTGCCGGCAGTATGGGGAACTGAACCCAGGCCACTGAGGATGGCAGCTAGTAGTGCTAACTGTTGCGCTACGGAGGCGGACTGGGAGAGGGTGTAAGTGGATCTTCGTACTTAAGCTACTCCAGGTGAATTATACCATTAGGTCTGTTCAAGGCCCAATGTCTGACAGACAAATCACCATCAACAGCATCATATGCTCACATTCCATATGAGCACTGTGGAGAAGTTTGTAATCGAACCAAGGCACGCAGTGTAGTCCTTGGGAATTGTATACCACCTTTCCCACCCTACAGCTAACTTTCTTACGGTGAAACTTTTTTCCACCATCGGGACTCAAAACTAGCTAACTATGGTTGGACCGTGAAGGCTTGATACTTTAACAGTCATAGCCACCAGGCATGCTACAGTCATGTTTGTTTATTTTCATTTAAAATGAGGCTAAAGAAGCACCTTAACTGAGTTGAGTCCAGATTTTTTTTTCTTTTTCGTTTACTTCTGTGCTGGTCTCTTCAACAATCACTACTGATCTGCATTTAGGGCAGTCGCCCAGGTGGCAGATTCCCTCTCTGTTATTTTCCTAGCCTTTTCTTAAATGATTGCAAAGAAACTGGAAATTTATTGAACATCTCCCTTGGTAAGTTATTCCAATCCCTAACTCCCCATCCTATAAACGAATATTTGCCCCAATTTGTCCTCTTGAATTCCAGCTTTTTCTTTCCTACTTTTAAAGACACCACTCAAACTTATTTGTCTACTGATGTCATTCCACGCTATCTCTCCACTGACAGCTCGGAACTACTCTTTTGTCGGAAATCACCCAGAACAAATTGAGCTGCATTTCTTTGGATTTTTTCCAGTTCTTGAATCAAGTAATCCTGGTGAGGGTACTATACTCCAGTTGGGGTCTTACCAGAGACTTATATGCCCTCTCCTTTACACCCTTACTAAAACCAAACCAAACCAAACCCCATGGCACTACAGTCCCTGAAGGGCCTTGGCCTCCCAAGCGACCGCTGCTCAGCCCGAAGACCTGCAGATTACGAGGTGTCGTGTGGTCAGCACGACAAATCCTCTCGGCCGATATTCTTGGCTTTCTAGACCGGGGCCGCCATCTCACTGTCAGATAGCTCCTCAATTCTAATCACGTAGGCTGAGTGGACCTCGAACCAGCCCTCAGGTCCTAAAAATCCCTGACCTGGCCGGGAATCGAATTCGGGTAAGAGGCAAGCACGCTACCCCTACACCACGGGGCCGGCTTTACATCCTTACTACAACCCCTAAATACCCTCTTAACCATGTACCTTTTATTTAAATCATATTTATGTGTTTACCCCAATGAAGATCTTTCCTTATATTAACACCTAGGTGCTTACAATGATCCCCAAAAGGAACTTTCACCCCATCAAAGCAGTAATTAAAACTGAGAGGACTTTTCTTATTTGTGAAACTCACAACCTGACTTTTAACCCTGTTTGTCATCATACCATTGCCTACTGTCCATCTCACAACATTATCGAGGTCATTTTGCAGTTGCTCACAATCTTGTAACTTTATTACTCTGTACAGAATAACATCATCTGCAAAAAGCCTTATCTCTGATTCCACTTCTTTACACATATCATATATATATATGTAAGAAAACATAAAGGTCCAATAATACTGCCTTGAGGAATTCCCCCCTTAGTTATTACAGGAACAGATAAAGCTATGCCTACTCTAATTATCTGAATTCTGTTTTCTAGAAATACAGCCACCTATTCAGTCACTCTTTTTTCTAGTCCAATTGCATTCATTTTTGCCAGTAGTTTCCCATGATCTACCCTATCAAATGCCTTAGATAGGTCAGTCGCGATACAGTCCAATTGACCTCGTGAATCCAGGATATCTGCTATATCTTGCTAGAATCCTACAAGTTGAGCTTCAGTGGAATAACGTTTCCTAAACCCAAACTGCCTTCTATCAAACCAGTTATTAATTTTACAAACATATCTAATGTAATCAGAAAGAATGCTTTCCCAAAGCTCATATGCAATGCATGTCAAACTGACTGGCCTGTAATTTTCAGCTTTATGTCTATCACCCTTTCCTTTATACACAGGGGCTACTATAGCAACTCTCCATTCATTTGGTATAGCTGCTTCATGCAAACAATAATCAAATAAGTACTTCAGATATGGTACTATATCCCAACCCATTGTCTTCATTGTATCCCCTGAAACCTTATCAATTCCAGCTGCTTTTCTAGTTTTCAGCTTTTGTATCTTACTGTAAATGTCATTGTTATCACCTGCTCTATCTGGACATTATCCTTGTAACCAACAATCTTAACATACTGCTGACTGACTGAATATGTCTGCCGTTTGAAGATCCTCGCTAACACACTCCCCTTGTTCATTAATGATTCCTGGAATGTCCTTCTTGGAACTTGTTTCTGCCATAAAGTACCTATACATACTCTTCCATTTTTCACTAAAATTTGTATGACTGCCAGTTATGCTTGCCATCATGACTTTGCTAGATTCAATTTCCTAGTAAGTTCCTTCAATTTCTCCTTACTTCCACAGCCATTTCTAACTCTGTTTCTTTCCAACATGTACCTCCTTCTTAGTCTCTTTACTTCTCTGTTATAATATAGTGGATCTTTACAATTCCTTACCACCTTTAAAGGTACAGACTTATTTTCACATTCCTCAACAACTGCTTTAAACCCATCCCAAAGTCTGTTTACATTTTTATTTACCGTTTTCCACCAATTGTAGTGACTTTTCAAAAACTCCCTCATGCCTGTATTATCAGCCATATGGTACTGCCTAATAGTCCTGATTTTATTACTTCCCTTTCTTTCACATTTTGGTTTTACCAACACCACATCCAGAATATTGTTCCCTTTAGTTGGTTCCATCACTTTCTGAATCAGCTGCCTTTCTCATATTAAATTATTTGTCATTTGTTGGTCATGCTTCTGACCAAATAGTATTAGGATATCTAAAGTGAGGAACATTTTTCATTTTCCATCCTTTAATATTGTCCAACTTCAAATCCTCATCTTTTAAGGTGTTCAGTTATTCTTTACTTCTCTTGAAGATGAATGAAATGTCTCTGCAATACTCCTCCCTTATTACAGGCAATGATTAATGTAACCTGTAACCTTTCTTCTTATTAAGATAATCAAAACTTTCTTTCTTCTCCTCGCATCACCAAAGGTAGTCATGCCTAAGGCAATTCTACCAACTGTAGAACAAAAAATCTCACTGGACAGACTTCATATTTGGTCCTAGTAATGAAAATTAGGAAAATTAGCCATCAGGGAACAATTGAAGCAAACATCATTACAACTGTTTGTTTCGGGCAGAACTGTGACCTAACAATAATAAAAAATTAAATACCTTATGAACCGAAACTTCATTTGCTAGCATTTGTAGGAGAGTCATCTAAGGCCAATCATCTTCAAGATCAAAGCCAACATTCATATTGACAATCAAGTTATCAACTGCTACTTTCATGATGGAGATTTATCTGGATGAGAAGCACTGAAACATTTTATCTTCTTAAGAGCCAAGACACTTGTAAACACTGGCTCTTTTCAGTGACTGATTATGGGGTAACAGCAATGTTTTTCTCTCCTCCCTCTCACAGCATGCTACAATGGCCTATTTGCAATAATCTTTCCCTTGTCAGTATGGAATACATGGCGACAAAAATTGAATCGCTATGCAGTAGATGCGGCAGAAACAAGTAAATATATTTTCATATTCAACATCACTTCCCTACTGGGAGTGTCCTCAAGGATCCTGAATTCCATTAAACAGTCCCAATTTTACAGCTGATAAGAAAACCTAATGCTATGAATATAAAACAATTAGAATAATTAGAAGTCTTAATTCAAATGTTCCGGCAGCTAATATTTTCTGGGAGGAGTTTAAAAAACTTGCAGAAAAAGGGAATTCCACACCAGACATTACAAACAAAAGTGGTCTGTATTGGTAATGTCTGCCAACTGGAACCATTGCTACTTAAAGAATGAGGTTCGTGCTCCTGGACATGTCAGCCCAAAGGCCTGCAGCTTATGAGTTGTCATCTGGTTGGCACAACGAATCCTCTCGGCCATTATTCTTGGCTTTTATAGACTGAGACCTTTGCCTCACCGTGATATACTTTCTCAATTGTAATTGCATAGGCTGAGTGGACATCGAACCAGCCCTCAGATCTAGGTAAAAATCCCTGACCTAGCCAGAAATCGGAGCACTGTGGCCTTTTGTGTAAGAAGCAGGCATGCTACCCCTACACCGCATGGCTGGCAAGGAGCCTGAATAGTGAATTTTTTTTTAAAACTGGTTCCACACACATTTTGTACCTTAAGTTCATCAATTTGTAGAAGAGAGAGGATTACCACAGAAGGCTGTTTTAGTGCTTCTCATCCTGATGAGAGCATAATCGTATCTGATGATGGACTCATCATAACTAAATTTTTACCTCCCAATGTCACTGCCATTATGCAGACAATGGACCTAGGCCTAACTGAATCGCTAAAACGGCACTACCAGGCTGGTCTGCTGAGAATGCCAGTTGATGAAGATGATTTTGTGGCATTCAGGAAGAATTTCACAATTCTAAACGCCATACTGGTATTTCTAATGCCTGCCAGGGTGTCGAGCCACATTGACTAGTTTGATCATTCAAATTTTTCAAGATATACAGTGTGACCCGGGAGAAAAGGGCAATATTCTAGGATGTGATAGTACTGGTTATTGTTATCAAAAAAGTTTGTAGGAATATGAGGTCATCATGAGATGGTTGTCAAGATAACCCTGTTTGAATGTAAACATTGTTAACCTGGGATTGTTTGTTTTAATTGCTTTTATGTTTCTCTTTTTTTTTTTTTTTTTTTCATAGCAGTGTAACAAGATTACAATACACAACCAGTTTTGTTTCATGTATCATTTTGTGTCCAATGACAACGATATCACAATATGTTCTCAAAGATCTATCATTGACCTCAATGCTTTTGTCAACTCGCTGAAGAATATCACATGTTGCCCATCAAAGATCATCATGACGTTCTCATATGCCAGTAAAATCATCCTTTATAGGAGCGAGCAGTTTGTCTCTTGTATTAACTTTTCTTCTGTAGACTTCACTCTTCACCCAATCCCATAAACAATAAACTAAGGGTTTGAGGTCAGGAGACCTGGGTGGCCAGTGAATGATACTACCATGACCAATCCACAGATTAGGAAATGTAGTATTGATATGCTCCCTTATCTGGTTCCAATAATGAGGAGGGGTCCATTCATGCTGAAAGTGCAGAACTTGCTCACTAGCCTGCTACTCTGTGCTAAGATCGAACTCGGCCTTGCAGCACTTTACGTACAACTATATCTAGTTCACTGTCAAGAGAGCCTGAGTGACTGATCGAGAGAGCCATCAGCCATCTTGGTTTCTGGTTTTATCTACCCTCAGTCAAGTAAAGGTCAATCCCTTCCCAGTACCTTAGGTGCTGGGCTCTGGGCATTTCCGAGTCACTTGTCCTGCTAAGTGGTGCCCTCTGGATACTAACATCTCCATCTCTTACTCTGTACTTTTGTTTCTCTTTCTAGGCCAGAAAATAACTGCACTGATCCTTTTGTCGGTTGAGACCGAATGCACTTGCACGGTCTGCTTGGACACTGGTTTGTCAATAACAAACATCCGTTCTCATAAACATGTTGTTATTGAAGGCGTGTGAGGCAAGCTCTCATCTTGACTAAGGCTCTTCCTTAATTCTGACTTACTGAAACATTTCTCCTTCATTCCAACTATTAAAACATAATAAACATACAATTATAATGCCATTACAAGGTGTCCCGCATTACTAACTAATATTCTTTTAGGCTTATTCCTCTTTGATACCCCGGAGTCGAGTCCCGGCTGCCACTTATCTGACAGTCCACCAGTTCGACCCTTGGGGAGGTCGGTATACACGACAGAACATCCCCCAGTAGTTCAGGTAATGTATGTTGCAAAAATTGCAAGTACCTTGCCCCTTCATACAATCATCTAAAATAAAGGGGCCTATCAGCCGGTCATCCAACGTGCCACACCACACATTAATTGAGCAGTGTTCTTGAAAATTTATGTCTACAATACCATATGGGTTCTGGGGCTCCATAAATGTTTGTTGGGTGTATTGGAGATTCCATACATTACCATAAGACCTATTTGTGTTGGTGCAATGTAAAGCAAATTATAAAATAAAAATGGAGTTTCCATTACAGGTGAACTTAGTCTCATCCGTGAAGAGTATTACTGGCACCAAATGATGATTGTCATGCAACCAGTGACAAAACTGTAGACGCTGGGTATTGTCTCCTGTGTGAAGATTTTGCACACACTGTGAGTGAAATGGGTCAAGTTGTGCATGATGCAGTAATCGTATACATGTGTTTGTGAAACATTGCGCCGTGGGCTAGTAGTAGGGCTATGCTGGACATTGCCAGTTACGAGGGGCGTTTGAAAAGTCCGTGCAAAAATAAAAACTACTTTCGTGTTTTGGGGTAAACCTTTTTTATTTTTCGACATAGTCTCCTTTTAGGCTTATACACTTCATCCAACGATGTTCTAGTTTGTTGATCCCTTCCGAATAATAGGATTCGTCCAAGTCTGCAAAATATCCATTAGTGTTTGCAATCACCTCCTCGTTTTAATAAAATCTTTGCCCCGCCAGCCATTTCTTCAAATTGGAGAACAAATAGTGGTCTGAGGGAGCCAAGTCTGGAGAATAGGGGGGATGTGGAACGAGTTGGAATCCTATTTCCATTAATTTTGTGACCACAACTGCTGAGGTGTGTGCTGGTGCGTTGTTGTGATGGAAAAGGACTTTCTAGTGGGCCGATTGCGGGCGTTTTTCTTGCAGCTTGGTTTTCAAATGGTCCATTAACGATGAATAATATGCACCTGTAATAGTTTTACCCTTTTCCAGATAGTCGATGAGGATTATCCCTCGCGAATCCCAAAAGACAGTCGCCATAACCTTTCCGGCCAAAGGAACAGTCTTTGCCTTTTTTGGTGCAGATTCCCCCTTGGTAACCCATTGTTTAGATCAGGGCCTCTCAAACGCCCAGAATCTCACGCGTGCAAATCGAGGCGCAAGAGCTCCGTGCACTGTGTATCGCTGCCGCTTGGCTTGGTTCGGACCAACGTTTCGTCTCTGTGCTACTCGGCTAAGCTCAGCTCAGCTCGGATTTGGAGCGCTACGAAGCATGTGCGGAAGAGGGAGATGGGGAGCGAGCGAGACAGGCATGAGGAAAGAGAGAGTAAGCGCTATTGCTCCAAATAGAGGAGTGAGGGGTCTGCACTCTGGTCAACCAAGCGAAGTCGTCTTTTGCACCCTGAGAGGCCCTGGTTTAGATTGTTGTTTGGTCTCAGGAGTATAGTAATGTATCCACGTTTCATCCACAGTGATGACACGACGCTTAAAGTCCTCCGGATTCTTCTGGAACAGCTGGAAACCATCCTTGCAACACTTCACACGATTCTGTTTTTGGTCAAGCGTGAGCAATCGCGGCACCCATCTTGCAGATAGCTTTCTCATGTCCAGATGTTTATGCAAAATATTATGTACCCATTCAATCGAGATGCGCACAGCACTAGCAATCTCACGGACCTTAACTCTTCTGTCATCCATCACCACATCATGGATTTGATCAATGATTTCTGGATTCGTAACCTCCACAGGCCGTCCAGAACGTTCAGCGTCACTTGTGCCCATGTGCCCAGTCCGAAAAATTTGAAACCACTTATAAACTGTTCTAATCGAAGGTGCAGAGTCACCATAATGTTTATCAAGCTTCTCTTTAGTCTCCTGAGGCGTTTTACCTTTCATAAAGTAATGTTTAATCTCCACATGAAATTCTTTTTCATCCATTTCTTGAAAATCACTCAACTTCCTTGATTCACACGAATGCCAAACAAAGAAATAGACCAATATGGCTGAAACTTGGTATGCGTTCATTCCAGAGATGCTACTAACTAAACATGACCTCGATGCACGCCGGTGGGGCCATCTCTCGGACTTTGCACAGACTTTTCAAACCACCTTCGTATGTTCTCATCTTCCTCCACGTGGCGGTCACATCCTTGTTCCGATCACACATTAGCACTAGGAAGTAAATCATTCTCACGCAATGTATGCAAAACTCTGGGAAACACTCTTCGATCAGAAATTCTCCATCTAAGGAAGCGTTGGCTGTACTCTTCTAAGGTGCAGTGGCACTACAATTGCAGTAGCCATAAACAATCAGCATGTCTACATACTTCGCATTTGTGTAGATGTGTGGCATCTTGAACTCTACATTCAAACTGTCCGTATCACAAATACAGCATTATAAAAATTAAAAAACATGTAAACTACGGCATTCAAGTTAACACTCTACAATAATCAGTCAGCTGTGTACTATGTAAACACATTTCCATGGAAATGCACAGCCTCCTTGATTGTTACATGGCCTGAAATACAAAGAGAAATTTAACAGGTTATCAATGACTACAGTCATACAGGGCTATCTCGACAACCATCTCATGTTCATATGAACTTTTTTTTTTTATCACAATGACCAGTACTATCACATCCTAGAATATTGCCCTTTCCTCCCAGGTCACCCCGAGAAGAAAATTATTTTTAGAGTTTTTCTCTTTTCATGTGGCCTCCAGAGAGGCATGGTGTTAGTGAGTTGACACCCTAGAGGCAACGTGGTCCTACCTAATTAGTTGAATACTGCACGAACACCCAGCCTCCAAGCCAGAGGAATTAACCACTGAATGTTAATATCCCCACCCTGCCGGGATCGAACCCAGAATTCCGTGGACCAACCATTGAGCTGGAAAAGATTTCACTGATCAAGTAATAACTACACAAATTACTAGTGAGGCAACGGGTTAGATGGGTTTGTCGGTGTTGATGAGGAAAACTTGGATGAGTGGCTGAAGATGGACGTATGTGAATCCGGCTTCTAATACATGGGTGTTGCATCAAATTAAGACTGGTGCTATGGAACAGAACAAAGAAAGAGGACAGTGAATGTGTCGATGAAAATGGTGATCTTGTCAAGTGTTGGTACTCTTCTAGACTATAAAGGCCAGTGGAGGTTTCACTACAGTGACATCATTGCTGCAAGAAAAATTTGTAGTGCCTTGCAAAAAGTGTAACTCCTCTCACAACATGGACTATTTTAAGAAATAAGTACGGTATGTTAATACAATGTAACTTACCACTACAGTACTTGGACAGACTTTCAAACAAAAAATACACTGGCTGAAAAAATATCCAAACACCATGAAATAAGGAATGTAGAATATGGAAATTTTGGCAATATAACATACTTAATTGTTTAAAGGTATAAGACTACAGGTTAATATCTTTGCGAGAAAAACCATTGAAAATGTGCCGTGCTCGTCCATTAATAACTGGTGTAATCACCTGACTGTTGAATGCAGGCATGTAAACATGCGTGCATTTTGCGTACAGGTGCCTGGATGTCAGCTTGTGGGATGGAGTTCCATGCCTGTTGCACTTGGTCGGTCAATACAGGGACGGTTAATGCCAGTTGTGGGTGACGCTAGAGTTGTCGTCCAGCATATTCTAATATCCTTATCCAGCACCTTCCTATCTATAACATCTTTTTAATGTGCACTGGACTTGTTATGAATCTCTTTCAGAGAGTTATTTTTTAACATAGTGCTGCACAATATTTCACATGGTATGTACTTTTATGAGAGCTTACGTGTCTTTACATTGTTTGATTTCTTCGGTATTTGTGTTTTAATTTTGCTTTAGGCTGACGATGACCTAGTACTAGGTGGAAACTAGTCCCTAATCATTTATGTAATTTAAACTCTTTATAACCGCATAACCTTTGGTGGTGCTATTTGAGGATCCAACCAGCCTCTGGGCTGATGACCTAACAGACAGAGACATTTTGTATTGAAAAGGTGGACCCAAATAATACATTAATTTAGTCTATTGTAATGATGTCCCATAGTGCTCGATTGGGGACAGATCGGGGGATCAAGCAAGCCAACACTCTGTAGGTCTCTGCAGGTCGACACTCTGTAGAGCACATTGGGTAACAACAGCGGCATGGGGGCTTGCATTATTCTTTTGGAAAACACTCCCGGGAATGCTGTTCATAAATGGCAGCACAGCCGGTCAAATCAACTGACGGACGTACACATCTGCAGTCCGGGTGCGTGGGATAACCACGAGAGTACTCCTACTGTCATAGGAAATTACTCCCCAGACCAGACCTCCTGGTATAGGTCCAGGGTGTCAACACCGCAGACAGGTTGAATGCAGGCGCTCACCTGGCCTCCTCCTAACAAACACATGGCACCAATGCAGAACCGGCTTGCATTGGAAAACACAATGGACCTCCACTCCATCCTCCAAAGAGCTTTCACTTGACACCACTGAAGTCACAGACGGCGGTGGTTTTGGGTAAGTGGAATGCACGCCGCAGGGCATCTGGCTCGGAGCTGTCCTTCAGGTAACCAATTTCGAACAGTTTGTTGTGTCACTGTGGTGCCAACTGCCGCTCGAATTGCTGCGCCGTAGCCATACACCGAATATGGTGGTCCTCCCTCTCGGTGGTGCCACGGAGAGGTCCAGAACCCAGTCTTCTTGCGAGCATACCTTATCATGATCACTGCTGCCAGCACGCATTCACAGTGGAGACATTCCTGTCAAGTCATTCTGCAATAGCGCGGAAGGAAAATCCACCTTCACGCAATGAGCTGTTGATACTGGCCTCTTCATCACCATAAAGGAATTCTTGATCCGCTCACAGTCACTCTATCCAATCTCACAGGTAACTAACTCTCTCGCACAGTACAGCCCGTATTTAAAGCAAACCTCATGTGCAACATCATGAAACTGTTTTTAGCGCCATGTTAATGTTATTTGCCTGAAATTTTAATAGTCATGTTTCAGATGTGTATGTAATTACATAGATGTATGTTCATTAATCTAGCACAACCCCTTCTTTGGTGTTTGGCTTTTTTTTTTTTTTTTGCCAGTGAAAGGAAAGGAAGCAGATTACAGTTTGCTATTTATTTTACTATTTATAGTCTTAAGGGTCATAAAATCCAGTAAGTATTCCTGATTATTTTACATTTTTTGTTACTTGTGCACTTTCTCTTCCCCCTCCCAGTATCCTGGATAATCAAAATAATACCTTGAAAACTCGTCAAGAGATATCAGGAATAAAATTAGCCCCTTCGCATCCAACTTCATATATATTCAGGTGTATTTTGTTAGTCTTCTTATGAAAGTAGGAGAAATTAAAATTGGAAGTGATGCATACTTTTGAAAAAATAGTAAAAAACAGGCTAAGAGGCTATTTCGAGAACGGAATTTGCTAAGGCAAGGAATTACATTGTATGGATTTATCTACTAGTCTGTTCACACTTATCAACATTTCTTTTGGCATTGCAAACATATTACATTTGTTTCTTATACTGAAAGATAGATGCTGAAAATTGGCTATTGTAGCAGAACAGAGATCTTATGAAATTGGTTAATTATATTTTCACTTTTCTTTTCTATTCCTTTTGTCTCCAGTGGCACCTCTCTTTGTTTCCTCTATATTTTTCTTCATCTGTGCCAACACTAATGTATTTCAAGCTGCAAATCTTCCTGTTCATGTCAAAAGCAAAATGTTCCCAAGATATTTTTTTTTATGAAAACATTGATATTACGCAAATAGTTTAATTACATAGATGTGTCAAGTCAGTGTATAGAGAGAGATGAGAGCATGGATAGGAACTCTTGTTATGCTATTATATATTCAGTCAATAACGACTGATCTGCATTTAGGGCTGTTGCCCAAGTAGCAGATTCCCTATCAGTTCTTCATCTAGTCTTTTCTTAAATGACTTCAAAAAGTTGTAAATTTATCTTCTTATACATGACTTGATTTGTTATTTGTTTGTTCCTTTCCATAACTTACATAGATGTAATTCGTCCTGATGGTGATTGGGAATTAAAATTTCTTTTGACCATCTTGTTCTTTAAATATAATATTCAGCCGGAAGATGAACTATAACATTTCGTATTATATCTCCTGAGTACTCATTCTCGCCAAATAACCAACTGCTGTAGTTTTAGACAGTCACCAGAGAATAAATAAGAGATCTTCACCACTGAAAATAATTCTCTGTAAGTGTTGCATTGAAAGGAAATGAGCTAGCATGAAGACTTGCATTTTAATAATATCCTGTAGAGCTCTTATTAACAAGTATGATCAGAATTGTGGCCTAGTAGTTTTAAATTTGGGGCATGACTAACAACAATTAATTATGCATGTGAACTCCGTTTTGGATTTATTTCTAAGTGCCTTGCATTTGTCAGTGTAAAGTTGAAATGTTCAAACTTCAGGACTCCTGCTGTTTTCTGTGGAATTATTTTATATGATTTGTGTTGCTTAGAGAGTCTACTCGTTCTTCCCTGAAGCCATATGTACACCAGCAGCAACGTTCAGCCACGCTTCCAGCCAACACCTCTGCAATTGGCAAGTGAGAAGATATCATTGTGCAGCGAACTCCATTCTCCAGCGACCTGTGATCGGTCACTGGAATAGATGTGACCTTACGTCCACTTCCAATTAATTGTGGCTAGGTCCGCCAGCTTTACATTACCATGGCATGTCCCCAGTAGGTAAAATTAGTGCTGCTGAAAATGACCACTATCTGCCTCAGTCATGGGCTATGATCCTTTTTTTAAATATGGTACAAAGACTAACACAATAATGTTCATGTATCTTAGATGCATGTGGAAAGCAGCATATGAATTCTGTTATATTCGGAAGAGAACATTCTATAACATAGTGTTCTTGTGACTGACTTACCGAAGCCAAAGTGTTGCCCAAATTTAAATTGGAAACTCATCACTTCCTGCCACTCATTGCCTCTGTGCTAGGTAAAGAAATTTTCGTCTTCTGTCACCTATATTCTTACTTTTCACATTCCTACAGTTTTTTGAACTTATTAATGCTCTTGCTCACTCAGAACCGTCTTCTGTGCCAATTACGTGGAGGAGAAATCTCTGAAACAAAAGGAGTCCATATACATAAATAGAATTGGTATCATTCAAGTAGACTGCAGATGAGTTGTTCCAAGGTCTTTGAAATCTTATACGAGTGCTTGTTATGAACCATATAAAATTGTAAATATGGAAATAGAAATGTTTTCAACAAAAGTAGTCACTCACAATGGCAAGAAACTTTCTTTTAAGTTGTCTTTTGAGAGTTATTGTTGTAATTAGAAGTTTTTGGGTTGTTGCAAGGCAAATTTTTTTTTTTTTACACAAACATGAATGTTTCATCACTTCCCATAGTGCATTAAGGTCAGCTGTTATGAAGTCAACCTACACACACATTCTTGATACTTCATGACGAAGTACAGCTGAAAAGATGGTCTCGGTGTTCCTAATGCTGAATCAACCATAAATAATTCCTTCAGCGGGATTAAGATACTGACATGTTGTACAGGTGTTACTACAAGAAGGGTGGTGGGGATAATAGGAACTGGCTGGAGTTAACAGTAATGTTCTAGGTAGAAGAGAAGAGAGGATAAACAAAAAGTATACATTTGAACTTGATAAGAGATTTCGGGCTATTATAGGGACGTTCTTTTATCTATGCAGGGGATTGTCACTCGCCCGGTTGCCAGTGCTGTGAGCTTTTCTCCTGCCAAGCACTTTGCCATAATGCACTTCTCGGCACCACAAGCTGAGAGCTTATCAGCGTAGGTTTCAATTTAATCAAGTGTTCACATATTAAGTGCTCAGAGTGTTGTTCCAAATCCATTTTCATTATGTAAGTGTGTGTATATACATAATACCTTCACAAAGTATAGGAAATCTTGTGCGAAAACACTATGACTCTGTGCCGGTTGAGCGCTGGCCGCATTACGGCAAAGTGCTTGGCAGGAGACAAGCTTGCAGCATAGACGACTGGGCGAGCAACAATCCCCTGCATAGATAAAAGAACATCCCTGTAGAAGCACACTTGGGAAAGTGCAGGAACAAGCCAAGAATTCTCTTAAATAAACATCATGAAATATTAAGGAAAGATGATCTTCCTCTTTAAAGTCTTGTATGTCATTATTTGTGATATTTTACTCTGTATTTCCTATACCGAAACAATTGAAATCAAATATTTTAATTCTTTCATTCTTTCTTTCTTTCTTTCTTTCTTTCTTTCTTTCTTTCTTTCTTTCTTTCTTTCTTTGTTTTTTCTCACTTTTACTTTTACTATGTCATTGTTGAATCTAAACTTATTCTTACACTCCTGCTACTTTTTGTTGGTATATCTTTTCTTTCAATATCTTAGATATACTTTTTCATCCTTCAATAACTATTTGACAATTGGCTTTCTGATTGGAACACTGCAACCTTCTTTTTATCCGAGCTTTGTCAGCACACTCATAGAATCATAGACGGTGTACATATTGCCTTTGTATCAGCTGATAGTTAACCGTGACAATTTCTATCATGGAAGTAAGCAAGACATAAACATTCAAACTAAAATTACATATCTCTTAACTGTTTTATTAACAGCTGTAAAATATCAAGAATGAATTGAAACAACCTTCTAGTAAATAGGGCCAAATTGTACACCTTGTTTGTTAATCTTGCCTTGTTCACTTTCTACTTTTGTTCCTAACATTCTGTTATATCAGAAATTTTGAGAGTCCTGTTATTTATTATGTATAGCAATGCTATGTGATATACGTGGAGTGCTCATTTCCTTCCCACTTTGCTGTGGCAAAATGCAAAGGTTTATATTGTGCCTTTTACATAACCAGGAATATGAGTGAGATAACCTTTGTAAGTGGTACCGTACTCGCTATTTTTTATTATTGTATTTATATTGTGTTTGAGAAGTTTTCCTGCCAGTGAATGCTCCTAACGATGATGCTACAGAAAAACGAATACTAAAGTCAGTTGAAAACCGTGTAATATAAAAAACTTAAGGACTATTTTGTAGATATTGATCCTTTTGTGCTGTTTATGTGTATGTGAGAGAGATATTGTATACACAATAAAATCAACGAATCGTTAAACTACTAATTATGTATGTTAATTACATTCATCCTGTACTTCTCTTGCATTTCCCATATTCCTTTCTCAGCTAGCATTCCTTTGAAAATGCATTGATTTGTCAAGATATAATAATGTTGTCTTTTTAATAGGACTTGGGAGTATGAACCAATAATGTTTGTATATTTGTGTTCAAAACAGGCAGAAACTTGGCATCATGATCTGATACATTTCAAAAATTATAATCCCATTCAAGGCACATACTTGATACTCATACCCCCAAAGAGAGCATTATGGTAAAAATGGTTTCAAATACTGTAAAGCCAAACATCCCAAAAGGTTTTATTGTATTACTTTTCTGTCAAAAGTATAGTATCACTTCTGTCCTCAAAATATTATATCAGCAACCGAAGACCTGGAATGTTAACACTTTCTGCTCCAATAAATTTAAATCACCTCCTTCTGGTGCCATTTTTTAACAGAAGATCAGTGACCCTATTGGAATAATTTTTTCTATTTTGAATTTAAGATATGGAAATCGCCCTTATCCTTTTGTGTTTGTACATTTGTGATCTTGTCTTTCTAGCACTCCCTCTTCTCACACTGACCGCTCTTTGTGTTTATCCCATTTTGTATTCCTTTTCATATTCCTGTCTATGTGACTTGATTTGTCACGTTCCATTATTTATATTGCCCTGTTGAGATCCATGTTTCCTACTCTTTTATTATGGTACCTTTTACCCCAGTATCAAAAGATTTCTGGACATGATCACACATGATGTAGTACAAAAAGAAATGTGAATTTGTGCTTAGATGCAGATGATATGGTTATATTGAGCAATAGCAAGAGCTCATTACAGGCAGTGCTTAATAGACTAGTGGAATGGTCTCAAAAGAATGACATGCTTATAAACCATAATAAGATGAAGGTCATGAAGTTCTGGAAACCAAACAATTGAAATAGTAAAATCTTTCAAATATCTACAAGACACTGGATTCACTTTGACAAGAACAGAACAGTGGCTGTGATAAAAACTGCAATGAAGATTCACAGTCTCAAATCCCTTTCATTAAGAACAGCAATGCCATTATTCAAGCTGAAACTGAGATAATATGGTCATACCTTTCATACGAAAATCTGAAATCTTTAGACAGAAAGTCAGATGCATAAAAAAGAACACTCTGAATCTCAAGTTTACACCAAATCGACTTTTATATCTTCCTTCATAGAAGACCTGATGACACCTTATAATCTGACTCCAACCCCAGGTATCAAAAGATTCCTGGACAAATGACTCCAGAAAAACTGCAGAAATAGACCCAGAATATTTTAATATTCCCACCACGAACAATGATGAATGGAAAGCAGCCAATGAGCTACGTTACTTCTACACGAGAGGAGTATTTTACGGCTTTCATCACTGTATTTGTAATAAAAAAGATTTTCAGCAGGTATCCAATCACTGTGTTTGTTGTGAAATCTGCTGTTCACAATGTTCACTACACCGCTTATTCGACTGCACACAATGAACACACTACCTTTTTCTCATTATGCAAAAGATGACTGTCAAAAGTATAGTATTACATCCTTCCTCAAGATATTCTGTTAACAACCCATGACCCGGAATGTTAACACTTGCTGGTCCAATAAATTTAAATCACTTTCTTCTGGCGTCATTTCCTTACAGAATATTGGCGACCATCATGACAGTGTAATTTCTAAATTTTCAAATCATATGTACACATTATGTTTAATATTAAATATTATTATTATCATTATTATTATTATTATTATTATTATTATTATTATTATTATTATTATTATTATTATTATTATTATTATTATTATTATTATTATTGCTCTTTTATCACCTGTATTCATCTTTATCCCTGTCTCTTCCCTTTTCCTATTTTATCTGGCATTGCTTCATTTCCCAAGACTGAAGTTCTGTCAAGATGGACTCTCAACGAGTGTTGATGCCCGCTCTCCTCTTCAAACTGGGGAGCAGAAATGAGCTCATTGGGCGCTGAGGAGAACTGGTGTTGATGAGGAGAAAGCCTCTCCATCTGAAGATAGCAGTCTATAAAGATGAGGAGACTGTCCTCGTCTTCTCTTTCTATTCCTCCCCCTTCCCAGACTAACTTATTGTGTTTTTCATGTTATGTGTAGGGTTACCAGCTGTCTGAAAGATCCCAGACATGCCCTACAATTTAAGCCTCTTTCTGGCGTCCAGGAGGAATTTCTTAAAATTACTTTTTTTTTTTTTTTTTTTTTTTTTTTTATGTTTTCCAGTCAGCAGACCTCAGATAAAAGATTTAATTATATGTTTCACTTAAATATAGGTTTTTGTTTTTGTAATGATGATGTATGTGTATGTTGGGTATTCAGCCCAAAGGCTGGTTTGATCCTCTACAGCTCCACCAACAGCTGTCATAGATAGCCTAGGTGTCACTGAAGAGGCATACTAGGGAAGTGAGGAGTGAGGTAGTTTCCCGTTGCTTTCCTCACTGAGCCAGAAGTTGCTATTGCATATCAGTCTGCCAAGCCCACTGAAATGCATGCACCAACCGACCCTATGAGCGATATTTTCACACCATTCATAACAGGGACTGGCTGCATAAGGAATGGCATTTCTGGCATCGCTCATAACTCGGTCACTTTCATATTGTCAAAGCCAAGGATGAGACTGAGACAGGTCATTGAAAGTAACAAATTTATTCTAGCCCATACCAGAAGACATAGTGCACTGTAAACACTACATCCTGCCAGCTAATGATGATATAAATAAATTAATGAATCATCATCAGTTCCCCTTTCAAGCTGACACTGGTTTGGGGCAAATATGGTTCCTCTTCACTTCGTCCTCTCTCTCCACCATTTCTCATCCAACACTGTGTTCAAGTCCAGGTTCCATTGTCCTAGGTTGTTCTTCACAGAGTCCATCCATCGTAATCTTGGTCTACCTCGTCCTATCTTCCCTGTTATCTGTGTTTCCCGTGCTTGTCTTAGCAGTCTTTCTTCTTTCATCTGCTTGACAGGTCCAAATCATCTCAATCTTTTATGTTCCAGTTTGTCATTTAGTTTTTGCACATTTGGCACTTTTTGTATGTTTACATTTCTCACTCGATCCCTCCTTGTCTTCTGTACCATACTCCTCAGGAATTTCATTTCAGCTGCCTACACTCTACTCTCATCCCTGTGACTCATCGTGGAGGTTTCTGCTGCATATATCAGTATAGGTAAGTAACGTCCCTTGTACAATACTTCTTTAGCTTTCATTGGTACATCTCTATTCCATATTAATTTCTGTACCTGGTGGTAAAAGGTACTCCCCTGTTGATAGAAATAATTAGAACAGAATATTAATCAAACAAGAATACAGGATATATACATAGAAAACAGTGTTGATAATCGTTCACTATTCCTTTATTATAGGCATAATTAAGATTACATAATAAATTATGTGCTAACAATAGAATTACACTTGTGTGTTCATTCTTTACTTTGTGAAAGATAACATAGCAATGGAGCTCTTTTATTAGTTGTCTGTGGTCTTTGACTATCAAATAGCACACTGAAAATAAAACCCCTCTGCATCAAACGATGGACAGGGAACCCAAATGGATTTTAATACAGCATTTGCAAAGTTCATGTGCTTGTAGTGACTGAATTATTTCATGTTGTTGACTGAGATTTCCTTTGATTTGCTTCAGAATTATATCTTTAAAATCAAGGTAGTGAGCAATGATATCAGATTGTTTTAACATTTTAAAGGCAGGCAATTTGTGTGCTTATTCACTCTAGCTGAAACATTTTTATAGTTTGATTGAATTACTTTAGTTGGATGGATGAAATTATTCAGAAGATCAAATACATACTAGCATTATTTGGGAATCTGCTTTTCAATTCTGCGAACAACCCTGGGACCAAAATTTTGCAAAATGATTATCACTTCATTTTTTAGAGAGTCTCTCAACCCTTCAATAATCTTACTAACTAGCTCACCAACATTGTCTAGAAGCAATTATATTAATCCTATTCTTCAGTTCTGTTATTTTTGAAACCAGCCAATGGGAATATTGGATAATTTGACCCTTCTAATTCCAAAACTACATTGTCAAAAAATGGACAGTTTTTAAAAACAAATGCTACTTGAAATTTTATTAATTTGCAAAAATGGCATCTTCCATTTCTGCCAACCAGTTTGCCACTCAACAGGTGTTGGTGACATTTGTTTAGAAAATGAATGGAGGATGTCTAATTCTGTATTCAGAAGTCTGAATAATATGTCAGTATCATTTGGGGACATTTGCTTCTCAATTCTGCGAACAACCCGAGTACGAACATTTTGCAAGATGAGTGTCACTTCATTTTTTAACGATTAATCTTACTATGTATGTATATGTGGCGGTATTAAGACGGCAGTGGGAATTGATTGAAATATCTTAATTTTAAACTTTTTTGATGTTGTTGTATAAGATTTGTTCTGTTTGAACCTTTGGACTTAGAAGAATTCTGTTTTACACGCACCCCCATGACACTACAGCCGTTGAAGGGCTTTGGCCTACCAAGCGACTGCTCCTCACCCCAAAGGCCTGCAGATTGTTGTGTGGTCAGCATGACGAATCCTCTCGTCCATTATTCTTGGTTTTCGAGACCGGGGCCGCTATCTCACTGTCAGATAGCTCCTCAATTCTAATCACTGTAGGCTGAGTGGACCTCGAACCAGCCCTCAGTTCCTGGTAAAAATCCCTAACCTGGCCGGGAATCGAACCCGGGCCCTCCGGGTAAGAGGCACGCATGCTACCCCTACATCACGGGGCCGGCTCAGTTCTGTTTCAGAAACTCTTATTTATGTGTTGTATCTAAATTATCATTAATCTGTGAATTTTAATATTTTCATTTGTTGTCAAAATTTGTGAAAATGCATGTACCTACATGCGCAGTTCTGGAAGCACATTTCCTGTTGCGTAAATGAAGACTTTTCTCGAACATTTGTCGGCAAGAACGAAGATACTTTTGATCGGAGAAGATAAGAGTGGAAGTCGAGGGTGAACTCCATATTCTGATTGGTACTCTTTGGTGGTTGCAACATTTCCTGTTTCTGGATCTTACACCGCTCCTTTGGTGGGATTGAGGTAGGATCTGTGTCTTTGATCATCTTACCATTGTAGCGAGCAGTCATTCTCCTCTTTCGGCCCCCTCGGGAAAACCTTTTCTCAGGGTAAACATTGTTTCTACGTTTTATTTGGTTTTCAACTTCATCTAAATGTAATCATTCTTTTTTTTACACTTTAGGTGGATATTAAAAATAACACTTGTAATATACTTTGTATTTACATACCACTTAGTCGAGCAGCTCATCTCCTTTCTCTCCCACATCTTCCCAGCCCAAACTTTGCAACATTTTTGTAATGCTACTCTTTTGTCAGAAATCGCCCAGAACAAATCGAGCTGCTTTTCTTTGGATTTTTTCCAGTTCTTGAATCAAGTAATCCTGGTGAGGGTCCCATACACTGGAACCATACTCTAGTTGGGGTCTTACCAGACACTTATATGCCCTCTCCTTTACATCCTCACTACAACCCCTACATACCCTCATAACCATATGCAGAGATATGTACCCTTTATTTACTATCATATTTTTGTGATTACCCCAATAAAGATCTTTCCTTATATTAATACCTAGGTATTTACAATGATTATCAAAGGGAACTTTCACCCTATCAATGCAGAAATTAAAACTGAGAGGACTTTTCCTATTTGTGAAACTCTCAACCTGACTTTTTATCCCGTTTATCATCATACCATTGCCTACTGTCTATCTCACAACATTATCAAGGTCATTTTTCAGTTGCTCACAATCTTGTAACTTATTTATTACTCTGTACAGAATAACATCATCTGCAAAAAGCCTTATCTCTGATTCCACTTCTTTATACATATCATTGATATACGAGGGCTATTTTTTTTTTCAAGGTCTGATTGGTCACGAAATGAAACAGCAGTACAAATTTGACACTTTTCTATTAGTAACACTTACTGGTACATCACAGCTATTTTTCAACATAGTCGCCTCGCAGATTGAGACATTTGTCGTAGCGTGGTACCAACTTGTCAATGCCCTCTTGATAGAATGTCGCCACCTGCGCCTGTAACCATCTTTGTACGCCGGTCTGCAGCGCCTCGTCGGTGTCAAAACGCTGTCCTCCTAGCCAGCGTTTCATGTGAGCAAAGAGGTGAAAATCTGATGAAGCCAGGTCCGGAGTGTATGCTGGGTGATCGAAAACGTCCCACTGGAAACGCTGCAGGAGGTTCGTGGTGGCAGCTGCAGTGTGCGGCCGAGCATTGTCATGGAGGAGAACAATGCCTGATGACAACATCCCTCTCCGTTTATTCTGAATCGCCCGTCATAGACGTTGAATAGTCGCACAGTATGTGGCTGCAGTGATGGTGGAACCACGTTCCATGAATTCCACCAACAGAACTCCTTTCCGGTCCCGGAACACAGTAGCCATACACTTTCTGTTGGAGAATGTTCGCTTGAATTTCTTTGGCTTACTCGGGGAGTGCGAATGCATCCACTGTTTGGATTGCTCTTTTGTTCCTTCCGTTTCAAAATGAACCCATGTCTCGTCCCCTGTGACAATTTTGTTCAAAAAATCCGGTCCTTCATCATGGTAGCGCTGGAGAAACGCTAAAGCGGCGCCCATTCGCTGTGTTTTGTGACGGTCAGACAGCATCTTCGGAACCCATCTCGCACAAAGTTTGCGGTACTGAAGTGTCTCGCTCACAATTGTGTAGAGAGCTGACCTGGAAATTTCAGGAAACGAAGCACTCAACACAGAAATTGTGAACCGACGATTTTCTCGAATTGCCTGATCCACACGCTGAACAAGATCATCGGTTGACACGCTTCCTTCCCTGGCCGCCTGCATCATGGACGTCTGTACGCCCTGCTGTAAAGTTCCTGCACAATTGTCGCACTTTGCTGTCGCTCATGCACGTTTCACCATACACACGACTTATTCGGCAATGAATTTCGGCTGCATTGCACCCCTCAGCCTGAAGAAATCGAATTACACCGCGCACTTCACACTTGGCGGGCGAAGCGATCGTTGTAGCCATGTTTACGAGCGCGCTGCACGTTCACTACTGACGGGACTGAGGTGAGGCGCATAACGGTCATTTCAGAGACGTTGCGCAACACATCTGCGCAGTGGTTCATCGTATATTCGCGGGCGTTTGACTGTCGTGACCGATCAGACCTTGAAAAAAAAAAAATAGCCCTCGTATATAAGAAAACATAAAGGTCCAATAATACTGCCTTGAGGAATTCCCCTCTTAATTATTACAGGGACTCTAATTCTCTGAGTTCTATTTTCTAGAAACAGAGCCACCCTTTCAGTCACTCTTTTTTCTAGTCCAATTGCACTCATTTTTGCCAGTAGTCAAAATCAAATCAAAATCTCTTCATTTGCAAATGAGGTGTCTACCTCGGTGGCAAATGGTACACTAAAATACATTATTGTCAAGCACTAAATATTAAATTAACAAGAGAAGAAAATTTTCCTATAATAAAATATTATACAATTTATGCTAACAATGTTTTCTATTAAACACACAGCTCATCCTTAATAAATTTATATTGTTTACAAAATTCTACTTATATCTCCTGTACTACTTACAAATATAGTCAACTGATATACAGTATGTGGAATTACTTCAAATGATACTATACAACTGGTATAAGATTAATATTTACATTGCATTTATTTATTTATTTATTTATTTTTACCCATTTTGGATCCTAAGTAGCATAACGACCTGCTGCGTCTTAACCAGAGCCCCTTTTGCCACCACTTTTCAGAGTTCCTGAAGGGCCTTCACAGCTACCGTAGCGGTCCCAGGGCCCTCGAAGTCCCCACTGTACTTCACCCCTACAGGCAGTCCCCTACTTTGGCTGTCCAAACTCCTTAGACCAGGGGATGGAATTTATTCACACACATTTTTTTTTATTTACAGTAACCTGCACTGGTCGAATGCCCTCTAACACTTCATTTATTTTCTCTGTTGCTGTTTATTCTCTTCTTGAATATCTGTACAGATTTTGGAAAAGGATCAAACACTACCCCTGGTAAACTGTTCCACTCCTTCACACCCTTCCCAATGAATGAAAATTTACCCCAATCGCTTCTGCTAAAATTCCTTCTAATTTTATATTTGTGGTCAGTCCTGCCGATATAATTATTTTCCAACTGAAGCCTCTCACGGATATCTCCCCATGCTTCTTCTCCTGTATAGGCTCTATATAATCCTATAAGTCTAGTTTTCTCCCTTCTCTTACTTAAAGTTTCCCACCCAAGTTCCTTTAACATTTCTGATACACTACTTTTTCTCCTGAAATCCCCTGTTACAAATCTTGCTGCTTTCCTCTGCACACTATCTATTTCTTTTATTAGGTATTCTTGGTGAGGATCCCAAACACTGTTTGCATATTCCAATAATGGACGAACCATGCTCAAGTAACTTTTTTCTTTTAATTCTTTGTTGCATCCTTTAAGTAGCCTCATTATGACATGTAACGATCTGTATGCTTTCCCAACAATGTCATCAATATGACCCTTCCAGTGCAAATTACTTTCAAATCTCAGACCTAAGTATTTGCACTTGCCATCTTTTGGGATAACTACCTAACTAGTCTTCCATGATCTACCCTATCAAATGCCTTAGACAGGTCAATCGCGATACAGTCCAATTGACCTCCTTAATCGAGGATATCTGCTATATCTTGCTGGAATCCTACAAGTTCAGCTTCAGTGGAATTACCTTTCCTAAACCAATTACATAACTCTTTATTTTCTCCAATCATAAGTCTCTTCGTTCTTGCTGACAAATGTTCGAAAAAGTCTTTGTTTACATTTACGCAGCAGGAAACGCGCTTCCAGAACTGCGCATGTAGGTACATGCAGTTTTGCAAAGTTTGACAAAAAATGAAAATATTAAAATTCAGTGTTGTTTGTGTCATCAGTCAATAGACTGGTTTGATGCAGCTCTCCATGCCACTGTATCTTGTGCTAAACTTTTCATTTCTACATAACTGCTGCATCCTACATCTGCTCTAATCTGCTTGTCATATTCATACCTTGGTGTACCCTTACCATTCCTACCCCCTACACTTCCCTCAAAAACCAACTGCACAAGTCCTGGGTGTCTCAAGATGTGTCCTATCATTCTATCTCTTCTTCTTGTGAAATTTAGCCACAACGATATTCTCTCACCACTTAGATTCAGTGTCTCATTCATGGTTTGATCTATCCATCTCACGTTCAGCATTCTTCTGTAACACCACATTTCAAAAGCTTCTTTTCTCTTTCTTTCTGAGAAAGCAAGTTATCATCCATGTTTCACTTTCATACGATGCCACACTCCGAACGAAAGTCTTCAAAAACATTTTTCTAATTCCTATATCAACGTTCGAAGCAAGCAAATTTCTTTTCTTAAGAAAGGCCTTCATTGCTTGTGCTAGCCTGCATTTTATGTCCTCCTTACCTTCTGCCATCGTTAGTTATTTTACTCCCCAAGTAACAATATTCATCCACTCCTTTTAAGACTTCATTTCTTAATCTAATATTTTCTGCATCACCTGACTTCGTATGATTGCACTCCATTACTCTTGTTTTGGACTTATTTATTTTCATCTTGTACTCCTTACCCAAGACTCCATCTATACCATTCAGCAACTTCTCCAGATTTTCTGCAGTCTCAGAAAAAATAACATCGGCAAATCTTGGGTTTTTTTATTTCCTCTCCTTTGATTGTGATTCCCTTTCCAAATTCTTTGTTGATTTCCTTTACTGCCTTTTCTGTATAAACATTGAAAAATAGGGGGAACAAACTGCAACCTTGCCTCGCCTCTTTGTGGATTGCTGCTTCTTTTTCATAGCCCTCGATTCTTATTACTGCAGACTGATTTTTATATAGATTGTAGATAATTCTTTTCTCGGTACCTGATCCCAATCACCTTCAGAGTCTCAAATAGCTTGGTCCAATCAACATTATCGAATGCCTTTTCAAGATTTATGAACGCCATGTATGTGGGTTTGTCCTTCTTAATTCAATTCTCTAAGATCAGATGTGAAGTCAGGATTGCTTTACATGTTCCTACATTTCTTCTGAAGCCAATTTGATCTCCCAACTCAGTTTCAACTTGTTTTTTCGTTCTTCTGCAAATAATACGTGTTAGAATTTTGCAGGCGTGAGATACTGAACTAATGATGCGGTAGTTTTTACACTTGTCAGCACCGGCTTTCTTGGGAATAGGTATAACAACATTCTGCCGAAAATTGGATGGGACTTCTCCTGTCTCATACATCTTGCACACTAAGTGGAATAACCTCATCTCGCTGGTGTCTCCTAAAGCAATCAGTAATTCAGAGGGAATGTCATCAACCAGGTGCTTTGTTCCTATTTAGGTCTCTCAAAGCTCTGTCGAATGCTGACCTAAAAATTGGGTCACCCATTTCATCAGCATCAACAGACTCTTCTTGTTCCAGAACCATATCATCTACATCCTTACCTTGATACAGCTGTTGGATATGTTGCTGCCATCTTTCTGCCTTGTCTTCTTTCCCTAGAAGTGGTTTTCCATCTGAGCTCTTAATATTCATACATCTAGTTTTCCTTTCTCCAAAGGTTTCCCTGATTTTCCTGTATGCAGCATCTGCCTTTCCTAGGACTATACTATTTTCAACATCCTTGCACTTTTCCTTCAGCCATTCTTCCTTAGCTGCCCTACACTTCCTGTCTACTTCATTCTTTAATTGCCTGTATTCTTTTCTGCCCTCTTCATTTTTTGCATTCTTGTATTTTTGTTGTTTATCAATCAGGTCTAGTATCTCTTGAGTTATCCATTGATTCTTAGTTGATCTTTCCTTTCTTCCTAACATCTCTTCAGCAGCCCTACTGACATCATTCTTCATGACTAGAGATGATAATTATAAGACTAAAAATAGTTAAAATAGGCAGGCATATAGGCTCTTAAATTAGCCAAAATAGGCATGTAAATAGGCACTAACGTGCAAAATAGGCAACAAAGTAGGCATGAAAAAAATACTTATAATTTTATAACACACTCGATTATTATACAAGGAATTTACAAAAAGCGTTTTTTCAAAATTTTCGAGTAAAAATCTTGTTTTGAACTGAGAGAAAGATCTCTCAACATCACAGGAAGTGATTGGACAAACCTTCATTGAAGCCACATCATCTGGTTTTAGTTTAACTGCTTCATGTACCTCACCTCGTAGCACCCTGGCTACTTTTACAGTCACTTTCCATCATGGATTCTGCTGCAGGACTCTTATGGAACTTTTTGCTATCTTCCCAGAGGTTCGGTCAAAACTTCCCCTGACTTCTTCCACATCCCTAAATGACTCCACCAGGGGAGAGCCACTCTTCTCCAACTTGGTGATTGCTCCGGGCAGCTTGTTGAAGTTTGAAGATGCTCCAGTGAATACAGGGAGATATTAGCTCCCACCATTCCAGTTCACAGGTGTATAGAAAATTGTTGTTGGTCACTGTTCACAGTGGACTGGTAGAAGAGCTGTGTTGACGCAGCTTTCTTTACTCGTGTCAAATGCATCACAGTATTTCTATGATGATCTATATGGTGTCTTTTCACATTTGATCTGGAAAATAATAAAATTGACTTAAATTACAATGTTCCTATATCTTAAATTTCTACAACTGGGCTAATTGGCAATAAGGTTTCATATAAACATGCATTTGTTTTATAAAAACAAAGAAAGTATTAGAGGTGATGTTTTTAGAAGTACAAATCTTTAAAGAATGAACAAGGGAATTCATAATTTACATTGAAATAAGTCCTCAAAAATGTTCAGTAATCTTTTAGTTTCCTGTCTAGTTCGCCGGGTGAAAAAATAATTAAAATGACGCGAAACGATACCTGAGTAGCGTAGAGGAGAAATCCTTCCTATATGATTCCAAAGGACTCACCAAGCTGCCCCTAGCAGTATTCTTACTTATATGGAAGAATTAAAACAGAGGCACTATAAATCTCAGATTTGTAAACATTTTATATGCTGCCATTCACCGGCTTTGGTCAGCCGGGTCAGCTGTCATGAAGACTATTTTCCGTTGCCTGCAATAGATCCTGCATCATGTGTGCCCACAAGGCTGCCACCCTCGTTGAGAATTAGAAAATCGCGTGATTTGAAATTGTTGTGGCATGCGCCCATAACCTTACTTTTTGGCACAATTTTGCAAGATTCTAGATTGGATGCTAGAGCTTACGCCCCCTAGGCTCTCTTTGCTTGTCCCCCCCAGCACAACGGTTACTAATCGGACCTCACCAATCCAGACCAATGGTCTTTTCACTGGCCTGGTCTTGTAAAGATAGTCTTTGCAGCCTAGTAAAATACGCTGTGACATCGTCCAAGCCGTGCCATTTTGTATGTCTAGCCTCTGTGACATCGTCCTAGCTGCACCACATTGGATCTTCAACCTATGTTTCGCGAAGGCTTAGCGGAAGCGTAATAGAGTTCACTAGAGCCTACACATAGCGCTGGTGAAAGTTACTCACGATTTTTAAAAATTACATTACAGTTGTAGTCCGCTTCTTTGGTGTAGTGGTTAGCATGATGAGCTGCCACCCACGGAGGCCTGGCTTTTATTCCCGGCTCTGCCACGAAATTTGAAAAGTGGCACGAGGGCTGGAACGGGGTCCACATAGCCTTGGGAGGTCAACTGAGTAGAGGTGAGTTCAATTCCCACCTCAGCCATCCTCGAAGTGGTTTTCCGTGGTTTCCCACTTCTCCTTCAGGAAAATGCCAGGGTGGCACCTAACTTAAGGACGCTGCCACTTCCTTCCCTCTTCTTTGCCTGTTCTTCCAATCTTCCCATGTCTTCACAAGGCCCCTTTTAAGCTTAGGAGGTGAGGCTGTTTGGGTGAGGTACTAGTCCTTCTCCCCAGTTGTATCCCCCAACCCAAAGTCTCGCGCTCTAAGACTCTGCCCTTGAGATGGTAGAGGTGGGATCCTTCACTGAGTCCGAGGAAAAACCTACCCTGGAGGGTAAACAGATTAAGAAAGAAAGAAAATATTTCAGTTGTAAATCTCTATTTTCACAGGAAATGAATCAGAGTTCAAAATACCGATTTTCATCCACTCTGTGACAAGAGACCATCAGCGTTCTAACTCCTCGTTTAGTAATTAAATGATTATTTACATTTTAATGATATAAATTATTGAAAGTTCACGACCAATACAGCATTGCAACAAAATTACTTTCCACAATACGTAAATTAATAGGCCTATAAATGCTACAGTGAAATACGATCTTAGTGCAGTCGCAAAAAAAAAAAAAAAAAAAAAAAAAAAGAACAAACGAACTTACCTCCTTACAGCAAGCTTAGCAGAAGACTACTCTTCCATAAGCAGTAAAATTGGGATCCCCTGTGATCAACCGCTTCAACCAGTAGGACTTCAAAGATTTTTCTTGCAATTACAATTTTTTTTTGTGACACGCTGACAATGGTGACGAGATGGGAAAGGCCTAGGAGTGGGAATGCAGCAACCATGGCCTTAATTAGTGTACATCCCCAGCATTTGCCTGGTGTGAAAATGGGAAACCACGGGAAACCATCTTCAGGGCTGCCGACAGTGGGGCTCGAACCCACTATCTCCTGGACGCAAGCTCACATCTGCGCGCCCCTAAGCGCACAGCAAACTTACCTGGTGATTTTTCTTTGGGCATTGCCACAGACGCACTTCTTCACAATAAATCACTACACGTTCTGAAGATAAAGCATATGCATACAAGAGTTCACATCGAGAAGGAGGTATAAGGGATATGGGTTATGCAACGTAGTTTGACATTGATTGGTTCTCGCATATGTTTTAGAAGGTTGGAGGCTTCGAGGTCAAATATTGTTCCTTGTTTCTCCTGACGGAAATTTCCCAAGAACTACAGTATTTCTGGTGACTTCCGAGAATTCCCATTTTTTCATGGGGTAAACAGATCTTGAGAAACGAGAAGATAATTCTGTCGAGCACATCAGTTACAAAATAATGCACTGGAAGAAAATCGGCTTATTTAAAATAGACTCAAAAGGCATCAAATAGGCAATTATAATCCAAATAAGCACAAACCCCTGAATTAGGCATTTATAGGCACAACAAAAGTAACAAAATCTAGCTTAAAGGACCTCAAAAGCCTTTTGTTTCTGAACACAGGAATAAAATAGGCAAATTCCTGCCTCTATTCATGACTGTTGATTCTTCTTCTACTGTGTTTCCTTCAGCCTTTCCATTTGGTCCTTGTGCAACATGTTCCTTGAAACAGTCCTTTACACTCTTTTCTTTCAACTTTTCTAGATCCCACATGTAAATAAAATGGTGTATGGCTTTTAGTGCCGGGAGTGTCCAAGGACATGTTCGGCTCGCCAGGTGCAGACCTTTTGATTTGACTCCCGTGGGCGACCTGCGCGTCGTGATGAGGATGAAATGATGATGAAGACAACACATACACTCAGTCCCCGTGCCAGCGAAATTAACCAATGATGGTTAAAATTCCTGACCCTGCCGGGAATCGAACCCGGGGCCCCTGATACCAAAGGACAGCACGCTAACCATTTAGCCATTCTTTTTCAAGACCTCACCAAACAGGCTGAATTTATGAACCCCGCAAATGATGTGAATTAAATTATTTCCCATAATTACCTTCAGTATTTAACAACATTTTAACATGTATGGGGCAGAACTAGTTAGCAAATACTTTGTTGTCATGGTTAATTTCAAACGTATGCAAAGGTCTGAGGATTGCTTGAGGACACATTCTGCTGTTTCAGCATCTAGAAATGCACCATTCATTAAAAATGTTTCCAGTTTACATACAGCATCTTGAGTTTTAATCAAGATTGTGAACACACGGCGCCCTGAAGAGTCGGTAGTTTCAACACAGATTAGAGTAAGTTTGTTTTCCCTTCTGGAGACCGTTTCGTGTTTGCTAGTGTTTTGCTTGCACAGTGTGGAACATACTGTTTCCTTAGTTGATTGGCTGTGGGGAAGTCCTGGGTCCTTTTAGCTTTCTTTTGCTTATCTAATAAGATTTCCTTTTTTGCCTTCCATTTTATTATGGGAGTGCTTAATTTATGGTGTAAATGTTCCTTATTTTTAACACTATGTTTTGATACAGTATCTTTCTTCCCCCACTCAGTACGTACATTACAAAATTTACACATTTGTATAGAACTTATGTTTCTTTTACAGGTTAGAAATCTAGGAAGCCCTGACTTTCATGGGCAGTAAAGGATGTATATAAACTCTGAGAAAAAGGACTGGTAAAATGGAAGCATGTGTGTAATTGTGTCTCATGTTAAGAAAACTGTAATCTGTAATTAAGTACAATAAAAGTGTACAGAATCATAGTTTTATATCAGTGCGTTCTTGTAATGTGTATTCGATTTTCCATACTGCAATAATTACTAACTCTTAGAGGTGAAGCTTCCATGGTGTGAAGAATTATTTAGTTTATTTTCCGGGTTGAACCGTATTGTGTAGCTACATTCAATGTGATATATGCGGAGTGTGTTATGTTGGTGAAACAAAACATCTGATCTCCACCCGCCTAAAAGAACATATCTGTCACACCAAGAACCATAACACAGATATTTCAGCGGTAGCTAAGCATTCCCACAAAACAAGGCACGGAATATCATTCGACAAGACTAAGATCCTAGCAGCTATCCCTTGGAATCTGGAAAGGAAAATACGCGAGGCTATCAAAATCAAGAAATGTCCAAACAATATGAATTTAGAAGAAGGATATAAAATCAGTAATTCTTGGATGCCTATCATTCATAGTTTAAGACATACAGACGACAAAATAAACACGCAGGCCGAAACTCCAATTACATAACAGCGTGGGCAAGCCCCCACTATCTGGCTGTGACACATACCTTCCAGAATTCTCACGAGACAGCCAGGGGCTTACGTCAGCCAGAAAGGCTAGGATATAAAAGACTAAGGTCAGGGTCACTCTTGTATTGTGACTGCTGCCTGGGAGACTGACTACCTCGGATCGAGTAGGGGTATTTCAGTCGCCTTGACAAAGAATCTTGCAATGTATTCGAAACGTCCGCAAACTGTATGTGATGTACAGACAACAACAACACGGTTCAACCCGGAAAATAAACTAAATCATTACTAACTCTCTTACATAATGGCAACTGTAGCAGGACGGCAAAAATTGAAGAAAGAAAGATTGGAAGTGAGACGCATTTTTACGCGAGCTATCGGTGAAGTGAAACCCAATCTACTGGAAAATATCGTAGATAAAGTGGAACTGGAGTCGTCGTTCAACATATTGGAAGATAGGCAAATCGTCTCTTCAAACTGGATCAAAAAATCCGTGAATCTTGGTTATGTGAGAGCAAAGCAGAAGGGGAACCCTACTGGAAAAACTACAATGATGCAGAAATCTACAGAGATGAGTATATTATCATCAAAACAAGGACTGAAAATGTTATTCAAGTTCATTCTGTAGCTGCAGACCAGGTCTACGAGATAAATAGTGCCATAGTACAGTCACCTAACAGAAATTTCCATCTTCCCAAAGTGGAGCTTACAAAATTCAGCGAAAATGTAAAGAGCTGGCTTGGATTTTGGGATCAGTTGAATAAAATTGATGCCGACAAATCTTTAGATGACGATGATAAATTTCAGTTCTTATGCAATCGATGGTACCAGGTTGGAAAGCTAGGGAGCTGGTGGAAAGTTTCCCTCCATCAGGCGCCAATTATCATCATGCTATTGAACACTTAAAATCTCACTTCGCGAAGGACGAACTCCTTATTGAAATTTATGTACGTGAGCTTTTGTCCCTTGTTCTAAATCAAGCTACTAGGGGGGAAAGTATGTCACTGAGTACTTTACATGATAAACTGGAAACTCAGCTGCGAGCTTTGGAAACCTTAGGAGTTACCCAGGAGAAATATGCTGCCATGTTATACCCTTTAGTGGAATCTTGATTGCCAGAAGATGAAATGTTAGTCTGGGAAAGAGCACGAAGCAACAAGAGTGAAGCAGACGAGCGGGATATTCTAGCTAGCCTACTGGCATTTTTGAGGTTAGAAGTTGAAAGTGAAGAACGCTTTGCGCTCACTAGATCTGGTTTCAGCTTAAGTTTTGATGCTAAGAGTTCTATGTCAAAGATAAAGTACCCACTGCTGCATGTATTTTAGCAAGTGAGAGTGAGTGTTCTATACTAAGGATGCATGTCTATGGTGTGATAAATCATCCCATATTTCTGTAGAATATTTTAATGCCAAGAAGTTAACGGTAGAGGCCAGGAAGAATTTGCTAAAGCAAAAGGCAAGATGTTACTGGTGTCTTAGGGTAGGGCACAATGCTAAGAAATGTAAATGTTTTGTGAAATGTTTGATCTGTGATAAGCGCCATGTTACAATAATGTATCCACAGTTGTGTACGGAAGTAAGACGAGTGTTCAACAATACATCCAGGGATTCACAAACCAACAGAACAGACAGTTTGCTATCTCAGCAGGGAGGACAGGCATTACTACAGACACATGTTGTAACTATAGTCACTGGTAGTACGAAATGCTTGGCAAGGGTTCTTCTAGATTCTGCCTCACAGAGATCATACATTGTAGATCACATGCCCAGAGAACTCAGTTTGAAATGTTTAGGGGAAGAGACATTAAGTCATAACCTCTTCGGTGGAGGCAAGTTGAGGGAGCGGGAACATAAGGTCTACGATATCAAATTATGAAGCTTAGACCAGAAATTTAAATGTTCAGTGACAGTGTTGGATCAAAGTAAAATATGTAATTTTGTTCCTCGACTGAAAAATCTGAAAATATTTCCACAGTTCAAAGAAGCAAACATCACACTCCTCACAGATCAAGGTCACAATGCACCAGATATTGAAATCCTTTTAGGAGCAGATGTCCTCAGTAAATTTTGGACTGGCAATACCATGAAAATTGATGATGATATTATGACAATTGAGACACGGTTAGGATGGATCATCATGGGGTGCAGGAAGAATATAAAAGGTGGACAAGTGGTTGGGCTCACTAATGTGAATTTCAGTTTATGGGATCTATGGGAACTAGACGTCGTAGGAATTCAAGATCAAGCAGAGCTGAAATCTTAGGCGTGAAAAGAAGAAGAGATTTCAGAATTGTTGCAGCTATCTACAGATGAAGACGAAAGATACGAAGTCTGCTTGCCATGGAAGGAAGGACATCCTGAGTTAACAGATAATTGGACAACAGCTGAGAAAAGACTACTGTCGGTGACAAGACATCTTTTCAGAATTTATAAGCTTAATGAATATCATGAAGTTTTTGAAAATTAGTTGAAGGATGGCATCATTAAGATGGTTCCAGATGCAGAAGACAGAAGGTCAGGATATTTTCTCCCACATCATTCAGTGATAAAGGAATCTAGTGAGACAACAAAGATACGCCCAGTATTCGATGCCTCTTCTCGAGATACTCAAGGCAACTCTCTGAATTCTTGCTTGGAAACAAGACCAAATTTAATAGAATTGATTCCGAGTCTACTACTTCAGTTTAGAAGGAATGCAATTGGAGTTACTGCAGACATAGCCAAAGCATTTCTACAGATCAGCATAGCACATGAGGATCAACAGTTTTTGAAATTCCTCTGGTGGAAAAGCTGTGACTCGCGAGAAATGATAACATTAAGACGTGGGGTGGTATTGGGGGTTGCGCCAAGTCCTTTCTTGCTAAGTGCTACTCTGCGCCATCACTTGGAACAGGCACCAGAGGAAGTAAAGGGAATGGCTGAAAAACTGAAGAAATCATTCTACGTTGATAATTGCGTTACAAGTGTTGATTCTGAGCAGGAGTTGAGAAAATTCATCAAAGAAGCAAAGAAACTGATGTCCACTGCAGAATTTGAGCTCCAAGGATGGACTAGTACACAACTTCATAAGAACGCAGAAAAGACTGGAAGCAGTACAGTTCCATTGCTGGGACTACTATGGTAAACTAACACGGATGAGATTTTCTGTGATGGCGATACTATAGGACTCACCAGTAACCAAATTACAAAACGTATGCTGCTGTCCATCGCTCAAAATGTCTTCGATCCTCTTGGTTTTGCTAGTCCAACGATGTGAGTGCTGAAATTACTCTTACAGGAAACTTGGAGTTTAAATACCACTTGGGATGGAGAGCTGCCGAAAGAGATATTGGGCAAATTTCTGGCATGGCTGAGAAATGTGCTTTGGCTTGGGAAAGGTCGGGTAAAACAAAGATTAGCAGAGGCCACAATTAAACCAGAAATAGTTAGCCTACATGTTTTCAGTGATGCCAGTAAGAAAGTATACATTGCTTGTGCTTTCTTGCATACAGAGCATGATGGAAAGACAACTGTGCGTCTCGCACAGGCCAAAGCAAGAGTGGCACCTCTACAGGCCTGGTCTATCCCTCGACTTAAACTGATAGCAGCCCTTATTGTGTCAAGATTGTGCCGTGAAGTGAAGAAGAGCTTAGGAATAGAAGGATGTAAGACATATTGCTGGAGTGATTCGTCGGTTCTCGCATGGATAAGGATGGAAGATGATTGTAATATCTTTGTCAGTATCAGATGCAGAGAGATCAGACAAAACACTTCTCCAGATGAATAGTACTACATTCCAGGTGCTCTCAATCTGGCCGACTTGCCTTCCAGAGGGTACGATGCAAAGGTTTTGTTCCTCAGCCGATGGTGGGAAGGCTCTTCCTGGCTTCAGGAAGAGGAAGGACAGTGGCCACAATTAGAGATACTTGCTCCAGAACAAGATGTGAACAAGGAAAGAAAGAAGGCAACTTTGTGCACTGTTTCCAGTGGCAACTCAAGATTCAGTGGTGATATTCATTATTTTTCCAGTTATGTGAAGATTCTAAGAATGATTGCTTGGATACTGATATTTCAACATAATTGTGCCAGTTTGAGCAAGAGGACAGGAGAACTTCACTATGAAGAAGCAGAGATAGTGGAATTAACGCTGTTACAATGCATCCAGTTAGAGCACTTCAGAAATGATGAATCCAAAACCCCGAAGGCACTCCAGACATTCAAAGACCAACATGGGCTGATTAGTGTCAGAACAAGATTATTGCTTAGCGATGAACCAGACGAATTCAAGCACCCAATAATTCTACCTCATGATGGTGTTTGAGAAGCACTGTCAAATGCAGCATGCTGGATACCAGATAATGATCACCAACATCAGGGAAAGGTTCTGGATTATTGGCATCAGGAGATTGGTATGAAACATTGTGAGGAAATGTGTGATTTGTAGACTATATCAAAGCAAACCAGTGGCCCCCTCTTCTGCACCATGTGCAGCGGCATTTGAAGTGACTGGCATTGATATGGCAGATCCCTTATACCTGAACTCGGGAGATAAGGTTTTGATTGTACTATTCACGTGCTCTTTCTACCGAGCAGTGCACGTTGAGCTTGCCAGGTCCCTATCCTTAGAATTCTTCATGATGGCCTTGAGAAGATTTATTGCCAGACGGGGAAGAGTACAGGTCATATACACTGACAACAGCACTAACTTTGTAGGTGCAAGCAACAGCCTGAAACATCTGAATTGGCAGGAAATAATTGCTATGTCCTGCATACAGATAATCAAGTGGATCTTCAACCCTCCAGCCGCACAATGGTGGGAGAGATTGATCCACATGGTGAAAGAACTCCTGCAAAAAATCCTAGGTAGAAAGGTTGTAAATTTTGAAGAGTTGGAAACCATACTGTGTGACTGTGAAACCACATTAAACTCTAGACCATTGACCTTCATAGAAGACACGGCAGAGACTTTGAACCCATTGACACTGGCTATGTTTGTGCAAGGTCTACCAAGAATGATGTCATAGACTTGGATGAAATGGATGCCTGCAGCCTGAACAGAAGGCTGAGATATCTTCAGAAGCTCCGAGATGACTTCTGTCAGCGTTTCCACAATGAATATTTGCCCATGCTGGTCCATCAAAGGGTGCAGAAGCAGGGAGCTCTACAGGTGGGAGAGATTGTGCTGATCGAGTCAGATGGGGTGAAGAAATTCAACTGGCCCCTCGGTCTGTTGTTAGAAACCTGCCCAGGAGCAGATGGCAACGTAAGAGTGGTGAGAGTAAGGACTGCTCACGGTGAAAGGATTGGGCCACTTCAATGCCTTTATCCTTTGGAGGTGTGTACAACAATGAAGCAGCTGCTTGTGGAACCTGATTCCCCATTGAATGTCCAGCCAAAAGACTCCCAGATGTCCGAAGTTGGAAGGAAGATACGTACAACTACAAGATCGGGACGTTGTATGAAAATACCTGACAGACTGAACCTGTGAGGAAACTAGAAAAGGTTGCAAATTTGTGTTACTTTTAAAATTGCAAGGTGGGAAGGTGTGTAGAAATTGTGTTTCTTTTACAGGTTAGAAATCTAGGAAACTCTGACTGTCATGGGCAGTAAAGGATGTATATAAACTCTGAGAAAAAGGACTGATAAAATGGAAGCATGTGTTTGTAATTGTGTCTCATGTTAAGAAAAGTGTAATCTGTAATTAAGTACAATAAACGTGTGCAGAATCATAGTTTCATATCAGTGCATTCTTGTAATGTGTATTCGATTTTCCATACTGCAGTAATTATTAACTCTCTTACAACATTAGAGTTTTACTCTCTGAAATGTATAATCCTTCACTTGCGAAGTCTTTAGCTCTGCTGGACATGAATCATGCAACTAATTCTCTAGTTATTTATTTTACCTGAACAAAAATGCCATTATAAATCCACCAACCCTTCACATACACAGTCAATAGAGCAATACTAAAAGGTGAAAGTACATTAGGCAATAGATGTCATTAAAGATTTCTGTAGGGTAAAGTGACACACTACAGCTATGACAAGAATAACATTCCAAACACTTCACGTGACAAGAGGCCACGATCATACAGTGGACAGTATTTATGTCAGGCTACTTAGTAAGGATTTCACCCTAACCCTTTCATCCTATATGGATTTCCTAGAACAATAAAAGAAACGGGTATTTCTGTTAAACTGAGAAATCTTTATTTTGTCTTCAGTTTCTCTTCACATACAATAATGCTCATTATTTCCCATGAATTTTTCTGCAGTTTTGCACTTCCCACAAAATAAGTGCATGTTGCTCTAAATTCACCTTATTGTGGTAATTTGCATAACTAAAATCACTGTTTTCTTTCCCAGAATCATGTAAGATATCCCAAAATGGCTTCAAGATATTTTTTGTCGCGTTTATTGTTAGTGCAAAAATATCATGCCTCTAGGTATTGTGTAATAAATTCTTCTAGAGATAGTGTAAGGGATACCAAAAGATAAACTTGTATGTGAACCATAAAAGTCTTCAAGGTATCAAGATAACCTGTAATCATTCCTGGTAGAGCCTATAACTCGACCCTTTGCGGCTTTCCTATGTGCAAGAGAAGGAACTCTTGGACTATTGAAAGCAGATCTGATTGGGTGTGCTAGGCTGAGTGGCTCAGTTGGTTGAGGCGCTGGCCTTTCCAATCCCAACTTGGCAGGTTTGAATCTGGCGCAGTCTGGTGGTATTTGAAGGTGCTCAAATACATTAGCCTTGTGTCGGTAGATTTACTGGCATGTTAAAGAACTCCTTTGGGACTAAATTCTGGCATCTCTGCGTCTCCCAAAACCGCAAAAGTAGTTAGTGGAATGTAAAAACAATAACATTATTATTAATTGAGTGCCTTCCTTGGGATTGCTTACCATTAACCTTCTCCTCCACCACAAGTTTCTGTAGGGTGCTTGTTCTGACGTATCCGAAGTACCAGAGGTAAGCATGGCTGATCTGTTCAAGAAGTCTAGTCTGGATGCCTAGTTCTTTCAGTGCAGAGACATTGGTATGGTGTTCTGTCCAAATGTGAAGAATGCATCGGTAAACCAACACCTCAGACTATTTTCCTCTTATCTACCTGTTTGATTGTCCAGGTCTCAGCTGCATTGGTAGCAATGGAAAATATTAGGGAGTGAGCCAGCTGTCCTTGTGTATTCTGTTCTTCTGATGTTTGTTTGAACATCCACCTGTAATAGAAATCATAATGCCAAGTAGACTAATTTCTGGACAGCCTCAAAACTAGCTATCTCCCTCACCACCACATTGAAGAGAAGGTTGCCTCCCATACTTCCGTTCATTTAGGCGAGGCTGTGTAGTTGAGATATAAGAGTACTAGCAGGTTTTATTTTGACTCAATTTGATGATGTTTTAAGGAGTTCTATTGCATGAGCCTCATCTCATATATTTAACAGCATGTAAAAGAACTCCACTACAAGAGCCTCTACAAGTTGTGGATGTGATTCATTTATGATAATATATTTACAACTTTAACTTCAAAGTTATTTTATGGTAGTTTTATTTTATATGTAAGTTAAAGGGCTGGATATTTTATTCGTAATAATTTCTAGATAGGTGATTTGTTAAACTTGTAATAAGTCCTCCTGTATATGTACAAGCTAATCTGCTATTACCAGTTAATGACGTCATGGTAGTTGTGACCACCTTATCTGTTGCCCGACTTAACATTGAGTCTTATCTACTATGCAATACCTCAGAACTAAAGATAACTACCAGCACTTATTACTTGTGTTCTTCATTTCTTACCTTGACTTGACTTCTGCTTTTCAACCTATGATGTTGTGCTTAATTTTTGGATTCATAATCTTTTGTAAATTAATGCCACTTCTTGCTATAATAGATCCTGTCTTCTTTTTAATTAGTTTCTCTACTTTCGGGTTCTTCAAGGTAAGTTTAACGTGAAATATATCTCACTTTATATGCAGTATGATAATTATTACTGGAGTTAAAATCAATCTACTAGTACATCTTACTTGTTCAACTTCTAGGGCAATTGTTCATGTTCAGGGTGTACATACATATTTACTAAAGAAATTTACCAAACACTTTCCCCAACTGAGGGGTGCCAAAAAGACAAAGTATAATAAAATGACAATATTCAAGAAATATTCTGCTAATAGCACCAGCATATATATTTATATAAGTGTAATTTGTTGATCAGCTGTTACTTCAGAGATTTCATTTGAAAGATTCTAGTTAAGGTCAGATTCATTTTGAAAATCCGAGGCGTGCCAGCCATGTGACTTCATCTCTAGCTTCCTACTGGGGTGGATAGGTTCCTCTGTGAATCAGTGGTAGTGTTCCCACTAGCATACCTGAAGATCACAGTTTCAAACCAGCAGAAATAGTTGGATTTTTGAAAGGTGAAAAAATTCCATTCCATGTCTCGGCCATAAATCACCCAACAGAAACACTGTTTACTCTGCCATCTAGTACAGTAAAACAGTGTCAAAATTGATTTAAAGGTACCCTAGGTAGAGTCAAATCAAAATCCCTGCACTTGGTAACTGAGGCCAAACAGTTATTATTATTATTGTTACGGAGTATCGTGGATTTGCAGAGGTGAAAGAAGGTGCGGGGGTGAACAGGTCTCAAAATACGAAATTAAAGTTAAGATAAAATTTAACAAGGTTATATTTTCTTAGCAAAATCAAGAAATAACAAGAATGGCAGGTACAGAGTAGCAAGGCAACAAATGTACAATTACAGTATTCACAGGATTTGGGCTTCGAGCCCCGGACTCACAATTCTTGAGCAATCAGCCCAACTTTACCCAAAAACAAGATTCGACAAAGGGGCAGAAGACCCCAATCATGTTCAGGAGCACTTACTCCCAATTACAAAATAAAGCCTCCTCGAGGCACCCAAAATCAATTTCAAAAGAGCAATCCGCTCTCAAAGTTTAAGCCTATCAAAGGCCACACCAAACTCGACTTTCCAGCTGTCCTCCAAGGACATAGACACAGGGGCAAAAAGATACCCAACCTACTGAGGCCTATTAAGTGAAGAAACAGAAATATTACATGGCCTCGACAATACCAATTTGAGAGGAGGCGAAGCTGCACTCCTAATACATTTTGTTTAAAACCTACTTGGCACTAGGCCGTTAATGCAAGGGCTAATCCCATACTAAAGAGATGACTTATATGAGAAGACAATTTACATTACGCTAGAAGAAACGGTTGAGAAAATAAGTTCACCTCGAAGCAATATGAGTGGGAGCTCGAGAGGGTTAAGCACTCTCTATCCCAATTTGTAGTTAAAACAGAAAGAATTGATACCGAGTGTCTTTACATTTTAAAGGAAAGTTACATGGAGAAGGCTTCGGACCTGCCCCGAGAGTTAAACTGCTGAGCTAGCAAGAAATGAAGTTATTAAAAGGCCATTACCTTCTGGTTGAACTGCTGCCCGAAGAAAGAGGCGCTTCCCGCCCCCTGCTACCTAATTTACACACTGATAGCTGTTACTGAAGTGGCGCGGAGACCCGAAAATCAGCAGTTTATATACTCTCGCGGAAAGTTCGAGGCGTTTCAGGAATGAGAACACCCTCCCACAAGAATTTTATTGGCTAGGGTTAAGCAACATATCCAAGTTGAAGAAGATACACCTGATTGGTCATAAATTAATTAAAGAAATTCGGGATTGGCTAAATTCAAAACAAGGGGAAAGAAAGGGTTAATATTACCAACTTAAACAATGACTGAAAGAAATTTAACAAAGAACAAACTTATGAATTCAAAATTTCTCCAAAAACACAGTTATTTCACTTCGCACTAGGGTGCACCATTGTAGTTCTTCAGTAGTGTCCTCTAGAAGAGAATGTTCACACTTCTTACTACAGGCAAAATAAAAATACATCGAAAATGACACTTCAGAACACTTCAAAATTTACAAGTAGTGACATCTTCTGAAAAACTTGAGAATTAGCACTGTAGTTAAAGTTCAGACTTCCTCCAGTAGGAGAGTTCCAACTGGCGCAAAGTTTGAATTAACGGCACGGGGGTGTACCGCCCGGTACAATTATTATTATTATTATTATTATTATTATTATTATTATTATTATTTGTTACCGTGGTTTGGTGGATTAGCAGAGGTGAAAGAAGGTGCGGGGGTGAACAGGCCTCAGGCTACGAAATTAAAGTTAATTTAAAATTTAACAAGGTTATATTTTCTTTTCAAAATCAAGAAATAACAAGCATGGCAGGTACAGAGTAGCAAAGCAACAAAGAACAATTACAGTATTAACAGGATTTGGGCTTCGAGCCCCGGACTGACAATTCTTGGGCAACTAGCCCAACTTTACCACAAAACAAGGTTTAACAGAGGGGCAGAAAACCCCATTCATGCCCAGGAGCACTTGCTCTAAATTACACAGAAAAGCCTCATCGAGGCATACACGCTCAATTTTCAAAAAAGAGCCACTCGCTCTCAACTTTAAGCCTATCAAAGGCCACACCAAACTCCACCTTCAAGTTGTCCTGTAAGGACATAGACACCGGGGTAAAATACCCAACCTACTGAGGTCTATCAAGTGAAAAAAAGGTTAATTACATGACCTCCAAAATAACAATTTGAGAGGAGGCGATCTGCACTCCTAATAGATTTTGTTGAAAACCTAATCTGGTTCTAGGCCGCTAATGCAAGGGCTAATCCCATACTAAAGAGGTGACTTTAAAAAGAAATAATTTACATTACGTTAAGGAAGAATCGGTAGTGAAAAATAAGTTCACCTCAAAACAATATGAGTGGGAGCTCGAGAGGGTTAAGCACTCTCTATCCCAATATGTAGCATTAAAAGAGAATAGAAACAAAGAGTCTTTACATTTTAGGGAAAAGTTACATGGTGGAAACGCTTCGGACCCGCCCCGAGAGTTAAACTGCTGAGCTAGCAAGAAAAGAAGTTATTAAACGGCCATTACCTTGTTGTTGAACTGCTGCCCGAAGAAAAAGGCGCTTCCCGCCCCCTGCTACGTACTTTACACTTTGAAAGTTGGTACTGAAGTGGCGCAGAGACCCGAAAATCAGCAGTTTAAATACTCTCGCGGAAAGTTCGAGGCGTTTCAGGAATGAGAACACCCGCCCACAAAAACTTTATTGGCTAGGGTTAAGCAAGACATTCAAGTTGGAGAAGATACATCTGATTGGTTATAAATTAATTAAAGAAATTCGGGATTGGCTAATTTCAAAACAAGGGGAAAGAAAGGGTTATACAGCCAACTTAAACAATAACAGAAAGAAATTTAACAAGGAACAAACTTTTGAAATAAAAATTTCTCCAAAAAACAGTTCTTTCACTTCGCACTAGGGTGCACCATTGTAGTTCTTCAGTAGTATCCTCTAGAAGAGAAAGTTCACACTTCTTACTACAGGTAAAACAAAAATACATCGAAAACGACCCAGTTCAGAAACTTCAAAATTTCCAAGTAGTGACATCTTCTGAGAAACTTGAAAATTAAAACATTAGATAAAGTTCAGACTTCCTCCAGTAGGGGAGTTCCAACTGGCGCAAAGTTCGAATTAGCGGCGTGGAGGTGTACCGCCCGGTACATTATTTATTACTAATTTCAACTTCTGGCCTGTATAGTGATGGAGGTGAAGTACAACTGGGTAACCATCCTGTCTTAACAATAATCAGAGGATAAAATGGAAGGCCTGTCCCTTCAAATAATGAAAGTATCCTTAAGAGGAAGGAAGGGCCACGAAGCACGTGAAAATGAAAGACTCCCTAGGCCTTGTAAACCTAATACTATCGGAATGCGGTCGAAAGAGAACAGGAGTCAACCAAGGGACCAGAATTTTTAAAATGGAAAGTCATGTACCTATTGTTACTGGATTTCCATGGTTTACAGAGGTTTTAGAAGGTGCCAGGGTGAATGGGTGGACAGAGAAAAAAACAAAGTATAAGTTCAAGCTCTACATTTTTAAATTTTATTTTTCCTTTTTTTCTTTGATTTTAAAATTGATAGATAAGCTGAATGAACAACAAAAACAGTTAAATGGAATAACTATGAGCTTGACAGCTCTGATAACAACTGCTGGAACAAAATTTTTAACCATAGTAGTAGTGCTGACAAACTCAGCACATAAAGAAACAATCTACAAATACTTGAGGTTTACCAACTTAGACAAAAGCAAATTCCCTTTTAAAAAAATGAAATCTCCGTCCTCCCGCCAGAGGGGGGCATGTAGGCGATAGTAGAGACATCTAAAGAAGAAATGTCCAAATATCTTCAGTTACATAATTTGTGATTCACACCACAGGTGGCCTTTTGGAAAGGCGTGTAGTTCAATTGGATAGAGAAGGTGTACCCCCAAGACCTCCACCCTCTAAGGTTTTACCACAGTCTGAAGAGATTTGATATCTTGCAGTTAAGAACATTTGAAAATTTTTGAAAAGTTGAAAAGTATCTTGATGGGGAGTCTATTCCAATTGTTTTTTGCACTACATGAATCTTGATGTTGTTGGCGAAGATGTAGAAGTCTGGTCAGTTATGCCCAAGGGTGACGGCCAATGTCAGAATGGGGTCCCCCAGACCCTCATAGTACCCTCAGATACCTCACTCTCAGTACCTTGAGAGGGGTAGGCATGGTGATTGTCACTAAGGACCAAGTAGCATAGTTCCGCCCAATGGAGGAGTGGGTGGTTGGGGTTCAGCATCCAAGCCATTCCCAATGATGACCATGCCCAAGTTGGCCGTTGAGAAGGAGACTTGGCCAGAACGAGGTGGGCCCATACTCCACGCCGGCACCTCTCGCCAGTTACAACACGGCCTCAGTTGAAATTAGGGCACTGCAACAAATTTCTGGGTGACAGTAACTGATTTATGGACTGTGTTGTATACGGAGCTGTTAAGGAAATAAAAATAATTAAATTGGCAATTTCATCACTTGGTGGCCTATACTGAAAAGCACAGAGTTCACACAGGTTTTACTTGGGACAGATGAACCCGAAAAATCCTTTCTGTTTCAGGGTTGCTCACCAAGAGAGTGACCGGAGTTAAGAAATCCAGTGTGATGCCAGGTCCATGAAATCTGGGGGCAAGCTTGCTTTCTGGAACAAAATTTTTAACCATGACCTTGTCTCCAACCATTTAAATTGGTGGGTCTCCGTCCATGACCATACGGTATCTCTCTTTCACTTTCTCATGAGAGGCTTTAAGATTATTCCTGGCCTTTCTCCACAGATCTCTGATATTATCTGGGTCTATTGTCTCTGGTAAAATCTCATTGATTGACCACAAATTGGACAAAGGAGTGTTGGGAACAAACTTGAACATAAGAGATGAGGGTGAAAACTTATGTGACTCATGAACAGCTGAGTTAAATGCTAAGGATAACCAGTGCAATGAAGTGTCCCACCGAGAATGATCTTCATTGTGGAAAGCAATCAGGGCAGATCAAAGATTATGATTAATCCGCTCAGCTAGAGATGGTTGTGGGTAGTAGGCTGACGTGACATGTGAGATGGATAGATCAAAACAGAATTTACGAAATAAATTAGAGGTGAACACCTTGGCGATATCAGAAACTATATATTGACAAGGTCCAAAAGGTGCAGAAATAGTACTGAGACAAGAAATGGTGGACTGAGCAGTTGCAAACCTAGTCGGAAACAGCCGTAAGAAACGTGTGAAACCATCCACACACACAAGAATGAATTTATTCCCATTCCGTTTTGAATGAGGGAAAGGCCCGACATAATCTATGTACAGTACAATCGCTCCATAGGGCAAGATGCTTGGTGACATGACAATAGCCCTACCTCAGTTGACAACGTGGGCTTGCTAAACAAACAAGATTTACATGCTTTAACCATCTCCCTAATCTCGCTGTCCATACTCTTCCAGATAAACATTTTTCTTATCTTCTCTCTAGTTTTGAAAATCCCCAAATGTCTCCTTAATGGGGTATCATGGTAATACTTGAAGATCATAGGCACAGGAACAGCTGGAACCACAATTTTCATCCTCTGGTCGGGCCTCAAAGAGCAACACATAACCCCATTCCTCAGAACATAAGGGACAACATGTACCCCAGAAGAAAGGGTTTCCATAATAGGAGCCAGCACTGGATCTTCACACTGATATTTTTCTATATCGTGAAATAGCAATGGGGCATCAGTCAAGATGGCATTTATACTAGGAGGTATGGAAATAGAAGCTGAAAGACCTTTCTCCGGGTCAACAGAATCGACATTGTCAGAAAACATTCGGCTTAACCCATCAGCGACCACATTCTCAGATCCCCAAATGTGTCAGTCTCTAATTCAAACTTAACATGTTCAAGATAAAGACGAAATTTTTCCAAGGCAAATATGATGGCCAGTTACTCGTGTATAGAGTACTTGGCTTCTTGAGATGACAAGGTCCTAGACGCATAGGCAATTGGCCGCCTTCTGAGTTCAAATTCCTGAAGAAGAACTGCAGCGACTGTAGATGACGAGGCATCTGTCTGAACGATGAACTTCTTAGAGAAATCTCACATAGTCAAGACTAGGGCATTACAGAGAGCTAATTTCAGATCCTCGAATGGAGCTTGCTGCAACGGCCCTCATTCAAACTTGACACCTTTCCTATGGAGGAGGATTAGGGGCGCCATCCTATTAGCAAAGTTAGGGATGAATTTCCTAAAAAAAATTCACCGTGCAGATGAATCTAGCAACCCGTTTAATATCTTTGGGAGATTTAAAATTACGGATGGCATGTGTTCTGGAATGACCTAGCTCCATAGTTGCAGTCGCTTAAGTGCAGCCAGTATCCGGTAATCGGGAGATAGTGGGTTCAAGCCCCACTGTCGGCAGTCCTGAAGATGGTTTTCCGTGGTTTCCCATTTTCACACCAGGCAAATGCCGGGGCTGTACCTTAATTAAGGCCATGGATGCTTCCTTCTACTTCCTAGGCCTTTCCTACCCCATTGTCGCCATAAGACATATCTGTGTTGGTGCGACGTAAAACAAATAGTAGATATAGATGTTCTGGAATGATTGACTGAAACTCTGTCAGGTGACACAATATGCCCGCAAGAAGGCCATATATTGCGTAGCAAAAGATACCTTTGATAACCTGACTGTCAGTCCTGTGATTTAGGCCATTTAGAGCTTCCTCTAGATGAGCTAAGTGTTCTTGAAGGTCTCAGAGGAAATAAACATCACCTAGATAATGGTACAGACATTCAAATTTGATGTCAGAGAAGACCCTATCTAAAAGCCTAGTAAGAACAGCTGCGCCAGTGGGGAGTATGAAAGGCGTGCGGTTGCATTTGTACAGTCTGTAGAGAAATCAGTCAGATGTTTCGATTCTTCCGCCAGAGGTGCCTGATTATATGCTTTTTAAGATCTAGAATGGTGAAGAACTTAGTCTTATGAAACCAAGAAAAAGATGAATGCAAATCAGGAAGGGGCACTGATTGTAATATAATCTTACGGTTTAACGCCGCATAATCAATTACTGGCCTAAAGCTGCCTTGAGGTTTCGGCACTAGAAAAATGGGTGATGAATACGCCAACTTTGAAGGCACAAACCAATGACGATATGGCAAGTCAAGGGAAAAATAAGGACCACATTGACCATGAAGAAGAGGCTGAACGAGAGTCAATCCCAACAGTGAGTGATTCAATGTAGAAAGTATGCCTTGGGCAAGCAGGAGAAGACGTATATGTAAAGATAGTTTGATCTGGGAGCTGACTTCTTTCTTATAGAAAACCATTGATTGCAAATGTATACTTATTGCATTAGATTTGATGTACTTTATTCACTTTCACTTGGTATACTATCATCCTGGTAGAATACACAGATCCTAAATACTTGAAATGATTCACCTGTTCCAGTTTTGTAATTCCTACCTGATATTCAGTTCTCTTAGATTTCTTCCCTACTGCCATCCCTTGTCCAGGATATGTTCATTTTCATAGCATACTCACTGCACCTCTTTTCAAAGTAGTGGTCACTGTTGAGAAGAAAATGTGACAATCAGATGTGAATGGATGTGGGAAGATCCATGTTATAGGTTTGATGATGATGCTTGTTGTTTAAAGGGGCCTAACATCTGGGTCATTTATTCTTAATCTATATTAATGACATTTCTTCTCATCTGAACGACTGCAACTATCATCTTTATGCCGACGATCTTCAGATATACTCACACTTTAAGGTCCCGACATTGACAAAGCAATCCACCATATGAACTCGACTTTAAATTCAATTAACTCGTATACTAAAGAGAACTGCCCATTAATTAACCCGAAGAAAACGCAAGCAATCATAATAGGACAATCTAGACTTTTAAATACGCTAAACATCATACAACAGCCTAACCTCATGCTCTGTGGTGAAGCTATACCTTTTCAGAAGTCTGTAAAAAACCTAGGCATTGTCATGAATGACACATTAAACTGGAGTGACCATATAACATGTGTCTGCAGAAAAGTATATGCATCTCTTCACCCCCTAAAAATGAAACAATCCATTCTTCCGCACAGCATGAAAATAAAACTTATTCAAACCCTCATTTTTCCAATAATTTATTACTGTGATGTCGTATTAACCGATGCAACTGCAGAACAAACTATGAAACTTCAAAGGGCAATGAACTCTTGTATACGATTTATATTTTCTTTGAACTTTAGGACACATATTTCCCCTTATTATGAGAAGCTATCCTGGCTGAAAATTGATCAACTAAGGAATTTACATACTGCGACACTAATTTTTCGACTTCTGAATGAATCTACACCTGAATACCTATCCTTACATTTTAACTTCCTCTCATCTTTCCATGGACATAATACCAGATCGACTTCTACCCTTATAATACCGGTTAATCATTCATCTGTATACGGCCACTCTTTCCAAGTGTCTGGGGCAAGGCTATGGAACACACTCCCTGTCAGTATACGTAATAGCACTTCAACAGTCTCATTTAAACGGTCTTGTCGAGATTTCCTCTTAAATACGTGACCAGCTTGTATGAATGTTAGTGTGTATGATTGCAAGCGTGATTTAGAACTATTGTTAGGTGATGTAGATAGGCTAGATAATATTAATCATTAAAAATAACAATTATAATCTGTTACAATATTACTCCATAAATTTAGGTAGCTCCTAGGGTCTGCTAATGTTATTTTACCAAAGTATGTGATTATGTACTGTACGTAGTGGTTAAGTGTAAGAGAGGGCCGTGAGCCCTAACTTCGCCACATACAAAGGCATTAAATAAATAAATAAATAATATGCAGAACACACACATCCGAGATTACTATTATCACATATAAAGGACGCTTCTTATTATTTTTACCCATCTGAACACTCCTATCTTGCACTGGTATACTTATGAACATAATATAAAGATATGTAGTGTATTGTGTTAACAGATCTGTAGAAGAACACAGCCAAATGGACCAAAATTTACCACACATTAAGCCTCATAACGTACTGAGAATGGTAAGTCTACGGTTTAAATTTTATAATATCCTACCTTAGTATAAGGAACGTCTTCGCCTTGCTTTTCGTGTGTGGGGAGTAGTTGGACCTTCTCTCTTTAGTAACCAGCAGTAATCTGCCAGCGTGTTTTTGTTCCATTTCCCTTGATATCTTCGTTCCATTGCCTGTAGATCCTGATGGAATCTTTCTCCTTGCTCTTCGCTCAGCATTCCTAGGTTCTTAGGGAAATATTCCAGATGTGAATGTAACATGTGCACTTTCAAGCTCATTTTTCAGCCTAAATCTTGGAAAGAAACAAGCAATCTATCCACCATTTGTTTGTAGTCTGAATCCTTGTGTTTCCAAGAAAGTTTTTGACCACATTCTGGAATGCTGTCCATGCCGATCGCTCTACATTCCGCACATAACGTCTTAAAAATTAACATCAGAAAGAAGTTTTCTGATATCTGGACCAGTGAAAGTATCCTCCTTGATTTTGAAATTACTGATGCCTGGGAATTAATGACACAGGTACTGAAAGCATCCACCTCCATTGTTTTGGGCCTTAACGAATTGTTTCATAACCCCTAGTTTGATATGAAGCAGAGGTAACAGTATTTTGCTCTTGTGAACAAGAGTTCCTTGTTTTATGTTTTTCGACCCTACAATCCATTGTCTACGTGGCCATTCTTTTTCAGTCCAGTAATGAAATGGCGTATGGCTTTTAGTGCCAGGAGTGTCCGAGGACGTGTTCGGCTCACCAGGTGCAGGTCTTTTGATTCGACACCCATAGGCGACCTGCGTGTTAGGATGAGGATTAAATGATGGTGAAGATGACACATACACCCAGCCCCTGTGCCAGCAAAATTAACCAATCATGGTTAGAATTCCCTATCCTGCCGGGAATCGAACCCGGGACTCCAGCGACCAAAGGACAGCACGCTAACCATTTAGCCTGAAGCTAGGCAGGAATTGAAAACGGCAGACATTACAATGAAATATGTGTGGGACACCACGAGCTTTAGGATGATAATAATAATAAGTTGAAGGGTAGAGGATTTCCCCTGAAAAAAGCCTTAAGATTTCTGCAAAAGGATGGTTATGAAGAAGTCAGGTTAAATGATCTCTGGGAGGATATGAAAGAAGTAAGAAAAACACCTTGAAGAAGGAATGAAAGGTTGCTGTACGTTACATTTATTTATTTATCCGTGTCCAAAATCACGACAATATATTTACAACTACTCTATTTACACTTTGTTTCTCCAGTATTCAACTGTCGAGATGGCACATTCATTGGCTTCCACCAAATCCTTCATACTACATGGTTTAGGCATATTTCTACAGATGAGAAGGTGTCCATGATCTTGTTTTTCACCACACACACACAAATCTTGATCATCATCTTTCTCCTTGCTCTTCGCTCAGCATTCCTAGGTTGTCAGGGAAATATTCCAGATGTGAATGTAACATGTGCAGGTTGGTTTTACAACGTGTCACTCCAGATCTTAATCTGTTAAATGTCTTCCAATATCCATACTGAAGATGATGTCCTGCAGCTGGTTTCTCTTTCACGTCCCATAATCCTACAGGCGACTTCCTTCTCCAGAGTTCCTTTCGCCGAGATTCGGCTGATGATGGGATTGATGTTGTTGTTTGTAGGAAGCTCTTCCTCGATTTCAATCTTGATGGGTGGGCGTGAAGTCCAAACATTGGATGTCTTGGATCTGTTTCTTGCTTTTTCTTCTCAATCTCTGCTGCAACTTGTCTCCTAACATCTGGAGGTGTTACTCCCATAAGTGGAAAGATCTTAGTAACAGGAGTTGGTCGTAAGCAGCCTGTAACAATGTAGGATGCTAAATGGTTTATTTTGTCACCTATTCAAAATAAACCATTTAGCATCCTACATTCAGTATCTTCAATACGGACAACAATGATTTTTATCACTTGCAGCCTGTAACAATACGACCTGTCTCATGGAGGGCAACATCCACTTGATATGTATGAGCGGAATTCCTCTAGACTGGAGCAGCATACTCTGCAGCAGAGAAACACAGGGCAAGGGCAGATGTACGAAGGACATTAGGCTGTGCTCCCCATGTTGTGTGTGTGAGTTTGCAAATGAGATTATTCCTGCTGCATACCTTCTGTTTGGTATCTATACAGTGTTTATAAGTTAGGGCACGGTCCAACTTTACCCCTAGATATTTGGGTTGATCACAATGGTTTAATTTGTGTCCTTTCCAGGTCACATTCAACTCCTTTCTTGCTTCCTTGTTGTGCAGATGGAATGCACATATCTGAGTTTTCTCCGGATTGGGTTTCAGGTGGTTCTCATCATAGTAGACAGCTAGTTCTTCAAGAGCAGATATCAGTTTTAATTCTACTTCTTCAATTGTCACTCCTTGAGCAGCAAGAGCTGTGTCATCTGCATAGATGAAAGCCCTAGTTCCGGTCTTAAGTGGCTGATCATTGGTATAGATGTTATATAATATTGGAGCCAACACACTTCCTTGGGGAAGGCCATTCTTTTGACATCTCCATCGGCTTTTCTTGTCCTTCAGAGTGACAAAAAACTGTCTGTTCTGGATCAGGCATTGAATAAACTGTGTCAGTCGATAGTCTCTGGTTGTTGAATGCAGCTTCCTTGTCATTCTCTTATGATTCACTGTATCATAAGCAGCCGTGAGATCAATAAAAGCAACTCCTGTTATTTGTTTCCTCTCATATCCATCCTTGATATGCTGGGTTGGATTAAGTATCTGACCAGAACATGACTTCCCCGGTCTGAAACCTGATTGTTCCTTTATAATCTTTCTGTCGATAGAATCAGAAATACGATTCAATATCATCCTCTCCAGAATTTTGAAAAGATGACAGAGAAGAGATACGGGTCTGAAGTTTTGGGGGTCATTTGGCTCTTTTCCTGGTTTCAGCAAACCACAACTTTTGCTTTGCACCAGATCTTTGGAATCAGCATTCTAGTTATACACGCATTCATCAGTTTTAAAACCCAGTTGATAGTTATGGGGCCAAAATGTTTTATTTGCTCTGATCTTATGTCATCCAAGCCGGCAGCTTTGTTATTTTTCATGCATTTGATGGCAGTTCTCAATTCTTCTTCCGTGAATGGTGTGCCAAGGTGGTCATTCTCTTCATCATACCGTTGGATTTTTAATTCTTTGGATCTTCTCATGGTTTTGCTATTCAGCAATAGTTGATGGGCTATTTGATCAGGAGTAACTTTACTCAACTCACAGGGTGAGACTGTAGGATCACCGTTAAGATTCTTAAGTAATTTCCAGGCTTGCCTTATTTACATATAATAATAATAATAATAATAATAATAATAATAATAATAATAATAATAATAATAATAATAATAATAATAATATAATAATAATAATATAATAATAATAATAATAATAATAATAATAATAATAATAATAATAATAATAATAATAATAATAATAATAATAATAAATGATTTGTAATCCACTACAGTATTGTGAAACACACTGTAACATTCAGAATGGCACTAGGTAGACGAGATAATTGTAGAATATTCTTTACATTATAACTATGTTGTTAGGCACTCGAGAACTTACTAGAAGGTATTTTGTAACATATCTTTCTAGAAGCCTGGCCAGGCACATATGTAAGGAGGTGGTCTTGATGGTGGAGACAAGTTACTGTTTAGTTGGAGTTATGGTTTAACAGGAATTGTACTTGTGACCTTGTGTTGTGTTTGGGCAGACATGCTTGTGAGCAGTCAGCAGTCAATTGTTTTAAGGTTGCAATCTCCATGTGGCATGAGCTTAGTGATGGGCAGTTGTTAGAATGGTGGTTTGTTGATATGGTGTATTGTTGTGGCGGTAGTTACCTAGGTTGTATGTGTGTTTATTGTGTAATATGTAGATAAATAGTTCTAAATAAATAAGTGTAGCAACTGACAGAATTTTGTGTGTTTCTTTGTGGATACTTCAACTGGCAACCATGACAGGACGTAAGAATTTACGAGTGTAGTGCAAAAGATCAAAATGCAAGTGATAGTAAAAAATATATTGGTGAAACAGCTCAAAGATGAACTCACCAAGAGAAATCTCCCGATGAACGGAAAGAAGAAATCACTGCAGATACGGTTACGGGAATATCTCGCCAGAAAAGGAGAAAATCCAAAAAAAGTTTTTCATCGAAGTCGAAGATTTGGAGAAAGAAGAAGAGGAAAATATAATAACAATGTGTTATAAGTTAGGGACATGATGGAGCCTCTCAATGACAAAATCTCAGGCGTTGATTCACGAGGTAATTCCATCTTAACAGAACAGAATGATAAACTTGCAGACCAAATTCAAAAGTTAATGACAAAATTTCAGACGCCAATTAAGCCCTAATAGAACAGATTGCAGACCTAATTTCGAAAGTAAATGACAAAATTTCAGGCGAAATTTCTCAAGCTAATACACTTTTAACTGGACAAATAGCACAAGTGTGCACGCAGATATACAAAGTAGAACAGGGCCTAGAATCTAAATTTCATCACAAATTACACCAATCAATTAACGCAGCTGATATTAGACATCAGGACAAAACTGGGGCAGGTTGACCAGACCAGACCAAGGCAGCTTGAAGGGGTATCTCGAACCTCAAGAAGGAGGTGGAAATCCAGGTTTCCGGCATAAAGCAACAGGTTCAGGGGAGAATTTCTACCATTGGGGGAAATTTTGGGAGCCATATTTCTGCTGTTGAAGGAAGATTAGAAAACCGGATTTTGACCATCAAGGGAGATGTGCAGAATATAAGGGAAAGCATCATTCACACGGTAGAAGATAGATTAACTCTAACAGGACATATTGCCACACCTCTAACCCCTTCAAACCTAACCAGCAATACAGGACACCCAGACCCGAAGGTGATTATAGAGAGCCTTTCAAATTCCACGGGCGACTGGAAGAATACCCAACTAGCTTCATTGAGGGATCATTCAGTCTGTTAGGAAGGACTAATCTACCAGAGGAAATCTCTGTGTAACTAATCACACCACGATTAAAGGGGCAAGCCATTACTTGGTGGAATAACTTGAAGGGTTTAAATTTGAACTGGATAGACTTCAAGAGGGAATTCCTCGCTAGCTTTAATTCCGAAGGGATGAAGAGCTCCGTGAAAAGGGTGCTACTGACTGAGGCACAACCCACTGGCATGAGAGCTTGCACCTTTGTCCTGCAGAAGTACCAACTCTTCAAGTGTCTGCACCCGGAAGAAAACAAAAACGAGATCTTACCAGATATCACAGAGCTTGATAAGATTCGAACCCTAGTAAAATTATCGAAACCAAGATCCTTTGATGATCTACGCAGAATCATCACGCAGCTGGAGGAGGAACTCAAGAGCAAGATACGGAAGAACCCAGCGCAGTTAGGAAGTGCTACCAGTGTGGAAGAGTGGAACACCTGAAGAACATGTGCCCAGCCTTGACATCGGAAAACTAGGTCCGGCCCATTCTGGATTGAGGAGGGATGGGACCAGGAACAGGAATGTGCCTCAATACCTGACAGACGAGCAACCCTGGTCAAGTAGGAGAGGGATTGGTCAGATTGTGAGTAGAACTGCCAACCCCGCGCAGCTATCATCTTAAGGAGTGGCAACAAGAATTTTTCAGCCATACTCAAAAACCAAGCAATCCATTCATTTGTCAACTGGACTGTTGCCATTTTCCTACCACCTATGAAGTCTCACCATCTTGGAAATGGTAGTGGGACCAGCAGACGGGGTAACCTATTCCATCTAAGGACAGACTAACCTAACAGCTAAATACACGAGCATGCCTATTGTAATTGACGTTGCAGTGATTCAAAACCTGATACCTGATATCATATTAGGTCATGACTTTCTGGTGGAATACAAGGTGATCCCAAACTATGCAGCTCATGAAGTCTTTTTGGGAAAAGACCGATGTCTGAGGGTTGCCTGGCACAATGGAAATCTCCAAACTCGCAAGGATACAGAAGTCGATGTAGGCCTGGGATATATCCAGTTAACGCATCTTCGACCGAGTGAAGAAGAGGAGCTGAGACGCGCCTTAAAGGACTTTCTGGAAGTTATCAACAATAAAATAGGATGGACTACCACTGTATCGCACACCATTCAATGCAGCATTTCCTCACCAATCAAGCAACGGCCATATCCAATCAACCCAGATACGTGTAACTTCGTCATTCAGAAGATTCAAGAGATGGAAGGGCAATGTCTCTCAACGAACCCTCTACATCCTGTTGGGCTTCACGTATCGTCCTACTGAAGAAGAAGAAGAAGAAGAAGAAGAAGAAAGGGGCAGTATCAACTGTGTGTGGACTTCCACAGGTTGAACAAGAAGACTGTTAGTGATGACTACCCCATGCCTGACCTGAAAGACTCACTGAAACAAGTAAGTGGGTCTAGGATTTTCAGCACGCTGGATCTCAACTCAGGATACTAGCAAGTGGAGGTCAAGGAAAGTTCTAGACCACTGACCGCCTTCATGACACCGGAGGATTGTAGCAGTTTACATTAATGCCTTTTAGATTGAAGAATGCTCGTGCCACCCTCATGCAACTGATGGATAAGGTATTATTAGGGTATGTTGGAGATTTTTGTGTATCTCGATGACATTTTAATCCACAGCAAGAATTTTCAAGAACACCTTGTATATCTGAGGAAAGTGCTGGAATGCCTGAAGATTCATGGACTGACTTGCCAATTGGAGAAGTGCCACTTTGCCCAGTCCTGTGTAGAATATCTTGGCCATGTCATAATATCTGAAGGCTTAGAAAGGCAACCGGAGAAGAATCAAGCTATCGAAGAAGCTGAACAGCCGCGGACCAAGCGACAAGTACATCAGTTCCTTGGCTTGTGTGGATGGTATAACAGCTTCGTGCCCCACTTTGAAGTGAAGGCAATACCACTCACCGATCTCCATAACAACCGCCCATTCTGATGGACCAACATGGAAGAGGCATCATTCCAAGACATTAAGGCTGCGATATGCAACGCTCCTGGTCTAGCCCATCTCGATCCTCAATGGAAGATGTGTCTTTAGACAGACGCCAGTGACTCCGGCTTAGGAGCAGTGTTATTCCAGGAGAGGAGTGATGGCGGAAGAGACATCATCTAGTATACCAGCAGAAAGCTATCTCCCACCGAACAATGCTACTGCACTGCTGAGAAGGAAGCCTTAGCCATGCTGTGGGCCATGGACAAATTGAGATGCTACTTGGAGGGAAGGAAGTTCCAGCTATTCACCGATAACGCCGCTCTCAAATGGTTGAACTCGGTCTCTGGCTCAAAATCTAAATGTATGTGATGGGCTCTGTTAATCACAGAATTTGATTTTGATGTGTACCGCGTCCCAGGACTGACGAACATAGGAGCAGACAGCTTATCTAGGCACCCGGTGATGGAACCTGAAGCTAGGAGCACCATTGTCAAGAGGGAGTTCCCACAAAGCACCAAAGTGAGCCTAAGGAACCTGTCCTTAAGGCCATCAAGAAGAAACTTGATCTAGTATTAATCAAATGGTGGCAAGAGCGAGAAAAGTCCTGTAGGACCATGCTGCAGTGGATTAGGAGACAGAACAAATAATAATGCTATTTGCTTTATGTCCCACTAACTACTTTTAAGGTCTTCGGAGACGCCGAGGTGCTGGAATTTAGTCCCGCAGGAGTTCTTTTACGTGCCAGTAAATCTACCGACATGGGGCTGTCGTATTTGAGCACCTTCAAATACCACCGGACTGAGCCAGGATCGAACCTGCCAAGTTGGGGTTAGAAGGCCAGCGCCTTAACCGTCTGAGCCACTTAGCCCGGCAGGGGACAGAACACTGATAATCGACTCGTCCCGAGGGAATTCAAGATGTGCTACAAGAAGTTCTGAATTGACAGAAGAATCTTAATGTACAGGTCACACCTCCCCGACACGCATGCAGTAGTGGTGATCCGTAGACAGTATACGATGGACATCCTCGAGAAGTTCCACTACAGCACTGAAGCCAGACATCCAGGAGGCGAAGAGACATACCAGTCTATCCGACGAAGATTCTTCTGAGTCAACATGCAGAAAGACATCCTGGACTATGTGAAGGGGTGCAACATTTGTGCCTGCACCAAGGTGAGCAACAGGAAGGCAAATTCCAGTTTGTGAGGAAGACAGCCGCACCGCCCTTGAGAGGTCAAAGCACTGGACTTGATGGGTCCTTATCCTAGAACACCATGGGGTAAAACAGAACTTCTAATAATCACCAACCTCTTCACAAGATGGATTGAAGCCTTTCCGATACCAGAACCATGACGGGATGCATCACAATCCTTCTACGAGATGAGGTATTCAGCCGCTACGGTTATCCACAGTGCATTCCGTCAGACAATGGGAGTCAGTTCACGTCAAGGAAGTGGCAGCAAATGATGACAGAATGGGGTGGAGAGCACTGGACCACCCCTATCTACAACCCAAGGGCCAATCCAACGGAATGACAGAACCAGGAACTAAAAAGGATGCTACGGGTCCACCTGATAGACAAAGAACATCGACTGTGGGACTGTCAGATGCCGTGGTCACTCTTTGCCCTGTGACAACGCATCAATATTCCCCAGTGGAGCTGTTCCTCGGTCAACAGCTATACGGCACTTGGGTTTGGGAGATTCGTCCACCAACCACTTCTGTTCAAGATGATGCAGCTGTTTCCCTAGCACAGTGGCAGCAGCAGCAGCAGGACATCAAGGAGATGCATGCTTTGGCCGATAAGAGATCCCTTACCCAAGCCAAGGCTCATGATGTTGAAGAGACCCAGATCTTCCTACTGGGCCAACAGGTACTGCAACATAACCACCCAGTCAGAAACAAGATTGGAGGGTTTCACGCATGTCTCGCACCTAAGTGGGTTGGTCCCGTTGAAGTGGATAAATAGCTAGGCCATGGTTTCTACTTACTAAAGACCGACCCTCCTATCAAGGTCCATGCATTGGACTTGCGGCGAGTCACCCAACCGCTGCGCATACTAAGTAAGCCTGGTACTACCACGGGTCCACCTGGGGGAGAGACTATTAATGACACAGCTCAGTCGGTCATGAGGAGGATGCATCGACTATCATCGACGAAGAGCCTGGCAGCAAGGCAACCCTGACCCCCGACACGGCACGATCCGGTCAAGAGGAGGAGAGCACATCCAGTGACGTCGAGGAAGAGAGAAGATACTATCTACTACCAAGGCAAAGTTGACGATTGTGACAGACTGTGGAAATTGTTTCAAGTTATAGGGGGGATATTGATGCAAGTGTGATAAACTGATGTAACTTGAAAATATTCTCTTGCTCATGGGTAAATAATGCAAGTATCAAGCTCAAATTATTATTATTATTATTATTATTATTATTATTATTATTATTATTATTATTATTATTATTATTATTATTATTATTATTATTATTATTATTATATCATATGTACAGACGATATGATCGCATTATTTGTGATGTTATATCATGAAACATGTGCTGTACATATACAAGGGTTGGGGCAAAAGTCATGGCAGCTATATTTTTCTTGAAGATACCAGTCCGGTTGGAAAATGTAACATATACAGATGAAAGGACAAGGTGTTAACTGCAAATATGGACAATGAATAGCACTGAAACATCGTAACACACTAATTTATTACGGTAGTATACAGGGCAATATGGCCTTCCCGGTGCAAAAGAATGACAATACAGTACACATAAAATTGACATGACAAACCTGGGCCTGAAGACCCTCAAAGTAGTCCCCTGCTATTGACACCACATGCTGCTAACAATGTGGGAGGCACTGAATACCATCTGCCTCAGCATTTGCCGCACCATGTGTGAATCGGGTCACCTGTTGGCGCACAGCATTAGCAATGTCCTCTCATGTTGCAAACCGCCTATCACGTAGTGATTCCTTAATATTTCAAATGAGATCAAAGTCACAGGGCGAAATGTCGGGAGAGTACAGTAGGTGTTCCAATTCTTCCCATCCCCACCGTTGCAGTAGCTGCCCTACACACTCTGCTTTATGTTGTTTTGCATTGTCGTGCAGGATTATTGCACTGTCCACAAGATCCAGACGTTTCTCCCGAATGCCACGTCGTATCTGTTGCACCAGAAAGTCCCTGTAGTACTGTGCGGTCACTGTTCTGCCATGTGGAACAAAATGGCGAACAACGACACCCCTGACGTCATACGTGATGATCACCATCAATTTGACTGGGGAAGAATTCTGACGGACCTTCTGCTTCCTTGGTGATCCAGCATGTTGCCACTCCATGGACTGACGTTTCAGTTCTGGTTCGTATGCCCTGGCCCAAAATTCATCGATGGCAATTATTCGTGACAAGAATTGATACCATCCTGTTGCCAGTGTGCAAGGTGGTTAGAGCATACTGCATAGCGCAACCACCTTTGAACTTCCGTCAATGCATGCGGTACCCACCATGATGCGTATATGCACAGATGCAGCTCATTATGCAATATCCTGTGGACGGTGCGTTTCTCGATAACACTTGCCCTCTCTGGCTCCAGTAGCGTCCATCGTCTGTCTTCATCCAGGAGCTGCTCGATGACGGCACGTGCCACGTCGGTCCGCACACTGACAGGTCATCCCGAGCGTTGCTCATCACTGGTTGACACACGTCCTTGCTGAAACTTTCTTACCCTCCGTCCTACTGTATGGTATGGTAGGGCATTATTCCCAAGGGCTTCCACTAATTCACTGTGACATTCCAATGCATTTCTCCCTCAGAGAATGGCTATTTTGATGTAAGCGCGCTGCTCAACATGGATTACTTCCATCTCACACGACACTCACCAATTGACTGATTTCATAGCCCTCGCTGCGCTACTACCAGCTTTCACAGAGCCATCTGTTGTTCTGCATACACAATATGCCTGCAGAACTTCCACACGACACATATACGTTTGTGATCCATTCACATATCTACAAGAAAAAAAATAGTTGCCATGACTTTTGCCCCAATCCTCGTATATAAGTGTAGTTAAAGTAAAGACCTGTAATTAATAGTAGATAATTTATTATTACCTGTATATATGATTTGTAATCCAGTACAGTATTATCAAACACAGTGTATCATCCAGAATGGCACTAGGTAGTCGAGAGAATTGTAGAATATTCTTTACATTATAAGTATGTTGTTAGGCTCTCGAGAACTTACTAGAAGGTATTTTGTAACATATCTTTCTAGAAGCCTGGCCAGGCACATATGTAAGGAGGTGGTCTTGATGGTGGAGACAAGTTACTGTTTAGTTGGAGTTATGGTTTAACAGGAATTGTACTTGTGACCTTGTGTTGTGTTTGGGCAGACATGCTTGTGAGCAGTCAGCAGTCAGTTGTTTTAAGGTTGCAATCTCCATGTGGCATGTGCTTAGTGATAGGCAGTTGTTAGAATGGTGGTTTTTTGATATGGTGTGTTGTTGTGACGGTAGTTAATTAGGTTGTATGTGTGTTTAATGTGTAATATGTAGATAAATAGTTCTAAATAAATAAGTGTACCAACTGACAGAATTTTATGTGCGTCGTTGTGGATACTTCAACGTATTGTGTACCTAACATAGCGGTACTACTCGTAAGTAAAGGCGATCCATGGTGTTCCCCGCATGTTGGTACTAATCACAAGTAATTTCATGGTTGTAATTCAATCATCTCTTGGTTGCCTCTTTTAGTCACCTCTTACAGCAGGCAGGGCATAGCGTGGGTGTATTCTTCATCTGTGTACTTCACCCACGGGGTTTTTGTTGTTGTAGGTTTTACAGACCCTACGATTGTGACATGATCATTTGACTAGAGTTTTGGTGGTTGAGCCAACGAAACTGAGGAGATTCTGTATGCAAGCTTGTAATTTTACATGGCTGTTGATATCATGATCATAAATATGAGACCATCAGTTTTATGTGGATTCTGAACTACGAGGAGGGTATGTTCTGTTTCAAAAATCCTATATGCTTTGACCAGGAACTGAACTGCAGCCATTGTGGTGAGAAACCAGTGACGATCTCTTGCTTGGCAAGGCATGTCTCATGAGACTCTCGAGAAGAGCATGTACAGTACGCTTCTGATTTCATGCCGTGCACCAAGAGTGGTAACACGCTGTGAAATCACATTCAATTGGACAAGCATAATTTGAAGGAGTAGCAAAAAAAAATTTTAATTTAATTGCAAATAATATTTTGTCTGTTTTTGAAGAATTTGTAACTTGTATTTTGTTCCACTTCATTTCTTCTTGACAATACTGTGGAGGCAAGAAATTCTAAATGGATGTTGCCACTTGTGCTATGGCAGACTAAGCAAAAATGTTATTTGTTTTCTTCTTCATACTTTCTTGGACTTTGTATAGTGCTATGTCCTTGTTCTTGGAACATATTATATCGTATTATACTGTATTTGTATTACTGGTAGATGGAAGTCAAGTTTGGTTAGTGTTAGTCACTAAACATACAAAGTACGACCTTTTTTGTAAAAGCAGTTCATGTATCTTGCTTTGCAAGAAAACTGTTCACAAGACGTTGGGGTTTGCACATGCATGCAGAGAGCACAGCGCTATTCACTTTGGTTCAAAGGCTTTATGATATTCTCTATAGATTTTGGCTTCTGGCTTTGATACTCTCGATTGAGAAGATTTTCATCCCTATTTATAACAACATACCTACCAGGCGCCTGGTTCATTTGCTTATTTGTAACCAAGAGTTATGCTGTCAGTTAAGCTTAATGAAAAATGTTACAGAAGAAAACTTAATTAGAATTAACTGTTGTTTAGCCTGCCTTCAATCAGTCTGGTCATTATGCATTCATCCAACTTGTAGCGTTACATTTTTCATTTGCCTATTATACACTTAGTCCATTGTTGGCAGTTCGTACATACGGGATGTCAGTGGTTTAATAAATCATAATTCTCTTTAGATTATGTAGCCACTAAAAGAAAAGAAGTAGCTCATTGTATTTTCTGTTCCTTGTACTTAGTATATTATCAGACTTGATTTTAATTTCATAAGACACATGACGGAGCGTAGAAATTTAGTAAATAGTTTGGCTTATGCTGATAAATTTGGCTTAATAACAGGCTGTGTTGAAAGCCTTTAACTTTGAAAAGACGTGCAGTGAGTATGATATGAAAATGAACATTTACAGGACAAGTGATGGCAGTAGGGAAGAAACCTAAGAGGACTGAATATCAGGTAGGAATTTCAAAACTGGAACAGGTAAATCATTTCAAGTATATAGGATCTGTGTATTCTACCAGGATGATAGTATACTAAGTGAAAGTGAAGCAAAGTGCATCAAATCTAATGCAGTAAGTTCACATTTGCAATCAATGGTTTTCTGTAAGAAAGAAGTTAGCTCCCAGATGAAACTATATTTACATTTATGTCTTCTCCTGCTTGCCCAATGCACACTTTCTAGATTGCATCACTCACTGTTGGGATTGACTCTCGTTCAGCCTCTTCTTCATGGTCAATGTGGTCCTTATTTTTCCCTTCACTTGCCACATTGTCATCAGTTTGTGCCTCCATTGTAACTAGGCCATCGTCCATTGTTGCTTGTATATCACAGTCACATTGATTCAGAATATCAGTCTGTTTTTTGCAGGAATTCCAATTCTGTCATCAACATAGTCTTCCGCTTAAGTGGCATTTCTTTCTGCGGCTGATAAAATCCAGCATAGTGGATATACCGGGTGGGCAAAATAAAACTGGCCCAGAAAATATTGACTCTTGTTAATGTACATGAGAAAAGCCCATCACAGGATATGCTGGAAACCATGATTTCAATGCACCAATCAGTTGTTGTTACATGTCTGCATGTTCACATCTCCCATATGCTCAACATTTGAAGGTTTGTCTGGATGCTTTAACGCATGCACAACAGTAAATTTGTAAGGATACAAACGTAGGTCCTCTTTGATAATGTTTTGAAACGATCTCTTAATTCCCATTTGCACAGATAAACAGCATTGAGATTTCATTAGATTTCATTCCAGGCTTTCCTTCACTCGAGCAATGCTTTCTGGTGTTCTAACTCTTTTCGGATAGTTACTGTTTTTATTCACTACAGAGCCCGTTACACTCCATCTTGCCACTAAGTTTTGCATTGCAGACTTTGCTGGAGGTTTTGCCAAAATACTTCCAGTCTTAAATTCTTCCGCAAACAGTTCCGCACAGGTTTTCCATGAAAATCATGCTCTGCATAACACTGGACAATGAACATACTCTGTTTTATCATGAGTACCGTATTGTGTTGCATTCAACGGGTCACTAAACACGTTTGTTCTTCTCACTCATTCACACATAATGATACGGCAATGTACTCGGGACAGAGCATGCAGGAGATGCGCTCACACAGACGTGACAGCAATCGATTGGTACATCAGAATCACAGTTTCCAGCATTTTCTGTGATGGACAGTCAATCAGTCTTCTAAATATTTTCTGAGCCAGTTTTATTTTGCCCATCCTGGTCTAATCCAACCTGAAGTTTAATTTTTAATACTTTTTTTTCAATTTTCTTTTATGTCGCATTGACACAGATAGGTCTTATGGTGATGATGGGACAGAAAAGGGCTAGGAGTGGAAAGGAAGCAATGGTGGCCTTAATTAAGGTGCAGTCCCGGCATTTGCCTGGTGTGAAAATGGAAAACCACGGAAAACCATATTCATGGCTGCCGACAGTGGGGTTCAAACCCACTATCTCCTGAATGCAAGCTAAAAATATTATGTACAAGGTAGACACATATGTTTGCCATTTTAAGCAAAGCTGAAAAAACACTTTCTTTATGAGGAATGTGTTGGTACCACATACCGGACGGTTTTAACTGATGTCACAATAACAAAGTTCTACTGTTGTCTTTAGTGGATCAGTCATAAGAGTGTCTGATTCATGGTCCCAAGATTGTGAATTTGAACCCTCCTAACGTAGCCAATAAAAGTACTTAAAGAAAGAAACATATACTGATACTATTATTTAAATATCACTCTAGCTCTTGAAAAAGCTATAATTTCTAATATAATGTGTAACTGTACAAATGTACGATTCCCAAATTTTTAGGTTAGGAAATTTTCATAATATAGTTCTTAATATTGAAGTCATAAAAATCATTACAATTGGCGCCACAACGTGAGGCCGAACGATATCCAGACTTGCTATATGACCTTGATAGGCACATTTGGTCCAGTGTTTTAGTGAGCTTGTGTTAGGAGTTATGTATCGGTGTGTTGTCATGTTTTGAGTGCTATGTTTATCAGTGGAACGTAAATAGTAGTGAGAATAATAGTAATGTTATAAATTTGAGAAGAAGTGTAGTGCATAAAGGAAGTATGCCTGTTAATGATCAGGAGAGCAGCTCTGACACAAGCACACAAAGTTTTGATGAAAGTAGTTGTCTGAGTGAAAATATGTCTATGGAAAAAGTGTATGGAATTGTAATGGGGGGTGAAGGGGAAGGTAGTGAGGAAAATCAAAGTAACATGGGGGGTAATAATGAGTTCATTAAGTTAGTATTAGAACAGTTGGCCAAATTGAGTGATCAAGGGAATAATTTGAGTAGTAAAATTAGTTATCAGGGGAAGGAATTAAGTGATAAAATTGAGAGTCAACAGAAGGAGGTGCATAGTTCTGGCAATATGCTTACAGAGAAAATGGAAGAGAAATTTTCAAGTATTAGCAGAGAATTGCAGAGTATTAAGGTTAATACAGAAAGGAGGTTACAGAGGTTCGATTCCTTAAGTTCTGCTAGGAATAGTGACAGTCATTCCAATATCTGCCAGAATGGAATGACAGAGACAGAACGGTCCAGGAGAGTACCATCGGTACCCTGACCAAAACAGTCGAGGTGGTGCCCAGTCTTGTTATTTATACTTATTTTAGTCACCATTTATTCATTTAATAATTTCAGTAGCTTGCAGATGTTACAATTGGTGCCAATAAAAGTACTCACATAAAGAAAGAAACATAATTTAAATATCACTCTAGCTCTTGAGAAAGCTATAATTTCTAATATAATGAGAAAAGGTGTTTGAGTTTTCTGTCATTTTATGTAAGCGAGCAAGCAAGCTGGAAAGAATCATTATCCATAATTCCTTCTGCGAGTTCATTTGTACTCTCGGAAAGATTCCCAAGTTTTTGAGTTGTCTTGAAGCTTTGGAACATGTTGTATGCAGCCTCTGAAATTTAAACACAGCTGACAAATGGCAGGATGGTATGTTCGAGGGGCATTCAATATATAATGCAACACATTTTATTTCTCAGCCAGTTTCGGTTTTTAAAAATTGGGCTTTTTTGGGGGACATCTTTGAATATTCCTGCTTTGTCTCGTAGAGTTCATTAATTTCTGATAGGTGGCAGTGCTATAACTAGCCTTCAAAGTTACATCTGTAATGGAGGTGTGTACCAAAGTGAGAGCAGTTATTGAGTTTCTTTTGGCGGTGGACCAAAGCATGGTGAGTCATTGGACGAGGCATGTTTCTTCATCATAACAAGGTCGAGCAAACCTGTTGCCTGCAAAGTTGGAACGTGCAGACACCCTTATTCGAGGTGATCGACGGATCACAGTCAAATACCTCGCTGCTGATATTGACGTCTCTGTTGGTAGGTGCTGACACACTTATCCACCAGTTGGAGTATTCAAAACTTTGTTCCTGCTGGGTTCCTCGACACTTAACAGAAGACTGTAAAGAGCAAAGAAGCAAAGAAGAAACAACTGTGTGGAATATCTTGCTGACTGTGACAATTTATTGTCAAACATTGTCACAGGCAATGAAATGTGGATTCATCACTTCATATTAGAAACAAAACAGCAATCCATGTAGTGGCGCCACACCAGCTCTCCCATGAAGAAAAAGTTCAAAATTGTACCCTCAGGTGGTAAAGTCATGGCTATGGTTTTCTGGGACTCTGAAGGGGTTATTCTGTTTGATGTGGTGAAATGGTCAACTCTGAAGTGTATTGTGCTACTCTAAGGAAAGTGAAGAAACAACTTCAGCATGTTCGTAGCCACAAAAATTCAAACAAACTTCTCCTCCACGACAACAGAAGAACTCACACAAGTCTGCGCACCCGACAGGAGCTCACAAAACTTCCTCATCCACTCTACTGCCCGGATCTCACGGCTTCTGACTTCCATCTGTTTGGCCCAATGAAGGATGTACTCCTCGGGAAGCATTACGTAGATGATGGGGAAATTATCGATGTAGCACGACGTTGGCTCCAACATTGACCAGTCGAGTGGTACCATGCAGGCATACAGACTCTTACATTACGGTGGCATAGGCCGTAGCATTGAACGGGGATTATGTTGAGAGATAGGGTATTATAGCAAAAGGATTGGGGAATAACATGGTGTATCTGAATCCTCAATAAAACCAACCTGCTTTCAGAAAAGAAATGTTTTACATTATATATTGAACTCCATTCCCTATGCTAACCTCCGTAAATTAAAAAAAAAAATTCACAAAATGAGTTTCAGGTTATCAGACAGATTTTACCTTGCAAAATACACAGGATTGCTCTCCAAGTTATACTAAGCCGTTTGCATGGAGCAACAAATTCCTGTATTTTCTTAATTGCTGAGCATTTTTATATCTTATTCATTTGTTGATCAGTGTAAAGGTTTAGCTGTATGTCTTCTTTTCATCCGCTTACTTAATAGCGCTACACATTTTCTTTCCTCTAAAACAGATGCGGGAAAAAATGTTCCATAAAGGGGAAACTGGTGGTAATCTAATTAAGAATGATATGCTGATGAAGCTAGAGAGAGAGCCTCTGATGTGCTACAGTGGCAAGGTAAGTTGGAATCATATCATTATTGTTAAAATGATTTCTCATTGTTGCTTAATGTATAGACCTACCGGTACTCTACTGGTGGTGGTGATTGCTGTTTTAATGTGGTAAAACAAAGCAATAGGATCATCAGTCCATTTTAACATTTATCATAGGAGGAAGTAGGTAAGTTCTGATCCTTAGGGGAATGAAAAGAAAGGGCCATGAAATTTATGAAGCTATGGAACACTCCATAGGCATTGCAAGCATAGTATCATTGTCTATTAGATCAGAAGAGAACAAGAGTTGAGTGGAAAGGGAGGTCAAGGAGGAAAGATGAAAGAGGGAAACCTGGCACAAGTAATAGGAAGAGCAATGCCAGCTTTAACTAAGTCCTGCGATAACACCACCATCTCACATTACGTTCCCCTGAGGTTGTAGGTACACTACCATTACTAGAAGACAAATCAAAACATCTCTTATTATTACAGCCTAACAGTTTCCTATTCATTTTACCTCATGCCTGAGTTATCGTGACCATCATAATTCAGCCAGTGAACTGATGAACCATACTCCCCATTCTTCTCTATCCAAATCCTTCATTGCGGTTACTCAGGAAGGAAGTCTGTAAAGTACCATTTACCATGTTAGTCTATCATACTGGAACTCGTCCTCATTGTCTGGTTCCTTGGACCTTGTCCTTAATAATAACTTTAACTTTAGAAGGCTACCTTCTTAGTGCATTGTATCTCTGAAATAACGTACAATCCCCTGAGAGACATTTCTTAACAACCCACTTTTATCTGTAGTTGATTCATAATTGATATGTTCATGTGATGATCCCAACAGTTATAAAGAAAGAAATTCTACATTGCATCAATGTGGACAGAAGAGAAAACTTTCTAGATGCATCTTTAGATTTGATATTTCTCAAATAGAGACAGGACTAACCCTGGGAATGTACACATCTGTTGAATAAGTGGAGTAAGCTGCATTCACCAAAGTGGGACTATGGAGTGGACCATCAGACTTCCTGTGACAAAATGCCTATAGTGTTTGTACAACAGAAGAGTGGGTGATTTATTTTAATGCAACCCCAACAGCAATTCAATGGGTACTGTGGATCCTCATCTAGGTATTTACATATATTTGTATTTGTGGCAGTTCCTTTTGGACCTTTTTTTTTTTTTTTTTTTTTGACCAGACAGATGTTCTTTTCTTTAGAAATATATATATAAAAAGAAGAGGATCTTGTTTTTTGGTCACATTATGAGGACACCCCAAACCAGATTACCAAGAAAAATTATAGAGAAACTCTGGAACCTGAAGCAACATGTAAGATGGATTAAGGAAATTAGAGAGGATATGGAAGAATGAGAAATAACTCTGGATGATTTGCAAAACAAAACAGAAAATTTAAACAACCTGAGAAACATAAAATTAAGATTTAAGTCAAAAATAGATAAACAATGTACAATGAAAAGGGTATTTACAGATGAAGAACAACAGAAAAGATCAGAATGAATGAAAAGCTACTGGGCAGTTTGGAAAGAAAATTTATTGAAGAAGATGATCAGAAAATTATTGACAGTGAGGCCATAAAAGAAGGAGAAGAAGAAGAAGTTTATGGGTTATGTTTGAAGTACAGTAGTGTTGAAGACAATGTTGCATTTGAGAAATTGATTTGAAGTAGTGGATGGTATGAGAGAAAGGCTCTTTCTTTCTTTCTTTCTTTCTTTCTTTCTTTCTTTGCTGTGGATTTGAGCTTTGCTAAGGGTGATCTAAAGGCTGTGAAGTTTGTAGGATATATATTCTAAGTTGTAGGGATTAATTAGGAGAGTCACAAAAGAGATGCCCATTTTCCTTAATTATAGGTGGGATTCATACAACCTCTCAGACCAGTCGAACTAGGAACTACCCAACACATTATTCATACCAGAATTAAAGAACACAAGCATCACTGTCACTTGAACTATCCTGAGAAATCTGTCATGGCTAAACATGCACTCAACCATCTGTATACAGTATACCAACGAAGCGTGCAGTTTTATGTGGCTGTTCATATCAAAATCATGTGACTTTTCATTTTTAAAATTCCACATGCGTTTGCCAGTATTCGAACCATGGCTGCATAAATGAGAAGCCAGTGAGATTGCCACTTGGCTATCACACCCCACTTGTGAAGAAGGAAGCCTGCACATAAACAGAGTCCGTATCCCAGTACACAGAAACAGGCAACAACTCATTAGCAGTATCACTTCTCTAGAAATATGGACTACCCAGTTAATTTTTTTTATACGGTATTTCTATTTTACAATTTGCTTTACATCGCACCAATACAGATAGGTCTTATGGCAATGATGGGATAGGAAAGGGCTAGGAGTGGGAAGGAAGTTTTTTTTTTTGCTAGTTGTTTTACGTCGCACCGACACAGATAGGTTTTACGGCGACGATGGGACAGGAAAGGGCTAGGAGTGGGAAGGAAGTGGCCGTGGCCTTAATTAAGGTACATCCCCAGCATTTGCCTGGTGTGAAAATGGAAAACCATGGAAAACCATTTTCAGGGCTGCCGACAGTGGGGTTCGAACCTACTATCTCCCGAATACTGGATACTGGCCGCACTTAAGCGACTGCAGCTATCGAGCTCGGTGGGAAGGAAGTGGCTATGGCCGTTATTAAGATACCGCCCCATCATTTGCCTGGTGTGAAAATGGTAAACCATCTTCAGGGCTGCCAACTATTTCCTGAATGGGAACCCATAGCTGCATGACCTTAACCGCATGGCCAACTTGTTCAGTACTTCCCTGTTAACATTTACATATCCATCAATATAAGATCTGACCAATTTCATCCAATCACTAGTCTTAGGGTGTGCTGTAGAGCAAGTGTAATATCAGTACTAGTCAAACACAGAGTGGAAAAAAAAACAAAAAAAAAGCTGCAAATCAACTCACACCATCTAAATAAATGGACATCTGTACTACACTTGTACATTAAGATCAGGCCATGCATACAGCTATTGACTTGAGATGAAAATATGTAAAAATCAAATGGGCACATAGTCAACTCTAGTATTGCCATTTAAAAGTAATACAGGTACTTGACTATTCGAGAATGCCTTCTTTATTTCTAGGATAACCGAGTAGTTTTAACCCGCTTTATTTCTCAAATTGTGTTGTCTGAGACCTAGACCAGTCCTAAGTTTATGACAGAGCTAGGGCTCATACTCAGACCAACTGAGTGACAAGCTTCTATGCTACTCCTATATCATTCTGGTATACAAAGTTAGAAAGAATAATATTACTTTGAACTTGTTAATATATATCAAGAAATAGTGCAGTCCAGAGGTGCTCAGCTAGGCTAGCCCAATGCGGCTGGGCTGCTGTGACGTAAATGCGGGCAGTTTATGCAGCAAGTATACGTCACTGTGAGGCGAGAGAATGAATGCACTTTGCAGGAAGGGAATGGTAACATTTGATTGTCATTATGAAGCTCTCCTCCATTACTCAGCCATCATCATCATTGTTCAGTTCCAGTTTCCTAAGTACTGTTAATAAGCCTCTTCCACTTCTTCCTGTCCATATACAACTTGTCAGGGAGAACATCATCCACTGTCCATTCTCTGGTAACTAGATCAACCTTGATCATGTCCATCCATTGAGTTTTAGGTCTTCCTGCAGGTCTTTTCCCCTCCACCTGTCTTTCCAAATATATTCTGGCTGTTCTTGTAAGATCCATCCTCATCACATGCCCGTACCACCATAGTCCGGATGTGCTGATTCTACCTAATAGGGATGTCTTTATTCCGGCTTCTTTCCTCACCACCTCATTTCTTAACTTCTCCATCGTGGTCTTCTGGATGGTGGATTTAAGAAATTTCATCTCTGATGCTTGCAGTCTTGCTGAATCTCTTTTTGTGAGGGTGCACGCTTCAATACCATAGGTCAATATTGGTATGGAATAGCTGTTAAACATCATCAATTCGGCCGGTTTTGGAATCATGTCATCCCATAAAAGTGTCCTTACTTTTTGGTAGAATTCTGATTCAATGTAATAGAATTCTGATTCCTTTTGCACTTTGTTTGTAATTTACTTTCTGACCAAATTATGACTGGAGATTACACTTCCAAGGTAAGGAAAACTATCCTCACACTCTAGTTAGTGGTCTCCTAGTTTTACACTTGCTGGATGCCCTTCTCTGTTGACTGCCATCGCCACTGACTTGGTCTTGCTGATGTTGAGGTTATATTCCTGGAACTGGGATTTCCATACGTAAAATCTGGTCTCTACTTCCTGTTCTGTTTCACCCCCAAATCATATCATCAGCAAAGGCCATTGCATTCAGTTCACCTAACTTTTCCTCGATGTTCTTCATTATATTGTCCATAACAGAGATGAACAGTAGTAGGGATAGTGCAGTTCCTTGCTGAACTCCACTCTTGGTCTCAATCCATGATGATCAATCTTCCCTGATTTGTACACAGCTAGTATACTCTTTGTAATCTGAATTTTCCTTACCAGTCCTTCAGAACAATTTATTTTCTTCAGGCATTCCCAGATCTTATCTCTTATAGCACTATCATGGGCCAGGAATACAATGTCCAGGTTTTTGCCTTTCTCCCAATACTTTTGCATCAGCATGCAGGTGCTAAAAATTAGATCCATTGTTGATCTGATACTTCTGAATCCATATTGCTCCTCCTCTAACTGTGGTTCATTGATGGTTCTCAATCTCCATTCTATAATCTTCTCTAGAATTTTTAGCCATGAGACAGCAGTGTTATTCCTCTATAGTTGGTGGGGTTTCCATCTGCTGCCTTTCTTAAACAGGGGAATTATAATGCCCTTGCTCCAATCTGCAGGTATTTTGTTGTCTGTCCATATGGCATTTAGTACTCTGTGCAGCCATTGTATACCCTGGATGCCTGCTGCCTTTATCATGTCCACATTCACTTCATCTGCACCTGAAGATTTTCCTTTAGGCATAGATTTTAAGGCTGTCTCAGTTTCTGTCCAGGTGATGTGAGGTTCCTCATTGTAGGCTTGGATTTCCGCTTCTGTATTTTGTTCTAGAACTGCTCTATTCAGTATGTGGTTGAAACTATTCTTCAGGACTTCTCTCATGTCACTTTCTGTCCTAACCAGATTTCTATTTTCATCTTCAAGTGTCTTTATGGTATTCATTGGTTTACTTTTATCTCTGATAACACTATACAGTAGTTTCTTATTGCCTCTCCTGTCTTCCTCCAGTTTCTGAGCGAATACATTCCATGCCTTTGTCTTTTCTTATGTAACTGTTCTTTTAACATCCAGTTTCTTGTTTTGGTATAATTGTTCGAGGTTTCTGATCTTTGCCTCGTCTCTAGTGAGATCTGGTTTATTTTTCTCCCAATCGCTTTCTTTCTGAAAGAGATTTCTTACCCTGATTGCTGCTCTCACTCTTTCATTCCACCATAGTGTTTCCTTCTCCCTTGTATTCATACTTGTCTTTCCACAAACTTCTGTTACTTCCTTAACCAATGTGTCCCTTAGTCTTGTCCATTCTGCCTCTCCATTTTTCTTTTCATCTCTTGGTTACAGGATATTTATTCAGTTCTGATACTCAGTTCTCTCATCTGTTTTCTGGAGTTCCCATACTTCGATTTTTGGCATTTTCCTGTTCTGTACTTTTGGCGCATAGAAGTTTCTCAGGTCCGCTACTAATAGACGGTGCTCACTGTCAAGACTCTTGCTGGATATTACTCTGATATCTGGTACCATTCTGCTCCTTTCTTCATCTGAGATGACATAATCAATTATGGTCTTTTGTAGTCCATCCCAACTGTATTGTGTTATCTTATGGCTCTGTCTCTTCTTGAACCAACCATTTTTCACCATCAACCCATTCCTCATACAGAAATCAAGGAAATGTTCACCTTCTATATTTCTTCCACCATATCCATTACGCAGTGAAATGCTGAATGTGGGTCTTTCATTTAAGGAAAAAATGCTATTATTGCAAGAAATTTGACTTTTTCAAGATATTGTTTGATTTATACTGCGCTCGATGTAAACAGTCTGTTTTATTTTCTTATATTTATACATACAAAGAAAACTAACACTTTATCATTTTTGTTTAACAATTTACAAAGGTACAGTACATGGTTTCAGCATACAAGCTACAATTTACAATTCCTTGGATGGGAATGACAGTATTTTCACTTCTTAGAAGTAATATTCCTGTTATTCGTTCAGCAAAAAGTAATATATTTATTTAATAATTCAACAAGTTTACTACTTAATTTTGCACAGTGTTGTTGTATTGTTTGAATTTCCCTGTTTACTGAATTAGAAAATAATATTTAAAACTTTTTTTTTTTTTTTTTGCTAGGGGCTTTACGTCGCACCGACACAGATAGGTCGTATGGCGACGATGGGATAGGATAGGCCTAGGAGTTGGAAGGAAGCGGCCATGGCCTTAATTAAGGTACAGCCCCAGCATTTGCCTGGTGTGAAAATGGGAAACCACGGAAAACCATTTTTAGGGCTGCCGACAGTGGGATTCGAACCTACTATCTCCCGGATGCAAGCTTACAGCCCCGCGCCTCTACGAGCACGGCCAACTCGCCCGGTATTTAAAACTTATCAGGCATCCGATGATAATAGCTAGCCTCTAAATGGTGAGGGAGTTTAATGTCGATTGGGGGCATAGATATTTACTGTCCAAGATTAAAGTACAACAATGTAAATGTATCTACCAAATAGACATACAGTATGTCTTCAAATAAATAACCTAACTGATGTTATTCCCGGTAAGCATGATTGGATTGTTGTTGAGTTTAGCAGATAATTTAAACCCAAGCAACCACAAGCCACAGCTTATCCACCTTAACTCTGTGTTATATTAGAAATGTTTCTAAAGCACCTCTTAAAATTTAATAGTAAAAATTGTAATTCATTACGTACATTACAAAAATATTTGAGGTTGTAGGCCTCTTTATTGTATCCGGTCAAAATATGTAAACTGCAGTGAACATAAATAACTTATTTCTTACAACGTAAATTGAAAATGACGTGGATTTCTGCCCTCTTTCTTTCGTTATTTTCTGCCTCCATTTCAAACTCGTGTATCGCTGCAATGTTCAAGAGTGATTGGTAGAACTTCGTCCAATCTTCACGGCTTGTGACGTAACCACAATGTCATTGTGGTTGAATAGCATATGCTCATCGCCTGCCAGCCCGCCCGCTTAATATGCTGAGCACCCGCGGGATGAAATGCCCAGCGTGAGCACCTCTGGTGTAGTCCCAGTGCCAGGCTTTGACAGGCACTAAAGTCAGTCTCCAAGTGGTAAGATTAAAACTACTTTGGACTGGGAAATTAGGTGAAAATGCATAGTAATGAACTGAAAAGACCTAACAATAAATACAGTAGTAAGGAGATCCAGGTCAGTGACGTAGCACAATGCTGTTGATATTGCTGGCAGTACATAATATTAGCTGCTAATGATAAAACTTATCCACAGAAGATCAATGGAAAGCTTGTCTTCGTATGGTGAAAAGATCATCTATCAGGGATTGGAGTTATTTTTCTCAAAATGTTCATCTTCAGAGTTCTTAAAATAATCAAAGCAGACATTTAACTTGGACTATGATTAGTGAATTGCAGTTCACTGCACTGATCAGAGAAGTTCACTCCATCTAAATCAAAAGCCTTTGGTGTGATAAATTACACAGGATACTCTTCAAAACTTGTTTGGAGCAAAGAAGTGCCAAGGAAAAGTAAAAAATAACGTACAAAATGTACTATGTACCCATACTGACTTATGCGGCTGAGACTTGGACTTTGAAGAGCAGGCAAGAGAGTAGAATTCAAGCCAGTGAGATGAAATTCCTAAGAAGTATGATAGAAAAGATATGGAAAGACAGAGTGAGAAATGAAGATGTTAGGAAGGTCAGCGAAGGATGTAAGTGAAGATAGCTCCCGGTTCTCTTGCGAAATAATCGGGAATAAATGTGGTGTAAACAAGAAGCGAGTGAAGAATGGTATCCAGTGTGAAAAGTGTTTAATTTGGTACCATTTTGAGTGTATATGTAGTGCTGGTTTTGCTAAAAATGAAGATACTTGGACTTGTGTTAGCTGTGGCGAGAGCAATTTGAATAGCGGTAGCAAACCTAGGCCTACAACGGTCAACGAATCGCTGGCGTCTCATTACTTGGAGGATGGAGGTAATGATAATGTACTTGTAATTCTCTCTTTATTGCAACAGGATTTACAAGCATTAAAAGCGAAGAATGAGATTTTAAAGGAAAAGGTACGTTTACTGGAATCGAAAGTACCGGTACCAGTAAACACTCAGAACACAGGTGGCTCCGAGAATTCTAGCGTGTGGTGTCAAGTTGCTTCAGATTCTAGGAGGAAAAGTGTACAGTTTAATAAGGACAACTTTGTAATTGACACCAAAAATAGATTTTCAGCCCTGAGGGAAGTAAGCGATACGCAAGGTATCTGTACGGGAAGCAGTCAAACGTATAGCGCAAAATCCGTTACGAGAAGCGGCGAAGTTAGGCCTAAAATCCCACACAGTGCACCGGCGAAAGTGTCGAACATTCTTATATTTGGTGATAGCCAGGTGAGGGGAATTGCGGAGAAAATGGTCAATGAAGATATTGCAGCATCGGCAGTCATCTATCCTGGGGCCCCAATGAAGAAGGTATTGGAAAACACGGAGCAGGCGGTAAGAAATCTCGTAAGTCGTGATGCAGTAGTAATCATCGGCGGGACGAACGACGTAGCTCACAACGACGCCAAGAATGTTATTTCTGAACTTAAATGTACACTAGGTAAGCTGACACACACTAACATCTTTGTAGTGAACGTGCCCCACAGGCATTATTTGATTAGAGACTCGTGTGTGAACATTGAAGTGGACAAAGTTAATACAGATATGGTTAAAATTTGTAAACATTTTCGTAATACACAGGTAATTGATAGCAGCAGTTTCAAGAGACACTGTTACACAAAGCATGGCCTTCATCTAAACAATTCAGGTAAACGAAAGATAGCAAATATTGTTCTAGATTTTATTAATCATAAGATATGTACTGTAAAAAAGGCCACTCCCTTGAGTTATAATACTGACCAGGAAAACTAGTAGAAAGAGCCAGCTGTACTTCAAGCTGGCTCAGCCAACTAGAAAATGAAACTCAGGAAATTAAGGAATTTCAAGTTACCCAATTGCAACAGTGAAGTTTAAGGGAGGAAGGGGGTCTGAGATTGCTCTTGGTAAACTGTCAGAGTGTAGTAAATAAACAATTAAAATTCAGTACATTGATGGAATCTTATGAGACTGATGTGGTGATAGGAGCGGAATCGTGGTTGAGAGAAGGGGTGGGTAATAGAGAAGTATTTCCAGAAGGGTACACAGTCTATCGTAGAGACCGAGGAGATAAAAAGGGAGGGGGGGTGTTTATTCTGGTGAAGGAAACATATTGTTCACATGAATGGTTTACCGATGAAAGGGATGAAATATTAGGGATAAAATTAATTTGTGATAATATGAAGGAGGTGGGAATTATAGGAACATACAGGCCTGGAAGAGAGGAAAGAGACATGGAAATATTTGAGAAAATAATAGATTATACTCATAAGAACAATAATAATGATGTGGTAATAATTGGGGGAGATCTAAACTTGCCTGAGGTTGAATGGAATGGAGCTACAAGTGAAGCCCATGAACAGAAACTGGCAAATAAATTTGGGAGGGAGGATTTACACAAGTAGTACAAGAACCGACTCGTCTCAATAACTTACTAGATGTATTCTTGGTTAAACCATGGGAAATTGTTGATAAAACTGAGGTAATTGAAGGAATAGGTGACCATAAGGCTGTAATAATGGATGTAGGACTGGTACCAAAAAGGCTTAATAAGAGGGTCACACAAGACAAGAAATTGTACAGAAAAACTAAAGTTGATAAATTTGGGACTTACCTTAAATCACAATTCAGTTGTTGGATAAGTGAAGGGAGTAATGTGGATACACTTTGGGCTAAATTCAAAGAAATCATTTGGGAAGGAGAGAAGAGATTTGTACCTGTTAAGAAGGTCATTTTGACCTCAGACCCTGTTTATTATGCTAGGGAAATAAGAAAATTAAAAAGAAAATGTAGAATAGTAAACAGGAAAATCAAAGAAGGTAGGGAGAGTAGAGAAAGTAGAACACAGCTAATGAGGGAACTGAATAGAGTGAAAAAGGAAGCAAAAGAGAATTATATGAATGGCATACTTCAAGAGGGTAATGACCACAAAGGGAAATGGAAAAAGCTGTATTCATATATCAGGAATCAAAAAGGAAAAGGAACCCAAATTCCTACAATGGTGGGAGAAGGGGGTGAACACTATTTAACAGATACTGAGAAAGCAAACCTCTTTAGTAGGGAATTTAGAGATTCAGTAGATGATTGTCAGGAGTTGGAAACCGAAACAGAAGTTACAGAGAAACAGACACAGAGGGAAACAAGAAGCTTCTCATTCACAAATGAAGATATTTTCAGAGAAATCCAACTGCTTCAGCAAGGAAAAGCAGCAGGAAGTGATCAAATTACTGGGGAGGTGATAAAGACAATGGGGTGGTACATAGTGCCTTATTTAAGATTTCTCCCCTACTATGTCATAAATAATAGTGTAATACCAAAGGAATGGAAGAAATCTATAATAATACCAATTTATAAAGGAAAGGGTGATAAAAGGAAACCAGAGAACTACAGACCAATCAGCCTGACCAGTATAGTTTGTAAAATACTGGAGAGTTTAATATCAAAGTACATCAGAGGGATATGTGATGATAAAAATTGGTTCATGAGGAGCCAGTATGGATTTAGAAAGAAATTTTCTTGTGAGGCACAACTGGTGGGATTTCAGCAGGACATATCAGATCAATTGGATTCAGGAGGCCAGTTAGATTTCATAGCCATAGATCTTTCCAAAGCCTTTGATAGAGTGGAACATGGAATATTATTAAAGAAATTGGAGGGAAGAGGATTGGACAAAAGGGTTACACGTTGGGTAAAAACATTTCTAAATTCAAGGGTTCAGAAAGTCAAAGTAGGAATTAACGTATCGCAGGAAGAGAAAGTTTGGAAGGGAATTGCACAGGGTAGTATAATCGGTCCGTTACTTTTCTTAATATACGTAAATGATTTAGGGAACAATATAACATCAAAAATATGATTGTATGCAGATGACATTATTGTTTATAGGGAAATTGAGGATTGTTCAGAATTACAAAGGGACCTTGAGAGTATCCAACAATGGGTTGAAGAGAATAACATGAAGGTTAATGGAGGCAAATCAACTGTTACAACATTTACAAACAGGAGTTTTAAAACTGAATTTGAATATACTTTGGATGAGGTAGTTATCCCAAAAGATGGCAAGTGCAAATACTTAGGTGTAAGATTTGAAAGTAATTTGCACTGGAAGGGTCATGTGGATGACATTGTTGGGAAAACATACAGATCGTTACATGTCATAATGAGGCTACTTAAAGGATGCAACAAAGAATTAAAAGAGAAAAGTTACTTAAGTATGGTTCGTCCATTATTGGAATATGCAAACAGTGTTTGGGATCCTCACCAAGAATACCTAATAAAAGAAATAGATAGTGTGCAGAGGAAAGCAGCAAGATTTGTAACAGGGGATTTCAGGAGAAAGAGTAGTGTGTCAGAAATGTTAAAGAAACTAGGGTGGGAAACTTTAACTAAGAGAAGGGAGAAAACTAGACTTATAGGTTTATATAGAGCCTATACAGGAGAAGCAGCATGGGGAGATATCCGTGAGAGGCTTCAGTTGGAAAATAATTATATCGGCAGGACTGACCACAAATATAAAATTAGAAGGAATTTTAGCAGAAGCGATTGGGGTAAATTTTCATTCATTGGGAAGGGTGTGAAGGAGTGGAACAGTTTACCAGGGGTAGTGTTTGATCCTTTTCCAAAATCTGTACAGATATTCAAGAAGAGAATAAACAGCAACAGAGAAAATAAATGAAGTGTTAGAGGGCATTCGACCAGTGCAGGTTACTGTAAATAAAAAAAATGTGTGTGAATAAATTCCATCCCCTGGTCTAAGGAGTTTGGACAGCCAAAGTAGGGGACTGCCTGTAGGGGTGAAGTACAGTGGGGACTTCGAGGGCCCTGGGACCGCTACGGTAGCTGTGAAGGCCCTTCAGGAACTCTGAAAAGTGGTGGCAAAAGGGGCTCTGGTTAAGACGCAGCAGGTCGTTATGCTACTTAGGATCCAAAACGGGTAAAAATAAATAAATAAATAAATGCAATGTAAATATTAATCTTATACCAGTTGTATAGTATCATTTGAAGTAATTCCACATACTGTATATCAGTTGACTATATTTGTAAGTAGTACAGGAGATATTATAAGTAGAATTTTGTAAACAATGTAAATTTATTAAGGATGAGCTGTGTGTTTAATAGAAAAAAAATTGTTTGCGTAAATTATATAATATTGTATTATAGGAAAATTTTATTCTCTTGTTAATTTAATATTTAGTGCTTGACAATAATGTATTTTAGTGTACCATTTGCCACCGAGGTAAACACCTCATTTGCAAATAAAGAGATTTTGATTTTTTTGATTTGAATTCCAAGACAGATGCTGGGGGCAAAGTGTGAGGGCAAGAGAACAAGGTATCCACCTTCCAACAGTGAAGAGCAGCATAAAAAGACAAAATTTAGGCTGGGACAAGTTCGTGGAAGAAGAATGGTGGAAGAAAAGGGGAAGATGGAGAAGTGCCATAAATACCCCGACATGGCAGGAGCTGGATAAGGGGAAATGATGATGATGATGATGATGATGATGATGATGACTCTTCAAAAATATGTATTGAATTACAATACAAATATCATCTTGAATGGTTTATCTCTCCAAAAGAGATGCAAAGTGGAAAGGACATATGTAATCAGCTTGGTGACTCGTTCTTCATTCGCTGATCATGGTGCAAGTTAAGAGCTACCCAACTTCCTTATTAGTCCCAGACTGTTACACGGTTTCACATCATGTGTATTTTGTAGCAATTTGTAAACTGAGATTATTTCTAAGAAAATGTTTGGACTTCATTCTACAGCACTAGTATATATAGAACTTCAGCTAGAAAACAAATTTTTGACTCTATCTAATTCAATAGGAAAACATTGCAAAACAACATTTTATTGCAGTCAGAAGCTAAACTTCAGCCAGTAACATCAGTTCAGAAGTTAATCCTAATTTAAAAACTGATATAGACTTATTGTTTGATGAAGTGGTGTCGAGAGAGAGAAAATCCACAAGGGATTGCAGCCCTGGAACAAGGGGAACCATACGGTAAAAGCATCAAAGTGATAGTAATGTACTTAATGCCATTCCAATTTTCACACTATTTATCTTAGGATAAAAAGAGCTTATATTTTTTTAAATTCTGAAATTCACCTGTTGTGCAGCTATCCCCAATGGGAATATTTTATTTCTCTTTGCATATACTGTTTACTGTTGACAATAAAATATGTAAAACATCTAAAGTATTTTTAAAAAACAAATCAGGAATACCAAAATGAAGGAAGAAATTAACTGAAAATTTTGTGTTACTTAAAAATCTGATAAATTGGATGAATTGAAACTCTTGGAAGTATAACGGAAATGTGCCAGTATTTTCAGTTTCCTCAAAGACTGTGATGTTAATACTCCTATTCTCCTCAAAATTGTGGAATATATATTGTATTTGCTTGGAACATCATCATATGTTGAAAGATTCTTCTCGTGAAGAACTTTTCAAGAACGGAAAGACGCAACATTATGATGGAAAGTGTGAAATCTTTGCTAAAAATTAAATTTAACTGTGACTACTGTTGCAATAAAGTAACTAAACTCACGTCCTCACACCGAGGTGTTTCAGCTCTTTTCAGACACACCCAAATGGCGATGAGCTGCATATAGCATTTTAACCACATACCAGCTCTTCTGCAATTTCTAAATTTCTGGCAATACCGAGAATCAACACCGGGCATCTGAAGAGAGCAACTAATAGTGCTAACTATTATGCAACACAGACAGATGCTGTTGCAGTGACTTTTTTGAACATTTCTAAGATAAACTTTACTGAAATGTTGAAATTGTCCTTTTTTTCTCTCCCTCAGAAACATGGTAGCTCTTTGCAAGTTAAGTCCACAGCATTCAAAAACAATTGAGAGGGATAGACAAGTAACACATTTGCTAGCTTCTCACCAAGGTGAATGCAGTTTGAATCTTGGCCAATGTATGTGCGAATTTTGAAATGAAAAATCACGTCCCTGTGGTTTGGATTCCTTGTAAAATTGGGGGTCCCATAGCTTTGGTCACAGTACAGAGAGTTTGGTAAAACCACAAATTTGCGTGTGTTTCTCAAAACAAAAGAGGGGGACTATGATCACTTGGCTCATGTTAAGTCACTCTATTTATATTCTTTGTCTCCTAAAAAAGTAAGTTTTTGACTTCAATGCAAATTAAAGAAGGGAGACAACAGTATGTAAGTAACAGGAAGATGTATGTTTAAATGAGCCAGATTAACTTAACTATAGAGGTAGTTTATTTACTGTGGAAGGTTTTTCTCTTTTTTTTGAATGTCTATGACTGTATAGTTTGTGGATATGTACAGAATATATGCAAGGATTCTTGAGGAGAAAAGGATGAAACATTTCACCAGGTTCTCACTAACACAAGAAAGTTTTAAAACAATACATCATGCCCCAATGATTTCTATTCCATGCAATATTGCAAGTCAAGTAGCTAAAATACTAGAACTACACAAGGTCATTGGCTTTTTTGTAACAAAACGTTTAAGGAATTTATAACACGATTACCACACAGAATACTCTAAATTAAATTATATTTTTCTTTAGCATATATGGCTTTACAGATACAATACACAGGTACATGATTTTGGAAAACATATTACATCTTTATGTCTAGTTTGCTTATAAAACTTTTTTTTTTTTTTTTTTGCTATTTTGCTTTACGTCGCACCGGCACAGATAGGTCTTATGGCGACGGTAGGACAGGAAAGGCCTAGGAATGGGAAGGAAGCAGCCGTGGCCTTAATTAAGGTACAGCCCCAGCATTTGCCTGGTGTGAAAATGGGAAACCACGGAAAACCATCTTCAGGGCTGCCGACAGTGGGATTCGAACCCACTATCTCCCGGATGCGAGCTCATTGCTGCACGCCTCTAACCGCACGGCCAACTCGCCTGGTGCTTATAAAACTAATTGTCACTGGAAACACATGAGCAAAATCACTGTTGTTGCCATTGTACTTTCTTTTTGGACACTCAGTGATAATATATTGGATGGTCTGGTTAGAGGCACCACAATCGCAGTTAGGTGTAGAATTTCTTTTCCATTTGAACAAGTTTTCCAAGGAAGCTCAAATCCAGGTGGCACTGACGAACCTATGCATGGCAGATTTGACTCTGGCCTAGTATCTTGTCTTCCACGCCATTCTTTAGTTATATTGAAGTTTGTATTCTTCAATTCTATTGCAGTTCTTATTGATGTATTTAGAGACCTTAGATGATTCAGATGGTCGTCAGTGATGTCGCCATGTATTGGTAATTGGGCATTATTAATTACTTTCTTACCGAGCTCGATAGCTGCAGTCACTTAAGTGCGGTCAGTATCCAGTAATCGGGAGATAGTGGGTTCGAGCCCCACTGTCGGCAGCCCTGAAGATGGTTTTCCATGGTTTCCCATTTTCACACCAGGCAAATGCCGGGGCTGTACCTTAATTAAGGCCACGGCCGCTTCCTTCCACTTCCTAGACTTTTCCTATCCCATCATCGCCATAAGACATATCTGTGTCGGTGCGACGTTAAGTAAAATAGCAAAAAAAAAAAATTTACTTTCTTGAACTTCCTGAGGAGAGCATTTTTATGTCGAAGATCTGTTGGGGAGATATGGCTGAGGATAGGTAGACGATATGTGGGGGTAGACCTTATTGTGCCGGTGATGAGATGCATCGTGGTGTTGAGCTGCATATCTATGCGGGTGGTGTGTGGGCTATTCAACCAAATAGGAGCACAGTACTCGGCAGCCAAAAACACAAGTCCTAAAGCTGTGCATCGAAGTGACATTACTATTGAACCCCAAGTTGTACCACATAACTTTTGGATTACATTGTTGCAAGTTCTTACTTTGGATTGTATGTTACAAAGGTGTTGTCTAAAAGAGAGTGTTCTATCTAAGGTGACTCCTATATATTTAGGAAATCTATTATATCTCAGGAATTGATTTCCAATTTACACCTGCAATGGTGTATTAGCCATCTTGCTGTTTAGACATATTAAATTATAACTAGCATATCTATATATTCTAAAGTTTCAATTAAACTCTAAAGTAATTGTGGGAGTAATTGCACATAGTTAGTAACAGAGTAACATGGAACAGAATGTCTGGCTCCATGGCTATATGGTTAGCGTTCTAGCCTTTGGTCAGAGGGGTCCCGGGTTCGATTCCTGGTAGGGTCCAGAATTTTAACCATCATTGGTTAATTTTGCCGGCTCGAGGGCTGGGTGTATGTGTTGTCATCATCATTTCATCCTCATTTCATCCTCATAACGACGCGCAGGTCACCTACGGACGTCAAATCAGAAGACCTGCACCTGGCGAGCCGAACATGTCTTCTGAGACTCCCGGCACTAAAAGCCATACGCCATTTAATTTCATGGAACGGAATTTGGGAGATGATGGTTATAATAATGTTATTGGTTTTATGTCCCACTAACTGCTTTTCAGAGATACTGAGGTGCCAGAATTTTGTCCCTCATGAGATAATTTTCATGGCAATAAATCTACCAACACGGGGCTGATGTATTTGAGCACCTTCAAATATCCCTGGATTGAGCCAGGATCGAACCTGCCTACTTCGGCTCAGAAAAACCTAAATGTGTTAGTGCAACATTTGAAGTTCAATTAATAATTATTAAATATCTTGAAGTGACTTTATTGCATTATGCTATGAATATATATCTTTTCTGCAAAGGAAGACCATTTGAATAATGATGCAAGAGAAAATGATGAGAAGCAGAATGTTGTGATTAAGGAACTAGAAGAAGAACAGAGGGTTCTGCTCCACCATCTTCAAATGGCATTAGCTCGAGGGGATGCGGAGTCCATAGCAAGGGCCATTGCAGAGAAAAAAATTGCCAGTCTGACAAGAGAACTTGAAGAAAGACAACTGGAAACAGTTAGCTATGCTGAGAAGTTGGCAAGGAAAGAGATGGCTCTTGTCACAGTAAGTATTTGTATTACAAATTAATTTATTCTATAATAAGGCCAACTGAAGTGAGAATTTTTTCCAAAAAAATATATTTTCACTAGATCAGTATCCCACACAATTTCTTTCACAAAACCTCTGAGTTAATATGAAATCCAAAATAGGTATATTTGATTAATTTTGCACTTTCAGAGGTCAAAATGTTATTTTTATGACAGTATACAGAGTTTTAAAGTGTGGTTGTAAAATGAGGCCAACATTTTGCTAAACTCTTTTTGAAAATAAATTAAAATTGTCTTCATACTTATAACCTTTAATGTGTAAATTTCTCAAGAATCTGATTGTACAACTGAGCATTTCCTGAGAAAAAACAAGCTTCTTTAAATATTCTGAGCCCATTCTCCACATGACTGAACTGTCTTATATACAACATACATGTTGGACTTTTTTCACCTAAGTGTGTATGTAGCTTTAGGGCCCCATTAGCATAGTTTTCTGCCTGATATTTATAATGATAAGAATGTAGCAGCATGCAAGAGGGGATCCTTTCGCATATACTGGTACAACTCCACAATTTTTGATGTGTGGTGAGCATGAATGAAGAGAGATTGTTGGATCTAAACTCCTTCAATCAGGTATAACTACCTCTTGCTGAGTTAGTGCATATAAGTAGTAATAGCACAAATTTTACCACCCACCAAAAGTCTGAAAAAAAGAATTGAAAATAGTTCTTTTCTGCACAAACGCTTGTAATATTCCCTCAATACCAAGAAGTTCAGTGCATGTGATAGATAGCAATCACAGTTCTACGGATATAAAAATTTATTGCTAGAATTTATTTTAGATGAAGTTATAAGATTCATCTAAATTTTTTAAGCCTATTGACAGTTTGGGTAATTTCTATTATGTCCTTTTAATTTTTATAGTTTGTAGATTCTAAATTTTAAATATAGTCATTAACTACATCTTCTTCTTTTCTTCTTCTTCTTCTTCTTCTTCTTCTTCTTCTTTTTCTTCTGCCTAGCATTTTCCCTCTGGTGCAGGATCCGCTGTTTTAATCTTAGCTCACTATTTTGCACGATCTCGGACATCATGTAATCTTAAGCTGAGAGAGAGTCTTTACATCAGCATTTACTGTGCAATGCCAGTGCTGCTTTGGACATCCATGTGGACGTTGCCCAGTAATTTCAAAGGAATGGGTGAAATTGGAAACTGTTCCAGGTGCAGCAGGTGGAGTCCTTTTTCCTGTACCGTCTCAGTGATGGGTGCAATGTCCACTTGCAGACAAATGGTGTCGTTTTTGACATCAAGCAGGAGTAGGACCAATGTAGCATACACATTTCCATGTTGCATAGTTGGCACTCTGTATCTTTGTCAGCTGGTCGACATTCAACACTGTATAAAGCAACAGGACGAACCACCATACAGTATATTTTGGACTTCAGATGTAGTGGCATCCTTCTGTCATAGAGTACGCCTGTGACTCTCCTCCATTTCATCCATGTTGCCTTTATCCTACTTCGCACTCCATCACATATCCCACCATCAGTCTGTAGGCGAGATCCTAGATACCTGAAGCTTTTTTTTTTTTAGGTTCCTCTATCAACTTGGATAGAGCCGTTGCTTGGGATGGTTTCCAGGTGTTTGGTCTTCTTTTTGTTCAATCTAAGACTCTATTGCGAGAGACAACCGTTCCAGTCTTTAACTTGATGCTGCAATCCTCTTCTGGTGGTATCAGCAATTGAGACATCATCTGCGTATAAGAGAGTCCAAGGGACACTTTTTTGCAGGTCCCGTGTGATTGTGTCTGTGACTAGGACAAAGAGCAATATGAGCAGAGTGCAGAACCTTGGTGTACACTGACTTTCACTGGGGAGCTCTCTGAGATGCCAACAGCACAACGTACATGACTTGTGTTGTTCGTGTATAGCATCTTGATCCAATTGATTAACATTTATTGTTATCATTTTGATCATAAGAAATCAAAGTGTCAGAATTATCTGCTTATTTACCTAGTGTTCAAATAAATTTTCAAATCACCTTCCTTTTAAAATCTTGGTGATGTGGATCACTGACTTAATGCACAATTTCCCTCAAGCAAATTTCAACTGCATTTATTTATTTATTTATTTATTTATTTATTTATTTATTTATTTATTTATTTATTTATTTGTTTGTTTGTTTGTTTGTTTGTTTATTTTGTATGGCATGTAGAGGGTACAAAGAAACTATATATATATATATATATAACTATATACACTTAGCACTATATACACGGTTGTGATGTATCCTGTATTTGTTGGGATATCTGCAAGAAAATTTCTTTGGGTCCAGCAGCCGATGTTGTTGCTTATTTAGCACCACCTGGGGGACACATGTAGGGCACTTTAAGGTTATACCTACTGAGCCATATCATGTACGCCTCAATTATTTACTTATAACACTGTGGAAATATTTTATTTTATGTATGTGCAAGGAGCTGGGAGTGAAGGCAGAAAGCCAGGAGAGCCGTGACGTAGGCGAGGCACACCCAATACTTTTCCATTACCAGTGAACTTTTTCAAGTTAAAATTGAACCGTTGGCTATGTATCCAGGCATGTAGACCCCACTCTACTATTCAAACTCAACTGATACTTGCTAGGGGAGAGGTAAAATTTGAACGCCGGGAACCCCAAGGTTCTTTGTGAATATCAAAGTCAGTTACACGCTATGTGTGCGTTCCAGAACTAATAATTTGCTTTGTGACTAGCAGTACTTTTAAAAGATAGACACCTCTATCGTGGTCTTTATAAAGTACTTTGAAATACCAAGTGTGGTCTGGTACCATTCAGATTCCATATATTCATTAATCTGAGAATAACAACTTGAGGCCAGCGAGTGAAATAGAAGTACAATTAACACTTTAATTAGCATATCCAGTCAGTAAGTGCTCATGAGTCGCAGATATCATGAGTGCGTTCCACATATTTTAGCTACAAAGGAGGACTAATGTTGATCGGGTATATGCCCTTAATCTAATGATGCACAAGTTGGGACCATTACTTGTGCATAGGCGAAGCAAATTATAGCCTATCATTAGGATCAATATTGTGTATTTGTGCACGGGAAGCGGTGAAGAGGGGCCCTTAATTCACAGCATACTTGCAGACGTTTTTAGGAACAAGGAGAAGACAACGATGGCTGTACGAGGACTCGAGACCAGGACCATTCAACCCTTGCTGTCATGATGGGCTAAAGCGATCATGACACAGCGGACATGTGATTCGTGGTGGATGGCTGATAGCTGCAAAAGTTAAGTCCTAATGTCTATATAAGCATGTTTTAGGGAATATTAATACACTGTATTTGGATTAATTTGAGTGTTTCAATGATTAAATGTCAGCCAGAGTGGAAATTGTTTTTGATTAATTTTATTTGATGTTAAATTTGGTCAAAGCTGATGTGCCTGTCTTCAGCCCATTTGAAGTGTACATATTTAGCTAGATGAGAAGAAAGGATATTGATAGGATAATGATAGATGGTTTTCTTTGCTTGATTATTTTGTTCTATTTTTTTTTACATCATTTATCATAGAGATATTTTGGGTAGAGTTCTTTTAAATATCAAACAGGCTATATGCCCACTGCATTGGATTAAATTCAGATAATTAGTAACAGGAATTAGCTAGGTTGTTTCTATGCATATGGCATGAATTTTTTCAGTAACTACAGGATGTGCAGTGAAAATATGTCCACCGTTGGGTCATAATAGGATCATTTATATTGGAAAGAAGGCAAGTTCAGGAATACCATGAGATCAAACCAAGGATATGCAATGTCAATGGCTTGAAATGCCAGAGGGATGATTTTGGGGCCAAATGTTTGTGATTAGGTGAGAAATGCTGTATTATTGCTGGGAGCTATGTTTGTATGTGCAGTAATTAGCCAGCTGATGAGTTGCTTAAGAAAGTAGCTGCTGAGCGGAAATGTATGAAAGAATTTGTTTCCTCGTTCACGAGAAATATTGCAGGCGGAAGGCCTGACCCGTTGTATAAGTTCCCCAGCATGTTGGCCTGTTTGACAGCCAAGTGCTAGTTCCCCTCATGTCAAGTGAAAGTGGATTTACGAGGTTCTATTATGTGTCCCCAGAGCTCTGCACATCCTTACCTGTTAGATAATGTTTTGCATTCCAAACAGCTAATCGATCTAACCACTTGGAGCGAGAGAGATGGACAACTGTGTCTGTTTGAGACACAAGCCTACAGAGCCTGCCAAAGTCAGGTTCAATCCCCAATATCTCTATTATTTTATATGCTTGTCTGTATGTGTTTTTATCCACAGGTTTTGTTCTATTTGTGTGTGTGTACCTGTTTGTTCTTATGTGTCTTGTGTTGTGTAAATTTGGGATTTTTAGCTCGATAGCTAATACGCTGGGAAGCCAGTTCTGTCTGGTCCAATTTGCATTTGAGTGCGGACTCATGCAGTAGAATCAGTGCTTTATTTTGGAGGGAATGTTTAGGAACTACCCTGCACCAGTGTGTTTTATTATTTGTATCCGAATATGTCGGAGTGTAAATATAGATAGTCAGTTATTTTTGTACTAGTGTATTAGTATTTCTGGAACATCATAGAGACGATTAAGATCGATGCCCTAGGACAAATGGACTTAGGAGCTTAGCTGACGCAGCTACACAATTTATTTATTTGTAACACAGATCAAATCTCCGTGTAATAGATTTTGTAACATTATTGTACAGGTTGTTGCCCGCTTTCTTTTGTCTGAATTTATTTTGTTGTAATTTATTTTATTGTCATGTGCAAGTCATATTTTTACAAACAATTCTGGGGTCAAGATTGCTAATTTCATGTTGGATTTCATTTTAGTATGAACCGTATTTATGTTTTGGACCAATAAATTCACTCTACCCCTTTACATATATGTCTCATTTCAAAATATGCCTATTTCCTGTCTGTATACTAATTAGTATAAGTTTATTTAGAGATTTTCTTACGCCCATTTTTCTAACATACCACACCACAGGGTATGGTGCACTACTGACGTAAAGCAACGATGACCCCCTCAACTGCAGTGATAACCACAGAACTCCAAACTTCCTCTTACTTGTACCAGGAACCTATCTTTCATTTTTCTGTATTACCTCTCTTGGTCAATGTTTGTTCTCTTCCCACCCTGATGGCTTTGAGGCTTTGGTATTTTTTCTTTCTTTTTTCACCTACAGGAGTAACCCTTTCTTTTGCCTCCACCTTCATTTTCTGAAGGCTAAGACCACTTTGTTTTTTTGTTTCTTTTTGTTCTGTGATTAGTGTTAACAGAGGATGATTAATCTACCCTTTAGACACTCAATGTTCAATTACTCTTTGAGATTTCAGAACGGAAAATGCAATACAAGAGAAAAGCAGAAGAGTTATCAAAGGAAAGAGACAACCTCGATCGTCAAATAAATATCATATTGAAAGGTAAGTGAATATTGAGTTATAAATGAAGAATTCTGGAAGAAAAGAGAAGGGATCAATAAAATTTTTGAGTAATTTTTATTTTTATTTATTATTATTAATTTTATTTTTCTGGAGATCAATTCTCTGATAGCTCAGAAGAAAAATTGTTATTCTTTATTTTGAAAATGAAAATTACTGGTGTAAAATGAAACAATAATCACTATCATAGAATAAACTTTGAGGAAATAAAAACACTATAGTTATGTATCCAGAATTAACTTCTTCAAAATATATCCAAGGAATATTTTCATGGAGACCAGCGTCTCTCCTCCCTTTCTTTAATACTTAGAGGAATATTTGTTTAAACACGTGGGTGTAAATGTGGTTTCTTGAAGATGGACTTGAGAGTTTTTCCTACATGAATATATACCTGGCTCTTGGGATTTTCACTGTGTAATATTCCATTCATTTGTGCATGTATTAACCCTAAACTGACCAAGGATGCATTGCTCCTGTTTTTGTACAGTTGGCCATTAAAAATCTATTAGTAAAATGTTAATTATTGTGTATTTTCTTTAATGCTATGTTCTCCAGACATGGTACTTGAGAGTACCATCGGTTCCTATGTAGGCTGGTTCATCGTGAGCACTTACATATATTACATGCTGAAAGGCTTTCTCCAAGATGTGACAATAAACTATATTTTTCAGTTTGCAGTTAATCTTCTTCAATAATACCGAGGACTGTATCAAAATTAATTCAGGAAAATTGAAATGCCTAATTAGTAAAATTTAATTAATTTGATACTACAGGAACATTTACAACGTTCAGTTTGTTGTATCCACAAAGACGCACACAAATGCTGTCAGTTGTGTACACTATTTATTTAAAAAATGTATTTACATCTTCCACACGCACACACTAATGAACTGCCATCTTGATAAACAAAACACTACTACGAAGAATAAAGAGGGACTGTAACAGTTACATGTCAACTACTAACCCAACAAAACCAATTCACATACTTGACTTCAAATATTTGGCTAACGCGACTTCCACACAAGTCTCATCAAAACAGCTTAACTCTCACTCACAAAACTGCCTATTTATATATGTTGCCCGGCTAGGCTTCTGGAAGAATATGACACAACATATTTTCTCGTAGATTCGAGAGTCACCAATAGCCTACTTACAAATGTAAGTAAGTTTCTACACAAATCTAGTTGCACATTGCATTGTTCTGGACTTATTACAGTGTGTTGCACAATGTTACATTGGATTATACATCATATATACAGTTAATAATAAATTATATACTATTAATTACGTGTTCTTATTAAATAAAGTTATGTATATATATAAAATCAGAGTTTTGTCTGTACACTGCTCAGAATTTGACAAGAATGGTATTTCTCTATCGGTCATGTCTACTGTAACAAGGAAATGCACTTTTTACTTTTCCATAATTTCTGGCTATCAGTATGTATTCATGTATGTACACGCATCATGAGAAAACGGCTGAAGAGAATTTCACAAAAATTGGTATGTAAAGTCGGGGAATGAGATTCTACAGTCTAGGCTATAAATAATTTTGTTCACGCTAAGTGAAATGGTAGTTTAGGGGAAGGCCTAAAATTCAATTCTCAAATATTTATATTATTAGTGGTCCTGTTGATAAATACTAATTGTATAGAATTAAATTTCTGATCATTTATGTCTTATCTTATGTACTGGCTGTAACACAGATATTCATGAATTTCAGTTTTTGTTCCCAAGTCCACCGCCGAGCCACGAGAAAATGGGTGAATAGAATTTAATGAAAATTGATATATAGATTCAGGGAAGAAGAAACTCTGGTCTAAGCTATAAACAATTTTATTGACCCTGGATGAAATGGTAGTTTAGGGGTAGGCGCCTAAAATTTAATTTTTAAGTACCTATGTTATTGGTCCTATAGAAAAGTACTACATAACAGAAGTTATAGAGAATACAACTTCCGATCATTTATGTTTTATTCAGTTTTACCGTACCGACTATGATAAGAGTGGTATTTCAGAGTGGGAAGAAAACTAAATGTGAAGGCCTACAATATCTAAAGCGCATAACATTGATCAACAATAACATTACATTGAGCATTGTTTGTTGTGATGTTCTTTGTATCTTATGCTGCTCTCAACTCCGATTGATAGATGGGATTACTGCTGCATACCGAGTATAACAGCCTGACTGAATATTGGCGGGAAATAGCTGGAGTGTTAGAAAACTTTTTTCTTTAGCGTGCCATTCCTCTAGTTCATACATTGTCTGATACAGCTGGTATGTAACACACTGGTTCATCATAGTATTCCAGCTATTTGATCCCTACTCTGACGCGCTGTTTTGAATTTGACAGAGGTTCACTTATGACCTGGTCTAGAATTACAATTTAGGCGTATTCCAAATTATAGCTCCACAATTCACTAAATAATTCAAAATTCAGCCCTGAAAAGAGCTGTTTCTCATGAAAAGCACCTTCCTCTTCACTTTTATTAAATTCTATATTATTTTATTTCAAATTAGCAGTGAAGAGGGGTTTTCTCCTCTGGCTTGGAGGAAAAATTTGCCTCCAAGTCAGATAGATTTTTCCGCCACCAGTGTAGTGAAATGAGATTTTCCAACTCATTGGGTACTCCAAGGAAAAAGATTATAAAAAGGGCCTAGATTTGCCCTAGGACTCTCCACTATTCACACATGCACACGCACGCGCGCGCGCGCACACACACACACCTCCCACCGATAAAAGACGAAGGGTGTTCACGGATCACGGCTGTCTGCGACTTCGTCATTCCAGCTCTGGAACTTTGGACTGTTAGATTGGCAGCGTAGTACTTTTTGTTAAAAGGGAGAAAATGCGTGGTTTTTCATTTCATCGAGTATTTCATATTGCTTTTAATCGCGCTATTCCTACCAACGTCATTGTAATGACCTACGTTCATTTCACTTGGGAAAACCACTAAGACAGTCTTTCTGAGGATGTAAAAAAGCAGGTGGGAAGTAAGTGTCTGCCATTATAATGAAAACTCCCCAGCCTGAATTGTGACTGATGGTAGACAAGTGGGCCTGCCATTAAAATGAAAATTCCCTAACTCAGTCTTCATATAAGAAAAGACGTTTGGTGACTTCCCCGTCACGTTTCTAGGATAATGTTAAGAGCTATGCAATGTAATACAATCTTGCTCACAAGGTGTACACTACCTAACCTAGAATTCTGTATACAATGTAGAATTCCGTAGCGAAGCACGGGTACATCAGCTTGTATTAATATATACAACAGATGTTTCATGACATAACCTTACAAATAATACGATCGTGATTTATACCAAATAAAGTCCAGACATAACTACGTAAATAAAAATAATACTAAATGGATGTAAACACACTTCATAGCCATACCTCACAAGTCATGATAATAATAATAATCATAAAAGTAAAATAAATATTTGTATTATTTAACCATGGACTAAAGAATATTGTTTCCAAGTTATATCAGTCTATTACACTTGCATTAAGTTTACAGTGTGAATTCTACATCATGATAGGTATTGAAATAATTCTTTTTTTTTTCATTACAGGAAAAATATGCCTTTGCTGGTGAGACTTAGTGCTTACAGTGCACTGTGTCTTCTGGTGTGGGCAGCTAGAACAAATTTGTTACTTTCATTGAACTGTCTCAGTCTCAACCTTGGCATTGACAATATGAAAGTGACTGAGGTATGAGCGATGTTAGTAATGCCATTCCGTTGGCAGCCAGTCCCTGATATAAATGGTGTGAAAATGTCGCTCATAAGGTTTGTTGGTGCATGCATTTCAGTGTACTTGGCAGACTGATATGTAACAGCAACAGGAAACTACCTCACTCTTCATTTCCCTAGTATGCCTCTTCAGTGATGCCTAGGCCATCTATGACAGCTGATGGCAGAGTTGTTGAGGATTAAACCAGCCTTTGGGCTGAATACTTAACATACACATCAACATGCATATAGGACCAATGTATATTGCAGTGGCCACATTTACTGTAGGGATGAGAATGTATCTGGTGGAAACCACAGAATTCACACCTAACCCTTACATCTATGAAAATAGGGCGGTGAATTTCCTTCTTTCATAGTCTGACATCTTTAGCGGCAGATTTTTCCCTCTTTTTGTTTTTGTTGCTTTTTTAGTTGTCTTTCAGCACTAGACTTTGTTTTTTCTGGAAATAGTGCTAAGTTCTGTGGGCTATCACGGTAGACTTTGTGTCACTGAAAGTCAATAATCCAAGAGCAACATCCCACCAAAACTGAATCAGTGGAATTTTATCAAGCATTTCACAGAAGTCCCTGTTTACATTGATGAATGCTATTTGAAGTAGTCCCCAAATAGTGCATGCCACCATTTCTTACATCTTCAAACAAATTGGTCTCCCTGATCAATTCCACCCATATGGTAGTTACATAATCTAGGCCTACAACAATGGTTGGGCATGTTATATCTTTCCTTGTGCCGTTTTGCCATTGTTTTTTTTTTAAATAGTGGTAAGTTCTGTAGGGTATCATGGTAGTTACATACAATCACTCTCACCATGAGACATTTTCTTGTCATTTGCTATATTTTGGGGAATATATTTTAAGATAGATATGTTTCTGGGCTGAGGGTTTATCTGGAATTAGAGTCATTGATTTCCTGACACCACTGTAACCATGGCAACCAGTGATCATCATCAGTATATACTGAAAACGTACAGTGTCCTGTACAGCTCATTGAAATCATAGGTGCCTTTCTACCTTATTAAAATCACTTTAAAGGTCGCGCCATTGGCAGTAGTATGGGTGATGGCGATTGAGCAGCGTCTGGCCAGAACGGAACTCGCGAAAGAGCGCCTGGAAAACAAAGGGAAGGCTGAACAGGAGCCAAGCCCCCGCGAAAAGGCCCTCTCAACTTGCAGAGAGAGTTGGAGATATGACGCGATGCTGGAGTAGTCAAACACGCCCCAAGGGATTTTACCAGGGATCCAAACTAACAGAAGTAACTTCCGGTTTTTTATGCACGTTTCATGGCTGCCAACGTCGAATTTTGGCGCATAAAAATTATAAGATATTTTGATCCAGACATGGGAAAATTATGAGAGGCACACCAATGAATAGAGCTGAATTTTCTGCGTATCCCAGACTAAAAATATGGAATACTTTATTCAGGGGATGAAAGGAGGTCACCAGATGTCCAGCCGTGACATATCGCAAACACATGTGATCGAGAAACCGTCCCCCAAGCTAAGAGTCGCGCTCAAAATTGACTCCACCCCCAGATGACGCTCATGGAATAATTAAAAGCGGGAAGCAAATTACGTAAAAACTGCCGATCGTCGGGAGAGCACACTTGGTTCAAATAAGAGAGGAAAGAGTGGGTTACAATATGCACCATTTAAATGTTTTGAATTCCTGGGATGAAAGGAGCTGCTGTCCTTAATGAACCGTGAATTGTGTACGCTCATTGTTTTCCGGTGCGTAGACCATAAAAGCCGAGCTGACCCTCGCTGGACACAGTTCCTAGCGGGTCATTGAGAGGGAACATTGTGTCACGTTGTGCTCCAGTTTTACAGTCCGAACTCTACTGACCGCATGCTAAGACAGTGTTATTGTGTCCGTCGCGGCCGTGAAATACGAAGCCTTTGTGAAGTGTGGACGGGAAGCCAAGCGAGCCTAGGCGAATGTCTCTGTGCCGCATGTCATTAAATAAGCTGCGAGCATAATTTATAAACGAGTAGCGGGTTTCGGCTATATACAATGCTGGCCTAATTGAGTCCGTGATATTAGTAAATTGGTATCGCCCAAATTGCTACTCTAAGTCAGGGTGCTCAAGTGTCGTGAGCCACCCGATTCCTGCTGTGAACACGCTCGCTGTGATTAGAATGACCTGCTTTTTCGTGGTGTAAACTCTGTGTGTATGTCGCGGTAAACAGAGGACCGTGTGACGAGTGGTGAAGTTTTACACATTTGGATTACTCTGAGATTTCAGCTGTGAACGAGATATCCAGGATGTCAGACTTGTATAGACCAGGGCTGAAGGACAGCACGCCCGTTTCCAGCGCTGAGGTCATGCAGCAGTAAGCACTGCTATGGGTCTCCCGTGGAAAGAAAAACCACGGCCACCAAACAGATGAGTGATGTCAATATAAAATTTCTTAGCACGTTAATGTAGAACCGGTAGTAGGATGAGCTTTCCTCTGTAATACCTAAATGTTGTAAAATAATGCATGTCCTAATATGGAAATTTTATTGTTTCTGATCATGTTAACGTAAAATTCAAGGGAAACTAACTCCCCAGACAACCCATTTGTTTTCTTCTTAATGATTAGTTTATCGTGAGGGGTTATTCTTAGTGATATGTAGAATATCCTAGCAAGTAAGGTCGACAAGGATAGGAGAATATTTGAGTTCCAATATAGGTGGCTGGAACAATAATAAGTGAGCAGGGAAAACCATGTCCAAAGGTTGCTGGTTAATGTCCAAGGTGGCTAGCATATAGGCTGGGGAAAACTCATGGATCAATCAGGCGATGCATGCGTAACTTACACATATAATAATTGCATGCTGCAAGAAAGAAGAACTCCTGTCCGAGAGAGGTACGTAAATATGTTATTTAGGTATAATATTGAGGGACAGTTGGCGAGTTTCCTGTGATTCTTGATTATTTAACCAGAAATGTATGGAGTTTTTTTTTTGGTATGCAACCGGCTGAGATACAGGGAAGCCAGAGTCTTATGTATGGTAGAAATGTAAATATATGCATAACTTTGGGCGGTGAGCGAAGAAGATGAGGAGCGTGGAATTGAGGAATCATGAGAGTCCTATGCCCAAGGAAAGAAGATACGCGATATGGGACGTAATGAGAGGGCCGAATGCCCAGATAGTGTATGATGAGATGATTCAAAAGTAATGGTGCCCATAAGCGGCGCTCTACGAGGAAAATGAGACTGTATGGAATAAATGAGTATTTCTTGGGAATTTTGCGGTAAGATGAATAAACAAATGAAGTGGGCCATAGATATGTGTCTTCGAGAAAGGAGGGCTGGACGTTGTGAGGGAGAGATGAATCCGGCGTGGCCAATGAATAAGAAATGGTAGTATGAAGCGAATGACTGTCCCTTCCCTTTTTTTGTGAGTGTTCGCTTCTCGCCCTCGCAACAGAGCAGTCCCGCTGGGCTATTATAGTTAAGGCTTGAGGCTGTGGATCTCCCCTGTGATTGCTTGTTGTTTTTAAATGGTTCAGCTAAGACACTTCTGTCAATGATAATATCACGGTGATATAGATGGTAATTAATAAATGAGTAGGGATCTCCCCAATATCCGGTAATATGAGACCGTAGCTAGTGTAGGGATTTTTCAGGAATGTACCTCTCAGTCGGAGTCATCTGGTTCGAGCCCAGGTCAAGTGGGTTGAGGCAAAAGATACTGATAACCATGTTTTTCTTACAGGAATAGCCTCCTTCATGCATGAGGCGTATATATCTGTGTGTGTTTATTATTTAATGTGTATTTATTTTGAGTTCAAACAGAACCGATGTTCAATGTTGTATTGTCTTGGTGACAGATCAGGGAAGTCCGGGGATTTTAGCTAATGGTATGTGTGTTTATGTATTATGTAAATATATCTTTTAATATGGTAATCATGTAGTGCAGGAACCGGTTAGTTACGTGCTAAGAACAGGAAATACTATGTGTAGGGACATCAGCTCATCTCACGGTGTGATCGACAGAATATTTTTTAAAATGTCATGAATGGTTTGAACTAATGAGGGAAAGTTGAACGATAGCATTCGCAAAACCTCAATTATACCATTGTGCAGACGACGCCTATAGGCGAGTCGAATTTTAAAGTGTTAATTATTTTCTTTTCCTCCCATATGCAGCAAATTCATTGTATAGGGTTGTATCTATTTTTTTTAATGTCATATTTTGAATAAATTAGTCTTTGTAACTCCCCTTATATGATTCTTGTCATTTATAGCAGTGCTAAGCAGTATCCAGTAGACAGTTGAACCCAGAGAATCCTACTTTCAGATTACATAAGGCTTCATCTTAAGTATTAGAGGGGTTTTTTTCTTCGAACATACCACCCCCCAAGTGCTCGAGCTGCCGAGGCCAGCACAGAAAGTAGGAAGGGGAGCGGTTCGAAGCTCGTTAGGCAATTCGAACTGCTCTTCACTCTAGTCTCATCCGTGGGTGTTTACCCTGTTAGGTGGAGGCATTCTTATGCGCGGGTCATCCATTCGAGGCCCGGAAGGGTGTAATACTAGGTCAGTAGTGTCATCCATATGTTGCTATAAGAACATAAGCTCTGAGAGTATTTGAAATCACATCATCATTAAAATCTGGAGCCCAGTTCCAGTAATATTTTAATGAGCCCAATAACCTATTTATTGCAATTAAAGCATTTGATTCATTAGGAGTCATGGACAGATTTTTTACACTTCTGGGTTGCATATAAATTACTTTGATAAACTGTGTTATCTAGAGCTTTGCGTACGCCTTCTTCTTCACTCTAGCGTTTATTCCGCGTAATTGCAGGGTCCGCTTTTCTGCACTTTGCTTTCCATGTCTCCAATTTTTGATGTTAACTGGAGTAATGATCACCAAACACACGTCTTCCTGTAGTGCGTCAAGCCATCCCTTCCTTGGCCATCCCCGTGGTCGATCTAGTGCCACCTTTGCAACTGAGGTACTACTGCTCCACAGTACGTGACCATACCATCTTAGCTGAGTCTTTTGTATCATGTCTGTAATTGGAGCCACTCCAGATGCTGTTCTGACATCCTGGTTCCTTACAAGGTCCATTTTACTGAGTCCCAGAGGCCATCGAAGCATTATAATTTCCATGACATGGAGATGTTGCTCATGTTTTTTGGGACTGGCCAGCTTTCCATCCCGTATAATGCTACAGGAGGAAAGACCATTTTATAAATATTTGATTTTAACTACAGTGGGATCTTCTGGTCGAAAAGGACTTCTGTAACTTGGCACCACTTCATCCAGGCTGCGTTCACTCTGTTCCTTGTATCTTGGCAGTGTAATTTGTTATATTTAGAGCTTCACATACCATTTAAGATAAACATCACTAGCTGTTTCACAATGAGCAAACACAGCCATATTCACATAAGTTGGCAAATTATATTCAGGAATAAATGTGCTCTTAGATACCTTCTTCTATTTTCTACTTATCCCCCAAGATTGTCTTTCCTATGCCGTCCAGTATCATTAACCAAAACATTGGCAAAATCCTATTGGCAAGTGCTCACATCTTCAACTGTGCCATTTACGATCACTGATGCACCACTTTCATTTACAACCAGCTTAGAAGTGCTGCTAACAGACTTATTTCCTGACTCACTGTTTCTATTACTTGTCCGTCTTCAGCAGTTCTAGCACCAAACAAGTACCTAGTCAAAAGCATTGCGCTCACATTTATCAGCGAGGGTCAATATATGGCTTTCTTATTTTTCTTGCACAATATCAGTGTCACAGTTATTATCCAGGTCAATATCCCCTTCTAAACTTTGAAATAGTTCGTTACCACTCATGGCCAACTTGCTCGGTGATAGGAAGAACATGAAGAGAGGTCAGTTTGGAAGGAGGGAGAAATAGAAAGGAAAGGAAAATGACCATCTCCACAACCTCACACACTGCCATCCAGAGATAAACTGGCTATTTCATTAATCCCAGCTCCTCCCTATCTCTTGATGGAACTGGAAAGTAGATTATCTGTGACAGTGTGATGTAAAGCAAATAGTAAAAAAAAAAATTTGTGTTATGTATTCCTTTCAATGTTCGTATCTTTCTGCATATGAACTGATTTGCACTCGTTTGTTCCTTTCCATTAGTATTGATCCTTTGGGTTCCTTTTCTTCTTTTGTCTCTGTTCTGTGTTCCTATTCTTATACCACCTGTACTCGACTTTATCTATTTGTGTTCCTATTCTTATACCACCTGTATTTGACTTTATCTATTTGTCTCCTCCATTTTCCCAAGTTTATCCAGATTTCCTAAGTTTATCCAGGTTTCCTTTTATTCTACACTTCGTAAATCTGTCAAGATGGTCCCTCAATGATTACTGAAGCCAGAAACAAATTCATCGGTTGCTGAGAAGAAGTGGGTGTGGAGCAGCTGGGAAGAGAGCCAGTCTAATGGGGGATGGTAGTGTGTGAGGTTGTGGAGATCATCCTTTTGTGTTTTCTTTCTATGATGCAAGTGTAATGGACTAGAATAACTGGGAAACAATTCTCTAAGCCCATGGATAAATAGTGGAAATATCGAGCTCGATTAGTAGCTGTAATTATTATTATTATTATTATTATTATTATTATTATTATTATTATTATTATTATTATTATTATCTATTTAGTTATGTATGACAGGTTGTCAGTATGCACTTTATTTCGTATAAATCATAGTTGTATCATTTATTATTTGTGCGTTGTATGATCTGTCTTGTGGAACAAAATATGTGAGGTTATGTCACGGTACATCTGCTGTAGGCTTATGTATATTAATACGACTTTATTTAATGTAAGAACATGTAATTAATAGTATATGATTTATTATTACCTGTAAATATGATGTATAAATCCAATGTAATCTTGTGCAACACAGGGTAATAGTCCAGAACAATGCACCTTTGTTACTAGAGTCTTATAGAATGTTCTATCCATTTGTATGTAGATTATTGGAGACTAAAGAAGATATGAGAAAACACGTTGTGTGATACTTTTCTAAAAGCCTGGCCAGGTAAGGTATATAAAGAGACGGCCTTGGGTAGTAGAGTTGAGTTGTTAGTGAGGAGTTGTTAGTAAGTGTGTGAACTCATGTTATGAGTTTGTTGTGTTGGTAGCTGGTTGACATGCTAATGTGGCAGTCTTCTTCTTATTCTTCTTATTCTTCTTCTTCCTCTTCTTCTTCTTCGAGTCATTTCAAGATGGCAGTTCACTAGTGTGTATGTATAATATGTATATAATTCATAAATAAAACAGTGCACACAATTGACAGCATTTCCTGTGTGCGTCTTTTGCGACCTCGTGTACAGCACATGAAAATAATTTTCGGTAGTGAGTAAGAGTGTAAGTGGAAATCAGAATAAAATGAAAGTGATGCTGGAAAATATGTCTGTAAAACAACTTGAAGACGAACTTGCAAAACGAAACCTTCCAATGAACGGCAGTAAGAGAACATTGTAGACACAGCTACAAGAAGACTTCAGTACAAATGGTGAAGATCCCGAAAAGTTCTTCATTGAGGTGGAAGAACAATCGGACTCCTCATCGGAAGATGAGGTAAATATGACCACAATGTGTTCCAGCATAATGAGCATGATACAGACACTCAATTCCACCGTGACAAAACAGATTTCTGAACAAATTTTGAAAGTAAATGACAAAATTTCAGACGTTAATTCTGCCTTACAAAACAGATTTCTGAACAAATTTTGAAGGCTAATACAGTTTTAACCATACGAATATACTGAGTGTACACGCAGGTTTAAAAAGTAGAACAGTGCCTGAAACCAAAAAGTTTGAAACCATAGATGATAAAATTTTGCATTTCAATTCCCAAATTAGCGATGTCACCAATCAATTAACACAACAGATATCAGACATCAGGTCAAAACTGGGACAGGTTGAGCAGATCGATAGTAGGGTAAGCCAGCTGGAAGGGGATGCTCGAACCTCAAGGAGGAGGGGAAAATCCAGGTTTCTGGCATCAAACAACAGGTTGAGGGGAGAATTTCTACCATTGAGGGAAATTTTGGAAGCCGTGTCTCTGCCGTTGAGGGAAATTTTTGGAGCTGTATTTCTGCTGTTGAAGGAACATTAGAAAACCAGATTTCAGCCATCAAGGCAGATGTTCAGAATATGAGAGAGACCCCCCTTCACATAGTAGAAGATAGATTAAATCGAACAGATCCTATCACCACGCCTTCAACCCCCTCAAACCTGACCGACAATACAGGGCACCTAGACTTGAAGGTGATTAAAGAAATCCTTCTTGAATTCGACGGGAGACTGGAATAGAACCCGGCCAGATTCATCGAGGGATTGGTCAGTATACTAAGAAGGACTAATCTACGAGAGGACATCTTTGTTCAGCTCATCACACCACAATAAACGGGGCAAGCCACTACTTGGTGGAATACCTTGGAGGGCTTGAACTGAAACTGGACGGACTTCAAGAGGGAATTCCTCCCTTGCATGTTTCAATTCCAAAGCCTCTGACTGATGCACAACCCACCGGCATGAGAACTAGCGCATTCGACCTCCAGAATTACCAGCTCTTCAAGCGGCGGCATCCTGAAGGAAGTGAGAATGAAATCTTACCTGACATTGTACAGCTACTCCACGATAAGATTAGATCCCTAGTGAAGGTATCGCAACCAAGATCCTTTGGTGATCTGCGTAGAATCATTGCCCAGTTGGAAGAAGAATGCAAGAGTAAAGCCATGGAAGAGACCAGCTTGGTTTGGAAATGCTCCTAGTGTGGAAGAACGGGACACCTGAAGAACAAATGCCCAACTTCGGTGTCGGAAAACTAGGTCTAGCCCCTTCTGGATTGAGCGGGGATGGGACCGGGAACAGGAATGCACCTCATGACCTGACAGACAAGCAGCTTTGGTCAAGTAGGAAAGGGATTGGTCATATTGTGAGCAGAACATGCAAACCTCGCCCGACTATCATCTTGAAGATAGGCAATGACAAGTTTCCAGCCATACTCAACAGCAAAGCAAGCCACTCATTTGTAAATGGGACTGTTGCCATATTACTACTGCCTATGAATGCTCACCATCTCGGAAGGGTAGCGGGACCAGCGGACTGGGTAACCTTTTACATCCAAGGACAGACTAACCTAATCACTAAATGCATGGACCTGCCTATTGTAGTTAACATTGCAGTGATTCAGAACCTAACGCCTGACATTATGTTAGGTCATGACTTTTTGGTAGAATACAAGGTGATCCTGGACTGTGCAGCACATGAAGTCTTTTTGGGAAAAGACAGGCATCTGAGTGTTGCCTGGCACGATGGAAATCTCCAGACTTGCAATGATGTGGAAGTTGACGTAGACATGGAATATATCCAGTTAACGCATCTTCAACTAGCTGAAGAAGAGGAGCTGAGACACGCCTTAAAGGACTTTCCAGAAATCATCACCATTAAAATAGGATGATCTACCACTGTAACGCACATCATTAAATGCAGCACTTCCTCACCCATCAAGCAACGCCCATATCCAATCAACCCGGATAAGTACAACTTCGCCATTCAGAAGATTCAAGAGATGGAAGGGCAAGGTCTCGTCGAACCTGCTACATCCTGTTGGGCTTTGCCTCTTGCCTACTGAAGAAGGAAAAGAAGAAGAAAGGGCAGTATCAACTGTGTGCGAACTTCCTCAAGTTGAACGAGAACCCTGACCTGAAAGACTCGCTGAAACAAGTAAGTGGATCTAGGGTTTTCAGCACGCTGGATCTTAACTCCGGATACTGGCAAGTGGAGGTCGAGGAAAGTTCTAGACCACTGACCGCCTTAATGACACCGAGAGGATTGTACCAGTTTGCAGTAATGCCTTTTGGATTGAAGAATGCTCCCGCCACCTTCATGCGACTGATGGATAAGGTATTATCAGGATATGTTGGAGATTTTTGCCAAGTGTATCTCAACGACATTTTAATCCACAGCAAGAATTTTCATGAACACCTTGTTCATCGGAGGAAAGTACTGGAACGACTGAAGATTCATGGACCAGCAAGGAAGAGGCAGCATTCCAAGGCATTAAGGCTGTGATATGCAATGCTCCCGGTCTAGCGCATCCCGACCCTCAAAGAAAGATGTGCCTGCAGACGGACCCCAGTGACTCCAGCTTAGGAGCAGTGTTATTCCAGGAGAGGAGTGACAGCAGAAGGGACATAATTGAGTAAGCCAGCAAGAAGCTATCTCCCACTGAACAATGCTACTGCACTGCCGAGAAGGAAGCCTTAGCCGTGATGTGGGCCATGGGTAAATTCAGAGGCTACTTGGAGGGAAGGAAGTTCCAGCTCTATACCGATAACGCTGCTCTCAAATGGTTGAACTCAGTCTCTGGCTCAAAATCTAAATTGATGCGATGGACTCTGGTGATTGCGGAATTTGATTTTGATGTGTGTCACATCCCAGGACCAACAAACATTGTCGAGAGGGAGTTCCCACGAACACCTTATGACCATCAAGAAGAGACTTGATCTGGGAGTAATCAAACAGTGGCAGGAACAAGACAAGCCCTATCGGACCATGACGCAGTGGATTAGGAGATAGAACACCGATAGTCGACTCGTCCTGAGGGAATTCAAGGTGTGCTACAAGAATTTCTGGGTTGACGGAGGATCTTGATGTACAGGTGGCACCTCTCCAACATGCCTGCAGTAATGGTGATACCCAGACAGCACATGGCGGACATCCTCGAGAAGTTCCATGACAGCACTGAAGCCAGACATCCAGGAGGCGAAGAAATGTGTCAGTCTATCTGACGAAGATTCTTGTGCGTTAACTTGTGGAAAGACATCCTGGACTATGTGAAGGGGTGCTACATCTGTGCCCGCACCAAGGCGAGTAACGGGAAGGCAGATTCCAGCCAACGAGGAAGACGGCCACAATGCCCGTGGGAGGTCATAGCCCTGGACTTGATGGGTCCTTACCCTAGAACACCACAGGGTAAAACGGGACTCCTAGTAATCACCGACCTCTTTACAAGATGGATTGAGGCCTTTCCGATACTTGAACCCATAATACCAATATAATGGTCCGTTATTGGACATTATAAATTTTCCAGCTAACTCATTCTTGGTTGCCTGCGTGGTGTGCTAAGTCCCAACTGACGAGCCTAACTTAGCACACGAGGGCCTAAGTCCCAACTGACGAGCCTAACTTAGCACATGAGGGCGAAACGCAGGCAACCAAGAATGAGTTAGCTGGAAAATTTATAATGTCCAATAACGGACCATTATATTGGTATTATAAATTTACTCATTCAGGACAAGTATTTTAGGTTCCCTATGGGAATCAACATCTACATCATTTGATGGCCAAGCAGGCATCTATTTTTGGAAATGAGACATAGCTCTCACAGTGCATTGGCACTGCTGGTGGCTTCAAATAGCCTATGCAGTGGCCTCCACGGTATGCACTAGCCTTGCATCTTGGGTGGTGTGCTAAGTCCCAACTGACGAGCCTAACTTAGCACACGAGGGCGAAACGCAGGCAACCAAGAATGAGTTAGCTGGAAAATTTATAATGTCCAATAACGGACCATTATATTGGTATTATAAATTTACTCATTCAGGACAAGTATATTAGTTTCCCTATGGGAATCAACATCTACATCACTTGAACCCATGGTGGGACATATCACCAGCCTGCTGCAGGACAAGGTTTTCAGCCACTACGATTATCCATGGTTCATTCTGTCAGACGACAGGAGTCAGTTCATGTCGAGGAAGTGGTAGCAAATGATGACAGAATGGGGTGTGGAGCATTAGACCACCCCTATCTACAACCCAAGGGCCAATCCAATGGTACGATGGAATCAGGAGCTGAAAAGGATGCTATGGATCCACCTGATAGACAAAGAACATTGACTGTGGGTCCGTCAGATACCGCAGTCACTCTTTGCCCTGCGACGACGCATCAACCATGTCAGTGGCTATTACTCAGCAGAGCTGTTCCTTGGTCGACAGCCATACGGCACCGGGGATTGGGAGATTCATCCACAATCCACTTCTGGTCAAGATGATGCAGCTGTTTCCCTGGCAGAGTGGCAGCAGCAGCAGCGGCGGTAGCAGAACATCAGCGAGAAGCAAACTTTGGCTGAGAGGAGATCCCTTACCCAGGCCAATGCTCAAGATGTTGAAGAGACCCAGATCTTCCTACCAGGTCAACAAGTACTGCGACGTAACTACCCAGTAAGTAATAAGATTGGGTTGGTTTCACACAGGTATCGCACGTAAGTGGGTTGGTCCCATCGAGGTGGATAAATACCTGGGCCACAGGGTCTACTTACCAACCCTCCGGTCAAGGTCCATGCATCAGAGTTGAATTGAGTCATCCAACCGCTGCGCATACAGAGTAAGCATGGAGGAGAGGCTGCTAATGACACAGCTCAGTCTGGTCATGAGGAGAATGCATTGACTACCATCGAGGAAGAGGCTGGCAGCGAGGCAACCCCGACCTCTGACACGGCACAAGCTGGTCAAGAGGAGGAGAGCACATCCAGCAACATCGAGGAAAAAAGAAGGTACAATCTACGTCCAAGGCAGAGTCAACGAGTGTGATAGTCTGTAGAAATTGCTTCAGGTTATAGGGAGGATATTGATGCAAGTGTGATAAACTGATATAACTTGAAAACAATATTCTCTCAGCATTGGGTAAAAAAAAAGCCCATGGCACTACAGCCCTTGAAGGGCCTTGGCCTACCAAGCGACCGCTGCTCAGCCCAAAGGCCTGCAGACTATGAGGTTTTGTGTGGTCAGCACAACAAATCGTCCTGGCCGTTATTCTTGGATTTCTAGACCGGGGTCTCTATCTCACCGTCAGATAGCTCCTCAATTCTGATCACGTAGGCTGAGTGGACCTCGAACCAGCCCTCAGGTCAAGGTAAAAATCCCTGACCTGGCCAGAATCAAACCCAGGAGCCTCTGGGTAAGGGACACGCACGCTACCCTTACAGCACGGGGCCGGCCTCAGCCTTGGGTAAATTATGCAATTATTGAGCTCGAATTATTATTATTATTATTATTATTATTATTATTATTATTATTATGCCTTGTAATGCACATCCATTTATTAGTATCATTATTAGTTTACGGTTGCATTATTTGTTAGGTTATGTCATGAAACATTTGTTGTATGTAGATATTTATATGAGTTTAATTAATGTAAGAACTTGTATATATTTTTATTATTACCTGCATTAATGATTTGTAATCCACTACAGAATTGTGAAACATGCTGTAACATCCAGAAAGGTACTGGGTCGACAAGAACTCGGTCGAATACTCTATACATTAATCTGGGCTTTATGCACTCTAGAATTTATGAGAAAATGTATCTTTCCAGAAGCCTGGCCAGGCACACATGTACAGAGGTGGTCTTGGTGGTAGAGACGAGTTATTACTTAGTTGGAGTTGTGGTTTAACAGGAATATACATGTGATCTCGTGTTGTAAGTGACATGCTTGTAAGCAGTCAATTATTTCAACAATATCCTCCATTTCGTGTGAAATTCTACTATTTGCAGATGACTGTAAAATATTCAAACAAATTGATTCTTTATCAGACGTAAACTCCTTACAGAGCGGGCTTAACTCACTCTCTGAATGGTGCTCCACATGGCGTCTTAAGCCTAATCCTGGCAAGTGTTCCCCTATTTCGATCACACTTTGTAAATGCCCTATTCTTAGTAAATACTCCCTCCTTGGTAACCCATTCCCAATTCTAACAGAAAAAAATGACTTGGAAGTGTTGTTTGACAGTAAATTGTTATTCTTCCCCCATATACAAAAGATAACCTCACGAGCAATGTCATTTCTCGGTTTGTTGTGTAGATTTTTTGACATCACCGATATCCATGCCTTCAGAGCCTACTATGTATCTTGCACCTTACCAGTTATTGAATTCGCGTCTCCCATTTGGTCTACCTCTTCACCCACTAATCTGAATCACATTAACCGCGTGCAGTCATTCTTCGGTGTTATTGTTAGAGCCAGAGTATCTGATTGTCGAAACTTGAGCAGTAATCAGATACTGGATAAGTTAATCCTTCGCCTGTTATCTAGTCGCAGGAAAATGCCTGACCTTCGATTCCTATATAACGCTGTTAACAGTTTATTTTGTTCTCCTGAACCTGCATCCTTCTTTTCCCTACATGTTTCAACTTGCAAAACCAGGATTAATCCACCCCTTCATATTCTGTATTCCCACCTCTCTCTCATTCAAAGAACTTAATTTATCCGCATACCTACGAAGCCGTCATAGAAGGTAACCCACAATGATGTCACGGAGGTTGTATATTAGTAATGTTGAAGAGGAAAATCAGATGCAGACCATTAAAATAATCTATACGATATCATAAAGGTTCAACCACAATACTACCATTCAATTCATTATATTGTAAGATTTGCTATATAAATCCAAAATATCCAATCAAATGTCCAAATGCAGTACCTAACCTAAATTGTTGGTATCATATGTAAGCAGACTGGACTGTTTGGGCACAAATAATATGGTCATGAGATGATACAATTCTTACTCATAAGGGCCTAAAGATGAAACACTGGCCTAATTGTCCTAATTGGAGATTGTCTTAGTTAATCTTTAAAATATTTGTAATATATGTAATAGTTGTGAAATGTGTAAATTAGTTTTGCCCTCAAGAAATTGGACTTACCGAGCTCGATAGTTGCAGTCGCTTAAGTGCGGCCAGTATCCAGTATTCGGGAGATAGTGGGTTCGAACCCCACTGTCGGCAACTCTGAAGATGGTTTTCCGTGGTTTCCCATTTTCACACCAGGCAAATGCTGGGACTGTACCTTAATTAAGGCCACGGCCACTTCCTTCCAAGTCCTAGCCCTTTTTTGTCCCATCGTCGCCATAAGACCTGTGTGTGTCGGTGCGACATAAAGCCAATTAAAAAAAAAAAAAATTGTACTTAACATTAATATTGGAAAATATAAAGGAATATGTATCAAACATGGCCACCTATCAGAAGAAAAACTATTCACAGCAGATGAAAAACAGATGCCATGTCTGAAGAAAGGATAATCTATAAAGTATTTGGGTGTAAATTTCTCCAATGAAATTACTTTCCAGTCCGTCGAGGTCCTAAATTCGCTCAAAACCACCCTAGAGCTTCTCATTTCTTCACCACTTTTGCATTAGATTAAAAATTTGTAATCATAAACACTTCAATACGTAGAATAACATTCACGGTAACCCCCACCTGTCGAAAGGGGTGATTAAAAAGGTAAAAGGGACCCTAGGGGCTCTGAACTTTGGAGCGTGGGTTGGTGACCATGGGACCCTTAGGTGAGTCCTGGCATTGCTTCCACTTACTTATGCCAAGCTCCTCACTTTCATCTGTCCTATTCTACCTCTCTTGGTCAACTCTTGTTCTTTTCCGACCCCGACGGCATTACATATGGAGGCCTAGGGAGTCTTTCCATTTTCACGCTCTTCATGGCCCTTGTCTTCCATTTTTTCTCTCTGATTTGTGTTATATAGAGGATGGTTGCCCAGTTGTACTTCCTTTTAAAACAATAATCACCACCACCACCACCTGTCCCAGTTTGGTATATAAATTTCAGACAGTACCATCACAAAAAATTCCAGTAAAATTTATAAATGATGCTGATAATATGGTTAGGGGACCATTAAAGGAAATTTTACAACTTCCCATGGATGTCCCAAATGATATGATATACGCTGAAATGAAATTTAAAGGCCTGGGCTTATTTTGTGCATCATGGGAATTATATTTGCAACATATTAATGCATGCAAAATTTTGAAATCTTCCAGTAGTGATTTTTTACATTCAACGAGAAACTTATGTCAAGAAATCAGCACGAGCCTCGCCGTATTGAATGTAGTGGAAACAGAATCTTTTCAAGACAAAAAGCATAGTTTTGTAGATACAAAGAAAGTTTGACTCGAATTGAGAAGAAGAGATTTTGACAACTGGAGTAAGAAAGAGCATAAAGACAAAGGTGTAGTCCTATTTAAACAGTGTACTCCAGCGAATACATGGATTCGTGATCATAAAGGATTGACTTGCAGTGAATGGTGTGATGCAATAAAAATGAATGCCAATATCTCTGCTGTGCGTACTGTACCTGGCAGATCCCAGGGCAACAGCCTCTGTTGGCGTTGCCACAGAGAGTTTGAAACTCTTTCCCATATCCTGGGAGCCTGTCCATGTGGTGAATTACTACGCACCTCACACCATAATGTAGCCAGACCAATGATAGCTAACACATAGAGAGGACAAGGTTATAACGCCTATGAAGAAGTGCACGGTCTCTCCAACAGAGGAAGCAACCAATGCATTGACATTATGCTTTTAAGCCATCCTGTTCTGAAGGTTTCATCGTTGATCCAACAATTAGATTTGAGACCAACGAAAACCAGCCAGAAAAGTTTGAATGGAAAATTCTAAATTCCCATGGAGGGAATTAGATATTTTTCACCAACAGAGCATGCGGAAAAAAGAAGAATTTATGAAGAAACGGTGGACTTCCATAAACAAAAGCATAAGCTCTCATCTATCTCTGTAATCAGCTTGATGTTAGGTGCTCGAGGAACCATACCTAAATTTTTTGTCACCTTCTGCAATACCTTTGGGCTGAATAGAGATTTCATGTATAACATTGCCATTACCACACTCAAGAAGTCCATCATGATCTTCAAGAACCACGCTTGCGGACCTCAAATAAATGTTTGATGTGCCTCACTCTTTTACCTACACTTAACCTCATACGATCCCATTATCTAATGTATCTATATCCATTATTGTTGTTAAGGTACTCTTTGTCCTTGGGCAACCTGCAGTTGTTGCAGGAAGATTGTGTATTAAATAATAAATTCAGCAAGCAAATAGAGACAATGAAAATAATTTAAAAATTAATTATTGAGCAGAAATAAACCAAAATATGATTTTAGGGGTTTTGAAATCTCATGACTTTCGTGACACTTTGAAACAGGCTGGTGATAATTGCTGTTGTAACATTCCCCCACTACATCTACAAGAATATGCTAATTTACCTCATCAACAGAGCATTGCACAGCTACTACCATTGGCTGTTATTGATCAACTGCTCACTCCACTTTGCTACTCAGCAGTTCTCTACGTCATCCCGACGTCACCACTAAGTTACATTCTCGAAAGATCTTTATTCTTACAATTTACAAACTTCCTCATATAGATCCGTATTGATACAGCTTAAATTAACCGACTGGATGGTAAGGACGAAATAACAGCGTGTAAATACACACGAGGTAGCAGCAAGCCCTCTATGCTACACTGGAGTCGAAACTGGACTGACGTGGAAGCGGAGCGGCTTGGTATATATAGTGACGCCATAGAGAACACTAGTGCAGGAGAATGGAAAACCACAGAAAACAATTCTCAGAACAGCCGACGGTTGGGGCCAGCCGTGAGGTCCAGCCCTGTCCCATCTCCTGAATGCAGAGGTATAAAGCCAGGTTAGAGCCGTGACCACCCCTCCTCTGCTTGGTTGGCAGGTCAGAGTGCAGAGCTGTTGGGCCACGGACCAGCCGTGGCCGCTTATGGGTCGAGACCCACTCACCAACTTTGATAGTAAGTTTTTATGTCACGCAGTTGTGACGAAAACTCATTTCTTAATTTCTGATGGTTTAAACCCATTAAATATATATATATATATATATATATATATATATATATATATATATATATATGTATACACTTTCTTTCCAGACCTTGTCTTTGAAAGGAATCTTCATAAGAATTAAAGCTTTTAGTATTCTGATGTGGATAAGGTCCCATTTTCCTATTCCAAGGCCAGTGTTCAAGTCTCCCTCAGTCAGTACACTGAAGCTACCAGCTACCAGCTCTGCATGTCATATTTTAAAGAAATATCACTCAAATTTTAACATGTGAAGAATTTTTACAAGAAAGTGGTGGACAATTTAATGAAAAGTAGTGTAAACTGTTTTAGTGAATTCTCAAACATTTCGTAAAGGACATGGGTTCATCCACTTTTTTAAAATTATTAGACAGTAATAATGATGTATCTTAATCTGTTACGAGGTGCTATGGCTGAAGAAGTCTTAAATTAGACGATACATGTACTAAAGAATGTATGTATTTTATGTATGTATTTTAATATTGAATGCGTTTTCACTTGTAAAGTGAAGTGTATTGATTGGGTGGACCATTAGACCTAACACCAGTTCTTAATTAGAACTTTATTCTTCGAAACCTTCTATTGCTCTCTATGTGCTCCGCTTCCATGTCAGTCCAGTTTTGACTCCAGTGTTGCATGGAGGGTTTGCTGCTACCTTGCGTGTATTTACACACTGTTATTTCATCCTTACCATCCAGACTGCTACGTCATGAAACTCGGTGAGCTAAGCATTTACGATTCTAAGATCTGTGTTGGGACTTCAACTCCCATAGCCCTTCAGGCTCTAACTTTTTACCTTATTGTTACTAAAATGTCTCCATTCCTCCCCTGAAGTGGGGAGGCAGGCCTCTTAGATGGTGACGCCGTCTCTCAGGCCAGGAGATTTGTTATGGTGAAGGAGATGCTCAGAGAAGGTGAGGGGGTTGGAGGCCATGGCGTATAGTAGGAACTGTCCCAGCATTCGCCTTAGTGGAAGAGAATGGAAAACCTCGGAAAACCATTCTCAGAACAGCCGACGGTTGGGGCCAACCGTGAGGTCCAGCCCTGTCCCGTTTCCTGAATGCAGAGGTTTAAAGCCACATTAGAGCCGTGACCACCCCTCCTCTGCTTGGTTGGCAGGTCAGAATACAGAGCTGTTGGGCTACGGACCAGCCGTGGGCGCTTATAGGCCGAGACCCACTCACCAACTTTCATAAAAATACATTCTTATACACTACATTTGATGTCTTGTTGTATGGCGCATACACAAACAGATTTTCTGCTTGTCCCACATAGGAGAAAGCAACGTAGAGCTGACCATGTGTGAAACAGGAAACCTTCAAATTAACTCTGCAAATTCTGGAACGTTTGATTCTAAATCTTATTGATAATCATACTATAAGCTAATCTCACTGGAAATTGTAATTGTTTAAAACAAAATGACAAATTATTTGAGATCAGTGGAATTCTTGGTATGAAATCTGATCTTCCTTTTTCTTTGCCGATTAGGATTACTGCCTCAGTGGTATTGTTAAGGAGCTCTTTCAGTAGGTATCTGTTTTATATTCAAGAATTACAGTAAATACTCACAGATGTACTGAAGCAGAAAACTGTTGTGGTTTTGAGATCACCAAACTCTTGCGAGAAGAATCAAAAATGGTATATAAAACCAAGAAGTACACATCACAGCTTTCTAGAGTACATTCTCACTCATTTCAATAAATTCAATGATGAAGTCAGTCACTTTCAAGCCCCACATGTACCACACCCCTACAGCTTCCAACATGCAACCACCATAGTGTGCGATGGGAGACTTGAGGTTACTTCCACAAAGAAGCAACAGTGGTCTGCGGTGGGTAGTTGTGGCTACAAGGTGAAATGTACGGACACTCGCGTCTACTTTTATATATAGTCTGCCACTTTCAACCCCCACATCTACCACACCACTACAGCTACCAACAACCAACAACTATAACGCAATATGGGAGACTCGTGGCTACTACCACACACAATCACCAGTGGTCTTCAGTGGGTAGTTTTGGCTGAAATGTGAAATATACGAACATGTGCATCTATTTATATATATAGTTGGCCACTTTCAACCCCCACATCTCCGACATCACCATAGCTACTGCACATAACCACTATAGTACACAAAGGGAGACTTGAGGCTGCTGCCACACACAAAAACCAATGGTCTGTGATGGATATTTGTGGCTCCAAGGTGAAATATTCAGACACACTCGTCTATATTTTTATATATTCGGCCACGTTCAACCCCCACATTTCTCCCTCACCACCACAGCTACTGACACGCAATAACCATAGTGAACAATGGGAGACACGAGGCTGTTACAATACACACAGACACCAGTGGTCTGCTATGGATAGTTGGTTGCAAGGTGAAATATATATGAACACACAGGTCTATTTTTATATATAGTCTGCCATTTTTAACCCGCACATGTACCACACCACTACAGCTTCCAACATGCAACCACTATAGTGTACGATGGGAGACTCGTGGCTACTACCACACACAAACACCAGTGGTCTGCAGTCGATAGTTGTGACTGCAAGGAGAAATATATGAACACACGCATCTATTTTTATATGTATTTGGCCACTTTCAACTCCCGATATCTACCACACCACCACAGCTACCGACACACAAATACCAGTGGTCTGCGGTGGATAGTTTTGGCTGCAAGGAGAAATATATGAACACATGCGTCTATTTTTATATGTATTTGGCCACATTCAACCCCCATATCTACCACACCACTACAGCTACCTACGTGCAACCACCATAGTGCGCGATGGAAAACTCGAGGCTACTACCACACACAAACACCGGTGGCCTGTGGTGGGTAGTTTTGGCTGCAAGGTGAAATATACGGATACACACGCCTATTTTTATATATAGATCGTGCAGAGTGGTAGACTCCTTCATGACTTATATTTGCAAATCTGCACTTACTTATTGTATTTGGATTTAAACCTCTAACATGTTGCTTCACCATTCTTATTAGTATCATCATTAGCAATATTGACCATCAGCTAATAAACTCTAGAAAACATATCAAACGCTACACTGTGAGAATTACATTACACATTGGCTATACCTTGACAGAGGAGATCCCGGCCACCAAATTCTAAACCAGGAGAAGATTACTGACGATATTCTATGAGGTGATCAGAAAGCTGACAGTGATGAAGAAGAAGATGATGGTGGTGAAGAAACGGTTTCAGCTGGTCCAAACCTATCTGTGGATAGAGAACATATAGATGACATTATCTTGCTCATAGATACCTCATCAGATCCAATGATAACTGCTTATTTCAACCACTTTTGGCAATTTTGATCAATAATTATCTAGAAAGTATATATAAGTGGAAAGGAAGTGAAATGAACTTGATGCTTTTTTATGTTGACCCCACTCTAAAATTGTATGTTTCTAAAATTGTTCCCCTTCTTCTTCTTCTTCTTCTTCTTCTTCTTCTTCTTCTTCTTCTTCTTCTTCTTCATCCTCCTCCTCCTCCTCCTCTTAGTGCTTATCTCACTTTGCCATAGGGTCCGCTATTTTGAATGCCAGTCTTTACTTCTGTCGATCAAGGGCATCACGAGGAGAGAAACTGGTGTGTTTCATATCTTCTTTCAGCCGATCAAGCCACCACTTCTTAGGTCGCCCAGTGGGACAATGTCCATCTGGGTTGAGGGGCAGGGCGGTCTTCACGGCCACTTGCACATCACTGTACATGACATGTTTGTACCAGTATACATGAGTATTCTGCAGTTTCTCAGTTATGGGTGCAACTCCCATAATCGTTCAGACATTACTGTTTTTGATACGATCACATTGCGTCAGACTGAGCACCCAGTGAAGCATACACACAACGTTTATTGCTTGTTCATGTTTAACGGAGGCTGTCAGCATTCAGAACCATAGAGGGTGACTGGGCATACAATACTCCTGTAAACCTTGGCCTTCCAACGATCAAAGAAGACTCCACTCAATTGCCTGCACTTCAGCCAGCTCGCGCCAGGACGAGCATGACCATCAGGTACCATGTCACTGTCCAAACAGATCAGGGAGCCAAGGTATTTATACTGCTCAGCTTCCTTGATGTCCTGGTTGCCCACATCGATGGTCCCAGGTGTCTGTGATCTGCACTCCATATATTCGGTTTTCATGATGTTCAGCTGTAGTCCATTTCTGCTAACGTGGAGTCCCACTTCTGCACTTGTTCTTCAAAATGAAGGCGTTCTTCTGTGGCCAGCAGGACATGAGACTATATAGGTGTGTCCATGGTGTGGGGGGTTTGGATATCAGCTGTTATTGTATCCCTACACAGTAAGAGGAGTAGGAGTGAGAGGGTCAAACCTTGTTCCTATTAAAGTACATTATTATCACTGAAAGTCTTTTCTTGTCAATGCACTTCCTAAGATTCATGATTTAAAGGACTTTTGACTGCACAGATTAGTCTTAGACCCTAATAGTGTATTAAATCAAGAGTTTACTGTATTGCTATTGTTTCACAGGAGTTTCTTAATGTACTAGAAGCGAACAGTTGTTGAGTTTTTGTAATTAAATACCCTCAAACACTACCAATGCCAAACAGGATCAATCCTTCTGTCTTGAAAAAAAGGAAGGCCAATGATTATATGACTGCACCACATTTATCACAGAAATAATACCCTCTGCATGTAACAGATTGTATTTATTTTAAAATATTTTACTCTTTGTTTTGTGTTGATCTACAGTATAGGCTATTTATGATACCCAAATGTCTCAGGTGGTTTCTTTACAGAGACACAGTTGTTCCTGTTCCTTCATGAAACTAATACATTTTTTATAGTATTACATGGAACCATTAGCTTTATTTCTCTGATACCTTGTATGTGTGTTCACACTTTTTCTGTAGAGGCAGCCAAGAATATGGATGAGATTGACCTCCTGCAAAAGCAACTCACTCATGAACAACTAATGAAGGTCCAAGCAGTTAATAAACTGGCTGAAGTTCTCAACTGTAAGGAACAGGCTGATGCTTATAATTTATCTGAGGAACTGAAGATGAGCCATAGTGAGTGGATCAATCACCGGAAGACATCGATACAGGTAATGATCAAGATTCCTTTATTACAGTGGTTTTCAGCTTGTGAAGTACGCTTACTGGACAAACATTTAGTCACCCCTGTAGAAATCACTACAAGCATCATTTAATACCATGTAACTCTGCCTCTGGACTTCATAACCGCCTGGATTCAGTTAGAAGCGAGTCCACAAGGTTGTGCAGGTATGTCATATCTAGGTTAAGCCACTCGCTGAGGATTTGATCCTGCAATTCCATCAAATTGCAGGGATACTGATGTCACTATTTTACCCGCTGTTCCAACAATTCCCACAGATTTTCAATGGGGTTCAAGTCAGGTGATTTTGCAGGCCAATTTAGATGTAATAGGGTGGAGGAGCATTCATAAAACCAGTCACATATGTGTCCAGCCCAATGAACTTTGCCGTTGTCATTTTGAAAAAATCAGGATAGGCTATCAATAGCATACATCAATAGCATACTCATCATAAGGATGTTGACTGAAAGGCAATACCTGATCATCCATAATGTTTAAATAAACATGCTGGTCACCTCAGTGAGTGGGCCCAATCCATGATATAAATAACACCCTCAAAACATAACAGTCCCACTTCCAGCTTGAATCTGACGTTGCACACACATCCAGGATGAAATGCTTCATTTGGCCTTACGTGCACTCACCGATGTGTGTCATTGGAATACAGGCAAAAATGTGATTCATCAGCCCACATTACATTCCACCAGTCAGCTACAGTCCACATTCCATGATTTCTAGCCCGTTGAAGACGCGCAGCTTTATCTGCCTGTGTTAGCAATGGCCTCTTATGAGTTGACCAACTCCAGATGTTCATTGCATGTAGTTCCTATTGCACAGTTCCTTCGCAAACAGGTTGGAATGGACCTTCATTCACTGAATGCAGCAATTCCTGTCGGGTTTGGAAGTGATTTCATTCACAAGCTGTGAAACATGTCTCTGGTCCCTCTCAGTCAGGATCTTATTTAGACCATAATTCTGACTTTCAGTAACCAGAACTTTATTAGAACTTCCTACACCTCATTAAAAGTAGGACTGGTTTAGGCCCGTTATTGGACCAGCCTCAACTACAATATAATAAACTTAAAAACTATACACATAATACATAAACTATGTTATAAAATTCTTGTTGAAATTACATTCCTTCTTTGGTAATGTCCCCATGAGGTATGAAGTTCGACTAGAAACATCAACACTGTATTACTGTAAAAGCTTCTTTAAGATTTGTCCTACAAATTTTGGCAAAACTTTAAAATACTATACTTAAAAAGTCATTAACATAACATTTTACCATAAAGACTTGAAAAAGTCATGATTGTCACTGAACAATTTACTCCGTCCTAATATTAACTGAGGGAAATTTGTCCTGCATGTTGATGATGATGATGATTGTTGTTTAAAGGGGCCTAACATTGAGGTCATCGGCCCCTAATGGTATGAAATAAGACGAAATGGAATGACATATTAAAAGTCTAAAATTCTCCACTGACCAGAATTCAAAAGCGTGAGAACGAAGAATGAATGGATGGACATGAATTTAAAACAATCAGTGGATGCGACCCGCAATGTCGCACATTCACATAAACTGACGTGACAAAAGAGTATTACTGACCAAGGGAGTACTGCTATAGCATAACACGATCGATTATGCGTGCAGTCAAAAGGGGGTCCTAAATCGAAGTTATCGGCCCCTCATAACGGTACTGATCGCTAGCAAAGTAGAACCATGGTATTTGTTCTGTTGCGGTACTAATCAAAAGTAGCAGAGACTTGCGGTATGCCACACATTATTGTACTACTCAGAGCTTATGAAATTCGACATATAATACAGACCTATGTTTTTCTCACTTTGCGGCGCCATTTACAGGCAACGCAAACCTATGGTGTTCATCATATAAGAGTACTAACCACAGGGACCTCTCCCTATCCCGTGGTGTTCCTCATATAGTGGGTACTAATCATAGGCAAGGCAGAACCATGGTAGCTATCATCCCACGGTCCTGCTCATATGGCGGCACTAATCACAGGTACTGCAAAAGCCGACCGCACGGTGCTCTTGTGTGCTACTAGTCACAAACCAATTTCGTACCTAATGTAGTGGTACTACGCACAAGTAAAAGCGACCCTTGGTGTTCTCCGCGTGGTGTTACGAATCACAAGTAGTTTCATAGTTCTAATACAATCAACCCTTGGTCGCCCCTTTTAGTCGCCTCTCACGACAGGCAGGGGATACCGTGGGTGTATTATTCGTCTGCCTCCCCCACCCACAGGGGGTAGTGTGTTTGGTCCGCGAGTGGTATTTTATTTCCCTCAAGTCCGCCGGCAAGCCGGTTAGGACCCCCCTATCCGCCACCTGGGACGCGCCACGTGGGAGTATCACCTCTCCCCCTGCTACGCCTGCGTAGCAGGTTCGTGGTGTCCTGCATGTTAATGACTTCAAATAGAAACCAACACCTTATTTACATATAATACTGCCGGTGAGTAACTGGATTTATAAGGTAGGCTATCTTAATATGTATTATATGAAAAGCAGTTATCTCTGATTGTTCCTTCGTTTTTAGTTAATGCATTCAGCATAAAAAAGGTGGGCCAAACAACAATTAGTGACATTTTAGGATATCTCTCTCTCACAACATGCATCCCGCCTTTTTTAAAAGCTGAATGCTGCCATCTGGAGTTGGTCAACTCACAAGAGGCCATTGCTAACGCAGGCAGATAAAGCTGCGTGTCTTCAATGGGCTAGAAATCATGGACTGTGGACAGTAGCTGACTGGTGGAATGTAATGTGGGCTGATGAATCACAACTCTGAGTACTTATGTACTTGGTTTCTGTTGCATTTTTCTTCCTCTGTGCTCTCCAAGTGCTTCCTAATTCAATCCTCTTCTTTGGGATCCATTGTACAATGGAAAATTTTACAGGTCGCATGTGGTGTGGAAGAGCAGATCAGAAAGAAATCATTCTTAATTTGACTTACCGTGCAACCGTGGTCTGGCAAACTGGGAAAGTATTGCTAGAACTCTCCATTAGGATTAGATGAGATATGGTGGGAAGGGTGCACAGCAAACAAAAATGGTGATGTGAATAATATGAACCTGATCTAAAAGACCACAACACGACTTTTCCCAGGTTAATATTGTTAAAAGTTTCCCACCTACAAGGTTAGACCAACTACATTTCTGCTTGCACTATAAATGTTCGACTTTTTATGGTTGTTAGCCAGTTTTGCTGCTGAAGAATATTTACTATAACTAAAAAATAAAAAGTAGACATATTGTGGTCTAGGGTTAGAGAGCAGCCTCTTACCCGAAGGCCCCCGGTTCGATTCCCAGCCAGGTCAGATATTTTTACCTGTATTTGGGGGCTGGTTCAAGGTCCACAGCCTGCATGATCTACAAAGCCAAGAATAACAGCTGAAAGGATTCATCATGATTATCACGTATCACCTCATATTGTAATCCACAGGCCTTCAGGCTAACAGCTGTCACTTGCTAGACTAAGGTCCTAGTGGGCCTTTTTCTTCTTTTTGATGTATCATCATGCTACTTATGATTTGTAATCTATATACAGGGTGTATCATAACTATACTGACAAAAAATCAGGGATACACTTTATGTTATGTTAAGAATGATGGTGCAATTGGATTGGAGAAGAAAATTTTCTTTTCGAGAAAATGAGGTTAGTAAAACTTTTTCAAGCATAAAATTACTGTGTCCACCTATTCAATACAATTATATTTTGTAGCGATTAAATCCTATGTAAATTATAAACACTAGTTAGAAACATGTTTCACCCTAATTTTGGGCATCTTCAGCCTAATACTAATCTTAAGGTCAAGTCTTAAATTTATTAAACATTGGAACTTAATACTAAATACAATGGTCTTATGCTAAAAAATATTTTTTTTATAAAAGTTGATATTTACATAGTTTACAATATGTACATTAATTAAAAGCCAGAATTTGTGAACAAGGAAGCAACTAAATTATTTTATTTTACAATGACTAGATAACGTCCAAAGTGTAAAATGGATTACTCCTACTGTATGGATGAGGTAAGGTAAGGGTTATTTTGCCCGAAGGCAGGTCCGAACCTCTGCAGAGGTGTTCCTGAGCCGGAGTTACGTGCGGCAGGGTGGACTGTATGGATGAAACTTTATGCAAATTTGTTCATATTGACTAGATCACACCGTGAATTCATCCATACAGTAGGAGAAATCCATTTTACACTTTGGACGTTATCTAGTCATTGTAAAATAAAATAATTTAGTTGCTTCCTTGCTCACAAATTCTGGCTTTTAATTAATGTACATATTGTTTGTTTGTTTGTCCAACCCTTGTCCCGTTTCCCTACGGGGTCGGGTATGAGGTGAGATGAATTTGTTGTGGCGGTTTTTTATGACCGGATGCCCTTCCTGACGTCAACCTCATCAGAGGAGTTAATGGGAGATGAAATGAATGACGTGATATATGATAGTAGGGAGAGGGTGAAACCCGGTGCCGGCACATAGCCTACTCCTGTCGAATAGCACCAAGGGGTCTGCTCAAGGCTTAACGTCCCCATCCGACGGACGAATCACCATCAACAGCGTCATATGCCCTCACTCCATATGAGCACTGCGGAGAGGTTTGGAATTTAATCCAGGCTTTTGGCACGCAATCTAGTGATTAGAAATTGTATACCACCACCTCCCCTACCCTGCCGGCCAACATTCTGATGGTGAAAATTTTTTCGACCAACGGGACTCGAACCGGCTAACCTCGGTGTTAGAACGTTTTAGACTTCAGCGCCTTAACGATCATGGCCACCAGGCGGGCTAATTAATGTACATATTGTAAACTATGTAAATATCAACTTTTGTAAAAAATATTTTTTTTTAGCATAGGACCATTGTATTTAGTATTAAGTTCCAATGTTTAATAGATTTAAGACTTGATCTTAAGATTAGTATTAGGCTGAAGATGCCCAAAATTAGAGCGAAACATGTTCCTAACTAGTGTTTATAATTCATGTAGGATTTAATCACTACAAAATATAATTGTATTGAATAGGTGGACACGGTAATTTTATGCTTGAAAGAATTTTTCTTATTGTATCTTCAATATGGAACAAAATGAGATTAGTTACTTGTAAAATGAGGTTAATTTGTTACTTCTGGGCATACAATTCAAATTGATGAACTCACCATAATGCCATATAGCCAGCCGCTGCCTGTTGCTGTGTGTCAGAGGAGGGAAGGGAGGGTAAGTGGGACGTGGGAAGCCCCTTTATGGGGCAGAAAATCAACACGCCACACTTTTTGAACAGAGTCCAAAGATCACTACTACACCGTTGTAAACTGTGCATCAAAGTAGGAGTGTGGCATATTGAACATCTACTGTAATCAAATCATTGAAAGCGTGGATATCTGAAAAAGTAAAAAATGGTATTGAAGTGCTTAAGCACATTAATTTTCTTCTTAACGAACAGGAAACCTCTAAATTAATCACAATGAATTCTAGACTTCCGACAGCTAAAGCATACCCTAACTACCACAAGATGTTGGCTACCCAGAAGAGGTTAAGGGGAAGTACAATGTGAGAAGGTACGAAAAGCAGGTGGCAGGCTGGAGAATCAGAAAATACATATAGAGAAGAGAAACAGGTTATGGTAAGCAGTTATTGAATGAATGACATGATCATGACTACCTGCAGAAGTAGCATGTTCCCACCACTGATACATGGATGAGAATCACCACAACATGGATCAAGTGGAGACATGTCACTAGTGTCCTCTGAAATAAAATAATGCCTCAATATATAGAGGCAAAGCTTTGTAAGACCTCAGTGTGCCCAGCAGCCCTTTATGGGGCAGAATGTCATGCATATTCTTGGCCTTCATTTCCAAATCTTCTCCTTCTTCCATCACCCTTATCCAGTGAACTCCTGGGTCAGGCGGTGGATCATTGCCCACCACCCACTTCTCACACCTCGTTGGGGACATAAGAGATGCGCGTTGCTTCTGGGGTGCTCTCTAGCTCCTTGTCCTGATCCACTATGATGCTTCATTATAGACTATTATTACAGTGGGCTTGCCATACCCAAAGTTAAATTTTTAAATATCTCCATCAAAATAGTTACGTGAATAAATGAGTTCAGTTTGGTCTTGAGATAACCATTTCAATGTTAAGTATTGGGTGATAGGTATCACCTCCTCAAAACTGTGTTTGCTTATAAGATAGGCATCTTCTTACCTAGGGAATTATGTATGAATATGGAATTAATATTAAGGGTGGAAGAAATTTATAAGAAGAGCAGTATGGCTTTCGACATGGCAGGTCAACGATAGACTCTATATTTACCATGAGATTATTGATGGGAAAAAGTGGGAATATGAAAAATATCTGACAATGGTATTTTGTGATCTAGTGTTAATAGTGTTAATAGAGAAAAGGTAGGAAACGCTAGAAAGGAAAGGATGTGGAAAGCAATCAAGGGAATTAGTGAAAGGAATGTATAAAAACTGTTCTAATTGTGTCCACACTCCAGTGGGGAGAAGAGATTGGTTTAGAAACCAAACTGGACTAAGACAAGGAAGTGTATTGTTTCCACATATATTTATAATGGTTATGGATGAAATTCTAAAGGAAACAAAGGTAACAACAAAAGGGAATATGAAAATATTGTTGTTTGCAGAACACAAGAATTCAAATCCAACTAGAGGCTTTAAATACTAAGAAATATTATATGAAAATTAGTGTGGAGAAAAGCAAAACAGTGGTGATGACGAGAGGAGAAACAGAAGGAAAAGAAATCGTTAGTATCAGGGTACAAAACCTTGAGGTTATTGAATTCTTCAAATATTAGGAAGTGAAATAATGCAAGATGGAAGTTTGGATAAGGAAATCAGCAAAAGGGTTCAAATGGGGAAATCAAGCTTGATAGCTTCAGTCACTTAAGTGTGACCTGTATCCAGTATTCAGGAGATAATGGGTTCGAACCCCACTATCGGCACCCTTGAAGATGGTTTTCCATGGTTTCCTTTTTTTTTCACACCAGGCAAATGCTGGGGCTGTAGTTTAATTAAGGCCGTGGCCACTTCCTTCCCACTCCTAGCCCTTCCCCGTCCCATTGTCGCCATAAGACCTGTCTGTGTCGGTGCGACACAAAACATCTTGTTAACAACAACAACAACAAAAAGTGGGAAGTTCTAGCAGAATGTAAGAAACTTTGTGTGGAACAGAGAAGTCTCTATCAAATGCAAAGAGATAATGTACAAGATGTACTCCACCCCTATATTAACGTATGCACCAGAGACTTGGACATTGACAGCAAGAGATGAGAGTACAGTAAAATTTAGGCTAGGGAGAAGTTCCTGAGTAGTATGGTAGGGAAAACAAGAAGAGAGAGAGTAAGAAATCTTGAGGTCAGAAAAGAAATAGGGTTTGAAAAACTGGGTGATAGTATGCAGAAGAACAAACTGAGATGGTTTGGACATGTTATGAGGATGGAAGGTGGAAGGATACCAAAACAAGCATTGGGGGCTAAGATAGAGGGGAAAGGGGGCAAGAGGGAGGCCCAGAGCAAAATGTCTAGACTGTATAATAGAAAAAAGACTGGATTGGAATACAATTATTGAATAGGAGTGGTGGAAAGAGAGGCAATGGTGAAGTACCATCAACACCCCAACCTGGGAAAACCTGGACAAGAGGAAATAAAAACGATGCTGATGATGATTAAATTAATGATGAAAATGAAACAAAGATAAATGGCATTTTATTGTAAAATATTACCAACATTAATATTTATATTTTCCTAATAATTTAACAATAGAAAATAGTTTTTTTAACAGTGATTCTCATTCATTTCTAACACTTTATTTACAAATGTACGTTGGGTATTTTGAAGTTTGATTATCTAAATGGCACAGAAATAAAACTTCAGCACTAAGGAATGTAATGAGAATGGTAATAAATATTCAGTTGCTGGGAAGTATGAACTAGAACTTCACACAGTTAAGGTACCTGGATTTCATTGCAGCATCAGTCAGGAAGCCAATGTTAAAACATGTTTTGAGGTCACATCTTATGCTTTGGAAATGCTCTTTACCAAGATAAAATATCAAGATGATGTCTATTTTCATTCTTGGTGAAGTATGTAATGAGAATGACTACAACAATGGTCTGTGCAAAAACGTCCAAGGAACAAGTAGCAAGCAAGCTTAAAGTTTTGTGTGACTTTTGATGTCATGATCATAGATATAAGTTCTCCAATTTTATTCATTGGTCAGGACTCAAACCACTGATGAGAAGCCAGTGTCAGTCAATGACACTCACCTAGGTTACACAACAGCATCCCGACAGCGAATTGTTGACAGAGCATGTGGTTGATCCAGTTGCTCACAATTAGCTTGGTAGCCTATTGCTTGCATTTTTAAAAAATATAAATGTGTTTACCGAGTTCAATAGCTGCAGTCACTTCAGAGCGGCCAGTATCCAGTATTTGGGAGATAGTTGGTTCGAGCCCCACTGTTGGCAGCCCTGAAGATGGTTTTCCATGGTTTCCCATTTTCCTACCAGGCAAAACCTTAATTAATGCCACGGCCACTTCCTTCCAACCCCTAGCCCTTTCCTGTCCCATCATTGCCATAAGACCTTTCTATGTCTGTGCAACGTAAAGCAACTTGTAAAAAAAATGTGTGCCTCAATTCTAATACAGATTTCATTTTGTAACATTTCTTGTCTTAGGGAAATAATAACATACTATGTTGTTTATATGTTTCTTGGTTCAAGGCAATCCACCACTATATTAACTGTGTTGATTAACTGGAAAAACTTTCCTCTCAGCAGTACCATGCTTAGTCAACATTAGTGCAGTGCCTTCAAATATTTCAAACATTATAAACTACAAACAATATTCATATACATAACTGAAAAAGTTCTCAAATATTGAAAGTTACCATCTGTCTTCTCAAGTCTTCCAACATTAGCATTATTAGTGCTACAGTGATCTCCAGGTCCCTTAAAATACCTTAAATATATTACAAGCTAATATAATAAAAATCAGAAGTTGTAAATGCTATTTGTGATAAAACTGCACCATGGTATGAGTGGAATGTGTGGTTAAAATATTCCAACTTCCTTCTTCAAATTATTCTGCTTCCAGGCTGGTAATTCAGAGAACTGACCATATTCCATCCTAAAGTGTTTTGAGAAGTCTTCTTTAGAGAGATGCAGCTGAAACAAGTAGAAGAGTAAATAACATTCAATTTATACTCAAGTTTTGAACTTGGAATAGTTTAAAAAAAAAGGTTTAGGTACAGTTTAATGGTGATACTTAAACAAAATTAAACATTTATCACTGTCAATTAAAAAAAAAAATGACTAAGCCAGACAGGCTATTAAAAAAGCAAACATCTGGGGAAAATAATGAGAAATGAAGGAGTGGACAAAGATTTTAAATACCATAGTTGTCACATCAAATTTTGAATCTCTGAGTTTGGTTCATTCATTATCAGTCAGCTCACATTACATTGTGGGTCCATATTCTACTGATTTCTTGTAACTTCTCAAGCAACATTGGTGATAAATACATTCAGGAAACTCAATGGCAAAAGCCCCAAGTCACACTGCGATAAATAAGATTAAGTTTCCTGAATTAGTTACCTCAATCGGAAGCCATAATTTTTGGCACCATTAGTAATAATTTTGGGATAGTTGTTCTTGCTCATGCCAGCCTGATGGTATAGGATTAGCATGTCTGCTATTTATGCTGATGCTTTGCTACATAGGGAACTGTGAAGCTGAGAAATATACTACATGCTGGTAAAATTGATCCCAATATTTCACCAATCTATGGTTACCACTAGCCATCTCAGATGTTTGAATCCAATTTCATTCTTATATCGGCTGAAAGTAGTAGCCACATACACCATGACATGAAAAACTAAAGAATATTTTAAAATTATAGCCAGTCTCTTTTGTTGAATTTTGCCAAGAAATATAGAGAACAGTGATGGCAGCCATAATTGTATTGAGGGATAAAACAATGGGATTAACTGTGTCATGTTGATCACTGTTGGATCCAAGGCAGGAAAGCCTTATCTCTAAGTTGTACTTGAAACTCTTAAAACAACAACGACTAATGTTACCATTGATACTTTCACGGTCCATACTTATAGGCATGATATAGGCTTTTGGGCTTATGCCTTGTCAAGAAAATAAGGTGAAAATTTGCAGAGAACATAAAGAATATTCACCTTACGTTCTTTACACAGCATAAGCCCAAAAGCCTATATCATGTCAACAACCACCAAGCATTATCTTTTCTAATATGTGATGGGTATAATTTTATTTGTTCCTTTTCCTGAGTAATTTCCAGACAAGGATTCCAAGTCATGCCATGGCATTTTAGCTCAGAAAACATCTGTCAAATAAGCATCTGTGTTGTATGTGTATAAAATTGTTCACGTACGTCTCCCATGCTGTTCTGTCTAATATAATTTAATAATCAATAAATCTGCAAATGAAGTCCTTCCACCAACTTCTATCCTGGTATCTTTCCTCCAACTCAATGCTATCCTCATTTACTTTTCTATCCCCTTTTTTAAACATCTTTTATATCTCAGCCATACCCATCCTCTGTGTTGCTGATTTTCCTTTTGCAGCTTAAGTACTTTTGTAGTGACCACTAGTGCTACTGCTGTCATTACACAAATCACATGCTCCATAGTTGACCAGCTAGTTATTTGTTCTTAGTTCCTATCTAGGCTGTGATAAACAAATGATGATGATGATGATGATGATGATGATGATGATGATGATGATGATATTTGTTATTTAAAGGAGCCTAACGGCTACAGTAAGTCATCTGCCCATAATGCTGTGAGGTGTAATGAAATGCAAATTAAAACTTCGAAATGTATCCACTGAGTATAATCTAAAACGAATGGTGATGAAAAAATGATCGTGAAACAAAAACAATCAGTGGATCCAATTCACAATGCCTTAATTACTGGAATGATGCTTATTATCTAAAAGGGTCAAAAATCCAGGTCATGGCCCCTCACAATGGTAATAATCACAAAACAGAACCATGATGTTCCTCCTACAGTGGTACTAATCATAGGTAATGTAAACCCATGGTATGTCACACGTAATGGTACCACTCACAGGTAGCACAAACCCATGGCATTTCGCATATAAGGGCACCACTTTTTTTGCTGTTGGCTTTACGTCACACCGACACAGATAGGTCTTATGGTGATGATGGGACAGGAAAAGGCTAGGACTGGGAAGGAAGCGGTCGTGGCCTTAATTAATGTACAGCCCCAGCATTTGCGTGGTGTGAAAATGGGAAACCAAGGAAAACCATCTTCAGGGCTGCCGACAGTGGGGTTCAAACCTACTATCTCCTGAATACTGGATACTGGCCATACTTAAGCGAGTGCAGCTATCGAGCTCGGTAAGGGCACCACTCACAAGCAACTCAGACCCATGGTGCTCCTCACTTAGATGTACTAACCACGGGCGCTAGTATTCCCGTGGTGTTCCTCACTTGGTGGAACTAATTATAGGTCACATATACTCATGGGGTAGCTCACATAGTGGTACTAATCATAGGCAATGCAGACCCACAGTGCATCACACATTATGGTAATGCCCAAAGGCAACACATCCCATGGTGTTCCTCACATTAATACAATTCTCTTTGACAATGCAGACCAATGGTTTTCCTCAAATAGTGGTACTATACACGGGCGTCAGCCAAACCTGTGGTGTTCTCACATAGTAGTACTAACCACAGACAACGTGATGATGATGATAATTGTTGTTTAAAGGGGCCTAACATCTAGGTCATTGGCCCCTAATGGAACGAAATGAGACGAAATGCAGTGACAATTTGAAAGTACAAAATTCATCCACTGTCCAGAATTCAAAATGTGATGATGAAGAATGAATGGATGAATATGAATTTAAAACAATCAGTGGATCTGACCCACAATGCCTCACCTTCCCAGAAACTATATTACTGACCAAAAGAATGCTTCCAAAGCACAATTCTAAATCGATGATGCTTGTTGTCTAAAGGGGTTCAATATCCAGGTCAACGGTCCCTCATAACGGCACTTAATGCTAGTAAAGTAGAACCATGGTATTTCTTAAGTTGCAGTACTAAGCAAAGGTAGCGTAAACTCACGGTGTTGTACGTAATGTACATCATACAGGTAATGCAGACCTATGGTATTTCTCACATAATGGCACCATTCGTAGGTAACGCAAACCCACGGTGCACATCACTTAGGTGTACTAATCACAGGGACTTGTACTATCCCGTCGTGTTCCTCACATAGTGGGTGCTAATCACAAGCAACGCAGACCAACAGTGTTGCTCATATAGTGGATTGGCCGATGACCTTCGATGTTAGGCCCCTTAAAACAACAAGCAACAACAACAACATATAGTGGTACTAATCACAGGTAACGCCCAGAGCCATGGTGTTTCTCACATACGGTAATGGTATAAATCACAGGCAACTTAAGCCTGTGATGTTCCACACATAGTGGTATTAATCACAGGTACTGGAAACCCACAGTGAACCACGCTCTTCTGCTACTAATCACAAACCTATTGTGTACCTAACATAGTGGTACTACTCGCAAGTAAAGATGTCCCATGGCTTTCCCTGCATGATGGTACTAATCACAAGTAGTTTCACGGTTCTAATTAGATCATCCCTTGGTTGCCCCTTTTAGTCATCTCTTAGGACAGGCAGGGGATACCGTGGGTGTATTCTTCATCTGTGTCCCCCACCCACAGAGGGTTGGCTGAGAGAAAAAAGAAGGGATCCGTCACTTCGAACAATGAAATAACGGACGAACCAAGGCAAGGGTCACGACGGGCGTGAAAATAAAAGACTCCCTAGGCCTCAAATGCTCTAATACCATTGGGGTTGGAAAAGAACAAGAGTTGACCAAACGAGATCGGACAGGATAGATGAAAGTGAGGAGCCTAGCACAAGTAAGTGGAAGCAATGCCAGGACTCAGCTAAGGGCCCCTTGGTCACCAACCCACGCTCCCAAGTTGAGAGACCCTGGGGCCTCTTTTAGTTGTCTCTTACGACAGGCAGGGGCTACGGTGGGTGTATTCTTCATCTGTACCCCCCACCCACAGGGGTTGCAGGCAACGCAGACCCGTGGTGTTGCACATAAAGTGGTACTACACATAGGTAATGCAGACCATACTGAATACAGTGGAACGCTCCAGTGGAATACACATGATGACCTTTTTCACAAGCAACACTCACACCCATAATGTTCCTCACAGAATGGCACTGCTCTTATATAACGTAGACCCTCGCAAGGTGGTACTAGTCGCAAGTAACATCGACCCATGGTGTTCTGCACGTAATGGTACTAATCACAAGTAATCTCATGGTTTGAATGTCATCATCCCTTGGTTGCCCCTTTTAGTCATTTCTTACGACAGGCAGGGGATACTGTGAGTGTAATCTATGCCTGCATCCCCCACCCACACACAGGGGAGAGAGAGAGAGAGAGAGAGAAAAAAGGAAAAGAAGGGATCCAATGCTTTAAAAAATGAAGTACCAGACAAAGAAAGACAAGGGCCACGAAGGGCGTGAAAATGAAAGACTCCCTAGGGCTCGAATTCTCTAATACCATCGGGGTCAGAAAAGAACAAGAGTTGACCAAGGGAGGTTGGACAGGAGAGATGAAAGTGAGGAGCCTGGCACAAGTAAGCAGAAAGCACGATTTTGGTTTTATACTCTCATTAACATGGCTTACTTGGTGTTCAGTCTCATTCCTTATGTCAATAAAAATAAAAGAAAAATAATACCAGTGGAAGAGAAGAACTCCACCTTATTTTAGGCCTCTTTTTATTCCAAAGCTGCTTGCTATTCCTTTAGGTTATTTGACACACCTGATATTCTCATTTCTTCCCTCGATATCATTGCTCATTTCATTCTTCCTCAGCGTAGACCAAATGTTGCATTGGATCACAGAATCAAAGGTTCTTTTTTTTTTTTTAATCGAGGAGGGATCATTACATATATCCTCGTTATGTCCATAGTATTTCTCCACCAGTTGTTGGAGACTTAAAATTAGATCCTGATTATGTACTATTCTTAGCAAGATATGTTTCTTTAAGTGGAATGATTTTCATTTCTATGACTCTTTTGTATAGTTTGCCCACGAAAGATGTTGACATAATGTCTGTTTAGTTGGAAGATTTCTTTCTATCATTCTTTATGAAGACTGAAATGATAACATCTATTTCACAGTTCGCTGACATCTGCCCTAGATCTTCTTAAACAACCCACATATCTACTATTTTATGATGACATCTGTTTTCCAGTTCATTGGCATCTGCCCTAGATCTTCTTAAACAACTCACATCATCATCATCCACTGTTCGGGTCTGTTTGGAATAAAAACCTTGCAATCATTTCTTGTTATTCCACCGGCTCTCCATCAACACTCTGTTCCAGTCTTCTCAGTGTATTCCTCCACTCCATTCAGTCAACTGTCTCTTGCCGCCAACTTCTATCTCATACATTCTTTTGGGTATCCTCGAGCCCGCCATTCACATGACTTACCCATACCATTTTAGTTGACAGTTCTCCATTCTGTCTTGTAAGGATTCCTCATTCAGTAGTTGCATCACTTTCTCATTTCTTACTCTGTCTCTTCTTGTAGTTCCTTTTAAACTGCTCAAGAATTTAACTTCACTCTTCTACACTCAGCTCCTCAATCAATCAGTCACCACTGGTCTGCATTTAGGGCTGTCGCCCAGGTGGCGGATTTCCTATCAGTTATTTACCTAATCTTTTCTTAAATTATTTCAAATCAGTTGGAAGTCTATCGAACATCTTCCTTGGTAAATTATTCCAATCCCTAATTCCTCTTCCTATAAACCAATATTTTCCTCCATTTGTCTTCTTGAATTTCAACTTTATCTTCATACTATGATCCTTACTACTTTTAAAAAAGTCAATTCAAGCTTATTCGTCTACTTATTTCACACCATTAGTAAACAAATAAGCTTGAGTGGAGCCTTGAAAAGTAGGAAAGATAAAGTTGGAATTCAAGAGGACAAATTGAAGTAAATATTCATTTATAAGATGAGGAGTAAGGGATTGAAACAAATTATCAAGGTAAATGTTCGATAAATTTCCAAAGTTCTTTGAAAACATTTAAGGAAAGGGTAGGTAAACAATTGATAGGAAATCCATCACCTGGGCATCAGGTACAATTGATTGATTTGATTGATTGATTGATTGATTGATTGATTGATTGATTGATTGATTGATTGATTGATTGATTGATTGATTGACTGATTGATTGATTTAAAACAATATAAAGTTAATATGGTTGAGAAAATTAAATATTGATTGTATTCTATTTTTTATTGCCTGATTACTTTTCTACAAATATTTAGGCATTGTCAGTGAGCTCAAAAATGATCTGGGGATTGATATTTTAAGGAACAAATATGAATGTCAAACTTTGCATTGTTTAGGGATTATTGAGAGTTGCTATTGTGATATCAGAAGGATAAAAAGCAAATTCTCTTACCTCTTTATGCAGAACATCTACATCATCTGGTAGTTTGCTAGGATCTATATTTCTCAGTACCTCCAGTGAATATTTAGGGAAATCGTTAAAGGACTGATTGCCACCAGCTGAACTAACATCAATCTGTAGGACTGGATTTTGATCCTCCATTTCACGCCTGACTTCTTCAAATGACTTATTGTTCTGAAACATAATTACAGGTAATATTAAACTTCCTCAGTCATAAAGACTGGACCATACAGCATGAAGAGTCATTAGATGCTCCAATATCTGTTCACTACCAGCCTGAACAACAGACACCTAAACAGATCTGAAGTCCTTGATAGACTGAATAGGACACATTTTTTCTTACTTTATAACATTTCTAAACCTATGGAAAGTCAATACTTGATAAGACTACATTAAAAAACTCTTTTCTGAATAGAAATTTGTTAGCCATAATTTCATGGTACTGTAAAATGATCTTTCAAGTACAGTAGAAGTCCACTATAACAAGTATGGCATACAGCGAGAACCCCGTTGTAATGACAGTTTATTTCTGTGCCTTGGAAATTCCTATGTTAAACTTTGTAATATCCTTTGGTTACAGCAAGAACCCTATCACTGATACATCCATTATTATGAGTGATTAAGTGCGCATTATTTTTTCCATCATCGATATTTATGCACTTAAGCAATTTTATTGAATGTGATTGATCATCTGTGGTATCGTTTTCTCACTATGTGCAGTAGCGAGCTATCTCGTCAATATTCAAAAGCAATGTTGGAGTCTATTAGCAATATTCGTCAATTGGTGTACACAAGAACCTCGTTTATCCGGATTAAGTGGGACCGGAACTGACTCGGATTATCGAAAATCCGGATAAACCAGAAAAACTGTTGTTGCTATTTTGCTTAACATCGCACCGACACAGATATTCCCGGAAAAACTAAAAAAAAAAAAAAAAAAAAAAAAACAGTACACATAATATAATATATTAACATAAGTTGTACAGTAATACCTTTCTTCAGTTGTACAAAAAAAATAACACTTTTCTTACATTTACAACTCTATTTTATGCACTAAAATAATGTGTGAGCCTTTTCTGTTTTACATTTGTATAGCCAGCACGATCATAAAGATGTTCTACTAATATCAGTTCTCCTGGTGTTGATTCAGTCTGGGATTCTAAATAGGCCATCAGTTTGTCCAGCTGCATTGTTGCATCTGCATGAGTCATTGTTTCTTCTGATGGAGCGCCGGTTTCATTTTTTAATTCCCCATCACTCTCGTCATTACCTGCCGAGGAACAAGAGGCAATAATTTATTCATCTGTCATTATGCCGTAGCCTGAATTACAGTCATTTTTCAATCAGTCATTTACATCCGAGCATCCGGGAATGCGTGCAAATGTGTCAAGGAACTCGGAAGAGTCCACGGTTTCCCATTCTCAATTCCAGGTGAATGCCGGGACGATAGTCAACTTACTTCCAATTACTGTCCGTAACTGTCCTTGGCGAAAAAGACATTCAAGAAGAATCGACCCCGTAAAAGTAATACTGTACAAGTAAAAATAAATTTTTATTATTTTAGATCCGGATAAACTGGAGATCCAGATTAATGAGGGCCGGATAAATAAGGTTCTTCTGTACTGTAAACAAAATTCAAAACGAAAAGAAACATTTTTTTATATTAAATGCATAAACAACATGGCCGATAGCAGTTGTTAATTCATTAAAAACAAAGACTGAAGTAAACGATCGCTTAATTTGAATTCTGTATTCTGAAATAAGTAAGAATGTGGTACACCTCAAGGTACAGCAGAGTGCATCACTGATTTCTCAGGTCTGGTTAAATTTCTGAACGGCTATTCCCATGTAAATTTATAGTGAAAAGGTTATCATTACTCTACTGGTGCTTGAAATATGTTTTCATGATACATATAAGGTTAAGTTAGGTTAGATGATGCTGTTTGAGTAAGAAAACTGAAATATATGCCTCACAAGCCTCTGGAGTGATACTGTTACAATTTTTAAGAATGAAAATTGAACACACACATTCACAAAGTGTTGGAATTAGAAAAACAACCAACAAGTAAACCATAGTATGGAAGTCATCTGCGAAAGCACAAGTTTTGAACAAACCGATTGCTATTTCATATCGATTTTAATGTGTGTGGATTTTTTTCCCTGACTTTTACAAAAAAATCTGATGAAACAACAATCTTCTATATTTTTTGCCGTTCTGAATTCTCACTATAACGGACTTATACTGTATACTCTGTATACTGTACACTGAAAATAAATGTTGTGTTACTGCAAATCAATAAAATAAAACAAAAGGCATAATTCTATTTGTTATGAAGTCCCAAATTGGCCTGCAAAGGATTATGGGAGCATTTTTAAAGTCATGTATGATTTGGACATATGAATTATATAAATGAAGAAGAAATGCTAAAACAAAGTACGAGATATCATGAAATAATGAAAAGAAAGAAAAGCCAAATATCCAGAACAGGAAACAAGGAGGGACAAAATAAGAAACGATGAGATACGCCATCTTGTCCAAGTGAAACAACCCTGTAGAGAGATCTGTGTCAAAGCCAGGATGAAATGGTTTTGTCATCTCAAAAGAATGGACCCTCAAAGAACAGCTAGAGTGTGGTTTCAGAAGGAACTTGAAGGCAAAAGATCAAGAGGTCGGCCAAGGAAGAGAGGACTGATCAGATTGGAAATGATCTAGCTGGGCGGGGTCTGGATTTGCTGCAAGTTATGGAAATAAGTGGAGAGCACTCATTCACTGCACTCGAGAAACTGGAGCTGGTTCAAGATAGATGATGATGATGATGATGATGGTGGTGGTGGTGGTGGTGATGATGACGATGATGGATGATGATGAGGCAATGGAACCTGGGCTGTAAGAGAGAGTTAGTGAGATGGAGGGGGCATATTTATCTGGACCTGGCTGTACCTTAATAAGGCAAAATGATGATGATGATGATCGTGATGATGTCCATTAATACTTACATTCCAAAGAGAAGTATCCCAGACCCCAAAAAAGCCAGTGAAGGTTGGAGGTTCATAGCCTTGCTTAATCTGCAAGATTGGAGTATCTTGATCACGGTTTGTTGGGTCTGAAAACAGAAGTTGTACAAAACTGACTTTATGAATGATTAATGCAATGTAGTAGATTGTGGCATTATTGTAAAGATACATTTCAAACCTCTAGAATTCAACCAAGGAAAAATTTGAATTTGACATCTGACATGAAACTAGAGCTTCACATGAAAGATCTCTCACCTGTTCTAAGATATTCAATTGCAGTCTCAACAGCCATCTTCCGCTCATCCTGTCGGGAATCTTTCCCAAGCCATAAATAAAGTGCTTCCCGAGTGTCCAGCAACATCACGTCCTCCTCTACTAGATCACTCTGCTCAAAGTTAACAATTTCTTCCGCTGAAAAAGAAAGGAATCAGATTAATGATAGCATTTTCTTACACAGAATATTATGAAATTTTGTTGTGTGAAACTAGTAATCTCTCAATGCAAATTCTGTGTGAAGGTGTTATAGGTTTAACTAAAGCAACAAATGCAAAAATGATACATGAATGTTTGTAAATGTGCTATTATGACTATGCCATCTCCATTAGACTCAATAGTATGAACAAAATATGCATCTGTGGTTTGAATTTATCTCTCTTCCTTAAAATGACATTATAAAGATATAATAGTTAATAACAACTCAAACTGATTGATGATCTCGATGATTCTGTGTAGCCTACTGCCATCGGAAGTCCATTGAATGTCAGCTTATAAGTTTACTTGGACTTTGTTTTCATTTTTGATGAAAAGAGCTTAATGAAAAGTAGGAAAGAAACTGGAAAAACTGCACTATCACAGGTCACATCTGAAAATTACTTGCTTAGGACAAAGAAGGAGAGGATTTTCCCAAGTCCTTGAATGTAAGTTTAACAGATCACATCATTTCAGATTATACACTCACTGATATAAAAAAAAATTCTCACCAAGAAGTATTCATTGGACTCAAATTTGAATATGAATAGATAAAATAAAGAAGCAGTTGCCTTATTGCATTATTGATAATGTTCCATGGAAAACATGTTCAGTGATTTTCACAATGGAATTATAGAAAGGGAATGACTACGTGTATGAGTATACATCAGAAACAAATAGATTTAGAAGAACTGAGATAATGCGAAATGATTTGTGCCAAGAAATGAAGTTCCTTTCCTTCTATGTTTCTACAATTTTCCTTACCCCTCCTTTCTGTTACTCTCTCTACCCTCAGTGACCTGTCATTGTGTTCATCTTGTCTGTATTCATACTCTTTTTCCTTACTTATCTTCAAATCAACATACATACATTTATGAAGTTGAAACTGTAAATACAAATCTTACCTTTGAATGTTCCTGAAGCATTAGAAAGTTGGAAGAGTCGAGCAGGAAGCTCATCACTAGCTTCAGTAAGCTGTATGTCATTAGCATAATCTTCCTTCCCTCCTATTTCTTCCCAGAAATCAGCCTTCTCTTGTCCTGACAAAAATAATAAAACATTTTAATTTTTAGGTGTGCTTTGTCTCAACTATGGTGATAGAATAATACAGTGATCATAATGATGTATGATACCACTGATATATGGTGTTTCCAGTCCAAATTATCACTACAACTACTCACAATTATGAAACTTGGATATCCCACCTAATCAATACTTCATTTATTTCTGATGTATTTACATTTTACATTACATTACATTACATTATATTACATTTTCCCAACATTTAGCAGTACCGGTTTTGATCTCTATTAGAGGCCATCTTCAGCTGCTGAAGAACCTTATTTGATAAAACAACATATACAACAATATTAAAAACACTACTTGTTTCTAAGTCTATATAATAGAGTTTGTAATAAACTTGCATCAGATTAGAGTTATAAAGTTTCAGGCCTAAAATAATGTCTAAAAGTTCATTTGGCACTGTTCTCGAATACATTAGATCTGTTCTATCGAATAATGCGTATATTGGTAATGATCTCTCGTATGATAGCATGAAGTGTCACTGGTTTGGCCTTGATGCTCTATTTACAAAGACGAATTATACAGTTCTATATTATGCAGTTTGAGTCACGTAGCTGTGAGCATGCATTCGGAGATAGTAGGAGTATAGTTTTCTGTGGTTTATCATCTTCACAACAGGCTGTACTTTAATTAAACCCACAATCGCTTCCTTCCCCATCCTATCCCATCGATGCTACAAGAACCATCTGTGTTGGTGCAACGTAAAACAAATAACATAAAAACAATCACAATGATAATCTCCACCATCGCCAGTTAGTTTGCTACTGTCATGACTTAGCAATATTTTCCCAACAGAGATGTTTGCTCTTGTTTGGTCATAAAGATCTAAATGTGTGAATATCTTCATTGTTAGTCTATAGCTCATACGGCAAAACTGTACCAAATATAAGTGGTACATATACAAATAGTGCTATAGTTCCACCTTTTCAATACATTTAATCAGTGAAGAATCACATGATAAAAATTAGCAGAACATATTTCATCCAAATATAGGACATCTTCCGCTACTAGCGGGAACTAAAACTAAAAGCGTGTAGTCAAATAGTTGTATACAAACACAGCTACAGACTAGCCTCAGACCCTCCAGGGCCAGTAGGGAACGTCTCTCATGATTTGAATAAAAAACCTACATTGCTGGCTTTTTTTTTGTCAAGAGTCCCAAGATTCATAAATTCTGGTTGACGTCCATTACAGCTATGAGAAAGTTCCCCGCTTATGCTCATTCATATTGTCTTACTCACTGTTGTATGTCCTCCGCTTTCTTCGCTCAACGCCAGCCAGCCGCACGCACGCAAGCGTGGATCATTCGAGACTCGAAGCGCAGTCTTCAGTGCGCGTGTCTGTTACGTCGTGTGCAGTATATAAGGAGCTCCCTGTCTGTCACTCATCAGGATTCTCCCCAGTGTCCTGCTCCAGAATACACTGAACGTCAAACACGGAGGCTACTCCTCTTAAAAATGTGTCTCGACCAGGTGGACGGAATTCTGGTAGTATGAGGTTTCACCTCAGGTCACTACTGCACTTTCCCGTTCCTTCATCCATGTCGAGCCCCGATGTTGTATGCCACACATCCCCAAGCTCACTCAAGCTCCGACACACACATTAGATTCTCTAATATGCTAGTGCAAATGATAGTTTTCAACTATCACGAACTATATCTTTCCCAACAACTGTCTTTTCAAGATAACAGTGAGTGTAAATACATTCATAGTGTACATAGTGTATAGAAACAGAAACTCTCTCAAGATTAATCATCTACTTGCTTCAAGACAATTTTATGTTTTATTCCTGTACATACTGTAGAATTCTGTGTGAAGCAAATAAATAAGTTGTGTTCTTGTAAACCTTATCTTGTTTACAACACTCATAGGTTGTTCAATTTTGCATGTTCAATGAAATAAGAATTGTGTAAACATTTAAATTCATCAAGAAATGATGCTATTAGTATTTCAAGCTTTTTATGAAGACTATAATATTATCTAACACATAAGACTTTTAACCCTAGAACTGGCAACTCTCGAATATTGAACACTTTGGTCCCTGCTGTAGTGGAACTGTCGAATATTCGACATGTTTGTATTTCTTCTCGTAATTTCCTCATTTCTTCAACAGATGCCATGACAGTCTACTTCTTGTCATTCTCGATATCCACAGCAGCCGTGAGTTCAGTTTCATTCATATATACAACCTCGTTGAGCGCAGTTTCACAGAAATAAATGAGTGCAGTTTTCTGATGATCTGTTTGTGCGCTATTTTTGTCGTGCTTGTAAACAAACCTTCACGGGATCTGCTTTGCTAGTTTTTAATTTTATTTCATAGTTTTCCATTCACTGTGAGTTATTTGTTATTTGATTGATTATATACATTTATAGTACAGCGTGTCTGTCTAAACATGACATCTTCACTTCATTACGGAAAATTAGTACTGAAGTACCTGTAGTGCAAAATTTGTTGGAAGACAAAAGTGATGCATCTGACTTTGAGGTTGTTGAGAATGAACAGACAGATTCAGAGTCAGATTTGGAAGGTTTATCAGATATTTCTTCGCATCAAATATCAGAAAGTGAAAGTGATGATGAACTTCCCATAAAGCAACCTATGATAACAACATGGTCTAAAGGTACGCCACCAAATGATTGCATGCCAATTTCATTTTCCCTAATATTTTCAAGAATATATCTCTCAGAGTGATGAAACATTTGCTAGTGCATTACAGATACATTATTGACAATCTGTTTATCTCTGTTTGTGACAAGTTCCAGTTTTGTATACATATGATTTAGAATGTTATTATTATATTCAATTTAGGAATTACACTTTACATTTTTCTAGTCAAAACATTTATGCAATTTTGTGTCACCAGGACAATCCTCAGTGTATTAGCTTTACATAGATAAATAAAACTTCATAGATTTATTTCATATCTTGTGGATATTTTGTATTTTATTTAGACAAGTAAAAGCTACCAAATATGGCTGCCACCACAAGATTTAAAATTGCCAGTTCTTGGGTTAATTGCGATTCCATCACATCAGTGTACCTAATGTCATATATTTTATAAGGTGTTATATTCTGACGCGGTGACACCAATAAAGAAACATTGTCCAGTGACAACTACTTTCAAATTGAAAGTGTCTACAGGCACACGACAGGAAACAAACCATACGAAAAGAACCTCCAGAAAGATAGACGTGAATAAAATACGCGAAAATGGAGACAAGCTTACCATCTTTGAAAAAAAGATTCAGGAAAAGGACCTAGATGCTGCTGCAACAGCGCTAGAAGACATAATCAAAGCCGCAACCTCCACAATAAACGAGAGAAAGGCCAAGAAATGGTTCGATCAACAATGCTATACAGAGAGATAGAGAGTCATATCAGCCCTTCACGTGGCCAAACGCACTCAAAATCAGGATGACCTGATCACATATAGCAGACTCAGAAAAGAATATAAAAACCTTCTAAAGAAGAAACGAGACGATTTCACAGAACTCGAGGCTAGAAGAATGGTGGAAGAAGCAAAAGAAAACCCCTACATTGCTCTAAAGCCACAACAGTCACAGACAGTGGGGAAAATAGAGATGCCAATCTGGGAGGCTCACTTCACGAACATCCTAAACCAACAAAGGGTCAACGAAGCTCATGAAATAACAAGACAATACGATGACATCAGAAGATTTACAACAGAGGAAATTAGAAACACCATATCAACATTGAAAAACAAGAAGGCAGCAGGCCCGGATGGGATATTTAACGAGCACATCAAAGCAGCCTCGGAAGTTTTAATCCCAGCAATCACGAACATGATGAACTTATGTCTGTATAAAGGACAAATCCCGGTGAGCTGGTAAACCTCGAAAATTAGAATGATATACAAGGGAAAAGGAGAGCCACTTGACCCAAACTCATACCGGGGAATCGCGCTAGAGAACAACTTTCTCAAAATTCTGACGAATCTTGTGAAGATAAGACTAACAGAGGAAATCGACAACAAGATCCCAGAGGAACAATTTGGATTCAGGAAAAGCCGAAGCACCCTACATGCAGTCAAAAACCTCATAGACGACATCGAGGAGGATATAAGATTCCCGAAAGGAAAATTCCACGCAGTATTAGTTGATTTTACAAAAGCGTTCGACAATCTCAACAGGACCTTAACATGCGCCAAACTAGAACAGATGGTGGAACAAAACAAGGAACTAAGCGTCTTGATACACAACATCCTGAGTAAAAACACCATCATAATTTCAGACAATGTAACAACCTCGCAAGAAATTATACAGACAAACGAAGTGTTACAAGGAGACCCCCCTTAGTCCCCTTCTGTTCAACGTAGCCACACATGACATGGTCCAAGCAATAAGAACTTCCGTTCCGTCCCTCAAGATTTATATATATGCAGACGACATGGTGATGGGTTCTCACGATACTAACGAACTCCAGAAAGGAATAAATGCTCTAGGAACATGGGCTGAATACAACGGACTGCAAATAAACGCAGAAAAGACAGTACACATGGTCTTCAGGAAAGGAGGACGCCTGTCCGCAAGGGTTTACCTCAAACATGAACCTCTACAAACTACGAACAGTTTCAAATATCTGGGCGTAACGGTCCAGACAACAGCACACTCATTCAAAATTCACACAACACAACGAGCAGCTGCCACAACGAAAGCCATCTACGATATCATGCCATTAAGCAAACTTTCCCTGGATACAGCTATAGCCCTCTTTGAAGCCAAAATCGTTCCTATTCTAACATATGGAATAGAGATAACATGGGAAAAGTTAAGCTATAAAGACCTAATACGAATGAAAAAAGTGAAAGCCAGATTCTTGAAAGCAGCCCTCGGAATTTCAATGTACACCAAGTCAAGACTAGCGTACGAACTCACGAGAGAAACATTTCTAATAGAGGACCTGAGATGGAAATTCAATCTGCCCTGTACAGACAACTGGAAGAAACTGCGGTTAGAGAGGGAGAAGAAAAAGAAGGAGATATGGCCAGAGTTCTACTCTTCAGAGGCCATGATGAACAGAGCATGGACCAGCACAAACCAGGAGCTGAGACATTTTGTAAATTCCATGGCAGTCCATGGCTACCATCACAAAATCTGTCGAAGACATACCACGACCCGGACTCGATGTGCATATGTGAACTCTGTGGTAAACATTGTGACCGATATCATGTACTGTCGTGTAAAAATCGTGTGAAATCAATCATAGACCTCTGTATTGATTAATTATCCTAATACGGCACAACTTGTGCGCAATAAAGTTTATATATATATATATTTATTTTAATGACTACATACATGAAGACTGTGCCCCTTCTAGTTGGTTTACCAGTGTTATGATTCTCATCTGGGAAGGGAAAGGAGATGCCAGAGACTGCTCCAACTATCGACCAGTTCGTCTGCTTTGTCATACAATCAAGATCTTCGAGCGTGTCCTAGATGCACGCTTTTGTGACATAGATCACATTGCCCCAAACCAATGTGGCTTTGTGAAAGGAAGAGGAACAATCAACGCTATACATGCAATGCGTCTTTTGATAGAACGTCACAATGAAAAAAAGAAACAATTCCACATCGCTTTCTTGGATCTCGAAAAGACCTTTGACAGGGTGCTTCGTGATCTTATTTGGCATGCACTCAGGCTGCATGATGTACCAGAAGTATATACTCAATGGATCCAGCTTTTGTATCAGAATGCCACCAGCTCTGTCCGATGTGCTGCTGGAATGTCTGCACCATTTCGCATTTGAGTTGGCGTTCATCAGGGATCGGCTCTATCTCCACTTCTGTTCATCTTCTGTCTTGACACCATCAGCACAGAAGTGTTAACACCACACCGTTGGACTCTATGCTGATGATGTTATGGTCACCTGTGAATCCTGCCAAGATTGTTGCTTGTTTGTTGCTTGTTGTTTTAAGGGGCCTAACATCGAAGGTCATCGGCCCCCTGCCACTATTTACAACAATTAGTCCAACATTGGAAAAACTCCTTGGACAGATATGGCCTGTGCCTTAACGTCGGGAAGACTGAGTACCTAGAATGTAGGGTACAAAGTGATGGGTCAATTAACATCGACGGCATTGAGATTCTCAAAACATCTCAATTTAAATATCTGGGATCACTTATCCAATCGGATGGTGACACACTCCCAGATGTTCACAGCAGAATCAACACTGCCTAGATGAAGTGGCACCAAGTCACAGGAGTCCTTTTTGATCCAACGTATCTGAAATCCAAAATCTATAGAACCATCATTAGACCAGTGGCACTGTATGGAACCGAGTGTTGGCCAGTTACATGGAGACACAAACAACAGCTGCATGTCATGGAGATGAAGATGCTTCACTGGCCAATGGGACTCACTAGACTGGATCACATCAGAAATGAAGATGTTCGGATGGCATTTGTTGTGGCCCCAATCCCTGAGAAAATGCGAGAGAATTGTTTGCGATGGTATGGCCACGCACTATGCAGAAATGGTTCTTTGGTTGCAAGAAGGGCATTAAACTTAAGTCCTGAGGGCTGCAGACCACAAGAGCGAACAAAGAAGCCCTGGCTCGATATTCCCTGGGAGGACATGTATGTGGTAAAAGTCTCTCCTAAAGATACACAAGACTGCATCAAATGGAAAAGGAAGTGCATAACAGCAGACCCTACAATTAAGCAGGATAAATGCTAAGAAGAAGAATATACATTTTAATCTATTAGTGAACATTATTGCCTTTGGTTGTGGCATCATACACAACCATTAACTCGGCTCAAGGGAGATAGGGTCATCTTCCCTATTCTTCCACTTGAGTAATTCCTGTCTGGTGCGTCCACGTCGAGCGGTGTATACCCTACACTTCAGTAGGCCAGAGTGATAGGATGGCTGAGTTCAGTCAGGGACCCAGTCCTGTGGGGTATAACATGGAACCCATGCCCAGGGATACGGGTGAAGACCTCAATGGCAGTGAAGGCGGAAGTGAAAATCACTGGTATGGTGGGTCTGGCGGAAGAGGCAATATCTGATCCCTGAGATCTGACTCAGGCCCTGCTGCCTTGCCGGTTGATAGGGGACTATTAAAGGTTAAGGGAGATAACCCTGACAGAAAAATCTTCGGAAGTGATAGATCCAGCAAGTCAGCTTCTGAATAATTTGGAATTGCTTTCAAAACTAAATGAGGCCTCGGATGGAAATATTGTAATCACCTGAATAATGACTCTAGTTCCCTTATCGGTAATGATATTAATGATGGTTCAATACCTGATGCTCCATCACAGCCAAAGAGGAGAACACACAAAACTCGATATGAGACTGTAATCAAAATTGCCACACTAAACATTCTGACACTAACTGGCAAAATAGAGGAATGTGTGGACTTAATGAAAACAAGGAACATAAACATACTGGGTCTCAGTGAAACCAAGTGGAAGGGAAAAGGATCAAAGGAACTCAGAGAAGGATATCATCTATTCTGGTCAGGTGGAGATCAAACAAAAAATGGAGTTGGTGTTGTTATGGATCATCAAATAAAAGATCATGTAGTAGAAGTAAAATATGTTTCTGATCAGATTCTTCACATAATGCTGAAATTGGATTCTTCCCAGAACATCAACATCAGTCAGTGCTATGCACCACAGACTGGTTGTGAAGATGAAGAAAAAGAACATTTTGAAGAAGACAAAGAGGAAAGAATAAGAGGAGATGAAATGGTTGTCATAGGGGATATGAATGCTCAAGTAGGAACTGTAAGAAATGGTATGAAAGTATTCTAGAGCACATGGATGGGGTCCACAAAACCCAGAAGGAACTAGACTACTTGATCTCTGTCTGAGGAACAACCTTGTAATAGGAAACTCATGGTATATAAAAAAATATATATATATTTTTTTAAATGGTCATAAGATATGGATGGGATGGAAAAAGTGAATCTCTTATAGATTACTTTTTGATTGAGAAACAACTACAAAATAGACTGTGTTTCCTAGTGTTTTCCTGGAAAGTGATCATACTGTAGACTCTTCATTGGATACTTCAAGTTTAACAAGTTTAAAGAAGAGTTTCTTTACCACACAGGTAAAGAAACTCAAGACTTGGAAGCTGGAGGACAAGTTCCAAGGAAACATCAAAACAGTAATACCAAAGACAGATGAAAGAACAGTTGAGGAGGAATGGAAGGATCGGAAAGAAAATCTAGTAATGATATTTGAGAAAGTATGTGGACGAACCAGTGGCACAAGAAGATGGAAGGAAACTCCATGGTGGAATGACAGACAAGAACTGCTGTCCTGAACAAGAACAACATGTTCAGAAAATATTTCAAGGAATGGACTGACCATAATAAGGAAGTATACAGGGTTACTAAAAAAACAAGCAAACAGAGTTGTTACAGAAGAACAAGAGAAGTGGTTGAACAAGTGGAGTGATGAATTGAAAGAGGATGTTAATGGTAAAAAGAAAATGTTATATGGGATGATGAAAAAGAGATAAAGAACACTCCAAATACCTAAGAGATGACAATGCTAGGGGCTTTACGTCGCTCCGACACAGATAGGTCTTATGGCGACGATGGGATAGGAAAGGCCTAGGAGTTGGAAGGAAGCGGCCGTGGCCTTAATTAAGGTACAGCCCCAGCATTTGCCCGGTGTGAAAATGGGAAACCACGGAAAACCATCTTCAGGGCTGCCGATAGTGGGATTCGAACCTACTATCTTCCTGATGCAAGCTCACAGCCGCACGCCTCAACGCGCACAGCCAACTCGCCCGGTGAGATGACAATGAAAATCTAATCACTGAAGATGAGAAGATCAAAGAGACTTGGAGGACTTACTTTGATGAATTGCTAAATGTGAATTGCATGCAGCCTACACAAAAAGACAGTACCGGTACTATCTCATGCAAGTCTGCCTCTGACAACGGGTTAGACTTAACATGGAGTGATGTAGAATATGCCTGGAAAATCAACTGGTGCTGATGAAATTAATGGAGAAATGATCAAGGCTATGGGCATTTCTGGAAAACATTGGATCTAAAGACTCTTTCGTAAGATCTGGAAAGAAAGGGACATACCAGTCGACTGGAAAACAGGCATCATAATTCCAATTTTTCAAGAAAGGAGATACAAAGAAATGTTTCAACTATAGAGGTATCACTTTAACATCTCAAGTTGGTAAACTTTATGAAAGAATTATAGAGCGTAAAATCAGACCCCTTATTGAAGAGACGTCTTTGAAGTACAGTATGGATTCAGGAAAGGGAGATCAACAACTGATTTAATCTTTACAGTCCGTCATTTAATAGAAAAATACTACGAACACAACCGAGATTTGTGGTTAGCCTTTTTGGATATCAAGAAAGCATTTGACGCTGTGAACAGAGAGAAGGTGTGGGAAACACTGAAGAAAATTGGAATACAGGATGACATGATACACAGGACCAAGAATTTGTATGAAGATATCCGAAGTAAAGTCAAAACACCTGTAGGAATGACTGAAACCTTTGATATAAAATCTGGGTTAAGACAGGGTGGTGTTTTGTCTCCTCTTTTCATCACTGTGATGAATGAGATTCAGAGAAAAGTTCACCAAACCATTGGAGGTAAGAAAATGAAAGTTATCTTGTTCGTGGATGATATATGCTTGTGGGGAGACTCTAAAGAAGACCTTTAAGGACAAATAAACTCCTGGACAGAAGCTGCTAAAGAATATGGACTCATCTTCAGCCAAGAGAAAAGTGAGGTTATGGTCATGAAGAGATACGGACAACCAATGGGACACATTGAAATGGTGGGGAAACAGCTACAGATGAACTATCAATTCAAATATCTTGGAAGTGTTATCTCTGATACTGGTTCTATAGACAAGGAAATTTTGCACAGAATTCAGGCAGGTAGCAACTTTTACAAAATAGTTAAAGACATAATATGGAACAAGAAAATACAAACAAAATGTAAGAGAGTCATATATGAAACCTATTACGTACCAGTCCTGACCTATGGTTGCAAAATGTGGACCATGAGAAATAAAGATGTTAGTAGAATCCAGGCAACAGAAATGAGATTTGTCACTAGCATGATCGGTAAAACACGGAGGGGCAGAGTCCGTAATGAGGAAATCCGCAAGCAGGCTTAAATTGTAAGACTGCAGGACAGAATAACAGCGCAGTGACTGAGATGGTATGGACATATGCGACTCATGGGAGACAACAGATTGTAGGATGCTAAAAGGTTTGTTTTATCACCTATTCAATACATATAAATTTTATAAATTAGGAATTTATTATTGATTCCACTTGAGACATGTTTCGCCCTTCATTGAGGGCATCATCAGTCAAATTATTACCTCAAGGCAAAAAATCAGGTACCTGGTTAGTAGTTGACATGCACAAATTAATACATATTATTAATACACATACAAAATTAAGTATGGGAAATAGTTGTACAAAAGTGATGGTTGAACATATAGGTTTATAGATGAGAAGTCAGCACCAATGCGTAAATTAAAATAGTAGAGTTCGGCAGTGGTGCTCTGGAGAACAGTTGACGCAATCATAGGAAAATATAAAGTTTAAAGATATTTACATTATAACAAATTAAGGGAGAAAAGGTGTAGTGTTCGGCGTCAATGTTTGTAACCAAAAATTAATGTCAAAGGTTGGTAACTATAAAGTATTTACATTGTTCAATTGAACAGTTGAGATAAAGTTTTAAAAATATTTACATTATAACATTCAGCGTAAATGTTTGTAATAAAAAATAATGTCAATGGTTGGTAACTATATAGTAATTACATTATCTAATTGAACAGTTGAGATTTACAATTATATACACAATTACACAAGAGCAGCTTGGTGCGCAAGGATAAAAAATTCTAGTACCAAGTGCGTCCTGATGTTTTAGAGGTTGGAAGAAGGAATTAGCATTGACATTTCAGAAATGTGTAGAGCGGTATAATTTTAGTTAAAATCACCGGGGGTAGGGAAATATTTCATAGCCAAATGAGGTTTTAAAACTTTAAAACTTTATCTCAACTGTTCAATTGAACAATGTAAATACTTTATAGTTACCAACCTTTGACATTAATTTTTGGTTACAAACATTGACGCCGAACACTACACCTTTTCTCCCTTAATTGTTATAATGTAAATATCTTTAAAAACTTTATATTTTCCTATGATTGCGTCAACTGTTCTCCAGAGCACCACTGCCGAACTCTACTATTTTAATTTACGCATTGGTGCTGACTTCTCATCTATAAACCTATATGTTCAACCATCACTTTTGTACAACTATTTCCCATACTTAATTTTGTATGTGTATTAATAATATGTATTAATTTGTGCATGTCAACTACTAACCAGGTACCTGATTTTTTGCCTTGAGGTAATAATTTGACTGATGATGCCCTCAATGAAGGGCGAAACATGTCTCAAGTGGAATCAATAATAAATTCCTAATTTATAAAATTTATATGTATTGAATAGGTGATAAAACAAACCTTTTAGCATCCTACATTCAGTATCTTCAATACGGATAACAATGATTTTTATCACTTGCAAGACAACAGATTACCGAAAAAATGTATGATCTAAAACTTGAAGACAAAAGACCAAGAGGGCGACCAAGACTCAGGTACAAGGACATGGTGAAGATTGACATTCAACAGCGAGGACACACTTTGGAAAACATCGAAGAAGGAGAGTTCAGAGAACGCAACTGGTGGTGAAGCCTCGTTCGCCGACCCATCACTTAAGATGGAACGACGTGGGATATGTATGTAGTGAACATTATTGATTGTAAACTGCATTTAGTAACCTAATGGGACAAGTGCTTGATATACAACAGAGAGGACATGCTTTCCCTCTTTTAATCACATAAGTTTAATTGAATTATGTTTTAGTCCCCCACATATCTAGTAGCTGAAGATGTCCTATATTTAGACGAAACATGTTCTCCTAATTTTTATTATGTGATTCTTTACTGATCAAATGCTGTATTGAAAAGGCGGAGATATAGCATTCTTTGTATATGTATAGTTGATATCAATGAAAATGAAAACCTACAACCTGTTTTCCAGTCATTGACCAGGTCAGGGATGTAATGAATGAATCATATATATAGGCTATTATTACGATGGGGTTGCCACTCCCAAAGTGATTTATTAATGACTATGAAAAGCTATGAAATGAGAATGGAGAGTGTTGCTGGAATGAAAGATGACAGGGAAAACTGGAGTACCTGGAGAAAAACCTGTCCTGCCTCTGCTTTGTCCAGCACAAATCTTACATGGAGTGACTGGGATTTGAACCACGGTATCCAGTGGTGAGAGGCCAACGCACTGCTGTGTGAGCCACGGAGGCCCATTTGATATCTATATGGAACTCAATATGAAACTCATTGTCTGTAAATATAAAGGATTTGAAGGGAGATTTCCTATAATTATTGTTATGTGCATTTTTCAGATAGAACTTATATTTCTGGATATATTTGGAAGTTTGGGAAAATATAATAATCGTGAATATCTCCATTATTTTTCCTCACATGGTAAAAATGGGTGAAACATAAAAGATTTGAAACTATACTTTATACAATTTTTATTACATACTGGCTTTTGATACAGGTCTGACTCGTTGGCTGAATGGTCAGCGTACTGGCTTTCGGTTCAGAGGGTCTCGGGTTCGATTCCCGACCGGGTCGGGGATTTTAATCGCTTCTGATTAATTCTTCTAGCTCTGGGACTGGGATTTATGTCTGTCCCAACACTCTCCTCTTCATATTCACACAACACTACACTCCCAACCACCACAGAAACATGCAATAGTGATTACATCCCTCCATATAGGCTTGGTGGCAGGAAGGGCATCCGGCCGTAAAACACGGCCTAATCCACATGTGCAACGCAGTTCGCACCCGCAACCCCACACATGTGCGAAAAGTGGTAGGAAAAGAAGAAGACTGGCTTTTGATACAGAAGATAATAATGGAGAAACTTTACAATTTTTATTTTGGCCCCGTTAATATTGCTACATCACTGTAAAAAAAATCTAGTAATATATAATTTAGTGCACATGTCGGCTATCCCTGGATACAGAGTATCCAGAAATTCTGTTCAACCATTTTCATGTGATGTTGATACAAGTAGACAGACAGAAAAAATTGAGCTGAATCTGTTTTCAACATTTGTACACCTGATAGGGTTGGGCAGCCAGTACCAAACCTGACAACCTAAGGGTGAACCAATGGCTATGGGTGGAAGAGTTCCCTTAGGAGGTTTGATAAAACCATTGTGCAGGAAATGACACATGAATTCATCAACAAACTGTTGCCTTTCAGATGTGGCAGGGGGGCTACTAAAGACTAAGAGAGAAAAACCCCAACAGAAAAATCCTCTTAGGTGATAGGCGTAGCAAGTCAGCTGGACAAATTGCTTTCAACCAAAGAAAAAGTCTTGGAACGAAAAATAACTCAACTGAAGACCAAACTTCAAGTACTTTTCGAAATAATGATGATTCAAGTGAGTCTGAACTCATCCAAACATTATAAGAAGAAATACCAAATGGAGATGAAATAACAGAAAATCTAGCCTCAGAGTTGCTACCTTGAACATATTAACACTGACTGGAAAATGTAATGAAATAACAGATGTGATGAAGCATAGACGCATTAACATCTTGGGTCTAAATGAGTCAAAGTGGAAGAAGGGATGCAACACAAAATTACTGAATGATGTATACAAACTGTACTGGTGTGGAAATAAGACAGAAGCAAGAAATGGAATAGGCTTTGTTCTTGATAGGGACATTGACTGCATTTCTGATGTTACTTCCATTAACTGTATTAAACGAAGGTGTGTTTGAAAAGAAGAAAAGCTGAACTTCCTCCAACAACTAACTAGAGGACAGTATAAATGAAGAGAACCTATTACTAATGAGTGACCTTAATGCCCAGGTAGGAGTAGAAAAAACTGGATATGAAGGGATTATGGGGCCATTCGGATATGGGACAAGGAACATGGAAGGAGAACATCTACTTGATTTGAGCTTAAGGAAGAACTTGCTGATAAAGAACACATGGTTCCAGAAGAAAGAAAGTCATATCTACCATCACGGCTGTACCATGTTATTTTATAAGTCGGTGATAGATTACATGATAACTGATTTAAGGTGTGGAAAACAAATGTGGGATTTGGAAGCTATTCCTAGTGAATGTCTTGATAGCGACCATAAACTTCTGGTGGCTGACCTGATAGGAATTCAAGTGCAGAAGACAAAGACCAAGAAGAGGATACCAAAGATTAAAGACTGGAATCTAAAAGGAAGAGGACTGTAAACAGAAGTTCCAAGAATAGACCAAAAGCAAGTTACCAATGTCAGAGTTCAGGTGTAGTGATGTGGAATTGAATAATTTTAAAACTAGTTTCATCAGCAGTACAGAAGAAGAAACAGGAAAGTTGTGAATAAATGTACGTCCTGATGGAATGACAGAGTAAAAGAGGCAATAGAAAAATGAAATAACGTAAAGAAAGTGAAGGATGTTGAAAGAGCCAGAAATAGTGTCAACAGCCAACTGAGAGAAGAGAAGGAGAGAGTTGGGGTGAATTTACCCAGAAACTATAGAAAATAGTAAAAGAAACATGAAGATGATGTACAGCCTGGTTAAAAGCAAGAGATCTAACAAAGAGGACATCACAGCACTAGAAACAGTAAATGAAAATGTAGTCAGGAGCAAACAGGAAATTAGAAACGAAATGAAGACCTATTTTGATACACTCCTGAATGAGGAAGAAACTACTGAAGAGGTGGAAGAAAGGCTGAGGACACATGATGTTCCAATTAAAGGTGAAACGTGCTTAAAAAAAATAAAAAAAAATAAAAAAGGCCGAAAAGTGGTAAATCAGCTAGGATCGATGATGTTACTGCTGCCATGATCAAAGCAGCAGGTATACCTGGAGTGCAGTGGCTATACAGAACTTTGAGAGCAAGGTATGATTATCCCTTTATGTAAAAAATGATGCAGAAGAAAGTGTGCCAACTATAGGGGTATCACACTTCTCTCACATGGTCTGAAAATAATAGAAAAGATTATTGAAACCAGACTGCGAGCAGTGATAGAACCGGGATAGAACAACAGAAAAAACTGAGCTGAATCTATTTTCAACATTTGTACACCTGATAGCGTTAGGCGGCCAGTACCAAACCTGACGGGTGATTACTGTGATCTTGTACTAAGCAATGCAACTGAAGAACACACAGTGAAACTTCATAGGGCAATGAACTCTTGCATATGATCAATATTTTCTTTGAACTTTAGGATACATATTTCTTATTATTATGAGAAGTTATCCTGGCTGAAAATCAATAAACTAAGAAACCTACATACTGTGACACTAATTTTTTGACTTCTGAGCGAATCTACACCTGAATACCTATCCTCACATTTAACTTCCTCTCATCTATACATGGACATAATACCAGATTGACTTCTACCCTTATGATACCGGTTAATCACTCATCTGTATACAGCCACTCATTCCAGGTGCCTGAAGCAAGGCTATGGAGCACTGTCCCTGTCAATATACATAAAATAGTACTTGAACAGCCTCACTGAAGTGGTCTTGTTGAGATTTCTTATTAAATACATGAACAGCTTGTATGAATGTTAGTGTGAATGAGGGAAAATATGATTTAGAGCTATTGTTAGGTGATGTAGATAGATAATATCAATCATAAACAAAATAACAATTATAATACAAGGTGTAGTAAAGCTAATGCAGTAAGCTCGCAGTTGCGATCAGCAGTATTCTGTAAGAAGGAAGTCAGCTCCCAGACGAAACTATCTTTACATCAGTCTGTTTTCAGACCAACTTTGCTTTACGGGAGCAAAAGCTGGGTGGACTCAGGATATCTTATTCATAAGTTAGAAGTAACAGACATGAAAGTAGCAAGAATGATTGCTGGTACAAACAGTTGGGAACAATGGCAGGAGGGTACTCGGAATGAGGAGATAAAGGCTAATTTAGGAATGAACTCGATGGATGAAGCTGCACGCATAAACCGGCTTTGCTGGTGGGGTCATGTGAGGCGAATGGAGGAGGATAGGTTACCTAGGAGAATATTGGACTCTGTTATGGAGGGTAAGAGAAGTAGAGGGAGACCAAGATGACGATGGTTAGACTCGGTTTCTAACGATTTAAAGATAAGAGGTATAGAACTAAATGAGGCCACAACACTAGTTGCAAATCGAGGATTGTGGCGACGTTTAGTAAATTCTCAGAGGCTTGCAGACTGAACGCTGAAAGGCATAACAGTCTATAATGATAATGTATGTATGTATGTATGTATGTTTTATTTTACTCCATTAATTTTGGTTGTTTCTAGAGACTGTAAACAGTGTTAATTTTCCAAATTATGTGACTACGTATTGTATGTTGTGGGTAAGTGTAAGAGAGGGCCATGAGCCCTAACTTTGCCACATATGAAGGCACAAAATAAAATAAAATAAAATAAAATAAAATAAAATAAAATAAAATAAAATAAAATAAAAGAAAGAAAGAAAGAAAGAAAGAAAGAAAGAAAGAAAGAAAGAAAGAAAGAAAGAAAGAAGGAAAGAAAGAACAGCATGGATTTAGAACCAACAGAAGAACCCTAGCGATGTTAATGGAACAGCACTGGAGAGAGGGAAAGACCTAACTGTAGTTTCTTATACCTAGAAAAGGAATACAATAGGGTGCCTAGACCAGTTGTATAGAAGTGCTTCAGAGAACTGGGAGTGCCTGAATATCTCATAGGCAAGGTCCAGATGCTGTACCACAACTGTAGGAGCTGTGTGCGCATTGGGGTGGCCATTCAGAATGGTTTAATACCACACAGCATGTCCAACAAGGGAATGCACTCTCACCATTACTATTCATTACCGCCATGAAAAGAAAACAAGATGGAGAACTACACACATTGGTGTTTGCTGACGATGTAGCCATCTGGGGAGAGACAGAGGTAGAGATACAAACTAGGCTGGATGAATGGGTAGGAAAGTTCAAACAGTATCAGATAAAAGTTAGCACAACAAAAAACTGTTGTACTAAAAATGAGTAGGAAAGATACTGGTTGCCACATAAAGCTTGAAGGTGAAAACGTTCAATGTGTACAGGTATTCAAATTCCTTGAGAGTATGATTTCCAACAAGGTTGCTGCAGATAAAGAAATAGTAAACAGAGTGTCTAGCAGTTCCAACTTCTACAACCTCATAAAACAACTTTGGGATAACAAAGTGCCCATGATGAGAATCAAGATGACTCTGTATAAGTCATACTTCATGCCCATTCCCACATACAGTCTACAAGATGTACACTGAAAGAGAGAGAATTTAGTAAATTACAAGCAAGTGAAATGAAGTTCCAATGAACTACTCTCCAAAAACACACAAGGACCATGTAGGGAGCGATGACATCAGAATGGAACTGGAAGTGGACTCGATAGATGAAAAGCTAAGGACTTCGAGACTAACATAGTATGGACATGTAAAGTGAATGCCTGGCACAAGAACTGCACATGCATGCCTAGAAAGGATGATTGAAGGAAGAAGGCCAGTGGGAAGACCTAGGAAGAGATGGCTACACAAACTGAGAGGATGTGGAGAGAAGAGGAGGGAACTGGGAGTCAGAGGTGACAGAGAAGGCATTTCTGGACAGACAATGATGGTGAAGGCTCGTTCAGCACTACCCTATCTGGCAAGCTGGAAGGGTTCTATGATGATGTTGATGATGATGATGATAATACAAGGTAAATATGAAGCATAAGCAAATAATTTGAAGTAGCAGACAACATCATAATTCTATTTCTATAGATAATGTGCATCTTTATTAGGAAGGCCATGTCTTAAGCAGTTGTCTGCTAGCAAGTTGCCTCTTGCTCACCGCTAGAGACGTCAGTGTAACTCCAGCAGTCAAATGGATTAACTTTCCTCTTATTACAGCTTCTCGACTGCTATGCTAGACTGTGCTATTACAGTCAGTCTCCAAGGCCATCTGTGAAAATCTGTCCGTCGATTAGTTCTGATAATCCTCATTTTTTAAAATCTCGTACCTATTGAAACGTTATGTCTATCTGATGGTTATTCATCATGATCACTAGGTAGCAGTACTTGCCTTCATAGACCAGTGCGTAATCTCCATGGGAAGCAACCTCAGCTATTTGCTTAGCCATTTCTCTCTCATCACCAGTAGCCCCCTTTCCACACCATACAAAACAGGTCTTCGCTCCTTTCAGCACAAATACATCATTTGAGTTGAGTGAAGCAGCTCGTAGATCAACCTGAAAATACATGAAATAATAAATTAGTCATCCTTTAAACAGTAAAAGGGCAAAATCTATAATCAGCCTTTAATTTGTATTTATGGCCATGTTCCTGGTGATATCCAAATTATAACAGAAGGTTATACACTGGCAGGAAAAAATATCCGAACACCATGACATAAGGAATGTAGAATGCAGAAATTTTGGCAATATATTTGTCAAGGTAACATAATTGATTAAAGGTACAAGACTGCAGGTTAATATCCATGCGAGAAAAGCCATCGCAAATGTGCCATAATGGTCCATTAATAACCGGTGTAATTGCCTGACCAGTATCCAGTATTCGGGAGATAATGGGTTCGAGCCCCACTGTCGGCAGTCCTGAAGATGGTTTTCTGTTATTGCCCATCTTCCAGGCAAATTCTGGGGCTGTACCTTAACTAAGGCCATGGCCACTTCCTTCCCACTCCTAGCCCTTCCCCATCCCATCGTCACCATAAGACCTGTCTGTGTCGGTGTGACGTAAAGCATCTTGTTAACAAAAAAAAAAAAGAGTGGGAAGTTCTACCAGAATGTAAGAAACTTTGTGTGGAACACAGAAGTTCCTATCGAATGCAAAGAGATAATGTACAAGATGTACTCTACCCCTATATTAATGTATGCATCAGAGACTTGGACATTGACAGCAAGAGATGAGAGTAAAATTTAGGCCAGGGAGAAGTTCCTGAGGAGTATGGTTGGGAAGACAAGAACAGATCAAAGGAAGGTTTGATGCTTGAGGTAAGAAATGTGTGCTACTTGTTTTTTTATACAGACCTGTGGTGTTTGTCACATAATGGTGTCACTCATAGGTACTATCCCGTGGTGTTCTTCACGTAGCGGGTACTATTCACAGGCAACGCAGACCCACGGCATCACTCATATAGTGGCATTAATCACAGGCAATGCCCAGACCCGTGGTGTTTCTCAGAGGGGAGCCTCTGTCATAGTGGCGGATACTATACGCGGGTACTGTAAACCTGTAGTGATTCACCCACAGTCCCGTGGTATTCCTCACGTCATGGTACTAATTGCAAGAAAAGTCGACTCATGGTGTTCCTCACGTGATGGTACTAATCACAGGAAATCTCATGGTTCAAAATTCAGGATCCATTGGTCTCCCCTTTTAGTCACCTCTTACAACAGGCAGGGGATAGCGTGGGTGTGGTTTTCATCTGCATCCCCCACCCACAGGGGGTAAGATTAAATAGATCACAGAAATTAAGAATTATATTAACGCATTGGAGATGCCGCTCGTAGAAACTACGGGTGCGCTAATTCATTGCTGCTGACGGAGCTCGGAGAATCTACGGGCACGATTTCACTGTGGCTAAAAAATTGTAGCTGCTGTTTCAGCATGCTGTGAATTCACTAGGATACTGTTGAATACTTCTATAAGCATAAAATATACTAGTTATGAGCATAAGAACGGATGTTCTTGTGGAAGACATGACTTCTGAAAATGAGGATGAGGATGACAATTACACACTAAGTAAACATGATGATTCTGGCGCTTCAGGCTAGTAAATGTAGAAAATGAGCTAATCTCAAATTGGTGTAAAGTGTAACATAGTTTTATATCGCTTCCTTGAAGTGGGTTCTGTAATATTGGTTTATACCGCTTCCTGAAAATGTGGATGTTTCCCGTGTACCTGCAGCAACTCGGTGCAACCCCGTCGTCAAACAAAGGACAGTGGAAATTCAAATTCCTGGTTGTAAACAAGGATACTGGTGCCAATTGACCAATTAGGTTAGAACCTGTATTAGTGTGCTTCAGTACATGTGCCCACAAAGTCAAATTTTGAAATATTAATCGAACTGGCATCCATAGCTGCGTCAGATTTTTTCTTCGTTCGTAAAACATATTATATTCATAAATTTATATTTAAAAATCGCTGCACTATTATGATAATTAAAACTCATTTTTGTGTAGAAGAAAGTGTGATTTTTCTATGCATTCCAAAAGTTGTTATAATCATGGCTTACCCTAGCATTTAAAAATTTTCAAAAACCATTAAAAATCCTGCGATTTCTGGAGGGTAGCACATTCAAATATGGCCGTCTCCAATGTGTTAATGAACTTCAAATAACACTGAATGATCTCAAGAACAAAACAGAAAAAATTAAGGTTTTCAACGACTCACATGTGAGACTACTAGCCAACATTAATAAAAAGGCAAAATGTAGAGGAGTGATCTCAAGTGAAGAAAGGATGTCGGCATCTGAGAGGATGAAGAAATATTGGAAGCATAGAAAAGTTAAATTTTGTTTGTATAATTGACTGGAGTGGTCCCATGTTGACCATAAAATGTTACAATACAATAATATATATATATATATATATATATATATATAATATTTCATCGACAGCCAGGCAATCTCTGCAGTCTCCTGGCAAACACATGAAAAGACATGACTTATGAGATAGCATACCTGTGTTGCTCTGGTGTTATGGTTTGCATTCCCTCGCACATGGAGTAAGAAGGTGTCTGGAATACTTGAACTCTTGGCTTCTTCACCTGTCAAACATAGCATTGGGAAATATATGAATATATAGTATGACGCTGACTAGATCTAATTAAACTTATGGTAGTGATGATGATGACCTTTTAAGGGACCTAATAGTTTGATTAGTGGCTCGTGATGAGAATGATGACACTATTAAGAAAGGAGAAACAATATAAATGGAAAGAAAACAGATGTCAATCATTGCAAATGTAACATCTACAGACTTGCAAAAATGTAGAGTCAAGAGAGATAGATAGGAAGGAGACAGAGAAGATGGAAGTAAGCAAAGAATCATGGGATTTCAATGTCCCGTACTTTCAAGATGTGTGTCTCTGTAGACATAGTTGAACTGTTACCCAAGGGGCCATGACCATAAGGAGGTCTGCGCCTTTGGCTTCTGCTATGAAAGGTAGGGTAAGACTATAGCGGCATCACAATCCGCAACCCACCAAGTGGTGCTGCAGTGGTGATTGTTGTTAAATGATGAAACAAGGTTATCTGACCCTGTTGACATTAAGCATACCTGAAACAGGAGGAGTTCTAATCCCTAAAAGATTGAGGGTAGCGGTGAAAGAAAGGGCATGGCCATGAAAGTTGTAAAGTAGAAGTGCTCTTTAGACCTCACAGATCAAAAGGAATAACAGTTTACCAGGGGAATTTGGAGAGAAAAGCTGAAAGAGAGGATCCTGGCACAAGTAAGTGAAAATACTGCTATGACTATGATCCTGTAAATACAGAATTATTTATTACTTTTACTACTTGTAGGGAATATTTATAGGGAAAAGAAGGAAAAGAAGAGGAGTTCTGAACCTCAAAAATAAGTGTCAGGCAAGAAAATAGAAGAGGATGGTTGCCCAATTGTAACTTCTCTTAAAAGTGTAATTACCACCACCACCACCACCACCACCACCACCACCACCACCACCACCCACCACTGCAAGAAAAGAGGAAGGTCACAGATGGTTAAGAAATGAAAGACAGTATGGCCTTGATAACTTAATACCATTGTGATTGGGTAAGAATATGAAGCAACCAAGGGGATTGGAAAGAAAGGCAATGAATGAAGAGCCCAGCATAAGTAACTGCTCAAAGAATTGTACTCTTCAGCTGTCAGTCGCTGAAAGACTTTGCTTTCTTTTATACTAGAAGGAAGAGATCAAATCAAAATCAGCAATAATACAAAACAATATTAAACTGCAAAGGGTGACAGATAGCAATAATTTTCATTACTTGTAATAAGAGAGCAAGGAAGCGAGTAAGTCATAACAACCTGCTGCCAGGAAGAGGCATGTCCACTTATGTGCCTCAGAATCTAGGGAACAACATGAGGGGTGAACACAAAATATAATCATGCACATGCTAAGTAATTATCCTGTCAATGACGGGAATTTTAGCTAATTATTCTTATATCGCAAATAGACAGGACAAAGACCTTACCTTCAAAAGCTGATGCATGTCCTCCATTGAAGATGAGCATTCTGCCTTTAAACATAGCAAGAAAGTGAGCAGGCTCCTTCCCTTGCACTACTCTCACTTGCACTGGTGCTCCTCCCAGCTCATCGTCTTTCTCCACAGCCTTCAGTGCTGCAGTACCTTGCTCATCGGAAGGGGAATGCTTGCCCTGCAAACGTATTTCCAAACATGTTAGCTTATATCTTATCATTCATTCAAAATATAAATATGGAGCAATATTTTTTTATGATAATCCTTCTTACTTATGTATTTTTGTATTTATTAATTATATAAAGATTGAAATGATTTCATTTCTAAGTTTTTCATTGTTGGTATTTTAAAACAAAACTAGAGTTCAATCTATGTGTGCTGACTCAATTACTATCTAATCAATATTTCATTTTTTCACGCACTTTGTAGCCCTTCAATCAGTCACTACTGATCTGTATTTAGGGCAGTTGCCCAGGTGGCAGATTCCCTATCTGTTGTTTTCCTAGCCTTTTCTTAAATGATTGCAAAGAAATTGGAAATTTATTCAACATCTCCCTTGGTAAGTTATTCCAATCCCTAACTCCTCTTCCTTATAAACAAATATTTGTCCCAATTTGTCCTCTTGAATTCCAACTTTATCTTCATATTGTGATCTTTCCTACTTTTAAAGACACCACTCAAACTTATTCGTCTACTGATGTCATTCCACGCCATCTCTCCACTGACAGCTCGGAACATACCAATTAATAGTTACAATTTCTTGTTTTAATGTCCACATTATTCAATACATAAAAATGTTTATTGTCTCTAAAAGGACATTTACCACAATACAAACGTTAAATGGGACATGTTTCACTCGTTGTGTCGAGCATCTTCAGCAATTTTGTACAATTATCTCAAAGTTGAGTCATTGTATTAAACCTTATTTTACAATTTTTTATTTATTTTTTAAATGCTATTTGTTCGGGGCGTCGACCTATAAAGATCTTTTTCCCCTACTTACACCATGTGATATGAACCTGCGTGTAATTGGAATGGAGGAAATGTGGAGTGTTGAATGTGAGGAAAAGAATGTTCAGGACGACACAAACAACCAGCCACAGGCCAGGGATATTAATCATTTACAATTAAAAACCCCTGACCCAGCCAGGAATCGAACCCAGGGCTGCCAGCTGACAGGCAGATGCATTGCCCTCTACACCGCGGGGCCGGACTTTTACAATTAGTTGTTTATTAAAATTATGTTATACAATAAAATATCATTACTATATAAAAAGTAAACAGGAAGAAGTAACAATTAAAATGGGTCTAAAATAGACTAGACGTTAATCACAGGAAGTTGATGTCCAAGTCATAGTAATGTGCCAATTAAATTGTAAGATTTGGCTAAAAATTCCCATTTTTTTCTAACACTGCTAGAGTTAAGTTATTTATCAAAGTATAAATGTTCATAATATGAAGAATAATGAATTAGAAGATTAAACTTGCAATATATTCTCATTAGATGAGAATTACACCCTTATTAAAAATGGAACATTGGAGGTTTGTAATCTGTTGTATGCGTCATACTTGTAGTCTTCACCAATCCCCAACTGATTTGAGTCGGCCAATTTTTACTGGTCTGTTTGTTGTTAAAGCGTGGTTAAAAGGGACACGAATATTTGTTACTTAGTTGATTGGTGTGCTGTTTACTGCAACGTTATGGATGAATATGTCCGTAACAAAAGAATGTTAATAATTATGATGGTTTGTATTTGTTTATATAGATTTTTAAGGTTGAAACATCACTTACCCCTTTTTATGTCACGCTTTAGTGCCTAGCCATGCTTGTTGCAGTACTGAGACTTTTTGTCTTTCTGTTCTTACTTCTTGTGTTATACTTCTCAGCAACAGTTCCCCGTTCCTCATCTTCCCTCGGTTGTTCTACCTGCAGTGACTTGTACCGATTTCTCACAGACAGCTGTCCTGAATTCTGATCCTGAATGGAGCCCTTAGCCTGCAATCTCCTTCCCCTTAAGTAGAAATCAACTAAGCCTATCCAGTAATTTTGTCATGTATATATGTATGTATGTATTGTACCGGGAAATAGTTATGGGGCCAGAGCAGGGGAAGGATCTCAGGTTGTGTGCGGTTGCGATTGGAGTCGGTACAGAGAAGGATGATTTCGCAGGGCGAATAATAGATGGGAATTAAAATTTTTGACAATATTTATTGATAATCTCAAGTGACTCACCCTGCCTCTCATTTGTCGACATTAAATTTCCAATTGATCTCTTCAGAATGCAATTAGGTAAATGAAATATATGCGCTGTCACAATCCTATACAGTACATCCACTCGATGTTAATAATTTTCAGAATAAATATCAGTTTTCTAAGATCTCAATACACCCTAAAGTTCATCTAGGATCTCTCGTATAAACTCAAATTCAATATAACACTCCGATCATAGAACTTCATTTAACCACTTGTTGATTTACCAATATTTTTAAATTGCAAAATAACCCTTTGTAGGGAAGTACTCTGGGGCCTTTCAAGAAATATTTTAGTTGTGCTATTTATTGTCTCCAGGATGTGTTGAATGTAAAATGAAGCCATATGAGATCCTGAAGGTGCCTAGTTCGATGATATGGGGTGATACGTATATGTACCAGAGACCATTCAGTGACAAATTTACACATAGTGCTCAGTGGTACACATATGTACCACTTTCTCATCGAAGAAACAATGGAATATAATAACTGCGAAATAATGTGCAACAACATAATATAAAAGGCAGTATATTATAAAAAGTAATAAAACCCTGAACTTCTGTTCATTTCACAATGATCACGTTTTATAACACAATTACATTTTTTATAGAACTTTTAATTCAAGTCTACATTTCTGAAACCAGAGCTACATATATCATGGTTGGCATAAACAACAGCAAGTGTAAATGAATACAATGAAGTATAAACTTTTGTTTACAACAACGAATAATTTATGACTTATGGAAAGGTAGAAAACATTCTAAACATAGCGCTAACTTCACAGCTGGCACATGTAATGGTTAAATGCTTTTGCTCTTTCTGTGTGCTGCAGAAAGCACACCTTCTCCATGTCCCTAAGACAGGAAGATACTCACCAACATTTGTCAGTCTTTCACTATTTGGTAAGGTGGATCTACCATCTGGGTTGTTTCGCTTTCTTCCTCTACCTGTCTGTGACAACGGACCTTTCTTTACCCTAGCACTGTAATTTCCAATTAGTTCATCAGCTAGCACTGATCAAAATTTCAGATGAGATAATGGTTTATGTTGGGAACTGACAGTGTATGATGTCGTTTTGTAGAGAATATAAGCATTCACAATGCATGCATCGTGACAGTAGTAAAAGATTTTCAGCCACCACCTCCGAGATTTCCAGCTCACATTGTAGGCTGAATGAAACTGGTCAAAATTATCAACGCCCCCATGTAAGATTTATAGTCCTTGATCGAAACTGGCATGTTACAGGTTCACGTTGTCCTTCTTTATTTGTTCTCAGAACATGTGCACTCTCACTAGCATTGTGCATCGTACTAATAACATGTACACACTTTTTCCCTCTGTCTTTCCACTCAGAAATACCTATGTCACCAGTCATGACATAATCACTTTCACCCATTTTTAGATCCTTATCAGAAAAGAGTTTGTGTGAAGGAAATTGCCTTCTTGTTTGCCTAATTGTAGCACATGCAAACAACTTCTGCAGCAAGTTCTTTACCATGATAACGTTAATAAAAAATTATCAAAATATAAGCAGTAACCAAGTCCCTCAAAACTTTGGGCTAGTTTTGTCACTACTCTTTCTCCTAAACAGGCTTCCCCCGACGTTTGTTCTCTTCCTTCATATAAGGACAAGCCCAAGCAGTAGCCTGTAACTGCACATGCAGTCACCCATATCTTGAAGCCTCGTTTTATGGGCTTCATTGGCATATACTGCTTCAAAGTGATCCTCCCCTTGAATTTTACCATTGACTCATCTACGGATAAATATCGAGATGGATGAAATAGCTTTTTGAAGTTAGTGTTCGTAAGGTCAATGAAAGGTTTGAACTTGTGGGTTCTATAGTTTGGTTCCCCTTTTTTGGTCTTGCAGTGTTGTCTTTCAGATGAATAAATCTTAATATTTTTAGGAACCTTTTGACTGGCATCACACTTGCTATTCTGCTGTTGTGGAGATTCTTATTAGTACTCCAGTACAGTCGCATGCTTGGAAGGCTATTGAACCTCATAATAAATAAAATTCCTAAGAAAGCCTGCAATTCTTCTACTATCAGATTGAGGGTTGAGTTCTTCTGTGTGGCATATAAGTTTGATTGTTGAACTATGTGTTGCAAGAAAGCAAGCGTGAATATCTGCATAAAAATGTGTTTCGGACTACCTAGATTGATTTGTGGCTGGTGAGAAATACCAAATGGCTGTAAAAAGTTACTACTTGAAAAATGTTTAGGGATATGCCCATTCTTATCCCACACAAGATCATCATCACTATCACTGGTTGATTGTTCCACCTCATCCTCTTCATAATTCTCATTCTGTTCATCTTCCACTAAGTGACTTCCAACGTTTAGAGTTTCCCCGCCATCTATTTCATCTTGATTGTCTTCCTCCCCCTGGTCTTCTGGACCCACTTCATCGGAATAAGATGTAACATTTGACGCTGTTGAATTGTTGGCTGGATTATAATCCTCTGCATCAGAATCTCCTCCTGCATCCGAATTTTCTGCCATTTCATCGGTAATGAGATGATATATTTCATTTTCTGTTAACTTCCCTTTGTACCCATTCCTGCAATAAATTGAAAAAGATATGATTTACAAACTGTACGTCCGTTCACTCCTTGGCAAGATTCAGGCACAATATAACCTCACTTTTCATTGCGTGTGTACACTCTTCACATTATAACATCTTAGCAGCAAATATCCTGCAGGAAAGTACTTTACCACTCAAATCAAAGTTATTCGATGTACTCATATCAAATGAGAAATATCAAATAAAACAAACACTCAGTGCAACAATGCCAAACAAATATATGGCACGATACACAATTTTTCCAAGTACGATAGCAATTGCATATTAATATCTCTATTTACTTGCATTCTTTGGTAACAAATCTCTAGAAAGTTATGCAGCTAATAAGTTTATAATGTCTACAGTAATTATAAAGTAACTTACTTTGGTATGAGTTCAATGTAAATGGAGTAAAATGTATTTTAACATCCAATGTTGGCAATGCACAACTTTCCCATGAACTAACACTCTCTGGTACACATGTTTAGCACATTTTAAACAGATGAATGTCGCAGATGCGTTCTCGCAGAAATTGCGATAATTAATGAAGAAAGCAACTTCAGACCACTAAGTCTCTCATAAAGACTGTAATCACGCACGTTTCAAGCACGATATGAGCCATAAAAGCTAGCGGTACATATATGTACCAGTAACCTATAAAGGGTTAAGGCCATCACTTGTGGTGAAAACCTAGTCTTTCTAAAATTTTTAAGCATAATATTAGCTTACACTTGCTTTAGCACTCCTATAGTTCAAATTAAATATTTTCAATCACTTGCTGAAGAAATCCTACAGTTCATCTAAGCAAATTATACAAGATTGTTAAATAGTGCACTTGTTATATGACAAGCCCTACAGTTCATCCAATTATTGTGAAATGATTTCAGCTTACACAACGTCGAAGAGAAACCTAAAGTTCATTGAAATATGACTTGAAGGCTTGTTGAATGATATCCTAAAACTTCTACAAGCAGAATTCACACGATTAAAATTACGAAGCACTTTTCATTTGATAAACGTAGCACTGTTGAGTGACTGAATGCAAAAAGGTCAGTTATTGTCTTAGTGTAATTCCTCACTTAAGAAAAGGTAAAATATACTTATATCACCTGTGTTCTGCTCATAAGAATGGACGAAGTACAGCTCTGCAGCTTGGTGACAGGAACCTCTGTAGCAAACAGTCTGAACTCAAACTTGGCACCAGCAGCGCACCATGTTCCATCTCACGACGACACCACGTTTAATCCGTCGTAGATACCACGATCAATCCCTCATAGATACCACGAATGTTCCTCTAAGACACCATGAATAATCCCATGCTGAATATGACATTCTAAGTAGTGTGATATTACGACACTTTGTCAAGATTTCCGGTGTTTTAAAAAGAAATGTTGAAACACAGGAAAGTTCAATTGGCACTATGCAGTGAGTTGTAGGACTATTAATTATCATTAATGAGTTGCATTTCACACTGAAATAAGTCCGAATGCACAGTTTTGGACTCTCACTTTTGTACTATGGCATTAAATACGTGACTTGGAATAGCACAGTCTATGTCACAGTTTGAACTGTAAGTCAAGTTACTGTAGTAATAAAATAAAATCGCTTCCGCAGTCGAAAGCACAGTCTTTCACCACACAGTTCATAAGACATGAAATGAGACACTAGCACAGTTCACAATTATCATAGATTATGTCGAAATTCAGTATAAGAATAACTATCACAGTCCGTTAAATACTCGAATAAATGCAATTAATGTCACTTCTAGAACAGTCTCTTGAATCCTAATATTCACTGCTTAAGTGGTTTTTATGAATGAGTTCTCAAAATAAGAGTTCGTATGACCTAATATCACCATAAAATGTCCTTAACATTCAGTTCTTTTCTTATGACACTAATCGAATGTTCGAGGAAGAACGTGAAATTAGCCACACGCTGTCCTATTAATTACTGAATATTTGAGTGGAATAGTACTTCAAATAGTTCACAATCGTAATTGTATACTAGAAATGCATCTCAAAACTGATGAAATTATCACTAATTGAAGGTTTAATTTATCACGCACAATTTCCTATTATGCTTGTCATTGTAAATGATCATGACAGAGTTCAAATATGTGAGGAATTAACAAAGTCCATAATACTGTCGAATGGTAAATTAAACGCTGGTATTCTCAGTTCTACCTAAAGGCACAGTCTCTATAGCACGATCACTTGTTCAAAAAATCCGTAAACCTTATACCGGTACGACGAAACTCGGTTTGATAGAACTTTATAACATCTCACACGTCCACAACGCGGTTGAAACTTCACTTACTACGATCTCGCACAAATTTAAAGTTTTAGAATATGACTTACACATCTCTCGCGAAGCGCGACGGAGCAGTATGACTTCTAGCCATGATCGAGTTGTAGATTTCAACTGACTATACCCTTGAGTCGTTGACCTATTTATATTCTGCTGGGAGCGAGCTCCCTGGGTCAGGCGACAGAGGGGTGGTTATACATTCCAAATTTCTACTCGTCATATCTTCTAAACTATTGGGTGGATTGATCTCAAATTTTCAACATTGTACATTTGAAATGTGGGCTACATGTTGGTGTTTGTCTCATTTTTATCTAACGAGTCATTCAGAAGTTATTAAAATAATTTCTAGATGTTTCCACGGGGAGGTGAGATACATATGGCGCTGACGTCACTTGACCTTGTTCCCCTCTCTTGCTGTCTCGCTCACACTTACACGGAGTAGTAGAGAAGAGAACATTCCCTCGGACAGCTGTTCCTTACGTCACAACTCAGCCATTCTTTCATGATTAAAGATTTTATAACCTGATGTGCCAGGGCCTATGCCTTCCTGTATGTATGTATGTATGTATGTATGTATGTATGAGGCATGACTGGATAGTAAAGATATAAAGGCCAATATGCATTATAATCATTGTAAAATATCAAAGCCATCTTATTAACAGTGCTGATGATAGTAATTATAATTAATCATATATAGTCGTATCAGCACACTAAATCTCCGACTTGTTGGCTAAATGGTCAGTGTACTGGCCTTCGATTCAGAGGGTCCCAGGTTCGATTCCCAGCCGGGTCGGGGATTTTAACCTTCCTTGGTTAATTCCAGTGGCCCGGGGGCTGGGTGTTTGTGCTGTCCCCAACTTCCCTACAACTCGCACACCGCACATAACACTATCCTCTACCACAATAACACCAGTTACCTACACATGGCAGATGCCGCCCACCCTCATCGGAGGGTCTGCCGTACAAGGGCTGCACTCAGCCAGAAATAGCCATACAAAATTATTATAGCACACTAAATTTTATTTCAAAACCGGTTTTCAGACTCTAAGGTCCATCATCAGGGTTGAAATTATTCTTAAATCATTTGATTTTAAATGAGTGTGTTGTCGCATTGAGTTTTAAACAGTTAAAATGGATCCCTGTTGAGATCAACTGTCAAATAAGAAAAACAAGTGTAAAAGTATGCACACAATACATATAAAACTTAATAATGATGTTGTAAAAAATATATATGACATACCATAGGAACAGCCTGAGCATGACGATAATCCAGGTTAAAGAAATACAATTATGTGTTATGCGTTATTGGATAAACACCATTGTGTCCCAAACGTTTGAATGACAAAACAATTCAAATTACCGAGTAGAAAATAGCCACTACTTTCAATTACAGTGCCATACCTGGCAAAAAGTTTGCATTAAGAATTGTATCAAAATACATAGGTTATTTTAAAACCTGTCAATATGTTTTCAAGGACTGAGCAACCTGTTCAAATTATTGAAAAATTTGAGTTATCAAGGTTTGAGTTAGTAAGATTCAACCACATTTATTTATGCCTCTCTTTGTCAGCTAAATTTTTTTAGCATTTTTGTATTCTAAGATATTGTAAAGATTACATGCGTGAAGCTGGAGGATAAAGCTGCTCATAACCATGCTTTGCAGTAAGGATTAATGCAGACTTCTTACATCCTTCTCCAAATCCCTATAATTACACACCTTAAACATTATATAAATAGAACCTCCTTGTTGCTGTCTTCCTTCCCTTTTATCCCAATACTTACCAGCCAGTAGTAGATGATGTACTTGTCAGTACCTCCGGATGAGTACGAGTAGAGGATCACATAGGAGTCTCCTGAGAAGAAGATGCCGTGTTCTTTCTCAGGCACCTCCTCCAACTCAAACTGGTTGACCCTCCATACTGTGCGTTCTCCAGTGCCATCATCCACCAGTTGGGACTTCGCTGCTAACTTAGGTGTCTCATGTAGTGTTGCTGCATCCAGTTTAGTGTGAACAGTTACAGCAATGCGTGAAGCTGGAGGATAAAGTTTATGCCTTAGAATAGTTTACATGAGGATGGCATCTCTAAAAAAGTTACTATGGTACATGTTTACATTCATCTGTAGTACATAATAACACTGTACATAGCAATGAAGATGATGGCAAGTTTGTATTTTTATTTATTTATTTATTTATTTATTTATTTATTTATTTATTTATTTATTTATTTATTTATTTATTTATTTATTTTTCGTATGGCTTTTACTGCTGGGAGTGTCTGAGGCCATGTTCAGCTCGCATGGTGCAGCCCTCGTTAGGCCGACTCTCCTCATTAGAGGAGTACGGGAACTGCAGGATTTTGTAGAGGAGGGTAGTGTTGTTATTGGTGTGTGAGTTGCAGGAAGGTTGGGACAGAAGAAACACCCAGTCCCCAAGCCAGGGGAAATAACCATTTAAGGTTAAAATCTCTGACCTGGCCGGAAATCGAACTCGGCGCCCTCTGAACCGAAAGCAATTACTCTGACCATTCAGATGATGATAATGTTTGATGTTTAAAAGGGCCTAACAGCTAGATCATCAGCCCCTAATGGTATAATGTACACCGAAATGACACGATAATTAAAACTTCAAAATGTATCCACTGACTAGACTCTAAAATGAATGATGATGATAAACTGACCATGAATCCAAAACCAGTCATTGGATCCAGTCTGCAATTCCTTAATTACTGGGATGATGCTCGTTGTCCAAAGAGGTCCAAAATCCAGGTCGCGCGCTCCTCTTAATAGTTAACACTGGTAAAGCAGAACCATGGTGTTACTCCTATAGTGGTACTAATCACAGGTAGCATGGACTCATGGTGATAATAATCTCAGGTAAATGTAAACTCATGGTATGTCTCACATAATGGCACCACTCACAGGTAACACAAACCCATGGTGTTTCACACATAAGAGTACTACTCACAAGCAACGTAGTCCCATGGTGTTACTCACATAGTGGCACTAATCACGGGCACCGGTATTTCCGTGGTGTTCCTCACATAGTGGAACAAATCACGCACCACATATACTCATGGTGTTGCTCACTGTAGTGGTACTAAAAATAGGCAATGTAGACCCACAGTGTATCACACATTATGGTAACGAAATGGCGTATGACTTTTAGTGCCGGGAGTGTCTGAGGACAAGTGTGGTTCACCAGGTGCAGTTCTTTTGATTTGACTCCCGTAAGTGACCTGCGAATCGTGATGAAGATGAAATGATGATGAAGACGACATACACACCCAGCCCCCATGCCAGCGAAATTAACCATTGGTGGTTAAAATTCCCGACCCTGCCGGGAATCGAACCCGGGACCCCTGTGACCAAAGGCCAGCACGCTAACCATTTAGCCATGGAGCCGGTAATACCCACAGGCAACACAAACCCATGGTGTTCTTCACATAATGGTACTACTCAGGCAACGCAAATCCATGGTTTTCCTCACATAGTGATACTAATCACGGGCAACAGCCAAACCTGTGGTGTTTCTCACATGTTGTTGTTGTTGTCTGAGTCATCAGTCCATGGACTAGTTTGATGCAGCTTTCCATACAAGCCTATCCTGTGCTAACCTTTTCACTCTCTACGTAACTACTACGTAATGGGCTAGTGGGTTCGAATCCCACTGTCGGCAGCCCTGAAGATGGTTTTCCGTGGTTTCCCATTTTCACACCAGGCAATTGCTGGGGGCTGTACCTTAATTCAGGCCATGGCCGCTTCCTTCCAAATCCTAGGCATTTCATATCCCATCGTTGCCATAAGACCTATATGTGTCGGTGCGATGTAAAGCCATTAGAAAAAAAAAAAGAATTGTCTTGAAACTAGTTTGTCACTATGGCACTAATCTAAGAATATCTAGAAACACGTAGAATATTAGGGGGGTTTTCCTGAACAACTTGGAAAACATGGATGGTTATTTATAAGTGATAGGCATGATGTAACCTTAACCAGAAGTTTCCTGAATGACTTTGAACACATGAAAAATTAATTGCAAGCAATAAACATAACCTAACCTCTAATATGTGATTAAACCTAAATACGTGACCTATACATGAACAATTGTTTTCTGTTATATACATAACCTCATTTGTGTGATGGTGATGATGATATTATTCAACTTTCACAACAAGAGTATGACAATTACATGAATTCTGCTTGCCCAGTCCAACAGTCTGGTTCCTCTCCTTCCATGAGGTGAAGAGCATTTTGAATTCGGTAGGCTCTCCTCCATCAATTACCCTGGTGATGGGAGTAGTAGGTGGATATCCCTTCTTGGTAATGAACCCATGGGCATTCCTTACAGCTTCCACACGTTCCTTAGGAGAAGCTCTGCGTCCGATCCACACCCAACTTCCAGCTGCACCATTATCGATGATGAAAGAGTCCTAGAAGTTTCACAATGAAGCATGTAATATTTTACTATACTATAACTGTTTTAGATTCTCGGCTAACAGTGTGGTTACTGGCGGGTAACAAGGTTGATTGAAAATGGTGTTAATTCTTAGATAAAAGGAAACAAATTAATGTCCTGCTCATTGCTGCTTCATTTCAAAGACTTAGGATATCATGGTCAACAGTTCCTAAGAGATTTTGGAAGTGAAACAGAAATGACTGCATAGATGGTGTGCATTCACTTGTTTGAAAAAGAGAAAAACAGATTAAACACAGGATTCCCACAGAGTTGCCGATTCCAACCTTGATGTCCCTAAAAGAACACTACCAAAGGTACACAATATAAAGGGACATCCAAGGAATCACCTTCTATGTTTGTTAAAATGTTTAGATACAACCTGTATAACTGTATTGAAGTGTCAGTCTCATAAATAATAATGTTATTGGTTTTACGTCCCACTAACTACTTTTTACATTTTTTGGAGAAGGTGCCAAAATTTTGTCCTACAGGAGTTCTTTTATGTGCCTGTAAATCTACCAACATGAGGCTGACTTATTTGAGCACTGTCAAATACCCCTGGACTGAGTCAGTCTCATTTATGGCTGCAATTAATATGAAAGCTGCTGAAGTATGACTATTGTGCATTGATGTTATGAAAGGTGTTAATCATATGGTCAGTTACGCTGCAATAGTACATTCTGACTCGGTGAGGAAGAAATGACCAAGAGAGCTGGTTGCTCAGCTCAAGGCGTGTAGCTTTAAGTTTGCATTTCGGTAACCCTGAAGGCAGTTTTTCACGGTTTTCCATTTTCCCACCAGGCAAATGTTAGGGTTATACCTTAACCAAGGCCACAATCACTTGCTTTCCAGCCCTAGCCCTGTCCTATCCTGTAGTCACCATGTCTGAATAGGTGCAATGTAAATCAACTAGCAAAGAAAGAGAAAGCAATAGGAAACTACCCCACTCCTCATCTTGTCTAGTATACCTCACTACAGTGCTGCTACTGTTTTCTTACGGTTTTCATATAAAACTGCAGAAATTCCGTTGGTGCCATTTGAGGATTTAACCCGTCTCATTCAGATAGATTTTGAGACCTACACCTAGTTTAGGCAGTTTATACTATCTAGCGGCACTAATGCTTTGAGCTTCCATTTTTACATTGAAAACTACAAGGGTCCTTTTGATTTCTTTCACAATATTGACAAAGACTCACTGTGCATACTAAATGAAAAGTAAATAAAAGTGGTTCAAACCGCTGTGAACAGCCCTGATTTGTTTTCTGTTTTCCATGTTTTCCTATTTTCACTCCAGACAAATACTCCAGGATACTGTTTACCCTTAACACTCAAGTAAGTTTGTCTGGTTACACAACTCTACCTGTTGATGCAAGCGTGGAATGGACTAGTATAACTTGGAAACAATTCTCTAAACCCATGGGTAATTAGCGAAAATATCGAGCTCAATTAGTAGGTGTTGTTGTTGTTGTTGTTGTTATTATTATTATTATTATTATTATTATTATTATTATTATTATTATTATTATCATCATCATTATCTATGTAGTTATGTACAGACTTTATTTGGTATAAATCATGGTCATGTCATTTATTATTCGTGTGTTGTATGATCTGTCTTGTGTAACAGAACATGTGAGGTTATGTCACGATACTTCGGCTGTATGTTTATTAATATGACTTTATTTAACATAAGAAAATGTAATTCATAGTACATAATTTATTGCTACCTGTAAATATGATGTATAGATACAATGTAATGTTATGCAACACAGGGTAAGAGTCTAAAACAAGGCACCTTTGTCTCTTGAGTTTTACAGAATATTCTATTTATTTGTATATAGGTTCTTGGAGACTAGAGAAGATACAATAAATTATGTTGTATCATACTTTTCTGGAAGGCTGGCCAGGCAAGGTATATAAAAGGGCAGTCTTGGGTTGTTGAGTCAAGTTGTTAGTGAGAATCGTTAGTCGAGTTAAGTATGTGAACTCATGTTGTGGTTTTACCGTTGAAGTGGTTATGTTGTGTTGGCACCACATGTGTTCTTGACAAGTGTTCTGTAGTTGATTGTGTCCAAGATGGTGGTTCATTTGATGTGTAACCAGTAATGTGTATATAATTTGTACATAAAACGGTGTACACAATTGCCAACATATCATGTGTGCGTAATACGATATTGTTTTTATTTTTCTGGAAAAGTATGGGTGTAGTGCTCTCTATTCTAACAGTTAAAACTGACCAGAAACTGAAATAAAGGTCTTTATATGGTTACGTACATCTTAAAATGAAGAATTTGTATGTATACAGTACTTTTGTTATTTACTTTTACCATCTGTTTAGTATATCTCAAAGCAAACATACTGATGAAGGCCTTGTTTCATTGCAAAGATTTTGAAGAAGATGTGGATTTTTCTTCGCCTTTCTTTGTTTTGTCTATTACTGCACTTAGCACAGTCCTGTGTAATATTCTGAGTGTGTACCCAGATGAAGTTTGGCTCCTCGTTCAGTGGCCCCTAATCTTGACTGAAAAAAATACATACCACTGACTATAAACTGGTACTTTGCAGACATAATACTGTGCAAGAGTTGCTAAAAGCTTAAATGATGCTGTTAACATGCACTGTTCATGGAATAAACATTGTTGATAAACTTAACCATGATAGGTATTTTATTTGATTTTGTACTGACTTGTCTAAACCTATTAAAGAAACTGTTTAAAATAGTTTTTGTTGAAGGGAATGCATATTGTTCTGAAATATCTATGATAGAATAAATAATTTTCAATCATTAAAAGTGTATTCACAAGGTGGACCCAACAGAACTATTTTAAATAGTAATTTTAATAGATTTGGGATAAACATGTCGATACACATCCGACATACAATTGCAAATGGTTAAATTAAAGCCACAGCCATTTCCTTTCTTTCTTCCTCCCCTCTCCCACTGTACTGAAAACCTCTCTATGTAGTGCAACATAAAAATGGTCACAACAACAACAACAACAACAACAACAACAACAACAACAACAACAACAACAACAACAACAACAACAACAACAACAACAACAACAACAACAACAACAACAACAACAACAACAACAACAACAACAACAACAACAACAACAACAACAACAACAACAACAACAACAACAACAACAACAACAACAACAACAACAACAACAACAACAACAACAACAACAACAACAACAACAACAACTCTAAATGTGTCTTAAGTGCAAGTCATAATTTGCTGTGAAAAAACAATGCATTTTGTGCTCGAACAGAAGTTTCATTATAATGTTATAAATGTTCTAAAACAGGAAAGTCAGTTATTGCTATTAATACCAAATTGTTCTTTCTCTAGTTCATCTTCTATTTTTTTTGTCAAAGATGTTTTTCCTTTCTATTTTCTACTTTCATACCAGGCAAATGCCATGGCTATTAAAGTATCCACACTGGCGCACACATAATGCTGTCATCTTGCGTACACGGATTGATTTACAATTATTTACAAATTAAACACACATAACCTTAATCAATGTAACACAAACAAAACACTTCACTCCAAGAACATCACCAAGCCAGCATTTTTAACAACTGCTAATCATGAAGCACATGGAGACTGCAATCACTGCATGTCAACTACCAATTTTACTAAACCAATTCACATACTTCAAACACTCGCTAGCACGACACACATCTGACCAAATGAACTCCTGTTAAACAATAACTCCAACTAAACAGTAACTCGTCTCCACCATTAAGACCACCTCCTTATATATGTGCCTGGCCAGGCTTGTAGAAAGATATGTTACAAAATACCTTCTAGTATGGTAAATTCAAGTTTTTATGCATTATCTTAAAGCACTGTTCAGCATTGTACAAACGCACTGCAGTCATCTGTGACCTGGATCCTAGGATGTTCTGTAATTATCAATGTGTTTTATGTCATATAACCCATGTCAACCATTGTAAATATATTTAAGGTCAGATTTCATGTTGATTGTTGTTAAGATCCTTTGATTGATTTATTTTAATGTGAACTGATGATGATTCCAAGGGAATGGAAACCGGTTTTCACTTAATAAATATTATGATTTATATATTGTGTTGATTGGTGGAACATCCCTCAATTAATTCTCCATAGTTCTCATCTACCTAGTGCCATTCTGGATGTTACAGTATGTTTCAAAATACTGTAGTGGTTTACAAATCATGTATATAGAGGTAATAACAAATTCTATACTATTAATTACAGGTTCTTACATTAACTAAACTTATATACATGTCTATATACAGCACATGTTTCATGACCTAACCTCACAAACAATGCATTCATCAGGCTACATTAATAATAATAATAATAATAATAATAATAATAATAATAATAATAATAATAATAATAATACAAAGATGTAAACACTTCATAGCCATACATTACAGGTCATAATAATAACTATCATAACCGTAAAGTAATAATAATAATCATTCGAGCTCATACTTGCATTATTTACCATTATTTACCCATGCGTAAGAGAATACTATTTTTTAGTTGTATCAGTTTATTGCACTTGTGTCTATATCCGCCTATAACTTGAAACAATTTCCACAGTCTGTCACACTCGTCGACTTTGCCTTGGTCGTAGATTGTATCTTCCCCGACATCTGGATGTGCTCTCCTCCTCTTGACCGGATCATGCCGTGTCAGGGGTCGGGGTTGCCTCGCTGACAGCCTCTTCCTCGATGCTAGTCGATGCATTCTCCTCATGACCAGATTGTGCTGTGTCATTAGTAGCCTCTCCTCGAGGTGGACCTATGGCAGTACTAGGCTTACTCTGCATGCGCAGCGGTTGGGTGACTCACCGCAACTCCGATGCGTGGACCTTGACAGGAGGTTTGGTCTTTAGTAAGTAAATCCCATGGCCCAGCTGCTTATCCACCTCAACGGGACCAACCCACTTAGGTGCGAGAACTGCGTGAAACCCTCCAGTCTTATTACTGACTGGGTGGTTACGTCATAGTACTTGTTGGCCTGGTAGGAAGATCTGGGACTCTTCAACATCTTGAGCCTTGGCCTGGGTAAGGGATTTTTTCTTGGCCAAAGCTTGCTTCTCCTTGATGTTCTGCTGCTGCTGCTGCTGCTGCTGCCACTCTGCCAGGGAAACAGCTGCATCATCTTGACCAGAAGTGGGTGGTGGACGAATCTCCCAATCCCCGGTGCCGTACAGCTGTCAACCAAGGAACAGCTCCGCTGAGGAATAGGTAGTGATATGGTTGATGCGTCATTGCGTCATCTTGTAGAAGGCTGGTGATGCATCCCGTTGTGGCTTCTGGTATTGGAAAGGCCTCAATCCATCTTGTGAAGAGGTTGGTGATTACTAGGAGTCCTGTTTTACCCCGTCGTGTTCTAGAGTATGGACCCATCAAGTCCAGGGCTATGATCTCCCAAGGGCATTGTGGCCATCTTCCTCACTGACTGGAATCTTCCTTCCTGTTGCTCGCCTTGGTGCAGTCATAGATGTGGTACCCCTTCACATAGTCCAGGATATCTTTCTGCATGTTGACCCAGAAGAATCTTTGTCGGAGAGACTGATACGTTTCTTTGCCTTCTGGATGTCTGGCTTCAGTGCTGTCTTGGAACTTCTTGAGGATGTCCGTCGTGTGCTGTCTGGGGATCACCACAACTGCAGGCATGTTGGAGAGGTGAGATCTGTACATCAAGAGTCCTCCGTCAACACGGTAGTTCTTGTAGCACATCTTGAATTCCCTCGGGACGAGTCGACTATCGGTGTTCTATCTCCTAATCCACTGCGTCATGGTCCTACAGGGCTTGTCTTGCCACTGTTTGATTACTCTCAGATTAAGGTCCTTCTTGATGGTCATAAGGACAGGTTCCTTAGGCTCACTCTGGTGTTTTCGCGGGAACTCCCTCTCGACAATGGTGCTCCTAACTTCAGGTTCCATCGCCGGGTGCCTAGATAAGCTTTCTTCTCCTATGCTCGTCAGTCCTGGGACGTGGCACACATCGAAATCAAGTTCTGCGATTAATAGAGCCCATCACATCAATTTAGATTTTGAGCCAGAAACTGAGTTCAACCATTTGAGAGCAGCATTATTGGTGTAGAGCTGGAACTTCCTTCCCTCCAAGTAGCCTTTGAATTTGCCCATGGCTCACATCACGGCTATGGCTCCTTCTCGGCAGTGTAGTAGTATTGTTCGGCGGGAGGTAGTTTTCTGCTGGCATACTCAATGATGTCCCTTCCACCGTCAATCCTCTCCTGGAATAACACCGCTCCTAGTGCGGAGTCGCTGGCATCCATCTGCAGGCACATCTTCCGTTGAGGGTCGGGATGGGCTAGACAGGGAGCATTGCATATTGCAACCTTAATACCTTGTAATGCTGCCTCTTCCTTGCTGGTCCATCGGACCTGGCAGTTGTTATGGAGTAGATCGGTGAGTGATATTGCCTTTTCTTCAAAGTGTGGCACGAAGCTGCTTGTACCATCCACACAAGCCAAGGAACTGGCATTTTTATCGCTTGGTCCGCGGGCGTTCAGCTTCTTAGATACCTCGTTTCTTCTCCGGTTGCGTTTCTAAGCCTTCAGATGTTAGTGACATGGCCATGATATTCTACGCGGGACTGAGAAAAGTGGCATTTCTCTTGTTGGCAAGCCATTCCATGAATTTACAGTCATTCCAGTACTTTCCTCAGATTTACCAGGTTTTCTTGAAAATTCTTGCTGTGAATTAAGATGTCATTGAGATACACTTGGCAAAAATCTCCAACATATCCTGATAATACCTCATCCATCAGTCACATGAAGGTGGCAGGAGCATTCTTCAATCCAAAAGGCATTACTGTAAAGTGATACAATCCTCCCGGTGTCATGAAGGCGGTCAGTGGTCTAGAACTTACCTCGACCTCCACTTGGCAGTATCCGGAGTTGAGATCCAGTGTGCTGAATATCCTAGATCCACTCACTTGTTTCAACGAGTCTTTCAGGTCAGGCATGGGTTAGGCGTCACTAACGGTCTTCTCGTTCAACTTGTAGGAGTCCACACACAGTCGATACTGCCCATTCTTCTTTTTCGGTAGGACGATAGGTGAAGCCCACCAGGATGTAGAGGGCTCAATGAGACCTTGCTCTTACATCTCTTGAATCTTCTGGATGACAAAGTTGCGCTTATCCGGATTGATTGGATATAGACATTGCTTGATGGGTGAGAAGGTGCTGCATTCAGTGGTGTGTGTTACCATGGTAGTCTATCCTATTTTATTGGTGAGGACTTCCAGAAAGTCCCTTAAGGTGCATCTCAGCTCCTCTTCTTCATTTGGTTGAAGATGTGTTAACTGGATATCTCCCAGGTCTACGTTGACTTCCATGATTCCACCAGAATATCATGACCTTTTCTACTCATGATCTGACCGATCCCTCTCCTACTTGACCAGGGTTGCTTGTCTGTCATGTCTTGAGATGTATTCCTGTTTCCGGTCCCATCCCCCCCTCAATCCAGAATGGGCCAGACCTAGTTTTCCAACGTCAAGGCTGGGCACTTGTTCTTCAGGTGTCCCACTCTTCCACACTGGTAGCACTTCCTAACTATGCTGGTCTCTTCTGTAGCTTTGATCTTGTGTTCCTCCTCCAACTGGGCGATGATTCTACGTAGATCATCAAAGGATCTCGGTTGTGATACTTTCACTAGGGGTCGGATCATATCGTGGAGTAGCTCTGTAATGTCTGGTAAGATCTCGTTTTTGCTTCCTTCCAGGTGCAGACGCTTCAAGAGTTGGTACTTCTGTGGGATGAAGGCGCTAGCTCTCATGCCAGTGGGTTGTGCCTCAGTCAGTAGCTTTCTTTTCATGGAGATCTTCACCCCTTCGGAATTAAACCTAGCGACGTATTCCCTCTTGAAGTCCGTCCAGTTTAAATTTAAGCCCTTCAAGTTATTTCACCAAGTGACAGCTTGCCCCTTTAAATGCGGTGTGATGAGTTGCATGAAGATGTCCTCTGGTAGATTAGCCCTTCCTAATATACTGACCGATCCCTCGACAAAGCTAGTTGGGTTCTCTTCGTCACCCGTGGTAATCCAGAAGGCTCTCTATAATCACCTTCGGGTCTAGGTGTCCTGTATTGCCGGTTAGGTTTGAGGGTGTTAGAGGTGTGGCGGTACATCCTGTTTGAGTTAATCTATCTTCAACTGCGTGAAGGATGCTTTCCATTATATTCTGCACATCTCCCTTGATGCTCGAAATCCGGTTTACTAATCTTCCTTCAACAGCAGAAATACGGCTCCCAAAATTTCCATCGACGGCAGAGATACAGCTTTCAACCTGTTGCTTTATGCCAGAAACCTGGATTTCCACCTCCTCCTTGAGGTTCGAGATGTCCCCTTCCAGCTGTTCAACCTGTCCCAGTTTTGACCTGTTGTCCAATATCTGCTGCGTTAATTGATTGGTGACGTTGCTAATTTGCGCTGAAATGTTGTCATTCACAGTTGAAATTTTTCATACTAGGCCCTGTTCTACTTGGTAAATCTGCGTGTACACTTGTGATATTTGTCCAGTTAAAACTGAGTTATCTTGAAAAATTTTGTCTGAAAGTTTGTCATTTACGTCTGAAATTTTGTCATTTACATGAAATGCTGCCGTTAAGGTAGAATTGATTGTCCGTATCATGTTCATTAACTTAGAGCACACTTTGGTCATATTTACCTAATTTTCCTATGTTTCGTCTGAATCTTCGTCGACTTCAGTGAAAAACTTTTTCGGGATCTTCTCAGTTTTCAGTGAGATCTTCCCATAACTACGTCTGCAGTGATTTCTTCTTCATGTTTGTTGGGAGATTTCTCTTGGTCAGTTCATCTTTCAGTTGATGTACCAACGTATTTCCTAGTGTCACTTGCATTTTGATCTATTTCGCACTACACTCGTATTCACTCGTAAACTCTTACGTCCTCGTCACGGTCGCCACAATGACGCACACAAAATGCTTTCAACTAGTGTACATGGATTTATTTACAATTATTTACAAATTAAACACACACAACCTTAATCACTTTATAACAAACAAAACACTTCACTATGAGAACATCAACAAACCACCATTTTTAACAACTGCCTATCATGAAGCACATGGAGACTGCAACCACTGCATATCAACTACCAACTTTACTAAACCAATTCACATACTTCAAACACTCGCTAGCACGACACACGTCTGACCAAAACAACTCCTGTTAAACAATAACTCCAACTAAACAGTAACTCGTCTCCACCATCAAGACCACCTCCTTATTTATGTACCTGGCCAGGCTTGTAGAAAGATATGTTACAAAATACCTTCTGTAAATTCTCAAGTGCCTAACAACATGGTTATAATGTAAAGAATATTCTCCATAGTTCTCGTCTTCCTAGTGCCATTCTGGATGTTACAGTGTGTTTCACAATACTTGTAGTGGATTACAAATCATATATACAGGTAATAATAAATTAAATACTATTAATTATAGGTTCTTACATTAACTGAACTTATATAAATGTCTGTATACAGCACAGGTTTCATGACCTAACCTCACAAACAATGCGATCATCCGACTACGTAAATAATAATACTACATGGATATAAACCCTTCCTAGCCATACGTTGCAAGTCATAATAATAATAACAATCATCATCGTAAAATAATAATAATAATAATAATAATAATAATAATAATAATAATAATAATAATAATAATAATAATAATAATAATAATAATTTGAGCTCGATACTTGCATTATTTACCCATGGGTAGGGGATATTGTTTTCAAATTATATCAGTTTATCACACTTGCGTCAATTTCTAACCCTTTCCTACCCCCATCTGGCAAAAAAGAAAGGGGTAATTACTTTTTTATCTGTGCAACACTGATGTCAATATAAAATTTTACAGTAAAGGTTTTCAAACAAATTTCAAATTCACTTACATCAGAGTTAAGATCAGATTGTTGAAGAGGTCCTGATTTCAATTCTGTGACCTTATATGTGCCATCATCATCAGTGCAGTGGTAGAGGGTCAAGCTCCCTCTGATGACTTCCTCAACTACCTCATCTTCTCCTGCTTCGTCGGCTGACTTTATCGTGCGTTCGTTTAGCTTCAAGAAACTGTTGAATATTCTCTTCTCACAAGCTGGTAGATTCTGTTCTTGACCTTCGTCTACAAACACAATAGAACTGGCACCATGCTCGTCTCGTAACTTGGAGGCCACCTGCAGAAGAAGGGAACAGAAGCATTAGAGAAAGGGAAATTAACAAGGTGCATTATCTTTATAAAAGGAAAATACGGTAATTACAAAATGGCATATATATTATATAAATCACTCTCTTTTTCTCTCTCTAACAAAGAATATAATTGATGACATAGAGGCTGCCGTGAAGACACTCAAAGTGGAAACTTTATGCGATCTTCGTAGACTACACCGCAGCGTTTGACCTAGTGGATAGGGAAAAACTGCTGGTAAAATTGGGAACTATAATAGGACACACGAATCCTTTAATGAACATCAGCAAGAACCTTCTTGCTTATAATTACATCAGTTTAAGCCATAACCCCCCCCCCTCCCTCTCTCTCTCTCTCTCTCTCCTGAACCCAATAACGCAGATGAATGGAGCACTACAGTGTGACCTACTGAGTCTCATACTGTTCAATATAACGGTCTCAGACCTACTACACAAAATAAAGGACAAAAGCGATGAGATACATATGTACAGTACAAGTATGCAGATGACATGGTACTCATATCGAAAAACACCCGAGAAAATACAGACTGCTTTCAACAAGTTGAATATATAGGCAGAGGAGAATAAATTCAGAATTAATCAGCAGAAGATGGTACAGATGATTTTCCGCATTGAAGACAGAACAGCATTAACCGAGAAAATTTGCTACAAGAATGGAGGAGAAACTATGCAAATTGTAAGCAAGTTTAAATATCTGAGCATTACAATACAGACATGATGAAATACTTATACCAAACATATCAAGGATAGAGTGGCTGCAGCGGTAATAGCAATGAATGACATCTTAATTTTATGCAAGCTTTCGGTTGAAGTAGCAATGAAGCTATTCCATGCAAAAACATCACCAATAATCATGTACAGACTAGAATTGTTATAGGAATATCTCACCAAAAGAAATCTTCAAGATTGAAAATGTGAAAGCAATTTACATTAAAAAGCTACTATGCCCGTATAAATTTACTCCATCAAGATTATGTTGTGAGCTCACAAGATAACTTTTCTACGTAGAAGAACTCCGATACAAACTAGTACAGACTGGATGAAGGTAGACTATGTACTTAGGCACATCGGTTTTCATCATTGAGTGTGCACCAATAAAACTTTTCAAACACTGAATAAGGAATTTATTTGTGTATTGTGCTAGGAGACTTGTGACATATGTCATGTTGTGACCTGTACTAGGAAGCAGATCTAACTCCATGGCACTACAGCCCTGAAGGGCCTGGGTCTACCTACTTTTCACACACTGAACAAGGAATTTATTTGTGTATTGTGCTAGGAGACTTGCGACATATGTCATGTTGTGACTTGAACTAAGAAGCAGATCTAACCCCATGGCACTATAGCCCTGAAGGGCCTGGGTCTACCAAGCGACCACTACGCAGCCCGAAGGCCTGCAGATTACGAGGTGTCGTGTGGTCAGCACGACGAATCCTCTCGGCCGTTATTCTTGGCTTTCTAGACCAGGGCCGCTATCTCACCATCAGATAGCTCCTCAGTTCTAATCACGTAGGCTGGTGGACCTTGAACTAGCCCTCAGACCCAGGTAAAAATCCCTGACCTGGCCAGGAATCGAATCCAGGGCCTCCGGGTAAGAGGCAGGCATGCTACCCCTACACCACCGGGTCGGCAAGAAGCAGATCGGACTAACAAAATTCTGTTTAACCTAATTATGTAATTTAAGTATACTGTATGGCCACTGGCTGAAATAAATTCTTTATTAAGAGCAGGATTATTTTTCTGATAGGGAAGGCCAGAAACACATATCCCTGAATTTTTCTGCACCTGAAGCAAAAAAAAAAGTTGTTGATCACTTTCACAAAGATTTAAGCAAGGAAATCATATCTATGAAAAATGACTTTATAACTTTTAGGTTCTTCAGTTTGTTGAAGCTAATTTATGAATAAGTCAGATTTTAAAAATGTGGCCTGAGGAAAGCTTAGGGTGGTCCAGCATGGTGATACTACAGCAGAGACAAACCTACGAGTAATTCGACTAGTGAAGATCTTTGGTCCCTGCCTCGAAGACAAAGATCATTTAATTCTCAAATGAAAGGGTCTACCTCTATATGCATTATAGTGATGATGATGATGATGATGACGACAATGACGATGATGCTTGTTGTTTAAAGGAACCTAACATGATAATTGATTTTTTTAAATGTATCCACTGACTAGAATTTAAAAAGAATGATGATGAAAAATGATTATGAATTTAAAATAATCAGTGGATCTAATTTGCAATGCCTTATTTTCTGACAGAATAATAGAAAATATAGATTACAGTAGAATAAGGCATTGCTTTGAGGTGCAATCATATGTATAATTCAAATTAGAAGTTTAAAAAACACAAACTAAAACAGAGTCAATAGAATAAAATGCAGTTAACAATAAAATAACCCCACCAACCTGGACCCATTATTTTGAGAAGCCAGGCTTTGCCTGTTACAAGTCAGGACAGAGGGCGAGTGATAGAGGAGTAACACGTCTTTAAAAGACCTTGATCCAGTTGGCCTGGCTGGTAGCACCTTGTTAGGGCCAGGATTACAGGTAAAATCTGGTTAACGGTCTTAGAGGCAGAAGAGGAATCTCATTCCCAACAGCTGAGAGAGCAGAAGAACCTAGTGGAGTAAACCACAAAAAACAATCCATGTAGTGTCTGTTCTCCAGGTTAGGGGTGGTTACAGAGGGCATCTGTTCCCCAGGTCAGGGGCGGCAGAAGGCAACGAAAACCACTGCACTACTTAATCCCAAGTTAAGCAACCATGATGTTGTCACAGCAAGATGTATGGTTTACTGAACATGAGGCATGGAACCCAAGATCTGGCAGGGGAAGGAACGAGGCTTCGCAGGTCATCATTAAGTGAAATCCTCGCAATACTGAGTCAACATGTAATTAATCTCATAATAGAACCGTATTGAGGACAATATATTAAAATTATAAAATCCTTTTATTAACAACCACCTACTCAATACAATACATTACTCATTCAATTATAAAATAATCATGAGGTGTCTTAAATAATGGAACATGTTTCGTTCGACATAGCGAACATCATCAGCCGTTAATTTACAAAGATTAGGTCAGGGCCCTGAGCTGAAATGATAAAAAATGTTAAAAGAGTGACAATGCCGTAATAAAAAGTAAAATGATAACATTAGACTTGAAATTGTAACAATATGTACAGATTAACAGCAAGTATTTGTAGTGGAATACATTGAACGATCGTAGTCTGTAAAGTTAAAACAATCATGAGGTTATTAAAGTAAAAAAAAAAAATAGGTATAGTGGACCTTAAAATATATGTCAATGCGTGAAGCGTGGATTAATTATTGACGATGGAGTTCTTTAAATTGAGCAAAAACAAAAGTTGAAAAAGAGTTTATTGAATAGTACGAGTCAAACTGAACCAGTTAAAAGGCGCTATGGCGACGAAACTAAGGTTGATATGACGTGAACTCCAGTAGTTAGGAATTCTGTAGGAGAGCCAAACACAATGCCAGAAGGAAACACAAGTTGAACTAGTCCGTATTTACACGCAGCAGTAAAATTAATCGTATACAACGTGGGACACCAATGGTGGACTCGTTAAAGAGTAACTATAATCTTGAAAGTAGGGAGAGTTCCAGCAAACCAGAGATGGATGGAGCAGATTATGGCACAATTGGAGTTAGAAATCTGGAATGAAAGAAAAGGGAGGAAAAATGAAGTTATGTTATAACGAAAAAAAAAAGAAAAGAAAAAGGAGGCTTACCCTTGGGACTAGTGTGAGGTGTTCACTAGCGTTGGCTGTGTGAAGCAAACTGGCGAGTAACCTTATTGCTGCTTCTAGTGTTGTCTGTATGTATACGTAGAGGCGGGGAGTGAGTCATGTGAGGAGGAGGGGTGACCGATTCCTTGGGCAGGTCGGGTATTTGTGGAGGAGGTGTCGCATGAGAGGGCAGTAGAGTAGTAGTTGTTGTATTATTAACAGTTGTATAATTAAAGATTCTCGTAAAGTTATTATTATTTATATTGAAAAGAGAGAGTAGTTCTGGAATTTTCTCGATTATTGGACTTTTAATTTCTGAAGTATCATTTAAATTTTGATTTCTGTTGAAATGCTGGTCTAGGAATATGTAGATGTCCTCAAACTATGTCATAAGTTTACTTTTATTGACGTATTTCAAGATTTGAAGGTCTTTTTCAATTGTAGTAAAACTGTGGCCAGTCTCTTCCATATGGGTGCTCTTGGCGGAATACTTTTTATGTTTCGAAGCGTTGTAATGTTCAAGGTATCTGGTCATAAAGCTACGTCCAGTTCTGTCCGATATAGGAGAATCCACAATGGGTGCATTTAAGCCTGTAGATACCAGAGTTCGAGAATTTATTGTGATTAATGTTAACTATATTTGAATTGAAGAATATATTACGGTTCGTATATCGGGTTCTATAACCGATATTAATATCGTATTTCTTTAGAGGGTTAGTAACTTGAAATAGGCCTGGATTCGTGTAAGTGAAGGGAGCATATTTCGTTTTTTTAGGCTTGTCCGGAATCAATTTCGTTGCGGTTTTTAATTTTATCTTGTTAATGATTTTATTAATCATTAAGGGATTATAGCCATTAATTCTGGCCAAATCCTTAATATAGTTTAGTTCATTTTTGCGATTTTCAGTTGACAGCGGGATTTTTAATGCTCTATAGACAAGACTAAAAAATGCAGCCTGTTTATGAGATTGCGGATGTAAGGAATCGTTTCTTATAGTGATGGGGGCACAAGAAGGCTTTCTAAATATTTGAAAAATGAACTTATTATTCTCTCTTGAAATGTTTAAATCCAAAAAGTTTAGAGAACCATTGATCTCATCTTCCTTAGTGAATTTGACGTCATTGTCAAGCTCATTAAGGGATGTTAGCACACTGTGACTATCGTTTTTCTGTGTATCTATAATGGCAAAAGTGTCATCAGCATACCTTAACCATAATTGAAGACCATTAATATTATTGATTATTTTGTTGTTTTCTAAATCATCCATAAAGATATTAGCTAGAATGCCCGAGATTGGGTCACCCATTGCTAGGCCCTTTTGATGATATATTCTATTATTGAAGGTGAAATAGTTATTATTAAGTACAAATTCTAACAGACTGATGAAATTATCTATTTCGCATTTGCTAAGGTTACTGTGTTTTAAAAGGTTTGTTTTAATAATCTTGACAGTTTTGCTTACCGGAATATTGGAATACATATTGGTAACATCATAGGATACCATTATATGATTATGCTCAAGATTGAATTTCGATAATTTTTCACAAAATTCAACGGAATTTCTTATATAGGCTGTATTATTGAATTTAAAGTGTTTACTGAGAAAATTATGCAAAAATTTTGAAACTTTGTAAGAAGGGCTGTTCATGCAGTTGATCATAGGGCGTATAGGTACGTCTTTTTTATGGATTTTTGGCAAAGCTTTTGCAGTTGGAAGTTTCGGTTTCATTATTATAAGTTTCTGATATCCGTGTTCTTGTAATAAGAATGGTAGATTCTTCAATAGGTTCTTCAAACTTCGTTGGATTTTGGGGGTGGGATCTTTATTAATAATAGTAAAACTGCTATTAGCGAAAAAATCTTTGTTTTTTTAAATGTAATCATCTTTATGTAGTAATACTATGGTGTGACCTTTATCAGCTTTAGTGACGATGATATTATTATTATTAATTTTATTTCTTACATCATGTATTTGTTTGCTAAGAGTCAGATTCGAGGTAGTTTTCAGTTCCTTCGCCAGAAAAGGGAGCTTTTTCTTTATTTCATATTTAATGTCTTTATGCACTTCTACGGGGAGTTTTTGAATGTTAGATTCAATTTCCGCGACTGTAGTAATCAGATCGTCGGGTTTTTTTTCGGGTTAGGCCAATTAAATTTCAGGCCTTTATCAAGGAGGGATAGTTCATTATCTGAAAAGTCGGTATTAGATAAGTTCACCATTGTAGGAAAATGATTTAAGTCGGTGGAAGGGAGGTTAGTTTTACTGTTGACACTACTCAGTTTATTCTTAGTGTTTTGCAATTGTATCAGTTTATTGTCTAATGTTGTCTGTTTCTTCTTCACTATGTCATGTACCTTTTCATTGACAAACCTGGAGTATGAACTCCATTCTAATGGGGACATACTAGAGGATATTTCAAGATGCGTCTTATAAAGCTGTAGGTTTAGGAACGATTTCTTTTTGTAATGCGCCTTGATTTCGTTTTTTAACCAAAATTCATTAACTTTCTTTTGAGTTTTACGTGAATCAGAAGTTGAAAAGTTTTTTCTTTGAAGGTGTTTTAGAAATTTGGGAATTAGTCCATGCTTCATACATTCTTTTAAAAACTGAATATCTCTAGATATTTTGCTGACCTTGACTTTGAGATTAAGATATCTATTCCTTTTTGTAGCCTGGTAGGCAGCTAAGTTACATGTAATTAATCTCATAATAGAACCGTATTGAGGACAATATATTAAAATTATAAAATCCTTTTATTAACAACCACCTACTCAATACAATACATTACTCATTCAATTATAAAATAATCATGAGGTGTCTTAAATAATGGAACATGTTTCGTTCGACATAGCGAACATCATCAGCCGTTAATTTACAAAGATTAGGTCAGGGCCCTGAGCTGAAATGATAAAAAATGTTAAAAGAGTGACAATGCCGTAATAAAAAGTAAAATGATAACATTAGACTTGAAATTGTAACAATATGTACAGATTAACAGCAAGTATTTGTAGTGGAATACATTGAACGATGGTAGTCTGTAAAGTTAAAACAATCATGAGGTTATTAAAGTAAAAAAAAAAATTGGTGTAGTGGACCTTAAAATATATGTCAATGCGTGAAGCGTGGATTAATTATTGACGATGGAGTTCTTTAAATTGAGCAAAAACAAAAGTTGAAAAATAGTTTATTGAATAGTACGAGTCAAACTGAACCAGTTAAAAGGCGCTATGGCGACGAAACTAAGGTTGATATGACGTGAACTCCAGTAGTTAGGAATAGTGTAGGAGAGCCAAACACAATGCCAGAAGGAAACACAAGTTGAACTAGTCCGTATTTACACGCAGCAGTAAAATTAATCGTATACAACGTGGGACACCAATGGTGGACTCGTTAAAGAGTAACTATAATCTTGAAAGTAGGGAGAGTTCCAGCAAACCAGAGATGGATGGAGCAGATTATGGCACAATTGGAGTTAGAAATCTGGAATGAAAGAAAAGGGAGGAAAAATGAAGTTATGTTATAACGAAAAAAAAAAAAAATGAAAAAGGAGGCTTACCCTTGGGACTACGTATACATACATACAACACTAGAAGCAGCAATAAGGTTACTCACCAGTTTGCTTCACACAGCCAACGCTAGTGAACACCTCACACTAGTCCCAAGGGTAAGCCTCCTTTTTCATTTTTTTTTTTTTTCCGTTATAACATAACTTCATTTTTCCTCCCTTTTCTTTCATTCCAGATTTCTAACTCCAATTGTGCCATAATCTGCTCCATCCATCTCTGGTTTGCTGGAACTCTCCCTACTTTCAAGATTATAGTTACTCTTTAACGAGTCCACCATTGGTGTCCCACGTTGTATACGATTAATTTTACTGCTGCGTGTAAATACGGACTGGTTCAACTTGTGTTTCCTTCTGGCATTGTGTTTGGCTCTCCTACAGAATTCCTAACTACTGGAGTTCACGTCATATCAACCTTAGTTTCGTCGCCATAGCGCCTTTTAACTGGTTCAGTTTGACTCGTACTATTCAATAAACTCTTTTTCAACTTTTGTTTTTGCTCAATTTAAAGAACTCCATCGTCAATAATTAATCCACGCTTCACGCATTGACATATATTTTAAGGTCCACTACACCAATTTTTTTTTTTTTACTTTAATAACCTCATGATTGTTTTAACTTTACATTAATACGATTAATACATTAATACATTAATACCATCGTTCAATGTATTCCACTACAAATACTTGCTGTTAATCTGTACATATTGTTACAATTTCAAGTCTAATGTTATCATTTTACTTTTTATTACGGCATTGTCACTCTTTTAACATTTTTTATCATTTCAGCTCAGGGCCCTGACCTAATCTTTGTAAATTAACGGCTGATGATGTTCGCTATGTCGAACGAAACATGTTCCATTATTTAAGACACCTCATGATTATTTTATAATTGAATGAGTAATGTATTGTATTGAGTAGGTGGTTGTTAATAAAAGGATTTTATAATTTTAATACTGAGTCAATGAAAATTGGAACGTGGAATGTGAGAACACTGCTGGAAGCAGGAAAAATGGAAGAAGCTAAAATTGTCATGAATGAAAGAGAACTAGATTTTCTGGGTCTATGTGAAATAAGATGGCCAGGAAATGATGATTTCTACAGCGATGACTTTAGAATGATCTATAGTGGTAGTACAAGTGGATGCAGTAATGGAGTAGGACTGCTAATTCGATGTAACGACAAGAAATGTGATGAACATCTATCACATTAATGACAGGATTCTAGTTACAACAATGAAAACAAATTCCAGGAATCTGGTTATTGTTAAAGTGTACTTTCCAACATCAAACAGCTCGGATGAAGAAATAGAATAAATATATGAGAACATCAATGAAATATGGAATCTGACAAAGGAATCAGTTAATGTCATAATCATGGGAGTTTTCAATGCTATTGCTGGAATGCAACCAGACCGAGAAGAAATTGGGAAGTATGGTCTAGATGTTAGGAACAAACAAGGGGAGAGGTTACTAGACTTCTGTGATCAGTACAATATGATTGTGACAAACACATTTTTTGACATTCCATTACACAGGAGATACACTTGGAAAGCCCCAGGTGACACTACCCATTATCAAAATGACTATATCCTTTTCAAGAGGAGATATTGCAATAAAGTCAAAACAAGTCACAGCTATCCTGGGGCAGTTATTGGCAGTGAACATTGCCTAGTCATGCGCAAATGCAGTATCCAACTGAAAAGGTTCGATCACCGAAAAGTGAAACCTTGAGATTTAGCCAAGTTAAAAGACAATCAAACTATGGATGTTTATGTACACAAAAAATATTAACAAAGGGAAATTAAGAATTGGAATGGGATACTATATATATGAAGGTTTGCTAATTAGCTCATGAAACACTGGGAACAAGAAGATTGGAACCAAGAAAACTGTTGATTACCTGAGAAATATTGGATCTAATAATGAATCAGTACAGGAGAGGGAACACAACCAAGTCAAAAATCAAATTACAACTCTGTGTAGAAGAGCGAAAGAAGCGTGGATGGTCGAGGTAAATGAGAATATCAGAAAAGCTATACGACATTTACTTGCATATTAGACCCCCTTTCCCCCACTTTTAGAGCCAAAAAAGGTAAAGGAGGGTCCAATATGCGAAAACCTCAAATTTTGTGCAGTAAACACATGACTTCTAGGCTATACAGAGCTATAAATTGTACATTCTACACTGTTCTTTAACAAACTTATTTTGAGTTCTACTGGCTTTTTTGATGGAAGGCAGTATTTCTAAATGTAAAAAGTCAATAAATTGTGAACATGACTTTTAGGCCTACATATAAAGTAAATATAATCTGTTTTAGTTACTCATAATAATCATGTTATTAGTTTCATCTCATTAATTCCTCTCAACCAAGCTCGATAGCTGCAGTCGCTTAAGTGCGGCCAGTATCCAGTATTTGGAAGAGTGTGTTCAAACCCCACTGTCGGCAGCCCTGAAGATGGTTTTTCGTGGTTTCCCATTTTGAAACCAGGCAAATGCTGGGGCTGTACCTTAATTAAGGCCATGGCTGCTTCCTTCCCAGTCCTAGCCCTTTCCTGTACCATCGTCGCCATAAGACCTATCTGTGTCCGTGCGACGTAAAGTCAATAGCAAAAAAAATTCCTCTGATGAGGTCGACGTCAGGAAGGGCATACGGTTGTAAAAACTCGCTACGAAAATTTGTCTCACTTCATACTCGACCCCATAGAGAAAAGGGATAAGGGGCCCAACAGCTAGATCATCGGCTCCTAATGGTATGAGGTGCAACAAAATGAAAATGAATATTTCATAATGTGTCCACTGACTAGAATCTAAAATGAATGATGATGAATAAATGATTGTGAAACCAAGACAATCAGTGGATCGAATTCACAATGCCTTAATTACTGGGATGATGCTTATTATCTAAACGGGTCCAAAATCCAGATCACCAGCCCCTCATAATGGTACTAATCACTGGTAATGCAGAGCCATGGTATTCCTCCTATAGTGGTACAAATCACAGGTAACACAGACTCGTGGTGTTCCTTGCATGGTGGTACTGATCATAGATAATGCAGACCCATGGTATGTCACACATAATGCCACCATTCACTGGTACCACAGACCCATGGTGTTCCTCACATAAGAGTACTTCTTACAAGCAAAGTAGACCCATTGTGTTCCTCACATTGTGGGACTAATCACGGGCGCTATATCTGTGGTGTTCCTCACATAGAGGCACTAAGCATAGGCCACGAATACTCATGGTGTTGCTCACGTAGTGATACTAATCATAGGTAATGTAGACCCATGGTGTATCACACATTACAGTACACCCATGCTGTTCCTCACATAGTGATACTAATCACAGGCAATGTAGACCCATGGTGTTCCTCATATAGTGGTGCTCCTCGTAGATAATGTAGATCTATTCTGAACACAGTGGAACCAACCCATTCGAACGAAGCGCTCGACACTTATTCTCGCTAGATGCTAGCCTATGCAATCGAGTGCCCACTCCATCGCCAGGGTAGAATGCACATGAGGGCACCAACCACAGGCAACGTCCTGATCCGCGATTTGCTGCACATAATGGTACAGCACCTAGGTAACTTAGCCCCATGGTGTTCCTCACATTATGGTACTTATCACAAGTAGTCTCATGGTTCTAATTTCATAATTTCTTGGTCACCCCTTTTAGGCACCTCTTACTACTGACAGGGGATACCATGAGTGTATTCTCCATCTGCATACTGCACCTACAGTGGGTGGAGGTGTTTAAAACTGAAACTGGGCTTTTGGCGTCCATTTTAGTGATTGCCGGCCAACATTGTAATGGTGAAAAGTTTCTTCTGCCAATGGGAATTGAATCGGTTGATCATGTTGTCAGTCCACAAAGACTCGATGCCTTATTGACCATGGACATCAGGCGGGCTCTAAGTTAGAAGCAACAGACATGAAAGTAGCGAGAATGTTTACTTTTACAAACAGGTGGGAACAATAGCAGGAATACTCAGAATGAGAAGATAAATGCGAAGTTCAGAACAAACCCGATGGATGAAGCTGTATGTACAAATATGCTGTCTTCGGTCAAGTGAAGCAAATGGATGAGGATAGATTACCTACGAGAATAATAGACTTGGATATGGAGGGTAAGAGAAGGAGAGGGAGACCAAGGCAATGATGGTTAGACACAGTTGTTAATGATTTAATTATAAGAGTTGTACAGAGTTTGTTGGCCATGTGGTTAGGGTCATGCAATTTTGAGTTTGCATTCGGAAGATAGTGGGTACAAACCCCACTGTCAGCAGCCCTGAAGATTGGTCACCATAAGACCTATCTGTGTCGGTACGATGTAAAGCAAAATTGTAAAATAAAATAAGAAATTAAAAAAAGAGCTTGTTCATACCATTCTAGAGGACTCAGTAGAGGGAAACAATTGTAGATGTACAAAACCAATATTTCTGTGACCAAAATGCCATTTGAGCTTGCATCCGGGAGATAGTAGGTTCGAATCCCACTATCGGCAGCCCTGAAAATGGTTTTCCGTGGTTTCCCATTTTCACACCAGGCAAATGCTGGGGCTGTACCTTAATTAAGGCCACGGCCGCTTCCTTCCAACTCCTAGGCCTTTCCTATCCCATCGTCGCCATAAGACCTATCTGTGTCGGTGCGACGTAAAGCCCCTAGCAAAAAAAAAAAAATAAAAAATGCCATAAGCAAAACATCCGTTGATCAGATTTTTTTTTTTTTTTGCAACAGTACAGATGAATAGTAGATGGCATATATGAACAAACCTAGAGATAGATACCCAGAATTCATTGCAAAATACAAAATGTAACTCAGACATGGTAAAAAAGAATGAATGAGAAAAAGGCAATGAAGAAGGTATTTATAAGGAAACCAAAAGAAGGGACAAAGGAAGAAGAGCAGAAAGAGATTGGTTATGGGAGGTGGAAAGGATGAGAGTCTGTTGGATGTGAGGCAATGAAGAAGGCATGTGCCAGAGAAGTATAGGCCAAGATGATAAGGGAAATTAAAGACTCTTCAATGGCTGTAGAGCCATGGAGTAAGGCAAGGGTACATGAGAGCTTATTTTATAAAGTCCTTGTCATTCAAATGTCAGTAATAGTTAAGTCTAACTGATAAAAACCTTTGAGGCCTGGAGTTTTTCCATCTTATTGGCAGTCTTCCCAATCCATATAAAGACTACTTCCTTGGTGTCTAGAATGAAGACATCTCCACTGTTGAGGTACTCCCACTTGATTGCAGGCTGCTGTGTGATGGTGGGGCATCGACGACCCTTGACATGGAATAAGCGTGGCTCGAATTGGTCCGTTACGTGATTAAAACCTGAAGCTGCACCTCCTTTCAGCACCCTGAAAATAGTAATATATTTGAGAGATAATTCCACCGTACATAGTGCAGGTAGCACAATACAAGATATTAATTGATGAGAAAGGAACAATAACATTTCATTCAACCAGGAATTCACAGTAAATCATTGAAATTACAGCTTCTTTACACTAGTATACATTATTGTTAATTGATTTTCAGTCTATTTTACTAAACAATAGGTTAATAACCCAGGGGAAGTACAGTATACTGTACATGTGATTGCGCTGAATCTGCTGCCCTCTTCACAGGTGAATTAACTAATTCCACTACAACAGTAAACATACAACAACCTTATGTGCAGAGTCAATGATGTTGAATAGCAGTCCATATAGCAGTTTACTGAGTAAAAATCAAACAAATAGGTTGGAACTGAAAAGTATTAAGTCAAAATTGCACATTTTTTGATAATTCTAAATTCTGACGTATTGAACCAAGGGCCCTTGAATGGCATAAGAAGGAATTATGTCATCCTTCTGTTTATGGCAGAAACCACTGCTATGTGTAGTGTAATCAGAGGAGGAAAGCATTAAGTCACTGACTCGTTTCCTTTCTGCACCGTACTTAATGTTGGCTGCCCTGCAGGATTCCCGCGCTATATTATTTTGCAGCATTTCCTGGTTGCTCACTACAGGAAGTGTGTGTTACTTGTGCGTTATGTCTCTTAAAAGAAACAGAAAAGACAGTCTTCAGAAGAGAAACATCATAAAAGATGCTATTTGAAAAGGTTTACCTTACATAAACTACAGTGGGAAGAACATCAAAGTGAAGAAAACAGGTGAAGATTGCAGGTTAGTAAACACAGTGCATGTGCCCATAAGTAGCTACAAGTGCTGGAGTAGTTGCGTCCTTATCATAACAACTAGGAGGAGGCCTGGGTTCTACTCCCAAGACTTTTATTTACTACGCCTTCTTGAAGCAAGTGATGTCAAACAGTGCAGACCGAGAAAAGAAAATACCAAAGAGTAACAGAAGAAGCATTCTTCAAAGTTTTCAATATTTTATCATGATTGGTTCAAGAAGGACATTGGTGTGTCAAAAACTTTCCGAAGTTTACATACTATAGGTATGAAACGGTTATTTAACGTAATTCATGCTCCGCTTTTTGCCGAAAGAAAAGTGTGGAAAGAATCTTAAAGTCAATAATTAAGGTACAGCCCCAGCATTTGCTGACAGTGGAGTTCGAACCCACTATCTCCCGATTACTGGATACTGGCCGCACTTAAGGGACTGCAGCTATCGAGCTCGGTGAACAAGTTAATAAAGCTATACATGATCATATATCATAATTTCCTTTGAAATCTTCACACTATACTGGGAAGGAAGTTCAATATTTGGATGCTTGCCTATGTGTGAAATCCATGTATGAACTTTTCTGTGGTGCATACCCTGACACAACTGTTAAAGATGATTATTATAGGAAATACTTCCGTAAAAAATTTGATTATAAATTTGGAAAACCCCAGATAGATGTTTCTTCCTTGTGCGAAGAACTCAATTCAAAATTAAAGAGTCCTCACATCTCCAAAAATTCGAAGCTTGCTGCAAAGGCTGAACTGGAAATCCATCTCCGCAGGAGTCATAAATTTTATAGGTCCCTACAAGAAGTGAAATCCTTATGCCAACATAGTGAGGACACAGGCTTTTGATTTTATGCAAAATCTGCCTTTGCTTAGGATTCCAGTGCAAGAAATATTTTACCTGCGTCAGTTGTGGGTTAATGTATTTAACGTACAATGACCTGAAAACTGGACACACTGTCTTTATCATGAGGGCAATCCAAAAAAAGGGGGCTAATGAAGTGTGCTCCTTTTTGAACCACTAAGTTCTCTTATTTTCGGATGGGTGTCCTGGCCAAAAAAAAAAAACCACACTGTAGTCGGAACATGTATGGGTTTGACAGGCACAGGCAGATTTTAATCAATCACTCATAGGTTTCCTGAATGTGGACATTCATTTTAACCTTGTAACAGAAATTTAGGTGTATTTTAAGAGGAAACTACAGTAAAAACTGTTGATAGACTGTATACACCTAAAGACTATTAGAGATAATAGCGAACAGTAGGAAAAATGTGTAAGTTCACGTTGTGGAATATGATGAGGTGTTGTGGCCATTGCTGTTCAAGAAGACAAGGAAAGTATGAAACTACCTAAGAACCAGAAATAACCATTTGCGCCCATGAAATTCAAGCAATTCAAATACGACAGCACCCAGACTGGAGTGATTCAAGCATCAGTCTACATAGACTCCCCAGTCACACATACATTTTATCTGGGAAAACTGAAATTATTAATCATCCCTGCAATGCCTTATGAGAGGGCTTATAAGGACAAGGTTTCCATAAACTTAAAGAAGCTGCAGGACATTGGAAAAAAATACAGTATGTTCAACACGAGGGATTCGATTTCTACCAGGATATTTTGAACTGGCCATCTATGGCAAATGAAAGGGAATCCTCGTGATGTTTCGTATCGTGTGTGGTATTGTAAATAATATGAGGGAAAATCAAAAAGTAAGTTACACTTCCAAGTTATGGCCATTATGAAACCACCTACACATAGGCAACATGACTATGACAACATACAGTGTAAGTTCACTTTACCACATAGTCCCTAAGAGACTGTAAACATTTCTCGGAACGGTCAACCAACTTTTAAATTCCAGATTCATAGAAATCACCTCCAGCGCTATGTAACCACCTGGAGGCAGCTGCTTTCACCTCCTCATCCTTTCGGAATCGTCGTCCACCAAGATCCTTTTTCAACTTACCAAACACATGATAATTGTATGGCGCTGAGTCTGGACTGTATGGAGGATGTTGCCACACCTCCCACTTAAATCACTGCAGCAGTTCAGAATTTTGGTGGGCCGTGTGATGTGTTGCGTTATCGTGCAACAAAATCACTCCAGCGCACAATTTTCCCCGCTGCTTTTCTTTAATTGCCTTATGCAACCGGTTCAATGTTTGACAATACGAAGCCGAGATGATTGCCGAGCCTTTCGGCATAAATTACACGTGCACCACACCCTCCGTGTCAAAGAACACTGTTACCAGTACCTTTCCTGCTGAAGGTTGGACCTTGGCCTTCTTTCATTGTGATAATGTGGTGTGCACCCATTCCATTGATGTTCTCTTTGTTATGGGGGGTGAAGTGGTGGACCCACGTTGTTTCATCCCCCGTGAAGGTTCGCCACAGAAACTCGTTGCCCTCCACAGAATACTGTTGCAAGAATGCTAGTGACGATTGGAAACGCTGTCCCTTGTGAACATCAGCGAGCAGACGTGGGACCCATCTTTGACACAGTTTAAAAAATCCACGGTGCTGGTGAACACACTGCCTTACAAAATGTTCAGCATGCTGACAATTTCCTGCAGTGTTAGGCACCAATTCTCTAATGATCTCATCCACACAGTCGACATTTGCAATGGTACTGGACGTTGTGGGCCTGCCTTCATGATATTTAACCATGCATCTGGCATCAAATTGCTTACACCACTTTACAATACCTGGGCGAGAAATTGCACACTCATCAAATACAGCAGTGATTTCACGGTGAATGTCTGTGCAATTGAGTTGTTTAGCCTATAGAAATCTGACAGTTGCACATACCTCTAATTTGGAGTGAACATCCAGTTGACATACCATTGACCCTAGCCTGCTCTGCACACACAACACGATGGGATACCACACCAATCTTCCTATCAGACGTGTCAGCAGTTACTGTAGCTGGCTCCGCATCGGCCATGGTCACGAAACACAATGTGCTTGTGCGGCGAGCTAGTGTAACTTACTTTTCGATTTGCCCTTGTATTTGTAATGGACTTACTGCATTTTCTATTAAAATACATGTTAATAAAACTACCACATGAAATATTCATTACTGATAAATATTAAACTGACCACGGAGCTGAAAAGCATTAAGTCAAATTCTTTTCATTGATTCTGAAAATAGTTTGTTACTTTAAAATTGACCTTCCACTAATGCAAACATAGCGAGAGTATCTGGTTTACAATGTATAATATCAACAATGCATGTTTCTGACATTCTCCCTGAGCAATTACATATTTTCTTTCTCCTGAAAAGTAATGAAAGCTGACTTTTCAGCTTTGACTCATTCAGTTTTATATGAAGATAACCAAAAATATGGCTTCCAATTTAGATAGCTAAATAAAATTCAGGAAACTCAATCGTCAAAAATGACCGGTGTTTTGCCCCAATACGGCATGGGCTTATCAGTTGGATACCGCACCTTCCCAAGACACCGGCCGGCTAGCATGCCAGTAGCAATACCACTGCAAGCTATCCAGTGATAAGCACAATGCAGTGCTGATGTATCAGCGTGGTAGCTGGCCAGTGTCTTGGGAAGGTGCAGTATGCAGCTGAAGAGCCCATGCTGCACTGGGGTAAAGCACTGGTAATTTTTGATGATTGAATTTCCTTAGTTTTATTTATATGAAAATACATAGATGATGCAGCAGCAAGCCCAGACAGTTACATCAGAATCGCACTAAATTAGAACGTACAGTACAATAGCCAAGTGGCACGGTCATCAGTGGCTTCTCACAAAGGTGGCAGCGATTCAATTCCAGCCTACGCATGTGGGAGTTTTGAAATGATAAGTCATATCTTTGTAGTTTGGATTCCCCTTAAAACCATCCCATGGTTATGATCATGATAATATCAAGCTTGCATGCTTGTTTTTTCCTGACCAAGTTTTTAGGATGGATGGATGGATGGATGCATGGACGGACGGACGGACGGACGGATGGATTTTTTGTTATCTGAGATGAAAGAGTTACCTTCCATAAACATAGAATTAGTGTTCAAGTGAGCTCTCTTAACTTAGATTACTCATATTTTCACCTTGACCCAATATACAGTAATATTTGGTATTATTGGCATAATGTCAGTGTTATATTGGACAACGTGAGTTTTGACTAATTTTGTTGGTAAGCCCTCATCGTATGATGCATAGTGCTAAGCCCTTTAAAAAATGTAAGGGAATCCAGAGGCTGACATTCTGCCAATGATCCTCAGAGGGAACATGATGATGATGATGATGATGATGATGATGACTTCTGGTCATCTTAAGTGACACTGAATGCCAGAATTTTGCCCTCAAAGAGAGTTTTGTAATGAGGAAGCTGTCCAGAGCCCTTCGCATGATGTATTCTCCATATATATTGAACAACATAGGGGGACAGAATGCAACCTTGTCTCACTCCTTTTGACACTCTGAAGGCCTCTGATAAGCCACAGTCCAGCTTGACTTGAACAGTGTTGTTTTCATATAAGCTTATAGCATTATTATTATTATTAGTAAGATGAGGAGGAATGCCCATTTCATGTAATACTTCCCAAAGCTTGCACCAACAAACACAGTCAAATGTTTTTTTGTAATCTAGAATTTTTAAATTTGTGAACTGACTATACTTTACAATTAAGAATTACATCAATAGTTGCTTGTATTGCTATAAAATATAGAACTTATTTTATCAAGACTCTATGGCAAGCATACAAAACTTTTTATACCCAGTATGTCTTGCCCATATAATGCTGTGTGTAGTGAATTGGTACCCAAAATTCTGCTCCTATGTATTTTATTAAGAGTCATTGTTTATTTCACCCTGGGTAACTTGGACTGTGTACAGATGATCTACACATACGTGAATCCATTCTTGAAGTATCCCTTGAAACGAGCTGATTCTGTTCCCTGAGCCTCTCGATGCTGGATGGGGTTGCCTCCCAAGTAATCATCCAGTTCAACAGTCTTAAAAGCTGCCACTCCGGCTTCATCAGTCGAGGTTTCATTACCAAGCCAGAAGTGAATGTGGATCTCTATGGAAGATCCTCGGACTTCAGTTGACTGAGAACAGAAAAACAGTGCACAACACAATTAAAGGATAAAATTGAAATAAAATTATGCCTATAAAAGATGATTATCCAGACTTTTCGATTAATGATACATTATGTTGAATGGCAGAAATATGAAAAGGAACATGTAATAAAATGACACACCAGTCTGGAAATAGGGAGCAATAGAAAGAGAAGAAAATGATAAACATTAAAACACAAAAGAAGGACAAGGACAATCTCCGCATCTTCACACACTGCTGTTCCGAAACAGTCGGGCTCCCCTCCTCATCAGTCGCAGATGCCAACAAGCTTGTTTCTACTTCCCAGCTTCAGCAGCACTTCCTGTTACAATTTACAAACTTCATGTTTGTTCCTTATTGACTTATTAGAATTCATATACTTTTTATTGGAAAATAGTTTTTGTTCCACCTGTTCAATACATTATGATTTCAACTCTAATTAAAATAGTACCTGCTTTGGTCTAATATAGACTTTCCTCAGCTATAAAACATTGTACACATATGTATGCCAATGTGCATCAACAATCTTGAAAAACCTCACAAAAGACTGAATAGTCATATAAAAACAAATTTTTAATTCACTGATGTAGTTTTTAATTTTGACAGTTAGTTTCAGTAGTATTGTAAACGTGTGTTTTTATATAACTATTCAGTTTTTTGAGAGGTTTTCCAAGATTGTTAATGCACAGAGACATACATATGTGTACAATCCAAACATGTACTATACCTATATTTTAATTAGAGTTGAAATCATAATGTATTTAATAATGTATTTAATGACAGGCATATTAGGTATAATGAAATACTCACACTGCTGTTTAGAAAAAAAAGAAAAAAGAAAACAATTTCCAACCCCTCAAAATTGAGGTGCCAGTTTAGAAAGAAATGGAAATGAGAAGGTATCTTAGACCTCAGATACCCTGATACTGTTGTAATACAACAAGACAAGAAATAAACAAGAAAGGTGAAGGGAGAAGCTGATACAAGGACTTGGAAACAATGCTAGATAGCTGGGACCTTGTCGTCACTATATACACCTCATATCTTGTGAATTCCTTCTGTAAAACTTTGATAAATAATAGTACCATTTTAGAATAGACTCCCACGCTGGTATCTTCATCTTGTCGCGATGTGGGAGCTTGCGTGCCTAAGTGATCCTGAGAGCTATGCCAGCGGGAGCATAAGCTCCTGGTAGGGCCACCCAAGCCGGACAGGTCAAAGGTGATAGGCCAGACTAAGAGGGATACCCTGGTCCTCCAGGTTGGTGGTTGATCATGGGGCTAACAACCCTATATCGGAAAAACAACTTGTTACGAAACTCACAGACAAGAATAGCTGGACTGATGATAATGGTAAACGACCCACGTGAGGAAATGGAAGATGCAAACGGAAATATGATATGTATGTAGCAACCTGGAATGTACGAACCCTGAATAAACCAGGAGCCCTAAACAATCTAAAACAAGAAATGGAGAAATATGATATTGGAATAGCAGCAATTCAGGAAGTCAGATGGAAAGGAAATGGTGTTTTTAGAAGTGGTAGATATACAGTTCTGCATAGTGGCGGAGCCAGAGGTACAATAGGTGGCACAGGCTTCCTAGTGGATGACAGATATAAGTCAGCAGTTTTGAATTTTAAATCTGTAAATGAAAGAATATGCACTCTAAGGATGAAGGCCCATTTTTTTCAATATCACCCTTGTGTGTGTGTATGCACCTACAGAAGAGGCTGAGGATGAAGAGAAAGATATGTTCTATGGACAATTGGAACAAGAAATAGAATGCATCCCAAGACAAGATGTAAAAATCATACTTGGAGATTTCAATGCTAAAGTGGGTAAAGAAGAAGCCTATAGGGAGACAGTTGGGAAGGAAAGTTTGCATGATGAGTCAAATGATAATGGACAGAGGCTAATTGATTTTGCCATGGGAAACTCGATGGTGGTGAAGAGTACATGGTTTCAGATAAAGAATATACGGAAAGCCACTTGGTGTTTACCAGATGGTGTCACCTATAATCAAACAGACCATGTAGTAATCGATAGGAGACATGCATCTGACATACTATAAGTTGACAGTTGTAGGGGAGCTGATTGTGATTCGGACCATTACTTGGTACGGGTAAAATACAGGCAACGTATTGCAACTTACAGATCTGCTAAGAAAGGGAAAGCTCCAAGGAGATATATGATCTCAAAATTGAAAGATAAAGAAACTGCACAACTATATGAATGCAGGATGGAGAAGAAATTGGAGGCTAAACAACAAAGCTGGGCAGTGGAAAACATCGAAGGAAAGTGGATTTTATTGAGGGATGCATTGCAGGAAACTGCGGATGAAGTGCTAGGAGTGGAGGTAAAGACTGAAAGGCAAGGATGGTTTGATGATGATTGCAGAAGAGCAGTTGAGGAAAGAAATGAAGCAAGGAAGAAAATGTTTAGCAGGAAAACAAGAACATATGTAGAAGAATTTAGGAAGAAGAGGAAAGAGGCAGACAGAATTTGTAGGAGAAAGAAGAGAGAGGCAGAGAGGAAATGGATTACAGATTTGGAGGAACAATATGATATGCAAGAAGTACGGAAGTTCTATGGGAAAATAAAGGACGTACAGAAAGGTTTTCAACCACATGCTGTATTCTGTAGAGATAAAGAAGGAAACATGATTGGGGGAAGAGACCGGATTCTTGACCGATGGGCGGAATACTTTAGTGAACTGTTGAATGTGGCTGCAGAGACGGTGAGATTGGAAGAAGAGGATGGGCAGCCTTGGCAGGATCCTAGCCTCGATTTAAAACCAGTGCCTGTACCATCTATAGAAGAAGTGAGGACGGCAATTAAGTACTTGAAGAATAATAAGGCTCCAGGAAGTGATAACATTTCAGCTGAGATGATTAAATACGGGGGTGAACAGTTGACACAACTTGTTCACCAACTAATTGTGGAAGTTTGGGAAACAGAACAAATGCCAGAGCATTGGAGCTTAGCAATTATTTGTCCCATTCATAAGAAGAAAGATAAAGCAAATTGTGAAGATTATAGAGGTATATCTTTCCTTAGTGTGGTTTATAAGGTCTCAGCCAAGGTTTTGTCTATGAGACTCACTCCACTGGTTGAGCAGATACTAGGAGACTACCAACGTGGCTTTCGACAGGGTAGATCAACAACAGATCACATCTTCACTGTCAGGCAAATAATGGAGAAATGTTATGAATATAATGTGGATGTGTATCAGCTGTTTGTGGATTTTCGGCAGGCTTATGATAGTATGAAGAGAAGGAAACTGTATCAAACAATGATGGACATGGAGTTCCCAACTAAATTGATAAGACTGGTACAAATGAACCTAACAAGTACTAAATGCATGGTTAAAATAGAAGGAAATCTTACTAAAGAGTTTGAAGTAAACCAAGGTTTGCGGCAAGGGGATGTGTTATCTACCCTGCTCTTCAATGTGGTTTTGGAGCGTGTGATGAGAAAGGTGGAGGTCAGTAATCCAGGCAGTACGCTGTTCAACCGTGTAACACAGAATCTGGCTTATGCTGATGATGTTGATATGCTGTCTAGAAGATTGAAAGACCTAGAGGAAGGACTGGATAGATTAGAAAAGGAAGGAGGTGAAATGGGCCTAAGAGTGAATAATGCCAAAACTCATTACCTGTTTGCATCTAGGAGGACCGTAGTAAGGGAAGACAAGTGCATAAAATTAAATGGGATTAACTACGAGAGATGTGAAAAGTTTAAGTATTTAGGAGTGCTGGTGACAAAAGATAATGACATGAAAGAGGAAATAAAAGCGAGGATTGCTGCGGGCAATAGGGCTTACTTAGCTTTATTGAAAGTGTTTAGATCACACAGCCTTGGTAGAAGATTAAAGTTGACAGTCTATCGAACAGTATTACGACCAGTGGTAACTTATGGCTCTGAAACATGGACAATGACCAAAGTAGATGACGAACTGTTGAACAGATGGGAGAGAAAAATACTGAGAAAGATTTTTGGCCCAGTGAAGGAAGGGGAATTGTGGAGAATAAGGAAAAACAAGGAATTGGAAGAACTCTATGGACATCCAAGTATCGTAACCGAAATAAAAAGCAACAGATTAAGGTGGTTGGGACACGTGGAGAGAATGCCAGATAATAGGGCTGTCAAGAAGATCTATAAGGGAAATCCAGGTGGTAGAAGATGGAAAGGAAGACCCCGGAAAAGATGGCTGGATGATGTGGAGGAGGATTTAAGAAAAATGGGAATAAGAAGATGGAGGAGGCGTGCAGAAGATCGTGAAGATTGGGCTACAATCGTCAGAGAGGCCAAGGCCCTACAAGGGCTGTAGCGCCGAGGAGTAAGTAAGTAAGTATTTTAGAATAGAGAACAGGGTTATGAGACTCCAACATATGGAACATTTTAGCCTTAAATAATTGAATACAGTTGAATAGTTGATTGGAAGAGGTCAAAAAAATATTGTGAGGAAAGAACTTTCTAAAATCCTCATCAAAATTTAAAAAGATCCATAGATTTAATTTTTTGTTCTGTCTGACTCGTTGGCTGAATGGTCAGCGTACTGGCCTTCGGTTCAGAGGGTCCCGGGTTCGATTCCCGGCCGGGTCGGGGATTTTAACATTCATTGGTTAATTCCAGTGGCCCGGGGTCTGGTTGTTGTGCTGTCCCCAACATCCCTGCAACTCACACACCACACATAACACTATCCTCCACCACAATAATATGTAGTTACCTACACATGGCAGATGCCACCCACCCTCATCGGAGGGTCTGCCTTACAAGGGCTGCACTCAGCTAGAAATAGCCACACGAAATTAGAATTATTAGATTTTTTGTTCTTATTGCTGCTTCATCACACTTTGATCTCTAGTCTTGTGTTATGAAGTAGGATTAGAAAATAACTGGCTGTGGTCTGGTTGTTTGGGGTCCTTGCTGGAAAACCACTTCTAGGATGGAGACTTAAACTCACTTCCCTTCTCAGGAACTGAGTACATCCTGTTCAAACAACAGGATGGGTGAGTCAGGAATCAAAATCAGGCTGACTGGATGGGAAGAAAATATAGCAACTCCTATGCTGTGGCAGCAGCAGTATCAGTGTCCCTCTTTGAACTTACTGCATTATTTTGGTGGGATATTAACTATGGTGCTTATTACATCTTTGTTGGGCACTTATGGGTCATTGAGGAGATACTGGTATAAATCTATATTTTAAAAAAATACAGTTTTACCTGTACATTTGAAATTTTTGTCTCATACTTTTTTTTTATCTAGGATTAGGAATAAAAAGTGAAAAGTTGGTTTAGTTTAATTTTTATCTGTTTGTTAAGTTACACACAGCATGAATATAAATAAAGAAAATTTCTCAAAATTCAGTATTTAAGTTTGGGAATATTAAGGCAGCCAGAAACAGTTAATTTAAAGTTTCTTTGTTAATAACAATTGTATTGAAAAATGTACACAATATAAGTTGTGCAAAATAGTACCCGCCCTGCGCCAGCCCTTTTCAGTACTTCCTGGAAGGGACTAGTGAGTCACATGACCGGGGAGTTCCCAGCCAGCCTGGAGGGTGGGGCTGGCCTTTCTGTCTATTGTTCTCAGTGACTGGTTTACCTCTGAGTTTCTGGGAGCTGCAACGAGAATGTTCTATTTCTAGCCACACCGCGAATATTCTGGTATAAAAAGGTGGTTGGCCACGGACATTTAGTCAGCTTTGGACTCAGTGGGAGACTCAGTGTGTTGGGATTTAGTAGCTGGACTGAGGGCGAAAGATGTGTTGGCTGTCACTAGTGTTCCACCGAGGTCTGAATGAGGAGTTGTGGTTGTTGTTGTGTCGGAGCATCGAGTGAGTAGCTGGGCTAAAGATGGTGTATGGGGCACAGGACTTTTTAAAAAAATTTATTAACATATTCATTAACTGCATGCTCCATTACAATTTAAGTAATACTACATGCATTAGTATTCTTTTGTAGTTGTGATTACTTTTTCTATTCATTATGTTACCTATACCTACATGCTTGATTTTAATGTGTCTAGCCTAGAAACATTATGTTACTTTTTTTTTTCAATGAAAGTGTTCTTTCTTGACATAACTATACCCTACATCAGGTTATCAAAATTGATACACTTCACAAACAGTTTAAAGAACTTTAAGTATTTGCCTATAAGTTCATTCTTGCTTGTAGGCCAGTGGCCTCCTGAGTTGATTACATTTGTCTTTAGGCTTATCCTTTCGTGTTTTAATAATTCACACTCATATAGGATGTGGTCCACACTTTGCGTTTCTTCGCCACACCAACATGTCGCATGCTCTTGGATTTTAAATGTATGCAGATAGGTCCCTATTTTTCCATGCCCTGTCATCATAACCGTCATATTGTGGCTTAAGAGAATTTTTGAGTCAAGTCTCGCTTTAACACAGGACCGTGTACTGCCTTAGAGTGCTCTGTGTGTGTGTGTGTGTGTGTGTGTGTGTGTGCGCGCGCGTGCGTGCGTGTGCGTGTGTGTGCATGCATCTCTCTCTCTCTAATTTGCTTTCCCTGCTAACCTGATGGTTCTGGGTTGTTCAATAGCCCATTATTGCTATGTAGTACAAGTAGCACTAAACCTGTATATCTCTACATATACAAAACTCATTGTATCTGTGTATCAAGAACTACTGGATAGGTCATTTTAATATTGTTTAATCTAACATCAAAGCTTGCCAAGTGAAAGGTTATGGCTGAGGCCACTTCATGCTGTTAGATCTGATAGCTATGACATTTAAAATAAAATCTGTCTCTTAGAGAGAACTCAATTTTGATAGGTTGTTCTTGTCTAAAAATATGCATCTTATACATATGTAAATATGGAATGTTGAGAAGGAAAGAAAATATAGTTGCTTTTAGCTCTTCTTTTTAATATTGTACTCCATAGCCTGGTAACAAGTTAATTTGTGATCCATACTGATGAGGGAAGGACCCACATTATTGTTTAAATGTACTGATGGCAGATAATGTTTGTTTCAGAGTGGAACTACGTGGTACATGCCCTAGAGTTATCTGTAGCAGGACAGATCCTGGTAGCAGCCATTAGAGGTCCAACACCGGCTGAAATATGAAGAATTGTTGTAAATATTCTGTGTATAAATAAAATACACCCTAATATGTTCAGTGTATTGCTGTAAGTAAAACTGGTCAGTCTTTTAAAATAATGGCCAGTATCATATCACAGCAGCTTAGGCACTCATTGCTTGTCCTCACAGTTGTAGTACTGAACCTTAGGACAGTTCATTAGCATTCCAAAATATCATTACATTTAAAGGTACCTACATTAACCAATCCTCCACAGCAAAATTCTTGAATTTATGCATAATCTGTTAAAGGGACATTAAATGGACCTCCATTAAATTTATAATTATATATAAAAAATTAAAAAGACATCCTGTAAGCTAAGAAAACATTTCCAACAGCAGTAAGTAGGTGTCCTGATAGACCTCTTAGTAATAATGGAGTTCAGTCAGTTGGTACTAAAATGTCCTGTTCTGGGTTTGTTCCAAACAGATATCCAAGGATGTATTGTTACACATTTTGATGTTGAATTAGAGAAATGGTTCATGACTTTTTCTAACAATCTTGATCAAGAATGTTTTGATGCTCCAGTGCAACAATTCAGTACCGCACCGTATATTCCTATCAATCTGATAACTCTACTACACAGTCCAAAACACGCCTCCATTAAATATTATAAAGCATGAAAAAAAAGGTCTAGATGTTGGAGTTAATAAATCCTAGTAGAGTATCCAAGACAACTAGGGAGAAAAGGAATGAAAAATATGAGCACAACAAGACAAAATAACACTATTACTATCAGCATTGAAAGATAGTGCAAATGATACTGCAAGGAAGTTAAAAAGAATGTAAACTTCAAGAGGATGCTCTGCATTTTGTCCCCTCTCTTAAAAAGCAATGAGAGTATAAGATCCAAATATCCTGTAAAAGTTGACAGCAGAGAAACCGAGTGCCTCGATGAGGACTACAACTCGAGTATACCAGTAGACGATATTACTGTGGTGATTAAGGGTACCATACAAAGGTAGACACTGCTGCAGGGCCAGAGAATATCATAATGTATGTTGTGAAAGATAGTAAAGTCCTCTCAGTTTGGTCGTTACTGTATACTAAAATGTCCTGTCCTGGGTTTGTTCCAGAATGTTTTAAACTAGCAAAGACAATTCTTATTCTTAAGCGGGGTGGCTATTCTGATGTTAATAATTGGTGCCTAATCATGATATGATCCTTTCTTATAAGATTTCTCAAAAAATCTAGACTATTAAGTTATGTCTCATTTCATAACAATGAGAGAGGGTTTTCTTCTTGTCCAGGAACATATATTAACATTGCACTTGAAGCACACGGTTCCAAAATCTGCCTTATCCATTTTTTAAAATGAAAATTGAGTTTATCTTTATAACTCATGTGATTTAGCATCTTTTCTCACACACACACACACACACACACACACACACACACACACACACACACACACACGTCTGTAGGCCATACCAGTTGTCAGTGGTGTTTCGAGTTTCAGTAAAATAGTGTACATTTCTCTGGAGTAATGAAAAATGAAAGCGCGTTGGAAATCGGCCATAAAAATAGTAGAAAGAAAATAAGAGGTCCTTCCAGATGGGAAAAGAATACAGCTAAACGAATAGGTTAAGCACACCTATATTTTGCTTGAACATAACCTCTTGCCAGTTTCATTCGATCCTTATAAAAACTACTGAAGTTGGTTAATTTTATCTTGTAAACCATAACACTATCTTACCATTAATCGTTCATTTCAGGTATGTTTCAAAACGTCTGCCAACAATGTCCACTTGCAAATACACTAAAACAGTCTACCAGTGCAGTGAACTTAAAATACAAGATGTAAGATATTAGAATCATTCCGTATTTAGCTCATTTGAGCCATCTTCAGTGAAAAATGAGGGGGTTGAAATAATTTACATAATACAAGTTAAAAATGCCAAAAAACGTAATGAAGGAAACGAATGACAAAACAAAGCAAAAGAGAGCCTAGACGGAAACAAAATTAGCACAAGTATACAATATTTACATCATTATGTGGAGCAAAAAACAACTCACTGCGACAACATTCAGTGAAACAGGTGTTCATACAAAAATAATAATTGAAACTAAAAACTGTGTTAACCTAACAAGAAAAGAAATGAAAACAAATGATACAGATGGAAATGAACAATGGTGAGGTTGCAGACCTCATAGTCTACAAAATATTGGTTTTGTAACAATAAGAAATGCCTTTGCTGGCAGGACCTAGTGTTTACAGTGCACTATGTCTTCTGGTATAGTCTAGAGCAATTTTGTTACTTTCATAGATCTGTCTCTGTCTTATCCTTGGCTTTGACAATATGAAAGTGACTGAGGTATGAGCGATGCTAGTAATGCCAATCCTCATGCAGCCAGTCCCTGCTATGAATGGTGTGAAAATCCTCATAAGGTCAGTTGGTGCATGCATTTCAGTGGGCTTGGCAGACTGATATGTATCAGCAACTCTGGCTCGGTGAGGAAAGCAACGGGAAACTACCTCACTCCTCATTTCCCTAGTATGCCTCTTCAGTGATGCCTAGGCCATCTATGACACCTGATGGCAGAGCTGTTGAGGATCCCAGCAGCGGAATCGCTGACGGACTGAACATACATACATACATACATACAACAATAACAAAACAGGTTGAAATCACTGTCGAAAATTCAGGCAGAAAATCTATCCTTACAGAAACCCATCACATCAAATTTGTTAGGAGGGGAGTGGGAGTAAAAAAATTTGAGAAACCAAGCCTGATATAATGTGCAGGCGAAAAGCCTGTGACAAGGAAAAACACCGATGAAATTTGAAGCTTTAGAACAGCAGCATTCTCAATATCTTCTCAATCTAGTGGTCCCTTTCTTGATTATCGTTTCATAATGTTGGCTGGTTGGTTTGCCTTATTATAATGGGTCGGAAGGGCCACGACATAAAATTGAGAAGCTGTGTTAGGGAGATGACAGATGCATGGTAAACTGTAAGTGACCTAACGGAAACCGTCAATCTGTAATGGAAAAAAATGAGGTTGTGTGAGAAACGTGGGCTGATAAGTAAAAAATGTGGAATGGGAGTATAGAAAGCTTAAACTTACGGTGTTCAGCAGGTGGTTGTCCTCTCGAATGGCCTGGCCTTCTCAAAGTAACGGTCTTGTTCATGCGATCGAGTCTATTGTTGGTTCAGCTGTGTTTGCGAGGATGGAAGGACCGGAGGGGGAAGGGGTGGTGCAAGGCTGGTGTGGGGAGGAGGTAGTGGTGGTGATTTGGAGAAATGGAGGTGGGATGTGTTTGTATTATGGAAATTCTGACAAATATATGGAATTAATGTTTCAAGTAGAATGTTCTTTTTCTCGTTGACTTCATTTAAATTGTGAGAGGGGTTCATAAACTGATCTAAATCGATGTGGATGCTCTTGAGAACGTTAAGCAAGGTGCCTTTTTGTTCATAATGCAAGATCTTAAGATCTTTATCTATTGAAGTGTATTCGTGTATTCCAAATATTTGTTGTTAATGTTGTTATTGTTATTGTTGACAGTGTGTGGATTGAAAATGAGTTTGGAGTTGGTGTGGGAGGTTCTATATGCTATTTTGATATTGTGCTTTCTAAAAATATTAGAAATTTGGTAAATGCTATTATTATTGAAAGTTAATGTGGAAAACTTTTCTTTAGGAGCAGAATCTTTTTCTAGGGTAGTCTTGGGCCTGCTCTTATATCTATTGATGATTCTGCTGACAAAGGTTCTACTGAAACTATTGTGTTCTGCAATATTGAAAATAGTATTAATTTATGAAATCATAAAGCATCCAGCCACGAATACACTTCAATAGATAAAGATTAAGATCTTGCATTATGAACAAAAAGGCACCTTGCTTAACGTTCTCAAGAGCATCCACATCGATTTAGATCAGTTTATGAACCCCTCTCACAATTTAAATGAAGTCAACGAGAAAAAGAACATTCTACTTGAAACATTCATTCCATATATTTGTCAGAATTTCCATAATACAAACAAATCCCACCTCCATTTCTCCAACTCACCACCACTACCCCCTCCCCACACCAGCCTTGCACCACCCCTTCCCCCTCCGGTCCTTCCATCCTCTCAAACACAGCTGAACCAACAATAGACTCGATCGCACGAACAAGACCGTTACTTTGAGAAGGCCAAGCCGTTCGAGAGGACAACCATCTGCTGAACACCGTAAGTTTAAGCTTTCTACACTCCCATTCCACATTTTTTTACTTATCAGCCCACATTTCTCACATAACCTCATTTTTTTCCATTACAGATTGACGGTTTCCATTAGGCCACTTACAGTTTACCATGCATCTGTCATCTCCCTAACACAGCTTCTCAATTTTATGTCGCGGCCCTTCTGACCCTTTATAATAAGGCAAACCAACCAGTCAACATTATGTAACAATAATCAAAAAAGGGACTGCTAGATTGAGAAGATATTGAGAATGCTGCTGTTCTAAAGCTTCAAATTTCATCTGTGTTTTTCCTTGTTACAGGCGTTTTGCCTACACGTTATATCAGGCTTGGTTTCTCAAATTTTTTCGCTCCTGCTCCCCTCCTAACCAATTTGATGTGATGGGTTTCTACAAGGATAGATTTTTTGCCTGAATTTTCGACAGTGATTTCAATCTGTTTTGTTATTGTTACAAAACCAATATTTTGTAGACTATGAGGTCTGCAACCTCACCATTGTTCATTTCCATCTGTATCATTTGTTTTCATTTCTTTTCTACTTAGGTTAACACAGTTTTTAGTTTCAATTATTATTTTTGTATTAACACCTGTTTCACTGAATTTTGTCGCAGTGAGTTGTTTTTTGCTCCACATAATGATGTAAATATTGTATATTTGTGCTAATTTTGTTTCCGTCTAGACTCTCTTTGGTTTCTTTTTTTCATTTGTTTCCTTCATTATGTTTTTCGGCATTTTTTAACTTGTATTACGTAAATTATTTCAACCCCCCTCATTTTTCACTGAAGATGGCTCTAATGAGCCGAAACATGTTTGAATTTGTTTACTCCGTCTAATGGTGGAATATATGATGTATTGAATTAGGAGGATACTCTCATATTTTCACCTTTGTAAAGCAAGGTATAAGGCTATTCCATCAAATGTATTACGAGTTTAGTGACAAGTTAAGGCAAGATTAATTTATTCTCAGATATACAACTCCAGAGGCACCTAAAAGAGAGAGAGCTGTGAAGCCAAACAGTTCCAGGAAATGCATGTCTGTCAAGTATTTCATCAGAGTCAAGGCAGTCAGTGAACCCACATTAGTGCAGATTTGTCAGAAGGCCTTATCAGTACTGGGCATAGGCAAGGACAGAGTGAGAGGTGTGTGTAAGAAATCATTCGTCGCAGGTCTGTCACCAAAGGAGATAGAGGAGGTGACACAAGATCTTCCAAGTATCTCAAAATACGAGAAGGGGTTACAGTCATCATTGAAAAACTTCAGCCAGTCGATTCTCACTATTGTCAACACAAATCTACCAGATTGTACTTGCCTACAGAACTGAATATTCGCAAATTATTCTGAAGTTATAATTCAGGAGCCTTACCAGAAATGAAAGTGAAGTACGATTATATCAAAAAAATTTTTGTGACCGATTATAATATTAGTTTCAAGACACCAGCTACTGATGTACAGTCTGTTCTGAATATCAGTTCCTTATTCTGCAAATGAAGTCAGCCAAACTATCACCGAAAGATGAGTTATCTGCAATGACACAGTTCGTGTGCATAAGCTCAAAGCGACTGCTTTTAAAGCCCTGATACAGAAAGAAGAGTCAGCGGTGGTGAAATTCTCTGTTGACTGTCAAAAGAATATGGTTTTGCCCAAGCTGCAAGATCAAGCAGCATATTATTGCAGGCAGTTATATTCATATAATCTTACAATCTACAGAGATGAGTGAAAATCCACTCAAAACAAAGAAACATGATGATGATGATGATGATGATGATGATGATGATGATGATGATGATGATAGTTGTTTAAAGGGGCCTAACAGCTAGGTCATCGGCTCCTAACGGTACAAGATGGAATGAAAATACATGATAATTCAAATTTTAAAGTATATCCACTGACTAGAATCTAAAACAAATGATGAGTGGATCTAATTTGCAATGCCTTATTTTCTGATAAAATTATATATTATATAGATTACAATGGAATAAGGAATTGCCTTGAAGTTAGAAGTTAAAATAACACATTAAAATACACAAACACAAACTAAAATAGATGATGATGATGTTTGTTGTTTAAGGGGCATAACAGCTAGGTCATGGGCTCCTAATGGTACGAGGTGTAACGAAATGCGAATTAAAACTTTAAAATGTATCCACTGACTAGAATCTAAAACGAATGGTGATGAGAAAAGGATCGTGAAACAAAAACAATCAGTGGATCCAATTCACAATGTCTTAATTACTGGAATGATGCTTATTATCTAAAGGGGTCCAAAATCCAGGTCACCAGCCCCTCACAATGGTACTAATCACTAGTAAAACAGAGCCATGATGTTCCTCCCACATTGATACTAATCACAGGTAACGGAGCCTCATGGAGTTTCTCGCGCGGTGGTACTAATCACAGGTAATGTAAACCCATGGTATGTTACACATAATGGCACCACTCGCAGGTAGCACAAACCCATGGCATTTCGCAATTAAGGGCACCAATCACAAGCAATGCAGACCCATGCTGCTCCTAATCACGGGCGCTGGTATTCCCATGGTGCTCCTCACTTGGTGCAACTAATCACAGGACACATATACTCATGGGGTCGTTCACATAGTGGTACTAATCATAGGCAATGCAGACCCACAGTGAATCACACATCATGGTAATACCCACAGGAAAAATAATCCCATGGTGTTCCTCACATAATAATACAATTCTCTGTAGCAATGCAGATCAATGGTTTTCCCCAAATAGTGGTACTAATCACCAGTGTTAGCCAAACCCATGGTGTTTAACACAATGTAGTACTAACCGCAGGCAACATAGACCCATTGTGTTGCAGATAAAGTGGTACTACTCACAGGTAACGCACACCATACTGAACACAGTGGAATGGACCAGTGGAATACACATGACGACCTCTTTTTGACAAGCAACACTCATACCCATAATGTTCCGCACAGAATGGACTGCTCCTATATAACGTAGACCCTTGCAAGGTGGTACTAGTCGCAAGTAACGTCAACCCATGGTGTTCTGCACGTAATGGTATTAATCATAAGTAATCTCATGGTCTAATGTCATCATCCCTTGGTCGCCCATATTAGTTGTCTCTTATGACAGACAGGGGATACCATGGGTGTGGTCTACATCTGCATCCCCCACCCACAGGGGGTAGAGAGGGGAAAAAAAAAAAAGGAAAAAGAAGGGATCCTACGCTTCGAAAAATGGCGTACCAGACAAGGAAAGACAAGGGCCATGGAGGGCGTGAAAATGAAAGACTGCTAAGGCCTCGAATTCTCTAATACCATCGGGATCTAAAAGAACAAGAGTTGACCAATTGAGGTTGGACAGGATAGATGAAAGTGAGGAGCCTGGCACAAGTGAGTGGATGCAATGCCAGGAGTCAGCTAAGGGCTTCGTGGTCACCAACCCATGCTTCCAAGTTGAGAGCCCGTGGAGCCTCTTTTAATTGCCTCTTAGGACAGGCAGGGGATACCGTGGGTGTATTCTTCATCTGCATCCCCCACCCACTATGGGTTACTATGCCGTGACTGATCCGAAGATGACATAATACCACTGCTTCTCTCTGAGAAGCCCGACCAAAGTCTTCCATACCTTCATACTTCCTTTCATCGCTCTCGTCTTATTTGTGAGAGGGGTGGCCTGCCACTCCATCTCCCAATGGGACATAAACAAATGTCTCTGCTGAGAGCAAATATCACCAGCTAGAACCCTGTAAGCCTATGGGAGGAATACAAGAGCCTCCTGGCAGCCTTGTCAGCTAACTCGTTTCCCTCTACACACATGTGGCTTGTGAACCACATCAACGTAATTCTGGTGCCGGCATCCGAACACCTGGCCAGCAGGTCCTGGATCTGCTGCACCAGGGGGTGCCAAGGGAAACTTGTATCTATACATTGTAGCGTGCTAAAGGGTTCTGTACACAGCAGAAATTGCCGGCACTCATTGGACAGTGTGTATCACAGAGCTTCACAGATATATAGAGCTCTGCTGCTTACACAGTACAGACTTCCGGTAGAGGAAAAAGAAACCTGTTATTGCCAATAAGAAACGCACAGCCTACACCTGCTTCTGCCCTCAAACCATCTGTGAAAACAATGACCAAATCGGAGTAGCGGCCAACAACCGACAGGAAGAGTCTTCCATAAATGGAGAGGTCTGTGTTCTCCTTCGGGCCGGTGTGCAATTCTCAAATGATTTCAGGTCATGTTATTATCCAAGGAGGTACTCTACTTGGTCGTCTGACAAGACAAGGAACGCTATCCAAGCGTATTCCAACCGGCTGCATTGCTCAAGGGTAAGCAGGGTACAGCCGACAAAGAAACAATTACGATATATAATTGGCTAGAACATAAACGCCCCAAAGGGTGCAATGAACTAGTTTCTGCTTTATACTATCACCTGAACTATTCTAATTTATGGGATGTTGCAACCGTTGAACTGTATGCAGACGGATGCCCTGGCAAAAGTAAGAATTCTGCAATTGTTGGAATGCTGTGTTATTGGTTACAGCTTGAATCTCCCATTAACATTCAGGAAATACATCTAACGTTTCCTGTTGTTGGACAGTCTTCAGAAGAATAGAGAAGAAAGTGCAGAGAAGAAATGTCATAATGGATACTGCAGAATATATTGAACTGTTTGAGGAAGAAGGCACTGTTCTAGGGCTCAGAAGTGATTTCCGCATACAAAACTGGAAATATAGCGTATCTGAAGTAAATAAACCTCCAAGTGGATGTAATTTCCAACTTCACCAGTATAAAACATTTATCTTCAAGAAAGGCAAGTCTGCAGTTTTGGTTAGAGGTGAGCCCAATTATAAATGTGTCATCAGAGTCTTCCATTCTTTCTTGAAGAAAAATGAGGAAATTGACAACATTATCTTAGGTACTCTATCAAAACGTGTGCCACTAAAACCAGAAAAATCTACAGGATATTGATAAACTGCTCTCGAAACGGTTTAGCAAATCGTGGCAAAGTAACAAGGACTTCATCCTGTATTTCAGGCTAATGAAAAAGGGACATGCAGAGAATGAAGATTTCACTGAACAACGAGATGAAGAGGAAAAGAATGCGGTGATGAAGAAGACACCTACTTCAGAGCATGAAGGAGTCATTGTTAAATCAGCACATAACTTATTTTCTGGATAAACATTATTCCATTTTTTTAAATGTGTAGGAAATTAAAGTGAATTATGCAATATTTACTTGACATTTCTGGAAAATTATATTACACTATGATGGATACTGAGTTTAAACATTGACACTCATATCCTTCTGTATTACGATTAAAATATTTTATGATTTCAAAGAACATAAATAATAAAAGAATGTTAATTTTAGTCATTAATTGATATTATAATCATCATTATAAAGTTTTAGCTACATTTGCAAATCCCATCCTTATTCACAATGACAGTTCCAAAACCCTCCTTATCCATTGTTGAGTTCCAAAACATGCCTTATTCAATCCTAATTTGTAAATGTCTTCCTTGTATTTCACAAATTGTATGCATCTTTCGAATTATATCTATCTTAATATAATAAACATGAATAAATACATTTATTATACTGAAGATGAGCAAGAATCTTTTTTTTTTTTTTTTGTCTCCTGAAAAGTTTGTTAAAATGGATAAGATGGATTTTAGAACTGTGCACCTCACTTATAGATGGCATCTTGAATGCAGCAAAATCAATGTTCAGTGTTTCTTGAATGTTTCTTGTTAAGAAGCTCTGAAAAGAGCTGTTTCCATTTGGTGTTCTTGACATCATGTTATAGGCAGGAGATCTTTTCAGACAGGCTGGCTGCCAGAATATTGTTGCTCACCTAGCACCACCCAGGGGTCATTTGTAGGGTACTTTAATGTTATATCTACGTTAGAGTGTTAGGAAGGGCTGGACGCCCTTATATGAAATATTGTTTTCTTGTTATTGTAATATATCCCACTTTATATTAATGTAGATAATGCCTCAATATTATTTACCCCATGCAAAACGCAGACTGCCAGCCAGCATTGAGATGGCGAATTTTACAACTGACCAACGGGACTCAAACTCGCTAACTGCAGTGTCGGACCGTACAAACTTCATGCCTCAACGATCATGGCCACCAGGCAGGCTCATTATTTTGTTCTTATTGAGTACTGACAGAATTATAAGAAGTGCCATGAATAAATTCTGTGTGTCGGTGCGACGTAAAGCAACTAGCAAAAAAGAATTCTGCAATTATCAGCCAATAACCTTGATGCAATGCTTTATTCCTCTCCCAAAGTAAAGGGATTGGATATCAGTGGATCCATTAATTCCATTAATACAATTTGTTCCCTAGCACAAGAAAAATGCATGAAGTTTGATGACTAAGTGAATTGACCATGTGATTAGGGTTGGGTAGTTGTGGGCTTGCATTCGGGAAATGGTGGGTTCAGATCCCACCGTTGGCAGCCCTGAAGATGATTTTCCATGGTTTCCCATGTTGACATCAGGCAAATGTTAAGGCTGTACCTTAAGACCATGGCCACTCTTCCCAATCCTAGCCCTTTCCCGTCCTTGGGCTGATGAAAACAATTTTTTTTTTAAATTTGTTTGTTTGTTTGTTTGTTTTGTTTGTTTGTTTATTAGTACTAGGTTCTTAGGGGTCATATTCCTCTCATTTCTTTATCATTATTTGAACCCTCTTGCTTCCACAACAACTCAAGGTAAACTGCATAATTCTTCATGGTAGGCAGGGCTAAACAGAAAGTGTGTTTGTGGTGAAATCACACTGATGAAGTAGTCTTCATAAAAAATAATTATTGTATAATAACAACAACACTTTGCATATAGCACACGTTTTCACCCTTGTCAGCAAAGCAAAAATCACAGTGACCTGAGATTGACCGAACATGTGTTATTTTATTTATATTTGAACATCCAGTGTGTTCTATGTTCTGAAGAAGAGCTTGTGATATAGTCAAGTACACAGAGCTGTGCAGGTTAAAGCCCATTAAAACCTGGACGAGGTCAATTGCATTACAGATTTTTAAAAAGGCTTGCATAAATAGATGAAATTTAACGTGGAAAGAACTTCAGCCACTTGCCTGTTCAGTCGAGGGGGGATAGTGCTGTTGAGGAAGTAGTATTTTATAAAAATTTTGCATAGATATTTTTTGATCGGAAATATATTGTTGAGTTGGGTGTTACGTTGCAGATTTATCGCCTCAAGCTGGAAGTAATAGGGAACATTCTCAGCCAAAAAGTGAGAAAGGTCTGATAAATAAATCAATCTTGAGCCCTTCCAAGTCTTGAAACCTCCTTGAAAATAGACACACCAACAGCCTGACAAAGTGACTATGCTGCTGTTGTGCAAACAGACTGTTAACCTTTCCTCCTCCTCTCCCCTCAGCGTTGAGCCTCCACTTCACTACCCTTCTCCTTTCATCACATAGTACTAGGATTTATAAAAAGACAAAGTCAAAGACACCTTCGTACAGGCCATGAAGGCCCTTGGGGGAGTGGAAGGTAAAGGCTTATGCCTATGCCCGGCTGCCTTTGCCCCCAGGAATTAATCTGGTACTCATTCTTGGTGTAGGCTGAGTGAACCTCAGGGCCATATGTACCTCCGGAAGTGGAAATCTTGTTTCTTAAAATTTACAACTTCCTGATGGGGAATGGAAATTCTAAGTTCCCATGGAGGGAATTAGATTTTTTCCTCCAATATAGCATATCAAAAATCAGATAAAAAATTTGATGTATGGCCATACATGTAGGAAAATTAATGCGGTGATGAAGAAGACGCTGACTTCAGAGCATGAAGGAGTCATTGTTAAATCAGCACATAACTTATTTTCTGGATAAACATTATTCCATTTTTTTAAATGTGTAGGAAATTAAAGTGAATTATGCAACATTTACTTGACATTTCTGGAAAATTATATTACACTATGATGGATACCGAGTTTAAACATTGACACTCAGGGCCATATGCACCTCCGGAAGTGGAAATCTCGTTTCTTAAATTTTACAACTTCCTGACAGGGAATGGAAATTCTAAGTTCCCATGGAGGGATTTTTGATCTGATTTTTTATATGCTCTATTGGCGGAAAAATATCTAATTCCCTCCATGGGAACTTACAATTTCCATTCGGAATTGCTAGGCGGGCATTAATTCCATTGTGGAGTTTTATCTCCCGTATGCAGTTATCAGACTGTGCCTCTTAAATAGGCTTCTGATAAGTTCACCTGCATACACCCCAGCGTCAGTGGGTAGGGTCTGACACATCCCACTCTGAAGAGTCTAGTGTCAGACCTAAAACGAAACGCTGGTTAATAGAGCAAACGCCTGAAAAGCCATACATCTAATTTTTGATCCGATTCCTGACAGGGATTTGAACCCATGTCCTTCCGGGCGAACCGAGCACGCCTTTACCGCCTCGGCCAGGCAGCCCCTACTAGGATTTATACAGTAGTAAAAGCTGTGCATGACTGATTTTGCATGAATGACAATCTAGCCAATGTGCCAGAAGAAAAGAGGTACAGACTGATGGCAAGATATCTTCGGAATAGATTAGTGCTGCAAGCTCACCAGACACTAGTTCCTGAGAGTGTAATGCATGTAGCTTCAGTCAGAACAAAAAGGCTACTACCATCTTGTCTGTTTTATTTGCAATGTGTGGCAAGAAAGGTTATCACTAACAAACCAACCTGATGCTCTTACCTTTGTGTCAACTCCACATGGCCTGCCATATTCAGATGCTGCATACACTATGTAGGAATCACCATCATAGAAATTTCCATACTGGCTCCTTGGTACAGGGACAACTTGCATATTCTGTAAAAAAAAAAAAAAAAATTTTTAAATGCAATGATAAAAATCAAATAATTGTTAAAAAAAGAGTAACGATGATGATGACGATGATGTGCCATATAGGTACTTTTGAGTCTTTTCATCCTGGGAGTGCATTGAGGAAAGTTCAGAAACATCTCCACATTTATTAAGACATTGAACACAGAATTTTAACATGAATGTTTTACACTTGTTCATAATATTCATCCATTCTTTTTTTTAAATGTGATTTGATAGCATCTGATGATGTTCTTTCAAGAACAAACCATATCATTCTCTTGCACCATGACTCTTTTAGAATTATATTTTTAACTGAACAAAAATAAGTTAGATTTGGGACGTATACTGATGGAAATCTTCATCCATGTGATGATTGAAAAGAAGCTGCTGGGCAAGAAGAGGGAAGTTTATGTTCCAGTGCAGATTATTTACCTATAATACAATCCACCAAGATGAATCCCAAAACATTTTAAAACACCTTATGAAGCATACTGACTTCTTTTATTTGTACCAGTATTCTAAAAAGCATTTGATCTGGAAACAATGTGTGACCTGAAAGGATGAACTTCAATATATTTCCACTTCAGTTGAAGTAATGATAACTTATACTTTACCATTGCCACCTCCTATCACATACCAAAGCTTTGTATTAGTATTGTATTATTTGCTATTCCACTGATGTTAACTTGCCCTTTTTGTTTTCACATATACTTAAACTGTGATAAACACCTACCTCTATCCTCCAGACCAAGAAAGCAGTACAGCCTTTAGGGATGGCCTTGAAGGCTGGATCCACAATGGCTGACATGGTCGACAGATGTTATGATCTCTGAAGAAAGAAAACATGCAAGGAATAAGTACAATTATTGACCATTACTAAATTACTGGAACTGTCAACACAGCTAAACATTTTATCATCATGGCTGCATTAAGGGTCTTGCAATATGAACATGAAAGGTGTGTTATACTTGAAGGGGGAGGGGGGATAAAACAAGCATTAGGTCTATACTACTGTATATTTATAGTACAAATAAGCTCATTGTCCATGTCAGGACAGTCAATATTACAAATTTACTAGTAAGGAGAAGGAACAAAAGAGTGCAAATCAAGTCATGTAAACACATAATAGGATAAGCAGCATGTCAGGTCAGTGGGCGACGAGGAAGAAATAGAAAGAAAACATACACTGCTGTCTTCAAGTATACTGATTCTCTCCTCATCAACCCTAATTCTTCATCCATTTCTTCTCAGCCCCTGACACGCTCATTTCTTTTTCCCATGTTCATCACAATGGCGCACTTTAACATTCATTGAAGGATCATGTTGACAGATCTTCGGTCTTAATGTGGGAAATGTAGGATAAGAAAAAAGGTGGATAAACACAGGTAAAAAGGATGAGATGAAAAGGTAGGGATGAATACAAGTGGTAAAAGATGAGAAACACATGACTAACACAAAAAATTACATATATTCTTACCTAGAATATAGACAGAATGAAACATAAGAAGAAAACCAGGCATACACTGAGTCTTGAACCAGCAAGCCTCCTTCAGTTACTAGATTTGTGCACTACCCACTGAGCCACATGTTTGCTTGCTACTTTGTTAACGTTTAGTAGATAAAAGGCACTTGGAATTTGTTGAAGTAAATGTTCTCAAGAATGCCTGGATATGTGGCACAATCACTATGCGACATTCATACTTCAGGGGTCACCTTCAAGTACTATCATCATCATCATCATCATCATCATCATCATCATCATCATCATCATCATCATCATTATCATCATCATCAAGTATTCAAGTCCACAGACGGGTCTGTCGTCACAAAATGATGTCAAGCTGTCACCCCTTTCCATTGTTACGTAGTTTTCCATTCTGGTATCTTTCTAGATATGCTTGAGATAATATATCTTCTTTGAGGTTGCTTTCCATTAATGAATCCTTCAACAATAATTATCATCAGCTGAGAAGTGTGACCACACCAAGAAAGACGTCTTTTGTGAATCAGTTCTCTCAGATATCTCTTCTGATTTACTCTGTGCAGTACCTTGGTATCTGTTACCTTTTCTATCCACAAAAATTTAATTATTCTACAGGAACACCACATTTCGAAGTCCGACTCGTTGGCTGAATGGTCAGCGTACTGGCCTTCGGTTCAGAGGGTCCCGGGTTCGATTCCCGGCCGAGTCGGGGATTTTAACCTTCATTGGTTAATTCCATTGGCTCGGGGGGCTAGGTGTTTGTGCTGTCCCCAACATCCCTGCAACTCACACACCACACATAACACTATCCTCCACCACAATAACACGCATTTATCTACACATGGCAGATGCCGCTCACCCTCATCGGAGGGTCTGCCTTACTACGGCTGCACTCGGCTAGAAATAGCCACATGAAATTATTATTATACCACATTTCGAAGACCTTAAGAGACTTTACACAGCTTTTGTTTTTCTGTCCATGTTTCTGAGGCGTACAATAGAACAGTCCAAATAAATGAGTGTAGGATCTTTATATGAAGGGGTAGACGGAGTTTATTGCTACAGACTAAATTCTATATGTGTGGAAATAATCCCTGACCTTTCTACTTGAAGGTCCCCTTGTTAGCACAGAGGGCACGTTCTCATTGCGGCACTAGACTGGCTTGCAGTAGTGAAAAAAAAAATCAGATGCCCTTCCTGATGACAAGTAACTTTTTGGCTGAAATCCATGACCCCTCTAGGAATCACAAAGAATTGGGACCAGAATGCCCACAACTAAGCCAATGCACTAATTACACTTAACCACCCATCCCTTCCTAAAACAACAATTTATAAAGTGTTGTCATTTCTTGATGGATGCAGTACTTTTGCATCTGTCTCCTGACACAGGCAAGAGCAAAATGTAGCTTCCACTAAAGTCTCAGTCTCATATATGGCTGTGACAATTTGGGAGCTTGCTTATTGTTTAAAGGGGCCAAACATCTAGGTCATCGGCCCCTAATGGTAAGAGATGAAATGTTATGATAATATACAATTTTAAAATTTATCCATTGCCTAGAATGTAAAAACAGTGGTAATGAAGAATGAATATGAATTTACAATAATCAGTGGATCTAATTCGCAATGCCTTATTCCGTATAAATTGATAGACAAAAATAATTTGGGAAGAATACGTCATATATATTTATCATTCAAATTAAAAGTTAAAATACTAATACATTAAAATACACAGTAAAACAGAGTCAATAAAATGGAACGTAGCTAAAAATAAATTAAAAATTAAAAACGAATAGAAAATACACTTTTATATACGATAAAACAGGCCTCTATCCCTCATAAAATTGATCACAAGATCTGCTGACCAATCATCATCTCATAACATGAGGGAGACGGTACTCGGAAGTTTTAGACTAAGGCGCAGATCGATCAGATCCACGCACTCCATAAGGATGTGTACCATGGTAAGATGACTACCGCAAGTACACACAGGGGGCCTTCTCCCTTCAGTAAAAAGGAGTGCGTCACTATACCGTGGTCGATTCGAAGGTGACATAATACCACGGTTTCCCTCCAAGAAGCCCATAGGGAAATCTTCCATACCTTCATTGTTCCTTTTATGGTTCTCAGCTTATTTGGAAGAGGGGTAGCCTACCACTCCATTTCCCAATGGGACATAACCAAATATGTCAGTTGAGAATGAATATCACTAGCTGGAATCTTGTAAGGGAATGGGGGGCAATGTGATAGCCTCCTTGGCAGCCTTATCAGCTAACTTGTTTCGCTCTACACTCATGTGACTTGGGAGCCACATGAACGTGATTCTGGTACTAGCACCCCAATATCCAGCCAGCAGATCCTGGATCCGCTGCACCAGAGAGTGCCGCGGGAAACGTGCAACAATAGATTGTGATGAGTTCAAGGAGTTGGTACACAGCAGAAAGTGCCAGCATTTATTGGACAGCATATACCACAGAGCTTCAAGGATAGCATAGAGGTGGGCTGTGTACACACTAAAGGCTTCCGGTAGAGGAAAAAGAAACCTGTTAGTATTGGAGCTGCTGAGGTATAAGTGGTGCTGAATAAAAACATTTAGAGCATGACTTGTGTGTCTGAGTGTTATATAAGGTGTTACTAATAGGGTCAGTGATACTGGCCCAGTGAGGAAAGCAATGACAAACTGCCTTGTTCCACATATGTTTATTATTATTATTATTATTATTATTATTATTATTATTATTATTATTATTATTATTATTATTAAATCCATCGCAATTGGGAAATACCCCGGTGGCACTGGTCACTTACAGTAGTGTGATAATAAAGTTAAAGCATTAATACCCAACAACACTACAACAAATAGAACAAGAGTACAACAAGCAATTCCATAGAAAGAAAATATTACAAGAAATACTACTATTTTTTAATATAAAACATTCTAAATCCAGCATCATTATATACAAATTCACACACAACTTAAGCATTTCCAGTGCTTGACACTACAGGTTACATCTTGTCTGATATGCCTAATTTTGGTGCTGCCATTGGTTTATGTGGTTTCCCCACAACTGCGTAACCTTTGATGGCATTGCCTCCTCAGTTTCATTTTTCCTATCTGATCTCCCTTGAGCAACTCCTGTCCTCTTCCGACCTCAATGATTTGCGAGGCCTACTAAAGTCTCATTCGTTTTAACGCCCTGCATGGCTCTTCACGTTTTATCGATACATTAGCTGAGTCCTAGCATTGCTTCTACTTCCTCGTGCCAGACTCCTCACTTTCATCTATCCTGCCCGGGCTCCCTTTGTCAACTCTTGTTCTTTTACGACCCCGACGGTATTAGAGCATTCAAGGACTAGGATGTCTTTCATTTTCGCGGCTCTTGTCGTTCTTTGGCCGGTACTTAATTTTTTGAAGTGTTCGGATCCTTTTTCTTTTCCCCCTGTTTTTCTCGCCTCCTACGGCAGGTGTATTCTATGTTTGCGTCCCCCACCCACAGGGGGTTAGAAACTTTTGAAATGTCGTGTTACAGGAGAATGCTGAAGGTGAGATCGGTAGATCGAGTCACGGATTATGAGATACCGAATCGAATTAATGAGAGGAGAATGATTTGGCGAAATTTGACCAGAAGAAGAGATAGAATGGTTGGACACATACATTCAGGACTTGTTCAGTTAGTTTTTCAGAGAAGTGCAGGCGGTAAGAACGTTAGGGGTAGACCAAGGTATTCATACAAGAAACAGATTAGAGTATATGTAGGATGTAAGTAGTAACGTAGAAATGAAAAGGCCGGGTGGCACGGAGATCTGCATCAAACGAGTCTATGGTTTGATGACAAAAACACAACAGTTTGATCGGGAATTGGGTGTGTGTCATAGTCTAATCATAACTTTTTTTTTTTTTTTTTTTTTGCTATTTGCTTTACGTCGCACCGACACAGATATGTCTTATGGCGACGACGGGATAGGAAAGGTCTAGGACTGGGAAGGAAGCGGCCGTGGCCTTAATTAAGGTACAGCCCCGGCATTCGCCTGGTGTGAAAATGGGAAACCACGGAAAACCATCTTCAGGGCTGCCGACAGTGGGACTCGAACCCACTATCTCCCGATTACTGGATACTGGCCGCACTTAAGCGACTGCAGCTATCGAGCTCGGTTAATCATAACTGGTGCCCCTTCCTCACATACGCGCAGGTCGCTTATAGCTGTCAATTCGAACGATCAGCCTGTTTAATGTTGAGGTCACCGGTTTTAACCTATTTCTCTTTTCAGGTGTCTTGTCTGAGGCTAAATGCACTCCGATTTATTCCCTCAGACCAAAGTTGGTGGCATAGCCGGGAATGTGATCCGGAGCCAACCAAGCAGGAAGCTATTATACACACCAGACCCCAGACACTACGGAGAAACATTTAAAAAGAAATCGGCTCAGCTTAGAAATGGGGCCTACGCGAAATCACAAGTCCCTATGTTTAAACTTCATTCAACTCAAAAGTGTAATAGGCCCAAGCCAAAATGTTCGCCACCGTGCGTTAGCACGACAACTTTCCGCATATTGGCCCGAATTCGAGATTTCGAGCCCTACTACTACCTATAGCCTATATCAACCCCTAGATTTATGTTACACTCACTACATCATGGATCCAGGATGAGGGTCGAATCCCACAGTCGGCAGCCCTGAAGATTGTTTTTCATTTTCACATTAGGTAAATGCTGGGGCCGTACCTTAATGTCATGGCCGCTACCTTTCTCATCCTTGCACAGCTGAAAACCTTCCACGACTTAGTGCGATTTTAAACCCACTGTCAGCCATTGTAACATGTTTTTATTTGTGATGATGATGCTCCTTGTTTAAAAGGGCCTAACATCTAGGTCATAGGCCCCTAATCGTACGAGATTGAACGAAATAGGATGACAATTTAAAAGTCCAAAATTCATCCACTGACCAGAATTCAAAACGTGATGATCAAGAATCATTGCATACAACTCACAATATTGAAAGTTTAAAATAATTCCAAAATCAATCCACTGACTGGAATTTAAAAATACGACGATGAGCAATGATTATGAACTTAAAACAATCAGTGAATCTGACCCGCAATACCCCACCTTTCCAGAAACTATCTTAAAACAACAGTATTACTGACCAAGGCACAATCCTGAATCAATGATGCTTGTTGTCTAAAGGGGTCCAAAATCCAGGTCAACGGCCCCTCGTAATGGTACTAATCGCTAGTATGTAGAACCAAGGTATTTCTCATGCAGCGGTACTAATCATACGTAATGTAGACTCACGGTGTTCGACACATTATTGTGCTACTCACAAGTAATGTACTACGCACAGGTAACGCAGACACATAATGGTGCCAATCATACGCAACGCAAATTCGTGGTGTTTCTCACATAGCTATACTAATCACAGGGACTCGTACTATCCCGTGGTGTTCCTCACATAGTGGGTACTATCACAGGCAACACAGACTCACGGTGTCGCTCATATAGTGGCACTAATCACAGCAACGCCCAGACCCGTGGTGTTTCTCACATAATGGTACTAATCACAGGCAACGTAAGCCCGCGGTGTTCTGCATATATAGGTAGGTCGACTAATCACGCGTACGGTAAACCCATAGTGATCCACCCACTGTTGCTACTAATCACAAATCTTTTGTGAACCTAACATAGTGGCACTACTCGCAAGTAACGGCGACCCATGGAGTTCCTCGTGTGATGGTACTAATCACAAGTAGTCTCATGGTTCTAATTCAAACATCCCTTGGTCACCCCTTTTAGCCACCTCTTACGGCAGGCAAGGGATAAGGTGGGTGTATTTTTCATCTCCGTCCCCCACTCACAGTGGGTCAGAGAGTGAAAAAATGGAAGGGATCCGACACTTCGAAAAATGAAATAACGGACGAAGAAAGGCAAGGGCCACGAAGGGCATGAAAGTGAAAGACTCCCTAGGCCCCGAATGCTCTAATACCGTCGAGGTAGGAAAAGAACAAAAGTTGACCAAGGGACGTCGGACAGGATAGATGAAAGTTAGGAGCCTGGCACAAGTAGGTGAAGCAATGCCAGGACTCAGTTAAGGGCTCGATGGTCTCCAACCTACGCTCCCTAGTTGAGAGCCCCTGGGGCCCGTTTTAGTCGCTTCGTACGACAGGCAGGGGATACCGTGTGTGTTTTCTTCATCTGCGTCCCCTACTCACAGGGGGTGTTTGTTTTTGTGGTTTCTCACTTTAGCTCTAGTCAAACTGAGGCTAGGGCTACTTCCATTTTAATCATAAATCCTATCAATTATAGATACACTCCTTGGTTGCGACATTACACTTAAACAGATTATCCTTTAGACCTAATGCGCGCTTAAGGTCACTGCTCTAATGACAACACACCCCTAAGTTGCTAACACGAAGTAACAACAGCATCCGCATCCCCGATCCATTAATTATTTAATGTTGATGTTATTCGTGATGACGCTTGTCTGGGTCTATCATCCAAGGGAGCGACATACAATACTATCTAATCGAATCGCTGGAATTGAACCTCTGTATCTGACAACTATGTTTAAGGCAAAATTTACTCATTTAAAGAAGAGAGGATACAACGGTTCTCTTCAAACGCCTTACTACGATGTTGAAAAGAAGTCACACTTTTTGGTGTACGGCCATCCTGGCTTGTACGATGAGCGCTTGCAGGCAACCCTCTGCAACAACAGACATCACTGCCTCATATACAATGACGGGTCTCGGATGACTGCCTCAGACCTCAAAACTAGCTATGTAGGATGCTCATTCGTTGTGTATAGTAATAATTCAGTTTTTTGAATAGGGGATACAGATTATCACTTTCTGTCACCAATTTTCAAGCAGATCTCTATGCTATAAAAAAAGAGGTAGTAGGATGGTGCTCACGAAATAATGATAGTGCTCAAATATCCAGTGATTCTCAATCTTCCATCACCGCAATAAAAGACAAGTATAAACTACACCCACTGGCCTCATACATGAGGAATTTAAACGTAACCAGCAACTTGTATATCTGTTTTAATTGGGTAAAAGATCATGCTGACACTATTCAAAATGAGAGGGCGGACATGTTAGCAAGATCATCTGCTCGATGGGATGCAGATTTCAGCTTCTCCACATGTCCCGCATCTCATGCGAAGAAAATATTTAGAAGTGAAATGGAAGATAGTTGGAACTCTGTATGGACGAATAGCATTACAGGATGTATCACGTGGGAGTTGTTCTTTCCAGCCGTCCATCTACGTTTGACCTCAAAATTATCCGAACAACTTTTATACTTACACAGTTTATGACTGGACATGGTAGATTTAGAAGTTATTTTCAACGGTTTAAAATATCACCACCACCTTTCTAAGTGCCACTCAGAACAAACAGTAGCTCACTTAATTTTCTGTTGTACACTAAACGCCATCAAGAGAAACCATTTGTTAGGACACCTCAGTTACTGCAATGTAAATTTTTCCCCGCCAGTTTCTGATATACTGTATCTGTGAGAAGGTATTTCACTTCAGCTTTTATCCGTTTCTTAGAGAGACAAAGTTTTTAACTCTTTGTAATATTCTTATGCAGTATTTTGTTCAACGAATGTATTAATAACTGTTAATGTTGTACTATTTTAAACGACAGCCCTAACATACTTTTAGATAAAACAGGGCTACCTTCTTTGGATAATAATAATAATCGAATGTATCTGAAAAACTACCCGAAACTGCAGTCAGTGTGTGGCTGTGACACACATTTCAGTACGGGACGTTAATAATATGCCTTTTCGATAGCCGACTTTCAACCAGTGTTTGGACGTCTCTAAAGGAATGGCAGCCCATTCTTCCTGAAGATCAGTAGGCCCACCGAGAACAGATCGCGGTATGGATCGTTGGGATCTGTAGCGAAGTCAGCGTTATAATTTATCTCAGATATGTTCTTTGGGATTCAGATCAGAATTATCTTCTGGCCAGACCATTTTTAGAACCTCACTGCCCTAAGACCATTCTCGCATAGACCTTGTTTTATGACAAGGGTCTGGAATTTTAGGCAGTAATAGGTAGAATGTAAACTTACTGAAGAGAGTAACAAGTATACGTTAGCCTATACAACGGTTATGCTATGAGATGTGCGTAAAAATTAGGGGTACAGCCTATAGCAACCCCTAGAATTTATGTTACTACACTCGCTACATCATGGAAGAGCGGGCAGAACGACACTTCCTAGTAACCAGTTGAGTTTACATTCTAACCTATTAACGCCTAAAAATCCGAAGTCTATTATGACAAGAAGCCTTGTCACGATGATGGTGTCAGACAACAGTTATCATGAAACTGATCTTCTATCGTAGGCTGTATAGAACTGGTCAAATGTCCTTGTATACATCTGGGTTACGGTTTCCGTGCAGTACCGTAACGGTGTTACGAGAGGACCAAGACTAATTTATAAAATAACCCCATTTTGTAATACATTATCTTCCAAATTTCACTGTTGAAGTTAATGCTGGCAGGTATCGTTATCCAAACATTCACCCCACCCAAACCCGTCCATTGGACTGCCACATGATACAGACTGATTCATCACTGCAAATCACACTTCAAGTCCAGCTGTCCACTGTCCAGTTGCACATAACACCATTTTAGAGTTCACAGGATAAATGTGTAGCTTATGGGCAGCTGTTCGGTCATGGAACTTCATTCCTCTTATCCCTCGACGGAATCATTATGCACTGCTCTAATGATCTACACACCGTACGCTCCTAAAACGAAGTAACAATAACATCCCCGATCTAATAATTATTTAATGCTGATGTTATTCATGGTGAGGACGATCTCTACATTTGCTGTTTGACTGGGTCTATAATACTAGGGAGCAGTAGAAGAATACACAGTCGTAGTCACAAAAAGCTTCTGTTTGCAATTACAGAGGGGTTCAGGGATACTTTAGATCAAATAATGTATTGTCACGTGCCAGCCGCGTGGTAGCCCCTTTCGGAACTTTCAGGAAGGGGCTGGTGAATCAGACGACCTGAGATCTCCCAGTCGGCTTGTAGGGTGTGGCCGGCCTTCCCGTGTATTGTTCTCGTCGGCCGGCTTACCTGTGAGTTTCTTGGAGATTTAATGGGAATGTTCTGCCTCTAGTAACATCGCGAATTTCCAGGCTCAAAGCAGCCGAGCTATAAAAAGGGAGGCTAGCGGCGGACAGTCAGTCAGTGCTGGACTCAGAGGGACAGTTGGGCTCCGAGGTGGAGTTGGTGTGAGTCTCGGTATGTTAGGGTTCGGTGGCTTGGCTGAGGGCGACAGAGTTTTTGGCTGTCGCTAGTGTCTCACTGAGGTCTGAACTAGGAGCTGGTATCGGAGAGACCAGTGAATAGGTGGAGACGAAAGAATGGAAGACTGTGCTGTATGTTCGTGTATTTCTGTGCATTGAGACTCAGCAAAGGAAGCCGCTATAGCGAGTGTGAAGTTAATGGACTTGCGTTAATGTTCGCTGTTGCGAGTATCGTTCAATACTGTTGAGCTGTTTAGTTGTTCATTGCATGTGACTCTGTGAATTACTGGACTATCTGTGGGATCGAACCAACGAACATACATCGTGTGTTGTGTAGCCAGTGGCACTCTATTCAAATCCAGCGGTATACACACAGCTGCTGTATGAGTTGACTGGACTTGGGGAAGTGAAAGTAAGGCTTAAGCGCCCGCAGGTAGACAAACGGGCTGGGCCTCCTACTGTGCCATAAGGAAGAGGGACTTGTGAATAGACTTGTATGTAAGTGTAGCCATTCATGACTGGTTAGAATTGTGTATATTTAAATATGTGTGTGTGTGCATTTATTAGGTCATAGTAAAATAAATTAGGGTAATGAAACAGATGGAATTTTATTCGTAACAGTATTTTACGTAAATCTAACTTCTGGAAGTTAAGCAAGTTAATTCACAGGAATTATGATGACGGTGATAATAATAATGTTCGTTGTTTAAAGGGACCTAACAGCTAGGTCATCGAACCCTAATGGTACGAGGTGCAACGAAATGAAACAGTAATTAAAACTTCAAAATGTATCCGCTGATTAGAATCTAAAACGAGATGATGAAAAAATGACCATGAATCCAAAATAATGAGTAGATCCAATTCGCAATGCCTTATTCTCTGAGATGAAGCTTAGTCCAAAGGGGTCCAAAATCCAGGTCATCGGCCCCTCATAATAGTACTAATCATTGCTAAAATAGACCCATGATATTCCTCACATAGTGGTACTAATCACTGGTAATGCAGACCCATGGTATGTCACACATAACGCCACCACTCACAGGTAACAGAGACCCATTATGTTCCTCATATAGTGGTACTAATCACAGGTAACCTCCAGACCCGTGGTGTTCCTCACATAGAGGTACTAACCTCAGGTAACGTGGTGGTGGAAGCGATTTTTGTTTTAAGAGGAAGTACAACTTGGTAATCATTGTCTCTGAACAAATTAAGTGGAAAATAAATTTAAAATACAAAAAAGTATTATATTAAGCCGAAAACTTCACAAATGAATCAGAAGGGAGCGTGAGTTCCCTAAGTAACAGAACACTTGCAATTTACATGTCCTTGATTAATCCACTGTCGCACGTAAAGCGGATGACGAGATCAGCAGTAGTCGCGTCATCGGCTAATATGCGTTCGAGTGCTTCCTGTTGGCCGAGGCTCCGTCTTAGGCCAAAACGCCCTATGAGGATGTGGGGCCACGGTGAAGTCGGCAACACAAGAACACACTAGGGGGGGTCCTCCCTCTTTAGGAGATAAGAGTGCGTAGATCGTCCTTGACCTATCCTCAGCCTACACAATACTATGGCCTCTCTCTGTGAAGGCTAGAAATAGGACCGCCACACCGTAGCTGTCTTCTTAATCGCTCTCAGCTTGTTGGGAGTTCGGTTAGCTAGCCACTCCGATTCCCACGTAGCTGAGAACAAATATCTTTATCAGGAACATTTATAGGAATTGGAAGTAAAAGTACCGTCTCCTTTGCAGCTTCATCCGCAAATTCATTTCCCGAAAATCCAACGTGACTTGGAAGCCACGCGAAAGTGATTCTGGTGTCAGCATCACTTAACCTGGCTAGAATTTCATGAATCTGCTGCATCAGTGAGTGTTGCGAGGAAGAGGTTTCAATAGACTGCAGAGAACTTAACGAGTCGGTACACATGAGAAAATGGTTTCTTTCGTCACCCAGTACACACTTGCTTCTAAGATGGTGTAAAGCTCCGCAGCATACACGCTGCATACACTAGGTGATGATGATGATGCTTGTTGTTTAAAGGGGCCTAATATATAGGTCATCGGCCCCTAATGGTACGAAATGAAATGACAAATTAAAAGTTCAAAATCATCCACTGACCAAAATTAAAAATGCCATGAAGAATGAATGAATGAATGAATGGATATGAATTTAAAGCAGTCAGTGGATCCGACCCAAAAACTATCATAAAAGATAGTATTACTGACCAAGGGACCACTTCTAAAGCACAATCCTGAATCGAGGATGCTTGCTGTCTAAAGGGGCCCAAGATCCAGGTCAACGAACCCTCATATTGGTACTTGCCGCTAGTAAAGTAGAACCATGGTATTTGTCATGTTGGGGTACTAATCAAAAGTAGCGTAGACTCACGGTGTTCCACACATGACGGTACTATTCACAAGTATTGTACGTCGTACAGGTAACGCAGACCTATGGTGTTTCTCACTCAATGGCGCCACTCATAGGCAACGCAAACCGATGGTGTTCCTCAGCTAGGTGTACTAACAACGGGCGCCGGTATTCCCATGATGTTCCTCACACAGTGGGTACTAATCACAGGCAACGCAGACCCACGGTGTCGCTCATATAGTGGTACTAATCACAGGCAACGCCCAGACCCGTGATGTTTCTCACAATGGTACTAATCACGGGTACTGGAAACCCACAGTGAACCACTTTCTGCTGCTACTAATCACAAACCTATTGTGTACCTAATATAGTGGTACTACTCGCAAGTAAAGGCGACCCATGGTGCCCCGCGTGATGGTAAGTTTCGGCATTTTAACTGCAAAACGTGGATCAAATACTCAGACCTGAGAAGGGCACCACAAGAATTTTATACAGGGACAAGTTTTCGAAATTTAATTTTAAAATACTGTACGTACATTCTCGTAGACTGTTTATCACCATCCTCAGATCTCTGAATTCTTCAAATAGAATCAACAAGGTCTCTTCATAATTCACTACCCATGAAAGGGAAAAAAGGGAAATGAGATAATGATGACGATGACGATGCTTGTTGTTTAAAGGGCCTAACATATGGGTAATCAGCCCCAAATGGTACGATATGAGAAGAAATGTACTGAGAATTAAAATTCCAAAATTCATCTACTGACCAGAATTCAAAATATGATGTTGAAGAATGAATATGAATTTAAAATAATCAGCGGATCCAACTCACAATATTGGAAGTTAAAATAATTCCAAAATCCATCCACTAACCAGAATTCAAAAAAGACGACTAACAATGATTATGAACTTAAAACAATCACTGGATCCAACACGCAATGCCCAAACTTCCCATAAAATGACATAAAACAATAGTATCATGTGAACAAGGGACTGCTTCCAAAGCAAAACCTTAAATCGATGATGCTTATTGTCTAAAGGGGCCCAAAATCTAGGTCACCGGCCCTTCATAATGGTACTAAACGCTGGTAAAGTAGAAGCATGGTTTTCCTCATATAGCGGTACTAATCACAGGTAACGTAGACTCACGGTGTTCCTCACACAGTGGTATTAATTACATGTAATATACTATCCACAGGTAAAGTAGACCCATGGTGCTTCTCACACAGTGGTACTAATTGCAAGTAAAGTCGACCATTGTGTTCCTCGCGTAATGGTACTGACCACATATAATCTCATGGTTCCAAATTCATCATGCCTTGGTGGCCCCTTGTAGTCCCCTCTTACGATAGGCAGGGGATACCGTGGCTGTATTCTTTATCTGCGTCCCCTACCCACAGGGGGTAGGAAGGAGGGGCAAGTCTACAGCCAACCTTAAATTGCTAGGGCGAGAAGACGACAAAGAAAAAGGTGATATGGCGTTGTCTTTCAAAAAGAATAATAATAATACTGTTGTTTGAATCAGATTAATATGATGCAGCGGTCCATTCCACCCTATCCTGTGCTAATCTTTTCATTTCTACGTAATGACTGCATCCTACATCCGCTCTTATCTGCTTGTCATATTCATACCCTGATCTACCCCTACCATTCTTACCGCCTACAATTCCCTCAAAAACCAACTGAACAAGTCCTGGATGTCTTAAGATGTGTCCTATCATTCTATAACTTCTTCTTGTCAAATTTAGCCATATCGACCTCCACTCACGAATTCAGTTCAGTATCCCTTCATTCGTTATTCGATCTATCCATCTCAACTTCAGCATTCTTCTGTAGCCCACATTTCGAAAGCTTATATTATCTTTCTTTCTGAGCTAGTTATAGTCCACGTTTCAGTTCCATACAATGACACGCTCCAGACAAAAGTCTTCAAAAACATCGTTCTAATTCATATTTCAATGTTCGAAGTGAGTAATTTTTAATAATAACAATAATAATCATAATAATACGAAGAAGAAGGAAAGCATGTAGCATGAGCGTACCTTTAATAAAATAGTTTTAAGATACGTCAGAAGTGCCGGAATTTTGCCGAAAAATACATTCTTTTACGTGTCTATAAGTCTGCTTATAGGCACTGTTAATTGACGATCGGTTGTGTCGTGAATGATTCCTACAACCGTTTCTAAAAACGTCCCTCCGCCGGCTTCCTCTTGGCTTTGGGATATAATAGAAACGTTCAGGCCGCCTTCGCCCCAGCCAACAGTTAGTTACGCCACAAGCATACGTTTTCTGGGACATTTTAGATCAAGTTTATGCTCCTGCAGGCGCCTCATTCCGGCGTCCACACATCAGATAATTGTGACATTCCGTTACTGAATTCCTGACCTCTTAAATTCCCGTCACGCATTACCTTTAGTGTTCTATAACAGGATTAAAGAATCACTGGGCGATAATAAACACCTAATTATCTGCAACTGTAATTGCTTTGGGTACACTTTGCATGGCACATAAAAAGTCCACATATTGTTCGAAATGACATAAAATGTGTTGTATAATGTTAACGACCAGCTGGAAAAGCTTACCTGAGCGGTAGTCCAAGTGAGCGCACAGGGGGCTAAGGAGCGTGAGCAACTTCACGTTATTGAGAACTTTATGAGCCGGCTCTGAATGTTATCAGGGCATCCAAGGCCGAAGATTACTGATCAATCGTAACGCAACCTGCTAATCTATCAAGTGTTTTCCATTTAGCAATCTCCTGGCGCATTCCCCTTCACTCCACTGTGACGTACGAGATAAGTTACCCTCCCCTAAACGTAATGAGTGATTCAGAATGCTGGTGGTAAAGAACAGCGCTTCTTCAGATGCAGGGGATAAAATAAATTCCTTGAAAACAGTGGGGACTGGATACTACTCCGTCGCAGCCGCACTCACTGATCATGTTTTTCTAGCAAATTCCGCTTGGAAGTTTTAATCATTCATCTATAATCTGCATTTAGGGCTGTCGCCCAGGTGGCAGCTTCTTTATCACGTGCTTAGGCATACCTAGCCTTTTCTTAAATATTTTCAAAGAAATTGGAAATGTCGATCCCTTATTCCTTGCCCTATAAGTAATATTTGTCCCAATATGTCCTCTTGCATTCAACTTTATAAGTTATTAATATTATGATCTTTTCTACTTTTAAAATTCGTCTACTAATGATATTCGACGCCATCTCTCCACCGACAGGTCGTCTCCTTACTCCCAGGTCTTCCTAGCCCTAAGTTTGTAACTTTGTCGTAACACTACTATTTTGTAGGTAATCACCCAGAACAAATCGTGCTGCTATTCTTTGGATCTTTTCCAGTTCTTGTATCAAGTAGTCCTGGTGTGGGTGCCATACACTGGAACCATACTCTAATTCGGGTCTTAGCTGAGACTTATACACCCTCTCCTTAATATCCTTACTACCACCTCTAAATACCCTCATACCTTCCTCTACAACATCGTTAATGTGATTACCGAAATGAAGATCATTCTTTATATTAACATCTAGGTAGGCCTATTTACAGTACAGCGATCTCCATGACATATTTTCACTTCATCAATCCATCCGGCTCCATGGCTAAATGGTTAGCATGCTGGCCTTTGGTCACAGGCATCTCGGGTTCGATTCCAGGCAGGGTCGAGAATTTTAACCACCATTGGTTAATTTCGCTGGCACGGAGGCTGGGTGTATGTGTCGTCTTTATCAGCATTTCTTCCTCATTACTACGCGCAGGTCGCCGACGGGAGTCAAATCAAAAGACCTGTACCTGGCAGGCCGAACATGTCCTCGGACACTCCCGGCACTAAAAGCCATTTTATTTTACCCAATCAATACAGTCATTCAAACTGAGAGTACTTTTCCTCTTGGTGAAACTTACAACCTGACTTTTCATTCCGTTTACCATCATATCATTGTCTGCTGTACATCTCACAACATTGTCTAGGTCTTTTTGTAGTTGCCCACAATCCGGTTGCTCTATAGTGTATAACATCATCCGCAAACAGCCCTATTTGTGATTCCAGTTCTTTAGTCATATCATTCATATGTACTGTAGCCTATATACAGTCCAGACCGTTTATTGCGACATCGCTTTTAACGACGTATTGGATATAACTGCGAACTGTAACAGTCCCGTTTAAATCCTACACTAGTGTCCAAAAGTTAAGCATAATCACTAAACGAGGCCATACCGCCTGATAGGAATGTCAGGCGGATTGCTGAACAAACGGAAGCTGAATCACACACCATATGTCACACAACTTGTCCGAAAAATAGTGTCAGAAAGGTTCTGATAGCTAAGGTACACCTTTGACAACAACTAACAAAACTTGGCAATTTCTTCCACAACAAAATATGCTGTTAATAGGGTGTATGGTTACCCCTAACGGCCACACATGCTTCGCAGCGACGTGGCGTGCTCTTTATCAGATGGTCCAAGAGCTCTTATGGCAGTCGATCCCATTCCTCAGAAAGGGGAATGCGAAGGTCTTGGGGGGTCCTTAGTGGAGGCTGACGGGATGCAATTCGCCTCCCCAATGCATCCCAGGCATGTTATATAGGATTCAGATCCGCAGAGCTCGCTGGCCACTCTATGCGATGCATGTCTTCCCCAGCCAGAAATTCATCTACCAGAGCAGCACGGTGCGGTCGGGCATTATCGTCCGTTAAGAGGAAGTTTGGACCAACTGCACCTCTGAAGAGTCGAACATGTGGTCTCAGTACCTCATCCCTGTATATCCGAGCGTTAACAGTGTTGCTCGGACCACCCATGAAGATGTGCAGGTCCGTACGGCCATTCAACATGATGCCGCTCACACCATGACGCCACCACCACCATACTGATCCCGTTCCACGATATTCCTGTGGTTGTATCGGCTTCCCGGTTCTCTCCAGATTAATGTGCGACGGGAATCGTTCTGAAAACTGAAGCGGGATTCATCTGTGACGAGCACATGACTCCATTCATTCATGGTCCAATTTCGATGTTGACGGCTCCTCGGTAAACGGGCCCGTCTCTGTGCTGGAGTGAGCGGGACGCACACTGCTGTACGTCGGGCAAATAGCCCTGCTATTCTGAGCCTCCGGTACACAGTTTGCCGGGAAACGACAACCCCTAAGACGGCTGAAAGTTCCGCCGACAATTGTCTTGCAGGTGCACTCCGATTTCGTCGGGCGGTTAAGGTCAGATATCGGTCCTGCTGTGGGGTGGTTACCTTTGGTCGACCTGGTACTGGCCTACGACTAACATCTCCTGTGTCTCGAAATCGTCTCCAAAGCCTGGAAATGACATTTTGTGGCACATTCAAGGATACGGCGACTTCGGTCTGTGTCCGGCCTGCTTCCATGCGGCCGAGTATTCTACCCTGCAAAACGGGGTCCAAATGGCGTCGTTGTGCCATTATGTTGTCACGTTCACCACGAGGCTACACTCCTCTCCTATACAAAGCAAACACGTAAGGTTGGTATGTGCATATGTCGTGCGATTTGCGGTCTATTTCTTGTTGCCCTGCTTACTCGTAACTTACGCTTAACGTTTGGACACTAGTGTATATATGCATTGTATTTTAAAAAATCGGTTATTGCGACATATCGTATAAAACGGCGTATCTTTATCACATTTTCGCCTATAACGTCCAATGTTGACCTTTTTTGTTTGTTACGCGCTTTGCGGATTACTGACAACAATAAAGAGCTTATTTTCAAACTCTTGTTTTTTAGTAGATTTTAGATTTCAAATCAGTCAAGGCTAGCATCGCTGGAAAGACGTCGCAAAAGAAAGGGAAAGTCTTTAATATTGAAGAAAAGTCACAAATAATATGGGGAAACAAACGTTAGTGTCGAGAAGGAACCGGGTGTATCACACACAACGATTTCTACAACTTGGAATGTCAGAGAGAGAATATCTCATTTATTAGCCAAGACCGTGTGCGGTATTATTGATCAATTTACATTGTTGCTACTTCCTTTGTCACTTATTATTTTATATTTTGCTGTCATATGTTTGCTGTACCGGTACGTAGGTAGTGTGTAAACGCTAGAAGAAAAATTCCTATCCACAAAATAATACTGTGTAAAGTACTTATTTCACTTATGTTTTTTGAAATTTTAATTTTATTCTGTTAATTAACCATGTGACCTAAGTTTGCAGCCTAAAACTTACAGATATGACATTTTTAGAAAAAAGGCACGATTTGTGCGACTATCGCCTATAACGAGGTGAGGTCCCTCCGGAAACGTTATACTCAGTTTCGACTGATAAGAAAACATAAAGATCCAATTTCCTGGAACGAAGGCGAACTTTCTTCTGTAACAAAATAATTAACTCACATAATACTAACAAGGGGGTAGCGCACGTTGTGGTCGTGATTCCAAGCGAGTTGTGGGTTATGTTAAAGGGACTGACCTTAGCTGTTAGGCCCCCTTTAAACAACAACCATCATCATCAAAAACACACAAAACAATACCATCGTCAATTATATCGTAGATTACAACCATTTGATCTAAAGAAGAAGAAAGCCCATTATAGGCTGCAAGTAGTGTGGTGAGTTCTTGAATTACAACAATGTGACACTCCACAATACCTACGAGTTACTCTTGATAGAGCTCTCACATTCAAGGATCACTGTATGAACTGCAAGCTGAAAGTTTCTTCCAGAACTAATCTGCTGTCAGAATTTACCGGATCTCAATGGGGTAGTCAAATATAAACTGTTCGAACTTTAGCACTGGTATTCTGTTATTCTGCCGCCGACTCTAGTTTCGTACAATTCGTCTTATTTCAAACACGTAGATGTAGCTCTTAACGAGACCTGCAGATTAATAACAGGTTGCTTAAAGTCGGCTCCAGCTGAAAGGCTTTACCACCTCGCAGGAATAGCACCACCCTGTGTTTAAAGAAAAGTAGCTGAAAACAAGGAGAGGCCTAAAGTTGAACATGAAAGTACACATCCGCTATACGGACATGCCATTCCTATGCAGAGACGTAAATCTAGCGAGAGTTTCCTTCAGACTTACTCAGTAACAGTTTGTTTGTACAGCTAGAATGTGAATACAATATGGTTGTTTTGTGAAATAAATATACGTTTGTTCATACATATCTGGTAGAACCTGATAAAGTATGACGTCTATGTTTTATACATAAACTCTAATATTACATATCGCCTTCAGAAAATTTTATGAACAATCTCATAAAGCACAAAAACTGAACTTCCTTTACAACATATCTGTTCGTACACTTAGAGGTCCGTCCCACCTCTCAGCATTAAGCTGCCCAGTTATACCTCAGCCCTACCTGCAGCTTACTTATTTGCAGCCAATGAAGCATTGACGCGAGATGTTGAAGAAAATTGAGCTCTCAGACGACCTGAAGAAGATCATTGTCCAGCTTGCTCTTAAGGGGCAATCATTAAGGGAAAAGCGTACGATTGGATTGTTGGTAAAACGCATTCCACAACCCAGTATATTGTCAATAAATTCAAATGCGAGGGTACGTGGAAGGATTTGAGACCAAGAGAGAGAAAAGATTTTGATGATGGTGATGATGATGATGATGATGATGATGCTTGTTGTTTAAAGGGGCCTGACATGTAGGTCATCGGCCCTTAAATGTACAAGGTAGAACGAAATGACATGATAATTAAAATTGTAAAATATATCCAGTGACTAGAATTGAAAAAGAATGATGATGAAAAATTATTATGAATTTAAAATAATCAGTGGATCTAATTCGCAATGCCTTATTTTCTAATAAAATGATAGAAAATATAGATTATGATAGAATAAGGCATTGTCTTCAAGCGCATTCATATATAGTAGGTATTCAAAATACAAGTTAAAATAACACATGAAAATACACAAACACCAAATAAAACAAAGTCAATAGAATAAAACGCAGTAAACAAAAAAAAAACGAATAGAAAATACACTTTTATACACAATAAAATAGGCCACTATCGTTCATAAAATGGATGGCGATGTCTGCTGCCCGCTCGTAGGATGAGGGAGATGGTACTACGCCGCAGATCGGCCAGGTCCACCACGGTAAGATGACTGCCGCAAGCAAACACGGGGCGGAGAGCTTCGCCCTACAGTAAGTAGGAGTGCGTCACTATACCGTGGCCGATCAGAACACGGCATAATACCACTGCTTCCCTCCGAGAAGCCCGAAGGGAAGTCCTCCATACCTTCGTTTCCTTTTTATCGCTCTCTGCTTATTTGGTAGCGGGTTGGCTTGCCACTCCATCTCCCAATGGGACAACCAAATGTCTCAGCTGAGAGCGAATATCACTGGTTGCAACCCTGTAAGGCAACGGGGGCAATATAACAGCCACCTTGGCAGCCTTATCAGCTAATTCGTTTCCCTCTACACTCACGTAGCTCGAGAACCAAATGAACGTGATTCCGGTGCCGGCATCCCAACACCCCATCAGCAGGTCCTGGATCCGCTGCACCAGAGGATGCTGAGGGAAGCATATATCAATAGACTGTAGCGGTTTCAAGGAGTCGGTACACAACAGAAAGTGCCGGCGGTCATTGGACTGCGCGTATCGCAGAACTTCACAGATAACATAGAGCTCTGCTGTGTACACACTACAGGCTTCCGGTAGAGGAAAAAGAATATTATGAAGAACGAACGCACAGCTTACTTTCGCTTCTACCCTCGATCTATTCGTGTACACAAGTACTGAATTTTTATACCGGCTAACAACGGACAGGAAGAGCCTCCGATATATTGAGGGGTCCGTTTTCTCTTTTGAGATGTGTGCAGATCCAGGATTACTTCAGATCGGGGTACATCAAAATAATCTCTGACTGCTATCCAAACGTATTCCAAACAACTGCGTTGCTCGGGGATAAGCAGCGTTCATTCGACGGTTTCCATTGTGGAATACGCAGGGATAGCTTTGGTGGAGTGGCATCTGTCACAAATTTACAGCAGAGGACAGAAGCATTTGCTGGCGCCTCGGATGTAAAGACGGCACACTAAATTCAGCGAGCAAGCTAGCAATGCGATTTGTACCGAAAGCACCCGTTGCCAACCTAACTCCGCTGTGATGGATGATATTCAGTTTCGCATGGACGCTTTGCTTCGCTGATCCATATGCTGCGCGGCCGTATTTTAACCTGGATAAAATATATGCCCTATAAAATAGTAGGAGCATCATGCGGTCTGCCATCCAAGTAGTGCCGCTAAGAAACTTCAAAATATTCAGCTTCTTAGCACATTTCGCTTTTAACTGACACACGTGTGGCTCCCACGATAATTTGCTATCGAAATGGAGCCCAAGAAATCGGTGTGCCAACTACAGGGAGAGCGACATCCCCTAAATGAAGCTCAGGATGGGAGTGAAGAGTGCGCTTCCGGCAAAAGCAAACAACAGAGGTCCTTGCGGTTGAAAACTGAAAGCCATGTTCTAAGGTCCACTTCTCTACTCTCCTAATATCTTGCTGTAATTGGTCGCACTGCGACTGCCATATTTTGCGAACTACAATGCAGAGAAAAATGGTCTACATATAGCGATGGTATTACTGCTCAACCACCAGCAGCGACAATACCGTTTTTGGCAGTCGCTAACAGAGTGACTCTGAGAAACGATCCCTGTGGGATTCCATTTTCCTGAACGTGGTATTGCGAATACACCCTCCCTCCTCGAACACGGAATAGACGGAGGGACAAAAAATTCACAATAAATACCGGGAAGTTACCTCGGAAGTTCCACTGATGCAGGACTGAAAGGATGCCGTATCTTCATGTAGTGTCATAGGCCTTTTCTAAGTCAAAGAAAACAGCCACCAAATGCTGCTTTCGGAGGAAAGCATCTTGGATAGCATCCTCCAGGCGTGCCAGGTGATCAGTGGTCGACCGAGCGACTCAAAAACCACACTGGTACTCGACAGAAGTCGTCTTTTCTCCAGACACCACAGAAGTCGGCGAATTACCATCCTCTCAAATAGCTTACACAAACAGTTTGTAAGATAAATATATCTGTAACTTCCTGCATACTTAAAGGATTTTTGTCAAGCTTGAGGAGATGAATTACTATTCCCTCTCACCACAGTGACGGAAACTCATCCTCTATCCAGATTCGGTTGAACACCCCAAAGAGATATAAGAGACTATTCTCGCTCAGGTGTTTCTACATCTGGTTATGGACATTATCTGGTCCGGGAGCCGTTTTCTTGCAAAGCACCAAGTCGTTGCGGAGTTCCCACTCCGTAAAGGGTACATTATAGTCCTCTGAAGTTTTAGTGGAAAAACTGAGATGATGACGTTCTGCCTCCCGTATCCAAGCAGATACTGGTCCACAAAAAATTGAAAACCGTCATACGAGGGCCATTTCAAAACTTTTGCACATATCGCATGCGCGTTCGTAACAGTGGAACGATTCCCGCGCGCGAAGCGTCAGTTGTGAGCCAGACTTTCAGCTATCACACATGTTTTCAGTGCTATGATAAACTGTGTTTTGAGTGAGAAATTCTGATGTGATTTTTTTTTCCAGTTGCTTTGCGTCGCACCGACAGTTAGGTCTTATGGCGACGATGGGACAGGAAAGGCCTACGAATGGGAAGGAAGCGGCCGTAGTCTTAATTAACGTACAGCCCCACCATTTGCCTGGTGTGAATATGGGAAACCACGGAACACCATATTCAGGGCTGCCGACGATGGGGTTCGAACCCACTATCTCCCGGATGCGAGCTCACAGTTGCGCGCTCCTCGCCGCACGGCCAACTCGCCCGGTAAGATATGAAATGGCGAAAATGGCTTAGGTCAAACTTCACGTAGTGACCAATTGTCTTACATCAAAATTTAAAGTTTGCGGGGAAAAACACCTACCGAAATTCACAACGCTCTAGTTGAATTTTGTAGGGATAGTGTACTGGATCGAAGCACAGTATCACGGTGGGCGTCCCGTTTCCGCGAAGGCCGGACAAGAACTGAAGACAACCCAAGGACTGGGCGACTGGTAACTGCAACATACTAAAATTCCGCTGTCATTACTGATATCATTTTGCAAGATGGTAGGAACAGATAGAATTCCCCAGGGAAACGCTGTGACAGAGCGATACTACACGGACTTTCTGAAAAATGTTTTGCGGCCAAAGATTCGCCAGTGAAAGTAGGACACTTTCGCAGCTGGAGTGCTCATTCTGCATGATAACGCACGACCGCATACTGCCGAGCGAGTATGCAGAGTTTTGGAGAATTAAGAACGGGAAATCCTTTCTCGTCCAACCTACAGTCCTGACGTGAGCCCACAAGATTTTGATTTGTTTCCAGAATACTCAAGAAACCACTCCAATAGAAACGTTTTCAAACCATTCAGGAGACTTCTGATGTAGTGACCCGAGTAATCAGACAGATCAACAGAGATGGCGTCCTAACGGTAACATAAGACTTGCTGAAACACTGGAACACTGTTATTGAGAAGAATGGAGATTACTTTGGAGGCCTGTAAAGTCATTTTGTGAAATAAAAAAGAAACTGAACCGTAATATTACGACGCGCAGAATTCCATCGTTAGACACGTGGGGAAAGTGTGTGGAGGAAAGGGAACCAGGGTAGAATGTTATCCAGGAATTAGGTTGAGGCAGATGTTGAGGAAAGTAGAAGAGAGGGAGGAGGGGAAGGAGAAGGTGGTAGTGTTTCACGTTGGTACCAACAACATAAGGCAAGCTGATATAAGTACCAACATATTTGGAGATGTGTGGGATCTGGTAAATGCAGCACGGGTGAAGTTTAAGAAAGTGGAGATTGTTATTAGTGGAATACTGTGTTGGAGGGATACTGTAACCGTCCAGGCTTCTCCAGCCCTACTAATTTAATATAATATCATTTTACGCGATATCATTTGATATCAAGTTTATCCGCCATCGGCAATAATTTGTAATAACATATTTATTCAACGTCAATCATTTGTAATCAAGGCATTTTGGAATCATATTGTATATATGATAACATCGTTTTATTATTGAAATTATTATATTATGTAGGATAAGAATTCATTATGTTGTAAATACGGTCAATATGTTGAGACATAGTTGTTTTCATTTCATCTCATGTTTGTGTATACGGAGGGTTATTCTTGAAGCTTGGGATTTTGCGTTAGTCATGGGTTTATTTTATGACCAAGGCTAGTAAACAGCGACCCGTACGCGAGGCTTGCAAGCTAGTCAGCAATATCATCGCCACGCCTTCTGGGCTTGTCGAGGAAGAGAAGGGGAGTTGGTGCTTCGATCTATCGAATCAGATACTTCGTTGTATATGAGTTTTGAGATTGAACTGTTACCAAGAGTGGGGGTGAGCCCGGATATATAGTGATTCTCACCACGAAAACGGCACCTACCGAAGTACAACTTCTGCTGTGAAGCTAACATCCTAACGAGATACTCCATCACTAGTACTTCTACTGTGAACATCTATTTTGAACGACGTGATTTGATATTTGAAACAGTGTGTTGTCGCTCCGCGACATAGTTATTTATGTACAATGTGTTATCACTTCGATACAGTACTTACCTTCGGTTATGTTATCGGATCTACGTGAAACGAAACAAGCTTATGGCTTGTGTGATATTCAGTAAATATTGTGGACGAAGAACTATGTTTAGTTCAAGTCTCCGGAATTTTCGTACAAGTCTCTACCGTATAAATAGTATAGCTCAGTTGGATTGAGATTTCTACTAATATGGAAAAATTCATATCTCTGAATTTTCTCCTCATACGATCAACGCTGATCAGTTATTACAAGTATAGGGCCAATGTCTAATTTAAAGACTAGGCAAGTAGGGAGTGTTAGTCCAGATAGCCCGTACCATATCAGAGAAGGAAGGAAGGATGTCCATGGAGCAAATTCAACATCGAGAAGAAGAGAACGAGTAACCACGGAAACCAGATGACTTCAACGGAAGCTGCAATTGGTGAGCTTCAATTAGATAAAGCAAGCAATAGTAAATTCAGTAAATTCTAAATCCCTCCACGCTTTAGGAAACTTTTCCGAGTCATCTCATTTTTTGTATAATAAATTTATTTGTATTTTATATTGCGTTAATTTTCTTTCTTAAGCGATACTTAATGGTTAATTATTTAAAATCCTACCCCTGTGATTTAAGTATAAGTCTCTATGCTAGTAAATATAAATTTTGGTTTACAGTTTTATTTAAAACTGTAACCATGGCGCCCAAACATTACATAGGGAAATGGGGAACCATGGAATGTTGATTGTTTCTATTTGCGTGGCAATTTGCGGGCAAGCCACAAATAGTTTATTTAATATTCATGTGTCCCAAGATAATAACTTTCATCTCCCCAAGTGTTTTGACGAGGTGGAGCAGTTACATTTGTCGCACCAACGTGGAGCTCGAAAACCATTAAGTATTCGTGGAAAGAAAGCAGTAAAAGTAGAATCTGTGTTTGTGGGGGTTAAGTGAGTGTCCATATAATTTGTATGTGTGATTTTGGGGGATTCATGGCTGCACAAGGTGAAAAGGACATGAAATTACGTACGGTAGCGGAAACTTAGTAAAGGGAGGCGAGACGCTGAATTCTACGAAAGGTGTAGATGAAAGCATTGAAGTAGATAAAACGGTAAAGAGTGGTAGGAGCATGGAAAATAGCACAGAATCTGATGTAGCTAGGATGGACGGCGAGAAAGAAAGTAATACGATTAGTGATAAGAATATTCAGCAACTGTTTTTAATGATGCAAGGGATATTACAGAAAACGAATGAAATTAGGAAATGGAGAGATGAAATTAGAAAGGAAACGAAAGGGATAAATGAAAGTAAGAAGGAAGTAGAGAAAAAGCAGACAGAGATTAAAGAAAATAGAAAGGAGATCGAACAGACTAAAACCGAAAGTAGCAGGGAAGTTAATGCTAAGATGGATGTTTTAAATAGTAATAGTACACGAGAGCACACAAACTATCAAACACCACCCAGAAGACAAGAACACAATCACCGTGGTCAGTTTCAACCGAGACAACAACCTGTAGGTAATCAGTCACACCAGCAAAATTGGAATGTTCAGAGGGAACGAAATGTAGAGGAAAGTACAAGCCGAAATCAGGATACAAGGAGACAAAGTAATTTAAACTGATAGTAGACGGTAATGAGAGATCAGATTATCAGTCTTCAGAACATGTTGCTAGAAATTGTGTAATGACGCACATGGATTATGATCTCGATGTTAGAGATGAGTTATTACGGGAGGTGGAAGTGAATCAAGTCGAAGTTGGTAGTAAAAGTGAGAACCCCGTTGTTACGATCGTTATATGGAGGGCGCAGTATCAGGCTTTATTGGATTCAGGCAGTCAAAGATCATGTGTAAGTTTGAAGTGGTATGAGGACAGAAAGAAGGAGAATATTGAGATTGAGGAAATGCCTGTGAAATCCACATATATCGTCACTGCTGTAGGTAAACGATCCAAGCAAATATGTAAACAAGTTGTCATACCTATTTGTATTAACGGGAAGTCGATAATTCAGATCTGTCTTGTTATTCCGAATCTTATATTTGATGTTATCTTGGGATCTGACTGGTTAAGTTTATACTCAGCTCGATTAAATTACAATGAGGCGTTAGTATATTTAAGGTGGGATAAGGAGGATGTTAAAGTCACGTGGGATGCCGAAGTTCAGACGAAAGTGGAGGTTTGTAACATGTGGTGTGTTAATGAGGTTTCAAATGATGAAGGAGAGAGAGAGGATTTTAAGTTGTGTGAAGTGTGGTTAGAGGAGAACCACGATGATGCTTTGAGAGAAGCGGTAGATAGTAGCAATTTGGAAGAAGGTCAGAGGGACCGATTGTTGTATGTGTTGAGAGAACACAAGGAAGTATTTTCATCGAAACCCGGCAAAACACATGTGTATGAACACTCATTTTCAGTGCTGGATAAAAGTATATTCGCTGGACCGAGATATCCGATACCACATAAATATGCTAAAGCGGTAGACAATCAAATTGAAGCTATGTTAGAGGATGGTATTATTGAAGTTTCGAGTAGTCAGTGTGTCAATCCTTTATTGGTTGTGCCTAAGAACGACGGTTCTGTCCGTTTGTGTATTGATGGGAGGGAGATGAACAGACGTATTGCTGCTGATCAATTAAAATCGTTAACTGTAGAGGAGCTGATACAGGATTTTCAAGGGAAAGTTTGGTTTTCTACTATATATTTACGTAGTAGTTTCTGGCAGATTCCGTTAAGGGAGGAAGATAGACCTTTAACAGCTTTCAGTCACAAGAGTAATCTGTATCAATTCTGTCGTGTCCCATATGGTACTCGTACTAGTTCTTCTGCTTTAATTCGTGCTTTGAATATTGCTCTGGGGAACGAAGCCGAGCACTATGCCACTATTTATATTGATGATTTAGTAATTTCGTCTTGCAGTCTTGAAGAGCATTTAGAACATCTCGACAGGGTATTTACCAACTTAGAACAGGCAGGTTTCACTCTTAAACTGGAGAAATGCATTTTTTGTCAGCCCGAAGTCATCTTTTTAGGACACCGTGTATCTGCAGTAGGTGTGACTCCAGAAAGCACGAGAATAGAGAAAATATTGAATGCAAAAAGGCCCAGGAATATAAAAGAATTGAGATCATACATTGGAGTATGTAACATTTTTAGAAGATTTGTTCTAAGATTTTCCTACTTATTAGAGCTGTTTAGAGATTTGCTGAAAGCTGGCAATCCGCACTCTTATTGACTCTGTACCTCGACGTGTTTCTGCGTGCATCGCCGCTCGCGGTGGTCCTACATCCTATTGAGTCGATGCCGTGCGCATTGTGTAACCTGCATATCGGTTTGAAATAAACATCAATTATTCGTCCGTGCCGTCTCTGTTTTTTCCCCAACTTTCATCCCTTTCGAACCTCTCCTTCTTGGTGTTGCATTTGCTCTGTCAGTCAGTGTAAATTTTGGTTTACAGTTTTATTTAAAACTGTAACCATGGCGCCCAAACATTACATAGAGAAATGGGGAACCATGGAATGTTGATTGTTTCTATTTGCGTGGCAATTTGCGGGCAAGCCACAAATAGTTTATTTAATATTCATGTGTCCCAAGATAATAACTTTCATCTCCCCAAGTGTTTTGACGAGGTGGAGCAGTTACAATACTGACTGGAGGGTGATTGGGGATTTAAATGAGACTATGGAGTGGGTATGTGGGAAACTGGGAGTGAAATTTCTAGGTCCTGATGGGTGGGTAGGAGATAGAGTTCTGCGCTCAGATGGCCTTCACTTAAACCGCAGTGGTACGTATAAGTTAGGAAATTTGTTTGGAAGGGTAATAGGGAGGTACATTCAGGGAAACAGGGTGGCCTAGGGAGCGGTGATAAGGGAACAGGGAACTGGAAAATCAAGTGGGGATGATATAAAATTGTTAGTGTTGAACTGTAGAAGTATTGTAAAGAAAGGAATAGAATTAAGTAATTTAATAGATATATATTTACCAGATATTGTAATAGGAGTTGAATCATGGCTGAGAAATGATATAATGGATGCAGAAATTTTCTCACGGCACTGGAGTGTGTATCGTAGAGATAGGATAGGAATGGTGGGAGGGGGAGTGTTCATTCTGGTGAAAGAAGAATTTGTAAGCTACGAAAATGTTAAAGATGAGACACATGAAATTCTAGGTGTAAGGCTCATTTCTAAAGATAATAGACAACTTGATATATTTGGAGTGTACAGACCGGGAAAGGGTAGCACTGACGCGGATACGGAATTTTTGATAGGATAGTCGGCTATGTGGGAAACGACATGGAAAGAAATGTGATTGTAGCGGGAGATCTGAATTTGCCAGATGTCAATTGGGAAGGAAATGTGAACGACAGGAAGCATGACCAACAAATGACAAATAAGTTAATATGGGAAGGACAGCTGATTCAGAAAGTGATGGAACCACCCAGAGGGGAAAATATCCTGGATTTGGTGCTGATAAAACCAGATGAGCTCTATAGGGAAACTGAAGTAATAGATGGTATTAGTGATCATGAAGCTGTTAATAATAAAAATAAATGTGATAGAAAGGAAGGTCTTAAAAGTAGGACTATTAGGCAGTACCATATGGCTGATAAAGCAGGCATGATGCAGTTTCTAAAAAGTAACTATGATCGGTGGAAAACGGTAAATAAAAATGTAAACAGACTCAGGGATGGGTTTAAAGAAATTGTTGAGGAATGCAAAAACAGGTTTGTACCTTTAAGGGAGGTGAGGAATGGTAAAGACCCACCTTAGTATAATAGAGAAATAAAGAGACTAAGAAGGAGGTGCAGACTGGAAAGAAATAGATTTAGAAATGGCTGTGGAAGTAAGGAGAAATTGAAGGAACTTACTAGAAAATTGAATCTAGCAAAGAAGGGAGCTAAGGATAACATGATGGCAGGCATAATTGGCAGTCATACAAATTTTAGTGAAAAATGGAAGGGTATGTATAGCTTTTTTAAGGCAGAAACAGGTTCCAAAAAGGACATTCCAGGAATAATTAATGTGTATGTGAGGATCTTCAAAAGGCAGAAGTATTCAGTCAGCAGTATGTAAAGATTGTTGGTTACAAGGAAAATGTCGAGATAGAGGAGGAGACTAAGGCCAATGAAGTATTAAAATTTACATATGATAACAATGACATTTACAATAAGATACAAAAGTTGAAAACTAGAAAAGCGGCTGGAATTGATCAGATTTCTGGGGATATACTAAAGACAATGGGTTGGGATATAGTACCATATCTGAGGTACTTATTTGATTATTGTTTGGTCGGACGAGCTATACCAGATGAATGGAGAGTTGCTATTGTAGCCCCTGTGTATAAAGGAAAGGGTGATAGACATAAAGCTGAAAATTACAGGCCAGTAAGTTTGACGTGCGTTGTATGTAAGCTTTGGGAAGGCATTCTTTCTGATTATATTAGACATGTTTGTGAAATTAATAACTGGTTCGATAGAAGGCAGTTCTGTTTTAGGAAAGGTTATTCCACTGAAGCTCAACTTGTAGGATTCCAGCAAGATATAGCAGATATCATGGATTCTGGAGGTCAAATGGACTGTATCGCGATTGACCTGTCTAAGGCATTTGATAGGGTGGATCATGGGAGACTACTGGCAAAAATGAGTGCAATTGGACTAGACAAAAGAGTGACTGAATGGGTTGCTATATTTCTAGAAAATAGATATCAAAGAAGCTTTATCTGACCCTGTAATAATTAAGAGGGGAATTCCTGAAGGCAGTATTATCGGACCTTAATGTTTTCTTATATATATAAATGATATGAGTAAAGGAATGGAATCGGAGGTAAGGCTTTTTGCGGATGATGTTATTCTATATAGAGTAATAAATAATTTACAAGGTTCTGAGCAACTGCAACGTGACCTCGATAATGTTGTGAGATGGACAGCAGGCAATGGTATGTTGATAAACGGGGTTAAAAGTCAGGTCAGGTTGTGAGTTTCACAAATAGAAAAAGTCCTCTCAGTTTTAATTACTGCGTTGATGGGGTGAAAGTTCCTGTTGGGGATCATTGTAAGTATCTAGGTGTTAATATAAGGAAAGACCTTCATTGGGGTAATCACATAAATGGGATTGTAAATAAAGGGTACAGATCTCTGCACATGGTTATGAGGGTGTTTAGTGGTTGTAGCAACGATGTAAAGGAGAGGGCATATAAGTCTCTGGTAAGACCCCAACTAGAGTATGGTTCCAGTGTATGGGACCCTCACCAGGATTACCTGATTCAAGAATTGGAAAAAATCCAAAGAAAAGCAGCTCGATTTGTTCTGAGTGATTTACGACAAAAGAGTAGCGTTACAAAAGTGTTGCAAAGTTTGGGATGGGAAGAATTGAGAGAAAGAAGAAGAGCTGCTCGACTAAGTGGTATGTTCCGAGCTGTCAGCGGAGAGATGGCGTGGAATGACATTAGTAGACGAATAAGTTTGAGTGGCGTTTATAAAAGTAGGAAAGATCACAATATGAAGGTAAAGTTGGAATTCAAGAGGACAAACTGGGGCAAATATTCATTTATAGGAAGGGGAGTTAGGAATTGGAATAACTTACCAAGGGAGACGTTTAATAAATTTCCAATTTCTTTGAAATCATTTAGGAAAAGGCTAGGAAAACAACAGATAGGGAATCTGCCACCTGGGCGACTGCCCTAAATGCAGATCAGTATTGATTGATTGATTGATTGATTGATTGATTGATTGATTGATTGATTGATTGATTGATTGTTTTTTTAAATGGCCGTCGTATGCATGGAGGTAAAGAAGTAGATTCAGAGATAAAGCTTTTTGCGGGTGATGTTATTCTGTATAGAGTAATGAATAAGTTACAAGATTGTGAGCAACTGCAAAATGACCTCGATAATGTTGTGAGATGGACAGTAGGCAATGGTATGAGGATAAACGAGGTTAAACGTCAGGTTATGAGTTTCACAAATAGGAAAAGTCCTCTAAGTTTAAATTACTACGTTGATGGGGTGAAAGTTCCTTATAGGAATTATTGTAAGTACCTAGGTGTTAATATAAGGATAGATCTTCATTGGGGTTATCACATAAACAGCATTCTAAATAAAGGGTACAGATCCCTGCACATGGTTATGAGAGTATTTAGGAGTTGTAGTAAGGATGTAAAGGATAGGGCATATAAGTCTCATACTAGAGAATGGTTCCACTGTGTGGTGCCCTCACCAGGATTACTTAATTTAAGAACTGGAATAAATCGAAAGAAAAGCAGCTCGATTTGTTCTGGGTGATTTCCGACAAAACAGTAGCGTTACAAAGTTTGGCTGGGAATACTTGGGAGAAAGGAGACGAGCTGCTAGACTAAGTGGTATGTCCCGCGCTGTCAGTGGAGAGATGGCTTGGAACGACATTAGTAGACAAATAAGTTTGAGTGGTGTCTTTAAAAGTAGGAAAGATCACAATATGAAGATAAAGTTAGAATTTAAGAGGACAAACTGGGGCAAATATTCGTTTATGAGAAGGGAAGTTAGGAATTGCAATAACTTACTAAGGGAGATGTTAACAAAATTTCCAATATCTTTGCAATCATTTAAGAAAAGGCTATGAAAACAACAGATATGGAATCTGCCACCTGGCGACTGCCCTAAATACAGATCAGTAGTGATTGATTGATTGATTGATTGATTGATTGATTGATTGATTGATTGATTGATTGATTGATTGATTGATTGATTGATTGATTGATTGGAGGTGTCCGCGTGAAGTTCACGGCAGATTTCCATATTCAGCATACTGTCAGGGCGACTTACGAACCACGGAGTTACGTTACTGGATGTCCTGCCATACAGAAAATAATGTTGAATATTCCCTAACAGTTTCCAAGGATATTCCAACGTGCATCTAACGAGAGGAAAAAGAGACAAAAGCAAAGTGCTCTTAATCATTAAAACTTGGGAACACGACATTTACGAATAGATTCTGAAGAATATTTTTGCAAATGAGAAAATAGAGTGAGAAGAGGAAATACTTGGAGTCGCTTCTTCTCTAAATCATCACTATTTTTGCAACTCTCTGATTGTTAAGAAGAAGGTCTGCAACACCCTGACCCTTAAAGAGACGCCACGAGCATATTAAATCTCCATTTGAAACGCGAAACTGTCCATGAAATGTCACCACCTATCGATGTTCAGATAACGCCATTATCTTCTTATTCGCTATCTTAGATTACTTTGTTTTCGTTATCCGGTTACTTAATGCATAATAAGAAAAACCACATGACTTGCTCGTTTTATCTCGTTTATCTCACTTGACATTCAACTAGCCTGCACAATTTTCTGGTATGAGCTCGGGACTGATTACTTCGTGTATTGAAGTGAACCTTGAAGAGCATAAGAAACTGGTCATTGAAAGAATTAATAATAATAATAATAATAATAATAATAATAATAATAATAATAATAATAATAATAATAATAATAATAATAATAATAATAATAATAATAATAATAATAAGGTGGATCGAGTATGAAATTTAAAGCTATTCGAAAAAATGTTTCAATTTGAATTTATCTAACAGCGCAGGATCATCGATGGATTTTTCAAACACTTCGATGGAAGTCGCGGGGGAGGAGGAATGTGTAGAAACAGATGGCTGGTATGTTTTTGCAGTCTTTATTTGCTTTATTTCTTTCTTCGGTAGTTCATAATTATGGCAGCATTTCTTTTCTTTCATCCCAATATTTTTAAGAAGATGGGAAAAGGCGAACATCTTGATGATGATGATGATGATGCTTGTTGTTTAAAGGGGCCTAACATCGAGGTCATCGGCCCCTAATGGTACGAAATGAAAGAACAAAAATGTCAAATTCATCCACTGACCAAAAAAAATAATAATGTCGTCATGAAGAATGAATGGATGGACATGAACCCAACAAAAAAAAGGAAACAAACAACCAAAATACAGTGGATCAGACTCAAACAAAGATCATACATAGTTGATTACTGACCAAGGGACCACTCATAAAGCACGATGATGCTTGATGTCGAAAGGGGTGCAAAATCCATGTCTAAGGCCCCACAGAATGGTACATGTCGCGAGTAAAGTAAAACCATGGTATTGGCATGTTGGGGTACTAATCAAAAGTAGCGTAACTCACGGTGTTCCACACAAGACGGTACTGCTCACAAGTATTGTACTTCGTACAGGTAACGCAGACCTATGGTGTTTCTCTCACAATGGCGCCACTCATAGCCAACGCAGACCAATGAGTTTCCTCACCTAGGTGTACTAGGCACGGATGCCGGTCCCACGGGCCCCGTGGTATTCCTCACAGAGTGGATACTAATCAAAGGCAACGCAGACCCACGGTGTCGCTCATATAGTGGTACAACTCACAGGCTACGCCCAGACCCGCGGTGGTGCTCACATGGGTACGACGCACGGGTACTGGAAACCCCCAGGCCACGCTCATGACTACTACTAAACACAAACCCATTTCGTACCGAACATAGTGGTACAACTCGCAAGTACAGGCAACCCATGGTGTCCCCGCGTGATGGTACGAATCAAAAGTAGTTTCATGGTTCTATTTCAATCATCCCTTGGTCGCCCCTTTTAGTCGCCTCTCACGACAGGCAGGGGATACCGTGGGTGTATTATTCGTCAGCCTCCCCCACCCACAGGGGGTGTGTGTTTGGTCCGCGAGAGGTATTTTATTTCCCTCAAGTCCGCCGGCAAGCCGGTTAGGACCCCCCTATCCGCCATCTGGGACGCGCCACGTGGGAGTATCACCTCTCCCCCTGCTACGCCTGCGTAGCAGGTTCGTGGTGCGAAACATCTTAGTGGAATGATGAAGTGAGAGTAGCTTGTAAACGTAAAAAGAAGGCTTATCAGAAATGGCTCCAAACCAGGGCCAAGGCAGACAGGGATTTATACGTAGGTGAAAGAAACAGAGCGAAACAAATAGTTGTTGAATCCAAAAAGAAGTCGTGGGAAGATTTTGGTAATAACCTGGAAAGGCTAGGTCAAGCAGCTGGTGGTGGTGGTGGTGGTGGTGGTGGTGGTGATTATTGTTTTAAGAGGAAGTACAACTAGGCAACCATCCTCTCTATAACACTAATCAGAGGGAAAAAATGGAAGGGATCCGACACTTCGAAAAATGAAGGTATCGGCCAAAGGAAGACAAGGGCCACGAAGGGCGTGAAAATGAAAGACACCCTAGCCCTCGCAAACCTAATAGCGTCGGGGTCAGAAATTAACAAGAGTTGACCAAAGGAGGTCGGATAGGATAGATTAAAGTGAGGAGCCTGGCACAAGTAAGTGGAAGCAATGCCAGGACTCAGCTGTGGGCCCCGTGGTTGCCAACCCACGCTCCAAAGTTCAGAGCCCCTGGGGCCCTTTTTAGTCGCCTCTTACGACAGGCAGGGGATACCGTGGGTGTTATTCTACCGCCCCCACCCACAGGGGGACCAAGCATCTGGGAAACCTTTCTGGACAGTAATGAAGAATTTTAGGAAGGGAAGGAAAAAGGAAATGAACAGTGTTTTGAGTAATTCTGGTGAACTCATAATAGATCCCAGGGAATCACTGGAGAGGTGGAGGTAATATTTCAACATCTTCTCAACGCAAAAGGAAATCTTCCTGGTGGTGTTGCGAACAGCCAAGCTCATGGGGAGGAGGAAAATGATGTTGGTGAAATCACGCTTTAGGAAGTGGAAGGGATGGTAAATAAAATCCATTGTTATAAAGCAGCAGGAATAGAAATAATTAGACCTGAAATGGTGAAGTATAGTGGGAAGGCAGGGATGAAATGGCTCCCTAGAGTAGCAAGATTAGCATGGAGTGTTGGTAAGATACCTTCATATTGGACAAAAGCAGTAATTGCACCTGTCTATAAGAAAGGGAACAGGAAAGATTGCAACAAATATCGAGGTATCTCATTGATTATTATACCACGCAAAGCATTCACTGGCATTTTGGAAGGGAGGGAGCGATCAGTAGTTGGATGAAAACCAGTGTGGTTTCAGACCACAGAGGAGCTGTCAGTATCTGATTTTCAATATGCGCCAGGTAATTGAAAAATGCTACGAGAGGAATAGGCAGTTGTGTTTATGTTTTGTAGAACTAGAGAAAGCATATGACAGGGTACCGAGGGAAAAGATGTTCGCCATACTGGGGGAATATGGAATTATAGGTAGATTATTAAAATCGATCAAAGGCATTTATGTTGACAATTGGGCTTCAGTGAGAATTGATGGTAGAATGAGTTCTTGGTTCAGGGTACTTACAGGAGTTAGACAAGGCTGTAATCTTTCAACTTTGCTGTTCGTAGAGTACATGAATCATATGCTGAAAGGTATAAAATGGCAGGGAGGGATTCAATTAGGTGGAAATGTAGTAAGCAGTCCGGCCTATGCCGACGACTTGGTCTTAATGGCAGATTGTGCCGAAAGCCTGCAGTCTAATATCATGGAACTTGAAAATAGGTGCAATGAGCATGGTATGAAAATTAGCCTTTCGAAGACTAAATTGATGTCAGCATGTAAGAAATTCAATGAAATTGAATGTCAGATTGGTGATACAAAGCTAGAACAGATCGATAATTTCAAGTATTTAGGTTGTGTGTTCTCTCAGGATGGTAATATAGTAAGTGAGATTGAATCAAGGTGTAGTAAAGATAATGCAGTGAGCTCGCAGTTGTGATCAACAGTATTCGGTAAGAAGGAAGTCGGCTCCCAGACGAAACTATCTTTACATCGGTCTGTTTTCAGACCAACTTTGCTTTATGGGAACTAAAGCTCGGTGGACTCAAAATATCTTATTCATAAGTTAGAAGTAACAGACATGAAAGTAGCGAGAATGATTGCTGGTGCAAACAGGTGGGAACAATGATGATGATGATGATGATGATGATGATGATGCTTGTTATTTAAAGGGGCCTAACATCGAGGTTTTTTAATTTCGTGTGGCTATTTCTAGCCGAGTGCAGCCCTTGTAAGACAGACCCTCCCATGAGGGTGGGCGGCATCTGCCATGTGTAGGTAACTGCGTGTTATTGTGGTGGAGGATAGTGTTATGTGTGGTGTGTGAGTTGCAGGGATGTTGGGGACAGCACAAACACCCGGCCCCCGGGCCACTGGAATTAACCAATGAAGGTTAAAATCCCCGATCCGGCCGGGAATCGAACCCGGGACCCTCTGAACCGAAGGCCAGTACGCTGACCATTCAGCTAACGAGTCGGACAACATCGAGGTAATCGGCCCCTAATGGTACGAAATGAAATAACAAAAGGTTCAATTTCATCCACTGACCAAAATAAAATAAAAATGTCATGAAGAATGAATGGACGGACATGAACCCAACAAAAAACAAAAAAAAGCAAACAAACAAACAAAAAACAGTGGATTAGACTCAAAAAAGATCGTAAATAATAGTATTACTGACCAAGGGACCACTTATAAAGCACAATGATGCTTGATGTCTAAAGGGGTGCAAAATCCATGTCTAAGGCCCCACAGAATGGTACACGTCGCGAGTAAAGTACAACCATGGTATCTGTCATGTTGGGGTACTAATCAAAAGTAGCGAAGACTCACGGTGTTCCACACAAGATGGTACTACTCACAAGTATTGTACTTCGTACAGGGAACGCAGACCTATGGTGTTTCTCACACAATGGCGCCACTCACAGCCAACGCAAACCGATAAGGTTCCTCACTTAGGTGTACTAACCCCAGTGACTCGCACTATCCCGTGGTGTTCCTCACATAGTAGGTACTAATCACAGGCAACGCAGACCTACGGTGCCGCTCATATAGCGGTACAACTCACAGGCTACGCCCAGACCCGCGGTGTTGCTCACATGGGTACGACGCACGGGTACTGGAAACCCACAGGCCAGCCTCTTTACTGCTACTAATCACAAACCTATTTCGTATCTAATTTAGTGGTACTACTCGCAAGTACAGGCAATCCATGGTGTTCCCCGCATGATGGTACGAATCAAAAGTAGTTTCATGGTTCTAATTCAATCATCCCTTGGTCGCCCCTTTTAGTTGCCTCTCACGACAGGCAGGGGATACCGTGGGTGTATTACTCGTCTGCGTCCCCCATCCACAGGGGGTAAAGAGAGAGAGAGAAAAGAAGAAGAAAGAAGGGATCCGTCACTTCGAAAAATGAAGTAACGTAAGAAGAAGGGCAAGGGCCACGAAGGGTGTGAAAATAAAAGACTCCCTAGGCCTCGAATGCTCTAATACCGTCAGGGTCGGAAAAGAACAAGAGTTGACCAAGGGAGGTCGGATAGGATAGACGAAAGTGAGGAGCCTGGCACAAGTAAGTGGAAGCAATGCCAAGACTCAGCTAAGGGTCCCGTGGTCCCTAATCCACACTCCCAAGTTGAGAGCCCCTTGGGCCCCTTTTAGTCGCCTCTTACGACAGGCAGGGGATACCACGGGTGTATTCTACATGTGCGTCCCCCACCCGCAGGGGGTGTGGGAACAATGGCAAGAAGGGTACTCGGAATGAGGAGATAAAGGCTAAGTTAGGAATGAACTCGATGGATGAAGCTGTACGCATGAACCGGCTTCGGTGGTGGGGTCATGTGAGGTGAATGGAGGAGGATAGTTTACCTAAGAGAATAATGGATTCTATTATGGAGTGTGAGAGAAGTAGAGGGAGACCAAGACGACGATGGTTAGACTCAGTTTCTAACGATTTAAAGATAACATGTATCGAACTAAATGAGGCCACAACACTAGTTGCAAACAGAGGATTGTGGCGACGTTTAGTGAATTCACGGAGGCTTGCAGAAAACGCTGAAAGGCATACCAGTCTTTAATGATAATGTATGTATGTATGTATGTATGTATGTATGTATGTATGTATGTATGTATGTATGTATGTATGTATGTATGTATGTATGTATGTATGTATGTATGTATGTATGTATGTATGTATGTATGTATGTTCAACTGACTAAACATTTTCTCTACAATCAGCGAGTTGAGACCAGATGGCTCCAGCTAAAAACAGTCAGAAAAAGAGTAATAATAATAATAATCATCATCACTACTACTACTAAAACGTTTTCATTCTGTCGCCGAAAGGGACGGCGGGACTCCTAGACGATGACGCTGTTTCGCAGGCCAGAGAGATATTCAGAGAAGGTGAGAGGGTTGGCGGCCGTGGCCTATACTAAGAACTGTCCCGGCATTCGCCTTAGTGCAGGAGAATGGAAAACCGCGGAAAACCATTCTCAGGACAGCTGACAGTGGGGACCAGCCCCTCTCTGTCTCCCGAATGCAGAGGCTTAGATCCACGGCAGAACCGTGGCCACCCTCCTCTGCTCGGTTGGCCGGTCCGAATGCAGAGCTGTCAGACCACGGACCAGCCGTGGCCACTTGTGGGCAGAGATCCACTCTGCATCCGTCGACAAAATCGTCATAGGCCATCATCATTGTTAAAGCTGTCTTCATTCCCCTCCCTGAAGGGGAGGGGCGGGCCACCTTGAAGGTTACGCCCTCACCTTGGCCAGGAGCTTCAGCGGGTTGGGAAAGGACAATATTGTAAGGAGGAGGGTAAACTGAAGTGAGAATGGAGGAGGTGTGCGAGGGATTTTACTTTTTATTAATTTTTTGTTGGTTGTGTTTTCAAGTGAAGAGTTATATAATAGTATAGTATAATAATATAATTTACAGTAGAGTATTGAATATACATAACTGCTTATTAATAGATTCACATAACTTGTTCTGCCTTTGTGTTATGGTTAAATATTTTTTGTTTGCTTTGTTTTATATGTACAGTCATCATCCGCTGACTGGCCCTCCGTGAGTAAGCATTAGAGTATACACCAGTGTACACGATACCTGAGTAAAGTGTAATGATTCTGGAATAAAAGACACATACTTTATGTATTAAATGTTAAGTTGTTGAAATTAAAACTGATTAATTAGATATTAAATTAAACATGCCATTAAATTTATAAAATGATTGTAAGAATCTTTTTGTAAAATACCTGAGGTGTAAGACATGAGTGCCCTCTATCACCCTACTTGTTCAATCCATACATTGAAGAAGCCTCTGACGAATACCAAAGGAGTTATTGGAAAACGATTACATAGTGTAAGATTTGCAGAAGACATCGCTATAGTTGCAGAAACAGGAAAGGGCATGAATAAGATGCTGCAAATTATGAAGAAAGTTTTAGACAAATTACAGATCAAAATTAACAATGTAAAGACTAAGACCTGTGTTGAACAACGCGAGTAAAAGCTTTTATCTTCGTTTAAAGCTAAGAAAAACCGAGATAACAGTTAAATTTGTATTACGAAACAACATTATCTCGATTTAAACTTTTACCGGATAAAGTTTGGCCGGTAAAATAGCAAATATTTCATGATGGCAGCCCGTAGACGAGTGAAATATTTAACTGAAAGAAAAAATCACAGCGACGAGGAAAATGACCCAGGTTATGCAATAAAACTTCTTAACTGGACTAAAAGAACGCGCTACATACTTTGAAGACTACGATGACACTGATTTTCAAACACTTTTAAGTTATCTAAAGCTTCGACGCCGTCAGTCTTATCCATGATGGAACATTACCTGGAATTCCCAACACATGGTAGATAGGCCTAAGATGAATTCTCGATTATAGTTTATATCTTGTATGGTAAGCGATTGGGTATGATTTTAAAGAAGAAGTAAAGAATATTGCCTAAATTTTTTAGTGAAATATACAATGTGTAGGCTATAATTTGTCTTCTTATTATGCCACCACATTCAATAACAATTCATACTCTTGGAACGTCATATTAGGCTCCTTTCTTCGTTTCCCGTCAATAAGGGACATCATTTATGATTATGATAAATTATTTGCAAACACCGAATGCAGCACGTAGTCATTTGTTTTCCATGCGTATGTATGAAACATTTAATGTTGAAATTCAGATTGAAACGAAAACTTACTTTTGGTAAATCGAGATAATACATTCTGTGGTGAATACAGAAGTGAGCGTTATCCGAGATAATGACATTGTCCGAATTTTAGAAATTTAACATAACAGCAAAAGTAACTGACGTTGGTGAATACGAGTCTATAACAATGTTGGTATGCAAAGAAAATCATAGGCAGGAAGCAGCAATAAGGTTGGAGAAAATAAACGACGAAATTTTAGAAATATTTAGAAGTAATTTTGGAAGTATTATCATATCACTAACGACAAACGGAGCATGAGGAAGGTTAAAAGGAGTATAGCTACGGCTAAGAATACACAAGCAAAAATAATTTGCTAATCAATAAAATCGTAAAGTCTTGAGACCAAGAAAAGTTTGTTAAATCTTATGTGTGGAGCGAAACACGTACCTAGGGAAAACAAGACATGGCAGGCTAGAAGCAGCTAGATGTGGGGTTAGAGACGATGAAACCGAACAAGCTGGACTGAAAGAAAAAAGTAACACCGTGGTATTGAGAGAAGTAAATGAAAAGAGAAGTCGCATCAGAGAATTAGAGAAATGGAAGGGAAATTGTTTGGCATCCAAATGAGACACATTTTCATTTGCAACGTCATGGAAGGGAAAGTTTTTGGAAATAAGGGAAGAGGAGCTACCGAACCTTCATACATCAAGAACCTCATGACGCAAATGAACTGCAGCACCCGTCAGGAGATGAAAAGAACCGAACAAGTTGCTGCGTGCTTTGGGAGATTGCTTCCTTACCATTCCTAGCCCTTTCCTATCCCATCGTCACCATAAGACCTATCTCCGTCAGTGCGACGTAAAAAAAAAAAAAAATATATATATATATATATAAAGATGTTGGCAGTGGGTAGGGAAAGTTGGTTGCAGTGATAAGACAGTCTTTTGTAAACGATGATGACGACCGGATTAACAACGTTCTTTTAAAATCCGCCAGAATTTCCACTAGCTACTAGGTACAAATATAATCCCTCAGACAGGCATCTAAAACCACCAGATTTAGCGGGAAAACAACTTAATTGGCAACAGTCAGAACTGCTTTGAAACGTGTCGTCTCAAAACTCACGAATTCCAGGAAGAGGATTAGTAAGAACAGGTTTCTCTACCTGGGCCAATCTCAAAACTCACGAGCAGGGCCAATTAGTGATGAGGTAATGGAATACTTTTAATAATCTAGTAACTTCCATCCGATTATTTAAATAATCGAATGAGTTTCAAATATCATTCAGTTATATGGCACAGAATAATCGGATGCGTCATGAGTATTTTTTTTTTCGGTTTAAGTGTGTCGGGTAGACAATCTATTGAAATAAGCGAATAGCGGTAGAACTCTTACTAAAAATAGAAATACGCCTTTTTTCCGAATGAATCTCCAAGTGTTGAAACTAAATGAGTGAACTGTCTTGATCTTTAATATCTTTAAATAAAATTCCTTATTCAAGTAAACGCCGCCTTCTGGCCGAATAATGGAACTAAGCCCCAGTACTACCAACTGACAGTTTCTTTTAACTAGCAGCAGGCAATAAACCTACTTTAATTTTATGTCGTCCGGCTGCACGCATAAATTGTTAGCATGCTGGCCTTTGGCCCAAGGGGTCCAGGGGTTCCCCGGGTTCAATTTCCGGTCGGGTCGGAGATTTTAACTTTCATTAGTTAATTCCTATGGTTCGGAGACTGGGTGTTCGTACCGTCAAAAGTATTAGCCTTCATTTTAGGCAGGGCCTCATCCTCACAGACGTGCAGGTCACCTATACGGCGTCAACTCTAAAGACCTGCACCAGACCTCCCCGGAGGCCACACGTCAATATTATAAATTTATGTGAAAGGTAAAAAATGCATTATATTAGCTTTAAGACAACAGCAACATAATAATAATACACCTCAGTCTCTTTCATTCACTAGCCATTTTTTCCCCTGTGGGTTGGGGTGGCAGAATAACATCCACAGTATCTCCTGCCTGTCGTAAGGGAAGCGTGAGTCACCGCGCACCACATCCCTCCTGCGGACATCGCAAGCACCTGCTCTCCAGAGTCGTGAATGAGACTCATTAGAATGTTTACTTTAGCTACCAGTTTGTAGTCGTGAGTTTTGATACTATTTGTAACTAATTTTAGCCGTGAGTTTTGAGACTCGTGAGTTTTGAGACGTAACCGCTTTGAAACTGGTAGAGTCCTACGTTTACCGATTGTGGTAGGGACACCTCTACATACTACAGCTGGAGTCCTAGAACCTTATCTGACACCCGCTGGCGGGATTTCACTTAGATTTAATGGGAACATTGACTGAAGCCACTCAGATAAGACATGCGGGCTCACCTGTTACCTGGGGACCAGATAACGTTCTTATCAGCTCACTGCATATGTAGGCTACTTCCAGCATTTAATATACAGTAGGTGTTGAGGTCGTAATACACAGGGGTTCTTCAGCTAAGATGTCCACCTCAAACTGTTAAAGATATCAACATTCTGTTTATCAACATTCTGTTTTCACTTTCAGTAATGTTATTTATTTTATTTATTTATTATGGCTTCTTTCATGTGACGAAGTTAGGGCACCCGGCCCTCTCTTACACACAACCACAATACAACAAATAATACTGAGGCTGCCTATTACTAATTATACTATTTCCTAATTAAGCTTAAGTTACACACCCACACAATTATGCAGCTTATTAGCTCGTTAATTCAGTCATCTTTTCTCTCTCACACAGATACTTGCACACACACACACACACACTTATCAACTACCCTCAGGTTTACATTACATAAAATTAACAGAACCATTTTTAATTTTTCAATTACCAATCATACGCACATATACACACTTCAATCGGTAAACTCCCTGCAGGAAGTCTCAGCAAGTTATTTAAAATATGAAGAAAGAGTCAATGCCCCTGACACTTACTGGCAGGGAATTCCAAAGCCTGGAACCGGTTACAATAAAATAATTATTATACACAGAAGAGTGGTGAAGAGGAATAGCTAAAGTGGAGCCCGAGCGAGTGTTACGGTTATGGAAGGAAGAGAGGAAGTGAAGTTTAGATGAAATATGCTGGGGGAGTTACTATGCAGAAGTTTGTGTATTAAGACAAGTATATGATATTCACGTCTCTTATCAGGTTTTAACCAGTGCAGTGCTTGATAGTAAGGAGTAATATGCACATCATACCTTATGTTAAAAACGAATCTAAGGCAACAATTCATAATACGCTGCAGTATCCTAGTTTGTTCTTTAGTAGCGTCTACCAAGATTACATCACAGTAGTCAAGGATAGGAAGAATCAGGGTCTGTGTTAGTCTTTACCGCATATTTAGTGGTATAATGCCTTTATTTAATGTCAGTGGGTGTAGAGTAGCAAACACCCTCTGACCTACGTTATCAAGGGAGTAGTATAATAGGACAGTTCTGCCGCCACCACCCCCACCGGCTCCCAGAGGCCTCCTCCACCACCACCACAGCCAGAGGCCTCCCAGAGGCCTCCCAGAGGCCTCCTCCACCACCACCACCACAGCCAGAGGCCTCCCAGAGGTCTCCTCCACCACCCGCGGGAAATTTGAATTTGTAAACAAAGCCACGTGCTTTTTGACAGCTATCATCGACAACAACGCATCGCTAACCTCACTGCTGCCATCTTGACGGGCCTAAACCTCAGTAGTACCAACTTAACCTAACTAGCGCGAGATTTGAATCGCTAAACAAATCCACGTGTTTTTTGACAGCCACGTGCTTTTTTGACAGACAACAACGCATCGCTAACCTCAGTACTGCCATCTTGACGGGCCTAAACCTCAGTAGTACCAACTTAACCTAACTAGCGCGAGAATGAATAGGTAAACAAATCCACGTGCTTTTTTGACAGCTGTTATCTGCCATCTTTAAACCACAGAGCACCGTGCTGCCCTCTTTATCGCAGTAGCTGCAAATTCGTCACCTGTCATCCGCAGTGCTGCCATCTTAACGGGCCTAAACCTTAGTGCTACCAACTTAACCTCACTAGCGCGAGATTTGAATCGGTAAACAAATCCACGTGCTTTTTTGACAGCTGACATCCGCCATCTTTAATCTATAGAGCACAGTGGTGCCCTCTTTAGCTACTTACCTTTGAAATGTGGTGGCGGATAATTTGAAAAATGCTTTTTGACAGCAGCCATCTTTAATCTAGAGAGCACCGTGCTGCCCTCTTTAGCTAGATACCTTTGAAATGTGGTGGCAGGCAATTCCACATGACAGCAGCCATCTTTAATCAAGAGAGCACCGTTCTGCCCTCTATGTGGTGGCGGCAATTTGAAAAATTCTACACGCTCTTGTTTGGAAACAAACTCACGCGCTTTTCTGAACCTCAGTAGTACCAACTTAACCTAACTAGCGCGAGATTTGAATTGGTAAACAAATCCACGTGTTTTTTGACAGCCACGTGCTTTTTGACAGACAACAACGCATCGCTAACCTCAGTACTGCCATCTTGACAGGCTTAAACCTCAGTAGGACCAACTTAACCTCACTAGCGCGAGATAAACAAATGCACGTGTTTTTTGAGAGCCACGTGCTTTTTGACAGCTGTCATCCGCCATCTTTAAACTACAGAGCCCCGTGCTGCCCTCTTTATCGCAGTAGCTGCAAATTCGTCACCTGTCATCGGCAGTGCTGCCATCTTGGCGGGCCTAAACCTTAGTGCTACCAACTTAACCTCACTAGCGCGAGATAAACAAATTCACGTGCTTTTTTGACAGCTGTCATCCGCCATCTTTAATCTATAGAGCACAGTGGTGCCCTCTTTAGCTACTTACCTTTGAAATGTGGTGGCAGATAATTTGAAAAATGTTTTTTGACAGCAGCCATCTTTGAGCACCGTGCTGCCCTCTTAAACAAACTCACGTGCTTTTTTCTGACAGCTATCATCCGCCATCTTGCATCACAAACCTCAGTGCTGCACTCTTTAGCTAGATACCTTTGAAATGTGGTGGCGGCAATTTGAAAAATTCTACATTCTCTTGTTTGGAAACAAACCCATGCGCTTTTTTGACAGCTATCATCCGCCATCTTTAATCCAGAGAGCACCGTGCTGCCCTCTTTAGCTACTTACCTTTGAAATGTGGTGGCGGCAAATTCCACGTGCTCTTGTTTGGAAACAAATTCCATGTGCTCTTGTTTGGAAACAAGCTCACGTGCTTTTTTTCTGACAGCTGTCATCCGCCATCTTGCATTACAAACCTCAGTGCTGCAGTCTTTAGCTAAATACCTTTGAAATGTGGTGGCGGCAATTTGAAAAATTCTATGTGCTCTTGCTTGCAAACAAAGCCACGTGCTTTTTTGACAACTGTTATCCGCCATCTTTAATCAATAGAGCACTGTGCTGCTGTCATGCGGGCAATTTCGTCAGCTGTCATCCGCCATCTTTCATCCACAGAACACCGTGCTGCCCTCTTTATGACATGTAGTAGCGGGCAATTTGAAAAGTTCTGTTAGCTGTCATCCGCCATCTTTAATCAAGAGAGCCCCGTGCTGCCATCTTTAGCTAGATACCTTTGAAATGTGGTGGCGGCAAATTGAAAAATTCCACGTGCTCTTGTTTAGCAAACAAACTCACGCGCTTTTTGTCAGCTGTCATCCGCCATCTTACATCGCAAACCTCAGTGCTACACTCTTTAGGTACATACCTTTGAAATATGGTGGCGGATAATTTAAAAAGAAAAATTCTACAGCAGCCATCTCTCGACGCTAATTGCATGAGGTGGTGGCTATACATGACTCCTTAAGGGTGCTTACGCAAGATGGCTGCTATACACAGGTTCTTATGAGACGCCCTTGGGATGCTTGCGCAAGATGGCAGTTATACATGGCTTCTTATGAGATGCCCTAGGGATGCTTGCGCAAGATAGCGGCTGCTCTTGTGGGACGGCTTAAGGGTCCTTGCACAAGATGGCTTGAGATGCCCTAAAGATGCTTGCGCAAGATGGCGGACACAAGATGGCGGCTATACACAACTCCTTATGAGACGCTTTGAGGGCGCATGCGCAAGATGGCTGCCGCTCTTATGAAGAAAGCTAGCTTAGAGGCTAACGTGTCGTGCTAGTTCGATTCATTAAATTTGGGGCTTAAATGCAAAATGTTAAATATCTCGAAAACGGTGCACCGTAGAGCAAAACGGACAAAATTTTTCTGCCAAATACCCAGGCTCGCAGTATGAGGAACATGATAGCATAAGAAAAACATAGTCTATCAACGGTTCGGTTCCTACTTAGGCCCTTTGGCATTCGCTCTGTTTTAGCTTGTATTGAAGCGAGTCTTCGTAACATGATCAGGTCTAGCTATGGTAGAGAGTATAACGTACCGTGCTGATTCGATTCATTAAATTTGGGGCTTAAATGCAAAATGTTAAATATCTCGAAAACGGTGCATCGTAGAGCAAAACGGATAAAATTTTTCTACCTGATACCTAGGTTTGCAGTATCAGGAACAAGAAAAAACATAGTCTAATGATGAGATCGACGGTTCGATCCCTACTTAGACCCTTTGGCATTGGCAGCTATCTAATTCTACAAGATGGCGGCTATACATAGCTTCTTATGAGGCAGCTTAAGAGCGCTTGCACAAGATGGCTGCTGCTGTTATGAGACTCCCTAGGGGTGCTTGCGCAAGGTAGCAGCGACAAGACGGCGACTATACACAGCTCCTTATGATACGGCCTAGAGGTGCTCACACAAGATGGTGGCTGCTCTGATGAAGAAAGCTAGCTTTGCATCGTGCAGGTATCTTTACAGCACTAAACCTCATACCTTTGAAATGTGGTGGCGGGTAATTTGAAAAATTCTACGTGCTTTATCTTAACAGCAGCTATTTTTAACAATAGCGGCTATACATAAGCTGTTAAGGCCTCCTCTTATGTCAAGGCATAGCTCTATCGAACAAGTTTAAACCTGCATCGGGATAGCTAGAGTAAGCACGTGCTGCAGTGATGACGTCATTATGCATGTTTAGACTTGCAAATCACTAAAGAAACATAACAAGACTAGAATCGAACACTGCACTCTATGCTGTTAAATTTGTCATGTCATCGGAACATTGATTGAAGTGTTTAGAACACTAAATAAGTGATCAAGACTAAAATAGAACACTGTACTCGATAAAACATGTGTTTAGAACATGTCAGGGGATACCTTTGTTCTAAGAAGATTAGATTACCGCACATTCCTTGTAGGGCTAATAGGCTAAAGGGCTAATGGACAAAAGGGCAAAAGGGCTAATGGGCTAATGGGCAAAAGGGCTAATGGGCTAAAGGGCTAAAGAGCTAGGGTGCCTCTCCTCTCTTTATCCGGGCTTGAGACCGGCTCTACAACTAGAGGCGGAGTTAACACCCTAAGGAAGGGAGAATGTTGAAAATTAATCTATACGAATATAGCTACTCGATCGACTATATACTACTGATGGATGACTTAGGTGAGGGTAAGCGCTTACTTAATAATACCTACACGACGTAATTCATGCTCTATTTCAAAAATATCTTCTTTGTACTGTGTGTAACCAGCATCATGATAGGCTCTTAGCAGTTGTAAACGTTTTACCAGTACGTTGGGGTCTTTACAGTAGCTTATATCTACATAGGGTAACAGAGGTTCGTTGTGAACTTTGAGTCTATATGCAGACAGTTGATGTGTAGGGACTTGTTTTGATGTAATACGTGCTTCAGCAGTAGCGTTTCTAGGTACAAACTTAACTTGTTTCGATAGCGATGAAGCGTTGAAATTTCCTTCTTCTTTACCTTGCATCTCTTCTTGAGATGTTTGCACTGCGACAGAACGTGTAGTAGGCTTAGGAAATGAAGTAAAATCATCAAGCTGTAATGGCAATGAAACATTCAGATTTTCTTCTTCTTCTACTTTCCCTTTACTACTGTTTTGATCAAAATCATTATCCTTATTATCATAATCATGATCTTGCCTCTCTTTATCTTGAAGTTTGTGCTTAGTAACAGAACTTGCAGCAGGTCTAGACAACAAGGGAGAATTAAAAATCTCTCGCAGAGGTGTACTTTTTAAACATAAATCAGTGTTCGCTGGAATATGGTTGAGCTCTTTGTATTTTGTTCCCGATGAAGCTACATTACACGCGGCTTCATGACGTTGAGCGTTGTATGCGTTCTTGAACTCTCTTCTACAATGTTTGCATTGAAAAATTGTCCTACATGATATCTCATGACGTCTCCTGCGATAGCTTCGGGAAAATGCTTTTCCACACTCTTCGCAAATATACCTAGAAATAGGTTTTTCTATGACGGACTTTTACCTTCTGCTAACAGAATCTTCTTTAAATCTACTTGACATTTGTTACCCTCTACTTCGATGATGCGAACAGCTTAGCGATTAACAGTAAACTAACACAAAAACGTATAACCAAGGTAGCAACAGTAAGGTTTAAGTCCATCAAGATGGCAAGAGTGAGGTTAGCGACGTTCTGTTGTTGGATTTTAAATTCCGTGCTATAACATGCATAAGGTGGCAGCCTTGAGGTTTACCGCCGTAAAGATGGCAGCAGTGAGGTTAGCGACGCTCTACTGTCCTTCAATGTGAGGTTAGGGTCCGTCAAGAAGACAGCTGTCAAAAAAAGCACGTGGCTTGTTTACTAAACTAGAGCACGTGACAGCGACGTCACGGTCACGTAATCAATCCTTAGCACTACGTCGTTAAGAGCAGCATTAGGATTAGCTATGTTTAAAAATCTTGGGAACAGAGCAGCAGTATGAATTGCCATGTTTCAAAGCGTGTACACATTACCTATCGATTTTGCATGCATCGACTCTCGTACTAAACTCCTTACGCTAGATTGTGCTGCTATCTTAGCATAACCTATACCCATAAAATTAAAGTACAATGAATAGCCATGTTTCATTGCGTGTACACATTACCTATCGATTTTGCATACATCGACTCTCGTACTAAACTCCTTACGCTAGATTGTGCTGCTATCTTAGCATAACCTATACGCATGACGTTAAATTACAAAGAATAGCCATGTTTCAAAGCGTGTACACATCACCTATCGACTTTTCATGCAACAAATATCGTACTAAACTTCTTCCGCTAGATTGTGCTGCTATCTTAGCATAACCTATACCCATGAACTTAAAGTACAATGAATAGTCATGTTTCAAAGCGGGTACACATCAACTATCGATTTTGAATGCATCGGCTCTCGTACTAAACTTCTTCAGGTAGATTGTGCTGTTATCTTAGCATAACATATACCCATAAAATTAAAGTACACTGAATAGCCATGTTTCAAAGCGTGTACACATCACATATCGATTTCGCATGCATCGACTCTCGTACTAAAACTTCTTCCGCTAGGGTGTACAACGATCGCAATTGTGTGCTGCTACCTATGTGCGTGAATTTAAAGCATAAAGAATAGCGTGTACACATCACGTATCGATGATGCATGCGTCGACTATCGTACTAGGCTTCTTCCGCTAGAGCATGTAGCAATCGCTTTTGTGTATCCCTAACCCATGTGCATGAACTTAAAGCACAAGGAAGAGCTATGCTCCAAAGCGTGTACACATCACCTATCGATGATGTATGCATCGACTATCGTACTAAACTTCTTCCACAACAGCGTGCGATCATCGCTTGTGTGTGCTGCAATCTTAACATAACCTATGTGCACGAAGTTAAAGCACAAAGAATACCCAAGTTCAAAGCGTGTACACATCACCTATCGATTTTGCATGCATCGACTTTCGTATTAAACTTCTTCCACTAGAGTGTGCGACAACCTTATAAGTATGCTGCTAACTTAGTATAACTTATACACATGAACTTAAAGCATAAAGAATACTGATGTATAAAAATCTTGTGAACAAAGCAGCAGCAGTAAGAATAGCAAAGTTTTAAAAGCGTGTACGCATTGCCTATCGATTATACATGCATCAACTAGAGTACAAAACTTCTCCCGCTAGAGTGTGCTGCTATCTTAGCATAACCTATGTGCACGGATTTAAAGCACGAATATTAGTTAAGTTTCAAAGTGTGTACACAATACCTGTCGATTTTGCATGCATCAACTATCGTATTAACACATCCCGCTAGAATGTATAACGTTCGCATGTGTTTGTGCTGCTATCTTAGCATAGCCTATGTGCATGAACTTAAAGTACAAAGAATAGCGATGTTTAAAAATCTTGTGAACATGGCAGCGGTAAGAATAGCAAGGCTTAAAAGCGTGTACACACCACCTTTTGATAATGCATGCATCTTCTACTAGAGCACGTGACCATCGCTTGTATCTGCTGCTATCTTAACATAACCTATGTGCACGAACTTAAAGCATAAAGAATAGTTATGTGTAAAAATCTTGTGAACATAGCAGAGTGTTAACTACGAAGGTGTAGGCATTGAACTTTGCAAGCTGAAGCAGCATACTACGTGACCGTGACATCAATGCCACGTGCTCTAGTTTAGTAAACAAGCCACGTGCTTTTTTTGACAGCTGTCTTCTTGACGGACCCTAACCTCACATTGAAGGACAATAGAGCGTCGCTAACCTCACTGCTGCCATCTTTACGGTGGTAAACCTCAAGGCTGCCACCTTATGCATGTTATAGCGCGGAATTTAAAATCCAACAACAGAACGTCGCTAACCTCACTCTTGCCATCTTGATGGACTTAAACCTTACTGTTGCTACCTTGGTTATACGTTTTTGTGTTAGTTTACTGTTAATCGCTAAGCTGTTCGCATCATCGAAGTAGAGGGTAACAAATGTCAAGTAGATTTAAAGAAGATTCTGTTAGCAGAAGGTAAAAGTCCGTCATAGAAAAACCTATTTCTAGGTATATTTGCGAAGAGTGTGGAAAAGCATTTTCCCGAAGCTATCGCAGGAGACGTCATGAGATATCATGTAGGACAATTTTTCAATGCAAACATTGTAGAAGAGAGTTCAAGAACGCATACAACGCTCAACGTCATGAAGCCGCGTGTAATGTAGCTTCATCGGGAACAAAATACAAAGAGCTCAACCATATTCCAGCGAACACTGATTTATGTTTAAAAAGTACACCTCTGCGAGAGATTTTTAATTCTCCCTTGTTGTCTAGACCTGCTGCAAGTTCTGTTACTAAGCACAAACTTCAAGATAAAGAGAGGCAAGATCATGATTATGATAATAAGGATAATGATTTTGATCAAAACAGTAGTAAAGGGAAAGTAGAAGAAGAAGAAGAATATCTGAATGTTTCATTGCCATTACAGCTTGATGATTTTACTTCATTTCCTAAGCCTACTACACGTTCTGTCGCAGTGCAAACATCTCAAGAAGAGATGCAAGGTAAAGAAGAAGGAAATTTCAACGCTTCATCGCTATCGAAACAAGTTAAGTTTGTACCTAGAAACGCTACTGCTGAAGCACGTATTACATCAAAACAAGTCCCTACACATCAACTGTCTGCATATAGACTCAAAGTTCACAACGAGCCTCTGTTACCCTATGTAGATATAAGCTACTGTAAAGACCCCAACGTACTGGTAAAACGTTTACAACTGCTAAAAGCCTATCATGATGCTGATTACACACAGTACAAAGAAGATATTTTTGAAATAGAGCATGAATTACGTCGTGTAGGTATTATTAAGTAAGCGCTTACCCTCACCTAAGTCATCCATCAGTAGTATATAGTCGATCGAGTAGCTATATTCGTATAGATTAATTTTCAACATTCTCCCTTCCTTAGGGTGTTAACTCCGCCTCTAGTTGTAGAGCCGGTCTCAAGCCCGGATAAAGAGAGGAGAGGCACCCTAGCTCTTTAGCCCTTTAGCCCATTAGCCCTTTCGCCCATTAGCCCATTAGCCCTTTAGCCTATTAGCCCTACAAGGAATGTGCGGTAATCTAATCTTCTTAGAACAAAGGTATCCCCTGACATGTTCTAAACACATGTTTTATCGAGTACAGTGTTCTATTTTAGTCTTGATCACTTATTTAGTGTTCTAAACACTTCAATCAATGTTCCGATGACATGATAAAGTTAACAGCATAGAGTGCAGTGTTCGATTCTAGTCTTGTTATGTTTCTTTAGTGATTTGCAAGTCTAAACATGCATAATGACGTCATCACTGCAGCACGTGCTTACTCTAGCTATCCCGATGCAGGTTTAAACTTGTTCGATAGAGCTATGCCTTGACATAAGAGGAGGCCTTAACAGCTTATGTATAGCCGCTATTGTTAAAAATAGCTGCTGTTAAGATAAAGCACGTAGAATTTTTCAAATTACCCGCCACCACATTTCAAAGGTATGAGGTTTAGTGCTGTAAAGATACCTGCACGATGCAAAGCTAGCTTTCTTCATCAGAGCAGCCACCATCTTGTGTGAGCACCTCTAGGCCGTATCATAAGGAGCTGTGTATAGTCGCCGTCTTGTCGCTGCTACCTTGCGCAAGCACCCCTAGGGAGTCTCATAACAGCAGCAGCCATCTTGTGCAAGCGCTCTTAAGCTGCCTCATAAGAAGCTATGTATAGCCGCCATCTTGTAGAATTAGATAGCTGCCAATGCCAAAGGGTCTAAGTAGGGATCGAACCGTCGATCTCATCATTAGACTATGTTTTTTCTTGTTCCTGATACTGCAAACCTAGGTATCAGGTAGAAAAATTTTATCCGTTTTGCTCTACGATGCACCGTTTTCGAGATATTTAACATTTTGCATTTAAGCCCCAAATTTAATGAATCGAATCAGCACGGTACGTTATACTCTCTACCATAGCTAGACCTGATCATGTTACGAAGACTCGCTTCAATACAAGCTAAAACAGAGCGAATGCCAAAGGGCCTAAGTAGGAACCGAACCGTTGATAGACTATGTTTTTCTTATGCTATCATGTTCCTCATACTGCGAGCCTGGGTATTTGGCAGAAAAATTTTGTCCGTTTTGCTCTACGGTGCACCGTTTTCGAGATATTTAACATTTTGCATTTAAGCCCCAAATTTAATGAATCGAACTAGCACGACACGTTAGCCTCTAAGCTAGCTTTCTTCATAAGAGCGGCAGCCATCTTGCGCATGCGCCCTCAAAGCGTCTCATAAGGAGTTGTGTATAGCCGCCATCTTGTGTCCGCCATCTTGCGCAAGCATCTTTAGGGCATCTCAAGCCATCTTGTGCAAGGACCCTTAAGCCGTCCCACAAGAGCAGCCGCTATCTTGCGCAAGCATCCCTAGGGCATCTCATAAGAAGCCATGTATAACTGCCATCTTGCGCAAGCATCCCAAGGGCGTCTCATAAGAACCTGTGTATAGCAGCCATCTTGCGTAAGCACCCTTAAGGAGTCATGTATAGCCACCACCTCATGCAATTAGCGTCGAGAGATGGCTGCTGTAGAATTTTTCTTTTTAAATTATCCGCCACCATATTTCAAAGGTATGTACCTAAAGAGTGTAGCACTGAGGTTTGCGATGTAAGATGGCGGATGACAGCTGACAAAAAGCGCGTGAGTTTGTTTGCTAAACAAGAGCACGTGGAATTTTTCAATTTGCCGCCACCACATTTCAAAGGTATCTAGCTAAAGATGGCAGCACGGGGCTCTCTTGATTAAAGATGGCGGATGACAGCTAACAGAACTTTTCAAATTGCCCGCTACTACATGTCATAAAGAGGGCAGCACGGTGTTCTGTGGATGAAAGATGGCGGATGACAGCTGACGAAATTGCCCGCATGACAGCAGCACAGTGCTCTATTGATTAAAGATGGCGGATAACAGTTGTCAAAAAAGCACGTGGCTTTGTTTGCAAGCAAGAGCACATAGAATTTTTCAAATTGCCGCCACCACATTTCAAAGGTATTTAGCTAAAGACTGCAGCACTGAGGTTTGTAATGCAAGATGGCGGATGACAGCTGTCAGAAAAAAAGCACGTGAGCTTGTTTCCAAACAAGAGCACATGGAATTTGTTTCCAAACAAGAGCACGTGGAATTTGCCGCCACCACATTTCAAAGGTAAGTAGCTAAAGAGGGCAGCACGGTGCTCTCTGGATTAAAGATGGCGGATGATAGCTGTCAAAAAAGCGCATGGGTTTGTTTCCAAACAAGAGAATGTAGAATTTTTCAAATTGCCGCCACCACATTTCAAAGGTATCTAGCTAAAGAGTGCAGCACTGAGGTTTGTGATGCAAGATGGCGGATGATAGCTGTCAGAAAAAAGCACGTGAGTTTGTTTAAGAGGGCAGCACGGTGCTCAAAGATGGCTGCTGTCAAAAAACATTTTTCAAATTATCTGCCACCACATTTCAAAGGTAAGTAGCTAAAGAGGGCACCACTGTGCTCTATAGATTAAAGATGGCGGATGACAGCTGTCAAAAAAGCACGTGAATTTGTTTATCTCGCGCTAGTGAGGTTAAGTTGGTAGCACTAAGGTTTAGGCCCGCCAAGATGGCAGCACTGCCGATGACAGGTGACGAATTTGCAGCTACTGCGATAAAGAGGGCAGCACGGGGCTCTGTAGTTTAAAGATGGCGGATGACAGCTGTTAAAAAGCACGTGGCTCTCAAAAAACACGTGCATTTGTTTATCTCGCGCTAGTGAGGTTAAGTTGGTCCTACTGAGGTTTAAGCCTGTCAAGATGGCAGTACTGAGGTTAGCGATGCGTTGTTGTCTGTCAAAAAGCACGTGGCTGTCAAAAAACACGTGGATTTGTTTACCAATTCAAATCTCGCGCTAGTTAGGTTAAGTTGGTACTACTGAGGTTCAGAAAAGCGCGTGAGTTTGTTTCCAAACAAGAGCGTGTAGAATTTTTCAAATTGCCGCCACCACATAGAGGGCAGCATGGTGCTCTCTTGATTAAAGATGGCTGCTGTCATGTGGAATTGTCTGCCACCACATTTCAAAGGTATCTAGCTAAAGAGGGCAGCACGGTGCTCTCTAGATTAAAGATGGCTGCTGTCAAAAAGCATTTTTCAAATTATCCGCCACCACATTTCAAAGGTAAGTAGCTAAAGAGGGCACCACTGTGCTCTATAGATTAAAGATGGCGGATGTCAGCTGTCAAAAAAGCACGTGGATTTGTTTACCGATTCAAATCTCGCGCTAGTGAGGTTAAGTTGGTAGCACTAAGGTTTAGGCCCGTTAAGATGGCAGCACTGCGGATGACAGGTGACGAATTTGCAGCTACTGCGATAAAGAGGGCAGCACGGTGCTCTGTGGTTTAAAGATGGCGGATGACAGCTGTCAAAAAAGCACGTGGATTTGTTTACCTATTCAAATCTCGCGCTAGTTAGGTTAAGTTGGTACTACTGAGGTTTAGGCCCGTCAAGATGGCAGTACTGAGGTTAGCGATGCGTTGTTGTCTGTCAAAAGCACGTGGCTGTCAAAAAACACGTGGATTTGTTTAGCGATTCAAATCTCGCGCTAGTTAGGTTAAGTTGGTACTACTGAGGTTTAGGCCCGTCAAGATGGCAGCAGTGAGGTTAGCGATGCGTTGTTGTCGATGATAGCTGTCAAAAAGCACGTGGCTTTGTTTACAAATTCAAATTTCCCGCGGGTGGTGGAGGAGACCTCTGGGAGGCCTCTGGCTGTGGTGGTGGTGGTGGAGGAGGCCTCTGGGAGCCGGTGGAGGTGGTAGCGGCAGAACTGTCCTATTATACTACTCAAGGGGCTCCAAGGTACAAGTATCACCTGAGATAACCTTGTTTTTCTAAATGGAACTCCACTATTTTCTACCCCTAGCTTTAACCATTAATATTACAAATTCAGCACTGTGATTAGTTTGTTAATCGTGCAAGCACATTTCTTTCAACCAACTTGACTCGAAGCAGCTAACCACGGTGTCAGACGATGTAGACCAGACGCTTTAACGATCATGGCTACTAGGTGGGCTTTAAAGTCACTATATATCGTCGCCATAAGACCTATCTGTGTCGGTGCAACGCAAAAACAAAAAGAAAAACCCAGGTCACTATAAAGTAAAAATTATGGGGAAAATAAGTCCCAGGCGGCGGTGGTGATTGTGCTGGTGGATGATTATTGTTTTAAGAGGAAGTACAACTAGGCAACCATCCTCCATATTGTATAACACTAATCAGAGAGAAAACATGGAACGGATCCGGCCCTTAGAAAAATGAAGGTATTAGCCAAAGACAGACAAGGGCCACGAAGGGCGTTAAAATGAAAGACGCTTTCTTACAAGCTGCTTTACGTCGCACCAACACAGGTAGGTCTTACGACGACAATAGGGTAGGGACGTGCTAGGAGTGGGAAGAAAGCGGCCATGGCCTTAATTAAGGTACAGTCCCAGCATTTTTCTGGTGTGAAAATGGGAAACCACAGAAAACCACCTTCAGGGCTGCCGACATTGGGGTTCGAACTCGTTATCTCCCGAATGCAGGCGCGCCCCTATCCGCACGGCCAACTCGCTCGGTAATGAAAGACTCCCTAGCCGACGGAACCTTATACCATCTGGTCGGAAAAGGACAAGACTTGACCAAGTGAGGTCGGACAGGACAGATAAAACAGAGGAACCTGACACAAGTAAGCGGAGGCAATGTCAGACTCAGCTAAGGGCTTCATGGTCGCCAACCCACTCTCCCAAGTTAAGAGCGCCTGGGGCCCTTTTTAGGCGCCTATTACGACAGGGAGAGTATACTATGGGTGTTATTCTAGCACCCCCACTCACAGGGGGAGCTGCCATTCTGAACCCAAGTTGGCGGGTTTGATCAAGACTTAATATGTTGGTATTTGAAGGTACTCAAATATGCCAGCCTCGTGTCCATAGATTTAACGGTACGTAAAAGCACTTATGCGGGGCAATATTCCGGCACCTTGAGATCTCCGAACACCGTAAAAGTAATTAGTGGAGCGTCAACTATTATTATTATTATTATTATTATTATTATTATTATTATTATTAGCACGCGGATGCGATCGACATTATTCTGCAAGAAGGAAGTCAGCTCCCGGACGAAACTATCTTTACATCGGTCTGTTTTCAGACCAACTTTGCTTTACGGGAGTGAAAGCTGGGTGGACTCGGGATATCTTATTCATACGTTAGAAGTAACAGACATGAAGGTAGCGAGAACGATTGCTGGTGCAGACAGGTGGGAACAATGGCAGGAGGGCACTCGGAATGAGGATATAAAGGGTAAGTTAGGAGTGAACTCGATGGATGAAGCTGTATGCATAAACCGGCTTCGGTGGTGGGGTCCTGTGAGGCGAATGGAGGAAGATAGGTTACCTAGGTGAAAAATGGACTCTGTTATTGTGGGTAAGAGAGGTAGAGGGAGACCAAGACGACGATGGTTAGATTTTCTAACGATTTAAAGATAAGAGGTATAGAACTAAATGAGGCTGCAGCACTAGTTGCAAATAGAGGATTGTGGCGACGTTTGGTAAATTCACAGAGACTTGCAGACTGAACACTGAAAAGCATAACGTTCTATAATGATAATGTATGTATGTTTATTATTATTATTATTATGATTATTATTATTACTGTACCTTACCGGCTCTACGGTCTAGGAGTAGCATGGCTGCCCGGGATCGATTAACGACCAGGTCAGGGATTTTTGCCCGGATCTGAACGCTGGTTCGATGTCCACTCAGCCTACGTGATTAAAATTGAGGAGCTATCTGACGTGAGGTTCCGGCCCCGGTCTAGAAAGCCGAGAATAAAGGACGAGTGGAATCGTCGCACTGACCATGCTGCATCACCTCGTAATCTGCAGGCCTTCGGACTGAGCAGCGGTCGCTTGATAGGCCAATGCCCACCAGGGCTGTAGCACCATGAAGTTTGTTTGTTTCTATTATTATTATTATTATTATTATTATTATTATTATTATTATTATTATTATTATTATTCCGATCTAGATCACTGCTAAGTTTGCGAGACCTAAGGTGTCTTTCATTTTCACGCTCCTGATGACCTTCTCCTTTCTTGTGATGATACCCTCATTTTTCAAAGTATCGACCATCCCCATTTTCCTCTGATTACCGATGAGAACGGTGGTAGTGAGAGTACCGTTTTAAGAGGAAGTACAACTGGGAAACCATCCTCTACCGTATAAAGCACTAATCCGAGAGGAAAAAAGCAAGGGATCCAACACTTCGAAAGATGAATCTTCTTCTCACTCAGGTATACCACACAGTTCCGATCTCGAGAAGAATGAAGACCAGGGCACTTAGCGCACGTATATGGAGTTGTGCACTCTTCCGCGCCATGAGCTTCTCTTCCACACGTACCACACATCGATGGATTCGAACAACGAGATACCATGTGTCCGAATCTCTGGCATTGATAGTATAGCATAGGAGGCGGGATTTACGGCCTCACATCGCAAAGATAGCTTGTTACCTTGACTTTATCTGGCAAAACTGACAATTTGAAGGAGACTATGAACGCACCCGTGGCAACGTTTTCACCGTCACGCATCGGTGCTTCATGTCTTCCATCAATTCATCGTCAGTGTTCAGAACGAGATCACGCTGGAAAATAACTCCACGAATCACATTCAAGGTTTTGTGCTCTTGCACTTTGACGCGGATTTCGCCAAAGTGGTTGCACTTAAGCAACCGATCTGCTTGGAGCGCAGTACTCGTCTTAAGAAGCAAGCCACAATTCTGCATTTTCTTAAGATCCTCAAATTCACCGTATACACCTTCGATGTGTCGACTGAAAAGAATCGATTTGACCAGCTTGAAAACTTTTCCATCGGTTCTGGTAGCAACCAGGAAACTAGGGAAGCTGGAACCCAGACTAATACGCTGCGCTTTTTCCCAAGGGGTTCCTCCCTTAGCCAATCGAATGTTAAAGACTTGGGTAACAAACCACCCGTGGCAGGCTGAAGATGTTTCGACGCCATACCCAAAATCATTCTCCCCGAATTCAATCCACTCCACTCAGGGGCCTCTGTAGCCGAAACAAGCAGCTAAGGCAATACCCGCCTGGTCGTAGCCGGTATTGCCCGGGGTCCGATGCCTAAAGCACGATGACTGAGGCAATGAGCACTAGCACTCCCTTCCCCCAATCGCACGCAATAGCATGTACGCCATAGCGCGTACAGAGTAATACATATAGAGAAAAAACATTAAAAAACATTAATAATAATATGCCATTCTGGCATTCGGCTGTGCGGGGACCTGTTATCAGGCAGATACTACTGCCGTGTACATGGCGCTCCCACCCAACTGGATTCTCGGGGTCACCAGCAGGCTTTCGAGCGTATTCGCATACGCAAGAGACCCCTCTCCGAGCAGCGCGCACATCAAGAATTTTGAATCGGTCTAACCCTCAAACAAACAAAAAAAGAGGGGGCCGATGTCAACATGACCATTTTAGTCGCCCCCTACAACAGGCTGGAAATACCTGCGGATGTATTCAACCCGTCCCATTCAAAGGGGTTCAACACATTGTACCAAACCACAGTCCGTGTCCGCGCCTAGGTCACCCCTTTTAGTCGACTCTTACGACAGGCAGTGGATAACGGGGGTGTACTCTACATCTGCGTCCCCCACCCGCAGGGGGTGTTACTCTTTTAGTCGCATCTTACGGCAGGCAGGGGGTACCGTGGGTGTATTCTTAGTCTGCGTCCCCAACCCACAGGAGAAAAGGCCTAACAGCTAGGTCATCGGCCCCTAAAGGTGTAACGTAATGCAAATTAAAACTTCAAAATGTATCCTCTGACTAGAATCTCAAACGAATGGTGATGAGAAAATGATCGTGGAACAAAAACAATCAGTGGATCCAATTCATAATGTGTTAATTACTGGGATGATGTTTATTGTCTAAAGTGATCCAAAATCCGGGTCACCGGTCTCTAATAATGGTACTAATCACCGTAGTAAAGCAGAACCATGGTGTTCCTCCCACAGGGGGACTAATCACGGGTGTCGGTATTCCCGTGGTGTTCCTCACCTAGTGGAACTAATCACAGACCGGCCGATTTCATCCCACTCCTAGCCCTTTCCTATCCCATCGTCGCCATAAAACCCCTCTGTGTCGATGCGACGTAAAGCAAAATTTAAGAAGAATGAACTAATCATGTCACGTATACTCATGGCGTCGCTCACAATGTGGTACTAATCATAGGCAATGCAGACCCGCAGTGTATCACACATTATGCTAACACCCACAGGCAACACAATTCCATGGTATTCCTCACATGATAGCACTACGCTCACACAATGCAGACCAACGGTTTTACTAACATAGTGATACTAATCACGGCAGCCAGCAAAACCCGTGGTGTTTTTCAAATTGTAATACTAACCACAGGGAACGTAGGCCCATGGTGTTTCTCATAAAGTGGCACTACTCATAGGTAATGCAGACCCATTCTGAACACAGTGGAAACGACCAGTGGAATACACATGATGACCTCTATCACAAGCAACACTCAGACCTATAGTGTTCCTTACATAATGGCATTGCTCTTATATAAGGTAGACCCATGTTTTAATCGCAAGCTTGTACTAGTCGCAAGTAACGTCGACCCATTGTGTTCCGCATGTAATGGTACTAATCACCAGTAATCTCATGGTCAGTCAGGGGATACCGTGGGTGTAGTCTTCATCTGCGTCCCCCGCCCACAGGGGGTAGAGAGAGAAAAAATGAAGTACTGGACAATGAAAGGCAAGGGCACGAAGAGCGCGAAAATGAAAGAGTCTCTAGGTCTCGAATGTTCTAATACCGTCGAGGTCCGATAAAAACAAGATTTGACCAAGGGAGGTCGGGCAGAATAGATTAACGGGAGGAGCCTGGCACAAGTAAGTGGAAGCAATGCCAGGACTCAGTTAAGGGCCCCATCGTCGCCAAACCATGCTGCCATGTGAGAGCCCCTAAGACCATTTATAGTCGCCTGTTACGATAGGCAGGGGATATAGTGGGTGTATTCTTCACCTGCATCCTCACCCACATGGGGGTCATGATGGAACTGATCCTATGTGACGTCGACCCATAGCATTCCTCACGTAATGGTACTAATCACAAGTAGTCTCATGTTTCTGATGTCATCCTGTTTTGGTTGACCCTTTTAGTCGCCTCTTACAACAGACAGGGGATACCGTAGGTGTGTTCTTCATCTGCGTCCCCCACCCACAGAAGGTAAAATGAAAGACTCCATAGCCCCCGGAACCCAACAGCGTCGGGGTCGGAAAAGAACATGAGTTGACCAAGGAAGGTCGGATAGGATAGATAAAAGTGAGGAGCCAGGCACAAATAAGAGGGAGCAATGTCAGGACTTAGCTAAATGACCCCGTGGTCGCCAACCCACGCTCCCAAGTTGAGAGCCACTGGGGTACCTTTCAGTCGCCTCTTATGACAGGCAAGGGATACCAGGGATGTTATTCTAGCAACCCCACTCACATGGGTTATGTGGTCAAGAATGAAACCATAATAAGCATGTGGCGGCGAAGGGGTTAAGGAATTCCCATTCCCCTATTTGAATAAAGATTTTGAATTAGTTATACTGAAAGAAATGATTACACGACTGTCGCATGCAAACTTTCCTTGGGAGCAATCATTCCTTGGATCATGATTGATGATGATGATGATGATGCCTATTGTTTAAAGGGGCCTAACATCTAGGTCATCGGCCCCTAATGGTACGAAATGAGACGAAATTCAATGACAATGTACAAGTACAAAATTCATTCACTGACCAGAATTCAAAAAGTGACGATGGAGAATGAATGGATGAATATGAATTTAGAATAATTAGTGGATCCGACTCCCAATGCTTCACCTTCCCAGAAACTATATTACTGACCAAGGGGCTGCATCCAAAGCACAATCCTGAATCGATCATACTTGTTGTCTACAGGGTTTCAATATCCAGGTCAACGGTCCCTCATAATGGCACTTATCGCTAGTAAAGTAGAATCATGGTATTTCTCAAGTTACGGTAGACCCTACTAATCAAAGATAGCGTAAACTCACGGTGTTCCAAACATTATGGTACTACTCACAAGTAGGCCTATTTACGTCGTACACCTAACGCACCTATGGTGTTTCTCACATAATGGCGCCACTCGCAGGCAATGCAAACCCATGGTGCACCTCACATAGATGTACTGATCACACGGACTTGTACTATCCAGTGGTGTTCCTCACGTACTGTAGTGGGTACAAATCACAGGCAACGCAGACCAACAGTGTCGCTCATATAAAGGTACTAATCACCAGCAACACCCAGACCCGTGGTATTTCTCACATACTGGTACAAATCACAGGCAACGTAATCACGTGGTGTTCCGCATATAGTGGTACTAATCACGGGTACTGGAAACCCACAGTGAACCGCTCTCTGCTGCTACTAATCACCAACCTATTCTACACCTAATATAGTGGTAATACTCGCAAGTAAAGGCGACCCATGGCTTTCCCCGCGTGATGGTACTAATAACAAGTAGTTTCATGGTTCTAATTAAATCATCCCTTGGTCGCCCCTTTTAGTCACCTCTTACGACAGGCAAGAGATACCGCGAGTGTATTCTTCGTCTGCGTCCCCCACCTACAGGGGATAGAGAGAGAAAAAAGAAGAAAAAGAAGGGATCCGTCACTTCGAAAAAATGAAGTAACGGATGAAGATATGCAAGGGCCTCGAATGCTCTAATGCCCTCGGGGTCGGAAAAGAACAAGAGTTGACCAAGGTAGGTCGGACAGGATAGATGAAAGTGGAAGCAATGCCAGGACTCATCTAAGGGCCCCGTGGTCGCCAAACCACTCTCCCAAGTTGAGAGACCGTGGGGACCCTTTTAGTCGCCTCTTACGACTGGCAGAGGATACCGTAAGTGTATTCTTCATCTGCGTCCCCCACAGGGGGTTGGATCATGATTTCCTAATTTCGCCGTAGACAGAGGCTTTGGACGTCCATGGAAACTAAATTATTATTTAATGCCGTGCTAAGTCTGTGAGATAAGGCTTGTTTTAGTAATGCTGTTGCTCTTGTTATCTTGCATGCAGGCAGATAATCTCTTTACAACACAACTTAGATCTCTGTGAACTGTTACGACGCCATATCACATGTTCTTCCCCGTGTGGCCGCAAGGTGTGTACAGCACTTGCAGCACTCTCACAGTAATTCACGTATGTCGTAAGCTGAGACTAAAGAGACAGATATGGTGCACCGCCATTGCCACAGTATACCTGACTTCTGGTCACTATGAGACTTTTTTTTTTTTTTTTTTTTGATAGGGGCTTTACGTCGCACCGACACAGATAGGTCTTATGGCGACGATGGGATAGGAAAGGCCTAGGAGTTGGAAGGAAGCGGCCGTGGCCTTAATTAAGGTACAGCCCCAGCATTTGCCTGGTGTGAAAATGGGAAACCACGGAAAACCATCTTCAGTGCTGCCGATAGTAGGATTCGAACCTACTATCTCCCGGATGCAAGCTCACAGCCGCGCGCCTCTACGCGCACGGCCAACTCGCCCGGTATGAGACTGTTCATTCTGCACTGAGAGCTGAACGGGTTCACTCTCTCAGTGGTGGCGGTGATTATTGTTTTAATAATAATCATAATAATAATAATACTAATACCATAACTGTCAACTTTTGAAAAGGGCTATAAGTAAAACTCACGCGCGACAAAAATTCTAACGGTTTTCGAGATATTCCGGCTTGACGAAAATAATAATATTTCTGGGCTACAAAATACAATAATTCATGCTTTAAACAGAATACTTCAATGAAATCATATCTACTTACATCATAGGCCAATGATTTGTAGATGAACATAACAATCAAGAAGAAATCCATGTTAAAAAGCAGCAGGCGTGGTGAATATTGGTTTGGAGCATACATAACAGGACTTCCTTGATAAATTAAACAGATATGCGATAATTGAACAAGGCGTTACACAATACAACTTGTTTAACGTAACACAGGCAAGAAATAATATAATACACATTGCAAATCCCATGCTAGTTCGACTTTAAAGTTATAGCTGTGGCCTTTTTTGCTTTATGAAAAATGTCTTGAGAAAATGTTTTGTCATAACAGGAACCAGAACTCCTGGTCTTCAAAACAGAAATAGACTCTAGAGATTCACTGGGCATGGATGATCTGAACTCTGTTCTATTTTTCTTCACAAGGGTGAACACACGTTCACATTCTGCATTGCTATGGGCTATGGTGAGATTAGAGTTTTAGAAATTCGGTTATACTTAAGAAGTCCATCGGCTCCACGAATTCTTGATATTTGTGCCTAACTGGAATCACTTGCAGCATCTTAATTTGAAGCCAAAGTGCAATCTACCTGAAGAGCTGTGAACTGAAGCTCATTCACCACCTCATCTGTAGTTTCATTCTCTTCCTTGCATAATATGATAAAAACGAATGGAATAAAACTGTGCATCTTCAATTTTGTTTAACGTAGCAACTTGAGTATGCTTTAACACACCATCCTTGAGTGGAAACTTGATGATAGTCACAGGCAGTACAAAAGTAGTTTCTCGCTGCTGAAAAGAAAAGGGATTTATCTGTATCCTGGAGATTATTCACTATGTTTGAAGTCTGAATGCCAGTAACTAACTCATCATCACCTCTTGAATCAAGTTGTACTCAAATTCAAGCAATGAGGAGCTTTTGACAATTTTTTGCTTAACAAACTTAGTGAACAACTGCTTTAGCAAATCCATTAGAAGTTCTAATAAAAAGTGAACTTGTGGGGAAGAAGTCTGAAGGGCAACTTTGAATTTGCCAAATACAGCAAGTGTAACATGATGGAAAGTGCAAAAGGCCTTGTTCAAGTTTGAGGACAGGAACATAAAACAATTTTTATCACGTGTTGTAACAGAAGTCTTACATTTTAGGATGGGTTTGTCGCATTTGGAAGAATATGTTGCTCTTTCAGGGGCATTTGCAGTAGCCGAATCAAGAATTATCTTATTCTGATATTCTTTGTATCCACTTTGTTCAACTCTGGGTATTCTGAAAGACTTCAAGCTTGTGGAAATGTTTTGGGTAGGCTACATAATATTACTTCCTTCTTGAATAAAGAAAGAAAGAAGCAGATCCCACTGGTCCAGCAGTCTATCCAAACATCTGCCTAAAGATAACCACCTAGTACATACATGCTTCAGAATTATCTTTGCCTCTTTATTGTGCAAATTCTGTAATTTCTAAACGCGTTCTTTTCTTTTGACACTCTTCTCTAAGAAATATCAACAAGAATCTCACTTTAAGTGGTAATCTTCCAGCACCTTTTTCAGCTGCTAGATCTATCAGGTGGCAAATGCAACCTATGATGGCAATACCTGGTTGAACTTCTTTCAGAACTGCTGAAACCCCATTTTTGTGTCCTATCATAACAGGAACATTGTCGGAGCAGAAAGCCACACAGTTTTCGATTATTATGTTATGAGAATTCAGCTATGATAACATCAGGTTACCTATATTTCGCCCTGTTGAGTCCCCGCCTAACGCTGGTATGGAAAGCACAGTGCTCACTACAATAGGATAAAACTTGGCATTCGTTTCATTCCTTCCATCCGTTGCCAAATAAAATTGTCCGTTCTGAAGGCACTTAACAACTTCAGATGATGCTTTTTTTGCCATTCTATTTACAAGGCATGTCGTTTTCGTGCAACCACAGCTATATTTCTTTGCAACTTCTGGTGTGGGAAACATCTTCTTAAATAAAGCACCAGCATGATCAGCCGCACTTAAGGGTACATTCTTTTTTGCTTTTTGCTAGAGGCTTTACGTCGCTCCGACACAGATAGGTCTTATGGCGACGATGGGACAGGAAAGGGCTAGGCGTGGAAAGGAAGCGGCCGTGGCCTTAATTAAGGTACAGCCCCAGCATTTGCCTGGTGTGAAAATGGGAAACCACGGAAAACCATTTTCAGGGCTGCCGACAGTGGGGTTCGAACCTACACTCTCCCGAATACTGGATACTGGCCGCACTTAAGCGACTGCAGCTATCGAGCTCGGTAAGGGTACATTCTGTTCCACCAAAATGGAAGTAAGCAGACATTCGGCCCTAATTACGTCACTGTCAACGTTCCCAGACTTTGAAAAAAAAAGTGTTGGTTTTCTCGTTATCTTCTTTCGATTTAACGTAACTTACGTGTTTACCGCACTTCGCATGATCACTTACTGTAAATCGGTTCTTCCGCCATGTGCAATATTAATATCACACCCACATACCGCTAGGTTCCATGGCTAAATGGTTAGCGTGTAGGCCTTTGGTCACAGGGGTCCCGGGTTCGGTTCCTGGCAGAGTCGGGAATTTTAACCACCAATGGTTAATTTCTCTGGCACGGGGACTGGGTGTATGTGTCGTCTTCATCATCATTTCATTCTCATCATGACGTGCAGGTCGCCTACGGGTCTCAAATCGAAAGACCTGCACCTGGCGAGCCGAACATGTCCTCGGACACTCCCGGCACTAAAAGCCATACGCCATTTCATTTACCCACAAACCATGCAACAGGCAAATTTTTCTCCCTGTCTTGATTTTAGTATGCACGGAAAATCAACAGAAAATGATTCTTTAAATGTCTGGAAGTATTGTTTCTTGTTGGATTTATTCATAAATCATACAATAGGAATATAGCGTATGAAAATGTCCGAGAACAAATGTCTCGATATCTACTGAAACATCAAAAGGAACCTGGATCACTGACCGCCACATACAATTTTAACATAAACACTCAAGTCAGTCAAACACTTCATTAAAACATTTCAAATCACACAGAGTCTTGAACTATCGAATGAACACGACGCCAACCTCGTGAACAAAGACTATGCGTGTGGTAAAACACACACACACAGAGAACGAACGTAATTAGTTCAAGGAATACAGGAAACTGCGAAGTACGAAGTTATAACACAAAAACTCGAACACTTCATTAAAATATGTCATAACCTCAAAAGGCCAAAACATTCAAGGAACGCCAAAGGAACAAAGAACAACACACACGCGGTCAAAGAATATGGCTTAAATCACAACAAGCGAACGGAGCGGAACAAAGAATTTGCGGAGCAGAGGCTGTCGACACCTATGATTCACATGGAAGAACTGTTATCCCGGCTTTAAATTCAATTCCAATGACGACACGAACATCACACGGTTAAAAGTACCAACCATATCAAAGCAAGACCGGAGTCAGTCTTGGTCATAGAATGAGTTATCAACTATAATATCGTGGACTTGCCTTCGACCCACGCAAACAATCGATTGTACGGAAGTGGGGTGATTATCGAATGTTAACATTTCAAATTTTGACCGCGAAGTCGTAAAATGACACCGTCCATCTGTAAAACCGTAAAATGCTGCAATTTTCGTAAATTTTACGGGTAAACGATAAAAGTTGGCAGGTAAAAATAATTACAATAATGTTATTTGTTTTACGTCCCACTAAGTACTTTTACGGTTATCGGAGAGGCCCAGGTGCCGGAATTTAGTTCCGCAGGAGTTCATTTACGTGCCAGTAAATCTACCGACACGACGCTGACGTATTTGAGCATTCAAATACCACCGGACTGAGCCAGGATCGAACCTGCCAATTTGGGGTGAGAAAGGCAGCGCCTCAACCGTCTGAGCCAGTGAGCCCGGCGATTGTGGTTTTAAGGGGAAGTACAAAAGGTTAACCATCCTCTATTAACACTAACCAGAAATAAAATTGATGAGGACCGACACTTCGAAAAATGAAGGTATCGACAAAAGAAATGGAAGGACCATGAAGGGATTAAAATGAGACTCACTAGATCTCAAAAACCTAACACTGTCGTGGTGGGGAAAGAACAAGAGTTGACCAAGGGAGATCGATAGGAAGGATGAAACCGAGGAGCCTGACACGATTAAGTGGAAGCAATGCCATGGCTCAGCTAAGGGCCCCGTGGTCGCCAACCCGCTTCCAAGTTGAGAGCCCCTGGGGTCCCTTTTAGTCGCCTCTTACGACAGGCAGGGAATACCATGAGTGTATTTTTTATCTGCGTCCCCCACCCACAGAGGATAGCAAAATTTGGTATCATTCCATTCTCCTGTGAAAAGTGTGTCAGTTATTTCCCAAACACTCGCATTGTGTGAAGTAATTGTACTGATTACTTGTTGAAAAAGTAATTAGTAATTGTAATTGAGTACATTTCTTCTCAGGTAACTGAAATTAAGCCCACTTACATTTATTTCGTACGTACTTTGCCCATCATCTATATATATAAAATAACTTGTCCTGACTGACTGACTGATTCATCATCGCCGAGCCAAAACTACTGGACATAAAGAAATGAAATTTTGGGGATATATTCATATTAAGATGTAGGTGCTCGCTAAGAGAGGATTTTTGAATATTCCGTCGCTAAGGGGTGAAAAGGGGGGGGGGGTGAAATTTTAAAAAGAGTGTATCTATATCTCAAAACTTTAAAAGTTTACAGATGTAAAAATTGGTATTTAGAATCTTCTTTTAAAATAAGGATACACGTATTTTTTTGTTTTCTGAAAACCCCAATAGGAGGGGTGAAAAGGATGAAAATGGGGAAAAATGGGTTGAATGCCTTCAATCATGATACCGGTACTTATATCTCAGAAACTGAAGATATTACAGACCTGAAAATTGGTACTTTTGATCTCTTTTAAAAATAAAGAAACACGTATTTTTTTGTTTTTGGAAAATCCAATTAATGGGAGGGTGAAAAGGGGGTGAATTTTTAAAATGAGTGAATCTATATCTCTAAACTTTTAAAGTTTGCAGATGTAAAAACTGGTATTTAGAATCTTCATTAAAAATAAAGAAACACGTATTTTTTTGTTTTCGGAAAATCGCAATAGGAGGAGTGAAAAGGGGCGGAAAAAGGGTTGAATGCCTTTAATGAGGCTACTTATATCTCAGAAACTGAAGATATTACAGACCTGAAAATCGGTGTTTGGGATCTCCTTTAAAAATAAAGAAACACGTGTTTTCTTGTTTCTGGAAAATCCAATTAAGGGAGGGGGTGAAAAGGGGGTAATATTTTAAAATGAGTGTATCTATATCTCAAAACTTTTAAAGGTTATAGATGTGAAAATTGGTATTTAGAATCTCCTTTAAAAATAAAGAAACACGTATATTTTGTTTTCGGAAAATCCTAATAGGAAGGGTGGAAAAGGTTGAAGAAGGGGTCGAATGCCTTTCATGAGTCTACTTATATTTCAGAACCTGAAGATATTACAGACCTGAAAATTGGTGTTTGGGATCTCCTCTAAAAAAGAAACACGTATTTTTTGTTTTTGGAAAATCCAATTAATGGGGGGGGGGTGAAAGGGGGTGATTTTTTAAAATTTGTGTATCTATATCTCAAAACTTTTAAAGTTTATAGATGTAAAAATTGGTATTTAGAATCTCCTTTAAAAATAAAGAAACACGTATTCTTTTGTTTTCGGAAAATCCCAATAGGAAGGGTGTAAAAGGATGAATAATGGGTTGAATGCCTTTAACGAGGCTACTTATATTCCAGAACCTGAAGATATTACAGGCCTGAAAATTGGTATTTGGAATCTACTTTAAAAGTAAAGAAACACGTATTTTTTCGTTTTTGGAATATCCAAATATTGGGGGGTGAAAAGGGGGGGGGGTGGATTTTTTTAAAATGAGTGTGTCTACATCTTAAAACTTTAAAATTTAAAGATGTAAAAATCGGTAGTTAGAATCTCCTCTAAAAATAAAGGAACACGTATATTTTGTTTCGTGTAAATCCCAATAGGAGGGGTGTAAAAGGGTGAAAAATGGGTTGAATGCCTTTAATGAGGATACATATATGTCAGAAACGAAAGATATTACAGAACTGAAAATTTGTACATGGGATCTCCTTTAAAAATAAAGAAACACGTATTTTTTAGTTTTTGAAAAATCTAATTAATGGCGGTTAAACAGGAGTGACAATTTGGGGTGAATTTTTTGAAAGACTATATCTACAGAATATCTTGGAAACGTAAAATGTTACAGACGTAAAAAGTGGGTGTTTGGAATCTCCTCTAAATGTAAAGAAACATAGGTGATTTGTTTTTGGAAACTCCACTTAAGGGGAACTCAAAAGGGGTCAAATTTTAAAATGAGAATTTTTACAGTATATCTAAGGAAACTTAACATGTTACAGAAGTGAAAAATGGTATTTTTATCTCTATTAAACATAAAGAAACGTGTATTTTTAGTTTTCGGAAATATCACTTGGGTGGAGGGGGGTAAAAGTGACTGAAAATTGTGTTGAATTCTTTTAATTAGGCTACTGATATATCAAAAATGAAGATGTTACAGACGTGGTATTTGATATTTTCAATCTGCTTTAAAAGTAAAGAAACACGTATTCTGTTAAAAATCCAATGAAGCGGGGGGGGGGGGGGGGTTAGGTGAAAGAATTGAAACAGTAATTGGCTTAATTGTATGAGAATACGTACATCTAATAAAAACTAAAGTTGTTACAGACGTGAAAATTCGTATTTGGATCTCCTTTAAAAACAAAGAAAAATGCGTTTTGGGCGGGAAACCATCTTGGTGGGCGGGAGTGTAAAGGAGTTGAATTCCTTTCATGAGGACACATAAATCAAAAACTGAAGAAGTTAGAGTCGTGATAATGGGCATTTAGAAGATCCTTTACTATTAAAGAAACAAGTATTTTTTGCGGGAAAGTTCACTTGAGGGGGGGGGGGGGGAGTAGTGTGAAATGGAGTGAAAAAAGTAAATTACTTTTATGGGGATACTTATATCTCAAAACTGAAGGTAATAGACGAGAACATTGGTGTTTGGAATCTCCCTTAAACATAAAGAAACAAGCCTTCTTTTAATTTTTTTTGGGGGGGGGGGGTATCGGTAAATAAACTTAACGGCGGTGGGGTGTAGAAGGAGGTGAGACCAATTGATTTTACTGTTATTAATGTACTTATAAGGATCCTCCGTTGCTCAGGCGGCACCGCGCCGGCCTCTCACAGCTGGGTTCCGTGGTTCAAATCCCGGTCACTCCATGTGACGTTCGTGCTGGACAAAACGGAGGCGGGACAGGCTTTTCTCCGGATACTCTGGTTTTCGCTGTCATCAGCCATTCCAGCAACACATAATAATAATAATAATAATAATAATAATAATAATAATAATAATAATAATAATAATAATAATAATAATAATTGTTACCGTGTTTTGGTGGTAGGTAGAGGTGTAAGAAGGTGCGGGCGTGAATGGGTCTCAAACTACGGAATCAAAGTTAATGTAAAAGTTAACAAGGTTATATTTCCTTTTCAATATTAAGTAATAACAAAGAACAGGTACTTAGTAGCCGAAACACAATTTGAAATGTACAATTACAGGGATTACAGAGTTTGGGCTTCGAGCCCTGAGTTCACAATTTCTGAGCAACTAGCCCAACTTTCCGATATACAAATTTTAACAAAGGGGCAGAAGACCCCAATCAAACCCTGGAGCACTTGCTCCAAATTACACAGTAAAGCCTCCTCGAGGCATACAACACTCCGTTTCCAAAAGAGCCACACGCTCTTTAATTTAAGCCTCTCCTAGGCCACACCAAACTCCACCTTCAAGTTGTCCTCAACGGACATAAACACAGGGGTAAAATACCCAATCTACTGAGGTCTATTAAATGAAAAGCAGGTTAATTGAATGACCTCTAAAACAATTTGAGAGGAGGCGAACTTGCACTCCTAATACACTTTGATTTTAAAACCTACTTTGGCACTAGGCCGTTATTACAAGGGCTAATCCCATACTACAGAGGTGACTTAATAGCAATTTACATTACATTACGGAAGAATAGGTTGAGAGAATAAGTTCACTCAAGACGATGTGAGTGGGAGCTCGAGAGGGTTAAGCACTCTCTATCCCGATATGTCGTTTTAAAATAGAATAGATACCAGTTGTTTTTACATTTTAGGAAAAGGTTACATGGTTGAACGCTTAGAACCCGCCCCGAAAGTTAAACTGCTGAGCAAGAAAAGAAGGAATTTATTAATCGGCCATTACCTTATTGTTGACCGCCGCCGAGGAAAGAGGCGCTTCCCGCCTCCTGCTATGTACTTAATACACTGAAAGATGGAACAGAAGTGGCCCGGAGACCCTAAAATCAGCAGTTTATATACTCTCGCGGAAGTTTCTAGGCGTTAGGGGAATGAAAACACCCGTCCACAATGTTTTTATTGGATAGGACCCCGCAACAGATACAAGTTGGGGGAAGATACACCAGATTGGTCAGAAATTACTAAAAGAAATTCGGGATTGGATAAATCTAAAACAAGGGGAAAAAGAGGGGTATACAGCCAACTTAAACAATAACAGAAAGAAATTTAACAAGAAACAAACTTTTGAAATAAAAATTTCTCCAACAAAATAGTTCTTTGACTCCGCACTAGGGTGCGCTATTGTTGATCTTCAGTAGTGTCCTCTAGAAGAGAAAGTTCACACTTCTTACTTCAAGCGAAACAAAAACACATCAAAAGTGACACAGTTCAAAAACTCAAAATTTTCCACGTGGTGACATCTTCTGAGAAAGTACAGAATTAATAGAGTAGATAAAGTTCAACCTTCCTCCAGAAGAGGAGTTTCAACTGGCGCAACATTTAAATAAACGGTGTAGAGGTGTACCGCCCGGTACAGACCTCCCCCCCCAAAAGTTCCTCCAGGGGTGACACATGAAATCAGTTTGAAACAAAGTCCAAGTAATGATGTTGATACGAAGATAGATAGCAGAAGCATTTACAAGATTTCTTAATTCAGTTTCAAAATGTTGTTGTTGCAGGTGAATGAAAGTCTTTAAGTTTGTAGAATTTGAATTTCTGAAGATAAACTTTTAATACTTAGAAGTGAAGAAAAATTTTTTGCACGGTCCACCAAATATTGCTGTTGAATTCCCAAATGTAGTTATCTCTTATAGTAACTGTCCATGTAGTTGATGTTGATGAAGTTGGATGGCCGGACCGGCCGTTGCAGCTTGCGTCCAAAAGGAGGCCGCTCGGACCCCTCAAGTACCCTGAGATACCGCTCGCCCGCACTATGAGGGGAGCAGAGGTGTTGAAGCACGCCGCGCCCGCGGTGAACATATACAGGCTGCGGGCAAGTAGCAGGTCGTGCGCCGCACGTCAGCCTTGGCCGGGAGGAGAGCTCCGGCTCGCCGTGCACATGTCGTCCTCGCTGGAGAGGAGGGGGCCCATCCCCCTCCCCAGTCGCTGCGCGGCGCTGCGCGGCTGCGGGGGCGCTGAAACATTAAAGCTAGGCGGCAGAATTGTGTTGGACTATCATCTTCTTTGAGGGTACAGGCTTGTGGAGAGGTTGAGGGGCCAGCGGCGTGTAGATATCCATGGCATTTACTATTATGAAGCCACAGTGTAAGGTGGAGCAGGAGACGGGAGCGTGGTAATGGCCGTGGCAAGAACAGGATGGCAGTTTAACGGATCGGGGTGGGTTTTACAAAAGGCTTACATCTAAAACCAAAATATTATAGAAGGGGCAGAATGCCTTAAAAGTGAAACTCAAAAAAAATATAACCTTCATATCCTTTCAGAATAATATGAAGCAAGTTAACACAGAAATTACACCGGTTTCACCTGGGACAGGTGAACTCTAAATATCCTCTCGGTGGCTGGATTACTTAGCAATAAGGTAACCGGCGTAAGAAAATCGAGAATGATACAAGGCCCATGAAATCTGGGGGCAAGCTTGCCCGCGGGAACAAAATTTTTGACCATAACCTGGTCACCTACCTTCAAAGTGGTGAGTCTCCGTCCACGATCATACCTTTCCCTAACCTTTTCATGAGATACTTTAAGATTAGCTTTAGCCTTCTTCCAAAGATCTTTAATGTTGTCCGGATCTATTGTCTCGGGCAGAATGTCATTCAGAGACCAGAGGTTAGAGAGCGGCGTGTTGGGAACGAACTTAAACATCAAAGAAGCTGGAGTAAATTTGTGTGATTCATGAACCGCCGAATTCAAAGCAAAAGCTAACCAATGCAGGGACGTGTCCCACCTAGAATGATCTTCATGATGATAGGCAATAAGTGCGGACCTGAGATTACGGTTAACCCGTTCAGCCAGAGATGGTTGAGGGTAATAAGCGGAAGTAGTTACATGAGAGATGGACAAGTCAAAACAGAATTTACGAAATAAATTAGATGTAAAAGCCTTAGCATTATCAGATACAATGTATTGGCACGGACCAAAAGAAGCAAAAATAGAATTTAGGCAAGTAATAGTTGACTGAGCGGTAGCCAGCTTAGTCGGAAATAACCAGGAAAATCTTGTAAAACCATCTACACACACAAAGATGAACTTGTTGGCATTACCCTTTGACTGGGGGAAGGGTCCCACATAATCAATATACAGGCGTTCCATGGGGCGCGACGCTTGATGAGAAGACAAAAGGCCTACTTTAGTGGACATGGTGGGTTAACTGATCAAACAAGATTTACAAGCTTTTACAAGTTCCCGAATTTCACCGTCCATACCTTTCCATATGAACATTTCACGAATCTTTTCACGAGTTTTAAAGATTCCAAGATGCCCCCCCAATGGGGTCTCATGATAGTATTTGAAGATCATAGGTACAAGAACCGCTGGAACAACAACTTTCATCAACTTATCATGCCTCGAAGGGCAACATAGAACACCATTCCTCAGAACATAAGGGACAGCATGTTCCCCAGAAGAAAGGGTTTCCATTATCGGAGCCAGCGTCGGATCTTCACGTTGGTATTTCTCAATATCCCTAAAAAGCATGGGAGCATCTGTTAAGATGGCATTAACACCAGATAGTATGGACTCGGAAGGTGATGAACTGTCGACCGGTTCGTGGGTCTCTACGTCGTTATGAAACATACGGCTGAGTCCATCAGCAACAACATTTTCGGTACCTCTGATATGTCTAACATCAAACTGGAAGGCGGAAATACGAATAGCCCAGCGGGCTATACGACCAGTACGACGCGGCCTACCTAAGACCCAGCTTAAGGCTTGATTATCTGTCTCCAGGTCGAATTTGACATGTTCCAGATAGAGACGGAACTTTTCTAAGGCAAATAAGACTGCCAAACCTTCGAGCTCATAGATGGAATACTTGGCTTCTTGAGCCGACAATGTCCTAGACGCATAGGCGATGGGTCGCCTCCCTAGTTCAGTCTCTTGAAGAAGGACTGCAGCTACTGCTGACGACGACGCGTCGGTTTGGACGATGAATTTCTTCGAGAAATCAGGCATAGCAAGTACAGGGGCATTACAAAGAGCTAATTTAAGGTCTTCAAAAGCGGCTTGTTGAGAAGGTCCCCACTCGAATTTGATGCCTTTCCTACGAAGAAGGTTTAAGGGCGCCGCTCTATTAGCAAAGTTAGGAATGAACTTTCTGAAGAAATTCACCATACCAATGAACCTGGCGATACCTTTAATGTCCTTGGGAGGTTTAAAATCACGGATGGCCTGTGTTCTAGAATGATCAACTGCTACACCATCGGGTGACACAATATGCCCTAGGAAAGACATAGAGGGCTTAGCGAAGGCAACCTTGGACAACTTAACAGTTAACCCAGCCTTACGAAGGCGATCGAGAACTTCTCGCAGATGATCTAGGTGTTCTTCAAAAGTCTCTGAAAATACTACGACATCATCTAAGTAGTGATATAAGTACTCGAATTTGATGTCGGAGAAGACCCTATCTAGTAGCCTAGTGAGCACAGTTGCCCCCGTGGGGAGCCCGAAAGGCACGCGGTTGTATTCGTATAAATTCCAGTCCGTGGCAAACGCTGTAAGGTGTTTAGACTCTTCGGCAAGGGGAATTTGATTATAGGCCTGATTTAAGTCCAAGATGGTGAAGAACTTGGCCTTACGAAACCATGAAAAACAAGAATGAAGGTCGGGAAGGGGCACAGATTGTAACACCACCTTCCGATTGAGAGCCCTGTAATCAATGACAGGCCTGAAACCTCCTTGGGGTTTCGGTACTAGAAAAATAGGCGAAGAATACGCTGACTTAGAGGGCCTAATAATACCGTCCTTCAACATCTGATCGATGATTTCCTTCAGAGCCTTCATTTTAGGTGGAGATAGCCTATACGGTGGACAACGGACAGGAATCGAATCCGTAACCTCAATTTTGTATTCAATAAGGTCAGTGACACCAAGAGTATCAGAGAACACCTCGGGAAACGACTGACACAGTTTGCGAATACTATCAGCCTGCTTCTCAGGTAGATGTCTAAGGTCTAACAACATCTCATCCTGGATAGGCGAAATAGAAGAACATGACACAGAATTACACTTTAATAGTGGGATTTTACAACTAGAAGCAAATTTGAATGTGCACGACCTAGACTGCAGATCGAGCACAAGACCAGTGTGAGAAATAAAGTCAGCTCCCAATATAATGGGGCAAGACAATTGCTTGGCCACAAACAATTTAACTTTCCATGTAAACTTAAAAACACGAATTTTGACCAGTAAGGAACCTAGAATTTCTAATGGAGATGAATTAGCCGAAACGTATTGAACAGGAGAAGAGACATAGTCAGGAAGCTTACAAACCGTTTTCAATTTAGAATACCATTCAGCCGCAATAATCGAACAAACACTACCTGAATCTAAGAGAGCTGTTATAGGCTCGTTATTTACCTCAATCTTAAGAAAAGGAACAGGTGCGGGGGTATCCGCCGCAATCCTAAGACATTCTTTAGGGCATTCAAAAGATGAACTTGAAGGCTGATCGTTCTCTGCATTTACAATCTGTTTACTAGGGGCTGAGTCTCGGGAAGATGGATTAGTCGACTCAGCCGAAGCCACTAGTCACTTTTTATTATTGGCATAGTTGGAATTTGCACCGGAAGTTGAGCAGGAGGGGGTGCTATTTGAGTTTGGGCAATTTTTGGCGATATGTGAGAAGGCCCCACACTTAAAACAGCCTTGTGATGAACCAGCTCCATTATTTGCCCTACTAGACTTGATCAGAGGACACTTATTGCGCAGATGGTCAGGCGACCCGCAAGCATAACATTTACGAGGGGTAACTGATTGGCGAGGTGGAGGCCGAGTATTACTAAAAGAAGGCGGGGGTTCTTTTGCTACACGCAAAGAATCGGCGTATCTAACTCCTTCCGCTGAGACGGCCAACGCTTCAAGTTCAGAGAAAGTTTGCGGGCACGCCGCAAAACACAAGTATGACCTATAAGATGGTGAAATGCCTTCCACAATAGCTTGTACAATTTGATCCTCAGGGAAGTGAAGAGCAAACACCCTGGTATAAAACTTAATGTCTTGTATGAAATCAGCCAAGTTTTCATCCAACCTCTGTACTCGATAATAGTACTTTTGAATCAGAGATGACCTCGCGCGGGCGGGAATAAAGTTTGCAAGCAAGTGTGCATGAAAATCTTCAATAGATGACTGTTCAGCTATGGCTCTTACTATTTTGTCGGAGAGAATACCAATAGCATACGGATAGATAATTTGCAAGATTTGACATGGAGACAGAGAAAAAACAAGGGCATGATCCTGAAATTCCACTAGAAATCTTAAAAATGAAATTACGTCACTGGTGGTATTAACAGAAAACTTGGATATACCTCTGAGCAACATTGCCAATGGATGAGGCAAGCTACTAAATCCGGGTGACATAGTAGGTAAAGGTTTCAATGGCAAGGAAGTCAATTCAGAACGGATGTTACTCAATGATGCACGACGTTCAGATTCGTTGTCCAATGGGGCAGGGATAGTTTGAGCAGCAACGGTTATCCTATTAACTTCTCCCTTGGGAGGCGCTTCCTCACTACCTGGATTCACTATGGTGGGTTGATCAGATTTGGGAGGAACTTCCCCAGTTAACAATAGAGTGACCTTATTAGATAATTCGGAAATATTTTCCAGGAGCGTACTAGCTTCCTTCCTCTGAACATCATTCAGTTTTAGAGACAACAGATCGTTAACCCTATTCGAAAAATGATATAGCCTGCCTTGCACACGCTTAATTTGATTAGGAGACGTATCATTTTCATCAAAAAAACTAACTACAGTAGCTAGCCCAGTAATATTCTCCGTGATCGTGGAAAGAGAGTCGTCAATTTCTTTCTCTCCCAAATTGGGGATGGAAATGGGCAAATCAAGGGACTCTCTAAGCTTGTTAGTGTCTATTGCAACCGTGCCTCCAGATTGAACGTTTCTGATAGTTAACTCATATATCAACTCCTCTTTGCGCAAATAGTTAAGGAGGAGAACATCGCGAGGGCCGGGCATGATGACAGAACAATTTTGGAAAACTCAAAAATGCCAGCAACTGAGAAAATGGTTAGAGTTCGGATCAAACAATGTTTAGCCGTCAAAAGGGGCTAAATTGAGACCCATTCAACCACGCTCTGCTACCACTTGTTACCGTGTTTTGGTGGTAGGTAGAGGTGTAAGAAGGTGCGGGCGTGAATGGGTCTCAAACTACGGAATCAAAGTTAATGTAAAAGTTAACAAGGTTATATTTCCTTTTCAATATTAAGTAATAACAAAGAACAGGTACTTAGTAGCCGAAACACAATTTGAAATGTACAATTACAGGGATTACAGAGTTTGGGCTTCGAGCCCTGAGTTCACAATTTCTGAGCAACTAGCCCAACTTTCCGATATACAAATTTTAACAAAGGGGCAGAAGACCCCAATCAAACCCTGGAGCACTTGCTCCAAATTACACAGTAAAGCCTCCTCGAGGCATACAACACTCCGTTTCCAAAAGAGCCACACGCTCTTTAATTTAAGCCTCTCCTAGGCCACACCAAACTCCACCTTCAAGTTGTCCTCAACGGACATAAACACAGGGGTAAAATACCCAATCTACTGAGGTCTATTAAATGAAAAGCAGGTTAATTGAATGACCTCTAAAACAATTTGAGAGGAGGCGAACTTGCACTCCTAATACACTTTGATTTTAAAACCTACTTTGGCACTAGGCCGTTATTACAAGGGCTAATCCCATACTACAGAGGTGACTTAATAGCAATTTACATTACATTACGGAAGAATAGGTTGAGAGAATAAGTTCACCTCAAGACGATGTGAGTGGGAGCTCGAGAGGGTTAAGCACTCTCTATCCCGATATGTCGTTTTAAAATAGAATAGATACCAGTTGTTTTTACATTTTAGGAAAAGGTTACATGGTTGAACGCTTAGAACCCGCCCCGAAAGTTAAACTGCTGAGCAAGAAAAGAAAGAATTTATTAATCGGCCATTACCTTATTGTTGACCGCCGCCGAGGAAAGAGGCGCTTCCCGCCTCCTGCTATGTACTTAATACACTGAAAGATGGAACAGAAGTGGCCCGGAGACCCTAAAATCAGCAGTTTATATACTCTCGCGGAAGTTTCTAGGCGTTAGGGGAATGAAAACACCCGTCCACAATGTTTTTATTGGATAGGACCCCGCAACAGATACAAGTTGGGGGAAGATACACCAGATTGGTCAGAAATTACTAAAAGAAATTCGGGATTGGATAAATCTAAAACAAGGGGAAAAAGAGGGGTATACAGCCAACTTAAACAATAACAGAAAGAAATTTAACAAGAAACAAACTTTTGAAATAAAAATTTCTCCAACAAAATAGTTCTTTGACTCCGCACTAGGGTGCGCTATTGTTGATCTTCAGTAGTGTCCTCTAGAAGAGAAAGTTCACACTTCTTACTTCAAGCGAAACAAAAACACATCAAAAGTGACACAGTTCAAAAACTCAAAATTTTCCACGTGGTGACATCTTCTGAGAAAGTACAGAATTAATAGAGTAGATAAAGTTCAACCTTCCTCCAGAAGAGGAGTTTCAACTGGCGCAACTTTTAAATAAACGGTGTAGAGGTGTACTGCCCGGTACAATAATAATAATAATAATAATAATAATAATAATAATAATAATAATAATAATAATAATAATAATAATAATAATAATAATGTTCCGGACCGTCGTCAAATGTGCGGACCGCGCTGATAACGGCTCCTGGACGGGTAATGACTAAGAATGCAGTCCGGCCGCGGGTTCAGTGCCGCCAAGGCACCCAATATGACACCACGCCGGATCTCCTGAAGGATTTTATCCATATTAAAAATGATTAAAGGAAAATATGGCAAAGATTTACGGACCCAACTGACCAGGAGGAATACCTGAGCCTAGCCCGGGAAGTACGAAATCGATTGCTGGAAAAGAAGATTGAAAAATGGGAGGAAACGTGCTGTAAAATAATATAAAACCAGTCAGATCGGGAATTTTGGTGGATTCTCGCAGAAAACGAGTCAGATCGCGAATTTCGGCGGATTATATATCTAAAACAATAAGCATTCAATTATAAATGTCAGTATAATACCGTAGCGAAGCACGGGTATCTTGCTAGTTGAATATATGAGAAAGGCCCCTGTTCAGCATAGCAGGTGTGGCCGCCTGGGCGAGGTACTGGTCATTCTCCCCAGTTGTATCCCCCGCACCAATGTCTCACGCTCCAGGACACTGTCCTTGAGGCGGTAGAGGTGGGATTCCTCGCTGAGACCGAGGGAAAAACCAGAAAAACCAACCCTGGAGGGTAAGCAGATTAAGAAAGAGAGAAATAAAGAATATATGAGATATTTTATATTTTCTACAGGGGGTAACAAAAGGTAGCGTTCTTTAATGCAATGTTGAATCTTATTCTGCTTTTGAATTTAACAACAATGAACATGCAATTAACTTCCAAGTATGGAGCCAGTGGTGTTGTCCTAGGTTGGCAAGTAAAACTCCGGGAACTAACTTCACGATCCAAAGACGATGCCAATCAAACGAATGAGGTTTTCCTGCTACTTAACCTTTCCTCAATGACTCGAGACCTATCATATCAGAAGCAAACCGATCTCTATCTCGCAGCGTTGCCAATAAGCATTACACAGACATCGACTGTATTTCTTTCCAACGCAGTGTCGACATTCATAGTAAGAGATGTTGCAAGCAGATACCGTACCAAGAACTATGACGGAAATATACGCCCGGTAGAAATAAGGTGACCATTTCCATTAGACACTTAGCTTACAGTGGAAAAATAAAACATTACTAGTTTAAGCACCACCTGAAAAATATCCTCATGAGCTCTAATCTTGGACATGTGGGTTGGCAACCACGCTTCCTCTAGCTGATGATGATGCTTATTGTTTAAAGGGAGCTAACATCTAGGTCATTGGCCCCTAATGGTACGCCTACGAGATGAGATGAAATGTAATGGCAATTAAAATTCCAAAATTCATCCACTGACCAGAATTCAAAACATGACTAAGAATGAATGAATGAATGAAAAATTAAATGTCGTATGGCTTTTAGTGCCGGGATATCCCAGAACGGGTTCGGCTCGCCAGTTGCAGGTCTTTCTATTTGACTCCCGTAGGCGACTTGCGCGTCATGATGATGATGAAATGATGATTAAGACAACACACACACCCAGCCCCCGTGCCATTGGAATTAACCAATTAAGGTTAAAATCTCCGACCCGGCCGGGAATCGAACCCGGGACCCTCTGAACCGAAGGCCAGTACGCTGACCGTTCAGCCAACGAGTCGGACAATGAATGAATGAATGAATTTAAATTAATCAGCGGATCCAACTCACAATATTGAAAATAAAAAATAATTGCAAAATCGATCCACTAGATTTAAAAAAAACGACGATGAAGAATGATTATAAACTTACAAACAATCACTGGAATCCTACCCGCAATGGCCCACCTTCCCATAAAATAACTTAAAACAATGGTATAATAGGAAAAAATGGACTGCTTCCAAAGCAAAATCGTTAATTGATGATGCTTGTAGTCTAAAGGAGGTCCAAAATCGAGGTCACCGGCCACTCATAATGGTACTAATCGCTGGTAAAGTAGAACCATGGTGTTCCTCATATAGCGGTACTAATTACAAGTAACGTAGACTCACGGTGTTCCACACATAGTGGTACTATTCACAGGTGATGTACTACACATAGGTAACGCACTCATGGTGATCCTCACATAGTCGTACTAATCACAAGAGCTGCCCAGAACCGTGGTGTTCCTCACATAGTGGTACTAATCATAGGCAACGTAGACCCACGGTATCGCTCATATAGTACTACTAATCATAGGCAACGCTCAGACCCGTGGTCTTTCTTACGTAATGGTACCAATCACAGGTAATGGAGACCCATGGTGTTCCACATATAATGGTACTAATCACAGGTAATCTCTTGATTCAAAATCCATCATCCTTTGGTCGCCATTTTTAGTCGACTCTTACGACAGGCAGGGGTTACCGTGTGTGTATTCTGCGTCTGCGTCCCCCACCCACAGTGGGTGTTTCTCTAGTTGAGTCTGCATTACTTCCACTCCCTTGTGCCAGTCTCCTCGTTTTCATTCATCCTATCTGACCTCCCTTGGTCAAATGATGTTCTTTTCCGACCCCGATGTTATTAGGTTTGCGAGGCTTACGGTGTCTTTCATTTTCACGCCCTTCGTGGCCCTTCCATTTTTTTTTTTTTTTTTTTTGCCGATCATTTTCTCGATGTGTCGGACCTCCTCCTTTCACCGTCTGATTAATGTAAATATAAATGAGCACCTAGCTGTACTTCCTCTTAAAACAATAATCACAACCACCATCACCACTTACCCAAGGATCTATCAATCACCAATGATCTGCATTTACTGTTGTCGTCCAATTGCAGATTCCCCATCGGTTGTTTACCTAGGGTTATTACAAATGATTGAAGCGATTACATAAATTCACTGTAGCTCCATGAATTGACAGATGGTCATAAAACTCAGCAGTCATGTAGAAAAACTCAAAAAGTTTTGGTTTGCTGAAGTCGCACTTCAGATTTCTTCCACGAGAGCGCAGCAGCAGTGAGCAGTGCACAATGAGACAAGATGGCGACCGGAGCCGAGAAAGCGATTGTTGTGCTTGAAATGCACTCAAATCAGTCTGCCATAACAGTGCAACGACACTTCAGGACGAAGTACCACAAAGATCCACCAACTGCTAACTCCATTCGGCGATGGTATGTGAAGTTTAAAGCTTCAGGATGCCTCTGTAAGGGTAAATCAACGGGTCGGCCTGCAGTGACTGAAGAAACAGTTGATCGCGTGCGGGCAATTTTCACGCGTAGCCCACTGAAGTCTACGGAGAGAGCAAGCGGAGAGCTGAACATACCACAGCTGACTGTTTGGAAAAATCTTACCGAAACGACTAAAGCAGAAGCCTTACCGCTTACAATTGCTACAAGCCCTGACTCCCGATGACAAAGTCAAACGCCTTGAATTTTCGGCGCGGTTGCAACAGTGTATGGAAGAGGATGAGTTTAGTACGAAACTTGTCTTCAGTGATGAAGCAATTTTTTTTGTTAATGGTGCAGTGAACAGACACAATGTGCGAATCTGCGGGGAGGGGGGAGGGGAGGGGGGAGGGGAGGGGGGTTGTAGAGAATCCTCACGCTATCGTTCAGCATATTCGAATTCACCGAAAGTTAATGTGTTTTGTGCAGTCTCGTGGTTTAAAGTGCACGACCCCTTTTTCTTCTGCAAAAAATCCGTTACAGGACACGTGTATCTGGACATGTTGGAAAAATGGCTCATGCCGCAACTGGAGGACAACCCGGACTTCATCTTCCAACAAGATGGTGCTCCACCCATTTCCGTGGTGATATTCGTCAATTCTTAAACAGGAGATTGCCAAACCGATTGATCGGTCGTGGCGGAGCTGATGATCAGCAACTCATGTCATGGCCTCCACGCTCTCCTGACCTAATCTCATGCGATTTCTTTGTGTGGGGTTACGTGAAAGACTCAGTGTTTACACCTCCTCTCCCAACAAACCTGCCAGAACTGCGAGCTTGCATCAACCGTGCTTTCGAATCCATTGATAGGGACATCCTGCGCCGAGTGTGGGGGCGAACTTGATTATAGGCTTGATGTCTGCAGAATCACTAAAGGGGCACATATCGAACATTTGTAAATGTAAAAAAAAGTTTGAGTTTTTCTATGTGTGTGCAAAACCTTGTAACAATATGTCAAATAATAAAGTTACTGTAGAGCTTTGGAATCGCTCAAATTATTTGTAATAACTCTATTTGTATTTACTTACTTATTCCTGACTTATATTTGTGGCGAAGTTAGGGCTCACGGATCTCTCTTACACTGAACCGCTTTAAATAATAAAATTTAAACATGTAAATAGGGCTATATAAGTAAAAGCAAGAGGTACCGTAGTAATTCTACAAAAAATTAATATTACGGACAGATACGTTAAGACCAGGTTACAAATCTGTAAGGCAATAAGAGCGATAATACTAATAAGAAGAATAAAAAGAGGAAATATAATAATAATAATAATAATAATAATAATAATAATAATAATAATAATAATAATAATAATAATAATAATAATAATAATAATAATAATTGTACCGGGCGGTACACCTCCACACCGTTTATTTAAAAGTTGCGCCAGTTGAAACTCCTCTTCTGGAGGAAGTCTGAACCTTATCTACGGTCTTAATTTCCAAATTTCTCAGAAGATGTCACTACCTGGAAATTTTTGAGTTTGTGAACTGTGTCATTTTCGACGTACTTTTGTCTTGCTTGTATTAAGAAGTGTGAACTTTCTCTTCTAGAGGACACTACTGAAGATCAACAATAGTGCACCCTAGTGCAGAGTCAAAGAACTATTTTGTTGGAGAAAATTTAATTTCAGGAGTTTGTTCTTTGTTAAATTTCTTTCTGTCATTGTTTAAGTTGGCAATATTTACCCCTTTCTTCCGCTTGTTTTGAATGTATCCAATCACGAATTTTTTCAATTAATTTCTGACCAATCTGGTGTATCTTTCCCCATCTTGAATCTGTTGCGGGGTCCTACCCAATAAAATCTTTGTGGGAGGGTGTTTTCTTTCCCCTAACGCCTAGAACTTTCTGCGAGAGTATTTAAACTGCTGATTTTAGGGTCTCCGGGCCACTTCTGTTCCATCTTTCAGTGTATTAAGTACATAGCAGGAGGCGGGAAGCGCCTCTTTCCTCGGCAGCGGTCAACAATAAGGTAATGGCCGATTAATAAATTTTTTCCTTGCCAGCTCAGCAGTTTAACTTTCGGGGCAGGTTCTAAGCGTTCCCCTATGTAACCTTTTCCTAAAATGTAACTTCTCTTTTCTTCTATTCTCTTGTAAAGCGACATACTGGGATAGAGAGTGTTAACCCTCTCGAGCTCCCACTCACATTGTTTGAGGTGAACTTATTTTTCGCAACCTATTCTTCAGTAATGTAAGTTAGTAGTTTCTTAAGTCACCTCTGTAGTATGGGATTAGCCCTTGCATCAGTGGCCTTAGAGCCAAAATAGGTCTTAAAGACAAAGTGTATTAGGAGTGCAAGTTCGCCTCCTCTCAAATTGTGATTTTAGAGGTCATGTATTAACTTTCTTGTCATTTAACAGACCTCAGTAGATTGGGTATTTTGCCCCTGTGTATATGTCCTTTGAGGACGGCTTAAAGGTGGAGTTCGGAGTGGCCTATGATAGGCTTGTATTTTAAGGGGAAGTTGCCCTTTTTGAAAATTGTGTTTCTGCCTCAAGGAGGCTTTTGGATGTAATTGGAAGCCGGTGTTTCTGGCATGTTTGGGGGTTTTCGGCCCCTTTGTTGTATGGTGTTCATTGTAAGGTTGGGCTCATGGCTCAAGAATTATGTTTCTGACTTTTTGAAGCCCCAAATGGGGTACCTATGTAAATGTATTTGTCAATCGTGTTTCGGCTACTAAGTACCTGTTCTATTTGTTGTTACCTAATTTTGAAAAGAAAATATAACCTTGTTAAATTTTAAAATTAATTTCACTTTAGTAGCTTGAGACCCCTTCACCACCCAGCACCTTCTTTCATGCATAACTACCACCAAAACACGGTAACAAGTGGTAGCAGAGCGTGGTTGAATGGGTCTCTATTTAGCCCCTTTTGACGGCTAAACTCTGTTTTGATCCGAACTCTAACCATTTTCTCAGTTGCTGGAAATTTTTTATTGAGGTTTTTCAAAATTTTTCTGTTATCATGCCCGGCCCTCGCGATGTTCTCCTCCTTAACTACTTGCGCAAAGAGGAGTTGATCTACGAATTAACTATTAGAAACGTGCAATCTGGAGGCACGGTTGCTATCGACACTAACAAGCTTAGAGACTCCCTTGATTTGCCCATTTCCATCCCCAATTTCGGAGAGAAAGAAATTGATGACTCTCTTTCCACGATCGTCGAGAACATTACTGGGCTAGCATCGGTCGTTAGTTTTTTTGATGAAAATGATCCGTCTCCTAATCAAATTAAGCGTGTGCAAGGCAGGCTATATCATTTTTCAAATAGAGTTAATGATCTGTTGTCTTTAAAGGTGAATGACGTTCAGAGGAAGGAAGCTAATACGCTCCTTGAAACTATTTCTGAATTGTCTAGTAAAGTCACTCAATTGTTAACTGGGGAAATTCCTCCCAAATCTGATCAACCCACCATAGTGAATGTAGGTAGCGAGGAAGAGTCTCCTAAGGGAGAAGTAAATAGGAAAACCCCCACTGCTCAAACTATCTCTGCCCCATTGGACAACGAGTCTGAACGCCGTGCATCGTTGAGTAACATCCGTTCTGAATTAACTTCTTTGCCCCTGAAACCTCTACCTACTATGTCACCCTGGTTTAGCAGCTTGCCTCATCCATTGGCAATGTTGCTAAGAGGTATCTCTAAGTTTTCTGTCAACACCACCAGTGAAGTTATTTCATTTTTAAGATTTTTAGTTGAATTTCAGGATCACGCCCTTGTGTTTTCTCTTTCCCCTTGTCAAATTTTACAAATAATCTATCCTTATGCTATTGGTGTTCTCTCAGATAAAATAGTAAGAGCTATTGCTGAACAGTCATCTATTGAAGATTTTCACGCACACTTGCTTGCAAATTTCATTCCTGCCCGCGCGAGGTCATCTCTGATTCAGAAATACTATTATCGGGTACAGCGCTTGGATGAAAACTTGGCTGATTTCATACAGGACATTAAGTTTTATACTAGGGTGTTTGCCCTTCATTTTCCTGAAGATCAGATTGTGCAGGCTATTGTAGAGGGAATTTCACCTCCCTATAGGTCATATTTGTGTTTCGCGGCGTGCCCGCAAACCTTCTCGGAACTTGAAGCGTTGGCCGTCTCGGCGGAAGGAGTTAGATACGCCGATTCTTTGCGTGTCGCGAAAGAACCCCCGCCTTCCTTTAGTAACACTCGGCCTCCACCTCGCCGACCAGTCAATCCCCGTAAATGTTATGCGTGCGGGGCGCCTGACCATCTGCGCAATAAGTGTCCTCTGATCAAGTCTAGTAGGGCAAATAATGGAGCTGGTTCATCACAAGGCTGTTTTAAATGTGGGGCTTTCTCACATATCGCCATGAATTGTCCCAATTCGAATAGCACCCCCTCCTGCTCAACTTCTGGGGCAACTTCCAACAACAATCAAAAGTGACTAGTGGCTTCGGCTGAGTCAACTAATTCATCTTCCCGAGGCTCAGCCCCTGGTAAGCAGATCGAAAATCCTGGGAACGTTCAATCTGCTAATCTGTCCTTTGAATGCCCCAAAGAGTGTCTTAAGATTGCGGCGGATACCCCCGCACCTGTTCCTTTCCTTAAGATTGAGGTAAATAACGAACCTATAACAGCTCTATTAGATTCAGGCAGTGTTTATTCCATTATTTCGGCTGAATGGTACTCGAAATTGAAGTCTGTTTGTAACCTACCTGTCTATGACTCTTCTCCTGTGAAATGTGTTTCAGCTAATACATCTCCATTAGAAATTCTAGGTTCCTTACTGGTCAAAATTCGTATTTTTAAATTTACATGGAAAATTAAATTGTTTGTGGCCAAGCAATTGTCTTGCCCCATTATATTGGGAGCTGACTTTATTTCTCACACTGGTCTTGTGCTCGATCTCCAGTCTAGGTCGTGCACATTCAAATTTGCTTCTAGTTGTAAAATTCCACTATTAAAGTGTAATTCTGTGTCATGTTCTTCTATTTCGCCTACCCAGGATGAGATGTTGTTAGACCTTAGACATCTACCTGAGGAGCAGGCTGATAGTATTCGCAAACTGTGTCAGTCGTTTCCCGAGGTATTCTCTAATACTCTTGCGTTACTGACCTGATCGAATACAAAATTGAGGTCACGGATTCGATTCCTGTCCGTTTTCCACCTTATAGGCTATCTCCACCTAAAATGAAGGCTCTGAAAGAAATCATCGATCAGATGTTGAAGGATGGTATTATTAGGCCCTCTAAGTCAGCGTATTCTTCGCCTATTTTTCTAGTCCCGAAACCCCAAGGGGGCTTCAGGCCTGTAATTGACTACAGGGCTCTCAATCGGAAGGTGGTGTTACAATCTGTGCCCCTTCCCGACCTTCATTCTTGCTTTTCATGGTTTCGTAAGGCCAAGTTCTTTACTATCTTGGACTTGAATCAGGCCTATAATCAAATTCCCCTTGCTGAAGAGTCTAAACACCTTACAGCGTTTGCCACGGACTGGAATTTATACGAATACAACCGCGTGCCTTTCGGGCTCCCCACGGGGGCAGCTGTGCTCACTAGGCTACTAGATAGGGTCTTCTCCGACATCAAATTCGAGTACTTATATCACTACTTGGATGATGTCGTCGTGTTTTCGGAGACCTTCGAAGAACATCTAGATCATCTGCGAGAAGTTCTGAATCGCCTTCGTAAGGCTGGGTTAACTGTCAAGTTGTCCAAGGTCGCTTTTGCTAAGCCCTCTATGTCATTCCTAGGGCATATTGTGTCACCTGACGGTGTAGCAGTCGATCATTCTAGAACACAGGCCATCCGTGATTTTAAACCTCCCAAGGACATTAAAGGTATCGCCAGGTTCATTGGTATGGTGAATTTCTTCAGAAAGTTCATTCCTAACTTTGCTAATAGAGCGGCGCCATTGAACCTTCTTCGTAGGAAAGGCATCAAATTCGAGTGGGGACCTTCTCAACAAGCCGCTTTTGAAGATCTGAAATTAGCTCTCTGTAATGCCCCTGTCCTTGCTATGCCTGATTTCTCAAAGAAATTCATCGTCCAAACGGACGCGTCGTCGTCGGCGGTAGCGGCAGTCCTTCTTCAAGAGACTGAACTAGGGAGGCGACCCATCGCCTATGCATCTAGGACTCTATCGGCTCAAGAAGCCAAGTATTCAATCTATGAGCTCGAAGGGTTGGCAGTCTTATTTGCCTTAGAAAAGTTCCGTCTCTATCTGGAACATGTCAAATTCGACCTGGAGACAGATAATCAAGCATTAAGCTGGGTCTTAGGTAGGCCGCGTCGTACTGGTCGTATAGCCCGTTGGGCCATCCGTATTTCTGCCTTCCAATTCAATGTCAGGCATATCCGAGGTACCGAAAATGTTGTTGCTGATGGACTCAGCCGTATGTTTTCAGACGACGTTGAGAACCATGAACAGGTCGACAGTCCATCACCTCCCGAGTCCATGCTATCTGAGGTTAATTCCATCCTAACAGATGTTCCCATGCTGTTTAGGGATATCGAGAAATACCAACGTGAAGATCCGACGCTGGCTCCGATAATGGAAACCCTTTCTTCTGGGGAACATGTTGTCCCTTATGTTCTGAGGAATGGAGTTCTATGTTGCCCTTCGAGGCATGATAAGATGATGAAAGTTGTTGTTCCAGCGGTTCTTGTACCTATGATCTTCAAGTATTATCATGAGACCCCATTAGGAGGGCATCTTGGTATCTTTAAAACTCGTGAAAAGATTCGTGATATGTTCATCTGGAAAGGTATGGACGGTGAAATCCGTGAATTAGTAAAGGCATGTAAATCCTGTTTGCTTAGTAAACCGACCATGTCCACTAAGGTAGGTCTTTTGTCTTCTCATCAAGCGTCGCGCCCCATGGAGCGCCTGTATATTGATTATGTGGGACCCTTCCCCCAGTCAAAGGGGAATGCCAACAAGTTCATCTTTGTATGTGTAGATGGTTTTACTAGATTTTCCTGGTTATTTCCGACTAAGCTGGCTACCGCTCAGTCCACCATTTCTTGTCTTAATACTATCTTTGCTTCTTTTGGTCCTTGTCAATACATAGTTTCCGATAACGCTAAGGCTTTTACATCTAATTTATTTCGTAAATTCTGTTTTGACTTATCCATCTCTCATGTAACTACTTCCGCTTATTACCCTCAACCATCTCTGGCTGAACGGGTTAACCGTAATCTCAGGTCCGCACTCATTGCCTATCATCATGAAGATCCTTCCAGGTGGGACACGTCCCTGCATTGGATAGCTTTTGCTTTGAATTCGGCGGTTCATGAATCTCACAAGTTCACTCCAGCTTCTTTAATGTTCAAGTTTGTTCCCAACTCGCTGCTCTCTAACCTCTGGTCTCTGAATGACATTCTACCCGAGATAATAGATCCGGATAACATTAAAGATCTTTGGAAGAAGGCTAAAGCCAATCTTAAAGTGTCTCATGAAAAGGTTAGGGAAAGGTATGATCGTGGACGGAGACCAACCCCTTTGAAGGTAGGTGACCAGGTTATGGTCAAAAATTTTGTTCCCGCGGGCAAGCTTGCCCCCAGATTTCAAGGGCCTTGTATCATTCTCGATTTTCTTACGCCGGTTACCTTATTGTTAAGTAATCCAGCCACCGAGAGGATATTTAGGGTTCACCTGTCCCAGGTGAAACCGGTGTAATTTTCTGTTAACTTGCTTCATATTATTTTGAAAGGATATGAAGGTTATATATATATTTTTTTTTTTGAGTTTCACTTTTATGGCATTCTGCCCCTTCTATAATATTTTGGTTTTAGATGTAAGCCTTTTGTAAAACCCGCCCCGATCCGTTAAACTGCCATCCTGTTCTTGCCACGGCCATTACCACGCTCCCGTCTCCTGCTCCTCCTTACACTGTGGCTTCATAAGATTAAATGCCACGGATATCTACACGCCGCTGGCCCCTCAACTTCTCCATAATGCCTGTGCCTTCAAAAAGACGATGGTCCAACACAATTCTGCCGCCTAGCCTTAATGTTTCAGTGCCCCCTCAGCCGCGCAGCGCCGTGCAGCAACTGGGGAGGGGGATGGGCCCCCTCCTCTCCAGCGAGGACGACATGTGCACGGCGAGCCGGAGCTCTCCTCCCGGCCAAGGCTGATGTGCGGCGCACGACCTGCTTCTGGCCCGCAGCCTGTATATGTTCACCGCGGGCGCGGCGTGTTTCAACACTCTGCTCCCCTCATAGTGCGGGCGAGCGGTATCTCAGGGTACTTAAGGGGTCCGAGCGGCCTCCTTTTGGACGCAAGCTGCAACGGCCGGTCCGGCCATCCAACTTCATCAACATCAACTACATGGACAGTTACTATAAGAGATAACTACATTTGGGAATTCAACAGCAATATCTGATGGACATTGCAAATTTTTCCTTCACTTTTAAGTAGTAAAAGCTTATCTTCAGAAATTCAACTTCTATAAACCTAAAGACTTCACTTCACCTCCAACAACAAAATTTTGGAACCGAATTAAGAAATTTCTCAAATACTTCTGGAAGTTATCTTAATATCAACATCAAAACTTGGAACTTATTTTCAAACAAAAGTTTATGTTCTTCTGTGTTACCCCGTGGAGGAACTTTTGGGGTGGGAGGTCTGTACCGGGCGGTACACCTCCACACCGTTTATTTAAAAGTTGCGCCAGTTGAAACTCCTCTTCTGGAGGAAGTCTGAACCTTATCTACGGTCTTAATTTCCAAATTTCTCAGAAGATGTCACTACCTGGAAATTTTTGAGTTTGTGAACTGTGTCATTTTCGACGTACTTTTGTCTTGCTTGTATTAAGAAGTGTGAACTTTCTCTTCTAGAGGACACTACTGAAGATCAACAATAGTGCACCCTAGTGCAGAGTCAAAGAACTATTTTGTTGGAGAAAATTTAATTTCAGGAGTTTGTTCTTTGTTAAATTTCTTTCTGTCATTGTTTAAGTTGGCAATATTTACCCCTTTCTTCCCCTTGTTTTGAATGTATCCAATCACGAATTTTTTCAATTAATTTCTGACCAATCTGGTGTATCTTTCCCCATCTTGAATCTGTTGCGGGATCCTACCCAATAAAATCTTTGTGGGAGGGTGTTTTCTTTCCCCTAACGCCTAGAACTTTCTGCGAGAGTATTTAAACTGCTGATTTTAGGGTCTCCGGGCCACTTCTGTTCCATCTTTCAGTGTATTAAGTACATAGCAGGAGGCGGGAAGCGCCTCTTTCCTCGGCAGCGGTCAACAATAAGGTAATGGCCGATTAATAAATTTTTTCCTTGCCAGCTCAGCAGTTTAACTTTCGGGGCAGGTTCTAAGCGTTCCCCTATGTAACCTTTTCCTAAAATGTAACTTCTCTTTTCTTCTATTCTCTTGTAAAGCGACATACTGGGATAGAGAGTGTTAACCCTCTCGAGCTCCCACTCACATTGTTTGAGGTGAACTTATTTTTCGCAACCTATTCTTCAGTAATGTAAGTTAGTAGTTTCTTAAGTCACCTCTGTAGTATGGGATTAGCCCTTGCATCAGTGGCCTTAGAGCCAAAATAGGTCTTAAAGACAAAGTGTATTAGGAGTGCAAGTTCGCCTCCTCTCAAATTGTGATTTTAGAGGTCATGTATTAACTTTCTTGTCATTTAACAGACCTCAGTAGATTGGGTATTTTGCCCCTGTGTATATGTCCTTTGAGGACGGCTTAAGGTGGAGTTCGGAGTGGCCTATGATAGGCTTGTATTTTAAGGGGAAGTTGCCCTTTTTGAAAATTGTGTTTCTGCCTCAAGGAGGCTTTTGGATGTAATTGGAAGCCGGTGTTTCTGGCATGTTTGGGGGTTTTCGGCCCCTTTGTTGTATGGTGTTCATTGTAAGGTTGGGCTCATGGCTCAAGAATTATGTTTCTGACTTTTTGAAGCCCCAAATGGGGTACCTATGTAAATGTATTTGTCAATCGTGTTTCGGCTACTAAGTACCTGTTCTATTTGTTGTTACCTAATTTTGAAAAGAAAATATAACCTTGTTAAATTTTAAAATTAATTTCACTTTAGTAGCTTGAGACCCCTTCACCACCCAGCACCTTCTTTCATGCATAACTACCACCAAAACACGGTAACAATAATAATAATAATAATAATAATAATAATAATAATAATAATAATAATAATAATAATAATAATAATAATTTGTTTTATACAATCTTCCTGCAACAGCTGCAGGCTGCACAAGAACAATAAATACCTTAACAACAATAATGGATATAGATACAGTAGGTAATGAGATCTATGAGGTTAAGTGTATGCAAAAGAGTGAGGCACGTCAAACATTTATTTGAAGTCCACAAGCACGGTTCTTGAAGATCATGATGTGGTGAAATCTCTATTTAGATCAAAGGTATTGCAGAAGTTGACAAAAAAATTTGGTATGGTTCCTCGAGCACCTAGCATCAAGTTATTGCATTTTTTTTTTTTTTTTTTTTTTGCTATTTGCTTTACGTCGCACCGACATAGATATGTCTTATGGCGACAATGGGATAGGAAATGCCTAGGAGTGGGAAGGAAGCGGCCGTGGGCTTAATAAAGGTACAGCCCCAGCATTTTCCTGGTGTGAAAATGGGAAACCACGGAAAACCATCTTCAGGGCTGCCGACGGTGGGGTTCGAACCCACTATCTCACGATTACTGGACCGAGCTCGATAGCTTCCTTCCCACTCCTAGCCCTTTCCTCTCCCATCGTCGCCATAAGACCTATCTGTGTCGTGGCGACGTAAAGCAACTTGCAAAAAAACTATTACTGAATACTGGCCGCACTTAAGCGACTGCAAGCAGATTACAGAAATGGATGAGAGGTTATACTTTTGCTTATAGAAGTCCACCGTTTCTTCATAAATTCTTCTTTCTACGCATCAACCTCTTCTGGCTGGTTTTCGTTGGTCTCTGTACCGTGAGTACACCTTCTCCGTCCCGCTGAACTGCGCGCCTTCTAGAAGGCCATCTGTGCTAGGAATCTCCAACTAATTTATATCAAGATACTTGGACCTTCAATCATTAAGTGTCTACTATCGGCCTATGTGCCCCCTCTGGCGGGATTAAGGACAATTAATTCTTAAGGGAATTTTACTTTTCGAAGGTGGTAATCCTTAAGTTTTTGTAGATTGTTTTTTGTGTGTTAAAGTTGTCAACATTCCTATGGCTTCCTTCTTCCTTAGTTATTAACCAATCAGGAAATTAGTGTATATTTCTCTAGTCAATTATAATTGGGAGTGTGTACAGGCATTCAGCCTATCTATAAAGTGCTTCCCCTCTGAGATGCTATAAAAGCTGGGTGTTTTAGGGTCGTATTGTCATCTTCATCGCTCCGGTCCAGTGTGTGCGGCGTAATTAGGAGGCAGGGGATGCCTGCCGTCTTTCGGAAGGCCTAACTACTCAAGGTAATGGCAGAAATTTCTTATCATGTGATAGCTCCAGGCAGATAACTTGAGAGGAAGGTTTCAAACTTCTTTTATTAATGTAAAGTTCTAAAGTCATTGTTTAAATGTAAAGTTTCGGCAAGTCTGAGGACTCTGTTCAAATCCCTACTGGGAAACATGTAAATTAAGGAAACACAGAGTGTTCACCCTCTGTTGATTACCATTCAACTTGGTATGGGATGACTAAAATGTTCTGAAAATGAAAATGAAAACCTACAACCTGTTGTCCAGTCATTGACCGGGTCAGGGATGGAATGAATGAAGCAGATATAGGCTATTAGTACGATGGGGTCGCCACTCCCAAAGTGATTTTTTATTAATGAATGATAGATGCTATGAAATGTGAATGGAGAGTGTTGCTGGAATGAAAGATGACAGGGAAAACCGGAGTACCCGGAGAAAAACCTGCCCCGCCTCCGCTTTGTCCAGCACAAATCTCACATGGAGTGACCGGGACTTGAACCACGGTATCCAGCGGTGAGAGGCCGACGCGCTGCCGTATGAGCCACGGAGGCTCACTAAAATGTTCTAAACCTCTAAATTCTTTACATTTCTACGGCACTTAATATTTCTCGTGTAGTAACCCTCTTGTAGTACAGGCTTAGCCTCTGCAACTTCGGGCCATAAGCCCATTTAGGATTTTAATAGTTTTCTAAAGGGAGTGCAAGTGTTTCGCCTCCTAGCCTTTCTTTGTTCATGGCCGATCGTGTTAAACCTTTTAATTTTACTTAGTATGGGTACTCGTTGCCCCGGTTTAAAGTGCAATTATTGATAAACAAGTGTGTAACAGACTGTTGAGCACAAATGACCGTAAACACAGTTTTTGAAAGTTTTAAGACATAATTTTTTAAGAAGGTTGTGCTTTTTAGAGGCTGGACTACCGTGATCTTTCGGAGCTAAGTCTCATAGAATGAAAATGAGTGGAGCAAACATGTTCTTATAAAAGTGCACTCGATCAGAGCGATTACGCTCATCCCTTGTATATTATTCTGTTCATAATTTTCTCTAATTTGTACCTGATTTTTGGACTTATAGTCCACTGCTGTTATCCGAGCTGAATGTTTTTCCATTTAACTGTTATTTGTTGTTGCTTATTCAGATTATTCATCTAACCAATTTTAAAATCAAAAAAGAAATGAAAAGAAATAAAATTTCAAAATTTAGTGCTTTAACTTATGCTCTGGTCATTTCCCTGCCCACGCATTCACCCCGGCACCTTCTTAGATCTCTGCGTTCCACGAAATTTCCGGACCGAGCTCGATAGCTGCAGTCGGTTAAGTGCTGCCAGTATCCAGTAATCGGGAGATAGTGGGTTCAAATCCCACTGTCGGCAGCCCTGAAGATGGTTTTCCGTGGTTTCCCATTTTCACATCAGGCAAATGCTGGGGCTGTACCTTAATTAAGGCCACGGCCGCTTCCTTCCCATTTCTAAACCTTTCCAAACCCATCGTCGCCATAAGACATATCTGTGTCGGTGCGACGTAAAGCAAATAGCAAAAATAGCAAAAAATAAAAAATAAAATCCCGGAACAGTCTCAAATCTAATTTTTGGATCAATGATGAAACCTTCAGAACATAATAATAATAATTGTACCGGGCGGTACACCTCCACACCGCTAATTCAAAATGTGCGCCAGTTGAAACTCCTCTGTTGGAGGAAGTCTGAACTTTATCTACGCTATTAATTCTCTACTTTCTCTGAAGATGTCACCACATGGAAAACTTTGAGTTTTTGAACTGTGTCATTTGTGATGTGTTTTTGTTTCGCTTGAAGTAAGAAGTGTGAACCTTCTCTTCTAGAGGACACTACTGAAGTGCAACCTAGTGCGAAGTCAAAGAGCTACTTTGTTGGAGAAATTTTTATTTCAAATGTTTGTCTTTGCTAAAAAAAATTTCAGTTATTGTTTAAGTTGGCTGTATACCCCTCTCTTTCCCCTTGTTTTGCATTTAACCAATCCTGAATTTCTTTGAGTTATTTCCGACCAATCCGATGTATCTTCCCCCAACTTGGATATGTTCCTGTACCCGAGCCAATAAAAAGTTTGTGGGAGGGTGTTTTCATTCCCCTAACGCCTAGAACCTTCCGCGAGAGGATATAAACTGCTGATTTTAAGGTCTCCGGGCCACTTCTGTTCCATCTTGCAGTGTATACAGTACATAGCAGGAGGCGGGAAGCGCCTCTTTCCTCGGCAGCGGTCATCAATAAGGTAATGGCCGATTAATAAATTCTTTCTTTGCTAGCTCAGCAGTTTAACTCTCGGGGCGGGTGCGAAGCGTTCCTCCATGTAACCTTTTCCTAAAATGTAACGATCTTTTCTTCTATTCTCTTTTAAGGTGCATATTGGGATAGAGAGTGCTAACCCTCTCGAGCTCCCACTCACATTGTCTTGAGGTGAACTTATTTTCTCAACCTATTCTTCGTTAATGTAAAACAAATTGCTCTTTTCTAAAGTCACCTCGGTAGTATGGGATTAGCCCTTGCATTAGTGGCCTAGAGCCAGATTAGGTTTTTTTAAAACAAGTGTATTAGGAGTGCAAGTTCGCCTCCTCTCAAATTGTTATTTTAGAGGTCATGTAATTGCCCATTTTTATTTAATAGACCTCAGTAGGTTGGGTATTTTACCCCTGTGTCTATGTCCAGTGAGGACAACTTGAAGGTGGAGTTTGGTTTAAATTTTGAGAGCGAGGGCTCTTTTGAAAATTGAGTGTTGTATGCCTCGTGGAGGCTTTTCTGTGTAATTTGGAGCAAGGGCTCCTAGGTATGAATGGGGTTTTCTGCCCCTCTGTTAAAACTCGTGTTTGGGGTAAAACTGAGCTGATTGCCCAAGCAGTGTAAAATCTGGGCGCGAAGCCCAATCCCTGTAAATATTGTAACTACCCTTTTTGATTTGCTACTTTGTACCTGCCATGCTTGTTATTTCTTTGTTTTTGAAAAGAAAATATAACCTTGTTAAATTTTAAATTAATTTTGCTTTCGTAGCTGGAGACCTATTCACACCCGCACCTTCTTTCACCTCTACCTACCACGGAAAGCTCCGTAACAAGTGGTAGCAGAGCGTGGTTGAATGGGTCTCAATTTAGCCCCTTTTGACGGCTAAACATTGTTTGTTCCGAACTCTAACTATTTTCCCAGTTGCTGTAATTTTTTGAGTTTTTCAAAATTGTTCTGTCACCATGCCCGGCCCTCGCGATGTTCTCCATCTTAACTATTTGCGCAAGGAGGAGTTGATCTATGAATTGACTATTAGAAATGTACAATCTGGAGGCACGGTTGCAGTAGACACAAACAAGCTTAGAGAGTCCCTAGATTTGCCCATTTCCATCCCCAATTTGGGAGAGAAAGAAATTGACGACTCTCTTTCCACGATCACGGAGAATATTACTGGGCTAGCTTCTGTAGTTAGTTTTTTTGATGAAAATGATCCTTCTCCTAATCAAATTAAGCGTGTGCAAGGCAGGCTATATCATTTTTCGAATAGGGTTAACGATCTGTTGTCTCTAAAGTTGAATGACGTTCAGAAGAAGGAAGCTAGTACGCTGCTTGAAAATATGTCTGAATTATCTAGCAAGGTCACTCAATTGTTAACAGGGGAGGTTCCTCCCAAAAGCGATCTACCCACCACAGTGAATGCAGGTAGTGAGGAAGCGCCTCCCAAGGGAGAAGTGAATAGGATAACCGTTGCTGCTCAAACTATCCCTGCCCCATTGGACAACGAATCTGAACGTCGTGCATCATTGAGTAACATCCGTTCTGAATTAACTTCTTTGCCATTGAAACCTTTACCTACTATGTCACCCGGGTTTAGCAGCTTGCCTCATCCATTGGCAATGTTGCTAAGAGGTATCTCTAAGTTTTCTGTCAACACCACCAGTGAAGTTATTTCATTTTTAAGATTTTTAGTTGAATTTCAGGATCACGCCCTTGTGTTTTCTCTTTCCCCTTGTCAAATTTTACAAATAATCTATCCTTATGCTATTGGTGTTCTCTCAGATAAAATAGTAAGAGCTATTGCTGAACAGTCATCTATTGAAGATTTTCACGCACACTTGCTTGCAAATTTCATTCCTGCCCGCGCGAGGTCATCTCTGATTCAGAAATACTATTATCGGGTACAGCGCTTGGATGAAAACTTGGCTGATTTCATACAGGACATTAAGTTTTATACTAGGGTGTTTGCCCTTCATTTTCCTGAAGATCAGATTGTGCAGGCTATTGTAGAGGGAATTTCACCTCCCTATAGGTCATATTTGTGTTTCGCGGCGTGCCCGCAAACTTTCTCTGAACTTGAAGCATTGGCCGTCTCAGCGGAAGGAGTTAGATACGCCGATTCTTTGCGTGTCGCGAAAGAACCCCCGCCTTCCTTTAGTAATACTCGGCCTCCTCCTCGCCGACCAGTCAATCCCCGTAAATGTTATGCTTGCGGGTCGCCTGACCATCTGCGCAACAAGTGTCCACTGATCAAGTCAAGTGGGACAAAGAATGGAGCCGGGTCATCACAAGGCTGTTTTAAATGTGGGGCTTTCTCACATATCGCCAAGAATTGTCCCAATTCGAATAGCACCCCCTCCTGCTCAACTTCTGGTGCAAATTCCAACTATGCCAATAATAAAAAGTGACTAGTGGCTTCGGCTGAGTCGTCTAATCCACCTTCCCGAGACTCAGCCCCGGGTAAACAGGTTGTAACTTCAGGGAACGAGCAATTTTCAAATTCATCTTTTGAAGGTCCCAAAGAGTGTCTTAGGATTGCGGCGGATTCCCCCGCACCGGTCCCCTTTCTCAAAATTGAGTTAAATAACGAGCCTATAACAGCTCTCTTAGATTCAGGTAGTGTTTGTTCTATTATTTCGGCTGATTGGTATTCAAAATTGAAATCTGTTTGTAAGCTTCCTAACTATTGTTTGTCGGCGATCCAATACGTTTCGGCTAATTCCTCTCCATTAGAAATTCTCGGTTCCTTATATGTCAAAATTCGTATTTTTCAATTCACATGGAAAGTTAAATTGTTTGTGGCCAAGCATTTGTCTTGCCCCATTATATTGGGAGCGGACTTTATTTCTCACACTGGTCTTGTGCTCGATCTTCAGAGTAGGTCTTGCACTTTCAAATTTGCCTCTAATTGTAATATACCTCTATTAAAGTGTAATTCTGCATCATGTTCTTCTATTTCGCCTACCCAGGATGAGATGTTGTTAGACCTTAGACATCTACCTGAGGAGCAGGCTGATAGTATTCGCAAATTGTGTCAGTCGTTTCCCGAGGTGTTCTCTGATACTCTTGGTGTTACTGACCTTATTGAATACAAAATTGAGGTCACGGATTCGATTCCTGTCCGTTTTCCACCTTATAGGCTATCTCCACATAAAATGAAGGCTCTAAAAGAAATCATCGATCAGATGTTGAAGGACGGTATTATTAGGCCCTCTAAGTCAGCGTATTCTTCGCCTATTTTTTTAGTCCCGAAACCCCAAGGAGGCTTCAGGCCTGTCATTGATTACAGGGCTCTCAATCGGAAGGTGGTGTTACAATCTGTGCCCCTTCCCGACCTTAATTCTTGTTTTTCATGGTTTCGTAAGGCCAAGTTCTTTACTATCTTGGACTTGAATCAGGCCTATAATCAAATTCCCCTGGCCGAAGAGTCTAAACATCTTACAGCGTTTGCCACGGACTGGAATTTATATGAATACAACCGCGTGCCTTTCGGGCTCCCCACGGGAGCAGCTGTACTCACTAGGCTACTAGATAGGGTCTTCTCCGACATCAAATTTGAGTACTTATATCACTACTTGGATGATGTCGTCGTATTTTCAGAGACTTTTGAAGAACATCTAGATCATCTGCGAGAGGTTCTCGATCGCCTTCGTAAGGCTGGGTTAGCTGTTAAGTTGTCCAAGGTTGTCTTTCCTAGGGCATATTGTGTCACCTGATGATGTAGCAGTCGATCATTCTAGAACACAGGCCATCCGTGATTTTAAACCTCCTAAGGACATTAAAGGTATCGCCAGGTTCATTGGTATGGTGAATTTCTTCAGGAAGTTTATTCCTAACTTCGCTAATAGAGCGGCGCCCTTAAACCTTCTTCGTAGGAAAGGCATCAAATTCGAGTGGGGACCTTCTCAACAAGCCGCTTTTGAAGACCTTAAATTAGCTCTTTGTAATGCCCCTGTACTTGCTATGCCTGATTTCTCGAAGAAATTCATTGTCCAAACCGACGCATCGTCGTCAGCGGTAGCTGCAGTCTTTCTTCAAGAGACTGAACTAGGGAGGCGCCCCATCGCCTATGCGTCTAGGACATTGTCGGCTCAAGAAGCCAAGTATTCCATATATGAGCTCGAAGGTTTGGCAGTCTTATTCGCCTTAGAGAAGTTCCGTCTCTATCTGGAACATGTCAAATTCGACCTGGAGACAGATAATCAAGCCTTAAGCTGGGTCTTAGGTAGGCCGCGTCGTACTGGTCGTATAGCCCGTTGGGCCATCCGTATTTCTGCCTTCCAGTTTGATGTTAGACATATCAGAGGTACCGAAAATGTTGTTGCTGATGGACTCAGCCGTATGTTTTCTAATGACGTTGAGACCCACGAACCGGTCGACAGTTCATCACCTTCCGAGTCCATACTATCTAAGGTTAATGCCATCCTAACAGATGCTCCCATGCTCTTTAGGGATATCGAGAAATACCAACGTGAAGATCCGACGCTGGCTCCGATAATGGAAACCCTTTCTTCTGGGGAACATGTTGTCCCTTATGTTCTGAGGAATGGTGTTCTATGTTGCCCTTCGAGGCATGATAAGATGATGAAAGTTGTTGTTCCAGCGGTTCTTGTACCTATGATCTTCAAGTATTATCATGAGACCCCATTAGGAGGGCATCTTGGTATCTTTAAAACTCGTGAAAAGATTCGTGATATGTTCATCTGGAAAGGTATGGACGGTGAAATCCGTGAACTAGTAAAGGCTTGTAAATCTTGTTTGCTTAGTAAACCGACCATGTCCACCAAGTTAGGCCTCTTGTCTTCCCAGCAAGCGTCGCGCCCCATGGAACGCCTGTATATTGATTATGTAGGACCATTCCCCCAGTCAAAGGGTAATGCCAACAAGTTCATCCTTGTGTGTGTAGATGGTTTTACAAGATTTTCTTGGTTATTTCCGACTAAGCTGGCTACCGCTCAGTCTACCATTACTTGCTTAAATTCTATTTTTGCTTCTTTTGGTCCGTGCCAATATATTGTATCTGATAATGCTAAGGCTTTTACATCTAACTTATTTCGTAAATTCTGTTTTGACTTATCCATCTCTCATGTAACTACTTCTGCTTATTACCCTCAACCATCTCTGGCTGAAAGGGTTAATCGTAATCTCTGGTCCGCACTTATTGCCTATCATCATGAAGATCATTCCAGGTGGGACACGTCCCTGCATTGGTTAGCTTTTGCTTTGAATTCGGCGGTTCATGAATCTAATAAGTTCACTCCAGCTTCCTTGATGTTCAAGTTTGTTCCCAACACGCCGCTCTCTAACCTTTGGTCTCTGAGTGACATTCTACCCGAGACAATAGATCCGGATAATATTAAAGATCTTTGGAAGAAGGCTAAAGCCAATCTTAAGGTATCTCATGAAAAGGTTAGAGAAAAGTATGATCGTGGACGGAGATCCACCACTTTGAAGGTAGGTGACCAGGTGATGGTCAAGAATTTTGTTCCCGCGGGCAAGCTTGCCCCCAGATTTCATGGGCCATGCATCATTCTCGATTTTCTTACGCCGGTTACATTGTTAGTAAGCAATCCAGCCACCGAGAGGATATTTAGGGTTCACCTGTCCCAGGTGAAACCGGTGTAAATTTTGTGTCAACTTGCTTCATATAATTTGATAGGAATATGAAGGTTATATTTTTTTTTGAGTTCCACTCTTAAGGCATTCTGCTCCTTCTATTTTATTTTATATGTAAGCATTTCTGTAAAACCTCCCCCGATTTGTTAAACTGCCATCCTGTCCTTGCCACGGCCATTACCACGCTCCCGTCTCCTGCTCCACTACACACAGTGGCTGGCTTAGATGAAATGCCATGTATATCTGCACGCCGCTGGCCCCTCTATCTCTCTATATGCCTGTGCCCTCAAAAGAAACATGATGGTCCAACACAATTCTGCCGCCTAGCTTTAATGTTTCAGTGCCCCCGCAGCCGCGCGGCGCTCTGCCGCGGCTGGGTTCGAGGACGGGCCCCCTCGGCCCCAGCGAGGACGACATGTGCACGGCGAGCCGGAGCTCTCCTCCCGGCCAAGGCTGATGTGCGGCGCACGACCTGCTACTTGCCCGCAGCCTGTATATGTTCACCGCGGGCTCGGCGTGTTTCAACCCCTCTGCTCCCCTCATAGTGCGGGCGAGCGGTATCTCAGGGTACTTGAGGGGTCCGAGCGGCCTCCTTTGGACGCAAGCTGCAACGGCCGGTCTGGCCATCCAACTTCATCAACATCAACTACTTGGACAGTTACTATAAGCAATGACTACACTTGGGAATTCAACTGCAATATTTGGTGGACATTAGCAAAATTTTTCATCACTTTTAAGTATTAAAAGGTTATCTTCAGAATTCTACTTCTACAAACTTAAAAACTATACTTCATCTGCAACAACAAAATTTTGAAACTAAATCAAACCAAACTAAGAAAATCTTATACATTTTTTTTTTTTTGCAATTAATCTCCATATCTACATCAAAACTTGGACCTTGTTTTCAAACCATTTCATGTGTCACCCCGGGAGGAACTTTTTGGGGGGGGGGGGGGAGGTCTGTACCGGGCGGTACACCTCCACACCGCTAATTCAAAATGTGCGCCAGTTGAAACTCCTCTGTTGGAGGAAGTCTGAACTTTATCTACGCTATTAATTCTCTACTTTCTCTGAAGATGTCACCACATGGAAAACTTTGAGTTTTTGAACTGTGTCATTTGTGATGTGTTTTTGTTTCGCTTGAAGTAAGAAGTGTGAACCTTCTCTTCTAGAGGACACTACTGAAGTGCAACCTAGTGCGAAGTCAAAGAACTACTTTGTTGGAGAAATTTTTATTTCAAATGTTTGTCTTTGCTAAAAAAAATTTCAGTTATTGTTTAAGTTGGCTGTATACCCCTCTCTTTCCCCTTGTTTTGCATTTAACCAATCCTGAATTTCTTTGAGTTATTTCCGACCAATCCGATGTATCTTCCCCCAACTTGGATATGTTTCTGTACCCGAGCCAATAAAAAGTTTGTGGGAGGGTGTTTTCATTCCCCTAACGCCTAGAACCTTCCGCGAGAGGATATAAACTGCTGATTTTAGGGTCTCCGGGCCACTTCTGTTCCATCTTGCAGTGTATAAAGTACATAGCAGGAGGCGGGAAGCGCCTCTTTCCTCGGCAGCGGTCATCAATAAGGTAATGGCCGATTAATAAATTCTTTCTTTGCTAGCTCAGCAGTTTAACTCTCGGGGCGGGTGCGAAGCGTTCCTCCATGTAACCTTTTCCTAAAATGTAACGATCTTTTCTTCTATTCTCTTTTAAGGTGCATATTGGGATAGAGAGTGCTAACCCTCTCGAGCTCCCACTCACATTGTCTTGAGGTGAACTTATTTTCTCAACCTATTCTTCGTTAATGTAAAACAAATTGCTCTTTTCTAAAGTCACCTCGGTAGTATGGGATTAGCCCTTGCATTAGTGGCCTAGAGCCAGATTAGGTTTTTTTAAAACAAGTGTATTAGGAGTGCAAGTTCGCCTCCTCTCAAATTGTTATTTTAGAGGTCATGTAATTGCCCATTTTTATTTAATAGACCTCAGTAGGTTGGGTATTTTACCCCTGTGTCTATGTCCAGTGAGGACAACTTGAAGGTGGGGTTTGGTTTAAATTTTGAGAGCGAGTGGCTCTTTTGAAAATTGAGTGTTGTATGCCTCGTGGAGGCTTTTCTGTGTAATTTGGAGCAAGGGCTCCTAGGTATGAATGGGGTTTTCTGCCCCTCTGTTAAAACTCGTGTTTGGGGTAAAACTGAGCTGATTGCCCAAGCAGTGTAAAATCTGGGCGCGAAGCCCAATCCCTGTAAATATTGTAACTACCCTTTTTGATTTGCTACTTTGTACCTGCCATGCTTGTTATTTCTTTGTTTTTGAAAAGAAAATATAACCTTGTTAAATTTTAAATTAATTTTGCTTTCGTAGCTGGAGACCTATTCACACCCGCACCTTCTTTCACCTCTACCTACCACGGAAAGCTCCGTAACAATAATAATAATAATAATAATAATAATAATAATAATAATAATAATAATAATAATAATAATAATAATAATAATAATAATTGTACCGGGCGGTACACCTCCACGCCGCTTATTTAAAATTTGCGCCCGTTGAAACTCCTCTGCTGGAGGAAGTCTGAACTTTATCTACGGTATTAATTTTCTACTTTCTCAGAAGATGTCACTACCTGGAAATTTTGGAGTTTTTGAACTGTGTCATTTTCGACGTATTTTTGTTTTGCTTGTAGTAAGAAGTGTGAACTTTCTCTTCTAGAGGACACTACTGAAGATCAACAATAGTGCACCCTAGTGCGGAGTGAAAGAACTGTTTTTTTTTTTTTGGAGAAAATTTAATTTCAAAAGTTTGTTCTTTGCTAAATTTCCTTCAGTCATTGTTTAAGTTGGCAATATTAACCCTTTCTTTCCCCTTGTTTTGAATTTAGCCAATCCCGAATTTCTTAAATTAATTTTCCACCAATGATGTGTTTCTTCTTCATCTTGTGTAGGGGTTTTCTTTAACCACCAATAAAAGATTGTGGGCGGGTGTTTTCCTTCCTAAAACGCCTCGAACTTTCCGCGAGAGTATATAAACTGCTGATTTTAGGGTCTCTGCGCCACTTCTGTTCCATCTTTTCGTGTGTAAAGTACATAGCAGGAGGCGGGAAGCGCCTCTTTCTTCGGCGGCAGTCAACAACCAGGTAATGGCCGATTAATCATTTCTTTTCTTGCTTGCTCAGCAGTTTAACTCTCGGGGCGGGTCCGAAGTTTTTCCATTATGTAACCTTCCTTAAAATGTAAAGAAACTTGTATCTATTCTATCTTTTAAACTACATATTGGGATAGAGAGTGCTTATCCCTCTCGAGCTCCCACTCATATTGTTTTGAGGTGAACTGATTTTCTCAACCTATTCTTCCTTAACATTATGTAAATTTGCTTCTTTCTAAAGTCACCTCTTTAGTATGGGATTAGCCCTTGCATTTGTGGCCTAGAGCCAGATTAGGTTTTAAAAGCAAATGTATTAGGAGTGCAGTTCGCCTCCTCTCAACTTAGTATTTTAGAGGTCATGTAATTATCCATTCATCGCTTAATAGACCTCAGTAGGTTGGGTATTTTACCCCTGTGCTTACGTCCTTAGAGGACAGCTTGAAAGTAGAGTTGGGTGTGGCCTTGTGATAGGCTTAAAACTTTGAGAGCGGATCGCTCTTTTGCAATTTGTTTCTGTGTGCCTCTAGGAGGTATTACTGTGTAATTCGGAGCAAGTGCTCCTGGGCATGATTGGGGTTTTCTGCCCCTTTGCTAAACCTTATGTACATGTAAATTCGGACTAACTGCTCGAGAATTGGAAGTTCGGGGCCCGAAACCCAAAACCTGTAAATACTATTGTTGCTCTTTGTTGCCTTGCTACTCTGTACCTGCCATTCTTGTTATTTCTGAGTTTGAAAAGAAAATATAACCTTGTTAAATTTTAAATTAATTTTACTTTCGTAGCTTGAGACCTGTTCACCACCCCGCACCTTCTTTCACCTCTAACTACCACAAAAACACGGTAACAATAATAATAATAATAATAATAATAATAATAATAATAATAATAATAATAATAATAATAATAATAATAATCATCATCATCATCATCATAATAATAATAATTGGAAATGAAATGGCGTATGGCTTTTAGTGCCGGGAGTGTCCGAGGACAAGTTCGGCTCGCCAGATGCAGGTCTTTTGATTTGACTCCCGTAGGCGACCTGCGCGTCGTGATGAGGATGAAATTATGATGAAGACTACACATACACCCAGCCCCAATTATGGTTAAAATTCCCGACCCTGCCGGGAATCGAACCCAGGACCCCTGGTGCCAAAGGCCAGCACGCTAGCCATTTAGCCATGGAGCCGGACCTAATAACTGGAGTGCATAACAGATGAAAGAAAACCCATTCGCACAATATGCCCATGATGACTCAAATAACTCAGTTGTTTGTGCCCAGGAAAACCTTTCGGCAGATATGAATTTATGAGAGGAAGTAAAGTGCTGAATGTCCATATTGGGAGTGTATTCCAGAGTCTCGATGCAGTAACTAAAACAATAATGATTGTAGGAATTCGTTTGATTTAGTGGAATTTCAAGTAGGGAACCAGAACGGTACTAATTTCATGGAATGAGGAAAGGAATCCAAAATTAGAAGATAGGTAAGTAGGAGTGTTCGTCGAAAGCAGTTGGTAAACAAGAATCATTAGGTGAAAATTCTTCGGTTCATTTATGATTAGCCATCCCAATATTTTGAAATATGGTGTAACATGAGCGTCATGTCACAGTTGGAAGGCACATCGGATGCATGAGTTTTGTGTTATCTTAAACTACATAAAACAGTTGGAAATGTATCAAACATCTCCCTTAGTAAATTATAATCCCTAATCCCCCTTATTATAAACGAGTATGTAACACAATCTGTCCTCTTGAATTCCAAATTTTATCTTATCTTTCCTACTTCTAGAAATTCCACTCAAGCTTATTTGTCGACTAACGTCATTGCAAACCAGTTCTCTTCTGACAGCTGATCCCATCGTAATTTTTATCTGGAAAAGTATAGGCGCAGTGCTACCAGTTCTTAAAGGTACAATTTCTGACTGAAGTAAAATTCATTATAGCACTCGGCAGTAAGGTTATACACTGAAAATGAAAAACCTACAACCTGTTTTCCAGTCATTGACCGGGTCAGGGATGTAATGAATGGAGCAGATATAGGCTGTTAGTACGATGTGGTCGCCACTCCCAGACTGATTTATTAATGACTGATAGATGCTATGAAATGAGAATGGAGAGTGTTGCTGGAATGAAAGATGACAGGGAAAACCAGAGTACCCGGAGAAAAACCTGTCCCACCTCCGCTTTGTCCAGCACAAATCTCACATGGAGTGACCGGGATTTGAACCACGGTATCCAGCGGTGAGAGGCCGACGCGCTGCCGTCTGAGCCACGGAGACTCAAGGTTATACACTAATAAGTAAATATCGTCACCCTACTCTCGTTTTTTATATGGCCCAGCACTGCTCCCAACTTGACTAGTAACATATTGAAATCACCAGACGTAAACATAAACTATAACCTGAATATAGGCTAAGCATCAATAATGAAGGTTCCTTTACCCAAGTAAATGAGACATCAAAATACCTATTCATAATTAAGTCGGTTTTCAAGCTCAATGAAGAATTAAGGAAACAAACGCATCCCTCATCCTCACTCAGTTTAATGTTATATATTTCTACATTTATTTTCTGCCTTTGCTGGCAGGATGTAGTGTTTACAGTGCACTATGTCTTCTGGTATGGGCTAGAGTAAATTTGTTACTTTCATTGACCTGTCTCAGTCTTATCCTTGGCTTTGACAATATGAAAGTGACCGAGGTATGAGCGATGCCAGTAATGTCATTCCTTATGCAGCCAGTCCCTGTTCTGAATGGTGTGAAAATATCGCTCATAGGGTCGGTTGGTGCATGCATTTCAGTGGGCTTGGCAGACTGATATGCAATAGCAACTTCTGGCCCAGTGAGGAAAGCAACGGGAAACTACCTCACTCCTCACTTCCCTAGTATGCCTCTTCAGTGACACCTAGGCTATCTATGACAGCTGTTGGTGGAGCTGCAGAGGATCAAACCAGCCTTCGGGCTGAATACCCAACATACATACATTTATTTTGATATACGCATAGCTATAACCGTGAACCTCCGTGGCTCAGGCGGCAGCGCGCCGGCCTCTCACCGCTGCATACCGTGGTTCAAATCCCGGTCACTCCATGTGAGATTTGTGCTGGACAAAGCGGAGGCGGGACAGGTTTTTCTCCGGGTACTCTGGTTTTCCCTGTCATATTTCATTCCAGCAACACTCTTCATTAACATCTCATCTGTCAGTCAGTTATTTATAATTGCCCCAGAGGAGTGCGACAGAATTCGGCAGCCGGCACATTTCCTATCCTCGCCGCTAGATGGGGCTTCATTCATTTCATTCCTGACCCGGTCAAATGACTAGAAACAGGCTGTAGATTTTCATGACTATAACCGTATTCTTCCGGTGTTTGCCTTGTGTAAATAATTCAGCTTGAATGTTGTGTTGCTCTTACTTCTCGGACTGAAGTGAACCGCGCTGTAATAATATACATAAGAAACTATATTACGTACACATATGCTGTAAGTCAGTAAGAATACATACAGGCGAAGTCTGTAAACCGTATCACAGTCGAGTCGACAACGTTAGGTTAGATTAATAGAACGAAATTTCCTTCCATTTCAACTGATTCTCATTGTGCCAGAAACTTGGTATAGAATAGAGAAGGTAACGTTCCTTTCCTTTTCGGAGGAGTTCTTGCAGATTTCTCTTGCTTCTTAGACATTCTATTTGACTTCTATACATTGGACGAATTAAGACCGTATTAATAATATTAATAAAATGCTGCGTTCTTCATATCATACCAACTACTTTATTAAATGCATTAGTGGAACATGCCATAATTCAACTTACCTGGTACTATCCAAATAGATTTACAATCCTACAGAAAAATAAAACATGCTTTACTTATACTCGCAGATGTTCTAGTTGTGATTTTCACAACACGCCAGTGGCAGTTCATACAATTTCACAAGTCACGAAAAAAATACATTAGAACTTCAGTCTATGTCACGCAACATTAGTACCATGGTTACACCTTGCATCGGCAATATTTACGCGCGGTATGACTGTCCTATGTTCATTTTTCTCGCAGACGACTTGCACGACTCGCCGATGCTGCCAACCACTGTACTTAGGAACTAAATGGTACTGAGCCCTGGACCACAATTACATTTGTTTTCACATAGGTTAGGTTAGGTTAGGTTAGGACTATGTTTAATTTTATCGCAGTTTAGGTTAGGTTAGGTTATTTATTTTTCTCGCAGACGACTTGCGGTTAGGTTAGGTTAGGTTAGCCCTGGACTATGTTTATTTTTCTCGCAGACGACTCGCACGACTTAGCCCTGGACCACAATGACGTTTCTCTTCACATTAATACACCACGGCATTCTATGTCGCTTACTGGTCACGAAATGATAGGATTGATAGAAGCAAAGCCTACTACTTCTTTTTTCGTACATAGCGCATCCAGTGCATCTGGCCATTGTTGATACAGAAAACATATCTAATTATATTGACATGGCATCGTACGATGGATGTGTTATTAATGTAACAAGTTTTTCAGCGAATTACAAGAACAACTTCAAGGATTTACTTCAATTCTATGTACGTCACAATTTGATTTCAAATAGCAGAGTATGTGAATGGTGTGGCCGTCACGTCAAATTATTAGTGAATGAGAAGTTCAATCGTGTTGTTTTTTCGTGTCGTCGCCTAACCTCCACTACATTAAGGTTGATTCCATTTACATACATTCTTCTTCTCTATTATACATTGTTTATCATTCACGTTACATTTCGTTGTGATCTTTTTCTTCCGGTGTCGGGAACGCTACGTACTACTAATAATTAGGCCTCTATTTCTTTTTTATATTCAATCACGTTGTTATATAATCGTTAATAATCGTGGCTGGCGTTGGCACGAATGGACTCTGCATCGCCTGAAGATTTGCCCTATGAAATGTCACTACCATAGTTCAACATAGCCAGATATTCTTACTCTTATTTGTTTCATATGGTTATTCTTTGACATTGCCTCACTCTTAGGTCTTTTCATCGCGTAAGTTGGTCATAACTTCTGTCTGTATTGAATTATGGGTACGACATTTCAGTGGACTAGCCTTCAACCAATGGCAGCGTCCATTCGCCCATCGTCAGCCATGATTACTATGATACAAACTTGCGTGACAAGGTCTGAACTTTTACCAAAAATACTATAGTGCCAACATGCGAGATGAACGATAACTGTAAGATGACCTATCGCCAAGTAGGGTCCCTAAACCGTATGTTGGCGACACTGAATCCAAACCAGCAGTTAGAATATAACTATAAATCACTACCTTCAGTAATAATAGGAGATAAAGCGTAAGGGCGTCCCCTTCGTGTATACGCTTACATTCCCAGCAGTAAGCCTATAGGTTTACTTAAATACTGGAAAAGCAGAAGAGTCTATTTCGCAACGACAGAGAAAAGAAAACTATATACACTGACTGACAGTGACAATGCAACACCAACGAGGAGTGGTTCGAAAGGGATGAAAGTTGCGGAAAAAACAGAGACGGCACGGACGAATAATTGATGTTTATTTCAAACCGATATGCAGGTTACACAATGCGCACGGCATCGACTCAGTAGGATGTAGGACCACCGCGAGCGGCGATGCACGCAGAAACACGTCGTGGTACAGAGTCAATAAGAGTGCGGATGGTGTCCTGAGGGATGGTTCTCCATTCTCTGTCAACCATTTGCCACAGTTGGTCGTCCGTACGAGGCCGGGGCAGAGTTTGCAAACCGCGTCCAATGAGATCCCACACGTGTTCGATTGGTGAGAGGTCCGGAGAGTACGCTTGCCACGGAAGCATCGGTACACCTCGTAGAGCCTGTTGGGAGATGCGAGCAGTGTGTGGGCGGGCATTATCCTGCTGAAACAGAGCATTGGGCAGCCCCTGAAGGTACGGGAGTGCCACCGGCCGCAGCACATGCTGCACGTAGCGGTGGACATTTAACGTGGCTTGAATACGCACTAAAGGTGACGTGGAATCATACGCAATAGCGCCCCAAACCATGATGCCGCGTTGTCTAGCGGTAGGGCGCTCCACAGTTACTGCCGGATTTGACCTTTCTCCACGCCGACGCCACACTCGTCTGCGGTGACTATCACTGACAGAACAGAAGCGTGACTCATCGGAGAACACGACGTTCCGCCATTCCCTCATCCAAGTCGCTCTAGCCCGGCACCATGCCAGGCGTGCACGTCTATGCTGTGGAGTCAATGGTAGTCTTCTGAGCGGACGCCGGGAGTGCAGGCCTCCTTCAACCAATCGACGGGAAATTGTTCTGGTCGATATTGGAACAGCCAGTGTGTCTTGCACATGCTGAAGAATGGCGGTTGACGTGGCGTGCGGGGCTGCCACCGCTTGGCGGCGGATGCGCCGATCCTCGCGTGCTGACGTCACTCGGGCTGCGCCTGAACCCCTCGCACGTGCCACATGTCCCTGCGCCAACCATCTTCGCCACAGGCGCTGCACCGTGGACACATCCCTATGGGTATCGGCTGCGATTTGACGAAGCGACCAACCTGCCCTTCTCAGCCCGATCACCATACCCCTCGTAAAGTCGTCTGTCTGCTGGAAATGCCTCCGTTGACGGCGGCCTGGCATTCTTAGCTATACACGTGTCCTGTGGCACACGACAACACGTTCTACAATGACTGTCGGCTGAGAAATCACGGTATGAAGTGGGCCATTCGCCAGCGCCGTGTCCCATTTATCGTTCGCTACGTGCGCAGCACAGCGGCGCATTTCACATCATGAGCATACCTCAGTGACGTCAGTCTACCCTGCAATTGGCATAAAGTTCTGACCACTCCTTCTTGGTGTTGCATTTGCTCTGTCAGTCAGTGTATGAACCAGTAATTCCCTTCTTTCATACATCATATAACGTCGACAGAAACACCGTAAAAGGCCTATTCTTTGGACCCAGAGTAACGATTCCCAATGGATTTGTGAAGTGGAGGGAAACATATTGGCCTAAATAGGAAAATTAACTTCAAGTTCAGATTGCAACAACTATTATAAAATCTTCAGTAGCAGTTGTCAGACACCATCTGTGCGGATATTACAGCACTATAAATTTCGCAACGAGCACGCTGGCCGTGAGGTTGGGGTCGCGCATCTGTGAGCTTGCATTTGGGAGATAGTGGGTTCGAACCACAATGTGGCAGCTCTGAAGATGGTTTTCCGTTGTTTCCAATTTTCACAGCAGGCACCTTAATTAAGGCTACACGCCGGTCTCAATGGCTAACACGTTGAGGCGCTGGGCTTCTGACCCCAACTTGGCAGGTTCGATCCTGACTCAGTCCGGTGGTATTTGAAAGTGCTCAAATACGTCAGCCTCGTGTCGGTAGATTTACTGGCACGTAAAATAACTCCTGCGGGACAATATCCCGGCACCTCGGCGTCTCCGAAAGTAGCTAGTGAGACGTAAAAGATTATTATTATTATTATTATTATTATTATTATTATTATTATTATTATTATTATTATTATTATTATTATTATTATTATTATTATTAAGGCCATGGCCGCTTCCCACTCCTAGCGCTTTCCTATCCCATCGTCGCCATAAGACCTATGTGTTGTTACGACGTAAAACAAATTGTAAACATATATAACAGGAACAATAAGACAATTCGATCGCTATTTTTTGGACATATCTATAGAATAGGTGATAACAGATCGACAGAACATATATTCAAGTACCTCTGGGAATAAAAGTCAACAAGGTGGATTCCAGAGGTCACGAAAGATTTAGAAATAAAATAAGACTAGAGGTGATTTCCGACAAAAGAGTACCGTTACAAAAATGTTGCAACGTTTGGGCTGGGAAGACTTGGGAGAAAGAAGACGAACTGCTCGACTAAGTGGTATGTTCCGAGCTGTCAGCGGAGAGATGGCGTGGAATGACATCAGTAGACGAATAAGTTTGAGTGGTATCTTTAAAAGTAGGAAAGATCACAATATGAAGATAAAGTTGGAATTCAAGAGAACAAACTGGGGCAAATATTTATTTATGGGGAGGGGAGTTAGGGATTGGAATAACTTACCAAGGGAGATATTCAATAAATTTCCAATTTCTTTGACATCATTTAAGAAAAGGCAGATAGGGAATCTGCCACCTGGCCGACTGCCCTAAATGCAGAGCAGTAGTGATTGATTGAACTACATCCACGTCCGTTGCGTAACGGTTAGCACTACTAGCTGCCGTCCTCGGGGGTCTGGGTTGGATTCCCTGTACTGCCAGAAATTGAAGAATGGCAGGAGGGCTGGTGCATGCAGTGTGCCTGAAAAGAGCTGCGCCACCTAGGGACAAGGACACGAGTTTACTTTAGAGGAAACTAAGGAAAGAGAGATTTTGAAAGTTGAGGTTTTAGGAATGGAAGGATTTCAAGAAAGAATGAAAAGAAAACCCGCTCCAAAATAATAGGAAGATCCAATTCACAACGCTTTATTTTCTGAGATGATGCTTGTTGTATAAAGGCGTCCAAAATCCAGGCCACCGTCCCTCATAATAGTACTATTCACTGGTAAAGCAGAACAGTGGTGTTCCTCAATTATTGGTGCTAATCATAGGTAACGCAGACCCATTCTGAACAACGAACAAGCAACTCACCCCCGCCTCGGTGGGATACACACGATGGTACTAATCACAGGCAACGCCCAGATCCGTGGTATTCCTCACAAATGGTACTATTCCTAATAAACATAAACGTAGACCTTACATGGTGGTACAAATCGCAAGTAACGTCGACCCATGGTGTTCCTCATGTAATGGTACTAATCACCAGTAGTCTCATGGTTTTAATTCCATCATCCCTTGGTTGCCCCTTTTAGTCGCCTCTTACAACAGACAGGGGAATACCGTGGGTGTATTCTTAGTCTGTGACCCCCGCCCACAGGAGGTACGGATGGATTGAAATTAGCTCGTGTTCCCTAGCAGGTCTAATAATAATAATAATAATAATAATAATAATAATAATAATAATAATAATAATAATAATAATAATAATAATGAGGAACAGCCGCCTTGGGCGCAGCGATCGCAACAGGTTCAGACGATATAGACGATGAACCTGGAAGACTCTGTGCTATCTTCTTATAGTATAATGTCTTGGCGGGTGCATTCGTAGCATTGAACTTAAGGCGCGCTTCGTGGTACGAATGACCATCCACGATCTTGATCTCCTGGATCTTCGTGCAACGAGCAACGAGATATCATGTGCCCGAACCTCTGGCATTTACAGCAGCGCATGGGAGGCGCGATGTACGGCCTCACATCGCAGGGATAGGTTGTTACCTTGACTTTTTCTGGTAACACTGACAATTTGAAGGAGACAATGAATGCACCCGTGGCAACGTCCTCGCTGTTGAATTTGCGCGTAATGCGCCGGACATGTGTCACGCCACGGTTCTTCATGTCTTCCATCAACTCATCGTCAGTGTTCAAGATGAGATCTCGGTGGAAGATGACTCCACGAACCAGGTTCAAGGTCTTGTGCTCTTCCAATTTGACGGGAATATCGCCAAAGTGGTCGCACTTGAGCAACCGATCAGCTTGCACGGCAGTGCGCGTCTTTAGCAACAAACTACCGTTGCGCATTTTCTTCAGGTCTTCCAGTTCGCCGTAGATACCTTCCATGTGCCTGCTAAACAGACTTTACCAGATTGAAGTCACTCCCATCAATTCTGGTAGCAACCAGAAACCTAGGGAAGCTGGATTGCATTCCTTCACGCTGCGCTTGTTCCCAGGGGGTTGAACTCCTCAGGAAATCACAAATGAAAGACTTCGGTGGGAGACCACCTTGGGCAGGTCGAAGACGTTTCGAAGCCATGCCAGAAATCATCCTCCCCGAATGCCACCCACTCGGATCAGGGGTTTCTGTAGCCGAACCAAGCAACCAAGGGAATACCCACCTGGTCGTAGCCGGTATTGCCCGTAATGCCTAATATGGGGTGACTGAGGCAATGGGCACTTGGACTCCCTTCCGCCAGTCACCCGCAATAGCGTGTACAGAGCACTAAATATAGAGAAATTAAAACAAAACAATTAATAATAATATGACCTGGCATTCGTCTGTGCGGGGACCTGTGTTGTGAGGCGGATACTACTGCAAGGGCACATGACGCGGTCCCACCCGCCGATCCCTGGCTGGTCACTAGCGGGCTTTCGGGCGTAATCGCACACATGGGCCTATCTTCGAGTAGTACGCACATCAAAAATTTGGTCTACAGCTCACCCTCATAAAACAAAAAAATTAAAAAAATAAAGAGGGGGCCATGGCCACATGGCCCTTTTAGTCGCCTTCTTCGACAGGCAGGGATTACCTGTCAATGTATTCAGCCCCTCCCATCCACAGGGATCCAACAAATTATACCAAACCGCAATCCATGTCCACGCCTAGGTCGTCCCTTTCGGTCGCCCTTTACGAAAGGCATGGGATACCGCGGGTATATTCTACATGTGCATCCCCCATCCACACGGGGTTTGGTCGCATCTTTGGGCAGGCAGGGGATACCGTGGTTATATTCTTCATCTGCTTACCCCCAACCGCAGGGGGTCCACCTGTTCGTACCAGCAAACATTCTCGCTACTTCCGTGTCTGTTACTCGTACAGACAAAGCATTTGTTCTTAAAAACTGCTCTGATAATTTGTTCTTAAAAACTGCTCTGATAATCTGTCCATGATTATCCATTGTTGATCGCAACCTAACTGACTAAAATGTGTATTTTATTAACAGACTCGTTTAGAAGAATCAATCCAAGGTACAACAGACGATTCCGGACAACATAGAGTCCGAAAAGAAGTTTGGATTTCTTCCGATGGACACACGTATAGTCCAAACTGCCCGGGAAAAATACGGACGGTTGGCAATCCTACCATAGCAAGGGTTCAAAGTGGCCTATAATAAACGCACTTCACTGGCCCCACTTTTCACTTTCAGAGTGATACAACAAGGGACACATCAGTCTCAAGCTCCACGTAATTACGAGTAGGTGATGGTTTACTTGATAAAATTCCACGAAGCTGATAATGTCCAAGTATTAACACAATCGTAATTCCTGATAAGATAGAGATCCACCTGACTCACTCGTGTTGATAACAAATATGGCACTATGATCTTCCTGTAACTTATAGTGTCCATATTTGGTGCGTCCCAAGTCAGAACTTTCATTCTGGAAAGAACAATCGAATATGGTACTCTTTATAATACGAGAGAGAGAGTCCGCAAGTTCAAGCAGGGCAAAAAGAAAAGCATATTATCATAGTTATTTCTTGGCTATTTAATACGCAGATGTTTACCAACGAGATGATGTAATTCTATGCTTTAGACCTAGTGTAAGCGACGAGATTCGCTACAAATATCCCTAAACGCTGCTGTTCACTACTACGATGGTTTGTTCTTTTCTTTTTTTAACAATTGGCTTTACGTCGCACCGACACAGATTTATCTTATGGTGACGATGGGATAGGAAATGGATAGGAGTGGGAACGACATGGCCGTGGCCTTAATTAGGGTACAGCCCCAGCATTTGCTTGGCGTGAAACTACGGAAGACCATCTTCAGGGCTGTCGACAGTGGGGTTAATCCACTATCTCCCGACTGCAAGCTGATTGGCACGTGACCCAAACCACGCGGTCACTTGCTCGGGCACGAAGGTTTATTGGAATAATAATGCAAGGTAGCGTGAAAAAAATAAGGTAAGAAGTACGGACAGGTTACGAACGGAGTCGCGAAGAGTGGAGACCATTTCCTCTGGAGCCGACACTCTCGCTTCCAGTGTCGACTCCGTTGAAGCACTAATGCCATCTGTCAAATGTTTCCGGAACTTCTTGGATTTATCCACGCCCGACTTGATGCGTCGCTCTAGCTAGCTCAGCGCAGTGCAGTGCAGCAAGATATCTAATCGGCCGTGATGTGTAGTTTCACGTCCCTCCCTTGAGAACTTGTGGTACGGTGAATAACTTACTTTCCGCACTGGGTTATTAGAAATCGTCTCTGATCGGTTGAACTCCGCTTCAAAATAATGTATACACGGATAGAGTGATTTAGAATCAGAGAACACCTAACTTAATTTTGTTGAATTGTTTCTTCGTCTGATTGCAGCACTGTGATTCCGTGCCCATTTACAGCACCTCATTCCCAGGTCAAGTTATACGCCGCCATCACCATGTTGGCTCTATTGTATAGGTTAATCCATGTTCGACCGATAAATATTGCATATATTGCAGTGTATCATAAATTTCTTATTACGCAGGGGCAGATCGTGAGGTAGTGTCGATGTACCATGGCACCACCAATGTAATGAAGAAAGAATATGCTAATTTTTCCTCTCAGGAACAGTTTGTATTAAATTTAAATTTCAAGAAAATGTATACGTTATCTCATTCTGCCTGAATTTGAACGAGCACGCACACAGACATTCCCTCTGTCGATGCTTGTCTGAGTGTGTGTCCCAGATCTCAATTCAGTTAGTACGGAACTGTCCAGTAAGATTGATAGAATAAGGAGTTAAATTCAGTGAGTGTTGAACTGTCTAGTAAAATCGATAGTTTAAGCAGTGCTGTGAATGGTAGAATAGATCAATTAAACTAGAAATTTGACCATCAAAACAGGGAAATTCAGGAAGTCAACAATAACGTAGCTCAATGCTTGGAACTGACTGAGAAAACTGAATGGCGATTTAATGCATTAGGAAGGAATTTGTTGAATACAGCAAGGAATTTGATAAGAGAATAAAAATAGTGGTAGATAAAGTCGAAGAACTAGATAGAATTAAAACCAACCAGAATGTTTAGCGAAGCGAATAGATGTGAAGACTGAGAAATTGGAGAAAGACCTCAGGTCAGTAGAAGGAAATGCCAGAATGGTAGTTGAAGAAGGAATTAAAGCATGTCATGTAAAGTTAAGGCAGGAGATCAGTCAAATCCAAGTAGGTAGCAGTATATATAGTAGGTACGTATCTTGTACGAAGGACTCTGAATTACCCAGATTTAATGGTCGGCAATTTAATCCGATGGTATTCTTGAAAACGGTGGAGAAACGGTTTTCCAAGAATCTTGACAATGGTTTAATTGAGTGAAGTATGATTGATGATATGATGGATGTTGCATTTGTTGGAAAAGCGAGATCTTGGTTTCAAGTTTATAGACAGGGTATTTCGAGTTTGGAGGAATTTAGGGAGAAATTTAGTTCTAAATTTTGGAGTGAAGCTATTCAGGGGAGGGAAAGAGATCGCGTGCTATTTGACAAATATAGACCTCAGGAAGGTGTGTCCATGACGGAGTATTTCTTGGCGCATATTCTGATCAGTCAGAATATTGAAGGTCTAGCATCGGAGAGAGGTACGGTCCGCCAGATGTTGAGGCATTTTCCTGAGAAGGTCGGATTAGCTGCATGTATGCAGGATATCGTTACGACTAAGGAATTAGAGCAGCTTTTAGAGAGGTTTGATGCTTTGGAAGGGCAGGGGAGGACGAGGCAAAGTGAAGGTAAGAATTACGGGGATAATGGGAGACAAGGTAATCAGCTAGGGGGAGGCAGGAATAATCAGAATTTCATTCATTCTAGACAAGGGAATCAGGGTGGAAATTCCGGAAGGGGAAACAGACACTCTAATCAGGGAGTTGATCACCAGGAATATTATGGGAGAAGACCGAATCAAGGGGAATCAGAAAGTAGGGGGCGTAGTGATCAAAGACCTCCAGATCAAATGCAGAGACATGATAACAGTGAACAAGCCACGTCAAGTAAATTAAACCGGAATCGGACTTCTTAGTTGGATCAGATAGCCAGTCCGATACCGAAATTCCTATTCACGCTATGAAACAGGTAATGTGCGATTTCGACGTGAAAGAGGAATTATTGAATGACCAAGTGTTTTGTGATCAGGAGGAATCTGAAGCTACTATGATTACGCCTGTGACTGAAGTTGAGATTTGGGAGAACAAGGTCATGGCTTTATTAGATTCATGTAGTGAGAAGTCTTGTATTAATCTTAAATTTTATGATGATGCTAAGAGGAAAGGAAATATCATAGAGGAAATTCCTGTTAGTAACACGTTGTCTGCGGTAGGCAGTAAATCACATAGAATTAAGAGTCAAGTGGCTATTCCAGTTAAGATAGGCAGTGAGACTGTTTTTCAGATATGTTTATTAGTGCCTAATTTAGCATATTCGGTGATTTTTGGGACTGATTGGTTCGGTAGTCAAAGGGCTAAGTTAGATTATGATAGCGTGACGGTTCAATTCTTTTGGGGTAATTTTCGTGATTTAACGAAATTGGAGTACAAGATCGATGAGGGATTTTTTGTTCATGAGTTGAGTTGTGTCTAGGTGGCTTACGATGTTGAAGTAAATGAAGTTTGTGATAGCGAGTCACAGGTAAATCTGTGCCACATGTATGTGGAGACTAGTCAGAGAGACCAGTTCCTCGAGGCTGTGGACAGAACGAATTTAGTACAGGAGCAGAAGGATTGCTTATTTTATTAGTTAGCAGAGTATAGGAATGATTTTAGTTGTAGCCTGGTAAAACTCACTTTTATGAACATAAGTTTGACATCACTGATCGCTAGAGTTTTGTGGGACCGCGGTACCCTATCCCACATGTTCATGCCACAGCAGTAGACGAGGTTATATCGAAAAGTTTGGAGGATGGAATCATTGAACCTTCAAGTAGTTAATATGTGAACTCTTTAGTGGTTGTAGCCAAGAAGGATGGGAGTGTTCGTGTGTGCGAGACAAATGAACAAACGCATTGCAACCGATAAACAACGACCTGAAATTACCTAAGACCTGATCCAACGTTTCGATGGTAGGAAATGGCTCACGACGGTAGGTTTAAACTCTAGTTTCTGACAAGTTTCCCTCAGGAAGGAAGATAGACAATTCACAACGTTTCTTTAAAAGAATAAGTTATTTCAGTTCACACACGTCCCTTTTGGCACAAAAACATCTCTGCCACACTTATTAGGGCATTGGACATTGTGTTGGGACATGAAACGAGGGATTTCACCACCAGTTAAGTCGATGATCTGGTCATTGCGTCACATACATTCGAGGACCACATGAGACACTTAGGGATTCTAGGTCACTATCACGCAGCAGGGTGTAACTCCGGAACAGGGGAAATTAGAACACATTTTCAACACCAAGACACCTCATAACGTCAGACAACTTCGGTCCTTTTTGGGAGTTTGCAATTATTTTAGGAGGTTTGTAATTAGGTAGTCATTTCTCGTAGAGCCGTTTAGGGAATTCCTTAAGAGTAATGCTAAGTGGAATTGGGGTACGGAGCATGATACAGTTTTCTCACAGCTTACGTTAGGTTTACGAGAAGCTGTAATGCTAAAGTATCCTAGATTAGACCGTGCATACTTAGTGATGACTGATGCTAGCGATAAGGGGATTGCGGGGGTGTTATTTCAGGAGGATGAAGAGGGTAACCTTGGGATTGTGTCTCTAGCTAGTAGGGGACTTAGTTTAGCTCAGAAGAGGTATACCGTTGCCATTGTGTACTCCTTGGGTAAATTAAGAACGTATGTGTTAGGAACTAAATTTAAGATTGTGACGGATCACAATGCTCTGATTTTTATGCAGACTTGTAAGTTAACAACTAATTGTATGTCTCGGTGGATTCTTGCCTTACAAGAGTGTGACTTTGACATATCTCATGTCAAAGGGGCAGACAGTAACTTGGCAGATTTCTTGAGTAGAAACCCTCAGGTGTCTCTTGAAGACATTGCCGCCGAACAGGTAGGTGGCATTTTAGTATGTACTGGCAAAATTTTATGATTGTAAGGAGGAGAAGTTATGTTTGCGTAAGATTAATGATGAACAGAGGAAGGAGGATAGCCTCATTCAGATAACTGGTGAATTGGAGGCTAGTGAGCCTGACACTCATATTCAGAAAGGTAACACGTGGTACCGATTACAAGGTGATTTACTAGCTAAGGAGTGTTATAACGATCTGTGGTGTGAGATAGTTCCCAGGTCTTTGATAGAAGACATTGTTTGGTTTTAGCACAAGGAGTTGGGACATTTCGGTCCGGACAAGGTTTTATGTGCTCTTCAGTAAAATTTCATCTGGAAGAAGATGGGAAGGGACGTTATGAAAATTCTAGCGACTTGTGACTTGTGTCAGTGCTGCAAGCATCCCAATAGGAATTTAGAGGGTCCTAGACAGGTAGTTTTGACGCAGGCGCCTGGAGAGCTTGTATGCGTAGATCTGTATGGACCGTTAGTGTCTTCTCGGTATGGATACCAGTTCATATTTGTTGTGTTAGATGCCTTCAGCAAATACGTCAAGACGTATCCCCTGAGAAAAGCCACGGAGCGAGGGTGTGTCATTCGGATCATTGGCAAGTATGTGCCTGAGTTTGGAAAGCCACTCAGGATACTATCAGACCATGGATCATAATTTCCAAAAAAATCTGGGGAACCAAATTGGCGGAAATTGGGATCCAACATATGTATTCGTCGATACAATATCCGCAAGGGAATATGTCTGAAAGAGTCATGAGAGAACTCGGCAGGAAGCTCAGGTCGTATGTGAGCGATAAACACAGCTCATGGTTTAATCGCCTGGACGATATTGAGCGGTGGTTTAATGTCACCAAGCACGACAGCACTGGATATTCTCCGACTGAGGTTCAAACGAACTCGGTAGAATACTAGGTTTAGCTACAGGAGACCGACCTCGATAGCTGCAGTCGCTTAAGTGCGGCCAGTATCCAGTATTCTGGAGATAGTGGGTTAGAACCCCACTGTCGGCAGCCCTGAAGATGGTTTTCCGTGGTTTCCCATTTTCACACCAGGCAAATGCTGGGGCTGTACCTTAATTAAGGCCACGGCCGCTTCCTTCCCAGTCCTAGCCCTTCCCTGTCCCATCGTCACCATAAGACCTATCTGTGTCGGTGCGACGTAAAGCCAATAGCAAAAAAACTACAGGAGAGGCGGTACCCAGGGATATCTGCATACAGCTAGCTAGAGATAATTTAATTAAGGTAGGTAATAGGAGAATTCGCCAACAAAAGGGGAAAATACAGGACGAGTTTGAGGTGGGTCCGTATACTGTGGACAGTAAAATAGGCAAGTGTGCTTTTCGGCTTCTAACCTCTGTCAACAAGGTCTTTGCGACATTTAATATCTATAGTCTTCGCGGATGTAAGAGATAGGATCTGCACCTTGGATGTAAATATTATCCATTTAAGTGTGTAGTAGTAAGAATGGATTGTATTCAAGGATATATGAAACAATCGGAGTTGTTTGTATATAGCCACATTATTATTATTGTTTGGACAAATTGTAAATCGCGTGTGCAAATACAATGAAGTAGACGCAATGTATATATCTTTATCGCAGTAATTTAAGTGTTCAGTTATGTCATTCTAGGGTTATTTATGAAGTTCTGTTTTATGGTGAATCATGATATGTGATATCATCGATTCACCAAGGAGGCGTTTAGTGATAGTACATATATAACACCCTCGCACTTTATTTAGAAGTGAGAGATTTTATTACCAGTATTCGATTTATTATTATTATTATTATTATTATTATTATTATTCATTTGTATATTTTATTCTTAATATCTTATGCTGGAAGGTCTCCAAATATATTGCGAGAGATTTGTTTTGTGCAAACTGATGTAAAAACATTGCTATTGTGAACTTGGAAAATTTGGATGAGTCATGTGTATAGCCCAGTGTTTGATGACGTGGACTTGTTGATTTAGTCGGAAACTTCCGATGATTCATGTGAAACACCCGAGTCCGTTGATGGTGTTATTGTCTTGGGGCCAGGAAGAGATTCGGGGCATGGCCTTGACATGAGGATCTACTCATGGTTGGCTGACCAGGATCAATCTAGGCGGATCATGTGAGAGGAAGGGAAAAGCTGATGTCTATTTAGGCATGTGATGATACGGCGAGGGGAGACTGGTACACTTACAACTAGATATACGGTACTGGAGTGACACTGCTGCTCTATACTGGACTTGACTTCAAATGGTTGTGAAACGTAGTCTTATTATGTTTGTGGAACGTGACTGATCTACAGTTGTGGAGTGCTTAGGCACTAAGTATTGTAGCAATTGTGACGGCTTGGTATTACATGTTGGTGAAAGCTGTGAGGTGCTATATCTCAGACTTTCCAGAATTTACGTTTGAGAACGACAAGCGTGTGTTGCTCAAGTGAATATATCTTTAAAACAAGTGTTAGAGCCAGTGAACACAGTTATATGAGGTACAGTATCTGTGTGATACAATAAGCGCCAATTATGAGAGTTTGCAAGTGGTGTTCATACAGAGACATAGAAGGGTACTTTTCTACATATAGGGGGCCTATGTGCATTGTTCAGCGGACTAACTGCAAATGGCGGCTTAGTCCTCGCTTTCGTTTTCCCCCTGTTTTCATTGTTGTTGTCGTTGTAAATATGGAGTATTCCAGTAATATTTTGTGTGTGTATTATTTGTATGTGCCTTTGCTGGCGGGACCTAGTGTTTACAGTGCACTATGTCTTCTGGTATGGGCTAGAGCAATTTTGTTACTTTCATTGATCTGTCTTAGCTCTATCCTTGGCTTTGACAAAATGAAAGTGACTGAGGTATGAGTGATGCTAGTAATGCGATTCCATCTGCAGCCAGTCCCTGCTATGAATGGTGTGAAAATATTGCTCATAGGGTCGGTTGGTGCATGCATTTCAGTGAGCTTGGCAGACTGATATGTAATAGCAACTTCTGGTTCGGTGAGGAAAGCAACGGGAAACTACCTCACTCCTCATTTCCCCAGTACGCCTCTTCAGTGATGCCTAGGCCATCTATGACAGCTGATGGCGGAGCTGTTGAGGATCCAACCAGCCTTCGGGCTGAGGACTAAACATACATACATATATGTATATTTTGGTGTGTTGATGAGGTGATCATGCGCGGATTTTATTGAAAATAGAGTTAGTTATTTTAGCATCAGTGGAGTTACTGATGAACCTAGGTGCAGTTCCTACCTATTTAGTCATTTTCAGAAGGTTAGGTAAAGCCTGAAGCAGATGAACCAGTACGCAGCATTATGTACACGCCCTTGGAGATAAAGAATTATTATGCTCTATCTAAATTCGAGGGATCCATTCTGGTGAACTCTGGAGCCCATACTACGGACATTTTGATTAATTATTTTTATTAATTTAATTTACTTCAGTTATTTTATTAAGTTTTGAGAAATTTTCTTTATGATCATTTATTATTATTAACAGTAAAGTTACACATTTCAAGGCAATAAAGTACAACAAATATTCAGCTTTTGCGGAACACATTTATAACAATAATCATAACTTTTGAGGGATCGAAAAGGACATGAAATTAATTGTTGAAGGTAATTGTGGATTCGAACTAAATACCCGCGAAAACATTGAAATATTCCTGGCGCAGATAACGGAACCTGATAAAATTTTAAATGAAACAGTCGCAAGCAACAAACTGTTCACAACCTTAAGGTGACGTATTATCATGTGCTTCCAGCGTGCCCCGTACTTAAAGCTGAACGTTTGTCTAATACTAGGCCACGAGGATAATCCAGCCCTTCCTATGGTATGTCATATATACTTTTTACATCATCATTAAATTTTATATGTATTGTGTGCATACGTTTACACTTTTACTTTTTCTTATTTTACAATTCAAAACAAAAGGGCTCCATTTTAACTCTTTTAAAACTCAATGCGACAACACACTCATATAAAATCAAATGTTTTAAAAATATTTCAACATTGATGACGAACTTTAGAGTCCGAAAACCAGTTCTGTGCTGATACGACTTACATGACTAATTATGATAATAAGCGGAAGTTAAGGCAATGGCGGGAATGACTTACCGTTAGGCAGTAGAGTGGTTCTGAACATGTTGGATTGCAATGATAACTCCCATTCTCACCACGTCTATTTTGATACGGTAACTTTTTTTTACAAGCAGAGATCTTTTGCTCTACATTCAGAATCGTGGTTTCCGAGCTATTGTAAATGTTAGAGAAAAGAGACTTGGGCATTTCCCTTTCCAGGATAAAAAAATCATTGCAAAAATATACCACTTTTCCCCTTGCGAAAATCAAATGGTCTTGTATCGGGAGACACACCTCAACCCCGCACAGTTAAATGAAGCGCCTTAAGGAACTCTATCTTTCAAACAAAACGTGAAACAGCTACTGCATGAAGTTGGGACATTAATCAGAAGATGTCATTCATAAATTACAGAGTATTGTGTTATTTTAAAGTTTCCTAAACTGACTAGATTTGTTTTTTGTTTAGGTGTACAGCAAGTAGTCTGAACCTTTCTCCATAGATGTCCTTACAAAAACTGAGGTAATGCACTCTGGTGCAAGGTAGAAGAATTGGTGATTTAAAGAAGTTTTGTGTTTATAGGTTTTCACAACTAAACTATCATTTATTTCAATATTTCAAGCTTTGCAACACTTCCTCCTCATTCCACCAGCTGTTGAATCTGACCAATCAGATATTTTCTGTAATTATTTTTCAACCAGTAATAGGCTTCTTTTACCTTGTGGATATTCCAATAAAAATGAGAGGGTGTGTCCGGATTTAGTCCAGAGCCTTCTCGAAACATCCCCTGGAGTATATAAGCTGCGGCTTTTCAAGCTACCTTGTCTTATTGATCGTCGAAGTACTGAGTGTGTGTGTTTAGACAGGAGGCGGGGTGTCTAATTCTTCGGCAGGCGGTACACCAGCCCAGGTAATGGCCAGCAGTTTTATATCTCTGTAGCTACCTCCGCAGTCTTACACGAGGGGAAGGTTCTAATTTCTAACTATGTAACCACCTGTTTTCTAAAATGTAAACTTTCTTTCGGCTAAAGTTAAATTTCCTAAAAGACTTAAACTGTAAATCGGGGATAGCGAGTGCGTCACCCTCTCGAGTTCCCCTTCAATTTATCTTCAGGTGACTACGATTTTGTAACCGTTTTTCTGCTGTAAATTACCAAGTAACTTGTTCTTCTAGTCACCTCAGTAGTGTGGGATTAGACTCTGCATCATCGAGCCACAAGCCCAAGTAGGGTTTTAAAACCGAGTTTTCAAGGAGCGCAAGTGTACGCCTCCATACATTTTGTGTTCGGGCCAGTAATTTAACCTGTTCTTCTTTTCCACAAAGGCACAGTAGTTTGGGTAATAGATACCCCTGTGTACAAAAAGTTGTAAATTATATGTTGGGCCTAGAGAGGCCAGAAATTGTAAGATTTTGTGTGTGTGTGTGTGTGTGTGTGTGTGTGTGTGTAATGCTGCCTTGAGTAGGCTGTAAGAAATTGGGAGCGCAGTCTCCTTGGTTAAAGTTGGAGAGGATGTGAGCTCTTTTCTGGTATATATGTGGACAAATATGTTTTATTCTCCGACTAACAATGAAATTCGAATTTCCCTCCAATTTTACTTTGAGTGTGTTCTCAAAGGATCTCTCTTTAAACTTCACTGTTTTTCAAAATTGTATAACCTCCTTGGTAGCACTCAGCAAGTTGGCGGGAAGTGAAGACATGGATACATTACAGGACAGCCGACTTACAGGTAAATACTTGTTGATACTTCATTTACGGGCTTGTCTGATAAACTCTTTCAGTTAGTTTCTGGTAATCAAAGACCCGAACTGACGAATAATGCAGAAATTTATTATTATTTTTATTTGGTGTCGACTGTGTGTGCATGCAAATTATTTTGTCCACACATGTGGACATTTGGTCTTAACAACAATAGCTGGGTAAGACTATTTGTCCACGCATGTGGACATTTGGTCTTACCAACAATAAGTTGCTCAAGGTAATGTAGGGACCATGTTGCCATGGTACCTAATTTAACTAAATCTACATTAATCTACAACACACAGGGGAAACTCTCATAAATCATCATACTTATTTAGTTGCACAATCAATTTGTTTCTAGGTTTGCCGGTCATCTTCCTCTAGCCGTGGATGTTAAAGACGTGAAAAAATGCCGAAATCCTGGCTGCAATGAAAAAAAAGCCGCATTCTCTGCATAACATGCAAAGTCTACTTGTGCCGTCTTAAGGACAGGAATTGTTTTGTGCATTTCCATAGATAAAGGGGAAGAAAACTTACAGTCTGTTACTGAAATAACATGTAAATATGTGTTTCTCTTATGTGTTCATGTCAGCTGATTCAAAATATACAATACATTTACAATTTATTTTAGTTGACTCCACTCTTTATTGAAGTTAACCCATTATCATACTTGAAATATTAGTGGATTTCACCATTTATTCACAAAAGTGAACATGATGCATAGACATAATGCAGACCTAATGTCCACATTTGTGGACAAATTATATTAGAAACGTCTGAAGTTAAAAAATATAAACACTGGTACATATTGTTCATTTAGGAATATAAGAGCTCAGAAATGTGGATTTCATCATAGTTGTCCACTTGCGTGAGCGTTGGGTCTGAAGAGGATATTGTGTGGGGCCTTTGGAAGGCCGTAATTGTAACGGTTGGAGCAAAGTGCTCTGGAATCTGATGTCGAAGTGACGCTATATTGGCGACATTGTAAAGTTGTAAGTTAGGGGCTTGAAGCCCAAAAGTGTTAAATTCCCTATTCTGGGGTTTTCTATTTTTATATCAAAATTGTCATTGTACCTGATACACTGTTGTTAAGTTTGAAAAGAAATATAACCTTTATTTCAAAGTTTTAAAATAATATTTGATATTGTAGATAGACCCAATCAAGACCACACCTTCTGTCACCTCTCTGTGATCCACGAAACCGCGGTAACAGTCATAAATATGTCTCCCGGCCATCCATCAATGGCTGATAATATCAGATCGCAACCAGCCATAAGACATAGCCTACACGGTTGGTAGATAACATCGTCTGACCATCCTTCCATACCTTACATCACAGCCTGCACGGCTGCTGTGGTTACACTTCCATCACATATTTTGTCGCGTCACGTTACACAAAATTTTGGATGACTCCAAGCCATTAGACGTATTTTTGTCAAAATCAACACGAGTGTCCTGTGATTGTACGTTTGACATTCAAGGTGACATTCTTTTTGTGTGAAGTGGAATGATAATAAATGTGTTGCATCAAATTTTGAGTTAATAGAACCAATAGCTTCTGTAAGGAGGTGGAACAGAAATGCAAGACAGAAGATCATTGATCAACAATCACTAATCATAAAAAGTACTACAGTAAGTACATACGTGGAGCGGTTAGTTGGTAGGGAAATATGCTACTTCAGTCCGCTGGAAAAAGTGGCACTAGGTCCTCTTCGTAGGAATGCTGAACATAACTGTATTAAAAATAGTTGGATTGTCTATAGAGAAATACACTGGCGAGATTCCCTGAACTTGCTTGAATTCAGACGATGCTTGGCAGTGCAATATCTGAAGATGTTATCAAACAGGAAGAGGAGTTGGCGGCAAGTTTCATCACATCATGTACTACAGTTTGATTTGAGGTTTGATGGAAAAGGTCAGTATGTGGCTAAACCTTCTCCACAGGGGCATTGTCAGATGGAAGGCTGTAAAGACAGACCACTATGAGATGTAACACTACCAAAGACAACTCATGCAGAGGTGGGTTATCAGTAATCGCCCAACTTCCCCGAGAAAAATTTCGAGTCAAGTCCAAAGCATGCTCCTTCCTTCTCGATAATGACACCCCTTTTGCCTTTCCCTCTAGCAATCTATTCGAAAGTATATCATATTACTCAATAAAATTTGCACACAACCTGGAAGTTCTTTGATAAAACAGGTAGGACTCCATAGGCTACACCGCAAGGATTATTACATAAAATCTTACTTTAAATGCTGCTCATTCCTTGTAACTTGTTTCTCACGCAGCAGTTGCTTTTCAGTGTTGTTTTTCTCGAAGCATCCTTCCCACTGTGATAACATTTTCGTCTTCTGAACCATAAGCGATTCCAGTGCAGATGTGCTTAATGAAGGCCTCACTTCTTTCTCAATCTTTCTGTCAACTTTCAGGTATACTTAACACATCAAATACAACATTACTGAAGGATTTATAGTGGAGAAGAGCAGCGCCTGAGCTCCTTCATTCACAACGAATTTTACAACGCTTATGGGTAGCAAAAGGAAGTCACGATCGAATAAGTATCGTTGCCAACTCACAAGCATTGAAACGACAATTTAGGAGAAAGGCTCGAAAGGATTGAACATTTTCCTTCTCTTCCGTAGAAAATTATTTTTTCGTGATAATGTCAGCTTTTCCGTAATAATTTCTCCTTTGACCGCAATTCCGTAATCGTGAGGTGAAATCCGTAACAATTACGGACACTTCGTAATAGTTGGCACTTCTGCAGTCATGTGTGTTTCAGATTTTATGTTTTCTGTAGCTGCTATAACGACTAAAGTTTAAACATAAAATACATGAAATAGGCAGAAGTGTATTTGTTCACTCACAGTATGTTTTTCCCGCGGTGTAGGGGTAGCGTGCCTGCGTCTTACCCGGAGGCCTCGGGTTTGATTTCCGGCCAGGTCAAGGATTTTTATCAGGATCTGAGGGCTGATTCGAGATCCACTCAGCTTACATGATTACAATTGAGGAGCTATCTGACGGTGAGATAGCGGCCTCGGTCTAGAAAGTCAAGAATAACGGCCGAGGGGATTCGTCGTGCCGGCCACACGCTATCTAGTAATATGCAAGCAGCGGTCAATTGGCAGGAATGTTGCGCCATGGGGTTTAATTACAGTACACTTTGATAATACTAACGCCGAGCGGTCTATTTATAGACCGGGTGATTTTGGGTTACTGGGCGCATTGCGAGGAGAACAAAAAAATATTGTTGACATACGGAAGGCTGAGCTAGTATATTTTAAATATTTCTTCATTTTTTAGGGAAAAAAAAGTTGGACTTCAATGGGCAAATTACGTTGTTTATAAGGATAATGTATACACAGATTCACGCTAATTCTTTTAATTCAGATAAAGGATTGTTTTAGCTGTCAGCCTTCAGTACAACTGTATTCTAAGAGTGAACTAAAGTACAGGTATGCAGGAAAAAGTGTCCCTCCTTTGGTATGTCTGAAATCTGGTAACCCTGTCAATGTTGTAACTACAAAAACGAACCTATCAACAACGGGTATACATCAGCTAGTCGTATATAAATTTAAGATTCTAAATGTTAAGTGTCTAAAGCAGTAGTTAGCGGTCCTGATTGCCAAGATAACTACAGATCGTGACCTTTACAAAGAAGTCTGTAATGCCTGCAATCGTCCAAAAACGATTGCCTCTGGGCTTTGAAGCAGACTGTGACCAAGACAGGCAGGCAGAAGAGCCGATCCACCTTGAAGTCACAGGGAGACAGGAAACGGATTGAGCACCGAACTTCCTCAATGTCGCCATTTCCCGAACTCACCAACCGTGACCTCTGTAGGTGAAATTCGTTATCATTATCCACAGTGAGACGTAAGGAATAAAGGGATACTGCTCTTCGTCCTATTAGTTGCCCCTCATGACGAAATTAGGATGATGATGTTTGTTGTTTAAAGGGGCCTAACAACTAGGTCATCAACTCCTAATGATACGAGGTGAAAACGAAATGAAACACTAATTAAAACTTCAAAATATATCCACTGATTAGATGTAAAACAATCAGTGGATCCGATTCACAATGCCAAATTTTCTGCGATGATGTTTGTTGTCTAAAGGCGTCCAAAATCCAGGTCACCGGACGCTCATAATAGTACTAATCACAGGTAACGAAGAATCATGGTGTTCCTCGCATAAGGGTATTACTCAAAAGCAACGGAGACCTATGATGTTCCTCACCTCCAGGTCATCGGCCCCTCATGGTACGAAATGAAATGACAACAAAAAATTCAAAATCATCCACTGACCAAAATAAAAAAATGGGCTCAGAAAGCTAGGGTCTAATCCGGCGATGGTAATATTTTGTTTAGTTTACCCCAAAACCTCGCCAACGCTTTTAGTCCTAAAACTCGCTCATCCGCTTCGTACGAGAGAGGACATTTTCGGTCGCTGGGCAGAATTATATCAAAGTCCTGGTCTTTACACAAAAAGTGGGCTGTTACATGAAGGAGTGGTGAGGAATAACATTGACAACTTAAGGGGTCGGTGAGGTTTCGGTTTCCGAGCCTCATGAGACATGTCTGGTCGTGACATCCCAGGGAAGGGTGGTTGCAGTTCCTCACCAGGATAGAATTAGTATAGGTTAAAGGTAGTAAGTAGTTAGTTATAGGCTTAATTTAGATGTAGGGGGTGCCCTAGCATGTGAGCTGGTCATCCGTCCATGTTAGAGGCAGCTTAGTAGATTTAGTTAGGGGTAGCGCCTTGCATGGTGTCTGCTAAATCGCCCGTGTGGGGGGGAGGGGGGCACCAAGTTAGTTGTAAGATTAGAGGGTTGTAGGGTTGGCCATTACATGTGGACAGGTCATCCGCCTGTGTTAGGGGCCACTTAGTAATTTCATTGGTGTATTTTTAGTTAAGTCTGTAATTGTTCAGTTTCACTTGGTTTAAGTGTTCTTTGTTTTATGTAATGTAATTGTGAACATGTATCTGGGCTAAATGCCTCCAATGTTCAATAAATTACTTACTTATTTTACACAAAGAATAACGAAATACACGTGCCCTCCCTCTAAAGGTATGTTCTTAGAAGACTTAATGTGAACAGTAAATTGATTTTGTGTCACTTAACTGCACCTGAACACCATCTTATTTTACCACGCATTTAGTCCCGTATTTATGCTTTCTGGGCTTTCTTTTTTACTGGAGAGATGCATCGCAAGTATACTGGTATCTGAGAATGTTTACATGTAAGAATTATAAACCTTATCTTTATCTACACAGTTTTAAAGTCCCCTATTTACATTGATGAGTACAGCGGAGTGACCTTTTTGCCAAACAGTCGCGATTTCAACATGATCCGCTCGCTACAGTGATTCTCTCGTAGACGGTGGTGCCAATACTAACTCTAGTGTATTATTTACTAACTCTAGGGCTATAACCATGTAGTTTTAATTCTCAAAAATAAATCCATTAAAGTGTCCGTCACAGAGAGAGAGAGAGAGAGAGAAAGAGTTGTGTATCAATAACTCACTCTTTGTAAATTTGACAACTTACACCTTTCTACAGTTAATTATCAAATTGATGCCGAGTTCTAGTACTTGGTCGTGGTCTGGCGGTTGAGAAATACTGGTATATATAATTGTCCATTCGCTGAGCCAAGAGAATTAACCGTTTACGATTAAAACCCATCGTCGCTGTCGAAACTTGAACCCGGGGCTGGGAGGCCTGATTAGTCCGCCATGGAGCCGGACGGATTCCACATCAAACTTGAGGTCCCGTGGCTATGATCACGGTAGCAACAGTCAAGTAAAAACTACAAGCTTGCTTTTACATAAATTTCAATCTAATGTTGGGCGAGTGATATATTTAAACCGTTAAAAAATAGAAACATAACGATGGTAAGATCTAACCTACGTCCTTTCGCGTAAGTAAGCACACCTTTACCGCCTAGGCAGGCAGGTCCTGGATATTCACGGTAATTTTACGTAGGAGCTTTTACTGTCAAAGAATCGCTTACAGACCGAGCGAGATTGTATTCAAGGAATAAAGAGTTCGAGCCCCAATGAAGTTTTCCGTGGTTTCTCGTTTTCACACCAGGCTTTACCTCATTTAAGACCACGGTCACTTCCTTCCCAAGCTTAGGCCTTTCCTATTCCTAACCTTTTGTCACATAATATCAGCCTGAATCACCGCTACGTAACACAAACAGTAAAAAATAGAAAGGTTTCGTTCAGCGAAGTGGTTGTCTCAAATTCGCCATAATGGCGTGCACAGCTGTATCTATCGGCATGAGTTCGAACTACGTACATCCTGACTTCTGTGGCCTTCTACAGTTAAACTGAGAAAATAAATCTCCTTCTGGGAAAATCCAATGATTATAACATGTCTTATATGTATCTCAGTCAATACCATCCATCAGTACTTCAGACCGCAGTCAGCGCGGTTGCTAGGTAACATTGCCTGGCAATTCATCCATTTTTCCCACCTATAGGTGGGGGTAGTAGAATAACACCCAAGGCATACCCTGCTTGTCGTAAGAGGCGACTAAAAGGGACCCCAGGGGCTCTTAACTTTGGAGCGTGGGTTGGCGACCACGGGACCCTTAGCTGAGTCCTGGCATTGTTTCCACTTACTTCTGCCAGGCTTCTCACTTTCATCTATCCTATGCGACCTCACTTGGTCAACTCTTGTTCTTTTCCGACGCCGGCGGTATTAGGTTCTTGATACCTAGGGAGTCTAATTTTCACGTCCTTCGCGGCCCTTCTTTTGCTTTACGAAGTATCAGGCCCCTTCATTTTTCCCCTCTGATTAGTGTTAATAGAGGATGACTGCCTAGTGGTACTTCATCGTAAAGCAATAATCACTACCACCACCTCCATCCGTATTTTATATCATCTATGATCTGCAGGCTATCAAAATGTGTGTGTCTGTGTTGGTTTTATTTTTATGGTTTGCTGCTCAAGGATGTGCAAAACGTGTAACCGCCTGTCGCCAGTGACAGTGATAGTGTAATAGTTGGGTGGCGTCACTCCGCCATAGGCCACTCCGAAGCGGTTATTGCCCTCTGCTAGTGGAAGACATCGCTGTTATTACTGAGACGAACGGAGCAGTAATTGCCCAACGACAGGTGTAGCCAACAAGGACAGTTTCGAGCCACTGATATATATTCAACGTCCCAAGTTCATTCCAGCCTCTATGCAGAGTTCATGGTGCGAATTACTAGTAACCTATTTATGAATCGTGACGTACAAACGATGATGCAATGGGTGTATGGATTTATCCCACTACATAGGAACGCTGGGGGGGAGGGGGCTGGAAGGAAAAAGGACCAAGAAGTGCATTATTTTTTTTGTTTACAAGTTGCTTTACGTCGCACCGACATAGATAGGTCTTAAGGCGACGATGGGACAGGAAAGGGCTAGGAGTAATTAACGTACAGCCCCAGCATTTGCCTGGTGTGAAAATGGGAAACCACGGGAAACCACTTTCAGGGCTGCCGACAGTGGGGCTCGAACCCACTATCTCCCGAATACTGGATACTGGCCGCACTTAAGTGACTACAGCTATCGAGCTCGGTAACATTATTATTATTGATGATGATGATGATTTTTGTTGTTTAAAGGGGCCTAAGAGCTAGGTTATCGGACCCTAATGCTACGAGGTGTAACGAAATGCAAATTACAACTTCGAAATTATCCACGGACTAGAGTCTAAAACGAATGGTGATGAGAAAATGATCGTGAAACAAGAACAATCAGTGGATCCAATTCACAGTATCTTAATTACTGGGATCCAAAATCCAGGTCACCAGCCCCTCACAATGGTACTAATCACAGGTAATGCAAAGGCATGGTATGTCACACACAATGGCACCACTCGTAGGTAACACATCCCATGGTGTTTCGCACATAAGGGCACCACTCACAAGCAACGCAGACTCATGGTGCTCCTCACATAGTGGGACTTATCACGAGCACCGGTATTTCCATGGCGATCAACACTGGGTGGAACTAATCACAAGCCACGTATACTCATGGGGTCGCTCACACAGTGGTACTAATCATAGGCAATGAAGACCCACGGTGCATCACACATTATGGTAACGCCCACGGGCAACACAATCTCATGGAGTTCCTAATATTATAATAATAATAATAATAATAATAATAATAATAATAATAATAATAATAATAATAATAATAATAATAATAATACAACTCTCTGGCAACGCAAACCAATGGTTTTCCTCAAATAGTGGTACTAACCACGGGCGTCAGCCAAACCCGTGGTGTTTCTCACATAGTAGTCCTAACCGCAGGCAACGTAGACCCATGGTGTTGCACATAAAGTGGTACTGCTCATAGGTAACGCAGACCATACTGAACACAGTGGAACGGACCGGCGGAATACACACGACGACCTCTTTCAGAAGCAACACTCAAGCCCATAATATTCACCTCAGAATGGTACTGCTCCTATATAACGAAGACCCTCGCACGGTGTTGCTAATCGCAAGTAAGGTTGACCTATGGTGTTCTGCACGTAATGGTACTAATCAAAAGTAATATCATGGTTCTGATGTCACCATCCCTTCGTCGCCCCCTTTAGCCGTCTCTTACGACAGGCAGGGGATACCGTGGGTGTAGTCTTCGTCTGTGTCTCCCACGCACAGGGGGTAGAAAGAGAGAAAAAAGAAAGAAAAAGAAGAAAGAAGTAATTCGACACTTCGAGAAATGAAGTACCGGACGAAAGACAAGAGTCAAGAAGAGCGTGAAAATGAAAGCCTCCCTATGCTTCGAATGTTCTAATACCGTCGGGGTCAGAAAAGAGCAAGAGTTGACCAAGGGAGGTCGGACGACAGGATAGATGAAAGTGAGTAGCCTGGCACAAGTAAGTGGAAGCAATGCCAGGACTCAGCTGAGGGCACCGTGGTCGCCAACCCCCGCTTCCAAGTTGAGAGCCCCTGGGGTCCCTTTGAGTCGCCTCTTACAATAGGCAGGGGATACCGTGGGTGTATTCTCCATCTGCGTCCCCATACACAGGGGTTAATGTAATTGGTTGCTTATGGTCACGATTATTCAGTTTTTAGGGATTAATCTGATGGATTAAATTACATATTTGATTTGTTTGTAATCCCATTGATGTGCATCATAGGTTAGAAGGCAGCTTTTTGGCAAACAGCTGTGATGTCAACATGCTCCGCTCGCTAAAGTGATTCTCTCGCAGACTGTGGCGCCGCTGCTACCTCTAGTGTATTATTTACTAAATGTACGGTGGTAACACTTCGTGCATACACATGTGAATAGAGAGATATCTCGAGAAACGCCACGTAGCGTTGAACACATGGAGCTGAAGCAGGTTAGTCTACTGCGGCCAGTCGAACGTAGTGCGTGTGATGACTCGTATCATAGTGCAATGGAGCAATGCATGAACATCAAGATGTCTTAGAAATGGGAAAAAACGGTGATGTTGGTGCCGTAAGCAGACAGTGTGTTTAGGACGGGTTCAAAGACTTTCGGGATGGACAGGAAACTCTCGATGATGCGCCGCGTCTGTTCTGCTTACCATTTGATACGGGGATTCCGTGGCTCACAGAGGGATAAGAAGCGTGTGGGTTCAATGGTTGGACAAGGAATGAACTAAAGCAGAACTTAACACAACAAACTTTGAAATGTTATTTCTTTCCTTTTGTTTCTAGTTTAAAATTCGCGAAATAATAAATCGGAATGAATAGCAACAATAATAATGAGCTCGTCAGCTCTGACAATAACAGGGACTTAGAAGTCCGAAAATCAGTTACAAAAACTTGTAATAATTAGCAAACACAAAAAATGAGCCTTATTGCTCTTGACAGATCCGTACAGGATTTACAAGAGCACGATTTGCTCCGATGATTTATACTATATGGGAGCCTGTGCTCCAAAAGTACCATAGTCCAGCCTCGGAGAAGCATCAGTTTCTTATGGCGCACTCAAGTTCCACCTGACAGCCTATCGGTTGTCCTTACATTAAACTATTTATACACAGTTACCCGGTTGAGCTTATCTATTCCTCAACTGTTATTTAATTCACTGTTCCCAAAGGGAGCTAAGACCAGAAACAATTACCGAATAAACAGGGACGTGACTGCCCATACTAAATGGCCTTAATGATAAGAAAAAGTTGGTTGTAACCGGCCATAAATAAAATCCAAGGAGGCGAAACACCTGCATTCCTTCTAGAAATTATTAAAATTCTAAGTGGTCTTATGGCCCAAAGATACAGAGGATAATCCTATTCTACACCGGGGTGACTAAATGAGAATCGTTAATGCAAAATAAGATTTACGAATTTAGAGGTTTTGAAAACTTTAGTCACCCAATGCCAAGTTCAATGGGAACCGACAGATGGTCGTCATCCTTTGTTTCCTTACATTACATATTTCTCAATAGGGAATAGAACAGGGTCCTCAGACTTGCCGAACATTCTACATTTAAACTACCACATTTATAAATTTACATAAAATAGAAGAGGTTGAAACCTTACCCTCAAACTGTCCACAGGAGCTATCACATGTCTATGAAAATTCTGCCATTACCTTGAGTCGCTGGGCCATCCTCACGCAGGCCGCGCCCCTGCCTCCCTTCGGACACGCCGCCCTCACAATAACAGGAGCAACTCAGAACATACGGCCTTACAGCGCCATGCTTGTATAGTACTTTAAGCAGAAGTTTCCAGAACTCTTTACTGATAGGCTAGATTTCAGTACACACCCCCAATTTTAATCGGCTAGAGAAAATATTTACAAGGTTTTGATAGGTTAATTACAATCGAAGAGGAACCAGCTGAAGTGTTGACAACTTCAATACATAAACAAGATAATCCTCAGAACCAAAGGTTTGCCAACTGTAAAAATAAACATTCCTTTATATAATAATTAGAGTTTAGTCCGCGAGAGGGAGCAAATAAATCGATGGTAGAGACATCTAACCGAAGAAGGCCAAAGTTTCTGGTCATTCACAAGTTCAAGTTTCTTGACATAGATGTCCTTATAGAAGGCGCGCAGTTTAACTAGCCGGGGAAGGTGTACCCCTGGTACACGGCTGTTTGTTGGAGACGCAATCCATTTGCATGTAAGGACAATAATGTACTTCGCTCTCGCGAAGTCAATAATTTTGTTCTGTTCTATATTAACTGTGCCAGGAGTACACCGTTCCGGCTATTTAAACTGCTCGCCTTATCTACAACCATATATGCCAACGGACTTGAACTTTTAAATGCCCCAAAACTTTCTTCTTCTACGGTTAGATGGCTCTACCAACGATTAGTTAGTGCACTCCCATGGACTAAAAACAAACTAAGGCCTTAGGAAATTTCATTTTTGTTATTGGTGAACCTTTTTCGGAGGATTGTTTTTTAATGTATCGAAATTGTCAACACTTCAGCTGTTTCCTCCTCTATAGTAATCTACCTATCAGATGCTAGTAAATATGTTCTCTAGCCAATCAAACCCGGGGATGTGTAGGGGAATTCAACCCATAAGCAAAGTGTGGTTCCAATTTAATCTGGAAGCTTCCCCTCCGGAACTATAAATGCAGGGCACTTTAGGACCGTCTTGCCTGAATTGCTCCAGTGCTTGGGAGTGCGACTTGATGGACGTCTAGGAAGGCAGGACCGTGGTCTGCTTGAAGAAGATGCAGCGATACAAGGTAATGGCAGAATTTACCTGAACATGTGATAGCGCCTGCGGGTAGTTTGAGGGGAAGGTTTCAGCCGTTTTCTTTTAGTATAATTTTGTAATCTGGTGATTTAAATGTAGAATTTTAGGTGAAGTGTGAGGAATCTGGTTCTATTTCCTACTGGTAAGTATGTTATGCAAGGGAACGAAGAGTGGTGACCCTCTGCCGTCTCCCATTCAACCTTGCTGTTGGGTGACTAAAGTTTTCAACCTCAAAATTTTGTAAATCTTGTCTCGGCTTTTAATGTTCCTCCTTTAGTATGGGATTAGCCTCTATATCATTGGGCTGTAAGCCCACTTTTCTAGCAATTTCTATAAGGAATGCTGGTGTCTCACCTCCTTGCCTTTTGTTTATGGCCGGCTATGTGCAACCTTTTCTTTTTACTCTGAAGACCATGTAGTGTGGGCAATTATGCTCCTGTTTATCTTGTATTATTCATAAGGTAAGTGTTTTTCGTTTTAGTTCCATTTGTGAACACTGTTGAGTAATGGATAAACCAACCATGGGCAACTGTGTATTAATACTTTAAAGTGAGGTCACCAGATAGGTTTCCTAGTGTAATTTTAATGCGTCAAAGAAACAGATCGCCTCTTTGAGGCTAGACTCTTGTATTTTTGGAGGTCAGACTCCTGTGAAGTGTACCTGCTTGGAGAAAATCTCGTTCTTTCAAAGTATTGTATCTGTCAGGAGCAATAATGCTCTTCTCTACGTAATTTAATGACTAAGTAATTATTTCAAGTTTTGTACCTGATTTCGGGACTTCTAAGTCCAAGATATTGATATAGCTGAAGAGCTTATTATTAACCTGTTCAATTGTTTTGTTATTCTATCAGATAATCTATCTCTCAATTTTAAGAAAGGAAAGAAATATAATTTCCAATGCTGTTCTAAGTAATACCTTGTCCAGCCATTCAACCCGGGCGCCTCCTATTCCCCTGTGAACCACGGAAACTCCGTTACATAAACACTGAAAAGGAGTGGGGACAAACTGCAGCCTTGTCTCACTCCCTTCTGGACTGCTGCTTCTTTTTCATAGCATGCGACTGTTATCACTGCAGACTGACTTTTGTACAGATTGTAGATAATTCTTCGTTCTCGCTTTCTTTTTCCGATCACCTTCAGAATCTCAAATTCATGTGTTTTGCATTAATTATATTCATCGATACAGTAGCTATTACTGGAATAAGACAACTGTAATAGTCATCACCATTTTTCTGACGTGAGACTTGGTAATATTATTCTCAGCAACATTCGTTTCAATCCTCGATTTTACCAAGTCAGAAATTGCCCGTCCAACCAAGCATGGTGATTTAATGTTCTCGGCAAGGAGATCTGTTCTCCCTTTCTCAGTGGACATGAGGAGAATTACTTTTCCCCTTTGAATTAGGCAGATGCCACTACCTCCACGTCCTGGGAACACATTTAGCATGTTTTCACCAGCTTCACTACTTAAATAACAAAAAAGTAAATATAATGAGCAGGTAGAGTGGTAACGTAAGTGCCTTTTAGAAGAGAGCGCATCGTCTAGCAGAACTTGTTCCCGGTCTTGACATTAATGTAAAATAAGTCTCTTGCACAACCTCTCGGGTGAGAACGCGAGAGAAATTGAATTATTACAGTAGAGATTTTTAATTCAATGTTCAGTAATTCAGACTATTAAACATCTCCGCTAAGTAGATTCTTGTGTTCAGTCTGCAGCCTACTCGGAAATATGTCGATGTTGATGATGATGATGATGATTGTTGTTTAAAGGGGCCTAATATTTAGGTCATCGGTCCTTAATGGTTTGCAGAAACGAAATAAAATGATGGTTGAAAATTTTAATATGCAACCACTGACTAAAATTTACAACAAATGATGATAAATGATTATGAAATTAAAATAATCAGCGGATCTCATTCATAATGCCTTATTTTCTTATAAAATGACAGAAAAATAGATTAAGGCAGAATAAGATATTGCCGTAAAGTGCAATGATATATATCATTCAAGTAAAAAGTAAAAACAACCATTAAAATAAACAAAATCAAACTAAAACAGAGTCAATAAAATAAAACGTAGTTAACAATAAAATAAAAATTAAAAGCAGATATAAAACTCACTTTTATACACGACAAAGGACACCACTATCCCTCACGAAACAAATGATGAGGTCTTCTGACAGCTCGTCATCTCGTATGTTGATGATGATGATGATGATGATGATGATGATCTATGCTGTTTAAAGGGGCCTAAGAGCTAGTTCATCGGCCCTTATTGGTACGAGGCGTAATGGAATGTAAATTAAACTTCAAAATGTATCCACTGACTAGAATCTAAAACGAATGGTGATGAGAAAATTAACGTGAAACAAAAACAATCATTGGATCCAATTCACAGTGTCTTATTTACTGGGATGATGCTTATTGTCTACAGGGGTCAAAAATCCAGGTCACCTGCCCCTCACAATGGTACGAATCACTAGTAAAGCAGAACCATGCTGTTCCTCCTACAGTGGCACTAGTCACAAGGAACGTAGACTCATGGTGTTTCACGCACGGTGGCACTGATCAAAGGTAATGTAGACCCATGATATGAAACACACAATGACACCACTCACAGGCAACAAAAACCCATGGTGTTTCGCACATAAGAGCAGCGTTCACAAGCAACGTAGACCCATCGTGCTCCTCACATAGTGGGACTAACCACGGACACCGGTATTCCCGTGGTGTCCCTCACATTGTGTATTCACATGTGAGTGGGGGCGGTAGAATAACACCCACGGTATCCCCTGCCTGTCGTAAGAGGCGACTAAAAGGGGCCTCAGGGGCTCTGAAATTTGAAGCGTGGGTTAGCGACCGCGGAGCCCTAAGCCGAGTCCTGGAATTGCTTCCAATTACTTGTGCCAGGCTCCTCACTTTCATCTATCCTATCCGACATCCCTTGGTCAACTCTTGTTCTTTTCAGACCCCGACGGTATTACGTATGGAGGCCTAGGGAGTCTTTCATTTTCATGCCCTTCGTGGCCCTCCTCTTCATTTGTCCGATACCTTCATTTCTCGATGTGTTGGACCCCTCTGATTAGTTTTATATAGAGGATGATTGCCTAGGTGTACTTCCTATTCAAACAATAATCACCACCACCACCACCACCTCATATGGTGGAATTATCATATACCACGTATGCTCATGGTGTCACTCACATAGTGGTAGTAATCAAAGGCAATGCAAACCCTCGGTGTATCACACATTATGGTAACGCTAACAGGCAACAAAACTGATGATGATGATGATGCTTGTTGTTGAAAGGGGCCTAACATCGAAGGTCATCGGCCCCTAATGGAACGAGATAAACGACCTGAGAGATGATGTTAAAATTTTAAAAAACATATCCACTGACTAGAGTTAAAAAAATATGGTGATGAAGAAAAATGAGGGTGAGATTAAAACAATCAGTGGATCTAATACGCAATGCCTTATTTTATACTAAAATAAGAGAATATATAGAAAACGAAGGAATAAGGCATTGCCTGGTAGTACATAATTTACGTGAGACGTTAAAATAACACATTAAAATACGCAACATAAACCAAAATGAAGTCAATGGGATAAAAGCGCAAGTGACACAAAACACACTAGGACAAAGGACAGCATCACACACGAGAAAACAGTCCACTATCCCTCATAAAGCGGACGACGAGGTCTGCTGACTGCTCGTCATCACGCAAGATAAGGGAGATAGTACTCGGAAGGGTAAGACTACGGCGCAGATCGACCAGGTCCACACACTCCGTAAGAATGTGCACCACGGTAAGATGGTCGCCGCAGGTACACACCGGAGGGGGTTCTCCTTTCAAAATATGTGAGTGAGTCAAGATACCGTGGCCGATCCGAAGACGACATAATACCACGGCTTCCCTCCGCGAAGCCCGAAGGGAAGTCCTCCATACCTTCATTGTTCCTTTTATCGCTCTCAGCTTATTGGGAAGTGGAATGGCCTGCCACTCCATCTCCCAATGAGACATGACAAGATGTCTCAGCCGGGAGAGATTATCACTTGCTGGAACCTTGAAAGGCAACGGGGGCAGTATAACTGCCTCCTTGGCAGCCTGATCTACTAACTCGTTTCCCTCTATGCCCATGTGGCTTGGGAGCCACAGAAACGTGATTCTGGTGCCAGTACCCCAACACCCGGCCAGCAGGTCCTGGATTCGCTGCACCAGAGGGTGCCGAGGGAAACAAGTATCTATAGACTGGAGCGAACTCAAGGAGTCAGTACACAGAAGATAGTGTCGGCGCTCATTGTACAGTGCGTACCGCAGAGCCTCACAGATAGCATAGAGCTCTGCTGTGTACACACTACAAGTTGCCGAAAGAGCAAAAAGGAACCTATCATTGTCAACAACGAACGCACAGGCCACCTTCGTATCTGACCTTGAACCATCCGTGTAGACGACGACTGAACCTGGATAGCGGCCAACAACGAACCGGAAGAGCCTCCGATAAATCGAAGGAATCCGTGTTTTCCTTTGGGCCAGTGTGCAGATCCAGGATTATTTCAGGTCGTCGTACGACCCACGGAGGTACCCCACTAGGTTGTCTGACAAGGCAAGGAACCGAAAGTACGTCAAACAATTCATAACTGCTATCCAAACGTACCCCAACCGGCCGCGTCGCTCGAGGACGAGCAGCGTACAACAAACGGTTGCCATTGTTGAAAACGCAAGGATAGCTTGGATGAAGTGGCATCTGTCGCAATTTTGCAGCATACGAGAAAAGCATCTGCTGGCGCCTCAGGTGTAAAGGCGGCACACCAAACTCAGCGAGTAGGCTGGCAATGGGGCTTGTACGAAAAGCTCCCGTCGCCAACCTAACCCCGCCGTGATGGATGCTGTTAAGCTTCGCAAGAATGCTTGGCCTTGCTGAGCCATATGCTGCACTGCCGTAGTCTAGCCGAGATAAAATATGTGCCCTATAGAATCGTAGGAGCACCGTGCGCTCAGCCCCCCAAGAAGTGCTGCTAAGAAACTTCATGATGTTAAGCTTCTTAGTGCATTGCACTCTTAACTGCCGCACGTGTGGCTCCCACGATAATTTACTGTCAAAAAGGAGCTCAAGAAATAGGTAAGTGTCAACAACTGGAAGAACGACATTTCCTAAGTAAAGCTCAGGATGTGAGTGAAGAGTACGTTGACGACAGAAATGGACAACAGAGGTCTTTGCGGCAGAAAACCGAAAGCCATGACTTAAAGTCCACTGCCCCACCCTCCTAATAGCTTGCTGTAATTGTCGCTCTGCGACTGCCATACTGCACGAGCTTTAGTGCAGGGCAAAATCGTCCACATATAGGGACGGTATTACTGCTGGACCAGCAGCAGCGACAATACCGTTTATGGCAATCGCGAACAGAGTGACACTAAGGACCGATCCCTGTGGGACTCCATTTTCTTGAACGTGGTATTGCGAATATGTCCTCCCTACTCGGACACGGAATAGACGGCGGGACAAAAAATTCGCAATAAATACCGGCAAGTTACCTCGGAATCTCCATTGATGCAGGGCAGAAAGGATGCCATATCGCCATGTGGTGTCATAGGCCTTCTCCAGGTCAACGAAAACGGCTACCAAGTGCTGTTTGCGGAGAAACGCATCCTGAATAGAGCTCTCCAGGCGTACCAAGTGGTCAGTGGTGGATCGAGCGGATCGAAAACCACATTGGTACTCGGACAAGAGTCCTTGTTTCTCCAGACACCATACGAGTCGGCGATTTACCATCCTCTCAAATAGCTTACACAGGCAGTTTGTAAGACAAATTGGTCTGTAACTTCCTGCACACTTAGGATCTTTGTCAGGCTTGAGGACAGGAATGACTATGCCCTCTCGCCACTGAGACGGAAAATCACCCCCTATCCAGATACGGTTGAACACACGAAGGAGATATATTAAACTATCATCACTAAGGTGTTTCAACATCTGGTTATGGATGTTGTCCGGTCCAGGAGACGTGTCCTTGCAAAGCGCTAAGGCGCTGCGGAGTTCCCACTCCGTAAAGGGCACGTTGTAGTCCTCTGAAGCTTGGGTGGCAAAACTAAGGTGATGACGTTCTGCCTCCCGCTTCAGAGCGAGGAAATCAGGATGGTAATTCCTGGAGCCAGATACATCCGCGAAATGACTCGCTAGATGGTTAGCAATCGCGAGATGGTCAGTGGCGACACTGCCTGCAATGGAAATTCCCGATACAGGAGATGATCCTTGGATACCCGAAATTCGTCGAAGCTTAGTCCACACTTGAGATGATAGAGTATGTGACGTCATAGACGACACATATCTCTCCCATGAAGCCTTCTTACTTTGTCGAATAAGAACTCGCGCCTTAGCGCGCAGTTTCTTAAATGTTAGCAAGTTGGCCACAGTAGGCTGTCTTCGGTAGCGCTTATGAGCGCGACGGCGTTCTTTGATGGCTGCTGCTATTTCGTCGTTCCACCTGTTACCTGCGTAACAATTTTTCCCTCTTGGGAAATATTTTCGAAACTGGCCTCATGGCTGTGGAAAAACTGTGTCCTTAGAAGTGGTTCGCCGCTTCTTTACTTCTTCTTTTCAAAACTTATTGCCCGGCTGTCTGTATGCACGTCCTTCGGTGCCTGACTGTATTCTCCTGCACTCTAGTGGCGTAGGTATGTACTACCTCGCGAGCTACGTTACCACTCAGGCGTTTGCCCTCTGCGCACATGTGATCGTTGGGGCCGGCACTGCGGAATCTCGGGAAGTCGCCATTGCTGTTTGGTGAAAGGAAGAGATGGACGTGTGTGGCTTCTCTCTCCGTAAGGAGATCATTTCTCCGAAAATGTTCGAGCCTGGCTAAGGTTACATACGTGGGGCTTTTGCCCTAGGGACCTCTGCAAGTTGTTCTGCTTTATTATTCCTCGTCTGGAATTTGCATGTTATGTTTTTTTAAGTAAGAAAGTAGCATATTCTACCGAAGCCGTCCTCACAACCTTCCAACTGGATGAAACTGTAAGTGTTGTTGCAACTAAACCTTTACTGATTTTTGGTGAAAGACCTGAACATTTTCCTATGTGAAGAAAGTGTGTGCGACACTACGTAACTGGCGTCATCTAAAGACTAAGTCTTGTCTTGTGGAATTTCATATTTTCGGCTTGTTAATTGGAACTTATACCATGTGTAATTATGTCTGTTAAATTGGGGCTTGCGTACTGTGTGAAAGAACGTTTTGGATTCTTCGAAAACGTAATTGGGTAACCTAGTGTTAATTAATAACCTTTCTAGGCCTAAAGGTTTTGTGATAAAGGCTATCATTTTACTGGAATAATTTAACAAGCGAGTCGCTTCAGGGATGTGGGTGTTACGTGTACAGTGTGTCCCAGTGCCTTTCTTTCTTGCTTCTCTGGTTAATTTTATTTTAATTTAACTTAGTTTCATTCTTCCTTTTGGGTTTTGGGTTACTTTCTGCGTCTGTTTTCTTGGTTCTTTGTTAGTTTTCGCCTATTGTTGTTTGCGGCCTGTGATTGGCCCCTTCCTTCCCTTGACCTATTGTTGGTCGTTGCCATGGGAATGCTAATGTTGTTGATGTTGTTGTGTGATGGGATTGATGATTTGTATTTGATGTGCCGATGATGTATTCTACCTTCTCCGCGGATTTCCTTGGTCCATTTAATTTTTCTTTGAGATTTTAATTTTCCCTTCTGCTCATTTTTCCTCCCGGTGTTTCGGTGCTTATTATTATTATTATTTTAATTTCTTGAAAAAGTGCACGTAATACCTACCCATCCATGCAGGGGGTCGTTTGACACATCCTAAAAAGGGGTTTTCAGTATCAATATCAAAAACTGTTTCTGTCAAGGTTGTTTCTCACGGTTGAAAGGATGTTAAAACAAAACTTTTGTACTGTACCAAGAAAACCTTTGGTTGTAAGAAAACTTGAGAGTTCATGAGGGGTTTCATAAATCTACATTATCTTGCTAAGTCTTTCAAGAACTAAATAATTATTTTCTTTATAAACGGTCGATCGTAGGGTTTTGGTTTGAGTTTAAATATTTTTAAATTTTTAATTTTATTATTTTCCAGCGAGGATATTCCTTCCTATTTGTTTATCACTTAATTATGCTGATTAAATATCTTGTTCCCCAAGGTGTTGGTGTTTTCCTTTAAAAGGGGTGATAATTTGATATGACCAGGTGTATTTTATCCGCTCCTTTGGGGGCCCTGTTTTATTTTCTCATGGTAAGTGCCCTTTTTTTCTTTAATTTGTCTTTGCCTAGCACGTTTCCACGTATCTGAACCGTGCGTTTGGTACACGGTCAGACCCTTGGTGCTGTCACTTGGGGTAATTATGCCTTTTATTGCTCTAAGTGTTACAGTTCATGGTAGCAGAGCTTTAGTTAATTGATTTGTGTGCCTCTTACTTGGATCTACCTGTAGGTCTGTTGCATCCTCATTAAATTTATTTTGGCACTGTGTACTATACGCTTTATCTCCCTTTCATTAAGCTTTTCTATTTTGTTTGTGCCAACCACCTGAGTTTTTTTGCATTGTCCCTTTAAAAAACCTGGTCATTGGGGAACTTTAAATTATTTGAGGTTTCAAAGAGTGTAAAAAACTGAAACTTGTAAAGTATCTTACTGTGAAAGGAACGCTTTTATTTGGATTAATTGTTTTTGATTTATTGTTTCATGTACATCAACTATGGCGAGGGCTGTGCTGTTCCCATTCCAACTCAGGAAATCAGAGCTAGTTTATGAGCTCACTATCAGGGGTATCAATCCTGCTAATACTGTTGCCGAGTGCGCTGCTTTGCTGACATCGCATGTCCAGGTTCCTATTAATCTTGATTCTGTAAAGATGTGCTGCAACTTTGGTGAGTCCTTAAATTTAATTACTGACTGTCTCACGGAGATAGAGGTTGTCAGACAAGAATTCATTGAAACTTCCCCCACTAAGGGGCAGATTAACAGACTTAAGGCTAGGGTGTGGCATTATTTAGGCCGCATCCAAGATTTGTATGTGTCCCCAACCTAGTCTTGTTTCTGAAAGTACAAAGCTGTTGACCATTGCTTCTAGTATTTCTGCTGAACTAGATATAATGCTAGCAAGTAAGGATATGGAGAATTTATCAGTTGTTGAGAGGGAAACCTCATTACCTTCTAGTCATGCTGATGCCTCACTTAATAATCAAGCTTCATGTTGTGCTGCCTCCCCAGTTCTTGAAAATTTGTAAGCCCGTTTAAATTGTGCTCCCTCTCACTCTTCACTGAAGGATCTTTTCAACGGAGTTAAAAATTTCTCCGTCAATTCTATTGAAGAAAGTACCAGGTTTCTGAGGTTCCTGGTAGAAATGACAGAGTCAGGTAGCGTGTATTCTGTCGATGACTTGGGAATTTTCCGTGCCCTATTCTCTCATTGTGAGGGAATTTTGAAACGTGAAATTTCTGAAGCAATTTCAAATAATTTAACCATTATGGAATTTCATGAACTTGTATTGTCTAAATTTATTCCTTCATTGGCATTGCAGAGTTTGACTCCTCAGTATTGCTTCCGGACTCAATTGCTCCATGAAAACCTTTTGAACTATGTACTAGACTTGCAGTTTTATTGCAAGGTATTTAGAATTTCGGTGCCAGAAGAGGAAATGGTGGCCCGTATTCTGAAAGGTATTTCCCCTGCCTATCGTTCATACCTCTCCCTCACAAAGAGTCCGACTAATTTTCTTGAATTGGAAGCTGCGTGTACCTTTGCTGAAGATGTAAAGCACGGAGATGCTGCAAGACCTATCTGCCACCCTCCTCCTACTGTGAACCCTGTTTCGCCTCAAACTAGGGATAGTGGGTCTTCTAAAAAATGTTATAACTGCGGGTCACGTGATCACCTTAGGAATGCTTGCCCCTCAGTCAAGCGTGGCTCTGGTCCTTGTTATTTGTGTGGCTCGAGGCAGCACCTTAAAAAGAATTGCCCTACTTCGTTTCGAAAACGCAGTCAATGACTAAGGCCTAATGGTAATTCTGGTGAATCGCTTGCGCCAGAAATTTTTGTGGATTCTGAAAAGGTTATTTGCCCGCGGGCATGCAATAAGATTTCTGCTTTGGTTGAGTCTAAAAGTACCTTCGCGAAAGTGGAACTGAATAATGAACCCATTGTTGCTCTTATGGACTCGGGTAGCGTCGTCACCTTAATTGATGCTAATTGGTATGATGAAATGAGGTCCCCTTGTAAACTGCCTGAGTTGAAGAAGGTCAATGTTGCATGTGTCACGGCTAATAAGCATAATATGAAAATTTTAGGGTCCGTTGATGTGAAATTGCGTATTGGTAATTTTACTTGGAAGGTTCTTTGCTTGGTAACTCCAAAGCTAGCGTGTAGCATGATTTTAGGTACGGACTTCTTGTCAAGAACTGGTTTAATTTTGGACCTCCAGGCTAGGAAATTTCACTTTAAATTTTCTCCAAATTGTAAATTCGATATTATTGATGCTCCTTTGAGTACCTTCAGTGTTTCTTGTGTAGGTAGGGCGCTACCTAGGGAGAACAACGAAATAGATCAGTTGGATCTTAGTCATTTGGATTATCAGCAGGCTAATAGTGTGCGTGACTTGTGCCATCAATTTCCCGATGTCTTCACTAGCAAGTTAGGAGTTACTGATGTTCTTGAGTATCAGATTGAGCTATCTGATAACACCCCTGTTAGATCTCCTCCTTACCGTCTTTCACCACCTAAGATGTTAGAACTCAAAAAGATTATTGATCAGATGCTTGCCGATGGGGTCATCAGACCGTCCACTTCTCCCTATGCATCTCCTGTTTTCCTAGTACCTAAACCCTCTGGGGGCTATCGTGCTGTAATTGACTACAGGGCTTTGAACCGCAAGATCATCTTGCAATCTATCCCTTTACCGGATTTGCACACTTGTTTTGGGTGGTTCTCAGGAGCCAAGTTTTTCACTGTGTTAGATCTCAATCAGGCGTATTACCAAGTCCCGTTGTCTAAGTCATCTATTCCACTGACTGCTTTCATTACTGATTGGAACCTTTACGAATTTCTGAGACTTCCGTTCGGGATCTCTTGTGGTGCGGCCGTTCTTACGAGGCTGTTAGATTCGATACTTTCGGGTATTAAATTCAAGTTCGTTTTTCATTACCTGGACGACCTGATAATTTTCTCAAATTCCTTTGAAGAACATGTCGAACATGTTAGAGAAGTCCTGGATCGCTTGCGAAAAGCTGGACTAACTGTTAAGTTGTCTAAGGTAGCGTTTGCTAAGCCGAGTATGTCTTTCCTTGGACATGTGGTTTCCTCTGATGGTGTCTCCATCGACCACTCTAGGACTCAGGCTATTAGGGACTTTCAACCCCCTAAAGATGTCAAAGGCATCGCACGTTTCGTGGGCATGGTGAACTTCTTCAGGAAGTTCATTCCAAATTTTGCAGAGATAGCAGCTCCTCTAAATCATCTCAGACGTAAGGATGTCAAGTTCATCTGGGGCCCCTCCCAGCAAGAAGCCTTTGAGACCCTGAAGCTTGCCTTGTCAAATGCTCCTGTGTTGGCTATACCCGACTTTAGTAAACGCTTTATTGTACAAACCGATGCTTCTGGAAAAGCAGTTGCTGGTGTACTCTTACAGGAATATGAGGATGGTCGTAGACCGGTTGCCTATGTGTCTAGGATCCTCAATGATCTGGAGAGTAAGTACTCCATCTATGAATTAGAATGTTTGGCCGTGCTGTTTGCTCTTGAAAAATTCAGACCTTTCATTGAACATGTAAATTTTGATCTGGAAACAGATAATCAGGCTCTGTCGTGGGTCTTGAACCGTCCCAAAAGAATGGGCAGAATCACTAGATGGGCGCTTAGGATCTCAGCCTTCAGTTTTCAAGTAAAGCATATTAGGGGGTCGGAAAATGTCATCGCTGACAGCCTTAGTAGAATGTTTGACGGGAGTTTTGGTCTTGATGAAAAATCTAAGGCTGAAGAATATGATGAAACTAATATTGCTAGTGTGGGTGCCATTCTTTCGGACCTACCTCTGTTGTACCATGAGTATGCAGATCATCAAAAGGCTGATCCTGATTTGAGAGAAATCATCGACAAAATTAGTGATGGTATTGTGGTTAAACCTTATTCTTTGGTGAAGGGTGTCTTATGCTGTAAAGGTCGAAGGGACACTAATTTCAAAATTGTTGTACCCAAGGTTTTAGTGCCAATCATCTTCAAGTACTATAACTCTTGTCCCATTGGTGGCCATTTAGGCACCTTTAAAACTAGGCAGAAAATTAGACAGTTCTTCGTTTGGAAAAGAATGGATGGTGATATCCGAAACATGATTAGGTCCTGTAATATTTGTTCTATCAGCAAACCTAGTTTGAACAACCGTGTAGGTCTATTATCTTCTTCACAAGCTTCTCGCCCTATGGAACGGTTGTTCATCGATTTCGTTGGTCCGCTCCCTCGCTCTACCTTGGGAAACACTCATATCTTCGTTGCTATTGATGCGTTTTCTAGATTCTCTTGGATTTTCCCCACTAGATCTACGACTGCTCGTGTGACTATAAGTTGCCTTAATTCTATCTTCGCATCCTTCGGCCCCCCCAAGTTTCTGGTTTCTGATAATGCCAGTGCTTTCACTGGTCACTTGTTTAAGAAGTACCTTTTTGAGCTGAGCATTTCCCATGTCACCACTACCCCATACTATCCTAACCCTTCTTATGCCGAGAGGATGAACAGGAATCTCAAATCTGCTCTAATTGCATATCATCACAATAACCAATCCAAGTGGGACTCTTGCCTGCACTGGTTGGCTCATGCTTTCAATTCTGCCACACACGAAACTCATGGTAAAACCCCCATGTCACTTATGTTCTGCTACACCCCGTACTCTCCTATTTCCAATGTTCTGGGCATTGATGATCTTCTTCCAGACTTGTCTAAACCAAATGACGTTCAGAAAATCTGGGATGAAGCCAAGAAGAAGTTGTCAGTATCCTATGAGAAAAGCAGGGTTAAGTATAACAAGGGTAGAAAGTCACCTAGGATGAATGTTGGAGATCAAGTTTTTGTCAAGACCTATCCCATTAGCAAGGCTATTAACAAGTTTTCAGCCAAACTTGCTCCTCGGTATCATGGTCCCTGTACTATTTTACAGTTTTTATCTCCGGTGTCGGTACTGATGAGTGACCCCATCGCCAAGAGGATTAGACGGGTTCATTTGTCCCAGTTAAAAACAGGTTAACGCATGTTTGGACTTGCGGATGAGAGCTACCTTTCAGTGAGCAAATTTGATTGGTCTCCGTGGGTTATTATGTAATTATTCTGGTCTAGTATGAATTTAATCATGTGATATTTTTCTCCCTTTTCTCGTGTGCTGTATTTATTTTGAGGAGTTTTGGTGTTGCTTGTCGTACTTAAACTTCTTTCCCTGTCAACCATGGTTGCTTAGTTGGGTGAAACTTTTTACCACGTGTTTAAGCTTTGGTACCTTATCTGCTGCGTTCACGCCTCCGGTGATTCTTGGCATGACCATGTAGTACTTTCTAGCGTGTACTTGTTCTAAACATTGTATTTTGAAAAGGTAATTGCGGTTTGCGAGAAGTGTGTGTACTTTCTCTTGCTCTATTGGCACCCGATTTCTTAATTGTTAATATCTAACTACTCTTTGGGTCTGGGTGCAGGTCTCTCCGTCTATCATAATTCGATTATATCCTGATCATTTACGTTTGCAAAATTTTGATAATAAATTTATTTATTGGCTCTTGTACTGCTGTTGTCTTGGTTTGGTACTCATTTGGAAAATTCTGGGCAATTTCTGCTCTGTGCGTTGTTGTTAATCCGGTAGGAAATTTGTTAGTCTCCTAACCCCTATTTATCTTGCCCTGTCTTTGTCTTTGGTCCTAGTTCTTGTTATCTGTTTCCTTGCGGGTAATATTTCGGTTATCTATTCCTATTGTGGTTTGTTAGGTGTGCTTTGTTGAAACGAATTAGCTTTTGGTTTCCTTGTTGGTGTAAGTTGACTAGGATCTGGATATACCCGGTGTTATGGTCCTGTTGGTTATGTTTTGGATTGGATGTGGGTAATGGCAATGGGGGAACTCTGTCAATTGGAATTGGTGGTGGTTGGTTGTTTGTCTCTACGGCATGGACTTCACAGTCTTCACTGCCTTCTATCTCCGATTTCTGGTGACACGATTCCCTAGGTTGCGAGTGCTCTGATGTCCTTCTCTGGGGCATTTCTGTTATCTGTTGTGAATTCCCGGTTTACTAAGTTATCCTTTCCTAATCATTCTTGTACCGATGGTTTTCTGGTAAAAAGAAAAAAAAATACCCTGCCCCGGCTAACCTATTTTGGTAAATTTTTCTTTGGGTTTTCCTTCCTGGTTGTGGCAGTTAACTAGGTGGTTTCTTATTGTATTTCTGCTTGCAAGTGGTATTAATTCTATCCTCTTCTGAAGTCCTTACTTCCCTGGTTTTGTCTCTAAGTTGTGTATTATTCTTGTAGTATGTTATTTAAACGAGTTGTAGCTCCATGTCGTCCTGCCCAGTCTATTTGTTATTGTGGTGTTTTGCACGTATTGCACTAATGGATCCTGAACCTGAGGAGTGCGGTCTCCTTTCGTGCCTTGTAGGTATTGGTTTCGGTCCTGTCTTAGTAATGTTGTAAACGGTACCGTGGTTTGGTTTTAGGTTTGCCTTGCGAGGTAGAATGACGGCTTCACGACATGTTGTTGAGGGTAGTTGCTGTTTTCCTCCCTTTTAGCTAACGCATGTCCGTTGTGGTCCATTTTTGTTGTATTGTTGTCGTGTAGTATTGGTTACTTATTATGGCGCTTCGGTATGGGCGGTGTTGCCTTTAATTTACCCTGTGTCCCGGTAGATTGGGAAATAAACCCTGGCATGGATTTACTACTCTCTGTAGGTGTGTCTGATCTGCTTGCATATAATGTGTGATTTCTGTATGACCTGGTCTATTCTTGATTTTAATTCTCTGCATACCCTAGTAATCTGACGTCATCATGCAATTATCCTATACTATAATGTTCTTCTCGAGATAACCTGCCAGCCTATTGGTCCTTTTCCTTCTGGAGTGTTTGAAAACCTTGGCTATCGTTCATCATCTTGTCGTCCTACGGTGCTCCAGTTGAGTATGGGATCAGCTGGTGCTTCATAGGCGGCACTGAAACCTTCCCACTATCTGGTGATGTGTTTGGTTGGTGGTGTTTCTTATTTCTCTGTTATTTGGAGTGTTTTCTAGTTACCTGGTTCGTGACCTACCTTTCATATCTTATTTCCCTCGTACTATTGTTGGCGAGCTACCTGTGACTGAGTGGCCACAGCGTGAGTCTCGGATATCACCTTGTTCTAGTCTGGATTTGTCCGAGGTTTCTGGTGGATAGCCGGTAGGGAATCTTGTCAGATCTGTGCTCCCATATTCAAAGGCGCTGGCTTGATTGAGGTGCTTTATTGAACCTTTTAATTGATTGAGTCGCCCTTGGTTAAGGTATATTTTTGTATGTGCAGTAAAATTGTGAGAAATGTGTTTTTAGATTGGGTAACACTCCTATTTCCTTTCGGCCAATTTCTGTCCCGTTTCATCATGGTGTTAAAGATTGTGTTTCATAACCTCTGCTACCCTCCTATTACTCTTTACTTGGTGTTGTTTTGGCTCGTTGCTGATGACCAACTATACGCGTACCCTCCATCTGAAAGATCTTGAAGTCTCCAACCGCAGCCTGTACATTCATCTTGTCTTGCGTAATTATTTACTGTAACCCATGTATTTTGATTCTTACCTAGTATCCTATTTCTGGGAGTTTCTCTTAATGGTAATAAAGAAAATAAGGGGTAAACTATATCCAAATCCTGTTTCTTGTTTAGTTGGGTTTTGCATGGAATGTATACGTGGAATTAAAATTGATTTATTGCTAAATTTACTTCTTGTCCTTGGGCATGTACTTAAAGGGTTTAAGTCTTGTTAATTGGCTCACTGATTGGTGGTTCTATTCCGTTTTAAATTTAATTTAAGGGAGGTTGTAAGCTTAATTAACTTGTAGTTCTGTGTAACGTTTTTCTACATCCTTTTCCTTGGTCTGGGTCTTGGTTTCGTAATATTATGTATGGAAGGGAGTTTCTCTTAGCTTTTCTGTTATTGCAATCACTCAGCACCCTTGAGTTGGTGCTTGTCTGTAAGTTTTTGGGCTATGTAACGTTTGCCTCCTGGTTTCTGTTTGTCAATGGTGACGTTATTGTGTAGCCATCCTGGTAGGATTGGTTGTATGCATTGAAAGGTGTTTTGTGGAGATAACTATCTTGGTTTCCTAGGTTATTGTTTTCCTTGTGTATTGAAAATTGTATCCTTGACTATATATTTTTGTTGGCATGATACCTTAAATGTAATGTAATTTCGTTTTTGGGTATGGATTGTTTAAATAATTATCGTATTCTGTTCCTGTGCCATACCGTAATCTTAAGTCATGTTAATCTAGTTTAAGGTTAGGTTAAGTATTTTCCGGTTGGACCTTGTGATTGTGTTTTACGCTCACCAATGTTGTTTTCTCTCTCTTCCCTTCCCTTTCTGGGCGTTTTTCCTTTTTGGGGTTGTCGTTACCATCCAAACCAAAGGGTGGAAACCAAATGAAGGCGTTTCTTATCTAACGCAAGTCCTATAATATTACAAATTTAACAAACATGTAGTAATTTAAGTCTAGGTATGTGATCTGGTGCAGTTAAGACCTAGAAGGTCTAATGTTCTGAAAGCAAATAGTTATGAACTTTACCTAAAGGTGTGTATGTACCACAAGGTAGCGTAACCTCCGATCAGATGACGCATACGAACTTGCGGAAGATAATAGTTCGCATTAAAGTTTAGCAAGAAATCTAGAGAATAAGTGTTCCCTGTGATCTGGACCATTAATAATTTGCCTGCGACTTGGGTGTTGCACAGTTTGGTGCATGGAACTTCATTATTATTGAAAGTGGCTAGACATTTGGTGTCGTCTAAGTGAACTGTACTGTTTCTTTAATTTAAATCACATGTGTTTGGGTTCTTAGTGACTGTTGGACTCGTTCTGCTGGTGGTGCATAAACTGAGGCTGGCGATTGGTGGTCATTTTCACATTCGGACTGTTCTACCAAAAACTTTGTTTGCTTCTAGACCACCGCCTTATGATGGTAAACATGTGTGGGACATGTCAAGTTTCGGGGAGGGAGACTGTTACCTGCGTAACAATTTTTCCCTCTTGGGAAATATTTTCGAAACTGGCCTCATGGCTGTGGAAAAACTGTGTCCTTAGAAGTGGTTCGCCGCTTCTTTACTTCTTCTTTTCAAAACTTATTGCCCGGCTGTCTGTGTGCACGTCCTTCGGTGCCTGACTGTATTCTCCTGCACTCTAGTGGCGTAGGTATGTACTACCTCGCGAGCTACGTTACCACTCAGGCGTTTGCCCTCTGCGCACATGTGATCGTTGGGGCCGGCACTGCGGAATCTCGGGAAGTCGCCATTGCCGTTTGGTGAAAGGAAGAGATGGACGTGTGTGGCTTCTCTCTCCGTAAGGAGATCATTTCTCCGAAAATGTTCGAGCCTGGCTAAGGTTACATACGTGGGGCTTTTGCCCTAGGGACCTCTGCAAGTTGTTCTGCTTTATTATTCCTCGTCTGGAATTTGCATGTTATGTTTTTTTTAAGTAAGAAAGTAGCATATTCTACCGAAGCCGTCCTCACAACCTTCCAACTGGATGAAACTGTAAGTGTTGTTGCAACTAAACCTTTACTGATTTTTGGTGAAAGACCTGAACATTTTCCTATGTGAAGAAAGTGTGTGCGACACTACGTAACTGGCGTCATCTAAAGACTAAGTCTTGTCTTGTGGAATTTCATATTTTCGGCTTGTTAATTGGAACTTATACCATGTGTAATTATGTCTGTTAAATTGGGGCTTGCGTACTGTGTGAAAGAACGTTTTGGATTCTTCGAAAACGTAATTGGGTAACCTAGTGTTAATTAATAACCTTTCTAGGCCTAAAGGTTTTGTGATAAAGGCTATCATTTTACTGGAATAATTTAACAAGCGAGTCGCTTCAGGGATGTGGGTGTTACGTGTACAGTGTGTCCCAGTGCCTTTCTTTCTTGCTTCTCTGGTTAATTTTATTTTAATTTAACTTAGTTTCATTCTTCCTTTTGGGTTTTGGGTTACTTTCTGCGTCTGTTTTCTTGGTTCTTTGTTAGTTTTCGCCTATTGTTGTTTGCGGCCTGTGATTGGCCCCTTCCTTCCCTTGACCCATTGTTGGTCGTTGCCATGGGAATGCTAATGTTGTTGATGTTGTTGTGTGATGGGATTGATGATTTGTATTTGATGTGCCGATGATGTATTCTACCTTCTCCGCGGATTTCCTTGGTCCATTTAATTTTTCTTTGAGATTTTAATTGTCCCTTCTGCTCATTTTTCCTCCCGGTGTTTCGGTGCTTATTATTATTATTATTTTAATTTCTTGAAAAAGTGCACGTAATACCTACCCATCCTTGCAGGGGGTCGTTTGACACATCCTAAAAAGGGGTTTTCAGTATCAATATCAAAAACTGTTTCTGTCAAGGTTGTTTCTCACGGTTGAAAGGATGTTAAAAAAAACTTTTGTACTGTACCAAGAAAACCTTTGGTTGTAAGAAAACTTGAGAGTTCATGAGGGGTTTCATAAATCTACATTATCTTGCTAAGTCTTTCAAGAACTAAATAATTATTTTCTTTATAAACGGTCGATCGTAGGGTTTTGGTTTGAGTTTAAATATTTTTAAATTTTTAATTTTATTATTTTCCAGCGAGGATATTCCTTCCTATTTGTTTATCACTTAATTATGCTGATTAAATATCTTGTTCCCCAAGGTGTTGGTGTTTTCCTTTAAAAGGGGTGATAATTTGATATGACCAGGTGTATTTTATCCGCTCCTTTGGGGGCCCTGTTTTATTTTCTCATGGTAAGTGCCCTTTTTTTCTTTAATTTGTCTTTGTCTAGCACGTTTCCACGTATCTGAACCGTGCCTTTGGTACACGGTCAGACCCTTGGTGCTGTCACTTGGGGCAATTATGCCTTTTATTGCTCAAAGTGTTACACACCAAGGAACGAGTTTTCGGCGAGGATTCCCGGAGAAGAGCGGAATGGACTCCTCAGCAGCCGCAAGAATAACTTGGGTGACGTAAGTTATCTCCTCGCCGACTGTCCGCCTGATATCGTCAGTAAAGACAGCTAGTGATGTGTACTTTGGCCAATCAGCATGTTTAAGAATCCATCGAGGGGCAGCCTCGAGGGATTTATGTTTCAACAAAGTAAGGATGATGGGAAAATGATCACTGTCACAGAGATCATCGTGTGTATTCCACCGAAACAGTGGAACCAACGTTCGGCTGCATAGACTTACGTCTATGCGAGAATATGTGCCGTAACGTACACTAAAGTGAGTTGGTTCAACTGTGTTCAAAAGACATAAGTCCAGCTCTGTCACTAATGTTTCCAGCTCTCGTCCCCGGGGGCAAGGCGTCTCAGAGCCCCATATGGGATGATGGGCATTAAAATCTCCCAATAAGAGGAAGAGAGGTGGAAGCTGATCAATAAGATCAGCGACATCGTTTATGTTAAGATGCTGTCCTGGTGAAAAATACACATTACACACTCTTGTTATGACAGGCAGCGAGACGTGAACAGCTACAGCCTCAAGAGGGGTTCTTAATGGAACCTCTTCGCTGTAGCTATCAGAACGTACAAAAATGCCAACGCCACCGGAAGCCCGGTGAGCATAGTATCGTTCAGTCGAGTATAGTTTGAAATTCTTCAAGACCGTGTGATGACCAGGTCTGAAATTGGTCTCCTGAATACAGACTATACTCGCTGCGTACTCACTAATAAGCTGACGTAACTCAGCAAGATGCCTATCATAACCGTTACAATTCCACTGTAACAGTGCCATAGTGTGGACTATAAAAGGAGTGTTAAGTTATGAGCAACAAAATGCTCGCAACCTAAACACTATCTACATCTACAGGAAAGCGCGACATCCATCGCGTCATCAACAGACGGCGGGGATGCCGCCCAGAACTTCGACGTTTTTCGGGGGCGAAGGGGTCCTCTACGAGGAGAGCGCGCCGGTTTGGGAGCAGGAGTACCTACCGGCGCAGACTCATACCCCTCAGGACGGGGGCATGACTTCTCCTTCGCAGGAGAAGTCCGAGAGCGCTCAGAGCGGACGCTCTTCTTCCCCTTCTTCTTTTCGAGTTTAGACGGGCTGGGAGATGGTTTCCCAGCCCTGTTCGACGATGCCGCCTCCGCCGGCTGGGGCACGACTTTCGTCGAACGTCTAGGGGGGGAGACTTAGTCTTCCCCCCTTGCTGTGCAGGCTGGGAACTACCAGCCTGCACAGACTTCTGGTTGGTCGAAGGTGGGGTTGTCCCCCCCCCTCGAGCTTTGACTCTTTACGACGTTGCTGAGAGCAGCAACAGTCGCCTTGAGCGCAGCGGTCCGGACAGGTGTCGAGGTTGTAAATGACGAACCTGGAAGACTCTGAGCTATCAAGCTATAGTCAAGTGTACGGGCAGGTGTATTCGTAGAATTTAACTTACGGAGCGCTTCCTGGTAGGAAAGACCATCCAGGGTCTTGATCTCCTGGATCTTCTTCTCACTCAGGTATGTCGGACAATTCCGATCCCGAGGAGAATGAAAACCGGAGCAGTTAGTGCACGTGTAAGGAGTTGTGCACTCCTCCGCGCCGTGAGCTACTCGTCCACATGTACCACATACAGCCTGATTCGAACAGCGAGATACCATATGTCCGAATCGCTGGCATTGATAGCATCGCATAGGAGGCGGGATGTACGGCCTCACATCGCAACGATAAGTTGTTACCTTGACTTTCTCTGGTAACACTGACAACTTGAAAGAGACAATGAAGGCACCAGTGGCAACGTCTTCACCGTTGACCTTGCGCGTAATGCGCCGGATGTGTGTCACGCCACGGTTCTTCATGTCTTCCATCAACTCGTCGTCAATGTTCAAAATAAGGTCGCGGTGAATGATGACTCCGCGAACCATGTTCAAGGACTTATGCTCCTCCACTTTAACGGGGATTTCGCCAAAGTGCTCGCACTTAAGCAACTGATCAGCTTGCAGTGCTGTACGAGTCTTTAGAAGCAAACTTCCGTTGCGCATTTTCTTAAGTTCCTCCAGTTCGCCACAGACGCCTTCGGTGTACCTACTAAAAAGGATCGACTTCACCAGCTTAAAATCGTGCCCATCGGTTCTGGTAGCGACCAGAAACCTAGGGAAGCTGGATCCCATTCCTTCACGCTGCGCATGTTCCCAGGGAGTTGAACCTCTCAGGGAAGCAAAAGTTAAAGTTTTACGTGGGGGACCACCTTGAGAGAGCCGACTTCGTTTGGAAGCCATGCCCGATAGCTTCCTCCCCGAATGCCACCCACTCCGATCAGGGGTCTCTGTAGCCGAACCAAGCAGCCAAGGCAATACCCACCTGGTCGTAGCAGGTACTGCCCGGGGTCCGATGTTGAACGATGACTAATACGGGATGACTGAGGCAATGAGCACTAGGACTCCCTTCCTCCAGTCACCCGCAATAGCATGTACCCCATAGCGTTTACAGAGCACTAAAAATAAGAAAAATAAATAAAAATAATTAATAATAATATGTCCTTCTGGCATTCGGCTGTGCGGGGACCTGCGTTGTCAGGCGGATACTACTGCCCGGGTACATGACACTCCCACCCGCCGCGTCCTGGGTGGTTGCTGGCACGGGCTTTCGAGCGTAGACGCACACATAGGAGCTCCATCGCCGAGCAGCACGCACATCAAAATTTTGAATGGTCTACATCTGACCCTCGGAAAAATAATAAAAAATAAAGAGGGGACCATGGCCACATGACCCTCTAAGTCGCGTTCTACGACAGGCAGGGATTACCTACGGATGTATTCAGCCTCTCACATCCACAGGAGGTATATCACATTATACCAAACCGCAATCCATGTCCGCGCCAAGGTCGCCCCTTTTTGTCGCCTCTTACGACAGGCTGGGGATACCGCCGGTGTATTCTACATGTGCGTCCCCCACCCGCAGGGGGTAGTGTGTTTGGTCCGCGAGAGGTATTTTATTTCTCTCAAGTCTGCCGGCAAGCCGGTTAGGACCCCCCTATCCGCCACCTGGGACGCGCCACGTGGGAGTATCACCTCTCCCCGTAGTAGGTTCGTGGCAGGCAACAAAAACCCATGCTGTTCTGCATATAATAATACTACTCTCAGACAACGCAGACCAATGGTTTTCCTCATATAGTGGTACTAATCACGGGCGTCAGCCAAAGCCGTGGTGTTTCTAGTACTAACAAGCAACGTAGACCCGTGGTGCTTCTCATAAAGTGGTACTACTCATAGATAACGCAGACCCATTCTGAAGGATCAGAAATATTCTTACGAAACTGGAATGTGTATCGTAGAGACAGAATAGGAACGGTAGGAGGGGGAGTATTAATTATGGTAAAAGAAGATGTGTAAACTGCGAAAAAATTAAAGAAGACAAGCGTGAAATTCTAGTTGTAAGGCTCATCTCTAAAGATAATAGGCAGCTTGATATCTTTGGAGGGTACAGACCAGGAAAAGGATAGCGCTGACGCTGATTCAGAATTATTTGATAAGGTAATCAGCTATGTGAGAAACGATATGGAAAGGAACGTGATTGTAGCGGGTGATCTCAATTTATCAAATGTCAATTGAAAAGGTTATGCGAACGACAGGAAGTATGACCAACAAATGGCAAATATGTTAATATGGTAAGAGAATCTGGATCAGAAAGTGATGGAACCAACTAGAGGGATGAATATTCTGGATGTGGTGCTGGTAAAACCAGATGAGCTCTATAGAGAAACCGAAGTGATAAATGATATGAGTGATCACGAAGCTGTTTTTGTCGTAGTTAAAAATAAATGTGAAAGAAAGGAAGGTATTAAAATTAGGACTATTAGGCAGTACCATATGGCTGATAAAACAGATATGGGGGATTTTTTAAAAAGTAACTAAGATCGGTGGAAAACGGTAAATAAAAATGTAAACAGACTCTGGGATGAGTTTAAAGCAATTGTTGAGGAATATGAAAATAGGTTTGTACCTTTAAAGGTGGTAAAGAATGGTAAAGATCCACTATATTATAATAGAGAAGTGAAGAGACTAAGAAGGAGGTGCAGGTTGGAAAGAAGTAGAGTTAGAAACGGCTGTGGAAGTAAGGACAAAATTGAAGGAACTTACCAGGAAAGTGAATCTAGCAAAGAAGTCAGCTAAGGATGGCAAGAATAATTGGTCATACAAATTTTAGTGAATAATGGAAGGGTAGCAGCCTCCGTGGCTCAGACGTCAGCGCGTCGACCTCTCACGGCTGGATACCGTGGTTCAAATCCCGGTCACTCCATGTGAGATTTGTGATGGACAAAGGTGAGGCGGGACAGGTTTTTCTCCGGGTACTCCAGTTTTCCCTGCCATCTTTCATTCCAGCAACACTCTCCATTACAATTTCATGGCATTTATCACTCGTTAATATATCACCTTGTGAGTGGCGACCCCATTGCAATAACAGCCTATATATGTTTCATTCATTACATCCCTGACCCGTCAATGACTGGAAAACAGGTTGTAGGTTTTCATTTTCAGTGGAAGGGTATGTATAGGTACTTCAAGGCAGAAACAGGTTCCATGAAGGAAATTCCAGGAATCATTAATGAGCAAAGGGGCGTATGTATGTATCTTTAAAGGCAGAAGTATTCAGTCAGCAGTATGTAAAGATTGTTGGTTAAAAGGATAATGTCGAGATAGAGGAGGTGACTAATACTAAAGACGTATTCAAATTTACCTATGACAACAATGACATTTACAGTAAGATACAAAATTTGAAAACTAGAAAAGCAGCTGGAACTGATAAGATTTCGGGGGATATACTAAAGGCAATGGGTTGGGATATAGTACCATATCTGAAGTACTTATCTGATTATTGTTTGCATGAAGGAGCTATACCAAATGAATGGAGAGTTGCTACAGTAGCCCCTGTGTATAATGGAAAGGGTGATATACATAAAGCTGAAAATTACAGGCCAATCTGTTTGACATGCATTGCATGTAAGCTTTGGAAAGCATTCTTTCTGATTTTATTAGATATGTTTGCAAAATTAATGACTAGTTTGATAGAAGGCAGTTTGCGTTTAGGAAAGGTTATTCCCCTGAAGCTCAACTTGTAAGATTCCAGAACGATATAGCAGGTATCCTGGATTCGGGAGGTCAAATGTACTGTATCGCGATTGATCTAACTAAGGCATTTGATAGGGTAGATCATGGGAGACTACTGGCTAAAATGAGTGCCATTGGACTAGAAAAAAGAGTGACTGAATGGGTGGCTATATTTCTAGAAGATAGAACTCAGATGATTAGAGTAGGGGAATTCCTCAAGGCAGTATTATTTGACCTTTATGTTTTCTTATTTATAACAATGATATGTGTGAAGAAGTGGAATCAGAGATAAGGCATTTTGCAGATGATGATATTCTTTGCAGAGTAATAAATAAGTTACAAGATGGTGAGCAACTGCAAAATGACCTCCATAATGTTGTGAAACGGACAGTAGGCAATGGTATGATGATAAACTTGGTTAAAAGGCAGGTTGTGAGTTTCACAAATAGGAAAAGTCCTCCCAGTTTTAATTACTGCGTTGATGGGGGTGAAAGTTCCTTTTGGGGATCATTGTAAATACCTAAGTACACTGACTGACAGAGCAAATGCAACACCAAGAAGGAGTGGTCAGAACTTTATGCCAATTGCAGGGTAGACTGACGTCACTGAGGTATGCTCATGATGTGAAATGCGCCGCTGTGCTGCGCACGTAGCGAACGATAAATGGGACACGGCGTTGGCGAATGGCCCACTTCGTACCGTGATTTCTCAGCCGACAGTCATTGTAGAACGTGTTGTCGTGTGCCACAGGACACGTGTATAGCTAAGAATGCCAGGCCGCCGTCAACGGAGGCATTTCCAGCAGACAGACGACTTTACGAGGGGTATGGTGATCGGGCTGAGAAGGGCAGGTTGGTCGCTTCGTCAAATCGCAGCCGATACCCATAGGGATGTGTCCACGGTGCAGCGCCTGTGGCGAAGATGGTTGGCGCAGGGACATGTGGCACGTGCGAGGGGTCCAGGCGCAGCCCGAGTGACGTCAGCACGCGAGGATCGGCGCATCCGCCGCCAAGCGGTGGCAGCCCCGCACGCCACGTCAACCGCCATTCTTCAGCATGTGCAAGACACCCTGGCTGTTCCAATATCGACCAGAACAATTTCCCGTCGATTGGTTGAAGGAGGCCTGCACTCCCGGCGTCCGCTCAGAAGACTACCATTGACTCCACAACATAGACGTGCACGCCTGGCATGGTGCCGGGCTAGAGCGACTTGGATGAGGGAATGGCGGAACGTCGTGTTCTCCGATGAATCTCGCTTCTGTTCTGTCAGTGATAGTCACCGCAGACGAGTGTGGCGTCGGCATGGAGAAAGGTCAAATCCGGCAGTAACTGTGGAGCGCCCTACCGCTAGACAACGCGGCATCATGGTTTGGGGCGCTATTGCGTATGATTCCACGTCACCTCTAGTGCGTATTCAAGGCACGTTAAATGCCCACCGCTACGTGCAGCATGTGCTGCGGCCGGTGGCACTCCCGTACCTTCAGGGGCTGCCCAATGCTCTGTTTCAGCAGGATAATGCCCGCCCACACACTGCTCGCATCTCCCAACAGGCTCTACGAGGTGTACAGATGCTTCCGTGGCCAGCGTACTCGCCGGATCTCTCACCAATCGAACACGTGTGGGATCTCATTGGACGCCGTTTGCAAACTCTGCCCCAGCCTCGTACGGACGACCAACTGTGGCAAATGGTTGACAGAGAATGGAGAACCATCCCTCAGGACACCATCCGCACTCTTATTGACTCTGTACCTCGACGTGTTTCTGCGTGCATCGCCGCTCGCGGTGGTCCTACATCCTACTGAGTCGATGCCGTGCGCATTGTGTAACCTGCATATCGGTTTGAAATAAACATCAATTATTCGTCCGTGCCGTCTCTGTTTTTTCCCCAACTTTCATCCCTTTCGAACCACTCCTTCTTGGTGTTGCATTTGCTCTGTCAGTCAGTGTATTAATATACGGAAAGAGTTTCATTGGGGTAATCACATAAATGGGATTGTAAATAAAGGGTACAGATATCTGCACATGATTATGAGAGTATTTAAGGGTTGTAGTAAGGATGTAAAGAAGAGGGCATATAAGTCTCTGGTAAGACCCCAACTAGAGTATGGTTCCAGTGTATGGGACTCACACAAGGATTACCTGATTCAAGAACTGGAAAATTCCAAAGAAAAGCAGCTCGATTTGTTCTGGGCGATTTCCGACAAAAGTGTAGCGTTACAAAAATGTTGCAAAGTTTGAGCTGGGAGGACTAGGGAGAAAGAAGACGAGTAGCTCGACTAAGTGGTATGTTATAGATGTTGATTCCCATAGGGAACATGAAATATCTGTCCTGAATGAGCAATTTTATAATACCAATTTAATGGTCCGTTATTGAACATCCTCCAGCTGACTCATTCTTGGCTGCCTGCGCTCCGAGCTGTCAGCGGAGAGATGGCGTGGAATGACATTAGTAGACGAATAAGTTTGAGTGGAATTTATGAGGACAAAATGGGGCAAATATTCGTTTATAGGAAGGGAGTTAGGGATTAGGACAACTTACCATGGGAGATGTTCAATAAATTTCCAATTCTTTGCAATCATTTAAGAAAAGGCTAGGAAAACAACAGATACGGAATCTGCCACGTGGGCGACTGCCCTAAATGCAGATCAGTAGTGCTTGCTTGCTTGCTTGCTTGCTTGTTTGTTTGCTTGCTTGCTTGCTTGCTTGCTTGCTTGCTTGATTGATTGATTGATTGATTGATTGATTGATTGATTGATTTGGGAGTGGAATTGACCAGTGGAATACACAGAATGACCTCTGTCACAAGCAACACTCAGACCCACACTGTTCCTCGCGTGATGGTAATATTCTTGTATAACGTAGACCCATTCTTTTCCTCGCGGAGTGGTACTAGTCGCGAGTAACGTCGAATCATGGTGTTCCGCATGTAATGGTACTAATCACAAGTAATCTCATGGTTCTAACATCATCATTCCTTGGTCGCTCCTTTTAGACGTTTCTTACGACAGGCAGGGAATGCCGTGGGTGTTGTCTTCGTCTGCGTCCCCCACCCACAGAGGAGAGATAGAGATAGAGATATAGAGAGAGAGAGAGAGAGAAAGGAAAACGAAAAAGAACGGATCCGACACTTCGAAAAATGAGGTACGGGACAAAGAAAGACAAGGGCCACGAAGGGCGTGAAAATGAAAGACTCCCTAGACCTCGAATGCTCTAATACCTTCAGGGTCGGAAAGGAACAAGACTTGACCAAGAGAGGTCAGACAGGATAGATGAAAGTGAGTTGCCTGGCACCAGTAAGTGGAAGCAATGTCAGGTCTCAGCTAAGGGCCGCGTGTTCGCCAACCCACGCTCCCAAGTTGAGAGCCGCTGGGGCTCCTTTTTAGTCGCCTCTTACGACAGGCAGGGGATAAAGTGGGTGTATTCTTCATCTGCGTCCCCCACCCACAGGGGGTAAAATATCATTTAAATATCCCCAGTTCAGTGGAATAACGGTTAACGTTATTAACTGCCGTCTTCGGAGGCCTGTGTTCGATTCACGGCAATGCCAGATATTTAAGATTGAGGAGGGTTGGTATGTGATTGAGAAGATACGTGTAGCTTTCATCCATTAGGGGTGTGCTTGAAATTAGCTACACCATATTAGAATGGGAACATAAATTGACATTTTTCATTACAATATAAAACTCATTAGTTAATTTGCATTACTTTACAGATATTCACCTCTCACTCTAAGTATATTTTTATCCAGCTTCGTGCTGTGTGCCGGCGTGCTCTTCAAGTTCTGACGAGCGTGTTGTCACCTGAGGCGCGAAGAATCACACCTTACCGCGCGCTAATGAAGAGGTACGTTCTTTGAAAAGAGAAGGCAGCCAACAGTGCTACTGCTAGGGAGAAAGTAGGGAGGAAATGGCATGGCTGAAGATTTATGTAACTCTTAAGTTAAACGCTGCGGGACTTACAGTTTTACCGAGCAAGTGGCTGCGCAGTTTGGGAGATAGTGAGTTCGAACCCCACTGTGGGCAGCCTTGAAGATGCTTTTTTTGTGATTTCCCATTTTTACGCCAGGCAAATGCTGGGACTGTACCTTAATTAAGGCCACGGGTGCTTCTTTTCCGCCCCTAGGCCTTTCCTTACCCCATCGTCGTCGTAAGACCTATCTGCATCGGTGCGTCGTCAAGCAAAAAGTGAAAAAAAAAACACAATGGAGCGTGGCTTAACATTTCTAACATTTTACATTACTTTAGAAATTCACTTTTTTACTTCAAGAGCCACGAAAAGAAACTCAAACTGAAACTCCTGTGAGTGGAGTCAGTAGAATATTTTATCCACGGTATACCGCACCTATCACAAGAGGCGACAAAAAAAGGGTGGGGGGGGGGGGCAGTGACATCCAACTTGGTAGCGTCGGTTGACGACCTTAGCTTGCACTTACTTGTACCAGGCTCTTCGCTTTCATCAATCCTATCCGACCTCACTTGGTCAAATCTTGTTCTCTTCCATCATCGACGGTATTAGGTTTTCGAAGCTGAGGGAGTTTTTCATCTTCACGCTCTTCTTGGCCCTTGTCTTTCTTTGACCGATACCTTCATTCTTCGAAGTGTCGGATCTCTTCTAATTAGTGTTGGATGTTGTAGTTCCTATTAAATCACCACCACAGCTAGTAATGAATGTTACATTTGAACACCTATTTTAGTGTCGGGAGTGTCCACGGCTATGTTCCGCTCGCCAGATCTGTTGCAGCTATTTCCGGTACACTCCATCGGGGTTAATTACATGTACTGCTGTGTGAGGTTGTTGTCAGTCGGTGAAGGTGTGATTGCAAGGGCTAGGAAGGGCTAGGAATGGCCAGGAAGCGGCAGTGGTCTTGAGAAAGATACCACCGTGGCATTTGCCTTGAGTTTAAATGAGAAACCAAGAGCTTGGGTTCAATTCCAAACAACTCCTCGGTGTTTCTGTTTCTTTTTTCTTTTCTTTTTTTTTCTTTTTTTTTTCTTTTTTTTTTTTTACAATTTGCTTTACGTCGCACCGACACAGATATGCCTTACGGCGACGATGGGATAGGAAAGGGCTAGCGGTGGGAAGGAAGTGAATCGGGCCTTAAGTAAAGTGCAACCCCATCATTTGCCTAGTGTGAAAATGAGAAACCATCGACGGCGGGGTTTGAACCCGCTATCTCCGGAATGCAAGCTGACATCTAGGTGACCCAACCCGTTCAGCCACTTATTCGGTCCGCAATGTTTATGTGGAGTGAGGGCATATGACGCTGTTGATGGCGATTCGTGCGTCGGATGGGTTTGTTAAGCCTTGAGTGGACCCCTTGATGTTATTGGACAGGAATAAGCTATGTGCCGACACTGGGGTTCACCCTTTCCCTACGTCATCATCATCATCATACACCGAAGCGCGGAGGTCGCCTATGGATGTTAACTAGAGAGACCTGCTCGAGGTCTTTCCGGAGGCGTTTAGTGACTTCCCCGTCGCGTTTCTAGGGTAACATTAAGAGCTATGCAATTTAATACAATCTTACGACGTGTACACTACCTAACCTAGAATTCTGTGTACAATGTAGAAGCACGGATGGATAAATAAATAAATAAATAAATGCCGATGCGCTGTCTTCTGCGGAAGATCTATTTTTTTTAAACCAAACTTTAACAAATGAAATCAGATATAAAAGTAAAATTATTAAATTTCCCTTTGGCAAAATCAATTGCTCATAAATATGTCTTTCAATAAAATGTGTAACGCGATGTTACCTGACAACCGTGCAGGCTGTGATCTGAGCTATTGATGTATATAATAATATATATAAAAAGACCACTATCCCTCAAAAAACGGAAGACGAGGTCTGCTGACTGCTCGTCATCTCGCAGGATGAGGGAAATGGTACTCGAGAGTTCTAGCCTACGGCGCAGATCGACCAGGTCCACGCACTTTGTAAGGATGTGTACAACGGTAAGATGATCGCCGCAAGTACACGCCGAAGGGGGGTTTCCTTTCAGTAAATGGGAGTGCGTTAGTATACCGCGGCCGATCCGAAGACGACATAACACCACTGCTTCCTTCCGAGAAGCCCGAAGGGAAGTCCTCCGTACCTTCGCTGTACCTTTTATCGCTCTCAGCTTGTTGGGAAGTGGGGTGTAACTGCCTCCTTGGCAGCCTTATCTGCTAACTCGTTTCTCTCTACACCCATGCGGCTTGGGAGCAACATCACCGTGATTCTGGTGCCGGCATCCGAACACCCGGCCAGCAGGTCCTGGATCCGCTGCATCAGAGGGTGCCGAGGGAAACAAGTATCAATAGACTGTAGCGAGATCAAGGAGTCAGTACATAAAAGAAAGTGTCGGCGCTCATCAGACAGTGCGAACCGCAGAGCTTCACAGATACCATAGAGCTCTGCTGTGTACTTACTACTGGTTTCCACGAGAGCAAAAAGAAACATATCATTGTCGACAACGAACGCACAGCCCACCTTCGTTTCTGTCCTCGAACCATCAGTGTAAACGACGACTGAACCTGGATACCGGCCAACAACGGACAGAAAGGGAAATACTTAAGTTCTGTGTGAATTTGTATATGATGATGCTGGATTTAGAATGTTAAACTAGTAGTATTTCTTGTAATATTTTCCTTCCAAGGACTTGCTTGTTATACTCTTGTTGTTGTTGTGCTGTTGGGTATGTTAACTTTACTTTATTATCACACTACTGTAAGTGATCATTGCCACCGGGATATTTCCCAACTGCGATGTATTTGCTAATAATAATAATAATAATAATAATAATAATAATAATAATAATAATAATAATAATAATAATTGTTCCGAGGTATCTGTGGAACAGCAGAGGTGAAAGAAGGTGCTGGGTGGAATAGGTCTCAACTTACGAAATTAAAGTTAATTTAAAACTTTAACAAAGGTTATATTTTCTTTTCAAGGTAAATAAATAACAGAATATAACAGGTACCAAGTAGCAGATCAACAAATTAAGAAAGTACAATTTTAGTTCTCCTATAGAGGAGTTTCAACTGGCGCAATATTTGAATTAGCGGCGTGGAGGTGTACCGCCTGGTACAATAATAATAATAATAATAATAATAATAATAATAATAATAATAATAATAATAATAATAATAATAATAATAATAATAATAATTTGTTCATGAGACTAATATTCGTTACACAAATTTTTGTATACCCCCAGCACAAATATTATATTTTTGTCGATACGTAACACAACAAATTTTCGTATACCCCCAGCTCAAAGATATATTTTTGTCGATACGTAACACAACATAAATATATATCACAATTAAACTGTTTGACAATGTTTAATGTTAGAACTTATCACGAACATATCATTGTTTTGCGACGCTGGGGGTAGTATGATGATGATGATGATGATGATGATGATGATGATGATCCTTGTTGTTTAAAGGGGCCTAACATCTAGGTTATCGGCCCCAAGGGTAGTTAAGATACTATCCTTGTCCAGCTCCATTCGTAACTAAACTTGTTTTAAATCGTATATTTAATGGTTGTGGTATTTACTCATTATGGTAAGTTTTTTTTTTTTTTTGCTAGGGGCTTTACGTCGCACCGACACAGATAGGTCTTATAGCGACGATGGGATAGGAAAGGCCTAGGAGTTGGAAGGAAGCGGCCGTGGCCTTAATTAAGGTACACCCCCAGCATTTGCCTGGTGTGAAAATGGGAAACCACGGAAAACCATCTTCAGGGCTGCCGATAGTGGGATTCGAACCTACTATCTCCCGGATGCAACATGGTAAGTTTTAAATATAGTTTTTACCGCAAATAAATCCAATTCAGGGACGTAAGTTTAGACTTTATTCCAAGTCATCCTCAGCCTTCTGCGGAGTGAAGGTGTGACGTCGAAGCAGGAGAATATTCACGCCACTGGTCGAGAGAAGAAAGAAATGTTTACACGTCCGTTCAAACTAAAACAAGTAGCGTTCTGAAAAACAAACTATTTATTTTTTAAACAAATCGTTTTTAACAGGAAAAGGACAACACAAATCAAGTAGAGGGATAGACGAAGTTGTGATCTTAACCCTTTCTGTGAAATTACGATTCCAAAAATCAATTGCGGGCAAAATGCTCAAGTAGCGATCAGTGATGGGTTAAAGGATTTAACATCACAATTATCAGCCCCTTGAAGGATTAGCTGTAGGAGAAAGAGTTTCAGACCCGATCCATTAGAGAATGAGACTTCAAGCTAAAGAAAGTACCGTGAGTGGAGAAGAATGAACCAAATGAGGTCGGACAGGAAAGGGTTTAAGGGAATCAAGGGAAGATTGAGAGAAAAATGACACAAGGCTCATACATATCACTACCAACGAGTGGTGTGTTTTACGGATCACCTCTACTTGCCATCTCTTCCGCAATCTTCACAACAACAGCTTGAATTCTTGCATGACAGAAGCTCAGATCTACATTCCTGACTGGTTTTTCGCTACAAGGATGTTGTCTTAACAGTTGAGCGTCACGTAAGCCGTCCTGTTTGTGCAGGTGCCACACCACAGGCTGCTAAAGTCAAGTACTATTAAACAGTAGCATTATTGTAACATACTCCGAATTGGCAGACAGTCATCATTCCCAGGTCTGGAATGAATAATGATGTTATTTGCTTTACGTCCCACTAACTACTTTTTAAGGTCTTCGGAGACACCGAGGTGCCGGAATTTAGTCCCGCAGGAGTTCTTTAACGTGCCAGTAAATCTACCGACACGGGGCTGTCGTATTTGAGCACCTTCAAATACCACCGGACTGAGCCAGGATCGAACCTGCCAAGTTGGGGTTAGAAGGCCAGCGCCTTAACCGTCTGAGCCACTCAGCCCGGCAGGTCTGGAATGATTAGCGTTCCGTAGTTTATGATCTACGATTACAATACTCAAATAATTTACTATAAATAAGTTTAATAAAGGCCCGGTCGCAATATAAACAAATTTTATGTATTTCATAGAAACAAGTGATACCAGAATTTCGATTTATGAATTCACACCCCGATTACAAGACACGAATGTCTTCTGGGTTTATAGTATGTAAAATAAGACAAACTGCAGGATTTATTTTATTTAGGTGCTCTGTAAGAAAGAAATGGAAGAATTTATTTCTATATCGGTTTGTTTTCAGATTATTGTTTCAAAACGAAGTAAAATTTAATATCTCGGTGCAAGAACCGGTCAAGTCCAAAAAGTAAAATTTTACAGGAGATAATAAAATCATTCCAAAACTTCCAAATGTTCATGAATAACAAATCAAATTGTTGACACAAAATGTAAGGTAATTATCGGGAATGTAGTGTGGTTGCCAACGCTATTGTTCTTTTCGTTGTGTACATAAGACAGTTTTTAGAATGAAGGACGTGAGTGTTCCGTGACCCAAAAAAATCCAGTACCGTATTGGATATGCTGAAATGATATTTATCTGTTAATTATTTGAAAACAAAACCTTAAAACCCATTTCCCTATCAGTTTTCTTTCGAAATAAGACAACTGTGGAAGTCCTATACATATTTGCATATGTATATGTATACACACATCAATTTTTATTTTCATATTAAAGGTAATACAGATAAAAGACGCATTTAAATGACACAAAAGTGACAAACAAATGTAATGAGGTTACGATTCTACATCTTGCAGTTGTTATGGCCTCTAATCTGATCCACTTAAATCATCATTTTTCTTGTTCTGTCGTGCTGCCTGTCTGAGGGCTAATGTTTATATTATACCCTGTTAAGACTTTGGTACACATATTATTGTGAAAGCTTTTGCACATCTTTGACTGACATTGGACTGCGTTAGCAACTTATGTATCAATACACAACACGTAGGCTACAATTTCACACCTGCAACATGGTGATGATGATGATGATGATGATGATGATAGTGCTGCTGATGATAATGCTTGTTGTTTAAAGGGGCCTAACATCGAGGTCATCGGCCCCTAATGGTACGAAATTAAATGACAAAAAAATCAAAATCATCCACTGACCAAAAGAAAAAAATAGTCATGAAGAAGGAATGGATGGACATGAACCAAAAACCAAAAACAACAAAAACGAGCAAACAAAAAATGAGTTGATCCAACTCAAAAAAGATCATAGATAATTCATTACTGACTACGGGCCACCCATGAAGCACAATCCTGAATCGAGGATGCTTGATGTCTAAAGGAGTCCAAAATCCAGGTCTATGGTCCCTCAGAATGGTACATGTCGCGAGTAAAGTAGAACCATGGTATTTCTCAAGCTGCGGTCCTAATTAAAGGTAGCGTAAACTCACGGTGTTCCAAACATTAAGGTACTACTCACAAGTATTGTACATCGTAAAGGTAACGCAGACCTATGGTGTTTCTCACAAAATGGCGCCACTCATAGCCAACGTAAACCGATGAGGTTCCTCACCTAGGTGTACTAATCACGGGCGCCGGCATTCACGTGGTGTTCCTCACATAGTGGGTATTAATCACTGGCAACGCAGACCCACGGTGTCGCTCATACAGTGGTACAACTCACGGACAACGCCCAGACCCGTGGTGTTGCTCACATGGGTACGACTCACGGGTACTGGAAACCCACACTGAACCCCGCTTGAGTGCTACGAATCACAAAACTATTCAGTACCTAACAGAGTGGTACTACTCGCAAGTAAAGGCGACCCATGGTGTTCCCCGCGTGATGGTACGAATCAAAAATAGTTTCATGGTTCTAATTCAATAATTCCTTGGTCGCCCCTTTTAGTCGCCTCTTACGACAGGCAGGGGATACCGTGGGTGTATTATTCGTCTGCCTCCTCCACCCACAGGGGGTGTGTGTTTGGTCCGCGAGAGGTATTTTATTTCCCTCAAGTCCGCCGGCAAGCCGGTTAGGACCCCCCTATCCGCCACCTGGGACGCGCCACGTGGGAATATCACCTCTCCCCCTGCTACGCCAGCTTCGTAGGTTCGTGGCGTGTAACAAGAAGTTGTATTCATATCACAGCTGACACGTAAGTAATGTTACTGCCAATTAGCAAGAGAGTTTCAGAACAAGATTCAGTCAAGTCCTGACTTCAACGGTAAAAAAATAATAAAAAATTAAAAAAATACAAATTCGTGATAAAGTCAAGTCCCTCGCCACGGCAGAGACGTTACTTAAACGTGTACGTGTCTAACTACCGGTATTTTAGAAATGTGTGGCATTTATTTCTCTGCCGAGTACACATAAAATGTCTTTTTTTTTTTTAAAGTTGGACTTGACCGGTTTTTGCACCAAGGTCTTCAATTGGACAACAGTAGTCTATTTTCGGGCACATCTATAGAATGTATCCCATTGCTTAGATAAATGTGTCTAATTTAATACTGTTTTAATTTAAATTATTAACTTTCCATTGAGTTACTACTATTCCACGTCAAAAATCTTGGAAACATTAACAGGTTAGTACACTTGTCGTGCACAGGGAAAATTATTCATTGTAATGCAAAAAATGAAATGGCGTATGGCTTTTAGTTCTGGGAGTGTCCGAGGACATGTTCGACTCGCCAGGTGCCAGGTCTTTTGGTTTGACTCCCGGAAGCGACCTGTGCGTCATGATGAGGATGAAATGATGATGAAGACGACACATACAGCCAGGCCCAGTGTCAGCGAAATTAACCAATGATGGTTAAAATTCCCGACCCTGTCGGGAATCGAATCCAAGACCTCTGTGACCAAGGGCCAGCACGCTAGATGTCTTCAATTCAGAGGGTCCCGGGTCCGATTCCCGGCTGGATCGGGGATTTTAATCGCGTCTGATTGATCCTTCTGGCTCAGGTACTAGGTGTTTCTGTTTGTCCCAACCCTCTTCTCTTCATATTCAGACAACTCGCCACACCATCACCCACCACGGAAACACGCAGTAGTGATTACATCCCTCCACATAGTGTTAGCGTCAGGAAGGGCATTCAGCCGTAAAACTGGACTGAATCCATACACAGTGTCGACACCCAGGTAAGTGTGGAAATACCATGAATTGCTGCAATGGCCTCATCTGAAGAAATGAAAAACTGAGGATTCAAAAGTTCTGACTCCAGTTCACTCAGAAACCACCGAAAGAACTTAAGACGCGAAGGTTCGTCTGGACGTTTCAACGCATGCACAACAGTAAATTTGTAAGGACGATCTTTAATTCCCACTTGCACAGATAAACGGCGTTGAGATTTCTTCGGACTTCGTTCCACGCTTTGCTTCACTTGAGCAATGTTTTCTGGTGCTCGAACTCTTTTCGTATAGTTACTGTTTCTATTCGCTACAGAGCCCGTTTCACGCCATATTGCCACTAAGTTTTGCATTGCAGGCTTTGCTGGAGGTTTCGCCAAAACACTCCCAGTATTAAACTCTTGCGCAAACAGCTCCGCACCGGTTTTCCGCGAATCGTGCTTCGCATAACACTCGACAATGAACACGCGCTGTTTTATCGTGAGCACCATTCTGTGTTGCATTCAGCTGGTCATTAAACACGCCTGCTCCCCTCACTCACACGTAAGGACAGAGTGACGTACTCGGGTCAGAGCATATGGGGGATGTGCAGGCGTAGACATGTGATGATGATAATGATGATGCTTGTTGTTTAAAGGGGCGTAGCCCGGTCATCGGCCCCTAATTGTACGAAATGTAATGACAATTTAAAAGTCCGGGAATCGAACCAGGGCATCCGGGGGTGACAGCTAATCACTCTAACCACTACACCGCAAAGGCGGGCAAGGTACATATTAAAATTCAAAATATACAAGATTATTTTTGTTCTAATAATTTATTGTTAGAGAAAGAAATACAGGATAGACAAATAGATTTAAATTATAAGTTAAAACTTGTCTCGATAAATAAAAAACAACTCCGAATAAAAATAAAGATTAGTATTTATTGTTTGGCTCTGCCACGAAATTTGAAAAGTGGTACGAGGGCTGGAACGGGGTCAACTTACCCTAGGGAGGTCAACTGAGTAGGGGTGGGTTCGATTCCCACCTCAGCCATTCTGGAAGTGGTTTTCCGTAATTTCCCACTTCTCCTCCAGGCAAATTTCGGGATGGTACCTAGCTTAAGGCCACAACCGCTTCCTTCCCTCTTCCTTGTCTATCCCTTCCAAACTTCCCATCCGCCACCAAGGCCCCTGTTCAGCATAGCAGGTGAGGCCGCCAAGGCGAGGTACTGGTCATCCTTCCCAGTTGTATCCCCGACCCAATGTCTCACGCTCCAGGACACTGCCCTTGAGGCGGTAAAGGTGGGATCCCTCGCTGAGTACGAGGGAAAAACCAACCCTGGAGGGTAAGCAGATTAAGAAAGAAAGAAAGAAAGAAAGAAAGAAAGAAAGAAAGAAAGAAAGAATATATATATTTCCTTTCCCCGTTATGTTTTAACAGAAATATGTGTAATAACCAAATCTAAACCATCTTGTAAACTTTATAATCTTTTACATTATTTAAATTATATCTTTCCAACTATATTACCCATTTTTATATTTTCTATTGTTTCTTTGACTTTTTCTTTATACCGGGTGAGTCAGTCGCGCCTGACGTTTTATGCTGTTAGGCCTCCCACCGAACGTCAGTGGGGTGATGGTCGATTTTCCTTTGCCGTATACCAAGCTACAGTGATGATGATGATGTTTGTTGTTTAAAGGGGCCTAACATCTAAGGTCATCGGCCCCTAATGGTACGAGATGGAACAAAACGACATGATAATTAAAATTTTAAAATGTATCCACTGACTCAAGTTTAAAAGAAATGGTGATGAAAAATGATTATGAGAGTAAAACTATCAGTGGATCTAATTCGCAATGCCTTATTTTCTAATAAAATTATAAAAAATACAGGTGAAAATGGAATAAGGCATTGCCTGGACATTCATTTACATATACATAGAATTCAAGTTTTGAGTTAAAATAACGCATTAAAATACACAACACGAACTAAAATAGAGTGAATAGGATAAAAGCGCAGTTGACAGAAATATTCTAAGACAAAGGACAATATTACACACGATAAAAAAAAGGCCACTATCCCTCATAAAATGGATGACGAGGTCTGCGACTGCTCGTCATCGTGGAGGATGATGGACATGGTACTCGGGAGTTTTAGACTACGGCGCAGACCAATCATGTCCACGCACTCCGTAAGGATGTGTACCACGGTAACTAAGCTACAGTCACATTTAAAGCACCTACTGTGTCATCACTGCACGACTTTTGCAAAAACATGTATGCGACAGGTATTTACACAATACATCAAACTGTCAAACGGTTATGTAAAATATGCATGGCAATTATAAGCTTTCGATTGGTTATAAAATTATCTCTAAAAGCGATGGAATACTGATAGAAAACGTGTGTGAGTTTGTGAAGCGGGACGTAGTTTTACACCAAGTAAGCTTTCTGATAAACTGGAGGCAACAGTCAACGTGGTGTAGTGGACTAATCACAGACGAGTTGACGCATGTTGCGTTGTTAGGTGCGTTCGAATTCCACGAGCGATAAATATTTGTATTCACATTTTAAACCTTGAGGATCAAATAAGAGGCCATTCGTGCCACAATGTTGAATGTGTAGTGGCCTGACACTTGGTGTAGCCTAGCAGTCCTGGTCATTTCTTCGCTATGTATTCAACAGATGAGTATGTTGACATGCTCCCCATCTACGGTGAAGCAAGACAGAACGCACAGGAAGCACAGCGCCTGTACCAGGAAAGATTTCCACACAGACAACAACCAAACGCAAATACATTTAGGAGGGTGGAGCGACGGTTGCGTATAACTTCGTCACTTTTCCGATCAGGTCCTGTTCGAGAGGCACCAGTTACGTCCGGTGAAACTGCTGAGATGGTTTTCGACATTTTCCGGGAGTATCCTCACACGAGTACCCGGGCAGTAGCACAGCAGGCCAACATCAGCCAGTCGTCTGTTGTAAGGATATTACATCCCATTTTTTTCTTCCGTATCACCTGTAACTGCATCAAGAACTCCACGGACGAGATTTCGAAACTCGTGTTGATTTCTGTGCTTAGATACTGACGCAAGTAGCAAATGATTCAGCATTTGTATCCCACATTTTATTTTCGGACGAGGCACGATTTCATAATAATGTCTCTGTGAATCGTCATAATTGGCATGTACTTTGTACGTAACCGTACGGCAGTTTGATGAATTGTGTAAATGCCTATCGCATACGGTACATGTTTTTGCAAAGGTAATTAATGGTGCAGTGAGTGATTAAAGGCGATTGTTGTTTGGTTTACGGCAAAGGAGAGTAGACCATAACGACACAAGTTGACGTTCGGTGGGATGCCTAACAGCATCGTGCGGCTGACTCACCCGGTATAATAAAGTGTCTTTGTCTTCGAAAATAGTCAGTGTTTTTAAATACATTATTCTGAGGAACGAGTGTCCATTAAAAGTGGAAACACCATCTGTTTTATTTATTTTTTAAGAAGATCTCTTTTTCCTATAATAATTTTAAATTTATTCTTGTTAGTACCTTTAACAATATAAACCGATTTTATTCCATCTTGTTCTCCTAAAACTCCAACATAAGTAAATTTGCCTTTATCCTTTATAGTAATGCATATATTTTATAACCACCACTTGTTGCAAAATCTATCCATTGTTGTTTAAAATAGAGTTTTATTTCTTCTTCTGTTTCTTCTATTTTTTCTCGATCTCCAAAATATTTTTATCTTCTTCTTTTAAGGTAACACTACTGTCCAAATATTCTATTTTTGTTTCTTGGATTCCTGTATTTTCTAGTTATTGTTCTCGTTTTTTAGTAGATTGTAAATATATTATAGTAGTCGGGTTAATTTCTTTAAAGATATATGGAGAAAGTTTGCTATGGATATTTATTCTTTTTCTAGATACAAAAGGAATAACATTTTTAGTACGTGTTAAACCTAATTCTTTTATATTTATATCCTTAGAGATCCTTAGAACTTCTATATAGTTAATTGGTAGGTAATTAAAACCATATGCAGATAAAACAAATTTAACTTTTTATCTTTTTCTTCTTGGTTCTCTGGTAAACGAACTTGTGTTCCTGTTAATTTCTTTGTATTTCTATTTTCCCAATAGACATATTGTAATAGATCTTTAAAAACAAGACAACTGTTTTGTAGAATATTCATTAAATTTCTCCACATTTTAGCTATTGGAACAGAGTAAAATTCTCTCGAGTTTTCTGATGATTCTAAACAATATTGTATTGGATGAAATTATTTTTCTTGTTGGAAATTTTCGTTCGTATAATTATAAATTGTTGCTTCCAATCTTGTTATTCGATTCTCTTCAGCCAATTTAGAAGAAAATGTTTCTTTTAATATTTTATTTGGATAACGTAAAAAATGGTTTCCTAGCTGTTTATTAACTCCAGGACTTATTAATTGGCAAATACATTTATTGTATATTTTAACTCTAGAATTAGAATTTATCCAAGTTAAGCAGTCTATTCCAACAGAACATCCTTCTTTACATTCGCCTTGTATTCTAAAATTATAATTATTTGTTAAATATTTAATCATTTCTTCTTTGTTAAAAATACCAGCAAAATCTTGTGTTATATCTAAATCTAGTAGATAATAATGTTCTTTTTTAAGTTCTGCTAATATATTTGGTAATTCTGTTAAAAGTGTATTTATTTTTACATCTGCTAATTCCATAACAACTGGATTCGAGTATTTTTTTATTTGTAATATCTATATCTTTTTAAAATCTGTTTAACACCTTTAAATTGTTTGTGTACTGGAATTTAATAAATATGGTATTTTTGCTTTAACATGTCTTGCTCAATTAAAATTAGAGAACTTACTTCTTAGATGACAATTAAAGGAACCGAATGCCTCCTTTTTACGAGAAATTTTGCGTTTTTTAATTCTCCTTTGTTGTTTCCTTCACAGCCTGCAGAATCTGTAATAGACATATTGTAATAGATCTTTAAAAACAAGACAACAACTGTTTTGTAGAACCCGTAATAGTATGTACCCCATAGCGTGTACAGAGTAATAAATATAGAGTAAAAATAAAATAATTAATTATAATATGTCCTTCTGGTATTCGGCTGTGTGGGGACCTGTGTTGTCCGGCGGATACTGCTTCCCGGGTACATGGCGCTCCCACCCAACTGGGTTCTCGGGGTCACCAGCGGGTTTTCGAGCGTAGTCGCACACGTTAAGGCGCGTGTACACTTGCGAGCATCTTGCGAGCCGAACGGCTCATGAGCCGCTCACACTACCATGCTCGCAAGTGTGTACGGGGTACTGAGCGTAAAGCGAGCATGTTGTGAGCCACTCACACTACCATGCTCGCAAGTGTGTACGGGGTACTGAGCGTAAAGCGAGCATGTTGTGAGCCACTCACACTACCATGCTCGCAAGTGTGTACGGAGTACTGAGCGTAAAGCGAGCATGTTGTGAGCCGCTCACTGCGAGCCGACTGGAGTCGGTTTTCTAGGCAAGCACAAAGAGATGCTCGCGCTCAGTGTGGACGGCCAAGGAACGTGCTCGCAAGTGTGTACGGCTACAGTGAGCATCCCGCGGGCATGGCGGCCTGGTCGGATGAAGATGTGCTTACTCTAATAGTCATTTATCAGACACATTCTGTTTCTGGGACCCGAAAAATGGTGATCACTTGACAAAGATTGTGAAAGAGGATGCATGCATGGCGGGATATTGGTACAACAATTGGACGACCCGCGGATGAATGTAAGAAGAAAATTATTTCTTTGTTGGGATCACATCGGAGGGAAAGGAGCAAAGAGAAAAGCAGTCGCACTACTGGAAAGGTAAGTTCTCGTGTTTAAATAAAATGAAGCTTGAACTTCCTTTTTGTACTTGATGTATTCATTTATTGTCTTTTAAAAGTAACAATTGTAGTAAACAAGTAATGATATTGTACCGGGCGGTACACCTCCACGCCGCTAATTTAAAAGTTGCGCCAGTTGAAACTCCTCTGCTGGAGGAAGTCTGAACTTTATTGACGGGATTAATTTTCTACTTTCTCAGAAGATGTCACTACCTGTAAATTTTGGAATTTTAGAACTGTGTCATTTTTGATGTGTTTTTGTTTTGCTTGAAGTAAGAAGTGTGAACCTTCTCTTCTAGAGGACACTACTGAAGAACTACAATAGTGAACCCTAGTGCGAAGAAAAAGAACTGTTCTTTGGAGAAAATTTTATTTCAAAAGTTTGTTCTTTGTTAAATTTCTTTCTGTCATTCGTTAAGTTGGCAATATTACCCCTTTCTTTCCCCTTGTTTTAAAACTAGCCAATCCCGAATTTCTGAAATTAATTTTCCACCAATAATGTGTTTCTTCTTCATCTTGTGTAGGGGTTTCTCTTTATTCTCCAATAAAGTGATTGTGGGCGGGTGTTCTCATTCCCCTAACGCCTAGAACCTTCCGCGAGAGTATATAAACTGCTGATTTTAGGGTCTCTGAGCCACTTCTGTTCCATCTTTCAGTGTGTAAGGTACATAGCAGGGGGCGGGAAGCGCCTCTTTCTTCGGCGGCGGTCAACAACAAGGTAATGGCCGATTAATTACTTATTTTCTTGCTTGCGCAGCAGTTTAACTCTCGGGGCGGGTCCGAAGCTTTTTCCATTATGTAACCTTCCTTAAAATGTAAAGAAACTTGTATCTATTTCATCTTTTGAACTGCTTATCGGGATAGAGAGTGCTTAACCCTCTCGAGCTCCCAATCATAATGTTTTGAGGTGAACTTATTTTTCTCAACCTATTCTTCGTTAATATAATGTAAATTGTTCTTTTCTGAAGTCACCTCTGTAGTATGGGATTAGCCCTTGCATTAATGGCCTAGTGCCAAGTAGGTTTTAAAAACAAAGTGTATTAGGAGTGCAGATCGCCTCCTCTCAAATTGTTATTTTGGAGGTCATGTAATCAACCTTCTTTTCATTTAATAGACCTCAGTAGGTTGGGTATCTTACCCCTGTGTCTATGTCCAGTGAGGACAACTTGAAGGTGGAGTTTGGTGTGGCCTGGGAGAGGCTTAGAGTTGAGAGCGAGTGGCTCTTTTTGAAAATTGAGTGTTGTATGCCTCGTGGAGGCTTTTCAGTGTAATTTGGAGCAAGGGCTCCTAGGCATGAATGGGGTTTTCTGCCCCTCTGTTGAAACTTGTGTTTGGGGTAAAACTGAGCTGATTGCCCAAGTATTGTGAAGTCAGGGCGCGAAGCCCAAATCCTGTAAATATTGTAACTACCCTTTTGACTTGCTACTTTGTACCTGCCATGCTTGTTATTTCCTTATTTTGAAAAGAAAATATAACCTTGTTAAATTTTAAATTAATTTTACTTTCGTAGCTCGAGACCCGTTCACACCCGCACCTTCTTTCACCTCTACCTACCACGGAAATCTCCGTAACAGATATAATAGTCAATAAATATCAAAAGTGAACATACGTTGTAATTCAATACGTAGTATCTATACAATACCGTATTCAATCCTATCCAATGGAAAAGCAGAGTTTCTTGCTCAGAAGACATCTTTTGATGGAAACAAGACACAGACTGATCCTGCTCGCGCGCAAACGGCTCAAGCAGTGCTCGCGAGCCGCTCGGATATTTTAGATTTCCTCGCAAGTGTGTACGCACCTTAAATAGAGGCCCATTTCCGAGCAGCACGCACATTAACATTTTTCAATCGGTCTACAACTAACCCTAAAAAAAACTCTAAAAAATAAAGAGGGGGCCGATGGCCACACGACACTTTTAGTCGTCTTCTATGACAGTCAGGGATTATCTGTGGATGTATTCAACCCCTCCCATCCACAGAGGGTCCAACATATTGTACCAAACCACAATCCGTGTCCGCGCCTAGGTCACCCCTTTTAGTCGCCTCTTACGGCAGGCAGGGAATACCGCGGGTGTATTGTACATCTGCGCCCCCCCCACCCGCAGGGGGTGCTACCCTTTTAGTCGCCTCGTACGACAGGCAGGAGATACCGTGGGTGTATCCTCCGTGGGAGATGGTACTCGGACATTTTAGACTACGGGGCAAATCGGCCAGGTCCGTGCACTCCGTAATGATGTGTACCACGGTAAGATAACCGCCGAAGTGCACACAGACGGGACTTTCCCCCTCATTAAGTAGGTGTGTGTTGCTATACAATGGCCGATCCGAAGGCGACGTAATACTACTGCATCTCTCCAAGAAAACCGCAGGGAAATCTTCCATACCTTAGTAGTTCCTTTAATCGCTCTCAGCTTATTTGGCAGAAGAGTGACCTGCCTTGTAGGGCAATGGAGGCAATGTGATCGCTTCCATGACAGCCCTGTTGTTGTGTTGTTTGAGTCATCAGTCCATAGACTGGTTTGATGCAGCTCTCCATGCCACCCTATCCTGTGCTAACCTTTTCATTTCTACGTAACTATTGCATCCTACATCTGCTCTAATCTGCTTGTCATATTCATACCTTGGTCTACCCCTACCGTTCTTACCCCCTACACTTCCTTCAAAAACCAACTGAACAAGTCCTGGGTGTCTTAAGATGTGTCCTATCATTCTATCTCTTCTTCTCGTCAAATTTAGCCAAATTGATCTCCTCTCACCAATTCGATTCAGTATCTCTTCATTCGTGATTCGATCTATCCATCTCACCTTCAGCATTCTTCTGTAACACCACATTTCAAAAGCTTCTATTCTCTTTCTTTCTGAGCTAGTTATCGTCCATGTTTCACTTCCATACAATGCCACGCTCCACACGAAAGTCTTCAAAAACATCTTTCTAATTCCGATATCAATGTTTGAAGTGAGCAAATTTCTTTTCTTAAGAAAGCTCTTCCTTGCTTGTGCTAGTCTGCATTTTATGTCCTCCTTACTTCTGCCATCGTTAGTTATTTTACTACCCAAGTAACAATATTCATCTACTTCCTTTAAGACTTCATTTCCTAATCTAATATTTCCTGCATCACCTGCCTTCGTTCGGCTGCACTCCATTACTTTTGTTTTGGACTTATTTATTTTCATCTTGTACTCCTTACCCAAGACTTCATCCATACCATTCAGCAACTTCTCGAGATCTTCTGCAGTCTCAGATAAAATAACAATATCATCGGCAAATCTCAAGGTTTTGATTTCTTCTCCTTGGACTGCGATTCCCTTTCCAAATTTCTCTTTGATTTCCTTTACTGCCTGTTCTATGTAAACATTGAAAAGGAGAGGGGACAAACTGCAGCCTTGCCTCACTCCTTTCTGGATTGCTGCTTCTTTTTCAAAGCCCTCGATTCTTATCAGTGCAGACTGGTTTTTATACAGATTGTAGATAATTCTTCGTTCTCGGTATCTGATCCCTATCATCTTCAGAATCATAAATAGCTTGGTCCAATCAACATTATCGAATGCCTTTTCTAGATCTACGAATGCCATGTACGTGGGCTTGTCCTTCTTGATTCGATCCTCTAAGATCAGACGTAAAGTCAGGATTGCTTCACGTGTTCCTACATTTCTTCTGAAGCCAAATTGATCTTCTCCCAACTCAGCTTCAGCTTGTTTTTCCATTCTTCTGTAAATAATACGTGTTAAAATTTTGCAAGCATGAGACACTAAACTAATGGTGCGGTAGTTTTCACACCTGTCAGCACCGGCTTTCTTGGGAATAGGTATAACAACATTCTTCCAAAAATCGGATGGGACTTCTCCTGTCTCATACATCTTGCACACTAAATGAAATAACCTTGCCATGCTGGTTTCGCCTAAGGCAGTCAGTAATTCAGAGGGAATGTCATCAATTCCAGGTGCCTTGTTCCTATTGAGGTCTCTCACAGCTCTGTCAAACTCTGACCTCAAAATTGGGTCTCCCATTTCATCAGCATCAACAGCCTCTTCATGTTCCAGAACCAAATTATCTACATCTTTACCTTGATACAACTGTTGGATATGCTCCTGCCATCTTTCTGCTTTGTCTTCTTTCCCTAGAAGTGGTTTTCCATCTGAGCTCTTAATATTCATACACCTAGATTTCCTTTCTCCAAAGGTTTCCTTGATTCTCCTGTATGCAGCATCTACCTTTCCCAGGACCATATAGCCCTATCAGCTAAATAATTTCCACTACACCCATGTGACTTGGGAGCCACATGAACGTTATAGTGGTGCTAGCATCCCAACCCCCGATCAGCAGGTCCTGGATCCGCTGCCCCAGAGGATGCAGAGTGAAACACGCATCAATAGATTGTAACGAACTCAAGGGTTCGGTACACATCAGAAATTGCCGACGTTCAACGGACAGCGCGTACCGCAGAGCTTCAAGGCTAGCATAGAGCTCTGCTGGGTACACACTACACGCTTCCAGTAGAGGAAAAAAGAATCCTGTTATTATGGAAAACGAAAGCACAGCCTACTTTCGCATCTGCCCTCAAACTATCCGTATAAACAACTATTGAATCTGAATACCGGCCAACAACGGACAGGAAGATGATGATGATGATGATGATGATAATGATGATGATGATGATGATGATGATGATGATTGCTGTTTAAAGGGAGCTAACATCGAGGTCATCGGCCCCTAATGGTACGAAATGAGACGAAATGGAATGACAAATTAAAAGTCCAAAATTCTCCACTGACCAGAATTCAAAACGTGAGAACGAAGAATGAATGGGTGGAGATGAATTTAAAACAACCAGTGGATGCGACCCGCAATGCCTTACATTCACAGAAACTGGCGTAAAACAATATGATTACTGACCAAGGGACTGCTGCTATAGCATAACATTGAATCGATGATGCTTGCAGTCTAAAGGGGGTCCAAAATCCAAGTTATAGGCCCCTCATAACGGTACTTATCGCTAGGAATGTAGAACCATGGTATTTGGCATGCTGCGGTACTAATCAAAAGTAGCAGAGACTCACGGTATTCCACACATTATGGTACTACTCACAGGTTATGAAATTCGACATATACTACAGACCTATGGTTTTTCTCACATTGCGGCGCCATTTACAGGCAACAGCACATAAGAGTACTAACCACAGGGACCTTCCCCTATCCCGTGGTGTTCTTCATATAGTGGGTACTAATCATAGGCAAGGCAGAACCATGGTAGCTATTATCCCATGGTCCCGCTCATATGGTGGTACTAATCACAGGTACTGCAAAAGCCGACCGCACGGTGCTCCTGTTTGTTAATAATCACAAACCTATTTGGTACCTAATATAGTGGTACTACGCGCAAGTAAAAGCGACCCATGATGATCTCCGCGTGGTGGTACTAATCACAAGTCAGTTTCATGGTTGCAAGACAATCATCCCTTGGTCGCCCCTTTTAGTCGCCTCTTACGACAGGCAGGGGATACCGTGGGTGTATTCTTCGTCTGCGCCCCCCACCCACAGGGGGTTGTGTGTTTGGTCCGCGAGAGGTATTTTATTTCCCTCAAGTCCGCCGGCAAGCCGGTTAGGACCCCCCTATCCGCCACCTGGGACGCGCCATGTGGGAGTATCACCTCTCCCCCTGCTACGCCTGCGTAGCAGGTTCGTGGCGGACAGGAAGAGCCTTCGATAAATGGAGAGGTCAGTTTTCACCTTTGGGATGATGTGCAGAACCAGGATGATTTCAGGTCGCATAACCGAGCTAGTCTGTAACTTCAACCTACTGCAATATAAATTGTAACAAATTCAGCGACAGACTTCTTTTATGACGCCGCACGTATTAAAGAAGAGTCATAATTTACAAAAGGGATGAAAAATCTAATAACGGTAAGAGAAAATTAGACGAGGGATTATGTTTATGAGTAGATAAGAAATATAAAGTTGTGCAGAATATACAAACAGCAATAATATATTTCAAGAAAAGTGAAGATAAGCTCTACAAACAAGTACATTGTTCATAATGGGCTCACGTTGGCGGCTTGCTCCGATAGTATTTGAAGATGTTCAAACACATCAGACGCGTGTCAGTCACCCCCAGTGGGAGGAGGTGGTAGAATAATATCCACGGTATCTCCTGCCTCAAGGGCTCTTAACTTCGGAGCGTGGGTTGGTGACCACGGGTTCCTTATCCGAGTCCTGGCATTGCTTCGACTTACTTGTGCTAGGCTCCTGACAATCATTTATCCTATCCGATCAACTCTTGGTCTTTTCCGACCCCGACGCTATTAGGTTCCGAGGGCTGGGGAGTCTCATTTCCACGCCCTTCGTTGTCCGTGCATTCCTCTGGCCGATCCCTTCATTTTTTGAAGTGTCGGACCGTTCCATATTTTCCCCTCTGATTAGTTTTAGTAGTGGACGTTGGCCCACATACCTCACAGGCCAGCTGTATGTTGGGACGCTTTCTTAATTTAAAATTCACGTTTTAAAGGCAGCATTCGAGCAGCTATCGCAAATGATAAATCTACAGTGCAACAAAACACATGGAGAGTGGTGGAATATAGTTTCGACGTCTGTCGCGCCATTAATGGTACGTATATTCAAGTGTATTGGATACGTAAAAAAACATTTTCAGTTTCTCCACTTGTAGAAATAAACCGCTGATAATTATCTCTATTACTTCTCAAGATGTTTATTTTATTACACTTTCAAGCCTGACACTCTGTACTAGACATTGCACCAGTCTTGTTTTCAGGTTCTTGGAAATCTCTTGGCTGTTCCATTGTCTTGTTAATTTTTTCATTGCCACCTTATTGCCGGACCGTATCTTCGTTTTATCTATTCTCCTGATGACCCAGAATTTGTTATCGGAGATCCAAGATAAATGTATTTACTGACAACATAAAATAATTCCATCCGTTCTATTAATGGATGGTTGTTACTCTGCCTGCCCGCTAACTATATTTTTGTTTTGGATGCATTCAGTTCTAAACAGAGTTCTTGGTTCTCGTTTCTTCAAATACACTGACTGACAGAGCAAATGCAACACCAAGAAGGAGTGGTTCGAAAGGGATGAAAGTTGGGGAAAAAACAGAGACGGCACGGACGAATAATTGATGTTTATTTCAAACCGATATGCAGGTTACACAATGCGCACGGCATCGACTCAGTAGGATGTAGGACCACCGCGAGCGGCGATGCACGCAGAAACACGTCGAGGTACAGAGTCAATAATAGTGCGGATGGTGTCCTGAGGGATGGTTCTCCATTCTCTGTCAACCATTTGCCACAGTTGGTCGTCCGTACGAGGCTGGGGCAGAGTTTGCAAACGGCGTCCAATGAGATCCCACACGTGTTCGATTGGTGAGAGATCCGGAGAGTACGCTGGCCACGGAAACATCTGTACACCTCGTAGAGCCTGTTGGAAGATGCGAGCAGTGTGTGGGCGGGCATTATCCTGCCGAAACAGAGCACTGGGCAGCCCCTGAAGGTACGGGAGTGCCACCGGCCGCAGCACATGCTGCACGTAGCGGTGAGCATTTAACGCGCCTTGAATACGCACTAGAGGTGACGTGGAATCATACGCAATAGCGCCCCAAACCATGATGTCGCGTTGTCTAGCGGTAGGGCGCTCCCCAGTTACTGCCGGATTTGACCTTTCTCCACGCCGACGCCACACTCGTCTGCGGTGACTCGGTGACTATCACTGACAGAACAGAAGCGTGACTCATCGGAGAACATGACGTTCCGCCATTCCCTCATCCAAGTCGCTCTAGCCCGGCACCATGCCAGGCGTGCACGTCTATGCTGTGGAGTCAATGGTAGTCTTCTGAGCGGACGCCGGGAGTGCAGGCCTCCTTCAACCAATCGACGGGAAATTGTTCTGGTCGATATTGGAACAGCCAGGGTGTCTTGCACATGCTGAAGAATGGCGGTTGACGTGGCGTGCGGGGCTGCCACCGCTTGGCGGCGGATGCGCCGATCCTCGCGTGCTGACGTCACTCGGGCTGTGCCTGGACCCCTCGCACGTGCCACATGTCCCTGCGCCAACCATCTTCGCCACAGGCGCTGCACCGTGGACACATCCCTATGGGTATCGGCTGCGATTTGACGAAGCGACCAACCTGCCCTTCTCAGCCCGATCACCATACCCCTCGTAAAGTCGTCTGTCTGCTGGAAATGCCTCCGTTGACGGCGGCCTGGCATTCTTAGCTATACACGTGTCCTGTGGCACACGACAACACGTTCTACAATGACTGTCGGCTGAGAAATCACGGTACGAAGTGGGCCATTCGCCAACGCCGTGTCCCATTTATCGTTCGCTACGTGCGCAGCACAGCGGCGCATTTCACATGATGAGCATACCTCAGTGACGTCAGTCTACCCTGCAATTGGCATAAAGTTCTGACCACTCCTTCTTGGTGTTGCATTTGCTCTGTCAGTCAGTGTAATAATTCTTGATTGTTTGCTAACAAAGCTGTAAAGCTGTATTATCAGCAAAGCGCAAACTGATAAATTTTTGGCCGTTAACTGAAACAGCTCCTCTCCATCCGACCAGAGATTTACTCATACTTAGACATCGGGTTCATAATGATGATGATGATGATGATGATGTTTTCTAAAGGGGCATAACAGCTAGGCCATCGGCCCCTACTGGTACGAGGTGTAGCGAAATGAAAATTAAAATTCGAAATGTATCCACTGACTAGAATCTAAAACGAATGGTGATGAGAAAATGATCGTGAAACAAAAACACTTAGTGGATCCGATTCACAGTATCTTGATTACTGGGATGATACTCATTATCTAAAGGGGTCCAAAATCCAGGTCACTGGCCGCTCACAATGGTACTAATCACTAGTAAAACAGAACCATGGTGTTCCTCCTACAGTGGTACTAATCACAGGTAACGTAGACTCATTGTGCTTCTCGTATGGTTGTGATAATCACAGGTAATGTAAACCCATGGTATGTCACACACAATGGCTCCACCCACAAGGAACGCAGACCATGATGCTCCTCACCTAGGTGTACATTCCCGTGGTGTTACTCACTTGGTGGAACTAATCAATGGACACGTATACTCATGGGGTCGCTCACATAATGGTACTAAAATCATAGGCAATGCAGACCCACGGTGCATCTCACATTATTGTAACGCCCACAGGCAACACAATCCCATGGTGTTCCTCACATAATAATCATAATAATAATAATAATAATAATAATAATAATAATAATTGTTACGGAGTTTTGGTGGAACAGCAGAGGTGAAAGAATGCTGGCCGGAATAGGTCTCAACTACAGAATTAAAGTTAATTTAAAACTTTGACAAAGGTTATATTTTCAACAGACAACAAGGTTTAACAATTTTCATCTAGACTTTCAAAACTCAAAAAATAACAAGTCAGCAATAAGCCAAAATCAGGTACAAAGAAATTACAAGATTTCGGGGGTTATTACCAAAATCTGGGCTTCAAGCCCCAAGTATAATTCCTGAGCTCTCAGCTCACAACTACTATTGCTGAAGGGCATAAAACCCCTAAGTACAAGGAGCACTTGCTCCTAATAACAGTGTTAAGAAAAAGAGCAGACCCGCTCTCAATTTTACAAGCCTATCAAAGGCTACAACAAACTTCATTTCTATCTGCCCTTAAGGCACACCAAGAAACAGGGGTATTTGATACCCAACCTACAGGGCCTTTACATGAGGAAAATAAAACATCAGGTTAAGTTACTGGCCCAGAATACAAAATAGAATGGAGGCGAAGCTTGCACTCCACTTTTAAAACCTACTTGGCACTAGGCCGCTTACGCAAGGGCTAATCCCATACTAAGGAGGTGACACGATAAGAAAACTTTATTACATTACGAAGAGAAGAAAAACGGTTATGAAAACGTAGTCACCTCAAAACAATATGAGTGGGAGCTCGAGAGGGTTAGGCACTCTCTATCCCAATTTGTAGTTAAAGAGACGGAATTTTTACCAAATATCTATTACATTTTAAAGATAGGTTACATGAGAAAAGTTTCGAACCTTCCCCGAGGGTTAAACTGCTGAGCTAACAAGAAATAAAGTTATTAAACGGCCATTACCTTGTGGATGAACTGCTGCCCGAAGAAAGAGGCGCTTCCCGCCCCCTGCTACATAATCACACACTAAGCAAGATGTCGACGAAGTGGCACCGAGACAAGAAAATCAGCAGTTTATATACCCTCGTGGAACATTCGAGACCTTTCAAGAATGAGTACACACACCCTCCCTCAACTTTATTGGATAGCTTAAAGCAACATATCCATATCGGAGGAGACATACGTTATTGGTCAAAAATTAATTAGAGAAATTCGGGATTGGCTAAATTCAAAACAGGCGGGTAGAAATGATTAATGTTGCCAACCCACAAACCACAGAACAAAATTTAGTAAGGTCAAAAATTTACGAACACAAAACTTCTTCAAGAAGGTTCATTCCTTTGCAACAGAGTGCATAATCCTAGTTTTTTCTCTGTAGAGACATCTAGAAGAGAATGTCCACACTTCTTGATACGGAATAAACAAACACAAATCGAAATAGACACAGTTCAGAACACTTCAAAATTACACCATTTGCCGTAGTGACATCTTGTAAAAAATAGTAGAATTAGTTCAGTTTTCAAGGTTCCAAACTTCTCCTGTAGAGGAGTTTAAACTGGCGCAATATTTGAATTCGCGGCGTGGAGGTGTACCGCCCGGTACAATAATAATAATAATAATAATAATAATAATAATAATAATAATAATAATAATAATAATAATAATAATAATAATAATAATAATAATAATCTCCAACAACGCAGACCATTGGTTTTCCTCAAATAGTGGTACTAATCACGGGCGCCGCTATTCCCGTGGTGTTTCTCACATAGTAGTACTAACCGCAGACAATGTAGACCCATGGGCTTGTACATACATTGATACTAATCATAGGTAACGCAGACCATACTGAACACAGTGGAACGGACCAGTGGAATACACATTATGACCTGTTTCAGAAGCAACACTCAGACCCATAATGTTCCTCACAGAATGGTACTGTTCCTATACAACTTAGACCCTCGCAAGGTGGTACCAATCACAAGTAATGCCATGGTTCTAATGTCATGGTTCTAATGTCATCATTCCTTGGTTGCCCCCTTTTAGTCGTCTCTTACAATAGGCAGGGGATACCGCGGGTGTAGACTACGTCTGCGTTCCCCACTCACAGGGGTAGAGAGAGAGAGGGAAAAAGGAAAAAGAAGGGATCCGACACTTCGAAAAATGAAGTACCAGACAAGGAAGGACAAGGGCCACAAGGGCGTGAAAATTAAAGACTCCTTAGGCCTCGAATGCTCTAATACCGTAGGGGTCGGAAAAGAACAAGAGTAGGCCAAGGGAGGTCGGACAGGATAGATAAAAGTGAGGAGCCTGGCACAAGTAAGTGGAAACAATGCCAGGACTCAGCTATGGGCCCCGTGGTCGCCAACACACGCTCCCAAGTTGAGAGCCCCCGGGACCCTTTTACTCGTCTCTTACGACAGGCAGGGGTTACCATGGGTGTATTCTTCATTTGTGTCCCCCACCCGCAGGGGGTAGACATCGGGTTTATATGCTGAATAAATCACCAATATAAGCATGCAACTATGCTGCAAAAAAGTGGTGAAATACGCCTTACTTCATGCTGTTAAACACTTGTACGAAATGCAAACGTAACATTCCTTTACTAGACACATGCCATTCACCCACACCGATGCGTAAAATCATGATCAGGAATGAACAGAATGAAAATTTAAAAAAATCACACTACTTACAGTTGCCCCGCGCATAGTTTGTGAAATCATATACAAACTTCTCCTAGGAAAGACACAGTATGTTAATGAATACACATGATAATTGTAAGAAAGCCGTGTAAAAACACACACTTCCGAAAAAACCCACTTAAATACACATTCCTCTTTCATTTTACACTGCACACCCTACTTTTCTTGTTCATAATTTGACTTGCAGTTCACTAAAACAGTCTTCTCCAAGTTTTCTGGTATAAATCTGTGGCGTTTGCTCGTTAAAACTAGCTACAATGTGGAGAATGATCTCTCTAGATCTACGGATGTGGTAGGACGTTTGATTTCGAGAGCGAATGTAGGTGCTAAGCATTCTACTAAATCCGCATTATCAGTACCAGCCAAATATTTTTATAGGTACCATGATGGCGTAGCCCGGATTTAGATTGAGGACATAACGATATTTTGTTTGCAGGCGGAGTCTGAGGTTTTCTAGGATACCTTCCACTTCACGCTTCACGTTCTCCATACTGTCCAGCGTGCAACCCACGTGTGTCTAGCTCCTTGATTGATTCTAGCTGCTATGATTTGGAAGTGTGTCCTGATAAGTGCCAGTCTCCTTAAAACCGTTTCATTACCGAAAGAGTTCACGGCATTAATTACTTTACATTTTTTTGAAGACTGCTTGTGCTTTATGCACAATAAAAGTCGAAAACATGCACAATATATTCGAAATTTAAAATATATGCACCAATCTCAAATATATGCAAATATGCAAGAAAACCCACAATTAAAGTTAATAATTCGTCCAATTTCAGCCTCAGACGCACTTCCTTGTCGATTTATGAGGTCTATCGACAAACAAAATATGCATTTGCATACAAATCCGTTGTCTACTCATGATATACTCCCCCACATGTATAGAACATGATGACGACAATGATGATGATTGTAGTTTAAAGGAACCTAACAGCTAGGTCATCGGCCTCTAATGGTACGAGGTGCAACGAAATGAAACGATAATTAAATCTTCAAAATGTATCCACTGATTAAAATCTAAAACGAATGATGACGAGAAAATGACCATGAATCCAAAACAATCAGTAGCTCTAATTCACAATCCCTCATATTCTGAGATGATGCTTGTTGTCCGAAAGGGTCCACAATCCACGTCACCGACCCCTCATAATAGTACTACTCACAGGTAACACAGACCCATGGCGTTCCTCATATAAGGGTACTACTCACAAGCAACGCAGACCCATGGTGTTCCTCACTTAGTGGAACTAATCACAGGCCACGCATACTCATGGTGTTGCACACACAGTCTTACTGAAATGAAATGGCGAATGGCTTTTAGTGCCGGGAGTGTCCGAGGACATGCTCGGCTCGCCAGGTGCAGGTCTTTCGATCTGACTCCCGTAGGTGACCTGCGCGTCATGATGAGGATGAAATGATGATGAAGACGACACATTCACCCAGACCCCGTGCCAGAGAAATTAACCAATGATGGTTAAAATTCCCGACCCTGCCGGGAATCGAATCCGGGACCCCTGTGACCAAAGACCAGCACGCTAACCATTTAGCCATGGAGCCGGACATAGTCGTAACAATCATAAGGCAATGTAGACCCTCAGTGTACCACACATTATGGTACCACCCAAGGTAAAAAAATCCCATGGTCTTACTCACATAAAGACACTAATCACAGGCAACGCAGACCCATGGTGGCCCACACATAGTGGTAACTAATCGCGGGCAATGCACAATCCCGTGGTGTTTCTCACATTGTGGTACCAATCGCAGGCAACGCAGACCCATGGTGCTCCTCATATAGTGGTACTATTCATAGGTAACGCAGACCCGTTCTGATTACAGGGGATCCAATGCAATTCAGCGCGGCTATGGCAGCTGCTCCCGCGCGCCCTTCCCACTAATCACAAGCAACGCCCAGGCCTATGGTGTTCCTCACATAATGGTACTAATAGCAAGTAACGTCGATCCATGGTGTTCCTCACTTAATCACAAGTAATTTCCTGGTTCCAATTCCATCATCCCTTGGTCGCCCCTTTTAGTCGCCTCTCACGACAGGTAGGGGATACCGCGGGTGTATTTTTCGTTTGCATCCTCTACCCACAGGGAGTAGACAGAGAGAAAAAAGAAGAAAAGAGAAGGGGTCCGTCACTTCGAAAATGAAGTAATGGACGAAGAAAGGCGAGGGCCACGAAGGGCGTGAAAATGAAAGGTTCCCTAGGCCTCGAATGCTCTAACACCATCGGGGTCGGAAAAGAACAAGAGTTGACCAAGGGAGGTCAGATAGGATAGATGAAAGTGAGGAGCCTCGTACAAGTAAGTGGAAGCAATGCTAGGACTCAGCTTAGGGCCCTCCAGTTGCCAACCCACGCTCCCAAGTTGAGAGCCCCTGGGGATCTTTTTCGTCGCCTCTTACGACAAGCAGGGGATACTGCGGGTGTATTCTTCGTCTGCGTCCCCCACCCACAGGCTGTAGGTCAGATAATTCGTCTTGATATGCCTGTCGTATCATATTGTTTCGCCTGCTCTTTTCAGTAGTTTTATGAACATGAAATAGGAAGCGCGTTATGATATGCTGCAGTTCGTAGTCAGAGTTCATCCATTCTGACGTCACATTGTCGTTTGTTAGGTAAAAATCTATTCATACATTCGCTTATATTTTTCTGCAGTTCTTGGTGTAAACCCTGATATTGTGTCGTAGAAGGCATATTTTCTTCTATAGAGAATGGTTGTCTTGTGAGCTCATACGTTAGTCTCCAAGGAGCAAATTTTGCCAGACGGAGAACTTATTTTTAGATGCATAGCCTTCGCTCTTTCTAGTGTAGCTGGGTTATCCTCCGATTGGTGTTCCCAGTTAAAGTCTAAGACATATGTACGATGTGGTCTGTTTGTACGTAGACATTTTTCTCTTAGCACCATGTAACTTACTAGGAAGATTCTGCCATCTGTATTTGGAACCTGGTAAAGGTCAATCAATCAATCAATCAATCAATCAATCAATCAATCAATCAATCAATCAATCAATCAATCAATCAATCCTGATCTGCATTTAGGGCAGTCGCCCAGGTGGGAGATTCCCTATCTCTTGTTTTCCTAGCCTTTTCTTAAATTATTTCAAAGAAATTGGAAATTTATTGAACATCTCCCTTGGTAAGTTATTCCCATCCCTAACTCCCCTTCCTATAAACGAATATTTGCCTCAATTTGTCCTCTTGAATTCCAACTTTATCTTCATATTGTGATATTTTCTAGAATTAAAGACACCACCCAAACGTATTCGTCTACTGATGTCCTCCCACGCCATCTCTCCACTGACAGCTCGAAACATACCACTTAGTCGAGCAACTCGTCTCCTTTTTGCTAAGTCTTCCCAGCCCAAACTTTGCAACATTTTTGTAACGCTACTCTTTTGTCGGAAATCGCCCAGACAAATCAAGCTGCTTTTCTTTGGATTTACTCCATTCCTGAATCAGGTAATCCTGGTGAGGGTCCCATACACTGGAACCATACTCTAGGTGGGGTCTCACCAGAGACAAATATGCTCTTTCCTTTACTTCCTTACTACAACCCCTAAATACTCTCATAACCATGTGCAGGGATCTGTGCCCTTTATTTACAATCCCATTTATGTGATTACCCCAATGAAGATCTTTCCTTATATTATATAACACCTAGATACTTACAATGATCCCCAAAAGGAACTTTCACCCCATCAACGCAGTAATTAAAACTCAGGGGACTTTTCCTGTTTGTGAAACTCACAACCTGACTTTCAACCCCGTTTATCAACATACCATTGCCTGCTGTCCATCTCACAACCAACTGGTTTTTTTCTTTTTCTTTACAATCTGCTTTACGTCGCACCGACACAGATAGGAGTTACGGTGACGATGGGAGAGGAAATGGCCAGGAGTGGGAAGGTAGACCGTGGGCTGAATTAAGGTACAGTCCCAGCCTTTGCCAGGTGTGAAAATGGGAAAACCACGGAAAACCATCTTCAAGGCTGCCGACAGTGGGGTTCGAATCCATTATCTCTCGAACGCAAGCACACAGCTGCATGCCCCTAACCGCGGGGCCAACTCGCTCGGTCACTAACTCTCTCTTTTTTTTTTTTTTTTTTTTTTTTGGTAACTCACAAATTACCACATAAACGTCCCTAAAAGTGGACAGTTACATTACACTTTATAGCATTTTAGGGATTAACAAACCGGAAAATATATGCAATGTTTCTAAGCTTACGAAAACAATAAAATTGGGGTCACTGGAGCGTAGAAAAAATGGGCTACTGGGGTGAAGGGGAGTGGGAAGGTGGGGGGAAGATTCTGAACACCGGCGGCAAGGTGATGTGACAAGTTGCTATTCACTTACATTATTTTCAAGCAATTGTTTATTTATTATATTACTTGTTGTTGTTGATCCAGTGCTAACCTTTCATTTCTACGTAAATGCTACATACTGCATCTGCTCTAATTCTATGTTTGTCAAATGCATGCGGTGGTCTACCCCTACCGTTCTTACCGCCTACACTTCCCTCAAAAACCAACTGAACAAGTTCTGGGTGTCTTGTGCCCTGTCATCCTATCTCTTCTTCTAGCCAAATTGAGCCAAAATTTGCCCAAACTAGCAATCTGTCACTATACTGAAAATTACAACAGAAAGGTCCAAGGAAAATTTGGCTAAAAATGGCCAAATTAGGATAAGAAAGTGGCCCTTAGTGGCTTCTTCGAAAATCTGTGGCTAACTTAATACTCGAAATGACCAGATTTTGAGCATCTCAGTGTAGCCCTGTAAGTCGGCCGTATGTACAACAGTAACAAACGCATTGTAGAACATAGATTCGTTGGGATATTTTTGCTTGTTTTCGCCGATAACCCGGCGTACGCTCCTTCACGGGGCGTGCTTTTTACAGTACACGCGAGCCTCCAGTCCCTATAAAGGGGAGGCTCGCCCTGGGAAGAAGGTCAGTCGGCGAAGGCAGAGCAGAGCAGGAATAAATATAAAGAAAATATTTTTAAAAAAATAATGTGTCCTGGTATTCGGCTGTGCGGGAACCTGTGTTGTTAGGTGGATACTACTTTCCGGGTACATGGCGCTATCACCCTATTGGATTCTCGGGGTCACCAGCGGGCTTTCGAGCGTAGTCGCACACGTAAAAAAGCCTGGATAAAGGAGGAGAGTAGGCATCAGACTATACGGCAAGTCGGCCGAGATCTCATCGTCGCATCACTATGCGTCGGTCCTTTCATAATAAACATGTAGCAGCTAGGGCCCTGTAGGTGACGGGCCCCGACCTCGCCCCATAAGAGTGATAATGATGCCACCCTGGCTTCTTTAAAAGCCGCCCCGATACGGAACAATATGCGAGAGGCAACGCTCCGCTGGTATGGGCACGTGGTCAGAGCTGATCCAACATCCATTGCGCAGCAAGCTCTCGCACCTAACCCTGATGGACGGAGACGAAAAGGTGGACCAAGGAAACGCCGGATGGATCGTGTACGTGATGATATTCAGCATCTGGGCGTACGACCTGCCGATGCCATTGGCCGGATGAAGCGGAAATGATGGCGATGATGATGATGATGATGATGGTTGTTTAAAGGGGCCTAACATCTAGTTCATCGGCCCCTAATGGTACAAAATTTAATGACAATTTAAAAGTCCAAAATTCATCCACTGACCAGAATTCAAAACGTGATGAAGAAGAATGAATGAATTAATTAATTAATATGAATTTAAAATTATCAGCGGATCCAACTCACAATACTGAAAGTTAAAAATAGTTCCAAATCAATCCACTTACTAGAATTCAAAAAGACGACGATGAACAACATTACGGCGATGATTGTTGTCTATGCAAAATCCATGTCAACGGCCCCTAATAATAGGAGTTACCGCTATTAAAGTAGAACCATGGTATTTTCCGTGTAGCGGTACTTATCAAACACAGCGTAGATTCACGATGTTCCACACATTATGGTACTATTCACAAGTAATGTACGCCGCACAAGTAACACAGACCGATAATGTTTCTCACGTAATGGCACCATTCATAGGCAACGCAAACCCATGTTGTTCCTCATATACGTGTACTAATCACAGGGACTCGTTCTATCCTTTGGTGTTTCTCACATGATGGTACTAATCACAGACAACGCCCGGACCCGTGGTGTTTCTTACATACGTGTACTAATCACAGGGACTCGTTCTATCCTTTGGTGTTTCTCACATAGTGGTACTAATCACAGACAACGCCCGGACCCGTGGTGTTTCTTACATACGTGTACTAATCACAGGGACTCGTTCTATCCTTTGGTGTTTCTCACATAGTGGTACTAATCACAGACAACGCTCGGACCCGTGGTGTTTCTTACATACGTGTACTAATCACAGGGACTCGTTCTATCCTTTGGTGTTTCTCACATAGTGGTACTAATCACAGACAACGCCCGGACCCGTGGTGTTTCTTACATACGTGTACTAATCACAGGGACTCGTTCTATCCTTTGGTGTTTCTCACATAGTGGTACTAATCACAGACAACGCTCGGACCCGTGGTGTTTCTTACATACGTGTACTAAACACAGGAACTCGTTCTATCCTTTGGTGTTTCTCACATAGTGCTACTAATCACAGACAACGCCCGGACCCGTGGTGTTTCTTACATACGTGTACTAATCACAGGGACTCGTTCTATCCTTTGGTGTTTCTCACATAGTGGTACTAATCACAGACAACGCCCGGACCCGTGGTGTTTCTTACATACGTGTACTAATCACAGGGACTCGTTCTATCCTTTGGTGTTTCTCACATAGTGGTACTAATCACAGACAACGCCCGGACTCGTGGTGCTTCTTACATACGTGTACTAATCACAGGAACTCGTTCTACCCTTTGGTGTTTCTCACATAGTGGTACTAATCACAGACAACGCTCGGACCCGTGGTGTTTCTTACATACGTGTACTAATCACAGGGACTCGTTCTATCCTTTGGTGTTTCTCACATAGTGGTACTAACCACAGACAACGCCCGAACCCGTGGTGTTTCTTACATACGTGTACTAATCACAGGGACTCGTTCTATCCTTTGGTGTTTCTCACATAATGGTACTAGTCACAGACTATGTAAGGTCGCGGTGTTCCGGCCGCATCTAGTGATACTAATCACGGGTACTGTAAACCCATAGTGATCACCCACCCACTGTTGCTACTAGTCACGAACCTATTGTGTAGGCTACCTAATATCGTGGTATTACTCGCAAGTAACGGCGACCCATGCTGTTCCTCGCGTGATGGTACTAATCACAAGTAATCTCATGGTTCTGATTCTATCATCCCATGGTCGCCCCTTTTAGTTACCTCTTATGACAAGCAAGTGATACGGTTGTGACTTCCCCTCTCGGAGAACAATCATCAAATGAGAAATGCAACCATTCAAGCTAAGGGCGCCAATCTTTAAGTTGAGGACTTAAAGATAAAAATTTATAATCAAGCTTGGACGGACTCTTATCACAGGGGTGGGGTGATAGTGCACTAATCATTAAGCAGGAGAATTAAAAATCAAAAGGCTAATTAAGGCAGATTGATTAAAGTGAACTCGAAAAATACTATTTATTAGATTTAATATAAATGACGACGGTTTAACGAAGACTGAATTTAAAATAGAAAATGAATTTAATAAAAAATTGAATGACTCTACTTCGCGAAAACTTGCAATATCTTTAACTCGCTTGCTCACCATTTAGTCTTGTTCTGCTGGTCCTTGGAAGGCTTCCCTCCTTGTAGCTGGAACATCATCGGTCGTCTTTGATATCTCTTCATCTGCAGCGAAGTACCATTCCTGCCTTGCAAATTGCACCCACCACTAATTGGAAGATGACTTCAAAACTAACACTCCCTATTATGCTTTATCCCGTATATTGGAGATAAGCCCTAAGTCATAGTTAGCAGAACCACCTTGGGTTATTTGGAGAGGATACTCAATTAAGAATCCTTCCAACTTTACTGAAAATGTTCTCTGAAGTTCCATTTCTATCTAGATTAATACTACCTATTGACTTAGACTGGTTCAAACCGGTCTTGTAGCCGAGCTGTACGTACTTCCTGATGAGAGTGGCTATACACCCCTCATTCGGAATTTCTAAGTACCGAGACGAAGAATCAAGTAGAATGTCACGTAGAAGATCCAAGATTTAGTAGAAGAGATGCAAGATGAGAAAGATTAAGCCAAGAGCTCCAGCACGCCCTTTTATAACCTTCTCTGGCGCTAATTACAGGTCGCTACACGTGGTCCAATCAGATGACATGTCTCTCCCCACTCCAGATATTAGAGTTGACGGGTCTTAACTCTGATATTAACTGTTCTTCTATTGGTCCATTCACTCATTATCCATGGCAACATGACGCTCCTTTGAAAATATAGGCGTTGTCCAGTTTGAATAATTCTGGTCGAAATACGGTAGCTTACGTTGGGACGCGTGAACACGTGCTCGCTTTCCCAGAACTTGATGTCTAAATTTGTCCTTCCTCCTTCCTCGGTGATGTTGCAAGATAGAGGAAATCTACTGCAAGTTAATTTTAAACCAATGTCGCAAGAATCTAAGTGAATATTAGAATATTCAGCCCTCGTTTACAAGTCGTAGTTACAAAGTAATGAAATGATAGTGAGCAAATGATTAAACATGAATTATAATACAATTACATACCAAATAAATATCATGACGTTAAATTCCTGAATTAATTACATATAATAAAATTAACATAATTACACTGTAACGTCTGGAACGTTACATACGCCCCCATGAGTTCTTAACAAATATCATATGAGTTGAGAACTCACACACTTACTCCCACATTAACTTGAAATACCTCTATCACCTGCCCATAACGAGCGACATTATTTACATACAATTAATTATATCTCACTCTTTCCATATCTCTCTGAGACTGCTTACCATTGCGACTGTCTGTTATTTCAGTTCATCTTGAGGTATAGATACAAAATTATGCCCAACACAAGCAACTTTTCACTTTTGTAAAGAAAAACAAGATTATCCTAGAAAATATAACATAATATATATACAATTCAGATTACAGACTCTGCCGAGTGTCTATCTGTCCTTTTACTCCCCACATCTCTCCGACATTCTTTGCTAGATAGCAATAACACGTTCTCTTCCAATTTTTTACATTAGAAACATGGAAAACAAATAATACAAACAATTTACACTTTTATCACTCTTTCGAATGTTTCAACTTTATCTTGAAGCAGGATGCAATACACTTCACTCGAATACACACGTGATTTAAGCTCACGGTAAAATTATTGCAAGTTAGAAATGCACATACGGAAAAATTAATTATTTGCCGTCGTCAGCTTTAATTAGCCTTCTGTAACATCTCAGAAAACAAATATATAAAATTTCATGGCCTCACATACGGAAAACAGATGATCGTTCGTCAATGAACGTGCGTAACTTTACCGTCACACAAACACCTCCCTTGTTTACAAACACAACTAGGAAATACCACCACAATAGAGACGTAAACACATCCACTCGTAGTCTGACATAACAAGTAGCAACTTCCCCGAGTTACTGACCTATATCTCACAATCCGGTTCAGCCACCTCACACGACAGGTATCTCCGTAAGCTACTAATGTTATATGAACCATTCATTACGCTCTCGCCATCCGCTAACTTGTAAGCACAGGGTCCTAGTTTACGATGTACTTTATAAGGGCCTTGATATAAAAGAAAAAATTTCTTTGTTACCTTATCCTCACTATTTGACAACATGGGAACTCTCACCAAAACCATATCACCTACTTCAAAGTTATCAAGTACCTTACGTTTCTGTTGCCTTTTACGTTTATCTCCAGATTTAATCAGGTTCTCCCGTGCCAGTCGGACGTAAAATTCAGCATTACGAGGTGGTTCCTCAGGCAAACCTAACACTCTCACTAGTTCATTCTGAGGCTTACAACCAAAATGAACTTGTGACGGCGTCAATCTCGTGCTTTCATGTTGAACTGCATTGATCCATGTCTCTATGCGGGATAAATGAGCCACCCAGGCTGTATGCTTATCGAACACTAAGCATCTAAACATGCGAGATAACTCTTTCATAACGCGCTCACACATATTACCCTGAGGGTATCTAATAGATGAATGAACCTGTGTAATACCTAGCTCTCTAATTATGGAATTCCATTTTCTCGAAATAAATTGCGGTCCACTGTCTGATAATATTCTACGAGGAGTACCTAATTCAGGGACATACTTCTCTTTGATTATACGACTACAAGATTTTCCAGTGGCTTTTCTCATACCGTATAATCTGACCAATTTCGAGAAGGCATCAATAATGACTAAAATATATTGGAAACCGAACTGTCCCTTTACCACAGGTCCAAATAAATCAGTACACACCAAGTCACCAGGTCTTTCTGAGATTACTGCCTGACGAGGTCCTTCTAAATAGCGGTTAGGAACTTTGCTACGCTGACACAGATCGCAAGTGGAAAGAATTTTTCTTATATCTCTTCCCATCTTGTCCCATATAAAATTCTGTCGGATCTCATACAGAACTTTATTAGCTCCAAAATGTCCAAATTCCTTGTGGATAAACCAAATCAATTCCACACGTAGCGCTTTGGGTACACAAATCCCCCAGAGATCCTCGCCACATTTCCTGGCTAGAAACCCGTTAACCAGTTTGTACGTGTGCCTACCATGCAACACAGTGAGCTGCTCTCCTCCCTGAAGTACAGACAAAGGTTCCCGACATTCTTCGTCTACCGACTGTACAACCAATAGGTTACGTAGTCTATTTAGAGCAGTTTCATTTTCCTTAGACAGACATGTACATATAATAATGCCCTCACGTGGCTCTAGAAGGCTACCTTCTTCGCTCAACTTCGGATCACGTGACAATAAATCAGCAAGGACATTATTCTTTCCCTTAATGTGAGTTACCTTAAAATCATACTCTTGTAGGGCGAGTATCCATCTACTAACTCTGTTAGATGATAATTTACACTTGGATACAAAAGAAAGAGCAGGATGATCCGTCCTAATTTCAAATTCTGTACCTAAAACATACATCCTAAATTTACTCAGGGAGTATACAATAGCTAGAAATTCAAGTTCCGTTATAGTATAACGCTTTTCAGCAGCACTTAAACCTCTGGAAGCTAAAGACACAATCCCTAAATTACCATCATCATCTACTTGACATAGTGCACCAGCGATACCACAGTGAGATGCGTCCGTCAGCAACACATACTTCCTATCGGGCATGGGGTATCTCAAAACAACCGCCTGCCTGAATCCTTCTTTTAATTTTAGGAAAGCTCTATCATAATCTTGTGTCCATTCCCACTTACTGCCAGCTTTCAATAGTTCTCTAAATGGCTCTAGTAAGTTACCAAATCTCACTACAAATCGTCTGAAAAAATTACATACACCAATATACGATCTGAGCTCCTTAATATTTCTAGGTGTCGTAGTATTCAATATTTTTTCAATTCTTGTGCTCTCAGGCGTCACTCCCATTGCCGATACACGGTGCCCCAAAAAAGTCACCTCTCGTCTACTGAAAACACATTTGTCAAGTTTCAGAGTAAAACCAGCATACTCTAATTTAGAAAAAACCCTCTCCAAGTGGTCCAAGTGCTCTTCAAAGGTACTAGATCCTATAACCAAATCATCGATATAAATAGTAGCATAATCTCCAGTATCATCTCCCAAGGCAATACTAAGTGCGTGAATAAGAGCTGCCGAACTCGTACGGGTCCCAAAAGGAACACGCCTAAATTGGTACAAACTATGATTATAGCTGAAAGCAGTAAGAGGCCTGTCTTCTGATCTTAAAGGTATCTGCCAAAAACTACTCCTAAGATCTAACGTAGAAAACCAACTCTTACCCTGAAAATTCTGTATCAACTCTTCAATGGTTTGTGATCTCAACTGATCAGCACCAATACGTCGGTTCATCTCCCTGCCATCAATACACAAACGTATTGATCCATCAGACTTAGGCACGACAATTAAGGGATTAACATATTGACTGTTTGATAATTCAATCACATCGTCTGCTAACATGGCTTGAATTTGATCCTCTACGGCTTTTGCATATTTGTGTGGTATCGGATACCGCGGTCCGCTGAATGGAGTCTTATCCAGCACAGAAAAAGAATGTTCATACAGATGGGTAACACCAGGTTTCTCGGAGAAAATCTCCACGTGTTCACACAACACTTCAAATAACTTGTCCTTCTGGATTTCATTTACTTCACTTCTACTTACGGCTTCTTTCAAGCCACATCTTTTATCCTCATTAATCCACAACTGACACAACTTCAGGCCCTCACTAGCCTCTTCATTAACTTTAGAAACCTCTCTCATTCTCCACACTGTACTAACTTCCGTTTTCCTCTGAATTTCCTCCTCAAACTTGACCTTGATATCCTCATTATTCCACCTCAAATTTAGCACAAGATCATTGTAATTTAACTGAGCCAATTTTAACGTTAACCAGTCAGATCCCAAGATAAGATCAAATATTAAATGCGGAATTACCAAACATATCTGAACGCTAATAGAATTATTAATGCAGATCGGGACAGCTACTTGTTTACAAATTTGCTTAGACCTCTTTCCAACAGCCGTAATGATGAAAGTAGACTTAACAGGCATTTCCTCCAACTGAATACCCTGTTTCACTAATGACTCATACCACTGAGAACTAATACATGATATTTGGCTACCAGAATCAATCAAAACTTTAACCCACGCCCCCCATACTTTCAATTTAACAACGGGATTGACTACTTTATTACTTGAATCTCCATTATTCTGCTCGGGTTCATACAACAAATCGTCTCTAACATCGAGGTCATATGGTAACACTTTCATGGCAAGACACTTCGCTACCTTCTTACTAGGCTGGAATTCTGACCTAACATTACAGCCTCTAGTTAGTTTAAAGGTTCCCTTTGTGTATTGACGTTGGACTCATTAGTACATTGCTCTGGCCTCCGTTGGGAATTTCCTGTCCTATATTCCTGTGCTCCGCTCCTGCTGTTCTGCTGAGGTCTGAACTGATTGCGAGCTTCGTGATTCTGTGTTCTACCGTTATGTCTCATTCCGTTGTGATGACTAAAGTTCTGAATATTCTCCGTTCTACTCCTAAGGTTACCTAACGCATCAAAACTGCCTAGTAGGTTCTCCATCTCCTGAATAGTACCAACTTTTTGCATGCAGGCCGCTTCTCTCACCCTGTCCGGAAAATGTCTTAAAAGTAGTCTTACTACATCAGACCCCTCGGTTATACCATCTAAGTTCTGACAAATCATGACATGTGCCAGGAAGTACTCGGTCATAGTGACTCCTTCATGCTGTTTGTACCTCCCAAATACCACCCTTTCTCTCTCCCGAGCTTGTATCGCTTCATTCCAGAATTTCTCTCTAAACTTATTTCTGAATTCTTTCAGGTTCGTCATCGTCTGCCTATATACCATGAACCAAGACCGAGTTTCTCCTACAAAAGCATGGTCAATATTTTCCATAACGTCTTCCCAGTCCATAGACCCTTCCTCTAGACGCTTTTCAAATCGTTTTTCTATCATCTTAAGGAAATCTAGCGGGTTCGTTTGTTTCCCATTAAATTTAGGTAGTTCAATTTCCCTAATGTAGCTATTTCCTAGACATTGCCTTCCCGTGAAAACCTGTTTATCCTTTGCCACCTGTTTTAACTGATTTTCTGCTTTCTCTATCCGGCATTCTACATCTCTGTCTCTCCTATCAATTTCTCTCTCCAAATTAACCTGCTTCTCTTTCAATGTCCTAATTTCAATCTTATTCTCTTCAGCTATCGCAAACCTTTCTTCACTTGCCCGGGTCTCATCTTCTATTCTAAGCTTTACCGTGTCAATCTCTTGTTGGACGTGGTCTTTAAATACCCGTATTTCCCCTCTTTGAGTCTCAACTCTCTTATCAATACTAGTGACCTGCCTCATTACTTCCTCCCTAGTAGAGTTGTTTTCCTTCCCCATTAATTCCAGGAATTCACTTCTCTGCCCCGCAAACTTTTCTTCTACCTCTTTCCCTCGCCGTTCATATTCACTTTTCTGGTCATCTAATCGCTTATTAAAATGTTCATTTTTTACCACCAGATCGCGTAATTGCCTACTGTGTTCGTCCATTCTCCGATTCGCTTCCTCCTTATTTTCCCTCATCTCCCTGCTTAATTCAGCTTTAGTTTGCTCTAACTGTTCTTTAAGTTCATATTTAATATTCTCAATTTTAGTGTTAGTTTGTTCTAATTCACCTTTAAGCTCAGCTTTAGTTTGTTCTACATCTATTTTAATTTGTTCCAATTCACTTTTTATTTCAGTTTTACTGTCCTCTATCTTACTTAACATTAACTGCATCATTCTCATTAACTGATCATTATTATTACTTTCATTGTTAGTATTTACTTCCGCTTCGCCCCCCATCCTACTATCATCTGACTCCATACTGACTTCTTTCTGCTTGCCTTCACTCTCCATACTACTTACACTTCTATCTTCAATTTCCTCTACTAGACTACACAACTCTTCCTCTGAACTCAATACATTATTGCCTTTTATCGCCCGTCCACTGCGCAACATCCTCTCCTCTTTCGTCTGATCAGCCATGACCCTTCCCACAATCAAACACTCCTAATGAAACGTGGATATCCAAATTTTGCCCATAATACGAATTCTGATACTGTCATTAACTGCTCCGTACTTAATGATTTTCTCGCTACACGTTGGAGCGGCATTTATGTGACTTCCCCTCTCGGAGAACAATCATCAAATGAGAAATGCAACCATTCAAGCTAAGGGCGCCAATCTTTAAGTTGAGGACTTAAAGATAAAAATTTATAATCAAGCTTGGACGGACTCTTATCACAGGGGTGGGGTGATAGTGCACTAATCATTAAGCAGGAGAATTAAAAATCAAAAGGCTAATTAAGGCAGATTGATTAAAGTGAACTCGAAAAATACTATTTATTAGATTTAATATAAATGACGACGGTTTAACGAAGACTGAATTTAAAATAGAAAATGAATTTAATAAAAAATTGAATGATTCTACTTCGCGAAAACTTGCAATATCTTTAACTCGCTTGCTCACCATTTAGTCTTGTTCTGCTGGTCCTTGGAAGGCTTCCCTCCTTGTAGCTGGAACATCATCGGTCGTCTTTGATATCTCTTCATCTGCAGCGAAGTACCATTCCTGCCTTGCAAATTGCACCCACCACTAATTGGAAGATGACTTCAAAACTAACACTCCCTATTATGCTTTATCCCGTATATTGGAGATAAGCCCTAAGTCATAGTTAGCAGAACCACCTTGGGTTATTTGGAGAGGATACTCAATTAAGAATCCTTCCAACTTTACTGAAAATGTTCTCTGAAGTTCCATTTCTATCTAGATTAATACTACCTATTGACTTAGACTGGTTCAAACCGGTCTTGTAGCCGAGCTGTACGTACTTCCTGATGAGAGTGGCTATACACCCCTCATTCGGAATTTCTAAGTACCGAGACGAAGAATCAAGTAGAATGTCACGTAGAAGATCCAAGATCTAGTAGAAGAGATGCAAGATGAGAAAGATTAAGCCAAGAGCTCCAGCACGCCCTTTTATAACCTTCTCTGGCGCTAATTACAGGTCGCTACACGTGGTCCAATCAGATGACATGTCTCTCCCCACTCCAGATATTAGAGTTGACGGGTCTTAACTCTGATATTAACTGTTCTTCTATTGGTCCATTCACTCATTATCCATGGCAACATGACGCTCCTTTGAAAATATAGGCGTTGTCCAGTTTGAATAATTCTGGTCGAAATACGGTAGCTTACGTTGGGACGCGTGAACACGTGCTCGCTTTCCCAGAACTTGATGTCTAAATTTGTCCTTCCTCCTTCCTCGGTGATGTTGCAAGATAGAGGAAATCTACTGCAAGTTAATTTTAAACCAATGTCGCAAGAATCTAAGTGAATATTAGAATATTCAGCCCTCGTTTACAAGTCGTAGTTACAAAGTAATGAAATGATAGTGAGCAAATGATTAAACATGAATTATAATACAATTACATACCAAATAAATATCATGACGTTAAATTCCTGAATTAATTACATATAATAAAATTAACATAATTACACTGTAACGTCTGGAACGGTACACGGTGGGTGTATTTTTCATCTGCGTCCCTCATCCACATGGGGTCAGAGAGAGAGAGAAGGAACGGATCGGACACTTCGAAAAACGAAGTACCGGACAAAAAAGGCAAGGGCCACGTAGGCCTCAACTATTATAATGCCGTCGGGTTCGGAAAAGAACAAGAGTTGACCAAAGGAGGTCAGACACGATAGATGAAAGTGAGGATCCTGGCACAAGTAAGTGGAAGCAATGCCAGGACTCAGCCAACCCACGCTCCCAAGTTGAGAGCCCTTGGGTCTCCTTTCAGTTGCCCTTACGACAGGCAGGGGATACCGTGTGTGTATTCTTCGTCTGCGTCCCCCACCCACAGGGGGTTGGATGAAGAGGGAGGCTCGATGTAGAATCATGGCGGACCCTGCATCTTGACACGAAAATACCAAGGAAGACTCTTAACATTATTTTAACTGATTTTCCTAAATATATTTAAATTTAGTACTAGTTGTTAATACGCTGCTGCAACTCATGAAAATGATAAATTATTGTAATTGTGTTTTGTGACAAACTGTGGCGTGATGGACAACTTTTGACTGCATATTTGCAATCGGTAACGTCAAATAATATAATATAAAATCGGTTGACACTTCATCTTAGTCAGCAGAATTTTCTTTTCCGCATGTAGACCAGAATAATTTCATGAGCATGGTGCAGTCCTTTTAGGGAAATCCTCCAGCGAGGATAGCCCTTCATGGCAAACTCCGTGTTGGTTGCGGTGGAGGATAATATTGTGTGTGATTTATGAGATGTAACAGTGTTGAGGGTAACAAAATACCCAGTCTCAAAGTCAAGGGAATTAACCGTTTAACATTAGACGCCCATGATTTCGATTTATTCACAACACTCAAGGCCATTGTTATGTGAAGATCAGTGTAATAATTGACTCAGATTATAATAATGCAATGATTATAATTTAAGAGTTGTAATAAATGCAGTAAAGAGGAGAGCAATTTTCACAAGAAATAATTTTGGTTTTAACATATATATGTCTTTGGGTTGAAGGTCTATCTGGAATTAGCGTCAATTTTTAGACATCATTGTAACCATGGCAACCACTGTCCTTCGCCTTATATGTACACTAGGTCAGTAGCGTCATCTATACGTTGTTATGAATCAGGATTTTCAAGGGAATTGTTGTTTGCAGATTGTTGCATGATATCGCGCAAAGAATGTCATTGTTGTTAAAAAATATGAAATTTAAAATATAGAATCGGAATTGTCAACAGTATAGTATTATCTTTATTTAGTCTATATTTTAATCCGTTTAGCTTTCTGGGTTGGTATTTACCCCGGACTCAGCGAGGGATCCCACCTCTACAGACTCAAGGACAGTGTCCTGGAGCGTGAGACATTTAGTCGCTAATACAACTGGGAAGGAGGACCAGTACCTCGCCCAGGTGACCTCACATGTGATGCTAAGCAGGGTCCTTAAGCGGGATTGGAAGATTGAAAGAGATAGATAAGGAAGAGGGAAGGAAGCGGCCGTGGCCGTAAGTTAAGTACTATCCCGGCATTTGCCTGGAGAAGACATAGAGAACCACGGAAAACTACTTCAAGGGTGGCTGAGGTGGGAATCGAAACCCCTCTACTCAGTTGACCTCCCGAGACTGAATGGACCCCGTTCCAGTCCTCGTACCACTTTTCAAATTTCGTGGCAAAGCCGGGAATCGAACCCGAGCTGATGATGATGATGATTATGATGATGATGATGCTTGTTGTTTAAAGGGGCCTAACACCTAGATCATCGGTGCGTAGAGCTGGCCGATCTGCGCCGTAGTCTAAAACTCCCGAGTGCCATTTCCCTCATCCTACGAGATGACGAGAAGTCAGCAGACCTCGTTATCCGTTTTATGAGGGATAGTGGCCTTTTTTTATCGTATGTAAAAGTGTATTTTTATTAGTGTATTTTTGTTAACTACGCTTGCATCCCATTGACTCTATTTTAGTTCGGGTTTGTGTATTTTAATGTGTTATTTTAACTTCTAACTGAATGATATAGGCATATATTTCTGTACTTCAAGACAATGCCTTATTCCATTGTAATCTATTCTATAATGTTATCAGAAAATAAGGCATTGCGAATTAGATCCACTGATTATTTTAAACTCACAATCATTGTTCATCATCATTTGTTTTAAATTCTAGTCAGTGGATACACACTCATGTTCATAAAAACCGGAACACCTTGAAAGACTTAAAGATAGGAAGGTCATATTCACAGGATATGTGCACTAGTATGTTCTGACGAAATGATTAGTACTAGAACCAGGTCGGCCCTCATGTTCAAGGTCCATATCGATATCTCGGCGCACCACCACCGACTGGTAAAACGTGCCCGCGGCTCTCGCTGTCGCTATAAACCGAAGGTAATGGATCAGTGTGATTGAGCAGACGTGCAGGATGCCTCGCAGACGTATGCAAGAACCGTATCATCAAATGAATGAGTTTAAAGACAAGGAAGCGAAGGTTCATCAAATAATCTGTGACTGCAATCCAAGCGTATTCCAACAGGTCTCGTTGCTCGAGGGTAAGCAGCGTACAGCCGACGGTTTCCATTGTGGAATACGCAAGGATAACTCGGGTGAAGTGACATGTGTCGCAAATTTGCAGCATAGGACAGAAACAGTTGCTAGCGCTTCAGAGTAAAGGCGGCACTCCAGATTCAGCGAGCAGGCTAGCAATGTACGAAAAGCTCCCGTTGCCAACCAACTCCGCTGTGGTGAATGCTGTTCAGTTTGGCTAGGACGCTTTGTCTTGCTGATCCATATGCTGCACTGCCGTAGTCTAACCTGGATAAAATATGTGCCCTATAAAATCGTAGGAGCACCGTGCGGTCTGCCCCCCCGAAGCAGTGCTGCTAAGGAACTTCAAGATATTAAGCTTGTTGTCGCATTTCGCTTTTAATTGCCCCACGTGTGGCTTCCACGATAATTTGCTAAGGTGGGAACCCGAGCTTGTCACACTAACCACTTCATCACAGAGGCGGACGCATTACCTATAGGGCCTATATGGGTCAAAATGACCCTGCTGGGCGTTCTAGATGAAATACTTCATATTTTAAAAAATAATGTTTATAATTTTGATTTTTAATGCGGACTTAATACCCCTAAAAAGAGTAAAAGTAATTACAGGTACATTTTCTATAACCGTTTTAAGTTAATCAAATATACGTTACAATATCTGGTTGGGACAAACTGACTCGGACTATGTATCCTAGTGTTAAGATTAAAATCCATCTACCTGGCCGGGAATCGAAGGCCAAAACGTTGATCACTGGGCTATGCAAGTGAACACATTCTTTCTCTCTCCTTCTTAGTCACTTGTTAGTCACCTCTGACGACAGAGAGGGAATACCGTAGATATTTCATGCCCCCGAGAGACGAAATATCTTAATTACTTCCTCCTTACTTCCTGTGGAGAACTGCTCATAAAGGAGAACAATGTCCTCTGCCAGATGTGTGCAGTCCACCTACTCATGGCACATCCTCGTTAACGATGGAAGAACGACACTCTTCAACAACTCACGGCTAGAATTAGTGAGCTCCACATCCGCAGGTGGGTCGATACTATTGTGAAGATACCACCCACCCTTTTCTTTCATCGTGGCTCGTCGACCGGTACCGGTCTTGAATGCCGTGTCTTAATAATTTATACCCCTGCTGAATGGTTTTTGGTGTGGATTAGCATTTGGAATTACTCATGGCTGGTCAATGTATGACCTTACGCTAAGCTCTCTTCAGTTCAAGATGACCCTTGGCCTTGGGTCTCGTATTGACCTACGTGTTAATGAGGGGTTAGCTGCTAGTACGGGTAACTTTCTTTATAACTTGGCAGTAATGTTCCGCCTTATTTCCCTACGAGTGGCTACACGGCACTCTTCGTGGATGTCGGCATTACGTATGCAGGGTGAAGCCGAAATCCACCGACAAAAGTTTTGCAGGGTGTTCAGGGATACCTTCTGAGTAGATTGGTATAGGCGTTATGACTCGTTACAGAGTAATTGCGTTTTGTTTCGTTTCTTGTCTCAATTAGCTTTGTCTCTGTATTACACTAATAATAATTGTTTTACGTCCATCGTAAATGGTAGTTCTTCACAGATACCGAGGTGTCGACATTTTGTCCCGCATGAGTTGTTTGACGTGCCGGAAGACAACAACACTTTTTCTTTACCTGTAAGGGAAACAGTTCTGCGTATGTTACGTACTGTACTGAGAGAACAGATTGCACACCCTGTGATAACAGTGTACGATGATGATGCTTGTTGTTTAAAGGGCCCTAATATCTAAGGTCATCGGCCCCTAATGGTACGGGGTGGACGACATAAGATGATAATTAAAATATTAAAATGTATCCACTGACTAGAGTTTAAAATAAATGATGATGAAAAATGATTAAGAGATGAAAACAATCAGTGAATCTAATTCGCAATGCCGTATTTTCTAATAAAAATATAGAAAATAAAGGTGATAATAGAATAAGGCATTGCCTGGACATTCAGATATATACAGTAATTCATGTTAGAAATTAAAATAACACATTAAAATACACAAACACGAACTAAAATAGAGTCAAAGGGTTAAAAGAGCAGTTAACACAAATACAATGAGACAAAGAACATTATTACACGCGATAAAAAAGAACACTATCCCTCATAAAACGGATGACGAGGTCTGCTGACTGCAGGATGAGGGAGATTGTTCTCGGGAGTGTTAGCCTAAGGCGCAGACCGACCAGGTCCACGCACTCCATAAGGATGTGTACCACGGTAAGATGATCGCCGCAAGTACACACCGGAAGGGGTTCTCCTTTCTATAAATGGCAGTGCGTTAGTATATCGTGGCCGATCCTAAGACGACATAATACCACTGCTTCCCTCCGAGAAGCCCGAAGGAAAGTCCTCCATACCTTCGTTGTATCTTTTATCGCTCTCAGCTTATTTGGAAGTGGCCTGCCACTCCATCTCCCAACGGGAAATAACCAAATGTCTCAGCTGAGAGCGAATATCACTTGCTGGAACCTTGAAAGGCAACGGGGGTAGTGTAACTGCCTCCTTGACTGCCTTATCTGCTAACTCGCTTCCCTCTACAACCATGTGGCTGACAGTGTAGGTGTCTCCTCTCGGGGAGGTAGCTCTGAATAAGGGCAGTGAGATTGGGAGGGAAGCCAAATTGCTTCATTTTGAAGATTAATCTGTCATGCCAGATGACCTAGAAGATGTTTGTTGTTTAAAGGGGCCTAACAGCCAGGTCATCGGCCGCTAATGGTACTCATCACTGATAAAGCAAACCCTCTCCTATAGTAGTACTAATCACAGGTAACGTAAACTCATGGTGTTCCACACATGGTGGTACTAATCACAGGTAATGTAGACCCATGGCATGCCACACAAAGGTACTACTCACACGTAACACGGGCAGCGGCTAGATCCGTGGTGTTCCTCACGGAGTGCTACTAATAACAGGTGGGTATACTCATGGTGTTCTTCACATAGCGGTACTAATCACGGCAACGCACAATCCCGTGGTGTTCCCCACATAGTGGTACTAATCACAGGCAACGTAGACCCATGGTGTTTCTCATATACCGGTACTATTCATAGACAACGCAGACCCCTCCTGAATACGGGGGAAACAACACAATTTAGTGCAACACACGGCACCTGCTCATCCATTGACATTAGTCTATGTAGTCGAGGGCACCCGCTCACCCTCCTCGATGGGATGCACACGATGGTACCAATCACAGGCAACGCCCAGTCCCATGGTGTTCCTCACATAATGGTACTAATCGCAAATTATGTCGACCCATGGTGTTCCTCACGTAATGGTACTAATCACAAGTATTCTCATGCTGCCAGTTACATCATCAATTGATCGCCTCTTACGACAAGCAGGAGATACAGTGGGTGTATTCTTCCTCTGCGTCCCCCACCCATAGAGGGTCGTCATGCCAGACATTATCAAAGGCTCGCGAGATATCCAGAAAACAAACTCCTGTGTACCTACTGTCGTTAAAGTTTTTACGAATTCATAATTACATTACTTTTCTTTGTATGCTCTTAGGACCTTGGTTCACCAATGAGGTAGGTTTACAATAAAACTGCGACTTGTTCTAGCCAAGGAAAGGCCTTGGAAACCACTGGAGATGTGAAAGGTAAAGGATTTAATTATTCGTAATCTCGGTTCCCAGCGGAGTAAAGCGGATAGTCTATGCCCGGCCGCTCGTGAATTAACATGGTAATCAATAATCATTATTTGGTGTAGCCTGACTGAATTTCAGGACTATCTGTCTGAAGAAGTGGCAAATTAGTTTCTAAATTTTTCGACTTCCTGACCGTCGTCCTTCCCAGCACGCCTTTACCACCCCGGCTAGGCAGTCCCCTCTGCTACTACTACTACTACTACTACTACTACTGCTGCTGCTGCTGCTACCACTATTACTACTTAATCCGTTTACCGTCCAGGATTGGTTTTTCCCCAGGACTCTGCGAGGGATCCCACCTCTGTCGCCTCAAGGGCAGTGTCCTGGAGTGTGAGCCATTGGTCAGGGATGCAACAAGAATGGAGGACCAGTATCTCCTCCAGGCGGCCTCAACTGCTATGCTGAATAGGGGCGTGTGGGGGATGGGAAGATTGGTGGTGATGATGATGATACCGAGCTCGATAGCTGCAGTCGCTTTGTGCGGCCAATATCCAGTATTCTAGAGATAGTGGGTTCGAACCCCACTGTCGGCAGCCCTGAAGATGGTTTTCTGTGGTTTCCCATTTTCACATCAGGCAAATGCTGGGGCTGTGCCTTAATTAAGGCCACGGCCGCTTCCTTCCCACTTCCAGCCCTCTACCGTCCCATCGTCGCCATAAGACCTATCTGTGTCGGTGCGACGTATAACAAACAGCAAAAAAAAATAAAAAAATATGATGATTATTATTATTGTTGTTGTTTAAAGGGGCCTAACAGCCAGGTATTCGGCCCCTAATGGTACGAGGTGCAATGAAATGAGATAATAAAAACAAAATGTATCTACAGTACTGACTAAAATATAAAACGAATGATGAAAAAATGACCATGTATCCAAAACAGTCCGTAGATCCAGTTCACAATGCCTTCTTTCTGAGATGAAACTTGTTATGAAATAAGGTCGAAATTCCAGGTCGCCGGCCCCTCATAATAGTACTGATCACTGGTAAAGCAGAACCATGACGTTCCTCCTATAGTTGCACTAATCACAGGTCATGCAGACCTATGGTATGTCTCACAAAATGGCACCACTATAGCAGGCAACACAGACCCATGGTGTTCCTCGCATAGTGGAACTAACCATAGGCCACGTATAATCTTGGTGCCGCTCACCTGGTGGTACTAATCAAAGGCAATGCAAACCCACGGCGTATCACAAATTATGGTATCACCCACAGGCAACACAGACACACATAATGGTACTACTCTCAAGTAACGCAGACCCATCGCGTTCCTCACACGATGCTACTAATCACGGGCAACAGCCGAATCCGTAGTGTTCCTCGCATAGGGGGTGAGAATATTGGAAGGGATAGGTAAGAAAGAGGAAAGGAAGCGGCCGTGGCCTTAAATTAGGTACCGTATGCCTGGAGAAGTGGAAAACCACGGAAAACCATTTCGAGGAAGGCTGAGGCGGAAATCAACCCCCCACTATTCAGTTGACCTTCCGAGGCTGAGTGGACCCCGTTCCCGTCTTCGTACCGCTTTTCAAATTACGTGGCAGAGCCGGGAACCGAACCCAAAACTCCGAGGGTGGCAGCTAATCACACTAACTATTAAAGTTAAACAGTGGAAATGAAATATCATTCCAATACACTGTTTTATTAATAAAGTGAACACTTTTAGTTTAGTGCAATAGATAAAAAGATAACATTTGCACAACCGATATTTTCGTATCACACAAAGATCTACTGAAAATCTCACTCCAAAAGCCAAGTGGTCGAGAGGATTGCCGGGTGCCGTACCGGTTATGTAGGATTAAGTATGAAAGTAATAATAATAATAATAATAATAATAATAATAATAATAATAATAATAATAATAATAATAATAATAATAATAATAATAATAATAACATAGCCTCAACTCCCGAGTTGCAGGCCTCCAAAACGGACGACATTTAGGCGATCTGCGTACAAATTTCGAAGTTCCGCTTCCATTGCCGCCTACCAATGAAGCGCAACTCTCCCGAACTGCTTCTAAAGGTGAGTTAATTTTGACAGTTGATCACAAAGAGCGCCACTAGAGGTTCCAAATTAGACAACAATTATTAGAGGATACCTCGCTGAGTCTGAGGGAAAAGCCCACCCTGGACAGTAAACGGATTAAGAAAGAAAGAAAGAAAGAAAGAAAGAAAGAAAGAAAGAAAGAAAGAACAGCAACACATGCAATTTTCTTTAGGAAATTGAGACGCTGGGGAGTGGGAGGTTTGTCCTCAGGAACTCTTTAACCGAAATCTAAGTCATCGAGCCCTAATGATACGAGATGTAATAATAATAATAATAATAATAATAATAATAATAATAATAATAATAATAATAATAATAATGAATTTTTTTATTTATCCACTGCTAGAATTTAAGAAAATGATTATAAATTTAAAATAAGCAGTGGCTCTAATTCGCAATGCATTATTTCCTTAATCATCAACATCATTGTACAGTTCCAGATTTCCGGGTAACAGGTAGGGACCCTCTTAGAGGCAGCCCTGCCCAGGAAGTGGCGCCCCTGCCTATGTGAGTCCCAGAGCACACTGACCCGGTGTGTAACATCTGGTAAAGGGTCCCAGCTCAGGGTAACGAGTGAAGACCTCAACGGCAGCAAAAGCGGAGAATTTCGGTATTTCGGTACGGTGGAGCTGGGGGAGGAGGCAACCCATTCCTCTGGGGGTAGAACAAATGGAACCCACTGCCTTGTGGGATAAGGAGGGATCCTCAAAGGCTAAGGGAGTAAACCCCGAAAGAAAATCCTCAATTACGTTAGGCCTAGCAAGCCAGTAAAAGAGCTTATTTGTAGTTGCTTTCAAAACACATTAGAGCCTCGGAACGCAAATTTCCTTAATATGATTTAAAAATATTTTATAAAGTATGCTTTCCCTTTGAAATGAAATAATAAATATTTCCTTCAAATTAAAAAATATAAAACACAAAAAAATACACAAAAATGGCAGGCTAAAACGGAACTAAAAGAATAAAAACGCACTTAACAAGAAAGACGACTAGAGCTCTACCGGCAGAGCTAGTAAGCCCGGCTGATTTAAAAATACTTCACCTGTTGGTCGACTGTAAAGTCATCAATCTCAGTCACTACCGACCTCCATCTACGATAATCGCCCAGATGGCAGATTATCTATCAGTTGTTTACCTAGTCTTTTCTTAAATAATTTCAAAGAAGTTGAAAATTTATCGAATATCCCCCCTTGGTAAACTACTCCAATCCTTAACTCCTCTTTCTATCAACAAATATTTAGTCCAATTTTTTCTCTTGAATTTCAACTTTATCTCCATATTGTGATCTTTCCTACTTTTACTAATGTCATTCCACGCCATATCTCCACTGACAGTTAAGTTTAGGTTATTATATTCATTATACACTCAAGGAAGTGTAAATATTCTACTTTCAATAACGGCCGGGTAGGGGAGAAAGAAGAAAATCAATCTCTTAAACATGCCGTTATGGATTTCACTTGTGTAAGCAGTTCGTACAAAGCAAAACGAAATCTCTACATTATGTTCAGCACAAGTTCTTGAATTGTACTTTACGGCTCAACTAGGGAGTTAATGACGTCATTTGATAAGAGGGTACTTGATTGTGAGAGGTCTTTAAGATATGGTTCCTAAAAAACAGGAATTAGTATTTAATTGTCTATGAGCGAATTAAAGAAGGAAATGCATACTTACACATCAAGCAAAGTAATCCACGTGTGGCGTGCACTGCTTCAGCGGCGTAACCTCTCAGCCATGGCTGTCTCACGATCGAGGACGGACTATAGTAAAATTGTGAGAATTCTCACCCTCAGACGATGAAACAAAACAAAAGCCAAGCCATGTGGGACAGGCAGCATGCGAACACCGGAACCAAACAAGGCCGCGCACTCCAACAATGGAAGATTCACAGGGTTGTCCAAGCAACACAGAGCGGAAACACCGTGACAAATGATGATGTTTCCTCCCGGGAAACAACGAGCTAGTCGGGTCGGTGTCCAGACGAGAACTGGCCGGCGAGGAACCAGACAGCCTGCACCTCGCTACCGCCTACCACACCGCTTGCCGGGGCTCAGGAACCAGTTCTTGAGTATCTTCGCAGGCGTGTGCGAGCAAAATTACCACGGGCAAGGCAACTCAAGGATCAGACTGTCATTATCGGGACAGAATATCAACTACGAGTGCCGGACATTTGCGGTGGTGATTGGGAAAACCTATACAGCAGAATTTGTGGAATAGACATTGAACATCCACTTCCGTGAATTACAGTCTGAGCTGAGCCGGCCCGCGGTGTACGAGTAGCAACCGTGCTTTTAAGTGGGAGGCCCCGAGTTCGATTCGCGGCCAGGACACGGATTTTTACATGCACCTGAGGGCAGGTTAGAGGTCCACACAGCCTACGAGAAAACGAGTGATAGTGATTATTATTATTATTATTTTACGCCCTATTAACTACTTTTACGCTTTTCAGAGACGCTAAGACGCCGGAATTTTGTCCTGCAGGAGTTATTTAAGGTGCCAATAAATCTACCAACACCAGGCCGACTTATTTGAGCTCCTCGAAAAGCTAATACCGTAGGGGTCGGAAGAAAGAAAGTTCGGGGAAGAAATATGAAAGCACCGGGTGAGTTGGCCGTGCGGTTAGGAGCGCGCGGCTGTGAGCTTGCATCCGGGAGATAGCGGGTTCGAATCCCACTGACGGCAGGTCTGAAGAAGGTTTTCCGTGGTTTCCCATTTTCACACCAGGCAAATGCTGCGGCTGTACCTTAATTAAGGCCACGGCAGCTTCCTTCCAGCTCGTGGGCCTTTCCTATCCCACCGTCGCCATAAGACCTATCTGTGTCGGTGCGACGTAAAGCCACTAGCAATATATATATATATATATATATGAAAGCGAGGAATCTGGCACAAGTGCAAGCAATGACGGACCCAGCTATCTATCTATCTATCTATCTATCTATCTATCTATCTATCTATCTATCTATCTATCTATCTATCACTGGCGTAGCCATGGAGGGGGGTCTTACTGGGGCTTAGAACCCCCTCCCATGGAAATTTTACAAAAACTGACAACAAACAATAAACTAACAAACATTCAGAGACATAACTAGAACCAACAGATCTATTGAATCTATTTCCTAAAAAGCTTGGAATGTTGGATTTTAGATCGCAAACTGAACAAACTGTAAAACTGTTGACCTTGATCGTATTATTCTTGTTCTGTATTTGAATGTACTGTAAGATTTCGTAGTGTACCGGCACTGCAATTTGAATATGAACATAATTCACTTGTATGAGTGTCCTTATAATGACAAGTCTTGCATTCGCACACCACACACGTACAAGCACCTTCATTATGTTATATTATATTTTTGTAACTATAACTCCCATCGGCCGATCCTGGCTACACTACTTCTATCTACCTAGCAATCTATCTATCCGTCGATATGTCTGTTGGTATGCCCATCTCTCTCTCTCTCTCTCTCTCTCTCTCTCTCTCTCTCTGTGTGTATATGTATATATATATATGTATGTATGTGTGTGTGTGTGTGTGTGTGTGTGTGTGTGTGTGTGTGTGTGAGGGGGACGAGTACCACATTTACCCCTACCTATTGTAAGATGCGACTGAAAAGGAGTCCCGTAGGGCTCTGGCGACCACCGGTTTGCAAGGGCTATGGTGTTTCATTTTCACACCCTTCCTTCTCTTCTGTTTGCTGATACCCTTCCTCTTCGAAGGATTACACCTCTTCCATTTCTGATGAAAAATGATTCATCCTTCCGTACAGGGGTGTAGGAGTTTGTGGCGCTAACTCGCATGAGACAGTTTTTGGCACTAGTGTTCCATCTTTACTTTTCTCAGTTTTCAAGATACGAAGTGAACGAGGTGTCGTTTGAAAGCAGAAGGTAAAAATGTTAAGACAGTTTGCGTGGAATTAAAACTGATCATTGGGTCTCAGAAAACTAGAAGTCAATTTTTTAAAAGTACTCCTTCGATAAATCCCATTTGGATTTGAAAATAGCATGGCTACATATTAATGTTATACGGCATTGAAAAGGGCAAGAAACGACAAATCCAATAATATCCATACAGTTTCTCTTGGTTAGTTCCATCAAGAGTTATTGTTGCAATTTTGATTGGAATTTATAGAGGCCTACGTCAGTTTATTGTTTCAGATGTCGGTTTATTGTGCACCGTGGTGTAGAACTAAAAACGCTTTATTGTTTCAGATGTCGGTTTACTGTGCACCCTGGTGCAGAACTCAAAACGCTTTATTGTTTCAGATGTCGGTTTACTGGGCACCGTGGTGCAGAGCACAAAATGATTTGTTGTTTCAGATGTCGGTTTACTGTGCACCGTAATGCAGAACACAAAATGCTTTATTGTTTCAGATGTCGGTTTACTGTGCACCATGGTGCAGAGCACAAAATGATTTGTTGTTTCAGATGTCGGTTTACTGTGCACCGTGATGCAGAACACAAAATGCTTTATTGTTTCAGGTGTCGGTTTACTGTGCACCGTGATGCAGAACACAAAATGCTTTATTGTTTCAGATGTCGGTTCATTGTGCACCGTGGAGCCGAACACAAAATGCTTTATTGTTTCAGATGTCGGTTCATTGTGCACCGTGGTGCAGAACACAAAATGATTTGTTGTTTCAGATGTCGGTTTATTGTGCACCGTGGTGCAGAGCACAAAATGATTTGTTGTTTCAGATGTCGGTTTATTGAGAGCACCGTGGTGCAGAACATAAAATGCTTTATTGCTTGATATGTCGGTTTATTGAGAGCACCGTGGTGCAGAACACAAAATGCTTTATTGTTTCAGATGTCGGTTTATTGTGCACCGTGATGCAGAACACAAAATGATTTGTTGTTTCAGATGTCGGTTTATTGTGGACCGTGGTGCAGAGCACAAAATGATTTGTTGTTTCAGATGTCGGTTTATTGAGAGCAGCGTGGTGCAGAACACAAAATGCTTTATTGCTTGAGATGTCGGTTTATTGTGCACCGTGGTGCAGAACACAAAATGCTTTATTGTTTCAGATGTCGGTTCATTGTGCACCGTAGTGAAGAACGCAAAATGCTTTGTTGTTTCAGGTGTTGGTTCATTGTGCACCATGGTACAGCCCCAGCATTTGCCTGGTGTGAAAATGGGAAACCACGGAAAACTATCTCCAGAGCTGCCGACAGTGGGGTTTGAACCCACTACCTCCCGGTTGCAAGCTCGCAGCTGCGCGGCCCTAACCGCACGGCCATCTCGCCCGGTACAAAAGGAACAAAATAGATTTTCTGAAAAACCTGAAATTGTGAAAGAAGTCGTTTCCATTGTCACACTCAGAAGACGACAGTTCCCCATCATTTGGGCTTTTGTATTACCATTAATAAAACTGAGGGGAAATCCTTCAACAGTGATATTATCCCGTGGAGAATTGCAACTAAAACAGAGAGGAACAAGTCCAAGTTCTACACACAAGTTCGTTATGGATTGCTATGCCTTTCAGCGTCCAGTATGCAAGTCCCTGTGAGTAAACTAACCACATCCACACGACTCTATTTGCAATCAGCTCAGTGGCCTCGTTTTGTATCATAGCTCTTAACTTTAGATAATTAAACACGTGTTTCTAACCATCGTCGCCTTGGCCTCCCTCTACTTCTCTTACCCTCCAAGGTCAAGTGATTTTCTCCTATGTTATAAATAGGGCCCGGATTCATATGCACTAAAAACTCCAAAAATATACATGCACATATGCACTAAAAATGTTGTAAATATGCACAGAAATATGCACTAAAATATCAATCAATCAACCAATCAATCAATCAATCAATCAATCAATCAATCAATCAATCAATCAATCCTGATCTGCATTTAGGGCAGTCGCCCAGGTGGCAGATTCCCTATATGTTGTTTTCCTAGCCTTTTCCCAGATGATTTCAAAGAAATTGGAAATTTACTGAACATCTCCCTTGGTAAGTTATTCCAATTCCTAACTTCCCTCCCTATAAATGAATATTTGCCGCAATTTGTCCTCTTGAATTCCAAATTTATCTTCATATTATGATCTTTCCTACTTTTATGAACGCCACTCAAACTTATTCGTCTACTAATGTCATTCCACGCCATCTCTCCGCTGACAGCTCGGACCATACCACTTAGTCGAGAAGCTCTCCTTCTTTCTCTCAGTTCTACCCAGCCCAAACTTTGCAACATTTTTGTAACGCTACTCTTTTGTCGGAAATCACCCAGAACAAATCGAGCTGCTTTTCTTTGGATTTTTTCCAGTTCTTGAATCAGGTAATCCTGGTGAGGGTCCCATACACTGGAACCATACTCTAGTTGGGGTCTTACCAGAGACTTACTTGCCCTCTCCTTTACAGCCTTACTACAACCCCTAAACACCCTCATAACCATGTGCAGAGATCTGTACCCTTTGTTTACAATCCCATTTATGTGATTACCCTAATGAAGATCTTTCCTTAACTTATATTAACACCTAGATACTTACAATGATCCCCAAAAGGAACTTTCACCCCATCAACGCAGTAATTAAAACTTAGAGGACTTTTCCTATTTGTGAAACTCACAACCTGACTTTTAACCCCGTTTATCAACATACCATTGCCTGCTGTCCATCTCACAACATTTTCGAGGTCACGTTGCAGTTGCTCACAATCTTGTAACTTATTTATTACTCTATATAGAATAACATCATCCGCAAAAAGCCTTACCTCTGATTCCACTCCTTTACTCATATCATTTATATATATAAGAAAATATAAAGGTCCGATAATACTGCCTTGAGGAATTCCCCTCTTAATTATTACAGGGTCAGTTAAAGCTTCGCCTACTCGAATTCTCTGAGATGTATTTTCTAGAAATATAGCAACCCATTCAGTCACTCTTTTGTCTAGTCCAATTGCATTCACTTTTGCGAGTAGTCTCCCATGATCCACCCTATCAAATGCTTTAGACAGGTCGATCGCGATACAGTCCATTTGACCTCCTGAATCCAAGATATCTGCTATATCTTGCTGGAATCCTACAAGTTAAGCTTCAGTGGAATAACCTTTCCTAAAACCGAACTGCCTTCTATCGAATCAGTTATTAATTTCACAAACATGTCTAATATAATTAGAAAGAATTCCTTCCCAAAGCTTACATACAATGCATGTCAAACTTACTGGCCTGTAATTTTCAGCTTTATGTCTATCACCCTTTCCTTTATACACAGGGGCTACTATAGCAACTCTCCATTCATCTGGTATAGCTCCTCCGACCAAACAATAATTAAATAAGTACTTCAGATATGGTACTATATCCCAACCCATTGTCTTTAGTATATCCCCAGAAATGTTATCAATTCCAGCCGCTTTTCTAGTTTTCAACTTTTGTATCTTATTGTAAATGTCATTGTTATCATATGTAAATTTTAATACTTCTTTAGCCTTAGTCTCCTCCTCTATCTGGACATTATCCTTGTAACCAACAATCTTTACATACTGCTGACTGAATACTTCTGCCTTTTGACGATCCTTGCATACACACTCCCCTTGTTCATCAATTATTCCTGGAATGTCTTTCTTGGAACCTGTTTCTGTCTTAAAATACCTATACATACCCTTCCATTTTTCACAAAAATTCGTATGACTGCCAATTATGCTTGCCATCATGTTATCCTTAGCTGCCTTCTTTGTTAGAGTCAATTTTCTAGTAAGTTCCTTCGATTTCTCCTTACTTCTACAGCCATTTCTAACTCTTATTTTTTTCCAGTCTGCACCTCCTTCTTAGTCTCTTTATTTCTCTATTATAATAAGGTGGATCTTACCATTCCTTACCTCCCTTAAAGGTACAAACCTGTCTTCGCAATCCTCAACAGTTTCTTTAAACCCATCCCAGAGTCTGTTTGCATTTTTATTTACCGTTTTCCACCGTTCACAGTTACTTTTTAGTAATTGCCTCATGACTGCTTTATCAGCCACATGGTACTGCCTAATAGTCCTACTTTTAAGACCTTCCTTCCTATCACATTTATTTTTAACTACGACAAAAACAGCTTCATGATCACTAATACCATCTATTACTTCAGTTTCTCTATAGAGCTCATCTCGTTTTATCAGCACCACATCCAGGATAAAACAAAATACACTCACCAGAAGCATTATTTAATTTTAACTCGCTGTTAATTTGATAAACATGAAATAATTCCTTGAAAAATGATGCATGGCAGTAGGTTTCAACAGTTTTTCAATGTTTTCAGGAGTCAATGACTTTCTGTTGTGGACCAGAATTAATTTATACGCTAAAAATGATCGTTCTACGTCGACGGACGTTAAGTGGGCAATACTTCTACACTGGCACTGACTGCTCGGAACATTCTTCTGGCAAAGACTTTAGACATTATTACAGTTTAATCTGGTGAAGCACTGCAATTGACGAAGAGCAAGTTAACAGATGAACGCACTTGTTTAAGCAAACCTTGGGAAACTACTGTAAGGAGAAGGAGGAAGGAATATCAGAAAGAAGGAAATAGCTGTTGTCTAGCTGGTTGTATTGCGACAGTGAAACACTTTTCCTTGATCAGGGTATGCTTCTTATGTTGCCAAGGAATGTACAACATACAGAGTTCATTGGATTTTTCATTTCATTCAGAAATATTAGATAATTTATCACACATAAGAGAAAAATATGTCTGTATATGCACTCAAAATATGCTCGAACGTTCAAAATATGCATTTGCATATGCGCATATGCATTTAAAAATAATCCGGGCCCTAGTTATAAAGAGTGTAACAATAAAGTACAGCTACACGTTCACGACAAATTCCTCACTCGTAGAAGAAGAAAATATGCATTATGGACATGGGTCGGGAAGTACGACTTTTTCGCTGAACGGTCAGTGTTGAGGCCTTCGGCTCAGACGGTCCCGGGTTCGACTCGCGGTCGGGTCGGTGATTTTAATCACGTCTGAATAATTGTTCTGGTGTTTATGTTTGTCCCAACACTCTCCTCTTCATATTCAGATAGCACACCACACTACCAACCGCCACAGAAACATGGAATAGTGTTTTATTTTTACATCGCACCGACACAGATAGGATAGCGGCGATGGGAGAGGATAGGGCTAGGAGTGGGAAGGAGCCGACCATGGCGTGAATTATGGTACAGCTCCAGCGTTTGCCTGCAGTGAAAATGAGAAAGAACGGAAAACCATCTTCAAGACTACCGGCAGTGAGGTTCTAACCCACTACCTCCCGAATGTAAGCTCACAGCTGTACAACGTTAACCACACGGCCAACCCGCTCGGAATTTTCTACTCTACGTAGTACATTAATCATGGGCAACACACAGTAATAGAGCGTACCAACATAACACAGGTAATATTCAAAAATGTCCTCCGTTAGCTTGATATTTACATCAACCCACCGTTACAGGGATACATGTTCGGCTCCATGGCTAAATGGTTAACGTGCTGGCCTATGGCCACAGGAGTCCCGGGTTCGATTCCCAGCAGGGTCGGGAATTTTAATGTTCATTGGTTAATTTCGCTGGCCCGGGGGCTGGGTGTATGTGTCGTCTTCATCATCATCATCATTTCATCCTCGTCACGACGCGCAGGTCGCCTACGGGAGTCAAATCAAATACCTGCATCTGACGAGCCGAACTTGTCCTCGGACACTCCCGGCACTAAAGGCCATACGCCATTTCATTTACAGGGATACATCAGCGCATCTGGAATTTTGTCCCACAGGGGTTCTGTAACATACCAGTAAATCTACCAACACGAGACTGACGAATTTGAGCACTTTCAAATACCACTGGACGGAGTTGGGGTCAGAAGGCGAGAGGTCTAACGCCTGAGCTACCCTGCTAATAATAATAATAATAATAATAATAATAATAATAATAATAATAATAATAATAATAATTGTACCAGAGGTACACCTTCTCCGTCCCGTTGAACTACGCGCGTTCGTTCTAGAAGGCCATCTGTGTGGTGAATCCGGAACTATGTAACTGAAGATACTTGGACCTTTAACCTTTAGATGTCTCTACTAACGGCCTGTGCGCCCCCCCCCCCCCCTCTGGCGGGATTGCGGATAATTGATTTTTAAGGAATTTTCAATGTTTGTAAACCTTAAGTGTTTGTAGATTGTTTTGTTTTATGTGCTAACTTTGTCACTACTTCTACGGCTTCCTTCTTCCTTAGTTATTAACCAATCAGGAATTCTGTGTATATTTCTCTAGCCAATTAAAATTGGGGGTGTGTACAGTCATTCTGCCTATGTCAAGAGTGTTCTGGAACTTTCCCCTCTGAGATACTATAAAAGCTGGGCGCTTTAGGGCCGTATTGTCATCTTCCTCGCTCCGGTCCAGTGTGTGTGTACAGCGTATTCTAGGAGGCAGGGGCAGCCTTGCCGTCGTTGGAAGGCCCAACAACTCAAGGTAATGGCAGACATCTCTTAACATGTGTTAGCTCTACGCAGATAACTTGAGGGAATATTTCAAACTGAATCTCTTAATGTAAAATTCTAAAGTTTCTGTTTAAATGTAAATTTTCGACAAGTCCAAGGACTCTGTTCAAATCCCTGCTGGGAAATAGGTAAATTTAGGGTATGAACAGTGTTCACCCTCTATTAATTCCCACTCAAGTTGCTATGCAGGTGACTAAGATTTTCTAAACCTCTACATTCTTCACACTACTTTCGTACTTAATAGTTCGCATCTAGTCACCCCGCTGTAGTGTAGGCTTAGCCTCTGAAACTTCGGACGGTAAGCCCATTCAGAATTTCAAGTGTCCTTCAAAAAGGAGTGCAAGTGTTTCGCCTCCTAGCCTCTTGTTCATGTCCGATCGTCTTAAACCTTTTATTTGTACATTAAGGCCAATTAGAATGGGCACGCATTCCCCCTGTTTAAATTGTCATTATTTATAGACGAGTGTGTAACAGACTGTCGAGCAGAAATGACAGTAAATACTGTTTTTGAAGTTTACAAGGTGTAATTTTGTTAGAAGCTTGTGCCTCTGAGAGGCTGGACTGTAGTAACTTTTGGAGCGCGGTCTCCTAGAATGAAAATGAGTGGAGTAAACATACTCATGATAAAAATGTACCTGTTTTGAGCTAGATTATTCAACTCTTGCAAGTTATTGTGTCAATAATTTTCTCTATTGTACCTGATTTTTGACTTTATCAATGTTATTGTGGGAGCTAACGAGCTAATTATTAACTGTTATTTTTTGTTGCTTATTCAGAGTATCTATCCAATTTTAAAACTCAAATAAAAGGGAAAGAAATAACATGTCAAAATTTAGTGCTTTAACTTATACTCTGATCATTTCACTGTCCACCCATTCTACCAGCACCTTCTTACACGTCTGTGAACCACGGAAACCCCGGAATAATAATAATAATAATAATAATAATAATAATAATAATAATAATAATAATAATAATAATAATAATAATAATAATAATAATAATAATAATAATAATAATTGTACAGGGTGGTACACCTCAACTCCGCACATTTAAAAGAAGCGCATTAAGGAACACTATCTCTCATACTAAACGTGAAACAGCTAATGCATGAAGTTGGGACATTGACCAGTAGATGTCGCCATTGAATTATTGAGTAATGTGTTATTGAAGTTGCCTAAACTGACTGGACTTATTTGTTTTGTGTTTGTTTACTTCAAGAAGTTTGAACTTTTCTCCATAGATAACCTTACAAAAACTGTGGCCATGTACTCTGGTGCACGGTGGAAGAACTAGTGATTTAAAGAAGTTTTGTGTTATTAATTTTTTTCAACTAAATTGACTTTCATTTATTTTGTTCTTTCAAGGTTTGCAACACTTACTTCTCATCCCGCCACCTTTTGAATCTGACCAATCACTAATTTTCTGTAATTATTTTTCAACCAATAATAGCCTTCTTCTACCTTTTGAATTTGCCAATGAAAATGAGAGGGTGTGTCCGGATTTAGTCCAGAACCCTCTCGAATCATCCCCTCAGGTATATAAGCTGCGGCTTTTCCAGCTACATTGTCTTATTGATCGTCGTCTTACTGAGTGTGCGTGTTCAGACAGGAGGCGAGGCGCTTCATTCTTCGCCAGGCAGTTCAACAGCCCTGCCTTATATTTCTGTAGTTACCTCTGCAGTCTTACACCAGGGGAAGGTTCTAATTTCTAACTATGTAACCACCTGTTTTCTAAAATGTAATCCTTCTTTCGGCTAATGCAAAATTTCATAAGACTTAAACTGTAAATCGGGGATAGAGAGTGCGTTACCCTCTCGAGTTCTCCTTCAATGTATCTTGAGGTGACTACGATTTTGTAACTGTTTCTCTTTTCTGTAAAGCATTAAATTAACCTTCATTCCAATCGCCTCAGTAGCTTGGTATTAGCCTCTGCATCATTGGGCCGCGAGCTCAATTAGTGTTTTATACTTAATTTTCTAGGAGCGCAAGTGTACGCCTCCGTACATTTTGTGTTCGGGCCAGTAATTTAACCTGTTCTTCTTTCCACGAAGGCCCAGTAGTTTGGGTAATAGATACCCCTGTGTAAAAATGCAAATTATGGGTTGGGCCTAGAGAAGCCAGAAATTTGTAAGTTTTTTGGTGTAATTGGGAGCGCAGTCTCCTTGGTTAAAGTTGAAGAGCATGTAAGCTCTTTTCTGAGATTGCTAATTTTAATGTAATATTGAAGGGTGCCTTTGGAAGGCCGTATTTGTAAACTTTGGAGCAAAGTGTTCTTGAATTTGGAGATTCTCTCCTCGTCTAACTAAACGCAAAATTTGCGATGTTGTAAACTTGTAAATTTGGAGTTGGAAGCACAGCACTTGTAATTTCCAATCTGCTATTTGTACCTGTAACCTTGTTATTTCACTCAGTGAAAAGTTTGTTAAGTTCGTGATTTGAAAAGAAATATAACCTTTATTTAAAGTTTCAAGTTAATCTTTGATATCGTAGATAGACCCATTCAAGCCCGCACCTTCGTTCACCTCTTTGTAATCCGCAAAACACGGTAATAATAATAATAATAATAATAATAATAATAATAATAATAATAATAATAATAATAATAATAATAATAATAATAAATAATAATAACGTGTGGCCTCCGAAGAGGCATGGTGCAGGTCTTGGAGTTGACGTCGTACAGGTGATGCGAGCGTCTTGGAGAATGAGGCCCTGCCTATGATGAATTGTTAACACCCAGCCCCCGAGCCGTTGGAATTAACCAATAAAGATAAAATCCCCGACCCAGCCGTGTATCGAACCCGGGAATCCCCTGGTCTAAATGCTAGAACGCTAACCATTTAGCCATGGAGCCATCCCGGATGAATAACGAGGAAGATCATTCTAAGTCCCCGTAAAAGCCAGGACCATCATTTCTGTTTGTTTTTAACCGGGGGAGTTCTCCGTGCGGATATGGGCGGTCAATTGTGACCTTGCATTCGGTAGATAGTGGGTTTGAACCCCACTGTCGGGGGATGGTTTTCCGTGCTTTCCCATTTTCACACCATGCAAATGCTGGGGATGTACTTTAATTAAGGCCATGGCCACTTCCTTCCCACTCCTAGCCCTTTGATATTCCAATAGTGACCATAAGACCTATCAGTGTCGGTGTGAAGTAAAGCCAATTATAAAGAAAAATCTGTTAGTGTTCTACAGCCACGTATAAGATGGCCTTAATCTGATGCGAGTGTGTAGGTTATTCGCACGTCTTTGAAGAAACCGACAAGCGAGCGAACTGTTGTGAGGGAACAAAAGCTCCTCCATCTCACTCTCCGCTCACTCCCTGAGATAGGGAGAAGGTCAAGGTAATATCAAGGACAGAACGCTCAATTCCAGAGATAGCCAATCATGACCTAACTTGCACAGCTGTACGGCTGTGAGGCTGGGATATTCTTGTTTGGCAACTGTCATTCCTGGAGTAAGCTTCACTACAATGAAGGAACGAATGAAAAATCTCGAATTTATCTTAGCTGCATGAATGACCGAATGTTACCGCGTTTTCTCTGCTCCAGAGGACTAAATGGGTTCGTGCACCTCTTTTCTCTAGTGACGAAGCCCTATATCTTTGCTTATCAGTTATTGGTATAATGCTAATGTGGTTGGTCTTTGGTGAAGACTTGGTCTCAACAGCAGACTGTGCTGAAAGCTTGCCATTTATTATCGTGAAGCCTTGATGATTATGTTTGTTACCAGGAGTTCGTGGGTTACAGAGGTGAAAGAAGGTGCGGGCGTGAATGGGTCGATGTAAGGTAATCAGAAGATGAATTTAAAACTTTGAAATTCGAGCTATATTTCTTTTCTGCAATTTTGGTTTCTTTTCAGATGTTACATTTTAACAAACAATTCGCTTAGCGAATACACAACGTCAGATACAGAACTAGCTCGTTAGTTTAGGTAAAATGTAGGAAAAATCAGAATAATCAACAAATTGCCAATTAACAATCTGAGCTTAGAGCTCCCAAATTTAGCACAACTGCTCCATTCACTCAATAGTCAAGGAGACGGATCTCCCAATTTCTTTTACACCATAGTAAGGGCCCTCTTACTCTACAAGTTTGTCTAGGAGACTACTCTCCAAACCTTATAAAATTACAGCCTTCCAAAGGCATCATTCTACTTTTACATTAACAAACAGAGCGTTTTTGCTCTATACAATTTCCATTTTCAGAAATTTTCGGGCCTATCAAAGGCACAACCTGCCGTTTACAATTCAAACAGAATTCCCTGTCTTAGATGCTCAACAGTCTAACATCTTAACATAAAAGAATGAAAAAGTTTGATGATGATGATTGTTGTTTAAAGGGGCCTAACATCGAGGTCATCGGCCCCTAACGGTACGAAATGGAATGACAAATTAAAAGTCTAAAATTCTCCACTGACCAAAATTCAAAGCGTGAGAACGAACAATGAATGGATGGACATGAATTTAAAACAATCAGTGGATGCGACCCGCAATGCTTTGCATTCACACAAACTGGCGTAAAAGAATAGGATTACTGACCAAGGGACTGCTGCTATAGCATAACACTGAAACGATGATGCTTGCAGTCTAAAGGGGGTCCAAAATCGAAATTATCGGCCCCTCATAACGGTACTGATTGCTAGGAAAGTAGAACCATGGTATTTGTCCTGTTGCAATACTAATCAAAAGTAGCAGAGACTTGCGGTATTCCACACATTATTGTATTACTCAGAGGTTATGAAATTCGACATATAATACAGACCTATGTTTTTCTCACTTTGCGGCGCCATTTACAGGCAACGCAAACCTATGGTGTTCATCACATACGAGTACTAACCACAGGGACCTTCCCCTATCCCGTGGTGTTCCTCATATAGTGGGTACTAATCATAGGCAAGGCAGAACCATGGTAGCTATCATCCCATGGTCCTGCTCATATGGTGGTACTAATCACAGGTACTGCAAAAGCCGACCGCACGGTGCTCCTGTGTGCTACTAATCACAAACCTATTTGGTACCTAATATAATGGTACTACGTGCAAGTTAAATCGACCCTTGGAGTTCTCCGCGTGGTGGTACTAATCACAAGTAGTTTCATGGTTCTAGTACAATCATCCCTTGGTCGCCCCTTTTAGTCGCCTCTCACGACAGGCAGGGGATACCGTGGGTGTATTATTCGTCTGCCTCCCCCACCCAGAGGGCGTGTGTGTTTGGTCCGCGAGAGGTATTTTATTTCCGTCAAGTCCGCCGGCTAGCCGGTGAGGACCCCCCTATCCGCCATCTGGGACGCTCCACGTGGGAGTATCACCTCTCCCCCTACTACGCCAGCGTAGCAGGTTCGTGGATGAAAAATGTTTAACAGGGGTATCGAGTACCCATTCTACCAGGCATTTGTGAAAAAACAACACGTTAGGTTACTGGTCCAAAAATCCAAATTGTGAGGAGGCGGACACATGCGGTCCTTGAAAATTTAAATGAAAATTAAAAACACTATTTGGGCTAATGGCCCGAAGTTACAGAGGCTAAGCCTATACTACTGAGGTGACTAGATGGAGAGAATATCTAAGTTACTGAGAAAGGTTACAAAATCATATTCACCTCAAAATCAAGTTGATAGGGAACACGAGAGGGTATCTAACTCTCTAATCCCTGATTTCGGCTAAGTTCTTTGGCTTGTTTGAAATTTACACTGGATGTTTGCAATTGAGATTTAAAGTTGAAATTTACATTTTAGAAGATTAAAGTTACATTATTAAAGTTTGGAAACCTTCCTCTCGAGCTAGCTTTCAAAGACTATCACTTAGTTAACCCAGGACTGCCATTACCTTGAGCTGATGGACGTCTCGACGATGGACGAGGCACCCCTCGCCTCCTTTTGCAATCACACACCGGCTAGGGTCAAACAGCTGTGAGCTTGCATTCGGGAAATAGTGGGTTCGAACCCCACTGTCGGCAGCCCTGAAGATGGTTTTCCGTGGTTTCCCATTTTCACACAAAGCAAATGCTGGGGCTGTACCTTAATGAAGGCCACGGCCGCTACCTTCCCAATCTCCCACCCTTCCGTCGCCGAAAACCTTCGATGTGTTATTGCGACGTTAAACAAATAGCAAAAAACAATCACACACACACATGACTGGAGCGATAAATAAGACCACCTGGTAGAAAAATGTGCCAGCTTATATACCCGAGAGGAAGGTTCCAGAAAACTCTGGGCTAAGACCCGACACACCCCCAATTTTGATTGGATACTTAAATAAATCCAATACAATGCTTATTGGCTGAACAATAAATACATTTTCTATTGGCCAACATCTTAAGTTGGCCATAAGAGATAAAAGTGTTGTAAACTTTAACATACCAAAAACAAAGAATAATCACTTCAGTTTAGGAAACCTTGGAATACAAAAGTACTTTAAAATTTTAATAGTCAACCTTCACACCAGAGGGCATAACATAAGTTACGGTAGAGACATCTGTAGCGAAATTTCCAAACTTCATGTATTAGTTGTTGCAAGTTTTAGGTTTAAGGTGACATTCTTCAAGGCGCTTCATTTGAATGAACGGGGCGGGTGTACCTACCGGTACAATGTTTGTTGTTTAAAGGGGCCCAACAGCTAGGTCATCGGCCCCTAACAGTACGAGGTGCAACGAAATGACACGATAATTAAAACTTCAAAATGTATCCACTGACTAGAATCTAAAACGAATGATGATGAAAGAATGACAGTGAATCCAAAACAGTCAGAAGATCCAACTCACAATACCTTATTTTCAGAGATGATGCTTGTTGTTCAAAGAGGTCCAAAAACCAGGTCACCGACCCCTCATAATAGTTATCACTGGTAAATCAGAACCATGGTGTTCCTCCTATGGTGGTACTAATCACAGATAACGTAGACTCATGGTGTTTCTCGCATAGTGGTACTAATCACAGGCAATGCGGACATATGGTATGTCACACACAATGGTACCACTCACAAGCAACGCAAACTCATGGTGCTTCTCACCTATATAGTGGGACTAATCACGGGCGCCGGTATTCCCGTGCTGTTCCTAATATAATGAAACTAATCACAGATCACTATACTCATGGCGTTGCTCACATAGTAGTACTAATCATTGGCAATGTAGACCCACGGTGTATCACACATTATGGTAACACAACCCATGATGTTTCTCACATGATGGCATTACTCTCAGGCAACGCAGGCCCGTGGTTTTACTCACATAGTGGTGTTAATCACGGGCGACAGCCAAACCTGTGCTGTTTCTCACATAGGGGTACTAATCACACGCAACGTAGACCCATGGTGTTTCTCATAAAGTGGTACTACTCATAGGTAACGCAGACCCATTCTGAACACAGTAGAACCGATCGATGGAATGCACACGATGACATTTATCACAAGCAACGCCCAGATCCGTAGTGTTCCTCGCATAATGGTACTGCTCCTATGTAACGTAGACCCATGGTTTTCCTCGCAAGGCGGTACTTGGCCTTCGAGCCTCGTGTTCGATTCCCGGCTTAATCGCAGAAATTCAATCGTAAACGGTTACTTCCGCTGGCTCAGGGACTAGACGTCTCTGCAGTCCGCAACATTCTACAACTCGCACACAACACTGTGCTCCTCCGTAATAACACTAATTTTCCCACAGACGGCAGACGCCACCCACCCACTCTCATCAGACATTGATGGTGATGATGACGCTTGTTGTTTAAAAAGCCTAAAAGCTAGGTTATTGGCCCCTAATGGTACAAGGTGCAACGAAATGAAACGAAAATTAGAACTTCAAAGCGTATCTACTGACTAAAATCTGAAACGAATGATGATGACAAATGATCATGAATCCAAAACAATCAGTGGATTCAATTCGCAAAGCCTTATTTTCTGAGATGATGTATGTTGTTCAAGGGGTCCAAAAATCCAGGTCACCGGCCCCTCATAATAGTACTAATCACTGGTAAAGTAGAACCATTGTGTTCCTCATATAGCGGCACTAATACAGGTCACGTAGACTCCTGGTGTTCCTCACATAATGGTACTAATCACAGGTAATGTAGATCCATGGTGTTTCCCATATAGTAGTAATACTCGCAGATAACGTAGACTTATGGTGTTCCTCGCATAGGGGGTGTTCCTCACATAGTGGCACTAGTCACACGTAATGTAGACCCATGGTGTTTCCCATATGATACTACTCACAGATAACGCAGACCCAAGGCGTTCCTCACATAGTGGTACTAATCACAGGCAACGCCTACACCCGTAGTGTTCCTCACATATTGGTACTATTAGCAAACAACGCAAACCCATGGTGTTCCTCACATAGTGGGACTAACCACGGGCGCCGGTATTATCGTGCTGTTTCTAATGTGATGGAACTAATCACAGATCACTATACTCATGGCGTTGCTCACATAGTGGTATTAATCATAGGCAATGTAGACCCACGGTGTATCACACGTTATGGTAACATCCACCGGCAACACAAGCCAATGGACCCAAGGACCAAGGGGGATGTTTTCATTCCCCTCCCCGAAGGGGAGGGGCGGGCCACCTAGAAGGTAACGCCTTCTCTCTGGCCAGGAGATTCAGCGGGGTTTGGGGATTTAAGAGGTTGGATGAAAGAGGGGGGGGTGCTTTTAATTTAGTGATGTGGGGGGTTGGTCTCTTGGCTAAGGGAGCCAATGGTGTTTCTCACGTGATGGTATTACTCCCATGGTGTTCCTCACATAGTGGTACTAATCACAGGTAACGTAGACCCATGGTGTTCCTCACGTAATGGCATTAATCACAGGCAATCTCACGGTTCCAAATTCATCATCCCTTGGTTGCCCCTTTTAGTAGCCTGCTACGACAGGCAGAGGATACCGAAAGTGTATTCTTCGTCTACGTCCCCCCACTCACAGGCGTTGCTCATCAGAGGGTCTATCTTTCTAGGTCTTCTTCTTCTTCTTCTTCTTCTTCTGTTGTTGTTGTTGTTGTTGTTGTTGCTGTTCATAGTTTACATTGAGGGATTCAGTTAGGTGGAAATGTAGTAAGCAATTTGGCCTGTGCCGACGAGTTTGTCTTAATGGCTGATTGTTCCGAAAGTCTGCAGTCTAATATCTTGGAACTTGAAAACAGGAGCAATGAGTATGGTATGAAACTTAGCCTTTGGAAGACTAAAAGTGGTGCCAGTAGATACAAGAGATTTGTGTGTCAACTTGGGAATACAAAGCTCGAACAAGTACACCATTTCAAGAATTTAGGATGGTAGTATAGTAAGCGAGCCGGCCCCGTGGTGTAGGGGTAGCGTGCCTGCCTCTTACCCAGAGGCCCCGGGTTCGATTCCCGGCCAGGTCACGGATTTTTACCTGGACCTAAGGACTGGTTCGAGCTCCACTCAGCCTACGTGTTTAGAATTGAGGAGCTATCTGACGGTGAGATAGCGGTTCCGGTCTAGAAAGCCAAGAATAACGGCCGAGGGGATTCGTCGTGTTGACCACACGACCGCTCGTTATCTGCAGGCCTTCGGGCTGAGCAGCGGTCGCTTGGTAGGCCAAGGCCCTTCAAGGGCTGCAGTGCCATGGAGTTTGGTTTTAGTATAGTAAGCGAGATTGAATCAAGGTGCAACAAAGCTAATGCAGTGAGCTCATAGTTGCTATCATTAGCATTTTATCAATGTCACGCCTTCTCATGTGATAGCCCGGAATAACTTAGTGGTGTATTAGATCACTCATTTCGTCTTCATTAGCTACTCAATTGGGGTTGGCGTCAGGAAGGGCATCCGGCGGTAAAAGGATTCCATATACTTTCATCTCGCTTCATTCCCGATCTCGTGACTAAGGGGTAGACATACATTGGTGTATTACGATACGTTAGGAAGAATAATCTCGTTGCTTGAAATCATAAGCTTTGTGATGGGAAACGCTTCTCCACGATCGACGAATTAGCAACAAAGAAAGCACGCTGTAAACCAAGCCTGTCTTGAGTTTGGTGAGTTCAATATGCATGCATTTCCACCTGTGGACCTGCCTTCCAATCACGCAGACTTCTCACGCACTTCTTGCACTTGCTAAAAATCCGTAAGCCTTTGGCTTGTTCTTTCTCTTTCTTCCACCGAGATGTTCCGTGGCTTGGCCAGTGGCTTTTCGTGTGCATCCCTCACTCCCGCAAACTTTTTCCTAAATGTTGTTCTGTCCAGTATCACTTCCTCCTTGACACTAATGCTGCTAGGTCCTTGTGCACCTTTGTAAGCCACCCAGGGCGTGTTTTCCACTTTTCTTGTAGAAGGAGTATTTTGTTGGCCTACCTCTCTTGATTCATTCATTTAATATGTCCATAAAAGGCCAGTCTTCTTTTCGTCATCGTCGTCGTAACTTTTTGATGGCTTTATAGAGTTTCTGGTTCGATCTCAAGCGGAAAGTATGTTGGTCATTTTGCAAATTCTTTGGAACCAATATTCTTCGAAGGGACTTGATTTTTCTTCTTTCAAGATCTGACTCTGCCACTCTTTACAGTGTTTGCGCTCCATAAAGACAATCTATTCTTACCACTGTGCAGTATGGTTTTCATTTGGTGATGATGCTTGTTGTTTAGAGGGGCCTAACATCTAGGTCATCGACCCCTATGGTACGAAATGAGACGAAATGGAATTACAATTTAAAAATACAAAATTCATCCACTGACCCGAATTCAAAACGTGATGATGAGGAATTAATTGATGAACATGAATTTAAAACAATCAGTGGATAAGACGCGCAATGACGAACATTCCCAGAAACAATATTACTGACCAAGGGACTGCTTCCAAAGCCCAATCCTGAATCGATGATGCTTGTGTGAATGGGTCAATATCTACGTCAACGATCCCGCATAATGGCACGTATCGCTAGTAAAGGAGAACCATGGTATTTCTCAAGCTGCGGTACTAATCAAAGGTAGCGTAAACTCACGGTGTTCCAAACATTAAGGTACTACTCACAAGTATTGTACGTCGTAAAGGTAACGCATACCTATGGTGTTTCTCACACAATGGCGCCATTCATAGCCAATGCAAACCGATGAGTTTCCTCACCTACGTGTACTAATCACGGGTGCCGGCATTCCCGTGGTGTTCCTCACATAGTGGGTACTAATCACTGGCAACGCAGACCCACGGTGTCGCTCATATAGTGGCACAACTCACAGGCAACGCCCAGACCCGTGGTGTTGCTCACATGGGTACGACTCACGGGTACTGGAAACCCACACTGAACCCCGCTTGAGTGCTACGAATCACAAAACTATTCAGTACCTAAAAGAGTGGCACTACTCGCAAGTAAAGGCGATCCATGGTGTTCCCCGCGTGATGGTACGAATCAAAAGTGGTTTCATGGTTCTAACTCAATTATCCCTTGGTCGCCCCTTTTAGTCGCCTCTCACGACAGGCAGGGGATACCGTGGGTGTATTATTCGTCTGCCTGCCCCACCCACAGGGGGTGTGTGTTTGGTCCGCGAGAGGTATTTTATTTCCCTCAAGTCCGCCGGCAAGCCGGTTAGGACCCCCCTATCCGCCACCTGGGACGCGCCACGTGGGAGTATCACCTCTCCCCCTGCTACGCCTGCGTAGCAGGTTCGTGGTTTTCATTTGGCTTGAATGGAGATGGACTCGGACCTGTAGAGATCATGGCATAGTCTGAAGGCCGTCTCCATACTCCTCACCCTTCTTTTAATGCTTGCTTTTCATTTTTCATTGGGAGGGAGAATTCCTCCCAGGTATTTAAATTTATGAACGCGATGCATAGCCCGAAACCATGTCTTACTTGTTCTTGTTCTTCTTCTTCTTTTTCTTCTTCGTCGTCTTATTATTATTATTATTATTATTATTATACCGCTCTTCCCACAGCTGTGGGGTCACGGGTGCGAACAGTGTTGCACGGGATGATTCGGGCCAGTTTTACGGACGGATGCCCTTCCTGACGGAAACTCTTTGTGGGCGGACGTAGTCAACATTGCATGTCTGTCTGGCGGTTGGTAGTATAATACGTTGTATGAATGTGAAAAGGAGAATGTTGGGACAAACACGAACACCTAGTTCCCAAGCCAGAAGAATTAATCAAGTGCGATTAATATCCCCGACCAGGCCGGGAATCGAACTTGAGTTCCTCTGAACCGACGGCCTCAATGCTGACCATTCAGCCTAGTCTGACGAACTGAGTTACTAGTAACAAGACTAGCTGACCGTACTCTACTCGGTAACATCGCTACACCTTGGTTTCCTTTATTAGTATGGACCATCCGTACAAGGAACAAGTGCCTAATTATTTATTTTGCCTTCCGGCTCCATGGCTAAATGGTTAGCGTGATGGCCTTTGGTCAGAGAGGTCCCGGGTTCGATTCCCGGCAAGGTCGGGAATTTTAATCATCATTGGTTAATTTCGCTGCCATGGGGGCTGGGTGTACGTGTCGTCTTCTGTCAACATTTCAACCTAATCACGACGCGCAGGTCACCTACGGGTGTCAAATCAAAAGACCTCCACCTGGCGAGCCGAACAGGTCCTCGGACACTCCCGGCACTAAAAGCCATGCATCATTTCATTTCATTTACGTTGCTACTTGTTTAACGTTACATTAACACATCGAATGCCTTCGGCGACGGGGAACGGGAAAAGGCTAGGATAGGGAAGGTAGCACCCGTGGCCTTAATTAAGGTTCAGACCCAGCATTTGCCTCGTATGAAAATGGGAAATCACGGAAAATCATCTTCAGGGCTGCCGACGGTAGGATTGGAACCCACTATCTGTCGAATGCAAGCTCACATCTACGCGACCCTGACCGCACGGTCAACACGCACGGTAATATCTAATTAATTAGAGCCGTATAAATAATAAGAAAATGGTGTTAAACGGAGATATCAGTGGAAAGATGCTGCTGGTGGTGATTATTATTTAACACTAACCATCGGGGGTGAAAATGGAAGGGGTCCTATACTTCGAAAAATGAAGATATCGGCCAAAGAAAGACAAAGGTCACGAAGGGCATGAAAATGAAATAGTTCCTAGGCCTTGACACCTAATACCGTCAGGGTGGGAAAGGAACCAGAGATGCCCTGTGGTCGCCAACCCACGCTCCAAAGTTGAGAGCCCCTGGGACTCAATGGAAAGAAGTACGGTTTAGAAGAATCGCTCGTATTTGCATCCCATACGTAATGCAATTCGAAAGCAAGTGGTGTATGCCAAAGCTCTCAATCAGTTCGATAAGTGCCGTAGATTGGTGATAGCAGTCTGGAGGACAAATACATAAAGTAGCTGCTGCTACAAGCATAGACAGCCAAAACATGCTTGTAATTGAGGAGACGGAAATGATATTTACCGCTATTTCGCGGTAACGGTTTGCACCTAAAAGCAAGCAGAACCATTCTGAATTCGTGACTATATTCGATTATGTAAGCGGTACAGCAGTCATTGACCGAGGGTACCAGCATGAGTTGGTCACATTTAAATTGATTTTACGGGGAAGATGGCAGATGGAGGAAAGCTACACGTGATATCCAGTTCTCATCAAGCCGACTGATTACCCTAAAGCGTTCTGAAGTCAAACATAATTTTATCATCACAAAATCCTTAACACTGACAACTGGTGGAAATAGATCTGAGTCATGTCCAGATTACTTTCGCTTTCTTTTACTCACGGTCTTCACCGTACCTGCCCGACCTGCGTAAGTTATCTCTCAGAAGTTCCAAGATCATGGGAGATTACTGACGAAAATGAGGACTGTTGGAGTACACAAAAAAGAGTGGTTGAATGGGTGGCTACATTTCTAAAAAAAATAGATCTCAGACAATTAGAGTAGGTGAAAGGGGGTCCCGCAGGACAGTATTATTGGATCTTCACGTTTTCTTGTACTAGCAAATGTACTCGTGCTTCGCTACGGTATTCTACACTGTATGCGGATATCGAAAAAAATTACTGTTCCCGCAGTGAATAAGATTTTTTTAATTGCATGTCCCTTAGTGTTATCCAAGAAACAGCATGGGGAGGTCCCCATACGTTGTTTCCAATGTATAGTGCGAGTTGCGGAGTTGTGATGATAATGCCAGGCTCACTTGCCTACTGCCATTCATAATCGAGTTGGGAAGTTTTCATTATAATAGAAGGCCCCCTTGTCTAGTGTGCGATCACAATCGATCTGGCGAGTTTTCTTTACAATAGCACGACCCCTTTTCTACTTCCAGACATAATCGGTTTTGAAGAAAATTGCATGCTCCCTTGCCTTCTGACAGTGGAATCGGGAAGGGAATTATTCATTAAATGCTCGGCCATCCTTACTAATGCCAGTTATACAGGAGTTGGAGAAAGAACCCATTCCTGCTGCCAGTCAAAGTCGAAGTGGGAAGTATTGATTACAATAGCAGACGCCCTCCTGCTGTCAGTCACTACCGATTTATGAAGTATTAATCATAATGGCAGACACACCCCTTCTAAATCGCTACAAGTCGACTTCAATGAATAATATATAGATCGACATATGAAAGTATATTGCATGTTTACATGTTGCAGACCTTCATTTACAGATTAACTACCGCTAAACGATACGTTATATGGACAAACGGATTGCACCATAATACGCCTCCTTTGGCGGCCTAATGTTTGATCCTATGACATATTCTCGTATCTCCTCTATTTATGGGTTAGACTGAGTTAGAAAGTGTGAATAGGGAGAAATTTGGGTAATGTTTTCACACACTGCATTACTTTCCGGCTACTTATATGACAGCTAGAAACATAGTATTTAGCTCACATATGGCTACTGGGAGGGGTTCGTGGCGAATTCCATGATCCCGTCTTTCCTATACGTGTGCCAACCTATGAATTATACTTGTAAAAACTGCGAAATTTATGCACAATCGAGAAACACAGCCAAATCTAACACATAAGCGATAGAGATAAAACAAAAAGTCATAGGACCAAAGTTGTAGATCACTCCAAATTTAATGGAGATTATGTCATCCATTTTGTGATACGACTTACCGTTTAGTCACGAACTACATCGAAACGAAGGTTTGCGCTGTCATTAAAATTGCCTCTATATTTCGATATTTTCCGGGTGTAAAAAATGAAATATTTAAACATCTTGGATTTTTCCGTCGATTACACGCTAAAACATATAATTTTGCCAAATTTCAATTTTCTAGCTCGTCTGGCATATTGTGCCGCCATCTTGATTTTTGGGAGAGGGGTAAAAATGAGGACTTTCAGGAAACGAAAGCTAAAATATATGCAGATGGTCGTTATTACATCTGAAACGGATAACTGTACGATCATTTCGCCAAAATAGTCAATGTACAGACACACGGTCTTTACGATTTCATTTATATAGTTAAGTATCATAACAAAAATACTTCAACCCCTTCATCACTTCTTTTCAAGCCCCCTTAAGTGGATTTTCCTAAAACAAACAATACGTGTTTCTTTATTTTCAATGTGTAACAGTATTTTATACATGTAGTTCTTCCTAAATAAATTATTATTATTATTATTATTATTATTATTATTATTATTATTTCCTGTTTTGCTCTCCGATTTAACTGTGTCCCTAACTCGTCTTCTCTGTACGTTTTTCTTTCTTTCTTTTCTGATGTGCACCCTTGAGGCGAGCTTTTGTCTCGCTGTGTACAGTATATCTGTGAGGTGCCGTGCCGTGTGTTGTGGGGCAATATAGTGAGTATGGCTTGAGGCGATCTCCTCTACAGATTGATTATGTAGTAACCAAACTCTCGATATCATTTTATATTGGGACTGTTGCCCCAGATTTGACACTTTTGGGTCCATATAATATATGTATCAGTTCCTTTTTTTTTATTAGGTGTTTATTTTCTTTCGGTTTGGAGTTATTTACCTTTTATCATGTGTAACGTTCTTTCGCATTTCATTTCAACTTGTCGTAATATGATTGATCTTTAATCCTACAAAAATTTAACTACTGATTTACTTGTTATATTTCTGCGATCAGCCCTTATGTTTGAGTTGAGATGTTTTCGCTCTTGATTTATTGTGCCTTTCCACTTCGTATTCTGTACCTTAATTTTATGATTCTTACTCTCCCTTCTCTACTGTTTATTGTCTTACGGTGTTGGTCATTTTCCTACTGGTTTCGGTTAATATTCTAGGTCCACCACTACTTCTTTAGAGTTGAGATGTCTCTGTCTCGCTCAGCATTCTTGTTCTACACCTAGTCATTCTGTGTTATGTAATTTTATTGCTATATTCAATCAACAGGTGCCGACAATACATTTATTACTTTCCTGGTTTTGGTCTTTAACAAAAAAGCGCAAAACTGATCTCCTTTAAATACAGACTTTAATTTGAATTTAATTAAAGGAGAATTGTATTATAATGTCTAAACATAATTTGCTTTAGGCCTAACTAACCGTCTTTGGTATTGTTTATAACCTTAATTCCTTTTATAATTTTTAAAAACCTTGTTCTTGTATTGAATCTTTATTTAATCCTTGTTAAAATTAATTCTGGGTTATCATTGTGTAGTTTGACCAGCAAGTGGGCAATCACGCAAAGATCTTACAGACTTTAGGTAAGTTACGGTTAGCTTCTTCCTCATCACCTTGATTTTCAGTGTTTTAAGTTTGATGTTTTATGTTTATGTTCGGCATCATGGCATTATAATAAACAAGGTATGGCATTCAATTTTATTAAGTGAACTACTGCGTGTGAAGATTACTACGTTCCCTGTAGTATGCAACTGCTAGGTCACCGGCTCCGTTCTCAAATTACAGTGTATAGGACTTTCTCTTTCAAGAACAAATGTAACTTTTCGTCTTTATATTTTTATATTTAACTTTCCCAGCGAAAATAGTTGAAACGTAAGGAAGCATGAATGTTTACCCTCGTTAACCTTCCTTTAAATTTATGTAAGGTGGCTAACTTTATTTTCAACCTCTTAAATGTATTTTCCTTTTCGAGCTTTAAAATTTCAAATATTTAGTCACCTGGTGTTATGGAATTAGCTTCTGTGTCATAGGGCTGGACGCCTACTTAGGGATCTTGCCTTTAAAATTAAAGTGGAGCGCTTGCAGTTCCGCCTCAATTTCACTGCGTACTTTCGACCTTGTAAATGTAAACATTATTTTCTCTTTCTTCGGCCGAGTAGTGTGGGCCTCCGTAAATCATTTCTATTTTCGAGAGTAGCATTAATATTAGTTGTGTGGGGTATTTGTACTGCAGTGTACTGCTGCTTTATAGAATAGAATAGAATAGAATAGAATAGAATAGAATAGAATAGAATAGAATAGAATAGAATAGAATACTCCCGTCTCCCAGTTCCGGATCGCCTGAAACTGGGGAGAGAGCATTCGTTTATTGTAATTCATTAAATTTGATACACGACTTGCATTTCCTTCTCACAGTTATTTGACTATTACTATATTAAATATAATTTATTTTGTCCTAGACGTTAACAATATTATATAGTCTAGGACAACATGTATCTTCCCCTTCCTTAGCTTATTTAATACAACAATTTCTATATTACTACATTTAATATTAATTAAACCTACTAGTGGTGCTAACTCTTTCAATATTTAAACCTAAATATTAATTATAACATAAACTAGCTACCTACTACTACTGTCCGGCCGCGCCATCACCCCTGGTGAGAGAAAGGCCATCTTCCCTGTGATGGCACGACCGGCCCTACCCATGGGGCCCAAAAGAGAACCCCCCGCTACCTCTACCAGATGACAGTGCAGCTCTCTCACCATTCCATTTGCGGCCTGCTGCTTTGTACTATGATGATGACCGACGTGGTCATGGGTGTAAATTCATAGCCCACAAGGGCCAAATTGTATTATGATCTAAAATGGTCTCTCGGGGTTAGAAACCCTGCACATTGTAAATATTATGGAGGCAAAACCTTAGCCTACCTTTGACTGCATAAAAATCCTCTTGCTAGAATCTTAGGACCTGTGGGTCAAAGAGATTGATTGTGCTACTCAAAGCAAGTCGCATTTAATTCATTACGGTATACTGTTGTAAATATTTTGAGCCATCGAGGTCCTCACGTTGTAAAATTCCTTAATGAATGTATATTCTAGAGAGTCTCACATTTTGGTAAATAATAAAGGTACCTTCTCATCTGCGACATTTGTTAATTGTTCCATATTACGAAAGAAAAGAAATTAACTTCCAAAGTGATTTGTTTACTGTACTTACATTCTGGTCCATCCGTTCATCCCTCCACGCTCCTTTCCCCTCTCTGCTCCGTGGAAATAAGCATGTATGACGATGCTTGTTGTTTAAAGGGCTCTAATATCTAGGTCATTGACCCCTAATGGTACGAAATGAAACGAAGTGAACAATTATTATTATTATTATTATTATTATTATTATTATTATTATTATTATTAAGAAGCAGGTGTTACCACTGACCGCGGGAACAAGCTCACTGCACAGTTTTCACCGCACACATCATTACAATTAATTGAGCCCAAATTACAGCTCAAAAAACAATGCACACCTCTCGCTCTACTGAAGACAGTATTTCTTACAAGGGTTCTTAGAGTCACTGTCTTAAATGTAATCGGAACGGTTGCTTCTTGCTGGCTCCATTGATAGAATTTAATTGAGTTAAAGGAAGGAGATTCATACTGCCAAATATGGAGCGGACAGTCGGCAAAGCTTTGGATGACGTAGTATTTTCTACTAACCAGGACAGTTTAATAAGGCACTAGCTACCTGGATTCTAAGGTAGAATGTTCAACTTATGATCCCAAGTTCAAGAATTCATTCCTGGTCGAGCTACCTGATTTTTGAAGAGCGCATAAAATACTTGATACTCGGTAACATATTGTTGGCAGGTTAAAGATATCTGGTGGTAACTTTTTAAATCCTCATTCTCTAATATACAAAAAAGAGAGCGATGTTTTAAGCGAAAAGAGACAGCCCCGCTCTTTGAGCTAACGGCATGAGCGCGGGAAGAGCCGAGAGCAGCTCACATCTAATAGTTGGTAATGTAAAGACTAGACGGCGATTTGCGAAGTCAACCCCAAGCAAAGCCACAGCAATATACCTGGGTGAGTATATAATTTTTTACGCAATACAGTCGTACGATTTGTCTTTCATTGATACAGTACTCTGTGAGTACAGGTAGTAGTCAGAAGCGTACCGGTATTTAATTATCACATGTCAAAATAATTCAGTTTGTTTCCTATGCATAACCTAATGAAATAAATATAATTAAACGTATTTACTTAGCACATGATATTTGTATACAAAATAACTTATTTCATTTTCTGACCATAATCTAATTCCCTGAAGAGAGAACGAGACATTTGGCACAATAAAACTGGTAAAATTTAAATCTGTTTAGACACCCGCCCCGTCACTAGCTGTAAATGAGAGCCGTGCAAGCAGCTGCTAGGCTGTACTTTGCTCCTTTACCTGCCTGAGCTGCGGCACTGCTCAATGAAACGAATTGTGTCCGCATTTGCTTTAATGAAGATGATGATGCTTGTTAATTAAAGGAGCCTAACATCTAGGTCATCGGCCCCTAATGGTGCAAGGTGATATTTAATTTTGTTAAATGTATCCAATGACTAGAATTTAAAACAAACTGTGATGAAAAATGATTATGAGTTTGAAATAATAAGTGGATCCAATTCGCAATGCCGTATTCCCTGATAAGATTATAGAAAATATTGATTACGGTAGAATAAGGCATTGCCTTGCAATATACCATATACAAACACGGACTAAAACCTTGAAGTTTTCTGGTAACACTGACAATTTGAAGGAGGCAATGGACGCACCCGTGGCAACGTCCTCGCTGCTGAATTTGCGCGTAATGCGCCGGACATGTGTCACGCACGGTGCATCATATCTTCCATCAACTCATCGTCAGTGTTCAAGATGAGATCGCGCTGGAAGATAACTCCACCAACCAGATTCAAGGTCTTGTGCTCTTCCACTTTGACGGGAATATCGCCAAAGTGATCGCACTTGAGCAACAGATCAGCTTGCACGGCAGTGCGCGTCTTTAGCAACAAACTACCGTTGCGCATTTTCTTCAGATCTTCCAGCTCACCGTAGACACCTTCTACGTGCCTGCTAAACAAAATAGATTTTACCAGCTTGAAGTCACTGCCATCAGTTCTGGTAGCGACCAGAAACTTAGGGAAGCTGATCCCATTCCATCACGCTGCGCTTGTTCCCAGGTGGTCGAACCTCTCAAGCAATCTAAAGTTAAAGACTTCGGTGGGGGACCACCTCGGGCAAGTCGAAGGCGTTTTGAAGCGATAAGCGATGTCCGAAATCATCGTCCCCGAATGCCACACAGTCCGATCAGGGGTCTCTGTAGCCGAACCAAGCAGCCAAGGCTATACCCACCTGCTCGTAGCCGGTATTGCCCGGGGTCCGATGTTGGACGATGCCCGATGCGGGATGACTGAGGCAGCAATGAGCAGTAGGACTCCCTTCCTCCAATCACCCGCAATAGCATGCAGCCCATAGCACGTACAGACCACTAAATATAAAGACAAATTAAAAAACTATTAATAATAATATGTCCTTCTGGCATTCGGCTGTCTGGTGACCTGTGTTGTCAGGCGGATACTACTGCAAAGGTACATGACGCTCCCATCCGCAAGATCCCTGGGTCGTCGAAAGCGTGCTTTTGGGTGTAATCGCACACGTAAAAAGGCCCATCTCCGAGCAGCACACACATCAAGATTTTAAATCGGTCTACAACTAACCCTCAAAAACCAATAAAATATAAAGAGAGGACCATGGCCACATGACGCTTTTAGTCGCCTTCTACGACAGGCAAGGATTACCTGCGAATGTATTCGGCCCCTCCCATCCACAGGGGGTCCAACACATTATTCCAAACCGCAATGCATGTCCGCGCCTATGTCGCCCCTTTTAGTTGGCAGGGGATACCGTGGGTGTATTCTTCATCTGCACCCACCCCCCCACCCACAGGGGGGAATAGACGTATACTACTTCAGAAACAACAAAGTATATGCTTTTTTATGCTTATTGTTTCATGGGGCCTAACATCGAGGTCATCGGCCCCTGATGGTACGAAATGAAATAACAAAAATTCAAATTCATCCACTGACCAAAATATAAAAAAGTCGTGAAGAATGAATGGATGGACATGAACCCTACAAACAAAAGTGGATCAGACTCAAAAAGAAAGGTAGTTAATTAGAGTATTACTGACCAAGGGACCATTTATAAAGCACAATGATGCTTGATGTCTGAAGGGGTGCTAAATTTACGTCTAAGGCCCCACAGAATGGTACATGTCGCGAGTAAAGTAGAACCATGGTATTTGTCATTTTGGGGTGCTGATCAAAAGTAGCGAAGACTCACGGTGGTCCACACAAGATGGTACTACTCACAAGTATTGCAATTCGTACAGGGAACGCAGACCTATGGTGTTTCTAACACAATGGCGCCACTCATAGCCAACGCCAACCGGTAAGGCTCCTCACCTAGGTGTACTAGTCACGGGCGCCGGTATTCCCGTGGTGTTCCTCACATAGTGGGTACCAATCACAGGCAACGCTGACCCACGGTGCCGCTCATATAGCGGTACAACTCACAGGCGAAGCCCAGACCCGCGGTGTTGCCCACATGGGTACAACGCACGGGTACTGGAATCCACCAGGCCAGGCTTTTTACTGCAACTAATCACAAACCTATTTCGTACCAATTTAGTGATACTACTCGCAAGTACATGCAACCCATGGTGTTCCCCGCAGGATGGTACGAATCAAGAGTAGTTTCATGGTTCTAATTCAATCATCCCTTGGTCGCCCCTTGTAGTCGCCTCTTACGACAGGCATGGGATACCGCGGGTGTATTCTACATGTGCGTCCCCCACCCGCAGGGGGTAGTGTGTTTGGTCCCCGAGAGGTATTTTATTTCCCTCAAGTCCGCCGGCAAGCCGGTTAGGACCTCCCTATCCACCACCTGGGACGCGCCACGTGGGAGTATCACCTCTCCCCCTGCTACGCCTGCGTAGCAGGTTCGTGGAAACAACAAAGTAAGCAGTCCCGAGTTCCAAGGGTGTAGACTATGAAGGATGTATCCTACCACCACGTTGACAATTCCTGGGACACCCCTTTTACTCGTCTCCTAAAAAGCAGGGGACAGCGGGATGTTTTCTCGGCATCCACGCACAGTATGATAACATTGTATTTGCACGACCATGATGCCCGAGGACTACATTCGGAAACTGTGTCTTGTGAGGAAAATAACAGGGGCCTTAGCTCAGTCTGGTATTGCTTTCATTTACTTTCTCCACGCTCTTCCCTCCCATTTGCCTATTCGACCTCTCTTGGTCGGCTTTTATTCCCTTCAAATCCTGACGACAGTTCGTCCCACGAAAGAAGCCTTTGATTTTCGAACCCTTCATGGCCCCTTTCCTTTCTTTTAAAGAAACACTAATACCTCAGGTTAGTCCTCTTATTTCTTCTACGATTAGAATTACGATTGCTGATAATATTGTTGTTTTTTAACTTGAAACAACTACAACAACTCCCACCACTAGCACTCAGTGTCGTAAGGAACTAGTAACCTCGAGCCTGCCTCCTTAACAGCAATTACAGCAATCATAATTACAGTAATTGTAGGTCGTTGTGAAAGGGACGCTCGGTGTGGATACTGGAAGTCAATGAACTGGCACTGACTTTTCTACAGATAATAACTAAACTGACATGACACTTTCTATCGCGACAGTTCAGGATAATTTTGATAACGTCTAGCCTAGTATACTTATGATCTAGGCATTTTTAAATCGTATTAGAAGCACACTAATGTCTCTATAAATTAAATTGTCTGTATATTTCGAAAAATATAATTGTGTTTAAATAACAGTTAAACTAATGCTTGATGATGATGATTATTGTTGTTTAAAGGGGCCTAACGTCGAGGTCATCGGCCCCTACTGGTACGAAATGAGACGAAATGGAATCACAAATTAAAAGTCTAAAATTCTCCACTGACCAGAATTCAAAGCGTGAGAACGAAGAATGAATCGATGGACATGAATTTAAAACAGTCAGTGGATGCGACCCGCAATGCTTTACATTCACACAAACTGACGTAAAAGAATAGGATTACTGACCAAGGGACTGCTGCTATCGCATAACACTGAAACGATGATGCTTGCAGTCTAAAGGGGGTTCAAAATCCAAGTTATCGGCCCCTCATAATGGTACTGATCGCTAGAAAAGTAGAACCATGGTATTTGTCCTGTTGCGGTACTAATCAAAATTAGCAGAGACTTGCGGTATTCCACACATTATTGTACTACTCAGAGGTTATGAAATTCGACATATAATACAGACCTATGTTTTTCTCACTTTGCGGCGCCATTTACAGGCAACGCAAACCTATGGTGTTCATCACATAAGAGTACTAAGCACAGGGACCTTCCCCTATCCCGTGGTGTTCCTCATATAGTGGGTACTAATCACAGGCAAGGCAGAACCATGGTAGCTATCATCCCATGGCCCTGCTCATATAGTGGTACTAATCACAGGTACTGCAAAAGCCGACCGCATGGTGCTCCCGTGTGCTACTAATCAGTGATACTACGCGCAAGTAAAAGGGACCCATGATGCTCTCCGCGTGGTGGTACTAATCACAAGTAGTTTCATGGTTCCAAGACAATCATCCCTTGGTCGCCCCTTATAGTCGCCTCTTACGACAGGCAGAGGATACCGTGGGTGTATTGTTCGTCTGCGTCCCCCACCCGCAGGGGGTAGTGTGTTTGGTCCGCGAGAGGTATTTTATTTCCCTCAAGTCCGCCGGCAAGCCGGTTAGGACCCCCCTATCCGCCACCTGGGACGCGCCACGTGGGAGTATCACCTTTCCCCCTGCTACGCCAGCGTAGTAGGTTCGTGGACAACTAATGCTTACCAGTGGCGGAGATTGGCGGGGAGGTGGGTGTAGGGGAGCTGTCGACCCTCCACCGCATTGCGGAACAGACATTACATTTTCATGCCATTTCAACCGCCTGAACCAAGGTGTACGTTTTATATTGTACAAACCCTGTTGTCTTATCAGTTCATTCCTTTAAGTTCTTCATTTATTAAGAAAAAATATTAGTGGAAATACGCACAAAATGTGATTCGTCGCGGCTAACCGATGTGTACAGCGCCACAGCAAGCAGTGGAGATTCGCACAACAGCGTGTAGCAAGTGCTGTGAGGGAGGGTAGCAGGGGTATATTTTTCAAGGTCATGAACACTGAGGTATGATTCACCCGCTTGCCGCAACGCATTTGTCAGTATGTAGTTCGTTAGTATGTAGTCAAATACTGAATTATTTTAACTGTATAATCACACCGTACTTCTATTTAATTGTATACACGTGTAATTATTGTTCTATCGGTGAATATTTTATTGTATAGTATTGATTCAAAATCTCAGAGAAAACTGTTATTACCCCAGTTTAGTTTGTAAACTGTCAGCCTTTAATTCTCTGTCGAAATTCGCTCAGATAGCATCAAAAACTTTCCATTTTGTAGCTATATTTTCCAATGTTGATGTATAACCCACCTCCCTTACCCGTTACATCCAACAAACACAGGTACTTTTTGCTGTCTATAAATTGCATGCCCTCCCCCCACTTCCAATTCCCAATCGCCGGTGCTGATGATTACTACAACCCCCCCCCCCTGACCCCCAAATACCCTCATAACCATGTGAAGAGATCTGTAACCTTTATTTACAGCCTAATTAATGTGATTACCCCAATTATCCTTCCTAACAGATGATGATGGTGTTTCTTGTTTAAAGGGGTCTAACACCTAGGTCATCGGCCCCTAATGGTACAGGATGGTGCGCAATGACATGATTATCAAAATTCTAAAATCCATCCACTGACTACAATTCTAAAAAGACGACGATGAAAACTTTAAACAATTAGTGGATCCGATCCACCTTGCCATAAACTGACCAAGGGACTGCTTCCAAAGCAAAGACATATTTCGATGCTTGTTGTCCAAAGGGGTCCAAAATCCAGGTCACCGGCCCCTCATAATGGTACTAATCACTGGTAAAGTGGACTCATGGTGTTCCTCCTATAGATAATCACAGACAACGTAGACTCATGGTGTACCTGACGTGGTGGTACTAATTACAGGTGATGTAGACCCATGGTATATCACATAGAATGGCACTACTCACAGGTAACACAGCCCATGCTGTTCCTCATATAATGGTACTACTCACAAGCAACGCAGACCCATGGTGTTCCTCACATTGTGGTACTAATCACAGGCTCACAGGCAACGCAGACCCATGGTGTTCCTCACATAGTGGTACTAATCACAGGCTCACAGGCAACGCAGACGCATGGCGTTCCTCACATGGTGATACTAACCACGAGCAACACAAATCGCGCAGTGTTCCTCATTTAGTGGTGCAACTCATATGTAACGCAGACCGATTATGAATACTGTGGAACCAACACAATTTAGCGCAGCGTACAGCAATTTCTCCCGCTTGAACGTTAGTCCGTGCAGTGGCGCGCCCTCTCCCTCGCCTCGGTGGGATTCAGGCGTTGGTACTAATCACAGGCAACGTCCAGAGCTATGGTTATCCTCACACAATGGTTCTAATCGTAAGTAAGCTCAACCCATCGTATTCCTCACGTAATGATACTAATCACAAGTAATCCCATGGTTCCAATTCCACCATCCGTTGGTCGCCCCTTTTAGTCACCTCTTACGACAGGAGGGGATACCATGGGTGTATTCTTCGTCTGCGTCCTCCACCTATAGGGCGTCTTTCCTAATATTAACGCCTAAGTAGTTACAGTGATCTCCATGAGGTACTACAATAATTAAAACCGAAAAGACTTTTCCACTTGGTGTAACTTATAACCTGTCTTTTCACCCCATTTACCTGCTGTACATTTTTTACTTCTTGTTTTTTAAATTTGCTTTACGTCGCACCGGCACAGATAGGTCTGATGGAGGCGATGGGAGGGGCGAGGGATAGGAGAGGGAAGGAACCGAGCATGGCCTTAACGGAGGTACAGCCCCAGCAATTGCCTGGTGTGAAAATGGCAAGACCATTTTGATGATGATGATTGTTCCGGGGTATCTGTGAAACGCAGTGGTGAAAGAAGGTGCCGGGATGAATGGGTCTAACTACAAGGTCAAAGTTAATTTAAAATTTTTAACAAAGGTTATATTTTCTTAAGAAAAAACAAAATTATAACAACGTTTCACTGAGTGAAGTAACAATCTGGAAACAACACTTAAAAGGATCCAAGATTTCAGAATTTTAACACTCTTGGGCTACAAGCCCCTAGTTTTACAATTTTGTGCTCCTAGCTCGACATTACAACACACAAATTTGTTCAAAAGGCAGAATTCTCCTAAAACATGGAGCACTTGCTTCTAATTACAATATCGAGCCTCCCATGGCACTTTTACAACACTAGAAAAGAGCTGACCCGCTCACAGTTTTTCAAGCTTATTCAAGGCAATATCATAACCTTACAATTACTTGCCATCACGGCATAACTTACAGAAATGAAACAGGGGTATCTTGTACCCAACCTACTGGGCCTTAGCAGAAAAAGAACAGGTTAAGTAAACGGCCCGAAACACCAAATTGAATGGAGGCGAGTACTTGCACCCCTAGATATGCTTTCTAAAACCTAAAAGGCACTAGGCCTATGAAACACGGGCTATTCCAAACCTATGGAGGTGACTCGCATCAGAATAATTTAAGACATTGCGGAAAGGAAGAAAACCAGTTACAAAACGTAGTTACCTGAAACCAATATGAAGGGGAGCTCGAGAGGGTAAATCACTTTCTATCCCCGAATTACAACTGCAGATTTCAGGAAATTTTCACATTAGCCGGCAGAAACTTACATTTTAGAGAAGTAGGTTACATATTAAATTTTCTGACCTATCCCTCGGATTAAACTGCGGAGCGAGCAAGAAATAAAGATGTTAAACGGCCATTACCTTGCTGAAGGACTGCTGCCTGATGAAAGAGGTACCTCCCGCCTCCTGCTTCACATACACACACTTAGTTAGATGTTGATCAAGTGGCCAAGAGCCGTGAAAATTCGCAGTTTATAAACCCTCGGGGAAAGTTCGAGACTTTTCATGAATAATTAAGCCACACCCTCTTGCTTTTATTGGCTAGCGTAAAATTACACACCAAATCGAAGAAGAAACCTGTGATAGGCCAAAAATTAATTACAGAAATTAGGGATTGGCTGAATTCAAAACTGGCGGAAAGAAAAGATCAATATTGCCAACCCCAAAATGAATGAGCATAATTTAGTAAAGAACAAACTTATGAATACAAAAATTCTTCAAATAAAGTTCCTTCACTTCGCACCAGGGTGCATGATCATAGTTTTTGTGGTGACATTTGTTGCAGAAGGTCCAAACTTATTGATAAATGGTAAACAAAACACGTAGAATTGCATACAGTACTGGAAACTTCACAATCACAAAATTAAGGTGGTGACATCTTCTGAGTAAAAGTTTAAGTAGGTCTCGTTTCAAGTTCAGTGTTTCTCCTGTAGAGGAGTTCTTTTAGGCGCAACATTTAAATGTCCGGCGTAGAGGTGTACCTCCGGTACAATGATGATTGTTGTTTAAAGGGGCCTAATATCGAGGTCATCGGCCCCTAATAGTACGAAATGTTATGACAAATTAAAACTCCAAAATCCTCCACTGACCAGAATTCAAAGCGTGAGGACGAAGAATGAATGGATGGATATGAATTTAAAACGATCAATGGAACCGACCCACAGTGCCTCACATGCACAGAAACATGCAAAAAACAATAGTATTACTGACCAAGGGACCGCTTCTATAGCACGATGCTGAATCGATTATGCTTGTAGTCGAAACGGGTCCAATATGCAGGTCATCGGCCCCTCATAATGGCACTTATCGCTAGGAAAGTAGAACCATGATATTTGTCATTTGGCGGTACTAATCGAAAGTAGCGCAGACTCGCGGTATTCCACACATTATGGTACTATTCACAGGAGGTGTAATGCGCACATGTAACACAGACCTATGGTGTTTCGCGCATTGCGGCACTATTTACAGGAACCCAAACCTGTAAAGGCAACGCTAACCTTTGGCGTTCCTCACATAAGTGGACTAATTCATGATGATGATGATGATGCTTGTTGTTTCAAGGGGCCTAAAATCGAAGGTCATCGGCCCCTAATGGAACGTGATGGACGACATGATACATGATATTTCAAATTTTAAAAAATGTATCCACTGACAAGAGTTAAAAAAGATGGTGATGAAAAAATGAGTATGAGATTAAAACAGCAGTGGATCTAATTCGCAATGCCTTATTTTCTAATAAAATAAGAGAAAATACAGGGAGAAAAGGAAAAAGCATTGCCTGGTGGTGCATATATATATATATATACTTCATTTACATTAGAAGTTAAAATAACACATTAAAATACGCAACACTAACTAAAATGAAGTCAATGGGATAAAAGCGCAATTGAAACAAATACACGAGGACAAAGGACATCACTAGACACGATAAAACAGACCACTATCCCTCATATAGCGGATGACGAGGTCTGCTGATTGCTCGTCATCACGCAAGATAAGGAAGATGGTACCCGGAAGGTTAAGACTACGGCGAAGATCGACCAGGTCCATACACTCCGTAAGGATGTGTACCACGGTAAGATGGTCGCCGCAGGTACACACCGGAGGGGGTTCTCCTTTCAAAAGATGCGAGTGAGTTACGATACCGTGGCCGATCCGAAGACGACATAATACCACGGCTTCCCTCCGCGAAGCCCGAAGGGAAGTCCTCCATACCTTCGTTGTTCCTTTTATCGCTCTCAGCTTACTGGGAAGTGGAATGGCCCGCCACTCCATCTCCCGATGAGACATGACCAGATGTCTCAGCTGAGAGCGAATATCACTTGCTGGAACCTTGAAAGGCAACGGGGGCAGTGTAACTGCCTCCTTGGCAGATTGATCTGCTAACTCGTTTCCCTCGATCCCCATTGGCTTGGGAGCCACAGAATCGTAATTCTGGTGCCGGCATCCGAACACCCGGCCAGCAGGTCCTGGATCCGCTGCACCAGATGGTGCCGAGGGAAACAGGTATCAATAGACTGGAGTGAACTCAAGGAGTCAGTACACACAAGAAAGTGTCGGCGTTCATTGTACAGTCCGTACCGCAAAGCTCTACAAATAGCATAGAGCTCTGCTGTGTACACACTACAGGTTTCCGGGAGAGCGAAAAGAACCCTATCATTGTCAACAACGAACGCACAGCCCACCTTTGTATCTGTCCTTGAACCATCCGTGTAGACGACGACTGAACCTGGATAGCGGCCAACAACGGACAAGAAGAGCCTCCGATAAATCGAAGGGTCCGTGTTTTCCTTCGGGCCAGTGTGTAGGTCCAGGATTATTTCAGGTCGCCGTACTACCCACGGTGGTACCCCACTTGGTTGTCTGACAAGGCAAGGAACCGAAGGTACGTTAAACAACCTGTAACTGCTCTCCACGCGTATTCCAACCGGCCGCGTTGCTCGGGGACGAGCGGCGTACAGCAAACGGTTGCCATTGTTGAAAACGCAAGGATAGCTTGGATGAAGTGACATCTGTCGCAAATTTTCAGGATACGACAGAAGCATTTGCTGGCGCCTCAGGTGTAAATGCGGCATACAATACTCAGCGAGCAGGCTAGCTAAGGGGCTTGTACGAAAAGCTCCCGTCGCCAACCGAACCCCGCTGTGGTTGATGCTGTTTAGCTTCGCAAGAAAGCTTGGTCTTGCTGAGCCATATGATGCACTGCCGTAGTGTAGGCGAGATAAAATACACTGACTGACAGAGCAAATGCAACACCAAGAAGGAGTGGTCAGAACTTTATGCCAATTGCAGGGTAGACTGGCGTCACTGAGGTATGCTCATGATGTGAAATGCGCCGCTGTGCTGCGCACGTAGCGAACGATAAATGGGACACGGCGTTGGCGAATGGCCCACTTCGTACCGTGATTTCTCAGCCGACAGTCATTGTAGAACGTGTTGTCGTGTGCCACAGGACACGTGTATAGCTAAGAATGCCAGGCCGCCGTCAACGGAGGCATTTCCAGCAGACAGACGACTTTACGAGGGGTATGGTGATCGGGCTGAGAAGGGCAGGTTGGTCGCTTCGTCAAATTGCAGCCGATACCCATAGGGATGTGTCCACGGTGCAGCGCCTGTGGCGAAGATGGTTGGCGCAGGGACATGTGGCACGTGCGAGGGGTCCAGGCGCAGCCCGAGTGACGTCAGCACGCGAGGATCGGCGCATCCGCCGCCAAGCGGTGGCAGCCCCGCACGCCACGTCAACCGCCATTCTTCAGCATGTGCAAGACACCCTGGCTGTTCCAATATCGACCAGAACAATTTCCCGTCGATTGGTTGAAGGAGGCCTGCACTCCCGGCGTCCGCTCAGAAGACTACCATTGACTCCACAGCATAGACGTGCACGCCTGGCATGGTGCCGGGCTAGAGCGACTTGGATGAGGGAATGGCGGAACGTCGTGTTCTGCGATGAGTCACGCTTCTGTTCTGTCAGTGATAGTCACCGCAGACGAGTGTGGCGTCGGCGTGGAGAAAGGTCAAATCCGGCAGTAACTGTGGAGCGCCCTACCGCTAGACAACGCGGCATCATGGTTTGGGGCGCTATTGCGTATGATTCCACGTCACCTCTAGTGCGTATTCAAGGCACGTTAAATCCCCACCGCTACGTGCAGCATGTGCTGCGGCCGGTGGCACTCCCGTACCTTCAGGGGCTGCCCAATGCTCTGTTTCAGCAGGATAATGCCCGCCCACACAGTGCTCGCATCTCCCAACAGGCTCTACGAGGTGTACAGATGCTTCCGTGGCCAGCGTTGTCTCCGGATCTCTCACCAATCGAACACGTGTGGGATCTCATTGGACGCCGTTTGCAAACTCTGCCCCAGCCTCGTACGGACGACCAACTGTGGCAAATGGTTGACAGAGAATGGAGAACCATCCCTCAGGACACCATCCGCACTCTTATTGACTCTGTACCTCGATGTGTTTCTGCGTGCATCGCCGCTCGCGGTGGTCCTACATCCTACTGAGTCGATGCCGTGCGCATTGTGTAACCTGCATATCGGTTTGAAATAAACATCAATTATTCGTCCGTGCCGTCTCTGTTTTTTCCCCAACTTTCATCCCTTTCGAACCACTCCTTCTTGGTGTTGCATTTGCTCTGTCAGTCAGTGTATGTGCCCTATAGAATCGTAGGAGCACCGTGCGGTCAGCCCCCCAAGAAGCGCTGCTAAAAAACCTCATGATATTAAGCTTCTTAGCACATTGCACTTTCAACTGCCGCACATATGGCTCCCACGATAATTTACTATCGAAAAGGAGCCCAAAAAATCGGTAAGTGTCAACAACTGGCAGAACGACATTTTCTAAGTAGAGCTCGTGATGAGGGTGAAGAGTACGTTAACGACAAAAGTGAACAACAGAGGTCTTTGCGGCAGAAAAACGAAAGCCATGTTTTGTCCACTGCTCAACCCTCGTAATAGCCTGCTGTAACTGTCGCTCTGCGACTGCCATACTGCACGAGCTATAGTGCAGAGCGAAGTCGCCCATATATAGGAACGGTATTACTGCTGGACCAGCAGCAGAAACAATACCGTTTATGGCAGTCGCGAACAGAGTAACGCTAAGGACGGATTCCTGTGGGACTCCGTTTTCTTGAACGTGGTATTGCGAATATGTCCTCCCCACTCGGACACGGAATAGACGGAGAGACAAAAATTTCGCAATAAATACCGGCAAGTGACCTCGGAATCTCCATTGATGCAAGACTGAAAGGATACCATATCGCCATGTGGTGTCGTAGCCCTTCTCCAAGTCAAAGAAAACAGCTACCAAGTGCTGTTTGCGGAGAAACGCATTCTGGATAGAGCTCTCCAGGCGTACCAAATGGTCAGTGGTTGATCGAGCGGCTCGAAAACCACATTGGTACCCTGCAAGAGTCCTTGTTTCTCCAGCCACCACACGAGTCGGCGATTTACCATCCTCTCAAATAGCTTACACAGGCAGTTTGTAAGACAAATTGGTCTGTAGCTTCCTGCATACTTAGGATCCTTATCAGGCTTGAGGACAGGAATGACTATGCCCTCTCGCCACTGAGACGGAAAATCACCCTCTATCCAGATTCGGTTGAACACACGAAGGCGATATAGTAAACTATCATCACTAAGGTGTTTCAACGTCTGGTTATGGATGTTGTCCGGTCCAGGAGACGTGTCCTTGCAAAGCGCTAAGGCGCTACGGAGTTTCCACTCCGTAAAGGGCACGTTGTAGTCATCTGAAGCTTGGGTAGCAAAACTAAGGAGATGACGTTCTGCCTCCCGCTTCAGAGCGAGGAAATCAGGATGGTAATTCCCGGAGCCAGATACATCCGCGAAATGACTCGCTAGATGGTCAGCGATCGCGAGAGGGTCAGTGGCGACACTGCCTGCAATGGAAATTCCCGGTACAGCAGATGATTCTTGGATACCCGAAATCCGTCGAAGCTTAGTCCACACTTGGGATGATGGAGTATGTGACGTCATATACGACACATATCTCTCCCATGAAGCCTTCTTACTTTGTCGAATAAGAACTCGCGCCTTAAAGCGGAGTTTCTTAAATGTTACCAAGTTGGCCACAGTAGGGTGTCGACAGTAACGCTTATGAGCGCGACGGCGTTCTTTAATGGCTGCTGCTATTTCATCGTTCCACCAAGGAACGAGTTTTCGGCGAAGGAGTCCCCGAGAAAAACGGAATGGACTCCTCAGCAGCAGCAAGAATAACTTGGGTGACGTAAGTTATTTCCTTGCCGACGGTCCGCCTGACATCATCGTTAAAGACAGCTAGTGATGTGTACTTTGGCCAATCAGCATGTTTAAGAATCAATCGAGGGGGAGACTCGACGGATTTATGTTTCAACAAAGTAAGAATGATGGGAAAATGGTCACTGTCACAGAGATCATCGTGTGCATTCCACCGAAACAGTGGAACCAACGTTCGGCTGCATAGACTTACTTCTATGCGAGAGTATGTGCCGTAACGTACACAAAAGTGAGTTGGTTCCCCCGTGTTCAAAATACATAAATACAGATCTGTTAGAAGTGTTTCTAGCTCTCTTCCTCGGGGGCAAGGCGTCTCAGAGCCACATGTGGGGTGATGGGCGTTAAAATCTGCCAATAAGAGGAAGGGTGGTGGAAGCTGATCTATACGATCAGCGACATCATTGATGTTCAGATGCTGGCCTGGTGGAAGATAAACATTACACACTGTTGCTATGACAGGCAACGGAACGCGGACAGCGACAGCCTCGAGTGGGGTTCTTAAGGGAACCTCTTCGCTGTAGGTATCAGAACGTACAAAGATGCCAACACCACCGGAAGCCCGGTGAGCATAGTACCGTTCTGTCGAGTATAGGCTGAAATTGCTCAAGACCGTATGATGACCAGGTCTAAAGTTGGTCTCCTGAAAACAGACTATACTCGCTGCGTACTCACTAATGAGCTGACGTAACTCAGCAAGATGCCTGTCATAACCGTTACAGTTCCACTGTAACAGTGCCATAGTGTGGACTATAAAAGGAGTGTTAGGTTATGAGCGACGAAATGCTCGTAAGCCTAAACACTATCTACGTCTACATCAGTAGATGTAGAGGACAGCGCGACATCCATCCCGTCATCAAAAGATGGCAGGGGTGCCGCCCAGAACTTCGACGCTTTTCGGGCGCGAGAGGGTCCCGATGAGAGCGCGCAGGTTTGGGAGCAGGAGTGCCTCCTGGCGCAGACTCATACCCCCCAGATGGGGGGCATGACTTTTCGTTCGCAGAGGAAGTCCGAGAGCGCTCAGCACGGGCGCTCTTCTTCGTCTTCTTCTTTTCTAGTTTAGACGGGCTGGGAGATAGTTTCCCAGCCCTGGTCGACGATGTCGCCTCCGCCGGCAGGGGCACGGCTTTCGCCGACCTCCTGGGGGGGGGGTCCTAGGCTTCTGGTTGGTCGAAGGTGGGGTGGTCCTCCCCTTCGAGCTTTGACTATTTGCGACGTTGCTGGGAGTAGCAACAGTCGCCTTGGGCGCAGCGGTCTGGACAGGTGTCGAGGTTGTAAATTACGAACCTGGAAGACTCTGAGCTATCAAGCTATAGTCGAGTGTACGGGCAGGTGTATACGTAGAATTAAACTTACGGCGCGCAGAGGAATACCATCCAGGGTTCTGATCTCCTGGATCTTCTTCTCACTCAGATATGTCGGACAATTCCGATCCCGAGGAGAATGAAAACCGGAGCAGTTAGTGCACTTGTATGGAGTTGTGCACTCCTTCGCGCCGTGAGCTACTCGTCCACTTGTACCACATACTGCCTGATTCGAACAGCGTGATATCATATGTCCGAATCGCTGGCATTGATAGCATCGCATAGGAGGCGGGATGTACGGCCTCACATCGCAACGATAAGTTGTTACCTTGACTTTCTCTGGTAACACTGACAACTTGAAAGAGACAATGAAGGCACCAGTGGCAACGTCTTCACCGTTGACCTTGCGCGTAATGCGCCGGACGTGTGTCACGCCACGGTTCTTCATGTCTTCCATCAACTCGTCGTCAGTGTTCAAAATAAGGTCGCGGTGAAAGATGACTCCGCGAACCAGGTTCAAGGACTTATGCTCCTCCACTTTGACGGGGATTTCGCCAAAGTGCTCGCACTTAAGCAACTGATCAGCTTGCAGTGCTGTACGAGTCTTTAGAAGCAAACTACCGTTGCGCATTTTCTTAAGTTCCTCCAGTTCGCCGTAGACGCCTTCGATGTGCCTACTAAAAAGGATCGACTTCACCAGCTTAAAATCGTGCCTATCGGTTCTGGTAGCGACCAGAAACCTAGGGAAGCTGGATCCCATTCCTTCACGCTGCGCATGTTCCCAGGGAGTTGAACCTCTCAGGAAAGCAAAAGTTAAAGGCTTAGGTGGGGACCACCTTGAGAAAGCCGACTTCGTTTGGAAGCCATGCCCGATAGCTTCCTCCCCGAATGCCACCCACTCCGATCAGGGGTCTCTGTAGCCGAACCAAGCAGTCAAGGCAATACCCACCTGGTCATAGCAGGTACTGCCCGGGGTCCGATGTTGGACGATGCCTAATACGAGATGACTGAGGCAATGAGAACTAGGATTCCCTTCCTCCAGTCACCCGCAATAGCATGTACACCATAGCGTGTACAGAGCACTAAATATAGAGCAGGTAGGGACCCTCTTCGGAGGCAGTCCTGCCCAGGGAGTGGCGCCCCTGCCTATGTGAGTCCCAGAGCACACTGACCCGGTGTGTATCATCTGGTAAGGGTCCCGGCTCAGGGTTACGAGTGAAGACCTCAACGACAGTGAAAGCGGAGATGAAGATCATTGGTACGGCGGAACTGGCGGAGGAGGCAACCTTGCTTTTTGGGATAGTAATAAAAAGCCTGTTTAAAATCCAGGTGCGTCTGAGTGGTATCCACCGGCTTCCTGGTCCGCGTCTGACACCTTGTAGGTGCGGCGGCAATATCAAGCTCCAGGAACTAACAATCCCTGGTTCTAAGCACCCAGCACTACTGGATCTCCTATTACAAGCCAAACATGATTCGTGAGCGTAGTAACAACATTACCCCAGGTGGTATCCAATCCACCCGTCGCATTGAGACGGCAACCAGGCTTTCGGATTCTGGGGAGCCTGGACAACCACGAAAACATGGGAGAGAGTCGGAGCTCTCTGGTAAACTATCCCACAAAACCCCCACATACATTGGTACATTCAATATCAACACTTTGATACAACCAGGAAAATTACTAAATTTAGTCACAGAACTTGATCGGCAAAAAATTCTTATCCTTGCCTTGCAGGAAACTCGATTTACTGATGATGCCACCATGGATTATGGAAATTACCGTATATTCAAAAGTAAAACAGACCAAAAGATTCTAAATAGTACCCCTTTATTTGGTATGAGCTTCGTTGTTCATAAAAGTATATTGAACTCGATCCAGGAAGTTAATTCCATCAGCAAACGCCTAATGACCATGAGGATTCAGTGTGCCAATAAAAAATATACATGAATAAATGCACACGCCCCTACAAATATAGACAACAAGAAGAATCCCCAAAACGTGGACAAATTTTGGAACAAACTTGAAAAAGTAATGTCAAAAATTCCAAAGGATGATGTTAAAATCCTCTTAGGCGATTTCAGTGCACAAATCGGCCTAGAAAAGGAACACAGGAAAACTGACGGACTCTACCCGGCGCACAAATTTACCTACAAAAACGGTTCAAGACTCATTGAACTATGTCAACAGTGCAACCTTAAAATCATGTCCACATCCCTCAGGAAGCATCCCAAGAAACAAAAAACCTGGAGGTCCCCCAATGAATCCATTGGTGAATTTCAGATTGATCATGTAGCTATCTCGTATGATTCGCTAATCCCATGGTGTTGCTCATATAGGGGTACGAATCACACGTACTGTAAGACCCTCATCCTGATTAACACACTTTCGCTACTAATCAGAAACCTAGTGCGTACCTGACATTGTGGTACTACGCGCAAGTAAATGCGACCCGTGGTGTTCCCTGCGTGATGGTACTAATCAAAATTAGTCTCATGGTTCTAATTTGATCATCACGTGGTCGCCCTTTTAGTCGCCTCTTACGTCAGGCAGGGGATACCGCGGGTGTATTCTACATGTGCGTCCCCCACCAACAGGGGTTGTGTGTTCGATCCGCGAGAAGTATTTTATTTCTTTCAAGTCCGCCGGCAAGCCGGTTAGGACCCACCCCCCCCTATCCGCCACCTGGGACGCGCCACGTGGGAGTATCACCTCTCCCCCTGCTACGCTAGCGTAGTAGGATAGTGGAAGACCATTTTGTGGACTGCCGACAGTGGGGTTCGGACACACAATCTCCCGAATGCAAGCTCGTGACCCAAACCGCGCAGCCACTTGCTCTGTGTTCAACTTTGCCTTCGCAGTTCTCTCTTGCTAGACGAACCCTGAGCACGGTTTTCGAGGTTGATCACCCAACCTATAATAATCATAAGATGTTCTGCTCATAGAGAGCAACTGGATATCTCTCGAGGCTCGATCTGCTTACCGCGCATTCCTTGTCTCAAAGGTGCGCATTCATCAAGTCTCTCATGGTCTGTATTGTTTTCACTCGACCGAGGAATGTGTATCTCGAGGGGCTAACGACCCGCGCATCTTCTTGTAACTGGGACGGTGTGTTGCAGCCAGTCGTTATGAGGTGTTAGTTGACCACATCAGTGAGCTATCGGGGTTCCTATGAGAAGATACCGAGTCAGCAAGCTTCATAATCAGCGTCTAAATTTCCCGTTTACGGTCGGCCGAACGAAGGTAGTAGTGTAGTTAGGTCCTACTCTGCTTGGCGCTTGAACGCACCACATTCGGTTCGACTGACTCACATTCGCAGTCACTACGACATCCGTTGCGAACATGAAACGGAAGTCAAAAGACAGGATGAAAGCAAAGCTTGAAAGGAAAGAATATGGATTACTAAAGTAGGAAAAGTAAGAGGTGATTTTGTTGTTTAAAGGGGTCTAAGAGCTAGGTCATTGGCCGCTAATGGTGTGAGGCGCAAGGAAACACAAATTAAAACTTCAAAATGTATCCACTGACTAGAATCTAAAATGAACGGTAATGAAAAAAATGCCTTAATTACTGGTGTTCCGGGGATATCGTGGAACGCAGAGGTGTAAGAAGATGCTGGGGTGAATGGGTGGACAGAGAAAAGACCGAAGTATAATTGAAAACTCTAAAATTTGAAGATTTATTTCTCTCCCTTTTTTTTTCTGGCTTTAAACTTGATAAACCAATGACAGTGGATAGAAAAAATGCTGAGCTCGTCAGCTCTTATAACAATAGTACTGGAAAACCTAAAAACAATCAGGTACTAGAGACATGATGATTTTTAAGAGATGACTTTGGCAGCTCAATGTTACACTATTACAAAGAGCACTATTGCTCCAATCAATTACAATCTACGAGACTGGGCTCCAAACTTTACAATATTCCACCTTCTCAAAACACAAGTTTCCAATATAATTTTTACATTAGATCATTACTAAAACAGTCTTCACTGTCTTACCCGCTTGACAGTCTGATACACACTTGACTATGAATATTTAGAAATTAATCAGGGCCAATACGTGCCCATACTAAATGGCCTTAGAGGTGGAAGGAAAAGGTTCAAGATATCGGCCGTAAACAAAATACTAAGAGGAGAACACTTGCACTCCTTTGAAAATACGTAGGCTTATGGCCCTAAGATGCAGAGGCTAAGCCTATACTACAGATGATGACTAGTTAGAGAAAAAAATTAAGTTCCAAAAGAAAAGATAAAATTTAGTTTTACAAAACTGAACAGGAATTAAAAGAGCGTGAACACTCTTTATTCCCTAAGTTAGAATAAAGCCCTTAGACTTGCTAGAAAATGTACATTTAAAAGATGATGCTAAACTTAGAAATTTACATTAAGAATGAATTTTGAAACCTTCCACGTAAGTGAGTTTTCTGAAACTATCACATTATTAAAAGATGTCTGCCATTACCTTGAACTGGTGGGCCTTCCGACGCGGGCAAGACTTTCCCTTGCCTCCACTACGTACGCACTCTGGACCGCAAGACTGGAGCGATGAAAAGACAACATGGGCCGAAAGGTCCCAGCTTTTATAGCGGACAGGAAGGTTCCAGAAGTCTCTAGACCGATGGCCTGTACACGCCCTCAAATTTGATTGGCGAATTAAATTAATATCCAAAGTTCCTGATAGGCTAATAATTTCATTAAGAAGGAACAGACAGAACTTTGGAATAACAAACAACAATCTACAAACATTTCAGTTTAGAAAACCTCGAAATTAAAAAAAAAAAAAAAAAAAAACTTTGAACATTAATTGTCCATCTTCTCACAAGAGAGGGTACATAAGTCGGTTGTAGCGACATCTGAAGATTAAATTTCAATCTCCTTCTAATACACAGGCTCTTTTCAGAAAATATTTCGAGTATCATGAAGGCTCTCGAAAATATTTCTACTAACTGGCGAAGTTTCAATTCCAAGACTCGAGAATGTGCACATAACCTTCATTGTTCAGCATCGAACTCGGCCTTTATTGTTGTAATGCACGTAATGGTAAAATACAGTGACATTTTAGAACCCGTTACAAACTCCCTTCAAGCGGAAGCACTGGAGCTCTTCAAAGTTAGAGGGCATATCTTGTTGCTTTCGAACGATCAGACGCAGTTACCCACTTTCAAAGAATAATGGTAGATGCTGAGGCCACAGCTTCTAATAGTGGATTTGAAATAACGTTCCCTCGCCTCGCTGCCAAGCACCTTCACAGGGCGAACCACAGTGAAACTAGAGCTGAGGGCTATTACAGAGTTTCAATCTACATTCCCTACATGGACTCGCTGATACAGTCTCTAGAATCGAGTTTTGGAGAACAAAACAAGACCATACTGATGCTGTATTCTCTCCATCCTTGTGTTATGAAAACATTAAGAAAGGAAGATATTTTGCACTCCATGAAAGTTGTTTGTAATATATACAAAATAGACAGGTTGATGTTGGACGCAGAATTGTGGTATGACGTGTGGCAAACCAAGGACTGTAAACCAGATATGAATTTCCTGCAACTTTTAAAACAAATTAAGGATTTTTACCCAAGCGTAGGTGTTGTTTTAGAAATTTGCATTTCCCTGCCCGTGACAATGTGCACAGCGGAGCACGCTTCGTATGGTGAAATCTTGGCTTAGATCAACAATGACAAACGATCGACTTAGTGGGCTTTGCATGCTGTCTCTGCACCGCGAAGGAGTGGCAGAGGACAAACAGAAGTTTATTAAAAACATTCTCACACGATTTTCTAGAGAAGCTCCTAGAAGAGTGCAACTTCTCTTACCCGATTCCGATGTTTAACAACAAATTATGTAAAAAAAAATCGTTTAAACAATTTTTGTCAGGTTTAAGCGTGCTTTATGTCCATTTATATAAAAATAATGGATAATATTTGTCAAGTAATAATAATTTCGTGTGGCTATTTCTAGCCGGGTGCAGCCCTTATAAGGCAGACCCTCCGATGAGGGTGCGTGTAGTTGTGGTGGAGAATTGTTTTATGTGTGGTGTGTGAGTTGCAGGGATGTTGGGGACAGCACGAACACTCAGCCCCCGAGCCACTGGAATTAACCAATGAAGGTTAAAATCCCCCACCCGGCCGGGAATCGAACCGGGGACCCTCTGAACCGAAGGCCAGTACGCTGACCATTCAGCCAACGAGTCGACAAAAAACTCGTGTCCTCATCCCGAGGTGGTGCAGCTCTTTTCAGGCACACCCACAATGGAGGTGAGCTGCATGTACCATTTCAACCACATAGCAGCCCTCTCGCCATTCTTAAATTTCTGGCAGTACTGGGAATCGAATCCGGGCCCCCGAGGACGGCAGTTAATAACTCTAACCGTTACGCTACGGAGGCGGACTTTGTCAAATGATAGATATGTTTTGATTGAATGAATGTGTGTGCTGGAAATAGAATTACAAAACTATGGCTTCATATTCGTAACGCTGCTAAATCAGTACAGTTTTTATTCGTACTTTTTTCTTCTCATTTAAAGTAGACAGAACATTTGCTTAGCCACTGCTTTCTACCACTACCGTGAAACTAAGTGTGTGAGGAAATAAAATGAACATTACAAAGTTTTGTCACTACGTACAAGTGTTTCGTTATTCTAACAAGAGCACTGCAAGATATTCATGATTGTCTGTGAAGAAGAGGAAAAACGTGGTGATTCACTGCAACAGTGAGTAAAAAACTAGATTTAAAAAACATTTGGAAACTGATTCCATTGTGTGTGCTAATTAGCCAGGTTGAGTTTTAGGGATATTTCTACAATTTAATTTAACATAGTTACTTGAGGTTATCTCAAAATATATCCAGCTATTTAGAAAATCGGCCAACTGGGTTAACATCACCATTTTAATGAACTGCTTGATTTCTAATTTTTGAAAATACGACATAATCATTATATTATTTGTAACCATTTTAAGAACTGAACCTTTTGATAATGAATCACAGAAGAGGAAAAACAAAATTTTGTGGTCAACATCTCTGAACTAAAGGCTAAATACCCATCCATTCTGACCATAAAGTAGCCAACGGTTTCAGAGCAGCGAAGTGCTGCATTTAACGAAGCAAGTAAGAAATGCAACGAGAATGGGGGGGGGGGGGGGGGGTTGCGTATCATCATCATCATCTAGGTAAGTAATGAAACGAAATAATGTATACCGGGCGAGTTGGCCGTGCGTGTAGAGGCGCGCGGCTGTGAGCTTGCATCCGGGAGATAGTAGGTTCGAATCCCACTATCGGCAACCCTGAAAATGGTTTTCCGTGGTTTCCCATTTTCACACCAGGCAAATGCTGGGGCTGTACCTTAATTAAGGCCACGGCCGCTTCCTTCCAACTCCTAGGCCTTTCCTATCCCATCGTCGCCATAAGACCTATCTGTGTCGGTGCGACGTAAAGCCCATAGCAAAAAAAAAAAGAAATAATGTATCTTCTTTATAGCAGGAAAGTTGATCTGGAAAAGTGTTAATGCCCCCCCCCCCCCCCGGAAAAGATACTGTGGGCGCCCGTGGTGGAAGATGTTGATGACTGTTAGGGACAACCTTGATGGATTTGCCGAAGACAAATTCGAGTTAAATTTGAAGGAACAATTCAGATGTGGAAACCTTTGCAACCTTGACTGAATTCCGTTTATGCGTGCTGAGAATAGAGGCTCCATTGGTCTTTGCAGATGTCGAGCGGATATTAGGGATCTACTGAGCTCCAAGCGCCAGCGACTAAGCATCAAAAACATTTAAATAATGTGTATAATCCAATGTACCAAGTTAATTAATTATTTGAGCCCAGTAAATGGGATAGTAAAGTGATTTCATAAAAACATTTTTTTGCACCTCTTTGTATGTATGTTCAGATTTTTTTCCTATTCACACCATACTTTCCACCTTAAATTCCCTTCCTTATCAACATAGATATTTAAGAATTAAATTTTAGGCCTTCCTCTAAACTACAATTTCGTTCAGCGCGAATAAAATTATTTATAGACCAGATTGTAGTGTCTCATTCCCTCACTTTACATACCGATTTTCATTAAATTCTCTTCAGCCATTTTCTCGTGATGCGCATACATACATAGCCGACATGCGTACAGACATTACGGAAAATTAAAAAATGCATTTCCTTTTTACCGTGGACATGTCCGATACAGAAATACCATTCCTTTCAAATTCTAAGCAATGCACGGATAAAACGCTTTATTTTCTATATACCTAGGGATATAGATAAATAGGCTTTACACTTTATTTGAAGGAGCCCAAAATTTTTATTTTGGCAGGTAGGCCTGCATACATTCGTTACGTCTCTGGGTGAGGTGGGTGCGTCCCGGCATTCACCTCAGCGCAGAGGAATGGAAAACCGCGATAAACCATTCTAGGAGAGGCCTCTCGGCCTCCTGAATGTAGACCTGCAAGGCTGGCCGAAGCCTACTCTAGTCGGTGCTAAGAACACATCCTGGGAGGACTACGTAGACAGCAGGTGCACGTGTTCCGCTTGGCTGCGAGTTCACATCACTTTACCCACTCCAGTGGACATGTTTATATGACTGAGTACGGAAGGTTCATTAGTGCACTCACCATATCTTGTCCTGACCACCCGACCATAACACACCCGTACAGTGGTCACTGCGATTGTCCACACAGTTTAAAGAGCGGAAAGTGGCATCACAATGTTAGTAATAAATATTCCTGTTTGTTTAACGTCGTTTCTAACTGGTAACGGTCTTAACAGACATCGACGAGTTCGATACCGCATTTAAACACCTTTAAATACCATTGAACTCAGCTTAAATCGAACCTATTTTTCGATACAAAAGGCCATCAATGGCATTATTATTATTATTATTATTATTATTATTATTATTATTATTATTATTATTATTATTATTATTATTATTATTATTATTATTATATATAATTCGCTGGGGCCATCAAGGACCACGTTAAGTCTTGTTGCATTTGACACTGAACTTGGCCTTCTTTAGAGCCCAAATTTCCCTCATTCTTTGTGAGTGGGCCTGCTTACGCTCCTCTGTCCAAGGGGCACCGCGTCTTCTCTTCGGTTGCTCGTCTCGGTTTAGCCCGTTCGTCAATATTTTCTTGCGGAAGAGATCTCTGTTAAAGGCGTCTTCAGCGGAGATATGTAGCATTTGCAGGTCTTCTTTGGTATTTCTAAACCAGGGAATTGTGGTTTTGGGGTTTGAATAAAAAAAAGTGAAATATTCCTTTAGTTAACTTTCTTCTGTCCATTCTTTTCAGATGACCGTAAAATCGTGCCCACCTTTTTCTGATTGTGTTGGTAATTTTCTCCATTTTTCTGTAGACTTCCTTGTTGGATCTCTTTTGATGGATTCCATTTCTGTACTTTGATCCCAAGATTCCTCTCACAATTTTGCGTTCTCTTTTCTCCAGTTCTTCAAGGAGTCCTTTGTTGGCATTTAGAGACAGGGTTTCGGCTGCATATAGAACTACTGGCTTCAGAACTGTTTCATAGTGACGTATCTTGGTGTTTTGGGAAAGGCATTTTTTGTTGTAGATTGTGCGGGATGTTTGGTAGGCTATCTCCAGTGTGCGTACTCGCTCCTGAAGTGCTTCTTTGTCCAGTCCATTTTTCATGATGATCTCACCCAGGTATTTGAATTTGTCTACTCGGGTGATGTCCCCGTATTTTGTATGGAGTTTTGATGATGATGATGATGCTTGTTGTTTAAAGGGGCCTAACATCGAGGTCATCGGCCCCTAATGGTACGAAATGAAAGAACAAAAATTTCAAATTCATCCACTGACCAAAATTTTAAAAAAATGTTATGAAGAATGAATGGATGGACATGAACCCAACAAAAAAACACAAAAAAAACAAACAAAATACAGTGGATCAGACTCAGACAAAGATCATAAATAATTGATTACTTACCAAGGGACCATTCAGAAAGCACAATAATGCTTGATGTTTATAGGGGTTTCCTTCCTTCTGTCATGATATTTATCATATAACTTAATTTTCCTTCTTGTTCTTTCCCGTTCTGCTCCTGTATTTACTGTAAATGTATTTTTCTTTGTTAATAACGTTGTTTATGTAAATATGTATTATATATGATTGTGCAGTTTTTATTGTGTATATTTGTGTCCTTTGTAAGTATTTATATATCTTTCATTTTAGATTCATATCTGTTGTACATAGCTCAGATCGTTGTAATTCGGCGTTATGCTGTTGCTGATCCTGAATAAATAAATAAATAAATAAAAAAAAAAATCCATGTCTAAGGCCCCCACAGAATGGTACATGTCGCGAGTAAAGTAGAACCATGGTATTTGTCAAGTTGGGGTACTAATCAAAAGTAGCGAAACTCACGGTGTTCCACGCAAGATGGTACTACTCACAAGTATTGTACTTCGTACAGGTAACGCAGACCTATGGTGTTTCTCACACAATGGCGCCACTCATAGCCAACGCAAACCAATGAGCTTCCTCACCTAGGTGTACTAGGCACGGGTGCCGGTCCCACGGGCCCCGTGGTGTTCCTCACATAGTGAATACTAATCAAAGGCAACGCAGACCCACGGTGTCGCTCATATAGTGGTACAACTCTCAGGCTACGCCCAGACCCGCGGTGTTGCTCACATGGGTACGACGCACGGGTTCTGGAAACCCACAGGGGAACCAACTCTCTGCTGCTACTAATCACAAACCCATTTCGTACCGAATATAGTGGTACAGCTCGCAAGTACAGGCAACCCATGGTATTCCCCGCGTGATGGCACGAATCAAAAGCAGTTTCATGGTTCCAATTTAAACATCCCTTGGTCGCCCCTTTTAGTCGCCTCTCACGACAGGCAGAGGATACCGTGGGTGTATTATTCGTCTGCCTCCCCCACCCACAGGGGGTGTGTGTTTGGTCCGCGAGAGGTATTTTATTTCCCTCAAGTCCGCCGGCAAGCCGGTTAGGACCCCCCTATCCGCCACCTGGGACGCGCCACGTGGAAGTATCACCTCTCCCTCTACTACGCCTGCGTAGCAGGTTCGTGGTATGGAGTTTTGGTGGAGCCTCTTTGATGTTAGTCATTACTTCTGTTTTCTCAAACGATATCTGCAAACCAGTTTGTTCGGCAATTTCCTTTAAAATTTCAACTTGAGCTCTAGCGGTTTCTATGTCGGTTGAGAGAACAGCAATATCATCGGCAAATGCTAAGCAGTCTGTTGCGATCCCCTTGGATTTGGTTCCTATTCTCAATGGACTGTAGTTGGTTTCCTGCAATCTCACCCGCCAGGTTCTGATGATCTTTTCAAGAACACAGTTGAAGAGTATCGGAGATAGCCCATTACCTTGTCGGACTCCTGTTTTGATGTCAAAGGAATGCGAGAAACATCCGTGGAACTTCACCTTGGATTTTGGATCGGTCAGGGTGGCTCTAATTAATGCCAGCAGTTTCATATCAACTCCAAATTCATTTAAGATGTTTAGCAGGACTTCCCGGTCAATGGAGTCGTACGCTTTTTTAAAGTCCACAAAGACAGACACATATTGCTTGGACCTTAGTGTACAATATCTGATGATCGTTTTGAGATTTTGGATCTGTTCAGCTGTTGAGCGACCTTTTCTGAACCCTCCTTGGTATTCACCTATTTGATGTTCGACTTGTGCTTCCAAACGCTCCAGGATGGCAAGTGATAGAATTTTGTAAGTCACGGGTAGCAAAGATATTCCTCTGTAGTTGTTGATGTTCTTCATGCTGCCTTTTTTGTGTAATGGATGGATCAAAGCTATTTTCCAATCTTCGGGTAGGATCTCCTTGTTCCAAATTTCTTCTATTTGCTTTTGCAAGATATCAAGTGATTCTTCTGGGGCATATTTCCATAGTTCTGCTACTACTGAGTCTTCCCCCGGCGCTTTGTTATTTTTGAGACGGGCAATGTGGCGCTTGATTTCATCTCTGTCGGGTGGTCTGGAATCTGGGTACCTGAGTAAGGGTTCCTTGGTCTCAATGGCGCTTTGCGGTTTAGAGCAATTAAGTAAATTCTTGAAGTAATCTGCCAGAATGCTGCAATTTTCTTCATTTGACGTCGCCAGTGTGCCGTCCGTTCGCTCAAAGCATAGAGATGGTGGTTTATAGCCAGTGAGTTTGCGTTTGAAGGCTCTGTAGTACTCTCTGCTTTCATTCTTCCTAAAGTTTTGTTCTATCTTTTCAATGAGAGATTTTTCGCATTTACGTTTCTCAGTTCTGAACACCCTAGCTGCTTGGGCACGTTGGGTTTTGTAGGTTTCCCAATCATTTTCTGATTTCGTAGAGTAGCACTGTTTCCACGCATTGAGTCTTTCTTGGAGGACTGATTCGCAGGTACTATTCCACCAGGCATGCTTTTTGCTTCTCTTGATTTCTGCAACGTCTTTGGCGGCCTCAACAAGGCGACTTTTGGCGTTGTTAAAGTCACAGTCATTTGGTCTAGCCTTCTCCTGAAACTCCTCGACCCTTTGCCGAAGTTTATCATTGTCGAAGCGTGTGATCTGTTTGGTTGTCTTCCTTGTGTTTGCGGGAATTGGTTTGAATTTGATAAGAGATAATGATCTGAGGCCACATTGATGCCTTTATTTACCTTGACATTCATAATCTCAGGGCTGTTTCTCCTGGAGATCGCAACATGATCAATTTGGAACTCTCCGAGAGCTTGGACGGGAGAACGCCAAGTCATTTGCTTTCTGGGTAGATGGCGAAAGTGGGTCGACATGACCTGCAGGTTGTGATTTTCGCAAATGGTCACCAGTCTTTTGCCGTTGGGATTGGTTCTTTTGTGAGCAGGGTAATTTCCTATAACTTTCTTGTACTTCTGCTCACGACCTAGTTGGGCATTGAAGTCACCCAAAAGAAGCTTGACATGGTGTTTGGGGATTTTGTTCAATTTTTCATCCAGTAGGTCCCAGAAATTATCAACTTCGTCTGGATTAGACTTGTTCTTATCGTTTGTAGGAGCATGTGCGTTAACTAGGGCGTAGGTTTTGTTCGCGCATTTAATTGTGAGTATAGACAATCTGTCATTCACAGGTTCGAAATTTGCAACCGATTTAAGGATCTCGGTTCTAACAGCAAACGCGGTTCCAAGCATCACAGTTCCATTGAGGATTCCTCTTTGCGCTTTGCTCTTGAAAAATCGGTAGCCTTCAGATTCAAAAATCTCTTCATCTGGGTACCTTGTTTCCTGTAGGGCCACTATGGATATCTGATTTTCGTGAAGAGCTTTGGTGAGGGTTTTCAGCTTGCCAGTTTGTGTAAGTGAATTTATGTTGAAAGTTGCAAGAAAAGTTTTAGATTTTGGCCTGAGTTTTTGACTCTTCGGGGTACACCGAGACGCTCCGACTCGTCTCTTGCATGATGTCGAGTCTCCCCCAGAATCCGAATGAGACTCGTGCGCCGTGGCGTTCACGACGAGGGATTTATCCGAAGATTTACCCCCTGGGGTATGTTTCTTGAAATGTTGTGCCATCGTGCTTTTTGACTTGACTTTGCTTTGGACGGGTACCCATCCTTTTACAACTGGGGTTGTTATCCCTAGAGGTTGCCTCAAGATGTTTTCTGGCTTCTGGTCATTTACCAGTCTTCGCCGTAACCCTGGCAAGGGACCAGTTTTTTTTCACGGTGGTATTTTATTTCCCTACTACCCTCTGACTCTGCTGGCGGCAGAGCCAGCGAGCTTCCCCAATTCCAATGGGACGCGCCCGATGGAGGTAACCGGTAAATCCCCACAGGGTATTATTATTATTATTATTATTATTATTATTATTATTCAAAGTGAGCTCGAAAACATTGACTTTCTGGAACAGTATCAGAGAAAATTTTGAATTCATATCGATAAAGCTGCAATGAATGTATTTCGGGTCTCATACCACGTTCCACAAACTGTGCTGGGCCAGATAATCTAATTCTTTTTTCGTGTAATATCACCATGGGCATTTGGTTTGAGATAACTGCACCATGAATATTCTTGGTCAATAGGAACGTCAGTTTATAGAGCAGCGGTGCTGATTGTTACGTTTCTAAGCAACGACAATTAGCAAAATTTTAGAGTTAAGATATCAGAAGTGAAAGATACTGGGTCGTCAAAACAGAAGGATGAAGGTCAACTACCTGGGCCATTCCAATTTAAGGTGAGAAATCCATTGCTCATGAAGTTGTGTGTACGGCTACTAATAACAACTGGTGTTTTCCTGAAGTTTCAACGCTTCGAAAAGTAAAAGAATGCATTAAAATTCGCTTATGAACTTTGAACAAAGATACTGACAGTTTTATAATGGAAGACAACTTGAAGGGAAGTGGGACAGAGGCTTATAAGTGGAGAAATGCGAATGACGAGCATGGGTGCACGGGATGAGTTGAACGTTTACATCAGTGATTTACCCCAACATACTGCCCGACCTCTCTTGGTTTAATTTTCTCTTCTCCTCATGATACACTAAGGTTATACTTTAGTATGTTTTTCCCTTAGTGCCCTCCCAAGTAATGTATCAGATTCTTCCCACTACACCCCCTGTGAATGGGGGCGTTAGAATAACACCCTGCCTGTCGTAAGAGGCGACTAAAAGGCCCTATCGGGTTCCTAACTTAGGAGCGTGGGTTGGTGATTACGGGCCCCTTAGCTGAGTTATGGTATTGCTTCCACTTACTTGTGTCAGGTTCCTCATTTTCATCCAACATATCAGACCTCCCTTGGTCTATTCTTGTTCTTTTTCGACCCGTACGGTATTAGGTTTGCGAGGCCTAGGGAGTCTCTCATTTTCACACTTTTCGTGGGCAATGTCTGTCTTTGGTCGATTTCTTCACTTTGCCAAGTGTCTGATACTTGGATTTTTTCTATGATTAGTGTTAATAAGAGTATGGCTACTCAGTTATACCGGGTGGGCAAAATTAACAAAATTAAACTGGCCCGGGAAATATTTACGATAGGACTTACACGGATTTCACCCTTGTTAATGAACATCAGAGAAGATGCTGGAAATGGCTTCATCTGAAGAAATGAAAAACTGAGGATCCAAAAGTCCTGATTCCACTTCACTCAGAAACCACCGGCAGAAATCAACACGCGAAGGTTCGTCTGGACGCTTTAACGCATGCACAACAGTAAATTTCTAAGGATACAAATACAGCTCCTGTTTGATAATGTTTCGACACGACGGCCTCTTAATTCCCACTTGCACAGATAAATGGCGTTGAGATTTATTCGGACTTCATTTCAGACTCTCCTTCACTCGAGCAATGTTTTCTGGTGTTCGAACTCTCTTCGGATAGTTACGGCTTTTATTCGCTACAGAGCGCGTTTCACGCCATTTTGCCAATATGTTTTGCATTATAGACTTTGCTGGAGGTTTCGCCAAAACACTTCCACGCTTAAACTCTTGCGCAAACAGCTCCGCAAGGGTTTTCCAAAAATCGTCCTTCACACACCACTCGACAATGAACAAGCGCTGTTTCATCGTGAGGACCACTTTGTGTTGCATTCAACGGGTCACTAAACACGTCTACGCCTCTCACTCACTCACACATGACACAGTGACATACTCGGGAGAAGCGCACGCGCAGACATGTGACAGCAACCGATTGGTGCATCAAAATCACGGTTTCCAGCATGTGGCAGTTCTCCTGTTCATTAACAGCGGTAACTTCCACGCCAGTCTTATAAATATTTTCCGGGTCAGTTTTATTTCGCCCACACTGTACATCTCCTTAAATCAATAATCACCACCACCACCACCACCATCATTTCCCCTCCGATTAGTGTTAACAGAGGATGCTTGGCCAGTTACACTTCCTCTTAAATCAATAATCACCACCACCGCCGCCACCATCATTTTCCTCTCCGATTAGTGTTAACAGAGGATGCTTGGCCAGTTACATTTCCTCTTAAATCAATAATCACCACCACCGCCGCCACCATAATTTTCCCCTCCGATTAGTGTTAACAGAGGATGCTTGGCCAGTTACACTTCCTCTTAAATTAATAATCACCACCACCGCCGCCGCCACCATCATTTTCCCCTCCGATTAGTGTTAACAGAGGATGCTTGGCCAGTTACACTTCCTCTTAAATCAATAATCACCACCACCGCCGCCACCATCATTTTCCCCTCCGATTAGTGTTACCAGAAGATGCTTGGCCAGTTACACTTCCTCTTAAATCAATAATCACCACCACCGCCGCCTCCATCATTTTCCCCTCCGATTAGTGTTAACAGAGGATGCTTGGCCAGTTACACTTCCTCTTAAATCAATAACCACCACCACCAATGCCACCATCATTTTCCCCTCCGATTAGTGTTTTTTTCCTGTTGGCTTTACGTCGCACTGATACAGATAGGTCTTATGGCGACGATTGGACAGGAAAGGGCTAGGAATGGGAAGGAAGCAGCCTTGGCCTTAATTAAGGTACAGCCCCAGCATTTGTTTCGTGTGAAAATGGGAAACCACGGAAAACCATCTTCAGGGCTGCCGACAGTGGGATTCAAACCCGCTATGTCCCGAATACTGGATACTGGCCGCGCTTAAGCGACTGCAGCTATCGAGCTTGGTACAATTAGTGTTAACAGAGGATGCTTGCCCAGTTACACTTCCTCTTAAATCAATAACCACCACCACCACCACCACCACCACCGCGACCATCATTTTCCCCTCCGAATAGTGTTAACAGAGGATGCTTGCCTAGTTACACATCCTCTTAAATCAATAATCACCACCACCACCGCCATTTTGCCCTCCGATTAGTGTTAACAGAGGATGCTTGTCCAGTTACACTTCCTCTTAGATCAATAATCACCACCACGACCACCACCACCACCGACATTTTCCTTTCTGATTAGCGAAACTCTGCCCGCCAAGTCAAGATCCCTTGGTCACTCTTTTAGTCACCTCTTACGACATGCAGGCGATACCGTGGATTTACTCTACCACCCTCCCCTCCAAAGAAGAATCTCTAACTCATAACTAGGGCCCGGATGTTTATGACCTAAAAATGGTAGAAATACGCAAGCATTTATGACCTAAAATGTTATTAAAATATGACAATAAATATGACTTCAAAAGTTTTGTGGTCACATTTTCAAACCCTTGCCGCTGATTAAATTAACATTGTATTGGAAATAACCTTTTAAAATGTAACACATTTAATAATAATAATAATAATAATAATAATAATAATAATAATAATAATAATAATAATAATAATTGTTACGGAGTTATCCGTGGAAGGCAGAGGTGAAAGAAGGTGCGGGCTGCAATGGGTCTAACTACATGGCCGAAAGATTAATTAAAATTAAAATAAAGGTTATATTTTCAATAGACAAGATTTAACAAATTTTCACTAGGTGAAATAACAATGAAAATTAAGGTACAATTATAACTTTACAAACGAAAGCACAAGTTAAGGGGTCTTTACAAATTCTGGGCTTTGAGCCGTAATTTCACAATCCTTGAGCAAGTAGCCCAACTTTACCAAGGCACACATTTTATCCAAAGGGCAGAAAACCCCTTCATTCAAGGAGCCTTTGCTCCGAAACCATATCAGGCCTCCTAGAGACACATATATGTGAGAGCTGACCCGCTCTCAAATTTCCAAGCCTATTAGAGGCCATACCAGACTTTTACAATAAATTGCCATCAAGGCACCGCTTACATCAAAAGAAACGGGTACCCAACCGACTGGGCCTCAGTGGAAAAGAACAGATTAATTAAATGGCCCAAAATACCAAGATGAATGGAGGCGTTGCTTGCACTCCTTATAAAACCTAAGGGGCACTAGGCCGATGATACAGGGGCTATTCCAAAACTAGGGAGGTGACTCGTATAAGAAATTTTTAATACATTAAGAGTAGAAAATCGGTTATGAAAACGTAGTCACCTCAACTCAAAATGAACGGGAGCTCGAGAGGGTAAAGCACTCTCTATCCCAGATTTACAGTTAAAGTAATAAGAAATTTTTACATAAGCCGGCACTAAGTTACATTTTTAGAGAGGTGGGTTACAATTGGAAGGTTTTGGGACCTTCCCCGAGGGCTAAACTGCTGAGCTAGCAAGAAAGAGAGATGTTAAAAGGCCATTACCTAGTTGAAGAGTTGCTGCCCGAAGGAAGAAGCGCTACCCGCCCCTTGCTATACTTCCATACACTAAGCTAGATGTTGTTGAAGTGACCGATAGACAAGAAAATCAGCAGTTTTTATACCCTCGGGGAAGATTCGAGACCTTTCATGAATAATTAAGACTCACCCACAGACGTTTATTGGCTAACTAAAATTTACACATCAAAAATTGGGGAAGAAAGACACAATTGGCTGAAAATTAATAACAGAAATTATTGATTGGCTAACTTCAAAACTGGCGGAAAGAGAAGATTTATATTGCCAACCCACCAATGAAAGAACGAAATTTAGTTATAGGAAAACTTATGAGTATAAAATATCTTCAAGAAAAGTTTCATCACTTCGCACCAGGGTGCATGATCATAGTTTTTGGTAGAGACATCTGTGAGAGAATGTCCACACTTCTTGATAATTAGTAAACAAAAACAATTTGAAATTAACACAGTGACATCTTCAGATAAACGGCTGAATTAATTGTTTTAAAGTTCAGAGTTTCAGCAGTAGAGGAGTACTTTAAGGCGGAATATTCAAATGTGCGGCGTATACGTGTACCAACCGGTACAACAACAACAATAATAATAATAATAATAATAATAATAATAATAATAATAATAATAATAATAATAATAATAATAATAATTGTTACCGAGGGTTTTCCTGGATCACAGAGAGGTGAAAGAAAGTGTGGGCTTGAATGGGTCTATCTACAATATCAAAGATTCTTTTAAAACTTTGAAATAAAGGTTGTATTTCTTTTCAGAATCTCAAACTTAACAAAACTTTTCACTTAGTGTCCGGCTCCATGGCTAATTGGTTAGCGTGCTGGCCTTTGGTCACAGGGGTCCCGGGTTCGATTTCCGGCAGGGTCGGGAATTTTAACCATAATTTGTTAATTTCGCTGGTACGGGGCTGGGTGTATGCGTTGTCTTTATCATCATTTCATTCTCATCACGACGCGCAGGTCGCCTACCAAAAGACCTACAGGTGACCGGGCGAGTTGGCCGTGCGTGTAGAGGCGCGCGGCTGTGAGCTTGCATCCGGGAGATAGTAGGTTCGAATCCCACTATCGGCAGCCCTGAAAATGGTTTTCCGTGGTTTCCCATTTTCACACCAGGCAAATGCTGGGGCTGTACCTTAATTAAGGCCACGGCCGCTTCCTTCCAACTCCTAGGCCTTTCCTATCCCATCGTCGCCATAAGACCTATCTGTGTCGGTGCGACGTAAAGCCCATAGCAAAAAAAAAAAAAAAAAAAAAAAGGACCTACATCTGGCAAGCCGAACTTGTCCTCGGACACTCCCGGCACTAAAAGCCATACGCCATTTCATTTCATTTCATTTCACCTAGTGAAATAACAAAGTTACAGGTACAATTACAACTTTGATTACAAGACTAGAAAACCCCAGATCGGTATTTTACAAGGTTTGAGCTTCGAGCTCTAAAATTACAAGTTTATAACGTCTCTAATATGGTATTTAGATAGAAAAGGAGAGAAATCTCCCAAGACACAAATTATCCAGAGCACTTTGCTCCAACCGTTACAATTTAAGGCCTTCCAAAGGCACCACGCGCAGATATCAGAAAAGAGCTTCCAGTTCATGCTCTCCAAGTTTAATAAAGGAGACTGGCTCCCAGTTCCTTACAGCCTACTCAAGGCAACTTACATAAAACTTTGGAATCTCTGGCCTCACTAGGTACCACCAACAATTAACGATACCGTGTAGTTTACACAGGGGTATCTAGTACCCATACTACTGGGCCTACATCAAAAGAATAGGATAATATACTGCCCCAAAATCAAAATGTATGGAGGCGTACACACGCTCCTTGAAAACCAAATAAAAACCCTACTTGGGCTCGTGGCCCGATGATGCAGAGGCTAATCCCAAGCTACTGAGAGAAACAGTTAAAAATCATAGTCACCTCAAAATAAATTGAAGGGGAACTCGAGAGGGTAACCCACTCTCTATCCCCGATTTACAGTTTAAGACTTCATGAAATTTTACATTAGCCGAAAGAAAGTTTACATTTTAGAAAACCGGTGGTTACATAGTTAAAGATTAGTACATTCCCCTCGGATAAGTTTGCGGAGATAGCTACAGAGATAGAAAACTGGTGAACATTACCTGGGCTGATGTTCTGCCTGCCGAAGAATGAGGCGTCCCGCCTCCTGTCTTCATACACACACACTCAGTAATTCGATGATCAGTAAGACAAGGTAGCTTGAAAGAGCCGCAGCTTATATACCCGAGGGGAGGTTACGAGAAGGTTCTGGACTAAATCCGGACACATCCCCTCATTTTTATTGGCCGAATAAAAAGCTACAAGAAGCCTGTGATAGGCTGAAAAATAAATACAAAAATTTCTAATTGGTCAGATTCAAAAGCTGGCGGGACGGGGAGGAAGTATTGCAAACCTTGAAATATCAAAATTAATGAAAGTTGATTTGGTTATGAAAACCTATAAACACAAAACGTCTTTAAATCACTCATTCTTCCACCTTGCACCAGAGTTCATGACCTCAGTTTTTGTAAGGACAACTATGGAGAAAAGTTCAGACTACTTGCTGTACACCAAAACAAAACAAATATATCCAGTCAGTTTAGGACACTTTAAAATAACACATTACTCTGTTATTTACGAGTGACATCTTCTGATTAATGTCCCAACTTCATGCAGTGGCTGTTTCACGTTTAGTTTGATAGATCAAGTTCCTTAAGGCGCTTCCTTTAAATGTGCGGAGTTGAGGTGTACCTCCCGGTACAATAATAATAATAATAATAATAATAATAATAATAATAATAATAATAATAATAATAATAATAATAATAATAATAATAATAATAATTGTTACGGAGTTATCCGTGGTAGTTAGAGGTGAAAGAAGGTGCTGGGTGGAATAGATCTCATCAACGAAATTAAAATTAATTTAAAATTTAACAAAGGTTATATTTTCTTTTCGAGATCAAGAAATAACAAGTATAACAGGAACTCTGTTATATATCAACAAGTTAAGAATGTACAATTACAGTTTATTAATGGATTTTGGGCTTTGAGCCCCAGATTCACAATCCCTGAGCAATGAGCCCAACTTTACTTATACACAAGGTTCAACAAAGGGGCAGAAAACCCCAATCATGCCAAGGAGCATTTGCTCCCAATTACCCAGCTAAGCCTGCTCGAGGCACACAGAAAATACAATTTAAGAAAGAGCAACCTGCTCTCAAAGTTCAAGCCTATTCAAAGGCCACACCAAACTCTACCTTCAAGCTGCCCTTCAGGCACGCAAGAACAGGGGTAAAAATACCCAACCTACTGAGGCCTATTCACTAAAGAAACAGGACAATTACATGGCCCCAAAATACCAACTTGAGTGGAGGCGTAACTTGCACTCCTAATACACCTTTTTTAAACCTATTTGGCTCTTAGGCCGCTTATGCAAGGGCTAATCCCATACTATGGAGGTGACACGATAGGAAAATTTATTACATTATGAAGCGAAGAAAAACGGTTATGAAAACGTAGTCACCTCAAAAACAATATGAGAGGGAGCTCGAGAGGGTTAGGCACTCTCTATCCCGATTTGTAGTTAAAGAGACGGAATTTATACCAAGTGTCTTTTACATTTTAAAGGAAGGTTACATGATAAAAGTTTCGAACCTGCCCCGAGGGTTAAACTGCTGAGCTAGCAAGAAATGAAGTTATTAAAAGGCCATTACCTTATGGAAGAACTGCTGCCCGAAGGAAGAGGCGCTTCCCGCCCCTGCTACATGATCACACTAGGAAAGATGTTACAGAAGTGGCCCGGAGACCAGAAAATCAGCAGTTTAAATACTCTCGTGGAACATTCGAGACCTTTCAAGAATGAGAACCCACACTCCCCTCAATTTTATTGGCTAGGATCAAGCAACATATCCATATCGGAGAAGACATACGTTATTGGTCAAAAATTAATTAGAGAAATTCGGGATTGGCTAAATTCAAAATAAGCGGAAAGGGAAGGGTTATACTGCCAACCCCAAAAAATGACTGAAAGAAATTTAACAAAGAACAAACTTATGAACACAAAATTTCACAAGAAACAGTTCCTTCACTTCGCACCAGGGTGCACAATTGTAGTTCTTCAGTAGTGCCATCTAGAAGAGAATGTTCACACTTCTCACTACAGAGAAAACAAATATAAATCGAAAAAGACACAGTTCAGAACTCTTCAAAATGTACAATAGCGACATCTTCTGAGAAAGTTTAGAATTAACATGGTTGTTAAAGTTCAGGCTTCCTCCAGTAGAGGAGTTTCAACTGGCGCAATGTTTGAATTAGCGGCGCGGAGGTGTACCGCCCGGTACAGACCTCCCCCCCCAAAAAAGGCCCCCCCCAAAAAAGTCCCCCCAAAAAGGTCCCTCCAAGGGGTAACACAGAAGAACACCAAATTTTGTTTTAAAACAAGGTCCAAGTTATGATGTTGATATAGAAATTAATTGCAGAAGAATTTACAAACAAGTTTTCTTAAATTGGTTGGATCCAGTTTCAAAATTCTTTGTAGTAACTTTTGATGTAATGTCTTTATGCTTGTAGTAGTTGAATTCAGAAGGAAAAACTTTTAATTCTTGAAGGAAAAAAAATTTCTAAGTCCACCAAATATTGCAGTTGAATCCAAAAATGTAGTAATTGTTGATATGAAATGTCCATGTAGCTGATTAAGTACATTAAATGTTGATTAAGTTTGACGGCCAGACCAGCCGCCGCTGCTTGTGTCCAGAGGAGGCCGCTCGGACCCCTCAAGTACCCTGAGATACCGCTCTCCCGCACCATGAGAGGAGTAGTGGTGCTGAAGCACGCCGCACACGCGGCGAACGTTTACAGACCGCGGGCAAGTTGCAGGTGGTGCCCCGCACATCAGCCTTGGCCGGGAGGAGGGCTCCGGCTCGCCGTACACTGGTTGACCTCACTGAAGTAGATCGTGCCCGTGCTCTACTCCAGTAGCGGCACGGCGCCGCGCGGCTGCGGGGGCACTGAAACATTAAGATCTCGGCGGCAGAATTTGTTGGAGCATAATGATTTTCGGGTACAGTACTTGTGGTGGAGCTGAGGGGCCAGCGGCGTGGAAATATTTATTTCATTTTAATTAGCCACTAGTGTGGTTGAGCAGGAGACGGGAGCGTGGTAATGGCCATGGGAAGGACAGGATAGCAGTATAACTGGTCGGGGGAGGTTGTACAATGAACATTAGGAAACAAAGAACATAATTCCAAGGGCAGAAGGCCTCAAAATGAAACCAAAAATATAACCTTTAGATTTCTTTCAAAATGTAACAAAAAAAATAAAAACGAGCTTAGTGCGGAAATTACACAGGTTTCATCTGGGATAGGTGAACCCTAAATACCCTCTCGGTGGCTGGATTGCTTAATAACAACGTGACCGGTGTAAGAAAATCTACAATTATGCACGGCCCATGAAATCTGGGGGCAAGCTTGCCCGCGGGAACAAAATTCTTGACCATCACCTGGTCACTTACCTTCAAATGGGTGGGTCTCCGTCCACGATCATATCTTTCCCTAACCTTTTCATGAGATACTTTAAGATTGGCTTTAGCCTTCTTCCAAAGATCTTTAATATTATCTGGGTCTATTTTCTCAGGTAGAATATCACTAAGAGACCAAAGGTTAGAGAGCGGCGTGTTGGGTACAACCTTGAACATCAAGGAAGCTGCAGTAAACTTATGAGATTCATGAACCGCCGAATTCAAAGCAAAAGCTAACCAATGCAAGGACGTGTCCCACCTAGCATGATCGTCGTGATGATAGGCAATAATGGCCGACCTCAGATTACGATTGACCCGTTCAGCTAGAGATGGTTGATAATAAGCCGAAGTAGTCACATGAGATATGGACAGATCAAAACAGAATTTACGAAAGAGATTGGATGTGAAAGCTTGAGCATTATCAGATACAATATATTGACACGGGCCGAAATAAGCGAAAATAGAATTTAAACAAGTAATGGTGGACTGAGCGGTGGCCAGCTTAGTCGGAAATAACCAAGAAAATCTTGTAAAACCTTCCACACATACAAAGATGAACTTGTTGGCGTTCCCCTTTGACTGGGGAAAGGGTCCTACGTAATCGATGTAGAGACGTTCGATGGGGCGCGACGCTTGATGAGAAGACAAAAGCCCTTGCTTAGTGGACATGGTGGGTTTACTAAGCCAACATGATTTACAAGATTTTACCAATTCACGGATTTCTCCGTCCATACCCTTCCAGATGAACATTTCACGAATCTTTTCCCGGGTTTTGAAGATGCCTAAATGCCCCCCCAATGGGGTCTCATGGTAGTACTTGAAAATCATTGGTACAAGAACAGCTGGAACTACCACTTTCATCTTCTGATCATGCCTCGACGGGCAACATAAAACACCATTCCTTAATACATAAGGGACGACATGTTCCCCAGAAGAAAGGGTTTCCATGATCGGAGCCAGCGTCGGATCTTCACGTTGATATTAGTCAATATCCCTAAAGAGCATGGGAGCATCTGTTAAGATGGCATTAACCTCAGATAGTATGGACACGGGAGATGAAGAACTATCATCCAGATCAGGAGTCTCTACATCATTAGAAAACATACGGCTTAGTCCGTCAGCAACCACGTTTTCAGTACCTCTGATATGTCTAACATCAAATTGGAAGGCCGAAATTCGGATGGCCCACCGGGCTATACGACCAGTACGACGCGGCCTACCTAAGACCCAACTTAAGGCTTGGTTATCGGTCTCCAAGTCAAATTTGACGTGTTCCAGATAGAGACGGAACTTTTCTAAAGCAAATAAGACTGCCAAACCTTCGAGCTCATAGATGGAATATTTGGCTTCTTGAGCCGATAGAGACCTAGATGCATAGGCGATGGGTCGCCTCCCTAGTTCAGTCTCTTGAAAAAGGACTGCGGCTACCGCCGACGACGACGCGTCGGTTTGGACGATGAATTTCTTGGAGAAATCGGGCATGGCCAGAACAGGGGCATTACACAGAGCTAATTTGAGATCTTCAAAAGCGGCTTGTTGAGAAGGTCCCCACTCAAATTTGACGCCTTTCCTACGAAGTAAGTTCAAGGGCGCCGCTCTATTGGCGAAATTTGGAATAAATTTCCTGAAGAAATTCACCATACCAATGAACCTAGCAATACATTTGATGTCCTTGGGAGGCTTGAAATCACGGATGGCCTGTGTTCTAGAGTGATCGACTGCAACACCATCAGGCGACACCATATGCCCTAGGAATGACATGGAGGGCTTAGCGAAGGCAACCTTGGACAACTTCACAGTTAACCCAGCCTTACGAAGGCGATTGAGAACTTCTCGCAGATGATCTAGGTGTTCTTCGAAGGTCTCCGAAAATACGACGACATCACCAAGATAGTGGTACAAGTACTCAAACTTGATGTCAGAGAAGACCCTGTCTAGCAGTCTAGTGAGTACAGCTGCTCCCGTGGGGAGCCCGAAAGGCACGCGGTTGTATTCATACAAATTCCAATCCGTGGCAAACGCTGTCAGGTGCTTGGATTCCTCTGCTAACGGTATCTGATTATACGCCTGGTTAAGATCTAAGATGGTGAAGATCTTAGCTTTACGAAACCAAGGAAAACAAGAGTGAAGGTCTGGAAGGGGCACGGATTGTAACACCACCTTCCGATTGAGAGCCCTATAATCAATCACAGGCCTGAAGCCACCTTGGGGTTTCGGGACTAGAAAAATAGGCGAAGAATATACGCCGACTTAGAGGGCCGAATAATACCGTCCTTCAGCATCTGATCAATGATTTCTTTCAGCGCCTTCATTTTAGGTGGAGGTAGCCTATAAGGTGGAAAACGGACAGGAATCGAATCCGTAACCTCAATGTTGTATTCAATAAGGTCAGTAACACCAAGAGTATCCGAGAACACATCTGGAAACGACTGACACAACTTACGAATACTATCAGCCTGCTCCTCAGGTAGATGTCTAATATCTAACAACATCTCATCCTGGGTAGGCGAAACAGATGAACATGTTACAGAGCTACATTTTAACAAAGGGATTTTGGAATTACTATCAAATTTGAAAGAGCACGACTTGCTCTGAAGGTAGAGCACTAGATCGGTGTGAGAAATGAAATCAGCTCCCAATATAATGGGGCAAGACAAGTGCTTGGCCAAAAACAGTTTAACTTTCCAAGTAAATTTAGAAATCCGAATTTTGGCATATAAAAAACCTAAAATTTCTAATGGAGAAGAATTAGCCGAAACATAATGAACCGAAGTCGAACAAAAATCAGGAAGACTACAAACAGGTTTCAATTTGGAGTACCATTCAGCCGAAATAATAGAACAAACACTGCCAGAATCTAATAGAGCTGTTACAGGTTCATTATTTAATTCAATTTTGAGAAAAGGCACAGGTGCGGGGGTATCCGCCGCAATCCTAAGACATTCTTTGGGACCTTCAAAAGATAAATTTGAAGCCTGAGTTTTCCCTGAAATTTCGATATGTTTACTTGGGGCTGAGCCTCGGGAAGATGGGTTAGCCGATTCAGCCGAGGCCACTAGTCACATGATTGTTGGTAGAGGTTGCACCCGAAGTTGAGCAGGAAGGGGTGCTGTTAGCATTAGGGCAGTTCTTGGCAATATGGGAGAACGCGCCGCATTTAAAACAGCCTTGGGATGAACCTGCTCCATTATTAGTTCTACTAGATTTGATCAAGGGACATTTATTGCGAAGATGGTCGGGCGACCCGCAAGCGTAACATTTGCGGGGTGTGATGGGTCGGCGAGATGGAGGCCGAAAACTACTAGAGGATGGAGGGGATTCTTTCGCGACACGCAAGGTATCGGCGTATCTAACTCCTTCGGCTGAGACAGCCATAGCCTCTAACTCAGCGAAAGTTTGCGGACGCGACGCAAAACACAAGTATGAGCGGTATGATGGAGAGATACCTTCCACTATGGCCTGAACAATTTGATCTTCGAGAAAATGAAGGGCAAATACCCTAGTGTAAAACTTAATGTCTTGGATGAAGTCTGCTAAATTTTCATCCAACCGTTGTACTCGGTAGTAGTACTTTTGAATGAGCGATGACCTAGCTCGGGCGAGGATAAAATTTGCCAACAGATGGGCATGGAAATCTTCTATGGATGACTGTTCCGTAATTGCCCTAACTATTTTGTCTGAGAGGACACCAATGGAATAAGTGTAAATTATCTGAAGGATTTGACGCGGAGACAGAGAAAAAACAAGGGCATGATCTTGGAATTCAACTAAAAACCTTAGGAAAGCAATAACATCAGTAGTGGAGTTAACAGAAAACTTGGAAATACCTCTAAGTAACATAGCTAATGGATGGGGTAAACTGCTGAAACCAGGTGACATAGCAGAAAGGGGCCTAAGTGGCGGAGAAGCAGATTCCGAAGGTGCCCTATTTAACACAAAGGGTGGAATGGACGTGCGACGATCGGACTCGGTTCCTAATGGGGCAGATGTTCGTTGTGTAGTCGCCTCAGTACTACTTCCTTCCTCTTTAGAGGAATCCTCCACATTTACGATATTTACGACCATAGGCTGGTCGATTTTGGGAGTCGCAGATCCAGATAACAACTGACTAACCTTACTAGACATTTTGGACAAGTTTTCAGCAAGGGCACTAGCTTCCTTACCCTGAAGGTCATTTAACTTCAGAGATAATAGATCGCATACCCTGTTATAAAAGTGGTACAACCTGGCCTGTGCTCTTTTGAGTTGATTAGGAGATGGATCACTTACTTAAAAAAAAAACTAACTACAGATGCTAGCTCAGTAGTATTATCATTGACCGTGGAGAGAGCGTCGTCAATCTCTTTCTCTCCCAAAGTCGGGATGGTAATAGGCAAATCAAGGGAATCTTTTAGCTTATTGGAGTCGACTGCAACCGTGGCTCCAGATTGAACGTTTTTGAGAGATAGTTCATAAATTAATTCCTCTTTACGCAAATAGAAAGGATGGAGAACCTCGCGAGGGCCGGACATGATGACAGAAAAATTTTGAAAAAATAAAAAAATAAAAAAATTCCAGCAACTGAGAAAATTGTTAGAGTTCGAATCAAAAACAATGTTCAGCCGTCAAAAGGGGCTAAATTGAGACCCATTCAACCACGCTCTGCTATCAATTGTTACGGAGTTATCCGTGGTAGTTAGAGGTGAAAGAAGGTGCTGGGTGGAATAGGTCTCAACAACGAAATTAAAATTAATTTAAAATTTAACAAAGGTTATATTTTCTTTTCGAGATCAAGAAATAACAAGTATAACAGGAACTCAGTTATATATCAACAAGTTAAGAATGTACATTTACAGTTTATTAATGGATTTTGGGCTTTGAGCCCCAGATTCACAATCCCTGAGCAATGAGCCCAACTTTACTTATACACAAGGTTCAACAAAGGGGCAGAAAACCCCAATCATGCCAAGGAGCATTTGCTCCCAATTACCCAGTTAAGCCTGCTCGAGGCACACAGAAAATACAATTTAAGAAAGAGCAACCCGCTCTCAAAGTTCAAGCCTATTCAAAGGCCACACCAAACTCTACCTTCAAGCTGCCCTCCAGGCACGCAAGAACAGGGGTAAAAATACCCAACCTACTGAGGCCTATTCACTAAAGAAACAGGACAATTACATGGCCCCAAAATACCAACTTGAGTGGAGGCGTAACTTGCACTCCTAATACACCTTTTTAAAACCTATTTGGCTCTTAGGCCGCTTATGCAAGGGCTAATCCCATACTACGGAGGTGACACGATAGGAAAATTTATTACATTATGAAGCGAAGAATAATGGTTATGAAAACGTAGTCACCTCAAATACAATATGAGAGGGAGCTCGAGAGGGTTAGGCACTCTCTATCCCGATTTGTAGTTAAAGAGACGGAATTTATACCAAGTGTCTTTTACATTTTAAAGGAAGGTTACATGATAAAAGTTTCGAACCTGCCCCGAGGGTTAAACTGCTGAGCTAGCAAGAAATGAAGTTATTAAAAGGCCATTACCTTATGGAAGAACAGCTGCCCGAAGGAAGAGGCGCTTCCCGCCCCCTGCTACATGATCACACTAGGAAAGATGTTACAGAAGTGGCCCGGAGACCAGAAAATCAGCAGTTTAAATACCCTCGTGGAACATTCGAGACCTTTCAAGAATGAGAACCTACACCCCCCTCAATTTTATTGGCTAGGATCAAGTAACATATCCATATCGGAGAAGACATACGTTATTGGTCAAAAATGAGAGAAATTCGGGATTGGCTAAATTAAAGCAAGCAGGAAGAGAAGGGTTATACTGCCAACCCCAAAAAATGACTGAAAGAAATTTAACAAAGAACAAACTTATGAACACAAAATTTCTCAAAAAACAGTTCCTTCACTTCGCACCAAGGTGCACAATTGTAGTTCTTCAGTAGTGCCATCTAGAAGAGAATGTTCACACTTCTCACTACAGAGAAAACAAATATAAATCGAAAAAGACACAGTTCAGAACTCTTCAAAATGTACAATAGCGACATCTTCTGAGAAAGTTTAGAATTAACATGGTTGTTAAAGTTCAGGCTTCCTCCAGTAGAGGAGTTTCAACTGGCGCAATGTTTGAATTAGCGGCGCGGAGGTGTACCGCCCGGTACAATAATAATAATAATAATAATAATAATAATAATAATAATAATAATAATAATAATAATAATAATAATAATAATAATAATAATTATAATATAAATAATAATAATTTATAATATAAATAATATATATTATAATATAATAATATAATATGTTCCAGGGTTACCCGTGGAGCAGAAAGAGGTGAAAGAATGTGCTGGGGTGAATGGGTCTAATTACAATGTCAAGAATTGGATTTAAAACGTAAACTGAAGGTCATCTTTTTAGAGCTTCAAACATAACAATTTTTTCATGATAATATTACAGGTAAAAGTAGCAAGTAGCTAGCTTTACATTTCCTGGGCTACTAGTTCAAATTTACAAAAGAGCACAAATTTATACAAGGGAAAAAATCCCCTAATTCAAAGAGCACTTGCTCCCAAAATTACAACATCTAGCCTTAGAGGCATTCATTAATCTTACAAAACCTTTGAAAAAGAGCTAACAGGCTCCCAGTTTTCCAAGCCTACTCAAGGCAACATCAACTTACAATTTCAGGCCTCTCAAAGCACAACTTACAATTGGAAAATGATTATACAGGGGTATTTAATACCCAACCTACTGGGCCTTCATGTAAAATGAATAACGGTTAAATAAATGTCCCAAACACAAAAGGAATGGAAGCACACGGCGTTCCAATATAATGAACACGAAAAACCTAAGGCCTCTTTGCTGATGAAACAGGGGCTATTCCCAAACTACTGAGGTATCTCGTATAGAAATTACTTTACCACATTACAGAATGAAAAACAGTTATAAAAACGTAGTCACCTCAAACCAAGGTGAACGGGAGCTCGAGTGGGTACATCGCTCTCTATCCCCGATATGCAGTTAAATATTTTATGAAGTTTTTATATTAGCCGGCAGAAAGTTACATTAGAAATGTAGGTTACATAGTTAACGATTCGGACCTTTCCCTCGGGTTAGACTGCGGAGGTAGCTACAACAAGAAAGATGGAATTATGTGGCCATACCTGGTAACAGTTCTACCTGCCGACGAAAATGCCGCCCGCCTCCTGCTTAACACACACACTCAGATGATGTCGATCAATTGGCCAAGAGACGTGAAAAGCCGCAATTTATAAACCCTCAGGGAAGGTTCGAGATCATTCAAGAGGAATCAGGACACGCCCTCTTAATTTTTATTGGCAGATACAAAGTGAAGAAGAAATACGGGATTGGTTGGAAATTAATTACAAAATTTAGGGATTGGCTAGATTTAAAACTGGCGGAAAGAAAAGGAAGAATTGCCAACCCAGAAAGTAAATGAGCATCAATCAGTTACCAAAAACCTAGAAATACAAAACTTCTTTAAATCATAAGTTCTTTCCCTTCGCACCAGGTTGCTTGGTCATAGTTTTTAGTGCCGGGCTGAGTGGCTCAGACGGTTAAGGCGCTGGCCTTCTAACCCCAACTTGGCAGGTTCGATCCTGGCAGGTGTTCAAATACGACAGCCCCGTGTCGGTAGATTTACTGGCACGTTAAAGAACTCCTGCTGGACTAAATTCCGGCACCTCGGCGTCTCCGAAGACCTTAAAAAGTAGTTAGTGGGACGTAAAACAAATAACATTATTATTATTATTATTATTATTATTATTATTATTATTATTATTATTATTATTATTATTATTATTATTATTATTATTATTGTACCGGGCGATACACCTCTACACCGTTTATTTAAAAGTTGCGCCAGTTGAAACTCCTCTTCTGGAGGAAGGTTGAACTTTATCTATTCTATTAATTCTCTACTTTCTCCGAAGATGTCACCACGTGGAAAATTTTGAGTTTTTGAACTGTGTCACTTTTGATGTGTTTTTGTTTAGCTTGAAGTAAGAAGTGTGAACTTTCTCTTCTAGAGGACACTACTGAAGATCAACAATAGTGCAACCTAGTGCGGAGTCAAAGAACTATTTTGTTGAAGAAATTTTTATTTCAAATGTTTGTTCTTTGCTAAATTTCTTTCTGTTATTGTTTAAGTTGGCTGTATACCCCTCTCTTTCCCCTTGTTTCGCATGTAGCCAATCCCGAATTTCTTAAATTAATTTCTATCCAATCAGATGTATCTTCCCCCAACTTGAATCGATTGCGGGGTCCTATCCAATAAAAACATTGTGGGCGGGTGTTTTCATTCCCCTAACGCCTAGAAACTTCCGCGAGAGTATATAAACTGCTGATTTTAGGGTCTCCGGGCCACTTCTGTTCCATCTTTCAGTGTATTAAGTACATAGCAGGAGGCGGGAAGCGCCTCTTTCTTCTTCAGCCGTTCAACACCAGGTAATGGCCTATTAATAACTTCTTTTCTTGCTAGGTTGGCAGTTTAACACTCGCGGCGGGTTCGAAGCATTTCCATCATGTAACCTTTTCCTAAAATGTAATTACTCTTTTCATCTTTTTCTTGTAAAGCTACATATTGGGATAGAGAGTGCTACCCTCTCGAGCTCCCACTCACATTTGTTTTGAGGTGAACTTATTTTTTTCAAACTATTCTTCGTTTATGTAATGTAAAGTGTTCTTCTCTAAGTCACCTCTGTAGTATGGGATTAGCCCTTGCGTTAGCGGCCCAGAGCCAGATTAGGTTTTAAAAACAAAGTGTATTAGGAGTGCAAGATCGCCTCCTCTCAAATTGTTATTTTAGAGGTCATGTAATCAACCTTCTTTTCATGTAATAGACCTTCGTAGGTTGGGTATTTTACCCCTGTGAATACGTCCTTAGAAGGACAGCTTGAAGGTAGAGTTTGGTGTGGCCTTGTGATAGGCTTACAATTTTAAGAGCGGATCGCTCTTTGAAATTTGTTTCTGTATGCCTCGTGCAGGCTTTATGTGTAATGTTTGGAGCCAGTGCTCCTGGGCATGAATGGGGTTTTCTGCCCCTTGGCTAAAATTTTTTTTGGAGTAAGGCGGGGCTGATTGCCCAAGAGTTATGAAGTAAGGGCACTGAGCCCGAATCCAGTAATATTGTACCTACATTTTTGCTACTCTGTACCTGTTATGATTGTTATCTCTTGTTTTTGAAAAGAAAATATAACCTAGTTAAATTTTAAATTAATTTTACATTGCACGTTAATTTCGTAGCTTGAAACCCATTCACACCCGCACCTTCTTTCACCTCTACCTACCACGGATATCTCCGTAACAAGTGGTAGCAGAGCGTGGTTGAATGGGTCTCAATTTAGCCCCTTTTGACGGCTAAACATTGCTTTGATTCGAACTCTAACAATTTTCTCAGTTGCTGGAATTTTTTGAGTTTTTCAAAATTGTTCTGTCATCATGCCCGGCCCTCGCGATGTTCTCCTCCTTAACTACTTGCGCAAAGAGGAGTTGATATACGAGTTAACTATCAGAAATGTGCAATCTGGAGGCACGGTTGCAATCGACACCAACAAGCTTAGAGAGTCCCTTGATTTGCCCATTTCCATCCCCAATTTGGGAGAGAAAGAAATTGATGACTCTCTTTCCACGATCGTCGAGAATATTACTGGGCTAGCATCTGTAGTCAGCTTTTTTGATGAAAACGATCCGTCTCCTAATCAAATTAAGCGTGTGCAAGGCAGGCTGTATCACTTTGCAAATAGAGTTAATGATCTGTTGTCTCTAAAGGTGAATGACGTTCAGAGGAAGGACGCTAATACGCTCCTTGAAACTATTTCTGAATTGTCTAATAAGGTCACTCAATTGTTAACTGGGGAAGTTCCTCCCAAATCTGATCAGCCCACCATAGTGAATGTAAGTAGTGAGGAAGAACCTGCTAAGGGAGAAGGCAATAGGATAACCGTTGCTGCTCAAACTATCTCTGCCCCATTGGACAACGAGTCTGAACGCCGCACATCGTTGAACAATGTACGTGCTGAATTAACTTCCTTGCCATTGAAACCTTTACCTACTATGTCGCCCGGGTTTAGCAGCTTGCCTCATCCATTGGCAATGTTGCTCAGAGGTATATCCAAGTTTTCCGTTAATACCACCAGTGACGTAATTTCATTTTTAAGATTTCTAGTGGAATTTCAGGATCATGCCCTTGTGTTTTCTCTTTCCCCATGTCAAATTTTGCAAATTATCTATCCTTATGCTATTGGGGTTCTCTCAGATAAAATAGTAAGAGCCATTGCCGAGCAATCATCTATTGAGGATTTCCATGCCCATTTGCTAGCTAACTTCATCCCGGCTAGGGCCAGGTCCTCCCTGATTCAGAAGTACTATTACCGTGTACAGCGCTTGGATGAAAACTTGGCTGATTTCATTCAAGATATCAAATTCTACACTAGGGTGTTTGCTCTCCACTTCCCTGAGGATCAGATCGTGCAAGCTATTGTCGAAGGGATTTCACCACCCTACAGGTCATATTTGTGTTTCGCGGCGTGCCCGCAAACCTTCTCTGAACTGGAAGCATTAGCCGTCTCTGCGGAAGGAGTTAGGTATGCCGATTCCTTGCGTGTGGCAAAAGAACACCCGCCTTCTTTTAGTAATACTCGGCTTCCACCTCGCCGATCAGTCACCCCTCGTAAATGTTATGCTTGCGGGTCGCCTGACCATCTGCGCAATAAGTGTCCTCTGATCAAGTCTAGTAGGGCAAATAATGGAGCTGGTTCATCACAAGGCTGTTTTAAGTGTGGGGCCTTCTCACATATCGCCAAAAATTGCCCAAACTCAAATAGCACCCCCTCCTGCTCAACTTCTGGTGCAAATTCCACCTATGCCAATAATAAAAAGTGACTAGTGGCATCGGCTGAGTCGACTAATCCATCTTCCCGAGACTCAGCCCCTAGTAAACAGGTTGTAAATGCAGAGAACAATCAGCCTTCAAATTCATCTTTTGAATGCCCTAAAGAATGTCTTAGGATTGCGGCGGATACCCCCGCACCTGTTCCTTTTCTTAAGATTGAGTTAAATAACGAGCCTATAACAGCTCTCTTAGATTCAGGCAGTGTTTGTTCCATTATTTCGGCTGATTGGTATTCTAAATTGAAATCTGTTTGTAAACTCCCTGACTATGACTCATCTCCTGTTAAATATGTTTCGGCTAATTCATCTCCATTAGAAATTCTAGGTTCCTTACATGTCAAAATTCGGGTTTTTAAATTTACATGGAAGATCGAATTGTTTGTGGCCAAGCGTTTGTCTTGCCCCATCATATTGGGAGCGGACTTCATTTCTCACACTGGTCTTGTGCTCGATCTCCAGAGTAGGTCGTGCACATTCAAATTTGCGTCCAATTGTAGAATTCCCTTGTTAAAGTGTAATTCTGTATCATGTTCATCTATTTCGCCTACCCAGGATGAGATGTTGTTAGACCTTAGACATCTACCTGAGGAGCAGGCTGATAGTATTCGGAAACTGTGTCAGTCGTTTCCCGAGGTGTTCTCTGATACTCTTGGTGTTACTGACCTTATTGAATACAAAATTGAGGTCACGGATTCGATTCCTGTCCGTTTTCCACCGTATAGGCTATCTCCACCTAAAATGAAGGCTCTGAAAGAAATCATCGATCAGATGTTGAAGGATGGTATTATTAGGCCCTCTAAGTCAGCGTATTCTTCGCCTATTTTTCTAGTCCCGAAACCCCAAGGAGGCTTCAGGCCTGTCATTGATTACAGGGCTCTCAATCGGAAGGTGGTGTTGCAATCTGTGCCCCTTCCCGACCTTCATTCTTGTTTTTCATGGTTTCGTAAGGCCAAGTTCTTCACGATCTTGGATTTGAATCAGGCCTACAACCAAATTCCCCTTGCCGAAGAGTCTAAACATCTTACAGCGTTTGCCACGGACTGGAATTTATATGAATACAACCGCGTGCCTTTCGGGCTCCCCACGGGGGCAGCTGTGCTCACTAGGCTACTAGATAGGGTCTTTTCCGACATCAAATTTGAGTACTTATATCACTACTTGGATGATGTCGTCGTATTTTCCGAAACCTTTGAAGAACATCTAGATCATCTGCGAGAAGTTCTCAATCGCCTTCGTAAGGCTGGGTTAACTGTTAAGTTGTCCAAGGTTGCCTTTGCTAAGCCCTCTATGTCATTCCTAGGGCATATTGTGTCACCTGATGGTGTAGCAGTCGATCATTCTAGAACACAGGCCATCCGTGATTTTAAACCTCCCAAGGACATTAAAGGTATCGCCAGGTTCATTGGCATGGTGAATTTCTTCAGGAAGTTCATTCCTAATTTTGCAAATAGAGCGGCGCCCTTAAACCTTCTCCGTAGGAAAGGCATCAAATTCGAGTGGGGACCTTCTCAACAAGCCGCTTTCGAAGATCTTAAATTAGCTCTCTGTAATGCCCCTGTACTTGCTATGCCTGATTTCTCGAAGAAATTCATCGTCCAAACCGACGCGTCGTCGTCGGCGGTAGCTGCAGTCCTTCTTCAAGAGACTGAACTAGGGAGGCGCCCCATCGCCTATGCATCTAGGACTCTCTCGGCTCAAGAAGCAAAGTACTCCATATATGAGCTTGAAGGTTTGGCAGTCTTATTTGCCTTAGAAAAGTTCCGTCTCTATCTGGAACACGTTAAATTCGACCTGGAGACAGATAATCAAGCCTTAAGCTGGGTCTTAGGTAGGCCGCGTCGTACTGGTCGTATAGCCCGCTGGGCTATTCGTATTTCCGCCTTCCAGTTTGATGTTAGACATATCAGAGGTACCGAAAATGTTGTTGCTGATGGACTCAGCCGTTTCATAACGACGTCGAGACCCATGAACCTGTCGACAGTTCATCACCTTCCGAGTCCATACTATCTGAGGTTAATGCCATCTTAACAGATGCTCCCATGCTTTTTAGGGATATTGAGAAATACCAACGTGAAGATCCTACGCTGGCTCCGATAATGGAAACCCTTTCTTCTGGGGAACATGTCGTCCCTTATGTTCTGAGGAATGGTGTTTTATGTTGCCCTTCGAGGCATGATAAGTTGATGAAAGTTGTTGTTCCAGCGGTTCTTGTACCTATGATCTTCAAATACTATCATGAGACCCCATTGGGGGGGGCATCTTGGAATCTTTAAAACTCGTGAAAAGATTCGTGAAATGTTCATATGGAAAGGTATGGACGGTGAAATTCGGGAACTTGTAAAAGCTTGTAAATCTTGTTTGATCAGTAAACCCACCATGTCCACTAAAGTAGGCCTTTTGTCTTCTCATCAAGCGTCGCGCCCCATGGAACGCCTGTATATTGATTATGTGGGACCCTTCCCCCAGTCAAAGGGTAATGCCAACAAGTTCATCTTTGTGTGTGTAGATGGTTTTACAAGATTTTCCTGGTTATTTCCGACTAAGCTGGCTACCGCTCAGTCAACCATTACTTGCTTAAATTCTATTTTCGCTTCTTTTGGTCCGTGCCAATACATTGTATCTGATAATGCTAAGGCTTTTACATCTAATTTATTTCGTAAATTCTGTTTTGACTTGTCCATCTCTCATGTAACTACTTCCGCTTATTACCCTCAACCATCTCTGGCTGAACGGGTTAACCGTAATCTCAGGTCCGCACTTATTGCCTATCATCATGAAGATCATTCTAGGTGGGACACGTCCCTGCATTGGTTAGCTTTTGCTTTGAATTCGGCGGTCCATGAATCACACAAATTTACTCCAGCTTCTTTGATGTTCAAGTTTGTTCCCAACTCGCCGCTCTCTAACCTCTGGTCTTTGAATGACATTCTACCCGAGACAATAGATCCGGATAACATTAAAGATCTTTGGAAGAAGGCTAAAGCCAATCTTAAAGTGTCTCATGAAAAGGTTAGGGAAAGGTATGATCGTGGACGGAGACCCACCACTTTGAAGGTAGGTGACCAGGTTATGGTCAAAAATTTTGTTCCCGCGGGCAAGCTTGCCCCCAGATTTCATGGGCCTTGTATCATTCTCGATTTTCTTACGCCGGTTACCTTATTGCTAAGTAATCCAGCCACCGAGAGGATATTTAGAGTTCACCTGTCCCAGGTGAAACCGGTGTAATTTCTGTGTTAACTTGCTTCATATTATTTTGAAAGGATATGAAGGTTATATTTTTTTGAGTTTCACTTTTAAGGCATTCTGCCCCTTCTGTAATATTTTGGTTTTAGATGTAAGCCTTGTGTAAAACCTGCCCCGACCCGTTAAACTGCCATCCTGTTCTTGCCACGGCCATTACCACGCTCCCGTCTCCTGCTCCACCTTACACTGTGGCTTCATTATAGTAAATGCCATGGATATCTACACGCCGCTGGCCCCTCAACCTCTCCACAAGCCTGTACCCTCAAAGAAGATGATAGTCCAACACAATTCTGCCGCCTAGCTTTAATGTTTCAGCGCCCCCGCAGCCGCGCAGCGCCGTGCAGCGACTGGGGAGGGGGATGGGCCCCCTCCTCTCCAGCGAGGACGACATGTGAACGGCGAGCCGGAGCTCTCCTCCCGGCCAAGGCTGATGTGCGGCGCACGACCTGCTACATGCCCGCAGCCTGTATTTGTTCACCGCGGGCGCGGCGTACTTCAACACCTCTGCTCCCCTCATAGTGCGGGCGAGCGGTATCTCAGGGTACTTGAGGGGTCCGAGCGGCCTCCGTTGGACGCAAGCTGCAACGGCCGGTCTGGCCATCCGACTCAATCTACATCAACTACATGGACAGTCACCATAAGCAATAACTACACTTGGGAATTCAACAACAATATTTGGTGGACATTGCAAAATTTTTCTTCACCTTTAAGTATTAAAAGTTTATCTTCAGAAATTCAAATTCTACAAACATAAAGACTTTCATTCACCTGCAACAACAACATTTTGAAACTGAATTAAGAAATCTTGTAAATGCTTCTGCTATCTATCTTCGTATCAACATCATTACTTGGACTTTGTTTCAAACTGATTTCATGTGTCACCCCTGGAGGAACTTTTGGGGGGGGAGGTCTGTACCGGGCGGTACACCTCTACACCGTTTATTTAAAAGTTGCGCCAGTTGAAACTCCTCTTCTGGAGGAAGGTTGAACTTTATCTATTCTATTAATTCTCTACTTTCTCCGAAGATGTCACCACGTGGAAAATTTTGAGTTTTTGAACTGTGTCACTTTTGATGTGTTTTTGTTTAGCTTGAAGTAAGAAGTGTGAACTTTCTCTTCTAGAGGACACTACTGAAGATCAACAATAGTGCAACCTAGTGCGGAGTCAAAGAACTATTTTGTTGAAGAAATTTTTATTTCAAATGTTTGTTCTTTGCTAAATTTCTTTCTGTTATTGTTTAAGTTGGCTGTATACCCCTCTCTTTCCCCTTGTTTCGCATGTAGCCAATCCCGAATTTCTTAAATTAATTTCTATCCAATCAGATGTATCTTCCCCCAACTTGAATCGATTGCGGGGTCCTATCCAATAAAAACATTGTGGGCGGGTGTTTTCATTCCCCTAACGCCTAGAAACTTCCGCGAGAGTATATAAACTGCTGATTTTAGGGTCTCCGGGCCACTTCTGTTCCATCTTTCAGTGTATTAAGTACATAGCAGGAGGCGGGAAGCGCCTCTTTCTTCTTCAGCCGTTCAACACCAGGTAATGGCCTATTAATAACTTCTTTTCTTGCTAGGTTGGCAGTTTAACACTCGCGGCGGGTTCGAAGCATTTCCATCATGTAACCTTTTCCTAAAATGTAATTACTCTTTTCATCTTTTTCTTGTAAAGCTACATATTGGGATAGAGAGTGCTACCATCTCGAGCTCCCACTCACATTTGTTTTGAGGTGAACTTATTTTTTTCAAACTATTCTTCGTTTATGTAATGTAAAGTGTTCTTCTCTAAGTCACCTCTGTAGTATGGGATTAGCCCTTGCGTTAGCGGCCCAGAGCCAGATTAGGTTTTAAAAACAAAGTGTATTAGGAGTGCAAGATCGCCTCCTCTCAAATTGTTATTTTAGAGGTCATGTAATCAACCTTCTTTTCATGTAATAGACCTCCGTAGGTTGGGTATTTTACCCCTGTGAATACGTCCTTAGAAGGACAGCTTGAAGGTAGAGTTTGGTGTGGCCTTGTGATAGGCTTACAATTTTAAGAGCGGATCGCTCTTTGAAATTTGTTTCTGTATGCCTCGTGCAGGCTTTATGTGTAATGTTTGGAGCCAGTGCTCCTGGGCATGAATGGGGTTTTCTGCCCCTTGGCTAAAATTTTTTTTGGAGTAAGGCGGGGCTGATTGCCCAAGAGTTATGAAGTAAGGGCACTGAGCCCGAATCCAGTAATATTGTACCTACATTTTTGCTACTCTGTACCTGTTATGATTGTTATCTCTTGTTTTTGAAAAGAAAATATAACCTAGTTAAATTTTAAATTAATTTTACATTGCACGTTAATTTCGTAGCTTGAAACCCATTCACACCCGCACCTTCTTTCACCTCTACCTACCACGGATATCTCCGTAACAATTATTATTATTAGTTTTTAGTGGTGTCCTCTGTGAAAAACTGTCCAAACTTCTTGATGAATGTCAAACAAAACAAGGAGAAATTCACTCAGGTTAGGCAACTGCACAATAACAAAATTACATAATATTTCGGTGGTGACATCTTCTGATTAAAGTACTAACTTGTTGCATTATTAGTTTCACATTTGATTGATAGAGGAGTTCTTTTAGGCGCTCATTTTGAATGTGCGGCGTAGAGGTGTACCTCCTGGTACGGTACATAATATATTTTAAACATGATTTGACACGGGAAATGAAGGTGATTTCTTGTAATATATTATTGTTATTATTATTATTATTATTATTATTATTATTATTATTATTATTATATTTTGAATTTATTTAATTAGGCTACGGTACTCAATCCAGAAATAACTCTCGACTCTGCGCAGGATGAAATAAATGTCACGTTTTGATGGGCGATCAGAAAGAACTACAAGAGCAAATTACATACATTTTTAAGTTTTCAAATAGGAATGATCTATTTTCACGCAACATTGACTTGTAACGGGAAAAATACCTCTCAACATCGCAGGATGTTACGGGGGCATATTTGAAATACGTCAAATCACCTTTCTGTCGCTTTTAATGCATCTATCTCTTTCTACACAGCTTACCCTCCTAATTCACATACATATATATTTCTAAGAAAGATAATTGTAAGAAATTACAGACAACAATTAGGAAATGTGAAAAATCTGTCTTTGAGATGACTGCAAGCAGATATGCAAAATGGAATAACTTAAAAAATACAATATGACAAAAATACGAAAATCCATGGGGAAATATGACCATAATATGAACAATTGCCGGAAAATGACAAAAACGTTAAAAAAGGAAAGTATGACTTTATATGACCCGTGAAAATTGCATAATATTATTCACCGTAGAATCATGCTTAAGTTGTATTTTGCATGGAAAGAGTATGAAGGAAAAAATATGACGAGTCATAAACATCCGGCCCCTACTCATAACTTTCATCCAGAATCAATAGGGGGCGAGTAATTTAATATCGTTTTGGACGAGGTCTCTGGTCAAATATTCCTCGAGAGCACTTACAACGTCTTCAGTCACAGTCAAGGTGCGAAACCAACTTTGTTGATGGCTAGGAGCCATGAAACGTAAACATTTGGCAAAAAGAAAGGTTGAATGTTTTGCAGTTCGAGAGTACAAAATGTTTCTGAGATTAACAGCCCACATCAACATAGAGTTTGGTGTTCCCTCCGACCTTGGGGGCAAAACTGTTGTAGTTTACCTTCTTCATTTCCTTCGCCATTCAACTGGCATGTGGCAGACAGTCACGGTCTTCCAGCCGATGTCACCAAGTGCAGTAGAGTAATGTTTAGTTGTTAAAACAAGTTGCTTTACGTCGCACCGACACAGATAGGGAAGGAAGCGGCTGTGACCTTAATAGGTACAGTCCCACCATTTGCCTGGTGTGAAAATAGGAAACCACGGACAACAAATCATCTTTAGGGCTGGTAACATTGGGTTTCGAACCCCTGTTTCCCGAATGCAAGCTCACAGCTGCGCCCCTAACCGCACGGCCAACTCGCTCGGTTTAGTTGTTAAAATAATGTCTACAGCTGATTAACTGTTCTCATACAGCTATCGGGTGTGTGTATTGAAAAAAAAACGCAAACGTAAGTTACCTCTGTACCACTACAAAGACGTCCGGCTCCAAGGCTAAATGGTTAGCATGCTGGCCTTTAGTTCAAGCAGGGGCGGTGCGTGGTATTGTTGCAGTGTTGCACAATTCCCAATGATTTTACACTTCATTTGTCGTCTTTTCTTCTAATGTTTTAGTTTAATAAACCTAACATACGTTCTGAAACATATTAAAATCAACCATCTTTGGTCGTTCGCTGTACCAATGCTTTGTAATGGGCCAATAAACGCTGCCTGCTCCGAATCACTCAGGAGGTTTGCTTTCCTACGGCAACGCCCAAGAGGACAGCGCGGCGCAGTATACTGTACTTCAGTAGGTACGACCAAATACAGTAGAGACAATACACGACACTGAGCGAGATATCGAGGGACAGCTACTGGAGCTCACTCTAGCGGATAGACCTGAACGATACTGATTCTGTCATAAGAGCACGTGTATTTTTGTGTGAAGTTTTTGGTGTTATTTATGCGTTTTCAGTGAGTTGACATAATTAAATAGTAGCGTGTGTCATTCCTTGATATCTCCTCTCAACATGAGGCGAAAGGTATGTGCTGTGTTTGGCTGCAGTAATTACGAAGTAGAGAAAAATGCGCGCTCGTTCTTCAGGTTCCCTCGTGACAAGAACATGTAAGTAATATTGTGTTTGCATATATATTCTTCCAGTGACAGAGATTTTTATAGTACTTCATAATCTTCTGTCCTGCTCGACCCATGTTTTAACGGGCTTAAAATATAATACGCATATTTTATTGTATAGTGCAGCAGTTAACCTTCAATGCCGATGTGTTGTTGTAGGTGTGATCTGTGGGTTTTGAAATGTCACAGAAGCGATTTGGATAAAGTGTACAAGAAAGAAGGGACTTTACGCTTGTATAAGAATTATAAGATCTGTTCAGATCATTTCCAGGCCAGCGACTTTAAAAATCCTCGACTATACAGCCAAGGGTATGTTACATTTTTACTCTAATTGTACGTAAATATTCCTCAAAGCATCACTATCGACAACATTTTCAAACTTTTCTTTCTTTTATCCGTCTTCTCAGATTAAAGCCAGGATTTTATAGATTTTCTTTCTGTTAGTAGGCTTCATGTTAAGAGGAAAATTGTCCAGCTATTAAATTTTAATTCATTGCATCATATGTGCCGATATTTTTATTGACAAATGTCTTAATGTGATGATACATTGTTTTTAAATGAGGAAAAAAGACAAATCCAACCGTAAGATTTCAGGCAGGTATGCTAAAGCTAAAAAAGTAATGCATAAATGAAAGATCAAGCCATTTCACAGCAGTCCATTTCACACCTTGTTTATATGTCTAATTTCAGTCTTTGAATAATAACCTTTTAAATAATTCTTCATTCATTTATCCAGAATTGCTTTAGCAACTTCGAAGTTAATATCTCAATACCACTGTCTTTCTAGACGTAATTTATTTATCCATTTCCGTATATACATTTCCATTGATATTTGAATTTAGCGCGATTTGTTCAGGTCAAGTCACTAGGAGCGCCACCGTCGAATTGTCTCCCATTTTAGCAAGGCGAAATCCGTAAGTGTCGTGTATTGTCTCTACTGTATTTGGTACGACCTAAGTCTGTATAGCACAGGGCCGGAACTAGGAGATTTGTCAGGGGGGGCAAAGATCAGTTTGCCGCCCTCCATTCCCCGAACGCCTCCCTCCCCCGCCCCCTACCGCTAAAATATAATACCTCCATAAGCTATATTTTTAGATGCGGCAGTTCAAATTACACACCATATGTATACTATTAAGAAGTTTTATTTATAAAAAAAAACACTTATATTAATATACTCATACATATTAATACGTACATTACACTTATATTGAAAAACACTTATACTGTACATGACTATTACAAATAATTTGTTTGTAGTGTAACTCAATTGTAACTACGCAAAAATTTGTTATGTATTGTACCTCAAAATTGAATTCTTCGAGCCTTCTTAGCTGTGATGATGTCATCAAGTTTGATAAGGAATGCTCTTTTGTGTTCAGTTGTTATTATACTTAGATTAGAGAGTCTCTCTTGTCCCATTGTACTTCTCATGTAGTTTTTGATGATTTTGAGTTTGCTAAAACTTCGTTCTTCAGGTGGAACTGTAACTGACAACGTGCGGAACATTCTCAGTGCAGAAGTAATGTTAGGGTAGCCTTCCTCTAGTTTAATTTTATAAATAAGACAACATTTCTCTTGATGTGGCTCCCTTTAAATTTCCGTCAACTGATAAAGCGTGGTGCTTGAAACTTTCTATTTCAAATTTAAATTCTTCATTGTTGAGATCAGCAGTGTACATATTTTACAATTCTTCTGCTTTCGTTTTTAGATCTTTTGTTTGCATTTCTTTAATTCGAACTGTATTAAAAAATCCAAACTTGCTGTTTATGTTGTCCAAAGCCTTAAACCTGTCACTGAGTTCCGTAATCATCTGGCCAATAACCTCTGAGAACTCAGATGGTAGATCACTCATGCTTGCTAAGAATTTACCCTCAGTAATGGCCTCAGATGGAGCAAACTCTCTGCAAGACTTCAAGAACGTTAAAAGACCTTGAAGGTTCCGGGTAGCCAAATCTACTGTTACATCTTTTCTTTGCAAAAACTCATTGACATGATTGATATTTTTGAAGAAAGCATGCCAAAAACATGTGAAAACGCTGAATTCAAGTTTCCCGATATTTTTCAAAAGGGAGCTGCCCTCACTCTTAGTTTGAGGTGTTGAGAGATCATGGTTTTTAAGATCCTCTAGAGCCTGCGCAACTTTACCGTAATGTTTATACACAGCTTCGACCGCATCTAATCTTGCAGAGCATCTTGTATTGCTTTCAGGTTTCAATGTCAGTGGCACATACTTTCGGAGAACTTCCCAGCGTGAAGTTGAAACTGCAAAGAAAGAATACATACTGTTCAAAGTTTCGAAAAAATTCTGAGCCATAATAGTAGCACTGGCCGCATTAGCACCAATTAAATTGAGGGAGTGAGCAGCACATGGGACAAAATATGCTAGCTCGTTCTCCTGAAGTAGTCTGGACTGAACTCCTTTATACTTCCCGGCCATATTTGCCCCATTGTCGTAGGATTGGCCTCTACAGTTCTCTAAGTTTAGTCCATCTCTGTTTAATTTTTTTAGGATTTCTTGGCTGAGACCTTCATCTGTTTTGTCACTAACTAGGAAGAAATCAATAAAACTGTCCTCTACCTCCGATATATTTGCTTTGACGTAACGAAGTACTTGAGTCATTTGCTCACTGTGGCTGATATCCGGAGAGCAGTCAAATGTTAAGGAATAATATTTCGCATCCAAAATGTCTTATATTATCTTTTGCCTTATGTTATTGGCGATAATTTCAAGGAACTCATCTTGTATTTTATGTGAGAAATATGAGATTTGCCCTTTCTTATGCTGCTCAATATGTTGTAGAAGAGGGACATTATAATGCGATATAAGCTGTACTGTATTCAAGAACTTTCCACTGCTTGGGTCGCTGAAACCACAGTCTCCTTTAGTTCCTCAGAATGGACTCCCTTTGATTTGCTAGGAATAGAATAGCATCAATAATGCAGCGCAATACCGCCTTCCAGTGAGACTCTTTTTGATGGATATGGTTTGGAGTTCTGCATGAATACCTCTCTTTCCTAAACAAGATTCCAAAGCTTTCCACGAACAAAAGCAAGGGTTGTGGATGGATGAATTTTCATATTCAGGCAATTTTTCACTGAGTTTTCTCCAATTAGTAAGTCCTTTTTCTTTAGCTAAGGAAGGCACTTGATTTGATGCTAAGTGTGAAAACAGCCTGCAGGGAACACAATATAGAGCTTTCTTACTTTCACTGTAGCCTAACCATGATCTCTTTACTTTTTCTCCATTTTTGAGAACTTTATCAAACCAATCTTTGGTTAAGTTATGTCCTTCTCTGCTGCTATTACTTAAATTTGACTCAATCAGATTTTCAAAGCTCATTTTTGTTATGTAACACCTTTCAGAATCTGAAAAACTCTGTGGCCATGAACCAGGATCCCTAAAATCAAAGGAAAACTCGGATATTTCTTCAAGACGAGTTGTAGGGTCTGGACGAGATGATAATTCATCTTCATTCGCTTCACCAATAGGACTGAGTTTCTTGCAAAGTTCGACATGTTGCGTACCTTCCTCTCCAGCTTCAACGTCATCTAAAATATTACAAGCCGGGATTCAAATTCAATCAGTAATATGATATATTACAAAATGAAGTATTAAAAAATTGTCATAAAGTCCGATAAGGCACAATTAATTCATCTCTTTCCTAATGTGCTATACTTTAATTGTTGAAATAAAAATTAATATTTACTTACCTGATTTTTCTTTTCAGCCTTCATCTTCATTAACATTGGTGTTTGTGACAGCACATCGTTTTCTTTCTTCCTTTTTTATTTGGAAAGTTTTCTATACTCGGCTCAACTGAGCGGTTTTCTGCCATCCATAATTTGGAAACTGATAAAAACGCAGCTCAAAGTGTACTAAACAATTCCGTTTTCCAAACGATGATACACGGTAACACTCCGAACACTAATAACTAAACAGTAAATGCAAATAAAATAAAACAACTGTCGGTTCGTATCAACACACGCAGACAACAGTCTACGCAGGCTGCATGTGTAGCCGTCGATAACGACAACGATGACTGCAGGTGTCTGTTTAGCATGGAGAGAAAGGGGGTGAGATAGATGAGACGCTCGCACATCGCGTCAAGGTCAGGCTGTTTTCGAGTCCCTGACACCGCTGCCGAGCGCTCAGGCTACTAATTATTCATATCAGTAGTAGGCATAACAGTATAAGACTCACTTCAAACCCATGAAGTACGTAAAATCTTGTGTCGTGTCTTATAATGAAGAAAATATCTTGGTATACAGTGTCAGTGTAATAAAGTTGATGAATTGGGCAACAGAAGTAAATAAAATTAAACAATATTAATTGTGGTATTATTATTTTGAAAAATTAAATAACTTATTATTTTTTATTAAACTTTTCAAATTTTGCCGCCCCCTGAAATCTGCCGCCCGGGGCACGTGCTCCCCCTGCCCCGCCCTAGTTCCGGGCCTGGTATAGCATCAGGTAGCAAGCTAGCCAGTATCGGTCTCGGGAGTTGCACGAGACTAGCAAGTCCCCTATCGAGAAACAGTTCTACATCTCCCCGTTAGACTGCGTCACTCTGCGGAGATTACTTAATTCCTACTTTCTCTCCTATCGCAAAGGTAATTTCATTTCCATTTATTTTTAATTTACAATTTTTACTTGACGTTGCATCGACGCAGATGGGTCTTAGGGCGACGATGGGATAGGAAAGGGCTAGGAGTGGGAAGGACGCGACCGTGGCTTTAATTAAGGCACAGCCACAGCTTTTGCCTGTGTGAAAATGGGAAACCGCGGAATACCATTTTCAGGGCTTCCGACAGTGGTGTTTGAACCCACTATCTCCTGAATGCAAGCTTACAACTACGCGAGTCTAACCGTACGTCCAGCTCGCTCGGTAATTTCCTATCCACGCCATGAAAAACAGGAGGGCAAATTTTCAATTCAAGTGAGACAAGAGTAACTGTGCCAAGATGAGTGGCTCAGACGGTTGAGGCGCTGGCCTTCCGGTGGTATTTGAAGGTGCTCAAAGACGTCAGCTTCGTGTCAGTAGATCTCCCGAGGGACTAAATTCCGGCACCTAGGCGTCTCCGAAAACCGTAAAAAAGTAATTAGCCGGACGTAAAGCCAGTAACATCACTAATTACTGTAGTTCGTATCGTATCGTAATCTGTTTACCCTCCAGGGTCGGTTTTTCCCTCGGACTCAGCGAGGGATCCCACCTCTACCGCCTCAAGGGCAGTGTCCTGGAGCTTCAGACTCTGGGTCGGGGGGTACAACTGGGGAGGATGATCAGTATCTCGCCCAGACGGCCTCACCTGCTATGCTGAACAGGGGCCTTGTGGGGGGTTGGGAAGATTGGAAGGGATAGACAAGGAAGTGGGAAGGAATCGGCCGTGGCCTTAAGTTAGGTACCATCCCGGCATTTGCCTGGAGGAGAAGTGGGAAACCACGGAAAACCACTTCCAGGATGGCTGAGGTGGGAATCGAACCCACCTCTACTCAGTTGACCTCCCGAGGCTGAGTGGACCCCGTTCCAGCCCTCGTACCACTTTTCAAATTTCGTGGCAGAGCCGGGAATCGAACCCGGGCCTCCGGGGGTGGCAGCTAATCACACTAACCACTACACCACAAAGGCGGGTAACTGTAGTTATAGTGTATAATTAGCCTCTTATTTCCTATGTTGTAATTGCCTGATATATTTCAGTTTTAGTAGGAATGCAGTTCATTACCTAACGATAATAAGAGTTTCTTGTTATTTCTGTAAGCTTCTTATAAAGAAAATGTGGCACTGAAAACTTTGGTGCAACACCCAGCTTCAGATGCCACCAGCCGCCACTGAGTTCGAGGGGTCTCGGGTTCGTTTCCCGGCCAAGTTCGGAATTTTAACTTCCACTGGTTAATTCCTCTGGCTCGGGGGCTGAGTATTTGTGCCGTCCTCATCATTAGAATTCATCTCAGGCAAGGCTCCATTATCACAGACGCGCATTTCACCTATAGGGCGTCAACTCGAAAGACTTGCACCAGGCCTCTACGGAGGCTACGCCATTATTATTATTATTATTATTATCATCATCATCATCATCATCATCATCACCGTCGCGCTACGACTATGGAGCTAAGCTCTGCATTCGGGAGACGAGTGGGTTTGAACCCCGCCGTCGGATGCCCTGAGAATGGCTTTCTGTGGTTTCCGATTTTCACTTCCAGGCAAATCCCGGGACAGTTCCTATTCATAGGCCACAATCGATTCCTTCCACCTCCTGATCCAATTTCCTTCACTATAATTCATTTCAGAGACTAACTGCCCGAGGCGGTAAAATCATGCTCGATTCGCCCTGAAGGACGTTGGTTCGATTCTTCGCCGGGAAGTCGAAAAATTTAAGAAACGAGATTTCCACTTCCGGAGGTGCACATGGTCCTTAGGTTCACTCAGCCTACACAAAAATTAAGTACCAGGTTAATTCCTGGGGTCAAAGGCGGCCGGGCGTAGAGCTAACTGAGGTTACGGATAGTGGAAGCTTTTACTTCCACCCCTTCCACGGCCTTCATGGCCTGTATGAAGATGAATTTGCTTTTACCTCGCTATCATTCATTTCAACTTCATTACCACCTCAACCGAGATTGGCGTCAGAAGGGGCATCCGGCCGTGGAAACATGCTATTCAAACCCCGTATCAAGAAACGGAAGTAAGGGATAGGCAAACATTATCACTATCAAGGCCGCGTCCAAAGCCGCTTCATGGCCTTCCAGGAACAACTAATCTTTCTAGTATCACAATTCCTGGACATAGAGATTTTCGCTACTCATTCCAGAATTCTCAGCCATCCGTACGTTCGTGGAACTGCTACGTAGATTTTTGATTTTTTTCAACATAGTTTCCTCAGCTTGGGGATCTACTGTTTTTAATTCATTTTTCCGTTAGTACTGAATACTGAATGAGTATTCTCTTTCATCTCAAGGTTGTGATTTTCTTTGCTCTTGACCTCTCCAAGAATAGAAATATGACAACGAAATTCTTCAGTACATTCCAGTACAAATTTCTTCGACCATGTCGCCATAGCACACATTACAAAATCACGGCACTAGTTACAAAGCACCACGTTCCTACAAACTGACACATGACCCCAAACAGTACTAAAAAGGACACAAGATAGCAGCAGCAGCTCAGCAATTGGCCTGATAGGCTACGTCCTGCAGGTAGAACTGATGGATTTCCTACAGTCCAACAGCCCAAAATATTGCCTCTCAGTCTTCAACTGTGCGCATATGCGGGGCTTGATGATGATAACTGTTGTTTAAAGGGACCTAACATCTAGGTCATCGGCCCCCAATGGTACTAAATGTAATAACAATTTAAATGTCCAAAATTCATTCACTAACTAGAATACAAAACGTGATGACGAAGAATGAAACGATGAATATGAATTTAAAATAATCAGCGAATCCAACTCACAATACTGAAAGTTAAAAATAATTCCAAAATCAATCCACTGACTAGAAATCAAAAAGATGACGATGAACAATGATTATGAACTTAAAACAATCAGTGGATCCGACCCGCAACGCCCCATCTTCCCAGAAACGAACTTAAAACAATATAATATACTGACCAAGGGGCTGGTTCCATAGCACAATCCTAAATCGATGATGCTTTTTGTTAAAGGGGTCCAAAATCCAGGTCAACGGCCCCTCATAATGGTACTTATCGTTAGGAAAGTAGAACCACCATACTTCTCATGTAACGGCACTAATCACAAGTAACATAGGCTCACGGAGTTCCACAAATTGTGGTACTACTCACAAGCATTGTATGTCGCACAGGTAGCGCAGACCTACGGTGTTTCTTACATAACGGTGCCACTCATAGGCAACGCAAACCCATGGTGTTCCTTACGTAGGTGCACAAATCACAGAGACACGTACTATCCCGTAATGTTCCTCACATAGTGTGTACTAATCACAGGCAAAGCCCAGATCCGTGGTGTTTATCACACAATGGTATTTATCACAGGCAACGTAAGCCCGTGGTGTTCCGCATATAGTGGTACTAATCACGAGTGCTGTAAACCCATAGTGATCCACCTACTGTTGCTACTAATCACAAACCTATTGTGTATGAACCTAACACAGTGGTACTATTCGCAAGTAAAGGCGACCCATGGTGTTCCTCGTGTGATGGTACTAATAACAAGTAGCCTCATGGTTCTAATTCGATCATCCCTTGGTCGCCCTTTCTAATCGCCTCTTATGACAGGCAGGGGATACAGTGGGTGTGTTTTTCATCTGCGTCCTCCACGCCCATGGGGTCAGAGAGAGAAAAAAGGAAGGGATCCGACACTTCGAAAAATGAAGTACCGGACAAAGGCAAGGGCCAGGAAGGGCGTGAAAATGAAAGACTCCTGAAGTCTCGAATGCTCTAATACCGTCGGGGTCGGAAAAACACAAGAGTTAACCAAGGGATGTCGGACAGGATAGATGAAAGTGAAGAGCCTGGCACGAGTACGTGGAAACAATGCCACGACTCAGCTAAGGGTCCCGTGGTCGCCAACCCATGCTACCAAGTTGAGAGCCCGTGGGGCCCCTTACGGCAGTCAGGGGACACCGTGGGTGTATTCTTCGTCTGCGTCCCCCGCCCACAGCGGGTTATGCGGGACTTGAGCTGAGCTGAGCTGAATGACCTCCTACCTGATAAATTATGTTTGCAAAACTACCAGTGGAGGCTCGTGCTGAATTATGTTGTTTCTGCACTGTGACGTACAGTCCATTGTAGTAAGTGCAATTAAAAAATTCTAAATTCGTACTGCATATGGGAAGTGCCAACTGAGCTCGTGTGCGTCCTACCCAACCCCTTGGGTCCCAAGTTCTCAAAAATTACTGAAATATACGGGCAAACATCCTGATTTTGAGTGACATCGACAATATAATTTCTTTTTCTTTTGCGAAATCTTACGATCATGAATATGTCTTGCATTTTTGGTGACCAAGGCCTCCGGTAACGACTAATATGACGTCACGTCACACGTTTTCTCGCATCAGTTTACATAAATTTTCGGGTAACCCCCAGTCATAAGACATATTCATGTCAATAAACAAGTTGTTTGTAAAAAAGAGAGAAGGTTAAAAAGTTACAAAAATAAAAGATGTCTTCCCATTATCGAAAATAATTTTGATCTAATATCGATCCTCATACTTACAGAAGTTCCGAGACATGTGAACAACTTCCGAAGCTGGCTTTCTTAATGGACGGGGAAAGCATCACCTCATGATACTAACGCTCCTGCTTTTGTTTTTTATGAGGACCTAACTTCGAAGAATTCACCTTATCTGTACTATGTAGGAGAAACATTTTCATGATTACTTGTAGAATATTAATTACTTTCACGGCTTGTCTCATCTTACCAGCTGTATTACGAAAAGTGAAAGACTACCTCGTAAAACTAAAACTTATGACGAAAGGAGGTCAGTTTAAACCCTTGAAACAGTTCTTCGCCACAGCGCAAACTAATAGCACGATACCAATCCGGACCAATGACATTTCAATACAAATAGTCCAGTCAGGTCAAAAAGCCTAATTTCCTTTCACATCCCGCAAGACAAGGTCGTTCCAAAGAGGGTGATTGTCCAAGAGATTACAGCAGCGCTTGGGGAGGAAGTGTTAACGTTTCCAACAATTTGGACATCTCAGCAAACAGCTCCTCCAATAACACACACATAGTCCAGCCGTACAGAAAGGTGTGCAGATTATACAGTCTTATGGGCGACTCATAACTACAGCTTTCTCCGATAGGTGGCTAAATGTGTTCCCATGTTTTTTTGTTTTTTTTTAACGTGCTGTCGTTCACTGATCCAAGCAAGGTTACCTGATTACTGATTACCAATAACTGAATGGGTATTGATCTTTGGCTCAATAACAACAGAAAATATGAAATACAGAAGATTGCTCATCGCTGTCTCTCTGCAGATCGTATTATGAAGCCGCACCTGAAAACTACGTTATGTTACTTTCCCCATATAATTTGGATATTAGATGGTTTATTCCTGTACTGATTTTAATTGTCCTGGTCTCATTATTGGATAGCAGTCTTCGACAAATAAACTTCGGAACGTAGGTCCGAAATTTTTTTTAAAATTTAGCGACATGATCTGTCCGATGGAGGAGCTTGAAGTAGAGTACGATGTTTTTGAGGCAGGTAGTAGATTCGTTTGCCCCTTGGCTTGTACCAGCCACCGTACCATGCTTCACGTAGAATGCATGCTTAATGTATAAGAAACAATTCTACACTGCCAAAAAGAAATCCATGCATCATCCTCAAGGACTGCGTTCAATGGCACCAGGTTATATACCATGTGCAAACCGAGGGTTTTTCGGTAATCAGATGGCGCTCAGGAGGCCTGTCCGTGCGCACTCTGTTTTGACTCTGCAGGCAGTAACTGTGCTGAGGTTAGAGGTGAACAGTGTTTGCAACATTCATTCTGGGGTTCAATCATGCCCCGCCGACGAGTACGTGCTCCTCTTGAACAACTGCAGCCGTTTGAACTGGGTCGTATTGTGGGCCGGCGGGAAGCTGGATGGACATATCGACGGATTGTTGCACATGTTGGGCACAATGTATCGGCGGTGTGTCGCTGCTTTTAGCAGTGGTCTGTGGAACATTCCCACACCCGTACAATAGGCTCCGGACGTCCGCGTAATAACGTCAAGATCGACGTATTTTGCGAGCTGCGATGGCCGATCGAACATCATCCAGCAACGAAATCCGGTCACATGTTGCACCTGCTGTGTCACCAAGGACCATTGGGAACCGTCTGCTTGCAGCAGGATTACGATCACATCTGCCTCTGGCCAGGCTACCACTGACACCGCCAAGCACGGCCACTCGGGTGTCGTGTCAACTGGAGAGGGAAATGGCGCTCTTTTGTCTTCAGTGACAAAAGTAAGTTCTGTCTGTGTGTAAGTGATGGACGTACACATGTACGGCGTAGACCTGATGAACGGCTTATTCCAGAGTGCATTCTTCCACGACACCCAGGTCCCACCCCAGGCTTCATGGTGTAGAGGGCCATCAGTTACAACTCGCGGTCACAGTTGGTGTTTCTGCAGGGTAACGTAACCAGTGCCCGCTACATTGCACAGATTGATATCCCCGTGCTACTGCCATTTCTTCGACAGGAAGGTAATGTGATTTTTCAGCAGGACAGCACGTCCACATACAGCTCCTGCGACGCAACATTATCTATGTGGTGTACAACAACCGCCCTGGCCAGCACGATCACCAGATCTCTGGCCAGTAGAACATGTATGGGACATGATGAAGTGGGAACTTACGCGTTCTCCAGATTCTGCAAGAACCATTGCCAAATTGCATCAAAAGGTGCAAGATGCTTGGGACAATTTATCCCAGGATGCCATTTGGCACTTTTATGATCGTTTGCACGCGCAAATACATGCCTACATTGCCGCCAGAGAGGGGTACACTGTGTACTGATGCGGCTGTTTGGGCACCCTTTGCTCTGACATATGTATTTCATTTGCTCTGAATTTGTAATCATATACTCCTGCAATGATGAATTACCTGTCACATTGCTTGTGAATAAAATTATCTTGTCCTTGAGGATGTTGCATTTTTTCCCGGCAGTGTAAGTACATCACTGCACTGCAGCTGTATGCATCACTTCATATGCAAGGAACAATTCTAAGCACATCACTGCATTGCATCTTCTGGTAGTATGCATTAGTGGCGGCTGGTGGTATCTGAAGCAGGGTGTTGCACCAAAATTTTCATTGTCACAAGCTTACAGAAATAACAAGACACTGTATTATCGTTAAGTAATGAACTAATACATTTCTATTAAAACTGAAATATATCCAGCAATTAAAACACAGGAAATAAGAGGCTAATTAAACAGTGTAACTACAGTTATTCTTACCTCACTTGATTTGAAAATTTGATGCAAAATGGTGGTCTGGTGTGGCGTACTCTAGTGGCGTGGGAAAGAAATTACCGTTCCGAGAGGGGTGAAAGCAGGAATGATCTCCGCAGAGTGGTGCAACCTAAAGGGTGTATTTGGAATTGTTTCTCGATAGGGGGCTTGCTGGTCTCGTGCAACATCCAAGAACTGATGCTGCAGAGCGTGTTACTGTACCTGATGCTTCGTACAGTGTCCATGCTGAAACTACATTGCACCACGCTGTCCCCTTGGGAGTTGCTGAAGGAAAGCAAACTCCCTGAGTTTGATTCGAAGCCAGCAGCGTTTATTGGTCCATTGTGAAGCATTAGTATATCGAACGACCAAAGATGGTTGATGTTAATGTATTTTAGAATATATGTCAGGTTTATTAAACTAAAAATTAAAAGAAAATACAACAAATGAAGTATAACATTATCATGATTTGTGCCACACTGAAACAATGCTACGCACCGTACTGGTACACATGCTTAAGTGGTGTGGAGACGTTTTACGTACAAGACGTGAATGTTTTCACATTGAAAAATACTGTAATGGACTGTACTGTGATACCAATATTCCGTACTTATTTTGCATAACCCCGGTACTTCATTCTAAAACTACCGTACCTTCTTCCACTCTTGTTCCTCACATACCGGTCACCATCTTGGTCAATCACCTTACTTTCCCGCTCCCCTGACGTCAGTTCTATTTCTCGTAATTTCCAGAACAAATTCACATAAATACGTTCCACCTGCCTAACCCAGCAGGTTGAACAAGAGCCAATTTCCAGTTGGATGTGCGAGCACATTATCTTCGACAGAGCTGGTTGTCTGCTCCATCTACTGCAACTATTTTCCAGGTGAGACACAGAGAGCAAATAATGTGAGATATCTTCTCTTATTATTCTATTCTTCCATTACTGATGGAGTTGGGGGAGTCATCGACTTACAGGCCACTATTTTTCATTCTGTGTCAACGGGCTATAGACTTTTTGAACTACTATAGGCTCACATTGTCATTCAGTGCATTCAAACTGTTCTAACCTTTAATGCATTATGCAAATCTTCGTGTGTTTTGGACTCATTGCTTCGTGCATCAAACAACAAACTTCCTCCATTCCCCAGCCTATCCTATATCTTGCTATTATTTTTTTTTGTATCATTCACAGTATATAGATCCTTAAGATATTTTGTATAAGAATTTAACAATTTTAGCTTCTACTTCATTATTTGTCTAACAATTTTCAGTGAATGATTGTTGATCATGTTAAATTAGCTTATTTTCTTGCCTAAATTTATATAGTACTTATTTATTGTCCAAATATATTCCCCTGGCACATTAGTGTTCTTAAAAAATTCCGTCACACATGTCCTCGGATACTCCCGGCACTAAAAAAGCCATACACCATTTCATTTCATTTCCTTTATATAATAAACAGGGTCTGAGGTCATTTTATCCTTCCTAAGAGGTACAAATCTCTTCTCTCCTTCGAAAATAATTCCTTTAATGTTTGCCCAAAGTGTATCCATATTACTCCCTTCACTTATCCAACAATTGAATTGTGATTTAAGGTAGGTCCCAAATTTTTCAACTTTAGTTTTTCTGTACAATTTCTTATCTTGTGTGACTTTCTTATTAAGCCTTTTTGGCACCAGTCCTATATCCATTACTACAGCCTTATGGTCACCTATCCCTTCAATTACCTCAGTATTATCACAATTTACCATGGTTTAACCAAGAATACATCTAACAAGTTATTGAGATGAGTTGGTGCTTGTACTACTTGTGTAAATCCACCCTCCCAAATTAACTTTTTTGCCAGTCCTCATTGAAAGTTCTTCAAATTATAAAACTGAAATACAATCATAATAGCATTTATATAAATGCTCCATTGTTAAAACAGGTTCTCCTGGTTATAACATACAAAATACATCTGAGAAGACAAAAAGTCAAAAGTCTAAAAGTAAAAAAGAAAAGAATAAAAAACGTGTTATGTGACTAAATTGATCAATAACTGAAATGAAAGAATGTGAAACCACTGAATAGTACATTGATAAAAAGAGATATTAGGCCTAAGGAAGTGACAATAATAATTGAAAATAATCAGTCCTTTGCATGTTCTATTTCAGATGATATGCCATAAAACAGTTTCTGTCTTTAGTAAAGCAAAGAGCTTTGTCACAATTTACGCACTTCATCCTAGAATAAGCTTTGATACACAGTTTGTAATGCTGTTTGTCTTCAATATAGAGAGGCAAGTGGCCAACACCATCATACCTGACATCATCGATAGGCTGTGGAGTAGTAACTCTTCTCTTGGGTGGAGGAGATGGAGTAGCGATGTTTCCGTGCGGCCTGCCGCTTTTATTTACAGCCTGTTTTCCTGCTTGCAGAAGGCAATGAGCTATTTCTGCACAAAAGATCACAAGGGTCATGTACATGATCTCTCCCCTCTGAGCACAATGTCTACGGTATAGTAGCCGTGCATTCACGATCGACATATCAATTAGGTGGAAGACAATCCGAAGATAAAAGCGCTATACTCCAATGTTTATCCTGTACAAGGCAACTAATATGTCATAGAGATCAACCCCTCCCATGAAACAGTTATACTCCTTGACTGATGCTGGATGAGGGACCTCAGTGTACGCCTTCTCTTCACATTCTCAACAGGGTCTACGCCCTTGTATGTTGACGTGATGTGAACAGCTTTATTGTCATACCACTTGAGGGCTATGATGTTCCTTTTTCCTTCCGCGTGAGAATCGTATGATCCACGACCCTCTTTCTTCTGTTCGGCATCAGATTTCAGGGTGCATTTGGGTAGTTGAGTCACTCGTTGCACAGTTTCTGTAATTTGCTTTACTTCCCACTAACTACTTTTACGGTCTTCGGAGACACCAAGGTGCTGGAATTTAGTCCCGCAGGAGTTCTTTTACGTGCCAGTAAATCTACCGACACGAGGCTGTTGTATTTGAGCACCTTCAAATACCACCGGACTGAGCCAGGATCGAACCTGCCAAGTTGGGGTTAGAAGGCCAGCGCCTTAACCGTCTGAGCCACTCAGCCCGGCGTGAACCAGTTTTGTCCTTTAGGGAGTCTTTCAATAAGCCTTATTACCACATCCCCACTTATGCCTAAATGAGATGTGCTGGTGATAGTACCTTTACCAACATACACTTCAAAATTGTAGACAATGCCACTAGAACCAGCTTGAGCAAAAACTTTTACACACCCATTTATGAGGCTTATTTTTCACATATTGTTTCATACCTTTGAACGGTGTTATAATTTTATCCAAAGAATTGTACTCCTCGGGCTCAATGTCAGCGAATCTAGCTCCGATGGCATCAAGAAAAGGCCTGACTTTGAAAAGTTTATCATACTCTGGATGATCACGTGGCTTCATATTATCATTATCGTTGATGTGGAAGAAGTTTCTGAGTTTATCAAACCGATTGCAGGACCTAATGTAAGCAACTGGGGAAAATCTGGTTGCTTGTGCCCAGTACGTTCTGTAACTTGGCATCCTGACTATGCCTGACAGAATGTGAATTCCCAGAAATTGCTCTATTTCATTCTTATTTGTGTCCAGTGAGGATCCAGTTTTCCGAACACAGTATAAATTTGAGTTGCCTACAAAATTGTCTATGGCAGAATCTGTAAAAAATTGTTTGAAATATTCATATGGAGTCATTTCACCTGGTGGCTCAGAGTGTTTCACTGTGCACTCCCAATTAATAGGTTCCAAGTTTTTGTACCGCCACCTTAAGCCTCTCGTTTGGTACTGGTGAGCCAGAAGTAGATGTTTTCGCCTGAAGTCGAAGAGCCAATGGTATTTCATCTTCATCCAGATTAGGTTCTACATTTACTTCAAAATTCAGCCCCACTCCTGGAATAGTAGTTGGCACTGGTTCTGCAACTGTACTGGGTGTTGTTATTTCTTCCTTGTCATCATTGATATCAATGTCAGACACGTCACCTTCCAGAAGAAGAATGGCGTCTTTCTCAGGTTTTTTACTTAATGGATTCATCTAGAAAAAGGAAAGATATAAATAGTACACAATAATTTCAAATGCAACTTCTAACAAAAATGTATTATAACTTGGAATAGTTGGCTACTTATTTCAGTTATGCTGTTTATTAGCAGGTTTTCTTACAATTAATGATCAAAATTACATAATATCACAGAACAACCAGTAATAATTAGAAAGTCCTTTGAATAAAAATCTAATTGGCCTCAGATAAACATAACCTAAGACATGGCTGCTGCTCACCGATGCAATATGGCATCATACATATTTATACATACAGAAAACCTGTCAAACTTAACAAGAACTTACAAACAGAATATTTATATCACATCCTTTCTTTCCAAAATAATATAATTTGAAATGAAAATGAATAGTACTTACATTAAAACATGTTATAATGCAGTACGATGTAAAGGAGTCTCCAATTCCAAGTTGACTTGATCATGGAACATGCAGAAATCTTTGGCGATGTTCAACTGTTGAAATGCTCCCGTGCTACCAACCAACTCCTAACACCATAAGGTATCCTACAATAATGTCATATGACATTCAAGATAATTTTCAAAGCATAGAAAAAAATATTAAAAGTCATGATATCATATGGCATCACTGGGCTGGAAAGGGCTCAAAATCCTCAACAAAGGATCCCTCCTCAACATTATAGAAAGCTGCTTCATACATACAGATCAACATTTTAACCCAAATTATATTTTAATGACAGTTCAAAAAAGCCAAATAGCCTGTTTGACCTACTAATTCCCATTTTTAGAAATGTCAAACCAAAAGTCGTACGGTAATTCAATTTTTCATACTGTTTTCCCACATTCTTCAGCCCTGCCTTAACCCCTTCTCCCTCTTTCCCCTTTCCTTTCCAAGTTTCCCTTCGAGTCTTATGACCCAGTCTCAACTCTTCCCCGTTAATATGAGGCACACAACAGTAGACCATGAACCACCTACACAACGAAAAGTAGGTCTCATATAACCTATTCCATTTGATAAGCACTCTCCCTCCTTTTAGTTCATTAATTTTTGACTATGATTTATTAAGGTTAACTTCATGGACACCACACTGAATTGCAAATCTCTACTCCTGTAATCTAAGAACGTGCCAGCTATTTAAACATATCTTCGTGTGCCATCCTTGACTGAACCATTTGACAACTTCCAATTGAGGAACTTTTTCAGAGTTTTCAAGATATTTTAATAGGAAGCACTAATGAAACATTTTAACATGATACAATGCCTCTAAGGATTTTAGATCTCACTAAGAGCCTTATTTTAATTTCATCTTATATTTTACGTGTTTTACTCATAGTTCATTTTAGGACCTTCAGATGCTTCTAATAGCTTTTAACGTCATTTGTGTATGTTTGTACATTTGTTTTAGTTATTGGATGTGTTTGTACAGTTTTGTATTATGGCTGATGATGGCCAGCCAAGCCCAAAACTAGTTCCTGGACTAAAAATTTAATGTAAACATTACGTAATATAGTACTAAAAAGGTGGACCATTACGACATAAGTTTAGTTCTTATTGTGATCACAATTCAATACGGATCTAAAACCTGAAGTTCATATCCTATGGTCATTCTTCACTACTAGAATTTGTTGATTCTAAAGTCCACTTGTTAAGACTTCAATTTGTATTGAATAGGTGGACCTTCCTTTAATTCTTATAATTAGGAAAATGAACTCGATGAGAATTGTTCCAGTGGAATGCATATCAACATGCGGCTGGTTGACCATCTTAAGGAATATAATGGATAGGAAGAGCATTGCCACATGCGTGGTTCTCACACAGCAGCAACAATACTGTATTCCTGGTTTACATTCAAAAGTTATAAAAGCAACTTCATATCCTGGGTTTGGGGTTCTACTTCCTGTATGGTAACATCATAAACATGCACCTATCCACTGCTGTTTTGGAAGGAACTTCAGACTGCAGACCAAAGGCAAGCAAGTACACTAGTTCTAACAACACAATAGTGGACCCTTTACACCCTCTTCCTATCAGTACCCATGCCAGTTCCTGACTCCAACTGAACATACTCCCAATACGGATATTTGGACAGTGGAAGTAAAAGTTAAAAAATTACCAGTACATAGAAAAAGAATTTAGTATTTAAGTATTTATGAACAGTTGAAGTAGCTCGTCATTAGCTTCACTCCAGCAGCTATTTCTGAAATATGTTCTTGTCCACTTACTCATTTTTCATTCAAATTATATTCTTTTTTACCAAAAATATTACTATTTTTTCAGATTGGGATGCTGAACAAATGAGTCAATCTGCTATGGAATGGGTTGCTGCTGAAGCAGAGACTATCGAAACTCTTCAACTACCCCAGGCTCAGAAAGCTGTATCGTCTGTTGCCTGCAACGTCAGTAGCTTGGGAAGCACAGGTATTACTCTGCGAGAAACACAGTCCTTCACTGGGGCTCTCGAAGAACTCAAGTTAGAAGCTACGGCACCCCGCAAACAGCACTCACGCAGACCCAATAGGTCTGAGAACGGCACCATTCTTGTGAACAGTCAACTTTGCTGCACAGGCCTGGAGCAGATAAATGGTTCCGGTTGCTTCCGAACTCGCGAGCAGGATACAATGCGACTCTACATTACAGGGCCAGAGATACTCCATTACCAAGGCCGTTGCTACTCGGCGGACGATATAGCTCCTATATGGAAGAAGGACTGCCGGATGTGGTTGTGGAAAGCTGTGCGCAATGCAAGGAAGAGGCGAAGGACTTACAACCTCTCAACTGATGAAATGAGAACAACAGGCATTTGATGCAGCTTATTTTAAAAATTGATGATTCTAACGTGTGATTTGAAAAAAGAAAAATTTAAAAATAGAAAAGGAAAGAACGGAATTAAAGTGAGAGCTGCCAATGCAAAAGTATTAAATAATAATGAATAAAGATGTATCAAGAATTAATATTCTCAATGAAGGAATGAATGAATAAATGCATAACTAAACAAAATTATCTATCTACACAGTGTACCAGAAATATACCGACAAAAAAGTCAGGGATGCTCTTTGTGTTATGTTAATAACGATGGTGCAGTCGGATTGGCAGAGAAAATTTTCCTTTTTGAGAAAATGAGGTTACTTTGTTACTTCAGGGCACCCAATTCAAATTCACAAACTCCCCGTATTTGCTATGCCAGAGCACAAGCTGCTGCCATCCTTCAGGCAAGAGATGGGCAGGGAGGGGAAGTGGGATGTATATAGAGACAGAGATAATGTACAAGTTTCCTCATTCGACTGGCACAGGATTGTCCTTGTCTCTTACAGGCAATATCCACAGTTTGTTTATTAAACAGCCATAACTGCACATACAGTAATTACGACATCTTGTCAGTCAAGATATGCACCAGATCGTTTCTCCTCTTGTCTGCTGGTCGCAGTAACGTTATTTATTATTTAACGTGCTATAAGATCCAACGCTGCCACCCAATGATTGTGTATTCCCTCATTGACAACATTATAAATGGAATGAAATAGTGGAAGAAAGAAACATTGGGCTGAGTGGTCTGATTACAGTAGAAGTTCAATATGCCCCGCTCCTACTTCGATGCACAGTTCACAACAGTGTAGTAATGACCTTTGGACTCTGTTCAGAATGTGTGGTGTGTCGTGAACGACATGGAAGCTGATTGTATTCTTGGTAAAAGTTCATCTTCTCTTACTATTGGGTTCGCATAGTAGTCAATTTATGCAGAACAAACTGTACACTGTCTAGTGGGGTTGGGAACTGACAAGAAACTTGTGCATTCACACCGAGCATTACCTCTGTCTCCCACACAGCAACAGGCAGCGGCTGGCTCTCGGGCATGGCAAATATGGCAAGTTCGTCAATTTGAATTGTGTATCTGGAAGTAACAAAATAACCCCCCACCCTTTTTTTTTAATGTTCTCTGCCAATCCAACTGCACCATCATTCTTAACAAATCACGAAGAGCATCCTTATTTTTTTCTTGGTATAGTTCTGGGTACCCTGTATGTACAAAGTAGTTTACAATTTATTTTTTTTAGAATTGGCTTTATGACCCATCAACACAGATAGGTCTTACGGCGACGATGGGATAGGAAAGGCCTAGGAGTGGGAAGGAAGCAGCCGTGGCCTTAATTAAGCTACATCCCCAGCATTTGCCTGGTGTGAAAATGGGAAACCACGGAAAACCATCTTCAGGGCTGTTGACAGTGGGGCTCGAACCCACTATCGCCCGGATGCAAGCTCACAGCTGCACACCCCTAAACGCACGGCCAACTCACCCAGTGGTTAAAAAAAAAAAAAAAAAAAAAAAAAGGTGATATGAGCTTGGATGGAGAAACTTTGCAGGCAGATATAAGGGTACACAGTTGTAAGGCACTGATATACACTATTATTCAACATAGGCACCATTCTTGTCCAAGCACTTACTCCAATGGTAAACTTAAATGTCAATGCCGGCATGGAAGAAATCTGCATCATGTCCATGAAGCAAAATCATGACCACGTTGAATGGCTGTATCATTGTTGAGTACCACCCAAGTGCTTCTCCAATGGTCATGGCATTGATTCCACTTACTTGTGCCAGGCTCTTCATTTTCATCTATCCTGTCCGACTTCCCTTGGTCAACTCTTCTTCTTGACGATGATGATGTTTGTTGTTTAAAGGGGCCTAACATCTAGGTCATCAGTCCCCAATGGTACGAGGTGCAACAAAATGAAACAATAATTAAAACTTTAAAAAATGTATCCACTAACTGAAATATAAAATGAATAGTGATGAAAAAATGGCCATGAATCCAAAACAATCAGTGGATCCAATTCACAATGCCTATTTCTTTGAGACGATACTTGTTATAAAACAGGGTCCAAAATTCAGATTACCAGCCCCTCATAATAGTACTAATCACAGGTAAAGCAGAACAATGGTGTTCTTTCTATAGTGGTACTAATCACAGGTAATACAGACCCATGGTATGTCACACATAATGGCACCACTCGCAGGCAACAGAGACCCATGGTGATCCTCACGTAAGGGCACCACTCAGAAGCAACATAGACTAATGGTGCTCCTTACACACTGGGACAAATCATGGGTGCCAGTATTCCCGTGGTCTTCCTCACATAGTGGAACCAATCACAGGCCCGTATACTCTTGGTGCCACTCTTCTAGTGGTACTAATCATAGGCAATGCAAATCCACAGCGTATCACAAATTATGGTACCACCCACAGGCAACACAGGCCCATGGTGTTCCTCACATAATGGTACTAATCACGGGCAATAGCCAAACCCATGGTGTTCGTCACACAGTGGTACTAATCAGAGGCAACATAGACACGTGGTGTTCTTCATTTAGTGTACTAAACATAGGTAATGCAGACCCAATCTGACCACAGGGGAACCGACATATTCCAGCACAGCATACAGCACCTTTTCTTGCTTGGACATTAGTCCACACAGCCGAGTGCCCCCCTGCCTCGGTGGGATACACAAAATGGTCTAACCAAAGGCAACCGCCAGACCCGTAGGGTTCCTCACATCATGGTACTACTCCTAGGTAACATATATTCAGAGTGTTCCTCACATTGTGGTACGGTACTAATTGCAAGTAACGTCGACCCATGGTGTAAAATGAAAAAACTTTTTGTAGACCATTTTATAATATACGGGACCGGTTTCAACTCAACCAGGGGTCATCCTTAGCCTTATAATTCTAAACATCAGCGAGTTATACATTGTATGTACTAGCATTAAAATCCCTTACAGTATGCATTATCACAAAACATAAAACACACATCTCTATATATATATAAAATTAGAGTTTTGTCTGTACATTGCTTAGAATTTGAAAAGAATGGTATTTCTGTATCGGTCATGTCCATAGTAATAAGGAAATGCACCTTTTACTTTTCCGTAATTTGTATGTCTGAATGTATGTACACGCATCACGAGAAAACGGCTGAAGAGAATTTAATGAAAATCGGTATGTGAAGTCGGGGGATGAGCCATTACAATCTAGGCTATAAATCATTGTACTCATGCTGAGCGAAATGGTAGTTTAGGGGAAGGCCTAAAATTGAACTCTCAAATATTTACATTATTAGTGGTTCTATCGATAAATACTACATAACTATACATAGAATTAACGTAACTCACTGGTTCATCATAGTATTCCAGCTATTCGATTCCTACTCTGACGCGCTGTTTTGAATGAGCAGTGTGCACTCTCAAGGCAGAGACTCACTTAGTAGTAATAGTAGTAGTAGTAGTAGTAGTAGTAGTAGTAGTAGTAGTAGTATGAGCTGGTTTAGAATTACAATTTAGGCATATTCCAAGTTATAGAACCACAATTCACTAAATAACCCAAAATTCAATCCTGAAAGAGCTGTTTCTTAAAAAGAGCTTCTTCCTCTTCACTTTCATTAAATTCTACATTCATTTAATTCAAAATTAGCAGTGAAGAGGAAAAAATTGCCTCCAAGTCAGCTAGATTTTCCGCCGCCAGTGTAGTGAATTGAGACTTTCCGACTCATCAGGTACTCCTAGGAAACAGATTAGTAAAAGGGCATAGTTTTTGCCCTGGGAGTCTCCACTATTCGCCCCCCCCCGAAAAAGACTCAGAGTGTTCACGGATCATAGCTGTCTGCTGCCTGTTCATTCCAGCCTTGGACTGTTAGATCGGCAGCATAGTACTGTTTGTTAAAAGTGAGAAAATGTGTGGTTTTTCATTTGATCAAGTATTTCATGTGAAATAATTGCTTTTACTCGCGCCATTCCTACTGACATCATTGTAATGACTAAGACAGTCTTTCTGAGGATGTAAAAAGGCAGGTGGAAAGTGAGTGTCTGCCATTATAATGCAATTACCCAACCTGATTGTGACTGATGGTAGGCAATCGGGCCGTCGTGTTTCTAGGGTAACGTTAAGAGCTGTGCAATTTAATACAGTCTTGCTCACAACGAGTACCCTACGTAACCTACAATTCGGTATACAATGTAGAATTCTGTAGCGAAGCACGGGTACGTCAGCTAGTTAAAATATATAACAATGATATAATAATAATAGATTTTATTGCAGCCAATTGCCATACAGATATAAGATCATGTTACAAGAGGTAATATTGAGTAAATTGCATTTTTTTTATATTTAGTCCGTTTTATGTCTTACAGAAGTCTGTTAGTGAGTTTCCTGTATTTTACATGGTATCAGTTGCAATTTGACCCACATAGCCACTTCCACTTGTCTTCTGGGTTATGGTATTTCTCTGTTGTGCATAGTCGGTGGTGAAACCCATGGACTGCTACTCTCATCATGATGTGTCGTAGGTCGTATTTGGCTTCTGTCCAGTCCCTGTAGATCGCATCCATGGTGAAGAACTCCGGCCATATCTCTTGTTTCTTCTTGGTGAGTTCTCTTAGTAGATCTTTGTATGTTTCAGTGGCTGGTAGGAGCAGGTCTAGGCAAAGTTCTTCTATGAAGAACTGTTCCTTTGCTAGCACGTAAGTGAGGCGTGAGGGTGTGTACTTGGATAGACTTTGGACTCTTTTCAGCAAGTGAGCCTTAACTTTTTCTATGTCTTCTAGATTGTTCTTGTTTACATTCTTCCATATCACCTCTAATCCGTAGGTGGTCATAATTGGTGCGATCTTCAGGTGGAATATGGTCATCGCCGTTTCCAAAGATAGTTTTCTCAGATTCCTTATAATATTTGCTGTCATCCTAGCTGTTGAGCCGCGTTCTCTGATGTGTAGGTCGTATGTGTCACCTCGGCTTTACAGTGTGATTCCTAGGTATTTGAAGTCTGGTACGTTTCACAGTGGATTTCCTTTATACAGGATGTAGTCATTCGCTGCCAGTCATCCGCCCCTTCTAAATGTCATTTTCACAGTTTTCTTCTTATTTAGATTCAAGTAGGGTTTTTTTTGCCCATGTTACGAGTTTATTGAAGGCTTCTTGGGCATTTGAAGTTCTTGGGATACGATTACCATGTCATCTGCATAGGTGTATATTTTGACATTTTCTGTTGCTATTTCTTCTGGTACTGCTGAAGTGGCTATTATGAAGAGCAGGGGGCTCAAAGGGTCACCTTGAAGGACACCGTTCATTTGCTCTATCATCTCTATTCTTGAGACTCTGTCATCTATTTCTATTTAGTTTTTGGATAAGATGCTTTGTATGAGACTGGTTTCTTGATTTCTTTCTGTGATTTCTTCTATTCTTCTTATTATCAATTGCCTATTTAGAAGGTCGAACGGCTTAGTGTAATCTATGAAGATGGCATGCAGTTTTCCTCTTGGGTGTTCTAGAGCTGTTTCGATGTCATCTTGTACGCACTTCACTGCCTGAATCGTCGATTTCCCTTTTACGAAGCCGAACTGTTGTTCCGGTATAGTGTGTTCCGTCATCAGAATTTCTCGGTAAGTAGGCTTGTTAGTATTTTTAGGGCTGTGCACACCAGGGCAATATAAAAGACACTTAAGACACCGCATATGGAATTCAAAAGTTTTGGTAAACTGACCACTTGCAAGTGAGTTACTATATGTTGGATTGGAAGTCTGAAGTGTATCACTCAGTTCACATTTGTTCCTTGCGTGTGTCCCATTTGTTGATAGTACCAGTTTACACAATGTTAACACTTTATCTTCTTAAATTATGTTTTCAAATGTTGGTCAAAGTTATGTGGTTCATTAGAAGTCATCTGCTATTATGAATTATTATAATTATAAATTATGGGCATCATCCTGTATCCATGCTTCTTTAAAATGTAAGTTGTAGGCCAACCGGTGGATTAGGTTCAAGAGTATCCTCCTGACCGTGGCAATGTAGGAAGTGTTTAAATGACTGCAAGGGAAGAGAGAAAAGAATGTTAAAACTGATAATGTGTTAGAAGGTAAACCATAAGCAAAACTGTACAAGACATACCCTTCGTTCATATTCCCCAAGTATCGAAATGCTGGGAATCTGAGGGACACTGTGCTCAAGTTACCGACAAATGGCTGGCTGAGATTTTAGTGGAGGGGGCAAGTGAACTGCCATAGGTGAGGGAAGTGCTGAACTCTTGCATGGAGGAATCTTTTATTTAAGCTTAATAAATGTTCTAGATATATGAGAATGGTGATGTCAAAGAGGCAATTTAATTTCTCTGATCCTTAGTTCACATTGTAGTCCAGGTTGGAGAATTGTTTTAAATATATAAAACAGTTCTCTAACACATTCAACAAAGGGCCTTTAGTGGCCAGCTTAATGATGTTCACGTCTTGCTCGATGGTTGAAAAACTATGATTAGCATCTGACATATGTAATGCCAAAGCTGAAAATTTATTATGCTTAAGAGCATTAACATGCTCTGCGTACCTTATTGAAAAGCTCCTGCCCATTTGGCCAACATAGGTAGTTGCACACTTAATGCACTGTAAGCTGATGATGATGATGATGCTTGTTGTTTAAAGAGGCCTAACATCGAGGTCATCGGCCCCTAATGGTACGAAATGAAACGACAAAGTAAAAGTTCAAAATTATCCACTGACCAAAATAAAAAATGCCATGAAGAATGAATGAACAAATGAATGAATGAATGAATGAACATGAATTTAAAACAATCAGTGGATCCGACTCAAAAAACTATCATAGTTAATAGTATTACTGACCAAGGGACCACTTCCAAAGCAAATCGAGGATGCTTGGTGTCTAAACGGGTCCAAAATACAAGTCAAAGGCCCCTCAGAATGATACTTATCGCTAGTAATGTAGAACCATGGTATCTGTCCTGTTGCGGTACTAATCAATGGTAGCAGAGACTTGCGGTATTCCACACATTATTGTACTACTCAAAGCTTATGAAATTCGACATTAATACAGACCTATGTTTTTCTCACTCTGCGGCGCCATTCACAGGCAACGCAAACCTATGATGTTCATCACATAAGAGTACTAACCACAGGGACCTCTCCCTATCCCGTGGTGTTCCTCATATAGTGGGTACTAATCACAGGTAAGGCAGGTCCATGGTAGCTATCATCCCATGGTCCCGCTCATATGGTGGTACTAATCACAGGTACTCCAAAAGCCGACCGCGCGGTGCTCCTGTGTGCTACTAATCACAAACCTATTTCGTACGTAATATAGTGGTACTACGCACAAGTAAAAGCGACCCTTGGTGTTCTCCGCGTGGTGGTACTAATCACATGTAGTTGCATGGTTCGAATACAACCATCCCTTGGTCGCCCCTTTTAGTCGGCTCTCACGACAGGCAGGGGATACCGTGGGTGTATTATTCGTCTGCCTCCCCCACCCACAGGGGGTGTGTGTTTGGTCCGCGAGAGGTATTTTATTTCCCTCAAGTCCGCCGGCAAGCCGGTTAGGACCCCCCTATCCGCCACCTGGGACGCGCCACGTGGGAGTATCACCTCTCCCCCTGCTACGCCTGCGTAGCAGGTTCGTGGCACTGTAAGCTGTAAACCCTGTAACCGTACAACAGTGTTACAGGTTTCATTCAGCATTTATTATTATTATTATTATTATTATTGCTGTTATTATTATTATTATTATTATTATTATTATTGCTGCTATTATTATTATTATTATTATTATTATTATTATTATTATTATTGCTGCTGCTATTATTATTATTATTATTACTAATTGACCCAATTCATTAGATTTTATATTCTGATTTTTATCATTTAGACTGTAATATAATTAGGTATCACGCATATTATGTCATTGACATGCATTGTAAGCTTTGAGAAGGCATTCTTTCTGATTATATTAGACATGTTTGTGAAATTAATAACTGGTTCATGTTCAATAAATTTCCAATTTCTTTGAAATCATTTATGAAGAGGCTAGGAAAACAACAGATAGGGAATCTGCCACCTGGGCGACTGCCCTAAATGCAAATCAGTATTGATTGATTTGATTTAATCATAGAATAAGGGAATTTTGTTTGTAATTATTCTGTACATAAGTGAGAGTTGTTGATTTGAAATGGTCATGCTGTGACTTGTAACTGTGGGTAGGTGAGCTGGAACAATATTTTGCAACCGGGGCTATGTTTAACCGAGGCTGTATTAGGCAAGTAAATTTTCCACTGTAGTCATCATTTGTACGCGTGGGGAAGCTATTAAGACACGTGACTACTTTTGTATAGAGCGTGGCCATGTGGTTTAAATAGAGTGTCTGTATTCGCTAGCTACCATGTGTTGGTGTGGAAGGGATGACGGAGTGGAGGGGATTTGAGTGGTTATCACGAGTTTTTATAAGCTGATGTAAGGATAGTTGTGCCATCTAAGAGTGGTGGTCAGAGCTAAGAGGTGGTCTAAGAATCGTCGAAGAGCTGTAAGAGTGGTGGTCTGATCTGAGTAGCAACTTGTACTGGGCTGATAGTGAAGCAGCAGCATCTAATTGCGAGGTAGGACTTCGTAATGTAAGTTTATTTCAGTACATTCACTGGACATTTAGTGCCGTGGTCTGCATAAGTATAGAAAATATATATATCGAATTTAACCGATATATGCAGTTAACAGTCGCCATGGTACTTTGAATTCTTTATTGAATTCTATTATGCAATTTGCCAACTTTGTTCGAGAACTGAATCTAACATAGATACATCTAACATCGCATAGAACTGGTGCATTTATTTCAACAGTCTCTATATTAGCTATCAGGATGTGTGAAACTAGATAGTATGCCTGGATTTTACAGGTTCTTTCAGTAAATTTTTCCAATATCTAACAATAAATATTGAGTGGACGTAACCGCATTGGAGCGTACTACACTTAGAGAGGGAATGTAGGTCAACTCCAGGTTGCATAAGAAGATAAGATAACAGCAGACGGCTTCCGACTTCAACCCAATGATTTTTCCAGGAATTTCAAGGTCAACAGTGGTGTGTGCAGACATCAGGTAATTACAGCATCAGACATGTTATGCATAAATAACATGAAGAAGAATGTAATCAGCGGCAATATCATGGTTCAATTCAAGTCCATGCCAATAGCTTTCTTTATTTAGGTAAATTTTCTTTATATGTAACAACAAATCTCCAAGGGTATATTTTTAGTGTTAAATTAAAGTATGGCAATGCTAGTTCATTGTGAGAAATTATAGTCATAAATTCAGTTTTCTTTTCATAATAATAAGTGATTCTATTTCCAAGTACAATCCTCAATTGTGGAAGTGCAACCATAACCTACAATTGTCCTGATCCATATTCCTGTGTATATTGCCAGATGTGTTAGTTTATCACCTCGCTCCTTGAGAATAATCGAGATAAGAGGCATGCTCTTTGAATTTTGTTGCTTATTAGAGCAACTGGCACACAACCAATTTCTAGTGTACTTTGTAAAGGAAGGTAATAGTAATAGTAGTGGTAGGAGTAGTAACAACATGTTGCCACAATGTGGAGCTTGAAAGGTTCAGAAAACGATATTCTGAATGGTAATACACATGGATCATTCTTTTAATGAAGATGCACATGTTAAGCTAACCGAGTAATATTAGGAGGGTCATTTTGTTGAATTTTGTATTTAAGGGTAATGTCAGAGGAAGTGCAAGGGGAAATAGCTTTGAGATAGAGAGAAAAATTAGTAGGAAACCAAAGATGGACAAGGATAGCAATATGCAGTCAGGTGATAAGGCTGATGTTATTGTGTCCAAGGAAATCAAGGGTGATAACATGAATAAGGAGTTGGTGACTAAGGTGGGACTTGCTGAAAGCCAAAAAATAGTAGAAACTGAGGAAAATTCTGTCACGCAAGATTAAAGCAGGTGGGAGGGGGGGATGGACCTTGGTTTATTCAATTTGCTGATGTCCAAAATGACAGAGCAGAACAATGCCATTAGTGAGAAAACTGAATCTCAGAGGGTCATTTTGTTGAATTTTGTATTTAAGGGTAATGTCAGAGGAAGTGCAAGGGGAAATAGCTTTGAGATAGAGAGAAAAATTAGTAGGAAACCAAAGATGGACAAGGATAGCAATATGCAGTCAGGTGATAAGGCTGATGTTATTGTGTCCAAGGAAATCAAGGGTGATAACATGAATAAGGAGTTGGTGACTAAGGTGGGACTTGCTGAAAGCCAAAAAATAGTAGAAACTGAGGAAAATGCTGTCACGCAAGATTAAAGCAGGTGGGAGGGGGGGATGGACCTTGGTTTATTCAATTTGCTGATGTCCAAAATGACAGAGCAGAATAATGCCATTAGTGAGAAAACTGAATCTCAGAATAATATAATTAATGAGAAAATTGATGCTCAGGGTAATAGTATTAATAAGAAGATTGATGAAGTTAGTAATAAGATAGAACATAAGGTGTTAGAGATAAGTAAGGAAATTAATAATCTAGAATGTAAGGTAAACAGGGAGTGTGGTAATATCAGAGCTGAGATGGAATTGGGTCGGAGCAATCTCGATATAGAAATAGAGCAAATTAGTGAAACATGCATCAAACAGGGGCATAAGATCGATGAATTAGGCACCAAGATCGAGTCTAATAAAGGGGAATCAATGAGTTAGTGGAAGAAAGGTTTGTAAAGATAACCAATACACTGGGGCAAGAAACTAGGAAATGTATTAGTAGGTTGGAACAAATGGAAAGAAAACTTGGAGAAGTAAGTGAACTAGGGAGTGAACAAAAATCATTATCACAGAAGGTGAGAGAATTGAAAGACAAGTTGAAGAATTAAGAAAAATTCAAGAAAAGGCTAAGGAAACAGTGGAAGAAAAATTTCTGAGTTGCCAGAGGGTACTCCAGCAAGAAGTGTGTGATAGTAGAAATGTACGTGAGATGATTGAAACAAATGGTTTAATCACTAGGGATCATGATATACCTTTCCGGGAAAGAATTCAACCTGATGAAATTTATGAGAGTAGTAGAGAAGAAATTTGCTGTTCAATTAAGAGACAATTAGCTGGGAAACTGTATTGGAGATCTCATCTAATGCTTTCATAGGAGAGACTAAGTCTTGCTTCCAGGTATATGAAAGCTCGATGTCTAACTGAATTTAAGGAGAAATTCATAGCTAAATTTCAGAGAGAGAGAGAGAGTGTGTGTATTCTAACGAGGGTGTCAGAATGACAGAATGCTTTCTGGCTCATATTTTGGTGTGGAGAAATTTAGAATGTATTGGACCTGAGGCTGATATCATTAGACTTATGACAAAGCACTATCCCGATAGAATAAGAGAAGCCTTTTGTATGCAGAGTGGAGGTGATTAAGGAAATGGAAATTTTGTTAGAAAGTATTAATGCTTTGGGTAGTAGCCTGAATAATACTATAGGACACCAAACAGGAATGTAGAAGGAAGGGGTAATCAATCGAATAATCAGGCAGATCTATGAATAACAGTAATTACAGAAGATAATATCAGGAGAGACCTAATAGTAATTTCCACAGCGAGAGAAATTATCAAAATAGTTTGGAACGTTTCAGAAGTGGGAGGCGTGAATATGGAAATCAACCAGAAAATGGGAGGCAGGAGAGTACAGGCCATCATCATCATCATCTAAAGGCTTCGCCTTGTCGCTGCAACCATTGATCTCTTCTCTCTGCGATCCTTTTCATCTCTCCATAACCTTGGCATCCCATCATCTCAACTACCTCTTCAATGATCTTCTTCCGTGGTTTCCCTCTGCCTTTCTTTCCCATCACCTTGCCTTCGAACAAGTTCTTTATGAAGTTATTATGCCGGAGAATGTGACCGAAAACTGATGCTTTTCTCCTTTTTATCGTTGTTATTAAATGTCTCTGGGTGTTTATTTCTCTAAGCACTGCTTCATTAGTTTTCTTCTCAATCCAGCTAGTTCTAGTCATCTTCCTCCATAGCCACATTTCCACTGCCTCTAGTCGTTTCACGTCCTCCTTCAAGAGAGTCCATCCTTCACAGCCGTATAGCAGCACACTCCAAATGAACGTTTTGATAAATAATTTCTTTTGTTCAGTATTTAAGGATTTATTAGTTAAGAGCTGCTTCTTCTCCTCAAAGGCTTTCTTACACAGGGAAATCTTTCTTTTTATTTCCACAGTAAAATAATAATAATGAAACTAGAAGTAATAGACAAGAGGGGAGGCTGACTGATGTGTGTAACCAACAAGTATAACCAAACCAAGTAATTTAAACGTGCAACGGGCTGTATAAACAGGTCACTGAGACAGTCCGAAAATGGTGAGTTCACGAATAAGATAGATAAGTCAGTTGATGTCGACCAGCCATAGTTGTAAGTGAACATGATTGGGACCTAAGTAGCAATAATTCAAATGTTTTAAGTGACGACTTAATCATACCACATAAATTTTATAAGTGTAATTTAAATTTAGATATAAAGCAAGATTTGTTACATGATCTAATTGTATGTAATGAGGATGATTTAAGTAGTGTTACTGTAACACCGACGATTGAACTGATGATATGGGGCAGGAAGGTTAAGATTTTGTTGAACTCTGGAAGTGAGAAATCATGCGTACATTCCAAGCCGTATGAGGAAGTATTAAGAAAGAAACATCAGGTAGTGGAAATTTCTGTGAGGAATATGTTCATCATAATAGCTGCTGGAAACAAGTCTCAAGAGGGTGAATAAACAAATTGCCGTCCCCGTTAACATAAGTGGAGAATGTATTTTCCAATCACGTTTAGTTGTACCTGTTACCGTGGTTTGGTGGATCAGCAGAGGTGAAAGAAGGTGCTGGGATGAATAGGTCTCAATCTACGAAATTAAGGTTAATTTAAAATTTAACAAGGTTATATTTTCTTTTCAAGATCAAGAAATAACAAATATAACAGGTACTTAGTAGCCTAGCAACAAATCGAGAATGTACAATTACAGTGGTTACAGGATTTGGGCTCCGAGAGCCAGACACACAATTCTTGAGCAATTAGCCCAACTTTAGCAAAATACCAGGTTTGACAAAGGGGCAGAAAACCCCAATCATGCCCAGGAGCAACTGCTCCCTATTACTCAGTAAAGCCTGCTCGAGGCACACAGAAACAAATTTTTTGGAAGAGCAACCCGCTCTCAAAGTTCCAGCCTATCAAAGGCCACACCAAATTCCACCTTCAAGCTGTCCTCCAAGGACATAGACACAGGGGTAAAAATACCCAACCTACTGAGGCCTATTCACCAAAGAAACAGGACAATTACATGGCCCCAAAATACAAACTTGAGTGGAGGCGTAACTTGCACTCCGAATATACTTTATTGAGAACTATTTGGCTCTAGGCCGCTTATGCAAGGGCTAATCCCATACTACAGAGGTGACTTATATAAAAAAAAATTATATTACATTAGGAAGGGAAGAAACAGTTGTGAAAATAAGTTCACCTCAAAGTAATAGGAGTGGGAGCTCGAGAGGGTTAAGCACTCTCTATCCCGATATGTAGTTTACAGAGATAGAATTTATACCAAGTGTCTTTTACATGTTAGAGGAAAGTTACATGGTAAAGGCTTCGAACCTGCCCCGAGAGTTAGACTGCTGAACTAGCAAGAAAAGAAGTTATTAAAAGGCCATTACCTTATTGATGAACTGCTGCCCGACGAAAGAGGCGCTTCCCGCCCCCTGCTACATAATTTACACTATGATAGATGTTACTGAAGTGGCCCGGAGACCCGAAAATCAGCAGTTTATATACCCTCATGGAACATTCGAGACCTTTCAAGAATAAGAACACCCGCCCACAAGCTTTTTATTGGACGGCCAAAAGATTACATGTCAAAACTGAAGAAGAAAACCAGGATTGGTGGGAAATTAATTACAGAAATTTGCGATTGGCCTATTTCAAAACTGGCGGAAAGAAAGGGTTAACATTGCCAACTTAAACAATGGCAGAAAGAAATTTAATAAGGAACCAACTTATAAATACTAAATTTCTTCCAAAAAAAGGTTCCTACACTTCGCACTAGAGTGCACAATTGTAGTTCTTAAGAGGTGCCATCTAGAAGAGAATGTTCACACTTCTTGCTACTTCAAAACTTTAGAATTAACATGGTTGTTAGAGTTCAGGCTTCCTCCAGTAGAGGAGTTTCAACTGGCGCAAAGTTAGAATTAGCGGAGCGGAGGTGTACCGCCCGGTACAGTACCCAATTTAGTTTATGCCATTATTTTAGGTACCGACTGGTTAACATGTCATGTATGTATGTATGTTGGGTATTCAGCCCGAAGGCTGGTTGGATCCTCAACAGGTTCACCATTAGCTGTCATAGATGGCCTAGGTGTCACTGAAGAGGCGTACTAGGGAAATGAGGAGTGAGGTAGTTTCCTGTTGCTTTCCTCACTGAACCAGAAGTTGCTATTGCACATCAGTCTGCCAAGCCCACTGAAATGCATGCACCAACCGACCCTATGAGTGACATTTTCACACCATTCATAGCAGGGACTGGCTGCATAAGGAATGGCACTACTAGCGTCACTCATACCTCAGCCACTTTCATATTGTCAAAGCCAAGTATAAGACTGAGACAGGTAAATTAAAGTAACAATTTTATTCTAGCCCATACCAGAAGACATAGTGCACTGTAAACACTACATCTTGCCAGCAAAGGCCTTAACATGTCATAAGACTAAATTAAATTTTTATCTACGTAATGTCAGTCTTATTTGGGGAAAGAGTAGCACAGAAGTCAGGTTACCATATGATGATGTGTCCGAAATAAGTGCGAATAGTGTGTTCTAGTACTGAACGGTCAAATGAAGTTCCTAATTAAAAAAAAAATATTGATGTCTGCCATGTGTCTATACAGAGAGATTCTAGATGAATCGTATGAGACAGTGGAGAAATGTAATTTAGCGGAAAGTCAGAAAGGTGAATTGTGTGAATTGTTGATATCATATTGGATGAATTTGAGCTTGGTGACAAGGTTTTACTCAGGGTAGCACTGCATTCATCAGCAGGAGCTGGTCAATTTTCTAAGTTTTTCTTGTTATATCAGGAACTGGAGGGTGTATCGTAGAGATAGGATAGGAAAGGTAGGAGGGGGAGTATTCATTCTTGTGAAAGAAGAATTTGTAAGCTACGAAAAAGTTAAAGATGACAAGCACTAAATTCTAGGGGTAAGGCTCATTTCTAAAGATAATAGGCAACTAGATGTCTTTGGAGTGTACAGACCAGGAAAGGGTGGCGCAGATGCTGATTCAGAATTATTTGAAAAGATAATCAGCTATGTGGGAAACGATAAGGAAAGGAACATGATCGTAGCAGGTGATCTCAATTTACCAAATGTCAATTGGGAAGGTAATGCGAACGACAGGAAGCATGACCAACAAATGGCAAATAAGTTAATATGGGAAGGGCACCTGACCTGATTCAGAAAGTGATGGAACCAACTAGAGGGAAGAATATCCTGGACGTGGTGCAGGTAAAACCAGATGAGCTCTATAGAGAAACCAAAGTAATAGATGGTATTAGTGATCACGAAGCTGTTTTTGTGGTAATTAAAAATAAATGTGAAAGAAAGGAAGAGATTAAAATTAGGACTGTTAAGCAGTACCATATGGCTGATAAAACAGGCATGAGGGAGTTTTTAATAAGTAACTATGATCGGTGGAAAACGGTAAATAAAAATGTAAACAGACTCTGGGATGGGTTTAAAGCAATTGTTGAGGAATGTGAAAATAGGTTTGTACCTTTAAAGGTGGTAAGGAATGGTAAAGATCCACTATATTATAACAGAGAAGTAAAGAGACTAAGAAGGAGGTGCAGGTTGGAAAGAAATAGAGTTAGAAATGGCTGTGGAAGTAAGGAGAAATTGAAGGAACTTACTAGGAAATTGAATCTAGCAAAGAAGTCAGCTAAGGATAACATGATGGCAAGCATAATTGGTGGCCACACTAATTTTTTAGTGAAAAATGGAAGAGTATGAATAGGTACTTTAAGGCAGAAACTGGTTCCAAGAAGGACATTCCAGGAATAATTAATGAACAAGGGGAGTGTGTATGCGAGGATCTTCAAAAGGCTGAAGTATTCAGTCAGCAGTATGTAAAGATTGTTGGTTACAAGGATAATGTCCAGATAGAGGAGGTAACTAATACTAAAGAAGTATTAAAATTTACCTATGACAGCAATGACATTTACAGTAAGATACAAAAGTTGAAAACTAGAAAAGCAGCTGGAATTGATAAGGTTTCGGGGAATATACTAAAGACAATGGGTTGGGATATAGTACCATATCTGAAGTACATGCATACATACATACATACATACATACATACATACATACATACATACATAATCATTATAGACTGTTTATGCCTTTCAGCGTTCAGTCTGCAAGCCTCTGAGAATTTACTAAACGTCGCCACAATCCTCGATTTACAACTATGGCTCATTCCACGTTAAGAAAACAGTATTGCTGTTATGGACCTACGACGAGTGAACATACCCCCTCTGAAACACCCATAATTCCTCGTGATTAAGAGATATTATACTGTACTTTGTAATGTATTATGAAAGAGAGATAAAAAGGATGAGCCAATTTTGCCTGTGAGATATTAAAAGAACTATATAACATTTTATTGAAAGATCAAACAGATGGAAGAATAATTTTTTCCACCACCTGATGGATTTCCTTGTGAATGCATAATATGGTAACAACTGGTCGGACTTATCAACACCAATTTTGAATTTGTTATAGTCTATTACTGCTGATGGTTTGGATTTCTCATGGCTCCCTCTTGCTGCGGATACTTCAATCATGTGGAATATTCTAAATAGGAATTGCTAGGCGGGCAATAATTCCATTATGGAGATTTATCTCCGTATGCAGTTATCAGACTGTGTCTCTTATAAGGGCTTCTGATAAGTTCACCTGCATACACCCCAGCGTCTGTGGGTAGTGTCTGACATCCCACTCTGATGAATCTAGTATCAGACCTAAGACGAAACGCTGGTTAATAGAGCGAACACCTGAAAAGCCTTATATGTGATATGTTTTTGACATACTTCAATCATGCCATCATCATATGCAGTGCTCAGCATATACACGTCTCAAATATCTCGCCACTTTATTGCTAGAAGGTGTTATTTCTGCAATGACATTTTTTCACCCTTTTTCAGTTTTTTTGCGAACTCTGATTTTGGCATTCCTTTCCAATTTGGCATCACGGTGCCAGCTGCTTTAGTCTGACAGTCCCACAGATGGTCATAAATGGTGGGGCTTGAAAACCATCTGTCCATATACACTGTGTACCCCCTATTTTTTACTGGTTCACACAGTCTGTCAAGAACATTGAAAGAAGAATTGTAATCCTCCACTGTGACATGGGCCCCAGAATACACTTCCATGTTGCACACGTAACCACTCCTCGCTGCACAGAGTTCTTGATTCCATCTTCTGTGGCTTTCCTCTCATGAACACACGAAAAAATATACATCCCTGAAATGGACATATTGCTTCATCGGCAGTCTAGTATTGGTCGGATTTTGAACAGAGGATCATAGCCTGGATGGCCCCTTTGTTTTTGCTTATCATTGCCATTCAGATGCAACATTGTCAGAATAGCGAGAAATCGGTCTCTCGACAATCCAATGGACTTTGCGTAGTCAGTTTTTAGAATTGGTGTTGTGCTCCAGTAGTCCCAGAGAAAAGGTTTACGAATCAAACACATGTGAATCACTACTGCAAAAAATAACTTTAGTTCATTCAGAGTCACTGGTTTCCACTGCGCATGCACTGATTTAGGTTTCAAAGGGCCTTCTTGCTTCTTTAGATGTATTTGCTGTAGGGCATATCTGTTAGTTTCCACTCGGATATCATTCAGTACATTACTGTCAAAAAATAAATTAAAGATATCTAGAGGTGAAGATTCTGCAGAAATACCAAGGTTATTAGCATTCAGTCCTGGTGCTCCAGAAAAAACAGGCCTGTTCACATGAGTAATATCTTGTTTCCATTGTGTTCCTGTGCTTCTCACCTCCCTTCGTCTTTTTTCGACTGGTTCTTCTGGTGATGAATCTGATGATTCAGCATCCTGAGGGACTTGTATATTTTCATTTTCTTCTTCACGATCACTTTCATACAGATCAGAATCTGAATTGTTCACAAGTTCCGTAATAATCTGTTCACTTATCCGTGGGCTGAATGCATGCGTAGGATTTCCTTTACTTGTACAAGGTCCGGGATCCATATCTCAATAATTATACAGTATAAATTGACTACTTGAGAGATGATTGCAGACTGTTACCTCACTACACTTTCATTCTAAATCTGTGAAGTCATATAATCTATCATTAGAACACACGCACATAAATTTGAGCTTATCTAACCGGAACGCGCGAGGAGTACGTATGTCAGCAATTATGTAAGATTTGACTGAGCGCACGTGGCTATGAAACATCATCCCTAGGTTGCACCACCAATCACTATCGATCGACAACACCACCTAACGATAGTAAAGGAAATTGACAACACGTCAAAGCAAAAACTAATTCGATAACGTGAATAGCTTTCGAGTGGCTGAATTTCAAAGATTGTGGTAGTAGTATTACTAACAGCGGCACTTGGGCACACTACCGGCGGGCACATAGTGTTTTCGCTAGATTTGGAAATGTGGAAATGGCGGTATTTCAAATGTGAATTCTTGAGGAAACATAACCGTGCGACGAGGCAACGGGAGAATCCCCCGAATTGGAGGTGACAAAGCTGAACATTGATCGCTCGTGTAATATTAGCTGATCTGATCAGTACGTTGTCAGCATAGTGTTAAGTTTATCTTATAAGTAATTACCAATCTTGGGACGGCCCCTTGGTAGTAATGGGTGTTAACTACACAAATTTGCGTAGTTGAAGTGAAGTTCTCAGTATCTGATTAAACCTGTAGTTAAGTTTATTTGAGTTGAAGTTTAAGTAATTTTTTAATGAGGTGATCGATCACAATTTTATGTTAATTCTTTCACATTTTCCGGGTTCTCGGTAGCATTTTGTTAATAAGGTATGGAGGTCAACAAGTTATCTGTCTTATTTTATTTTGTAGTGATTATCTGGAATTGGAACACTGTGGGGAAATTTTATATGTTCATGTATTAATTTTATATATTCAAGTGTTCATTTATTTATTTGTTTCTGTGTGTGGGAATATTTGGAATTGATTGGTTAAGAAACTGCTTCAAAATTATTTAATTATTGTGAAAAATTAATCTTAAAAAATGTTTAAAGGTAAGATGAAATATTTATGGAACATACTGTGGCACACGCGCCAGATCGGGTAGGATGCTTCCAGGAGTTTTCGGTTGTATAATTTTGCATCAGTTTCGAGATTTCTCAATGCTACTCGATGTACTTTATCAGCATAAATTGCTGAGCCCTTATTGGACATAATAAAATTATTTGTGATTGGCGGACGAAGGAAAATAAGGGACACTCACGGGTCATTTCCCTGTATCACCATTTCCGGTAGTGCAGCACTTTGCAAGAGCCAAGCTCTTCCAAGCCGTCTTATAATTTTGACCATTGAAGGGAGAGGTTGCCTTCTCCAGGTGACGGGTCTTCTTGGCCCCTCCCACAGGTAAACACTTTGCTATTTCATTTTTCGGCTAGCAATCTTCAAATGTAGTGTTCCGTTTAATTTCCTTTTGCCGGAGCTTACCCGTTTTTCCTTCAGTCGCCAAATTTTTCTTAATATGACTTAGCCTTTACGGCAAGTCACATCGTATTTGTTAAGAGACAGTTCCCGTTTCTTTGTTTTCGTAAATTGTGTGCGTTCAACGCCTTTCGATGTAATTGTAAACTGTAATTTTCCCCTTTGGGGCCGTCTCATAGTTCTGCGTCATCTTAGAGTATTCACATTTAGGACGGGCACCATTTCTCCTAAAGGTGCTCTGCACTAGGATAATAATCTTAAATGTTGTGTTCTCTTTTCTTCCGTGTATATCCTTCTGACTGTATAATGTTACTTACAATTTATTCTTTCTGACAGAATTACGTGATTCAAATGTTACACCATGGAACTTGAACAATGTGTGAGATGTTCCGTCCTAAAGTTACATAAAGTAACATCGCTGAATTTAAACCTTCTGGGTAATTTTGTAATTTTTGTTTGAATTATTTCCCGTTTAAAAAGTGTAATTTTGTTTGACCACATTTGTGTGTTAATTCGATTTAAATTATTAAGTAAACTATTTATTGAAATGGAATCACCATTGATTTCGCTTCTTCAACATTGCCAATACCTTTCACCACCTGGATATGGTTCCTAGCCACTTTCCATTTCCTTCCTTAGCCGTCATGTTTCTTAACCTTACCATTACTATTTGTTGTTTTCTTGTGAAAACGTGCGTGTTTTAATATGTTTAACTGCATCTAACATTTTAAGTGTGTCTTTATTATTATTTTTATTATTATTATTCTTGTACCGGGAGGTACACCTCAACGCCGTGCATTCAAAATTAGCGCCTAAATGAATTCCTCTATCAATCAAAAGTGGAACTAATAACACAACAAGTTGGAACTTTAATCAGAAGATGTCACCGCCAAAATATTATGTAATTTTGTTATTGTGCAGTTTCCTAAACTGAGTGAATTTCTCCTTGTTTTGTTTGCCATTCATCAAGAAGTTTAGACATTCTTCCATAGATGACACTACCAAAAAACTATGATCATGTACCCTGGTGCGAGGTGTAAGAATTTACAATTTAAAGAAGTTTTGTATTTCTAGGTTTTTGTAACTGATTGATGTTCATTTATTTTTGGGTTGGCAATATTTCCTTTCTCTTTCCGGCAGTTCACATAGGCCAATGAAATATTTCTGTAATTAATTTTCAACCTATCACAGGCTTCTTGTTCGATTTTGAGTGTTACTTTTGAATCTCAGAGGCTTGCAGACTGAACGCTGAAAGGCATAACAGTCTATAATGATAATGTATGTATGTTTTGAATCTGCCAATAAAATTGCGAGGGTGTGGCTAGTTTAGTCTAGAATGATCTCGAACCTTCCCTTCCCTGAGGGTTTATAAACTGCAGCTTTTCACGTTTCTTGGCCAATTGATCGTCATCTTTCTGAGTGTATGTGTTAAGCAGGAGGCAGGCGGCCTCTTCATCGGCAGCTAGAACATCTACAAGGTAATGGCCATATAATATTTTTTCTTGCTACCTCTGCAGTTTAATCCGAGGGAAAGGTCCAAATCTTTAACTATGTAACCTACATTTCTAATATGTAACTTTCTTCTGGCTAATGTAAAAGTTTCATAAAATCTTTAACTGTAAATCAGGGATAGAGAGTGATGTAACCTCTTGAGCTCCCCTTCATCTTGGTTTGAGGTGACTACGTTTTGTAACTGTTTTTCCTTCTATAATGTGTTAAAGTAATTTCTATATGAGTCACCTCAGTAATTTGGGAATAGGCCCTGTTTAATCGGCCTAGAGCCCTTTAGGATTTTAAGGTTTCATTATCTGGAGTGCAGTGTGCGCCCCCATTCTTTTTGTGTTTGGGCCAGATATCTAACCTATTCTTTTTCCATGAAGGCCCAGTAGGTTGGGTATTAAATACCCCTGTATAAATCATTTTCCAATTGTAAGTTGTGCCTTAAGAGGCCAGAAATTGTAAGTGGATGTTGCCTTGAGTAGGCTTGGAAACCTGAGAGCCTGTTAGCTCTTTTTCAAGTTTTGTAACTGTAAAGTGTGCCTCCGGGAGGCTAGATAGTGTGATTTTGGAAGCAAGTGCTCCATGAATTAGGGGATTTCTGCCCTTGAATAAATTTGTACTCTTTTGTAAATTTGAGCTGGGAGCTCAGAAATTGTACAGCGTGGGGCTTGAAGCCCAGGATCTGTAAGGTTCACTAATCTCGGATTGTCCTAATCTTGTTCCAAGAGTACTTTGTACCTGATATGTTTTATGTTCACCAAGTGAAAATTGTTAAGTTGTTGTTTTCTGAAAAAAATATAACCTTCAGTTCAAGTTTCAAATTGATTTTGATATTGTAGATAGACCCATTCACCCCGGCACCTTCTTTAACATCTTTCTGCTCTACGGGAAACCCCGGAACAAGTCGTAGCAGAGCGTGGTTGAATGGGTCTCAATTAAGCCCTTTTTGACGGCTAAACATAGGATTCGATTCAAACTCTAAGAATTTTCTTGGTCACTAAGAATTTTCTAAATTTGTAAATTTTCTATCGTCATGTCTGGCCCTCGTGAAGTCCTCCATCCCGGGTACTTGCGAAAGGAGGAATTAATTTATGAATTACTAATTAGAAATGTTCAATCTGGAGGCACGGTTGTGGCAGATACCACCAAACTTAAAGTGTCATTATAATTACCAACTTTGTGGGAGAAGGAAATTGATGAGGCTCTCTCCACTATCACTGACAATACCACTGAACTAGCATCGGTAGTTAGTTTTTGTTGAAGTGAGTGATCCATCTCCTAATCAACTTAAAAGAGTACAGGCAAGATAGTTCCATTTTTATAATAGGGTTAGGGACCTATTGTCTCTCAAATTAAAAGAAGATCATGCTAAGAAGGCGAGTAATTTAGTTGACCACCTATCAAAAATGTCTAATATAGTCAATCAATTGTTGTCTGGGGCAGCTGCTCCCAAAACAGACCAAGCCCCTGCGATAAATATTGTAAGTGAGGAGGATTCTTCCAAGGGTGTAGAAAGAAGGAAATCTGTAGCAACGCAACAAACATCTGCCACATTGGAAACAGAGTCTGGTCATCCCAAACAAATTCCACCTTTCTTTTTGAATAATACTGTATCAGAAGCTTCTCTTCCCCCCCTAGGGCGTCACCAATTATGTCACCCTGTTTTAGCAGTTTGCCTCATCCACTGGCTATGTTGCTTAGGGAAATTTCAAAATTTTCCGTAAATTCCACTAATGATGTAATTTCTTTTCTCAGGTTTTTAGTTGAATTTCAGGATCACGCACTAGTGTTTTCTCTATCTCACTCCCAAATTCTTCAAATCATGTATCCATATTCTGTAGGTGTCCTATCGGACAAGATAGTTAAAGCTATAGCTGATAAATCATCCATAGAAGACTTCCATGCTCACCTTCTGGCAAATTTCATTCTGGCTAGGGCAATGTCCTCTCTAATACAGAAGTACTATTTCAGAGTGCAGCGACTGGATGAAAATCTTGCGGATTACATCCAAGATATCACATTTTATACCCGAGTGTTCGCCCTGCATTTTTCCGAAGACCAGATTGTGCAAACTATTGTTGAAGGTATCTCTCCACCTTATAGATCCTATTTATGTTTTGAGTCTCATCTCCAAACCTTGGCAGAATTAGAGGCTATGGCTGTCTCAGCGGACTTAAGGTTTTAAAGGAGAGAAGTGCCAGCCAGGAAATTGTACAAGGGTGGGGGTCATTGTACTGTGTTGGCATTACACACCGAAGCGAGAGACTTCCTCCCCTCATCATAGGAAAGTTTGATAAGCCACGATGGTTTCCGTGCAAGTAGAAGGCATCTAAAAATGCAAACAGTACAGTAATCCCAGAAATAAAGCATTTGTACAGAGGAGCCAGAATAATTTGTCCTCATCTTTGAATTGTGTGTTTTTTCTTTCGTTGCGTGAGGTTATGTTTGCCAGTGATTTATTCAAGTGCATTATTTGAATACTGTAAATGCACCTTGTTGGATACATTGCAGAAACAGTTTTCCATGACATTTGAAAGGCTTAAACTGTAAATGAAATGGCATACGGCTTTTAGTGCCGGGAGTGCCCGAGGGCATGCTTAAACTGTGAATGAAGGTGATTGCATGCATTAATGGGGCTTAGAATACTTTGTGATGCGGCAAGGGTTGACATTTCTGAATTACGAGTTGGGGGTTAATTAGAAATAACGTAATTCAAAGTAATATTTCTGCGTCCCAACGACTTTGAATTAACGAGGTTTGACAGTATTAGATTTCTTCCACTCTGAGAAAAGTGATACAACTTTGCCACGATGGGGTAACCTTCTAGGAGTTAATAAATATTAATAAAACAGTAACGCCTGACCTTAATTTCTTGGTAGGTGATAGCTGGGAGAAAGTAAAGTCAGATAATAAAATACAGTACATAAAAATTTTCATTTAATGTTTGTTATTCTATTGTTACAGAAACCATAATAATTTTTCTTGAAGTGGGGGGACGGGGGGCAATTTTAGTACTGCCTAGGGGTGACTCTAAACTTGAATCTCAGGTGCATATTAAATTTCTGATTAAATTTTAAAGTAATATATCAGAGAATGATGAATAAGTACAACTAAGTTTATTAAGTTTATTATCATTTTTACAGTTTATGCTCCAACCTCAGCAGCAACTTCAACATAATTTTTTTCTACAGGAACATCTACTTGTTCTCCACACTGAAATCGAGTGAAGTCTAGCACAGAGATGCCTGTATCACCAAGCCAGTCTCCCACTCTCAGTGTAGGATCCAGCAGGAAATCTTGATGGATCAGACAGGATTCTTCATCAGGATTGCTATTTGGAATGTCTTCACCAGGACTACCAATCTTCAAAGGATTCATTCCTGAAGAAAATAAGTAACAGGTTCAATAACAGGGTTGAAACTAATACATTCAATGAAATTATTACAGCAATCATCGACTTAATCGTAAGACATTTCTGCTACAGAGAAATACAATACTGGAAGAAAAAAAAAAAACCTTCAAGAAGATTATAATGATGGACAGCAGTGGTTGTCGTTTTAGGGAACAAAACATTATCAGCCCGTGTATGATATTTGTTTAACATCCATAACCCCACCAACTTGGCCCCACTGTTTGGAAGTCCGGTCACAAGCCAGTATAAAGTGGTGAGTTGTGGAGGACCAACGTCTCTTTAAAAAACATTGGTCCAGCTGGCCCTATTGGTGGTATCTTGTAAGGGGCCCTTGCCTGGCTGAAGGCACTCGGCAGGAGTTGGGTGAGGAGATGATAATGATTACGACGAGGACGGTCAGCCATCGAACTTTTCTGTATATTTTACTTAGATTGTTACTGCCCTAGAACCTATCAAATGTTATGTGACGCATCATAATGTGTGTGATGAAATAATAAAAATATAAAATAAAATAAAAAAGTTCTCATGATTTGAGGGCAGCAGACAATGACAAACAATCTGAATTAACTGATTTTTTTTCTGCGCAGTTTAATACAGAATGTTTACAATGCATACTACAAATTTAATATTACCCCTAAATTATAATTTTCAATGCAATACACCCTTGTGTATTTTTCTCTATATGCTGTAGGCACACCTTCAGTTACACATGTAGACCTTTTTCTTTTCTGTTTGTTCAGGCTCCTGAAAAACGTACGATGATGATGATGATGATGATGCTTGTTGTTTAAAAGGCCTAACAACTAGGTCATAGGCCCCTAATGGTATGAGGTGGAACGAAATGTAATCATAGTATTAATTTGAAAATGTATCCACTAACTAGAATTTAAAACAAATGATCATGAATTTAAAATAATCAGTGGATCTAATTTGCAATGCCTTATGTACCGGGGGTACACCTTCTCCGTCCCATTGAACTGTGTGCCTTCTAGAAGGCCATCTGTGTAGTGAATCCAGAACTAATCAAGATACTTGGACTTTTAACCTTTAGATGTCTCTACTATCAGCCTATGTGCTCCCTCTGGCCGGATTGCGGACAATTAATTTTTAAGGGAATTTTCAATGTTTGTAAATCTTAAGTTTTGGTAGAATTTTTTTAAGGTGCTAATGTTGTTAAACACTTCTACGGCTTCCCTCTTCTTTACGTTAACAACCAATCAGGAATTGTGTGTATAGTTCTCTAGCCAATTAAAATTGGGAGTGTGTACCAGCATTCTGCCCATCTCAAGAAGAGTTCTGGAACTTTGCCCCCTGAGATGCTATAAAAGCTGGGCGCTTTAGGGCCATATGGCTTCATCGCGCCGGTCTAGTGTGTGTGTGTGTGTGTGTGTGTGTGGCATAATATGGAGGCGCAGGCTCCCTGCCATCATCGGAAGGCCCAACTACTCAAGGTAATGGCAGAAATTTCTTAACATGTGATAGCTCCAGGCAGATAACTTGAGGGAAAGGTTTCAAACTTCTTTTCTTAATGTAAAATTCTAAGTCATTGTTTAAATGTCAATTTTTGACAAGTTTGAGGACTCTATTCTACTCCCTGCTGGGAAGTATGTAAATTCAGGGAGTAAAGAGTGTTCACACTCCGATAATTCCCATTCAACTTGGTATGGGGTGACTAAGATTTTCAAAACCTCTAAATTCTTCACTCTGCTTTGGTACTTAATATTTCGCATCTAGTCACCCCTTTGTATAGGCATAGCCTCTGCAACTTCGGGCCATACGACCACTTAGGATTTTAAGTGTTTCTCTAAAAGGAGTGAAAGTGTTTCGCCTCCTAGCCTTTTGTTCATGGCCCCGTTTACAGTGTAATTACGTAAAGAAGAGGGAAACCGTAGAAGTGTTAACAACATTAGCACATAAAAAAAATTCTTCCAAACCTTAAGGTTTACAAACATTGAAATGTGTAAATGACTGTTGAGTAGAAGTGACTGTAAACACAGAATTTGAAGTTTATCTGGTGTAAGTTTGTAAGAAGCTTGTGCCTCTGAGAGGCTGGACTGTAGGAACTTTTGGAGCTCTGTCTCCTAGAAAGCAAATGAATGGAGCAAACATGCTCTTGTAAAAGTGTACCTGTTCTGAGCTACAGTATATTGCTCAACTCTTATAAATTATTGTGTCAACAATTTTTCACTATTGTACCTGATTTTTAGACTGATAGTCCATTGTCATTCCATTTAACTGTTATTTGTTGTTGTTTATTCAGATTATCAAAATACCTAATTTTAAAATTTAAAAAAATGTAAAGAAATAAAATTTTAAAATTTAGTGCTTTACAAAATGCTCTGGTCATTTCCCTGTCCAACCATTCACCTCAGCACCTTCTTACACCCCTGAACCATGGAATCCTCTGAACACCTTATTTTCTGATAAAATGATAGAAGAAATAGATTAGGTAGAAGGCATTGCCATGAAGAGCAATCATATATATCATTCAGATTAAAAGTTTAAAAATATTTTAAAATACATAACAACAATCTAAAACAGAGTCAATAGAAGAAAACGTAGTTAACAATAAAGTAAAAATTAAAAGCCGATAGAAAACTCACTTTCATACACGTTATAACAGGCCACTATTCCTCATAAAATGGATAATGAGGTTTGCCGACTGCTTGTCATCTCATAGGATGAAGGATGGTAATCAGAAGTTTTAGACTATGGAGCAGATTGGCCAGGTCCCTACACTCCGTAAGGATGTGGTAAGATGACCGTTGCATGCACACACCAGGGAGACTTTTCCGTTCAGGAATTAGGAGTGCATTGCTATACCATGGCCGACCTGAAGAGGACATAATACCACTGCTTCTTTCTGAGAAACCCGAAGAGAGATCTTCCATACCTTCGTAGTTCCTTTTATTGTTCTAAGCTTATCTGGAAGAGGGGTGGCGTTGTAAGGCAACAGGGAAATTAGACTGACTCCTTGGCAGCCCTATCAGGTAGGAGCCACAAGAATGTGATTCTGATGCTAGCACTCCAACACCCGGCAAGCAGGTCTGGGATCCGTTGCACCAGAGGGTGCCGAGGGAAACATACACCAATGGATTGTAGCGAGCTCAAGGAGTCGGTACACAGCAGACAGTGCCAGCAATCATCAGATAGCACATACTGCAGAGATTCAAGGGTAGCATAAAGCTCTGCTGTGTACATAATACAGTTTTCCAGAAGTGAAAAAAAATAAAACCTGTTATTATCGACAACGAATGCACAGCCTACCTTCGCTTATGCCCTCGAACAATCCGTGTGCACAACTACTGAAACAGGATACCAGCCAACAATGGAAAGGAAGAGCATCCGATAAAAGGAGAGGGTCTGCATTCTCTTTTGGGCCGCTGTGCAGATGCAGCATTATTTCATGTCGTTATAGTATCCACGGAGGTACATTGCTTGGTCGTCTGACAAGACAAGTGAAAAACATATAAATGAAGCTTTACTGTAATTCTGTTGTAGACAAAGAAGCCCCCTAGTAATTTTACTGTGTTGTTTAAATTTGCAGTAGAAATGGGGTGCCAAGGAAGGCTAAATATATTTTGGGTGTGTTGCAAAAACAGAGCACAAACTCTGCCTCATTTGTATTTTACTTGAAATAATTCAGAAACTACCTACACAAGAAACGACTTAATTAAAAGTAGAATGCCAAGTAACTTCTATGCTGGACTAACAAGGAATGAGGAAGCACTGTTGGAAGACTTCATTAAGGTACGTTCCAAATTTTGAGTATTTTGAGTATTTAAACATAAATGTTTAAACATTTCTAAATAATTTCCAATGTGATTGATAGAATCTGATGATTAAGATATAAGAATTTCATAGCGTTCCGTACTGAAGTGGGTTCACTATTAAGTTCAAAGAAGATATATGATGGTTCAACCTTTCAATACTATTAAAATAAGAAATGTAAGTTTACATTCCTACTTTTTCAAAAATGCAAAATTTACAAACCCAAATTCAATATTCCAGGCCTTATATAGTTCCTACTGACATTTTCCACTTCCTATAATCCATCCACCTGATCCACTAATCCACCTTAAACTACCACACCACAACTACCACACATCTCTAATTATTTAGACCACTCTAACTTTCAAATTTATACATTACACTATTCTAATATCGACCTTAACTCTTACCTTCAAGATATAACACGCTATGTCATTACACTCCTCAACTGTTCCAATTTTGCGCTTTTTAGTATTTTTTTCTCTTCTCAATTGTTTTTTCTATGTCGTATGTTTCAATAACTTCAAGAATCCAACACACGGATTTCTTTAACTTGGATATATTTCTTTCGACAAATAATATACAACTATATAGTACTATTTCACTCATATCAGCATTTATGAAAAGTGGACAACATGGAAGGCTCTCAATCGATTACGCTCTAGTACCAAGAGATGCAAGACCAACATACAGAAATAAGGGCCTTCCTGTGGAGACAGTTTACTGCAAGTGTGGTACTAAGCAGACCAACGATCATCTTCTACTGTGTCCTTCTTCTCCAGTCACTTGTACCATTAAAGACCTAATGAGGGCAACTCCAAATGCGCTTGTCGTGGCCAATTTTTGGTCTTGTTTACTTTGTACTTCTGATAAATAAATAAATAAATAAATAAATAAATAAATAAATAAATAAATAAATAAATAAATAAATAAATAAATAAATAAATCATATCAGCATTTAAAGGCATGATACTTGAACTTTTTAAATTTTTTCATCGGATTTCCACAAAAGTTTGGAAGCACAGTGCCGATCGGCACATATATCTTGCTACTCTTCAAGAATTTGCTCCATACTATATTTATTTGATCCACGACTTCTAAATGATTTTCAGAACTATCAACACGCAGTGCTGATCCCTAAAATTATACAGTGCCTCATGAACTGCAACTGAAAAATACGTATTTGATTCTAGACTTCTCAATAACACTGAATTTTCAACAGAGAGTGCTCCCTAAAGTGTTATAGTGCTTCATAAACAGCATCTGACAGAATTATTTAAACTTCATATTTTGTTTAGCTGTGCATTATCTTTTATATTTATTTAAGATTGGCTAAAATTTCAACACACAGTGCTCCCTAAAGGCAAATGATGGAAGTATTTAAACTTCACATTTTATTTACCTGTGCATGGTCTTTTATACTTATTTGTGATTGGCTGATGATGACCAAGAATACTGGTCGAAACCAGTACCAATTAATTAGGCCTACTGTAAGTAGGAATGTAAACTTACATTTCGTATTTTAATAGTATTGAAAGGTTGAAACATCATATATCTTCTTTCAACTTAATGGACAATCTGATGATGTTCCTTCATGAAGAAACATGTCATTCCATTTTCAATTAAGCTCTTTCTTTTTCAGGTATAATTCTGTTGTCATGTTTTCTTTTCAATTAGTTTCTAAATTTACTTATTCATAAATAAGTATTGAAAGACTGAAAAACCTTATAGTTGTAAATTAACTAAAAACATATAACGGTATAGAAGAAGTGTGGTATTTCTTACAGATTTGAACTGTAGGAAAAAAAAAGTGAATCACTTACCAACTATATGCTGGGAGAGTTGTTGACCTGCATCCTTAATATTCCCAGGTGCTCCAGTTGCTTTGAATGCTACAACAGCACCGTACTTGCCTAGTAATACACCAGAGTGGGCAGTCGGTTCTGGATGGGCATAGCCAGAGAGAAGAGTGTTGTCATCAGCCAAGTAACATGTTGCCCTACGTAGGGCAAGGTTTTCTCCTACCGTCCCAATTGCTAGGGCCAAGTTTTCGGCCAGACTCTTTCCACCTTCACCAATCAAACCTCTCAAGTCATCTGAAGATAAGTTCAACTAGGACAAAAGTAAAATAAAAGATCACAAATATTATGCAAGATGAAAATTACACAAGAAATTTGAAAGAACAATTTGACATTGATAACTTATTGTGAAGTTGAGATGTTGTTCCATTGTATTACTGCAAATGTTATTAAAGATGATGATGTTTGTTGTTTAAAGGGGCCTAACTGCAGGATCATTGGCCCTTAATGGTACGAGATGAACAAAATGAAAATGAAAACTTCAAAATGTATCCACTGACTAATCTAAAATGAATGGCAATGAAAAAAAGATCGTGAAACAAAATCAGTGGATCTAATTCACAATGCCTTAATTATCTGGGATGATGCTTATTATCTAGAGGGGTCCAAAACTGAGGCCATTGGCCCCTCATAATGGTACTAATTACTAGTAAAGCAGAACCATGATATTCCTCCTACAGTGGTACTAATCGCAGGTAACATAGAATCATGGTGTTTCTTGCATGGTGGTACTAATCATAGGTAATGTAGACCCATGGTATGTCACACACAATGGCACCACTCACAGTCAACACAAACCCAGGGTGTTTCGCATATAAGGGCACTACTCTTAAGCAATGCAGGCCCATGGTGTTCCCCACATAGTGGGACTAATCACGGGTGCTGGTATTCCTGAGGTGTTCCTCACTTAGTGGAACTAATCGCAGGCCACGTATACTCATGATGTTGCTTACATAATGGTACTAATCATAGGCAATGTAGACCCACAGTGTATCACACGTTATGGTATCAATCTCAGGCAATGCAGACCTATGGTTTTCATCACATAGTGGTACTAATTATGGGCACCAGTCAGCCTGTGGTTTTTCTCACATAGTAGTACCAATCACAGGCAACATAGACCCATGGTGTTTCTCATGAAGTGGTACTACTCATAGGTAACACAGACAAATTCTGAACACTGTGGAACCGACCAGTGGAATGTACATGATTATACTTATCACAAGCAACACCCAGACCTGTAGTGTTCCTCACATAATGGTACTATTCCTATATAACGTAGACCCACGGCTTTCCTTGCAAGGTGGTACTAGTCACAAGTAATGTTGACCCATGGTGTTCCGCACATGATGGTACTAATCACAAGTAATCTCATGGTTCTAATGTCATCATCTCTCGGTAACCCCTTTTAGTTGCTCTTATAAAAGGCACGAGATACTGTGGGAGTAATCTTTGCCAGCATCCCTCACCCATAGGGGGTGTAGAGAGAGAGGAAAAAAAAAAAAAAAAAAGATGGAACTGATTCTTCGAAATTTGAAGTACTGGACAAAGAAATACAAGGGCCACGAAGGGCATGAAAATGGAAGACTCCATAGGCCTCAAATGCTCTAATACCATTGGTTTTGGAAAGGAACAAGAGTTGACCAAGGGAGGTCAGACAGGATAGATTAAAGTAAGGAGCCTGGCACAAGGGGAAGTAATGCCACGACTCAGCTACGGGCCCCGTGGTTGTCAACCCACACTTCCCAAGTTGAGAGCCCCTGGGGCACCTTCATCCCCCACCCACAGTGGCTGAAGTTCCACTGAGACTTATGCATAATCTTTATTGTTCTTACAAAGTTTTGAAGAATTTTTAACAAACTATTAACACTATCTGATTCTTACTGTGGGTAAAGTGATCTTTCTCCCAGAGAAGCAGCTGTAGCAGGTGTTTTCTGAAGAGAGAAGTAACACACAAGGACAAGGTAATTAAAACTTTCACAACCATCTGCCAGAGGGCAGATGTGTTTTTATTTAAGATGCAAGAAAGAAGACCCTCTCTGGCAGCAAAATGTACATGTGAAAGTAAATTTGGCCAGCAAACTGAAAGAAAACTGTTTAAAATAGAAGAGGTACCAGAAAAGGTTTAACAATGAATTTGGAAAAGTATGGAGTAAATGTTCACAGCCTCTGTGACTCATGTGTCAGTGTGCCAGCCTCACAACACTGGGTTCTGTGGTTCAAATCCCGGTCACTCCATATGAGATTTGTGCTGGACAAAGTGGAGGCAGCAGAGGTTTATCTCCAGGTAGTCCTATTCTCCTGGTCATCTTTTATTCCAGCAACCCTCTCTAATATAATTTCATTTCATCTGTCAGTCATTAATAATTGCCCCAGAGAAGTGCAGCTGGCATAATTCCTATCCTCACTGCTAAGTAGGGGCTTCATTCATTCCATTCCTGACCTGGTCAACTGACAGGAAACAGGCTGTGGATTTTCATTTCATGGAGTAAATGTTTGCTATTTTTCTGTCAAAAATTGGTAATTGTTGGACTACTTGCAATCTCCCATGTAATAAGACTAAAATCACACGTAGCATGGCAAAGAAGATTCTTACCTGGATGCAAGATGTTGAATAATCCAGAGATAGCTGAAGCAAGGTATTACATTAAAAATCACAGTAATATTGAACCAGACACTGATGGGCTGATTTTTACTATGAGTATGAAAAGTGAACTTTCTGCCAGAAAAGTAGCTGTAACAAGTATCTTCTAAACAAAAGGAGTAACAATAAGGACATTAAGTAAGATTAAAACTTTCACAACCTTCTGAAATGAAAGACATCTTAATACAAATGGAAACATATTTACAAAAAAAATTCCTCAATACTCTACTGGAGATAATGGGCGAGTTCGTATAATGTTTTAGGTATGTTTTCCTGAAGAAGTCATGACTTTAAAAATAACTTTATTGCAGCCAAATGTCCATTAATAAAGTACAATTGGGGCCGAGAACCTTCGATGTTAGGCCCCTTTAAACAACAAGCATCATCATCATCATCATCATGTTGTTGTTTGAGTCATCAGTCCATAGACTGGTTTGATGCAGTTCTCCATGCCACCCTATCCTGTGCTAACCTTTTCATTCCTACGTAACTACTGCATCCTACATCTGCTCTGATCTGCTTGTCATATTCATACCTTGGTCTACCCCTACCATTCTTACCACTTACACTTCCTTCAAAAATCAACTGAACAAGTCCTGGGTGTCTTAAGATGTGTCCTATCATTCTATCTCTTCTTCTTGTCAAATTTAGCCAAATCGATCTCCTCTTGCCAATTCGATTTAGTATCTCTTCATTTGTGATTTGATCTATCCATCTCACCTTCAGCATTCTTCTGTAACACCACATTTCAAAAGCTTCTATTCTTTTTCTTTCTGAGCTAGTTATCGTCCATATTTCACTTCCATACAATGCCACGCTCCACACGAAAGTCTTTAAAAACATCTAATTCGTATATCAATGTTTGAAGTGAGCAAATTTCTTTTCTTAAGAAAGCTCTTCCTTGCTTGTGTTAATCTGCATTTTATGTCCTCCTTACTTCTGCCATCGTTATTTATTTTACTACCCAAGTAACAATATTCATCTACTTCTTTTAAGACTTCATTTCCTAATTTAATATTTCCTGCATCACCTGCCTTCGTTCGACTGCACTCTATTACTTTTGTTTTGGACTTATTTATTTTCATCTTGTACTCTTTACCCAAGACTTCGTTCATACCATTCAGCAGCTTCTCAAGATCTTCTGCAGTCTCAGATAAAATAACAATATCATCGGCAAATCTCAAGGTTTTGATTTCCTCTCCTTGGATCATAAAGTACATTAAACTATTATAAGTAAGCATCACACCACTAACAAAAATTTACGTTTTACAGTAGTCCATAAGGGATTTTCTTCGTTCAGTGCATTTGTTGAAATGGTAGCACTCACAAAGGCCTTCACACAACTTACAAATGCACTACTCAGACAGGTCATGATAGCCGTGCCGAATACATAGCTTATGATAAAAACCATGCATTACCGACCTATTTAGAACACTCTGCATACATGTTTGGTCCAGACCAGCTACAGTTGAGCATGGCATCTGCCAAGTAAAATTCCAGGCCGATGTCCTCTTGTTTCTTCTGTCTAATTTGAAGAAGCTCTTGTTCCTGTTTTGTAGATGGAAGCTGCATTGTGATTCGTAGATCTTCCAGTAAAACTGTCTCGGAGGCTAGTATGTAAGCCAATTTTGAGGGTGATGTCTTGGAGATCCCCAGTGTTCTTTTCAGAAATCTAGCTTTGATATTTTCAATGGCTCAGAGATCAGATACTGTTAGGTGCTCCCAGAGGAGTTCCAGATGAGTATGTTAGAACTGGAATACTTTAGCATAGAATAAACTCATGGCCGTGCGTAAGGATAGTCTCGTGGGATCCAAAATATCCTAAATGCTTCTGATGGCTGCCGAAGTTCTCTCTCTTACATGGCATTTGAAAGAATTAGCTGAAGGTTGAAGTCATCATCATCATCATCATCATCATCAATGTCCCACTCCAGTCGCCCGGGTGTGGTTAACAAGCCTCCTCCATTCCTTTCTGTCCTTCCACTTTTCCCGCTCCATCCAATCCAGCTTCTCTAATGTCCTTCCAAATCTGATCCATCCACCTTCTTCTCGGTCTTCCAACTGGTCTCTTTCCCTTAATTTCTCTTTCAAATTCCCTTCTTGCTACCTGTTCCTTTCCCATTCTTTTTACATGTCCGAACCATCTCAGTCTTGCTTTCTGACAAACAGTTCTATATTTAGCTCTTCTCAGATTTTAATATTTTGAATTCTATTTCTTCTTGTCTTTTCAACCGATGTTCTTAAAAATTTCATTTCTACTGCTTGGATCTTACTATCTTATCTCTTATTAGTTACCAGCGTTTCTATTGTAATCTATCAGTTTCATGTCCGTATTGATACTTGGTATTTACAATCACAAAGAATGGGTACCGTCCACCTAATCAATACTTTATTATATCTTGTTACTAAGCAGTACCGGTTTTGACCTTCACAGAGGTCATCCTCAGCTGATCATGAGATCTAAAGTTAACTTAACATATAATTTTAAAATATTACTAAATCTAATGAAGAATGTTACATGATGTGAGTGATAATATTTAAATTCACAATATATAAAATATACAATGATATGATGTGTCTTCTGGTTTAAAAACAAGCGACAATATTCTATGACATGTATATGTTACATAAAATTCTAATGTACTGTTCGTGAGTAGTAGATAATTTGGTGAAATACAATTTCAACACGTAAAATGTTTATGGCATTCTTCAGGTACACTTTGAAGTTCAGTTCATATTGGTGAACCGTTGTATACATTCATTGGTATGTTTATACTAAGCATTCTGGAACATTCTATGATATGGATGTAATAAAACTTATCAAATAATACATTAAAATATGATAAAATGTTCACAGTATTCTTGCGGTGCGCTTTGGAATTATATTAATTTTGTACGTTCACAGGCATGTTTGTACCAAGCATTCTAGAATATTCAACTATGTATATTGTTTTTCTTTTAAGTTCATATGATTAAGAATGTTGGATGATGAACATCAAAATATTATGGTGTGTGATTAGTTTTCTTGGTACTAATCTCTTTAAAAGATATTGAGTAGGTGCAGATGCTCCCTCTTTGTAGTTTTGTTCTTGGACATTCTTATACATTCTTCTCTGTTCTCGCAGACTTTCGCTCCTTCAAACAAGATAAATACATCTATAAACAACCCAATGCTTTTTCCTTGCTCCCACAATTACTTAACCTCTTAATTGGGTATTATTGATGTGCTTGGTGTAACCTGCCCTGTGTATTTTTTTTAGCAGATTGTTGTTACACAGCAGGATAGGCAGAAAAGTTAGTCATATCATTCACCTGTGGTACAAAAAGTAAAATAAAAGCATTTTAATTAATAAATTTTAATGTCAGAGAAACTTTTAACCTTTTTTACATTAACTGCAAGGTCATTTACCTGGTTGGAATTTGAGAGTTTGGCCCATATTTTACAGCCGAAAGTTGAAACAAATAAAAGCAAAGGGTATTTATAAATATCATATCATGCATGTGACATTCTGAACCACTTTTCATTAACTAAAAGGTCATTTACCTATTTGAAATTTGAGTGTTTTGTTCATATGTCCATATGTTAGCACCTAAAATTAAAACAAAAAAAGAAAGGAATATTTACGAATTACACATCATGCTAGTGACATTGTGAAAGATTTTACATTAACTTCTCGGCCAGTTACGTCATTTACCTCACTAGAACTGCAGTGATTTGTCTCAGAGATAGTTTTCAAAAAGTAAGGGGTTGCGATACTTTCCTGTTTGGAGAAGTACATACTGTTTTCTGGCTTATGAACTATCCCCTGCAGAATTAGAAGTCCATTTAAAGATTTTATCTGGGTTAGATTTGTATCCACGCAATCTCTTGCTCGTGACCGTAGTTTCAAGTTCGGATAGGCTTCTAAAAACTGTTTAGCATAAAAATGGGTCTGTTCGGCAATAAGTTGAAACATGTCATTTTCTATGAACTGATCAAAATATTCCAACACATTGGATTCATCGTCGAAGTCCAAATTTACACCACTAGCACCAGAAAATACGAATTTCTGACCTGAAACACCACGCGGCGGGAAAGGTTGAAACATGTCTAGCACTTGGTCTTCATCCAATACGTCATATTGTTTATCTTGTTCTTCATTCTCATTCTCTGAACCACTTTCACTATCAGACTCATCATCATCATCTGTATCAAGCCACTCATCTTTGGAATTCTGAGAACATAAATCGTCACAATCGTTCTCTAAGTGTTGAATAATCTCGTTTCCTTCGAGCGTTTCGAACTTACGCCTTGAACTAGATGCTGCCATATTTGGCCTACTGTGGACAAGTAACACCGTACAGTTGCAAAATAAAAACCAACAAGCTTCAAGAAGCGTGATATGTGGTATTTGCTGCCATAGTGCAGGAAAAACCTCAATTGAGACGATAATACACGACGCGGCAAAGTAGCTCGTCATACCCAGGAGATATTCGCGATAAAAGACGAGTACGTATATATTCGTCATGCCCATTACCCTGTAACATTCAGCGTACGAATATATACGTCATGCCCAGTTAAGAGGTTAAGGAAAACTGTTATCTTATCATAACGCATTCGATTTTCACTCCTTCAGCCAGTTAAATAGACTATAGGCAGCTGAACAGCCACTTAAGGGGGCTGTTATCTTATCACAACATGGGCAATTGGCATCTGTAACAGTTTATCATCTTTGCTTTTTCTTATCCTCTAACAGGAGTATTCAAGGAGGCACATTTCTGTTTCATTATAAAGACTGAGCTGTTTCAACGCTCCGGAAAGTATAATCGTGTCAACTTTTGACATGCAGCTTGATACTGCAATTTTACCCAAGGACATTCTAATAATTTGTATGTTGGGACAGACACCTACAATAATATCCTCTTTTTATGACTTGTAAGAGCAATCAGGATCCTGATTTTTCACCATACAGGTTTGAGTTTGAGGCTGATGATGCCCTTAATATGGGCGAAACATGTCCCTTAACATTTTATAATAATATATAATATCTAAAAAGATCTCTTTGTATTGAATAGGTGGATATAAAAAAATAATAACACTTGTAACATTACAAATGAAGATGGCGAGAAACTGTTGTACTTTTGTACCAGAAATAACCTGATGATAAAGAACACATGGTTTATGAAGAGGAATAGCGATAAGATCAGCCGATATAGTGCGGATGGACAGTATGGAACACTCGTCAATTTTATAATAACAGCCGAGAAAGGGGAAAATATGTCAGTGAAAGTATGGAAGGTGATCATAGATTATTAACTGTGGAATTAAAACAAGTAAAATTCCCTAAAATTGTATTGAAGAAGAAACCAAAGATCAGTATTTGGGAATTGGAGGAGGAGGATAAAAGAATGGCATTCCAAAATTGTATAAAAAGGAAGTTGCCTAACACGGAAATACAAAGTGAAGAAGAAGAGTGGGACAATTTAAGACAAGACATTTGTGGAAGCAGCAATTGTGGTATGCAGGAAAACAAAAGCAATGGTTAAGGGGAAGGAGACACGGTGGTGGAAAGGCAAAATAAAAAAGAAATAAAAGAAAGGAACAAGGTGAGGAAAGAAATGGATAACAAAAAGGAAATCAGAAACTATTATACAGAATAATAAAATCAAAATGAATAAATCAGGAAAAATCAAGGCATTTGAGAGAGAAAATTGATCCATAGTACATGACGAAAAGGGTCTTCAGAAGGTGATGGCAAAGTATTTTGAAAAACTTTATAATGAAGATGGCTGCTCGGAGGAAGAAGGAGATAAGAAAATCGATATTAAGGCAGCAGGAAGCATTAGACTACAGTGGCTATACAGAGCCCTCAATGCCATATGGAAGGATGAAAGGATACCTGAAAATTGGCAACAAGGAAGCATTGTACCACTGTTCAGAAAAGGAAATAGGAAGATGATGATGATGATGATGATGCTTGTTGTTTTAAGGGGCCTAACAGCGAAGGTCATCGGCCCCTAATGGAACGAGATGGACGACAGGATACATGACAGTTAAAATTTTAAAACATATCCACTGACTAGAGTTTAAAAAATGGGAATGGAAAATGAGCATGAGATTAAAACAATCAGTGCATCTGATTTGCAATGCCTTATTTTGTAATAAAATAAGAGAAAATACAGGAGACAAAAGGAATAAGGCATTGCTTGCTGGGACAGATATATATACGTACATAACATTAGACATTAAAAGAACACATTAAAATGCGCAACACAAACTAAAATGAAGTCAATGGGATAAAAGCGCTATTGACACAAAAAACACTAGGACAAAGGACATCATCACACATGATGAAACAGACCACTATCCCTCATAAAGCGGATGACGAGGTCTGCTGACTGCTCGGCATCTTGCAAGATAAGGGAGATTGTACTCGGAAGATTAAGACTACGGCGCAAATCGACCAGGTCCACACACTCCGTAAGGATGTGTACCACGGTAAGGTGCTCGCCGCAGGTACACATCGGAGGTGGTTCCCCTTTCAAAAGATGCGAGTGAGTCAGGATACCATGGCCGATCCGAAGACGACATAATACCACTGCTTCCCTCCGCGAAGCCCGAAGGGAAGTCCTCCAAACCTTCGTTGTTCCTTTTATCGCTTGCAGCTTATTGGGAAGTGGAATGGCCTGCCACTCCATCTCCCAATAGGACATAACCAGATGTCTCAGATGAGAGCGAATATCACTGGCTGGAACCTTGAAAGGCAACGGCGGCAGTGTACCTGCCTCCTTGGCAGCCTTACCTGCTAATTCATTTCCCTCTATGCCCATGTGGTTTGGAAGCCACAGAAACGTGATTCTGGTGCCGGCATCCGAACACCCGGCCAGCAGGTCCTGGATCCGCTGCACCAGAGGGTGCCGAGGGAAACAAGTATCAATAGACTGGAGCAAACTCAAGGAGTCAGTACACACGAGAAAGTGTCGGCGCTCATTGTACAGTGCGTACCGCAGAGCTTCGCGAATAGCATAGAGCTTTGCTGTGTACACACTACAGGTTTCCGGGAGAGCAAAAAGAAACCTATCATTGTCGACAACGAACGCACCGCCCACCTTCGTGTCTGTCCTCGAACCATCCGTATAGACGACGACTGAACCTGAATAGCGGCCAACAACGGACAGGAAGAGCCTCCAATAAATCGAAGGGTCCATGTTTTCTTTCGGGCCAGTGTGCAGATCCAGGATTATTTCAGGTCGGCGTACTACCCACGGAGGTACCCCACTTGGTAGTCTGACAAGGCAAGGAACCGAAGGTACGTCAAACAATCGGTAACTGCTATCCAAGCGTATTCCAACCGGCCGCGTTGCTCGAGGACAAGCAGCGTACAGCAAACGGTTGCCATTGTTGAACACGCAAGGATAGCTTGGATGAAGTGGCATCTGTCGCAAATTTGCAGCATACGAAAGAAGCATTTGCTGGCGCCTCAGATGTAAAGGCGCCACACCAGACTCAGCAAGCAGGCTGGCAATGGGGCTTGTACGGAAAGCTCCCGTCGCCAACCTAACCCCGCTGTGGTGGATGCTGTTCAGCATCCCAAGCACGCTTGGCCTTGCTGAGCCATATGCTGCACTGCCGTAGTCTAACCTGGATAAAATGTGTGCCCGGTAAAATCGGAGGAGCACCACGCGGTCAGCTCCCCAATTAGTGCTGCTAAGAAACTTCAAGAGGTTAAGTCTCTTGGTGCATTGCACTTTGAGCTCCCACACGTGTGGCTCCCACGATAATTTACTGTCAAAAAGGAGCCCAAGGAATCGGTAAGTGTCAACAACTGGAAGAACGACATTGCCTAAATAAAGCTCAGGATGTGGGTGAAGAGTACAGTGACGACAAAAGTGGACAACGGAGGTCTTTGCGGCAGAAAACCGAAAGCCATGTTGTAAGGTCCACTTCTCCATCCTCCTAATAGCTTGCTGTAATTGTCGCTCTGCGACTGCCATACTGCACGACCTATAGTGCAGAGCAAAATCGTCCACATATAGTGACGGTAATACTGCTGGACCAGCAGCAGCGACAATACCGTTTATGGCAATCGCGAACAGAGTGACACTAAGGACCGATCCCTGTGGGACTCCATTTTCTTGAACGTGATATTGCGAATATGTCCTCCCTACTCGGACACGGAATAGACGGAAGGACAAAAAATTCGCAATAAATACCGGCAAGTTACCTCGGAATCTCCATTGATGCAGGACTGAAAGGATACCATATCGCCCTTCCTCCAGTCACCCACAATAGCATGTACCCCATAGCGTGTACAGAGCACTAAATATAAAGAAAAAAAAAAATTAATAATAATATGCCCTTCTGGCATTCGGCTGTGCGGGGACCTGTGTTGTCAGGCGGATACTACTGCCAAGGTACATGGCGCTCCCACCACGCAATGGTCCTGGGTGGACAGTTGCGGGCTTTTGGGCGTAATCGCACACGTAAGAGGGCCACCTCCGGGCAGCACGCACATCAAAATTTGGAATGGTCTACATCTGACCCTCAGAAAAATAATAAAAAATAAAGAGGGGACCATGGCCACATGACCCTTTAAGTCGCCTTCTATGACAGGCAGGGATTTCCTGTGAATGTACTTGACCCCTCCCATCCACAGGAGGTCCAACACATTATACCAAACCGCAATCCATGTCCGCACCTAGGTCGCCCCTTTTTGTCGACTCATACGACAGGCAGGGGGGCACCGCGGGTGTATTCTACATGTGCGTCCCCCACCCGCAGGGGGTAGTGTGTTTGGACCGTGAGAGGTATTTTATTTCCCTCAAGTCCGCCGGCAAGCCGGTTAGGACCCCCCTATCCGCCACCTGGGACGCGCCACGTGGGAGTATCACCTCTCCCCCTGCTACGCCTTCGTAGCAGGTTCGTGGAGAAATAGGAAGAAATGTGAAAATTGTAGAGGTATAACTCTATCACATGGGCTAAAAATAATGGAGAAAGTCCTAGACAAAAGACTGAGGGATATAATAGAAACACAGTTAGAGGAAGAACAATATCACTTTAGACCGAATAGATCAACAATAGACTTAATATTTACAGTGCGAATTATAATGGAGTAAACATCTGGAAAGCAACAAGGAAATGATCTTCATATTTTTGGATTTGGAAAAAGCTTATGATACAGTTAAGAGAAAACATGTATGGGAATGGCTACTGAAAAGGAATGTACCAAAATCATTAATTAACAAGATAAAAATGTTGTATCATGAGAGTAAAAGCAGTGTACAGGTGAGGAGTGGTGACTGAAACATTTTATAAAATAAAAATAAAAAAAGGTCTCAAGCAAGGAAGTGCACTGTAGTCATTATTGTTTATTAAATTGATGGATGAAATCATACGACGTGTAAAACGGAGTATCAGTAGTGATGAAGTGAATGCTTTGGTATTTGCAGATTATGTGGTGATTTGGGGAAAGAAAGAAAAGGAAGTACAAAGGAGACTGGACATTTGGAATGAAAATCTGAAGGAGTTTGGGATGGTAATTAGTAAAATGAAAACTGTGGTCATGCACTGTGGAAAAGAGAAGAGAGAAGCCAAGTGAACATAGACAGAAAATGGTTACAGAATGTAGAACAGTTTTATTCATGGAAGTAATGAAATCAACCCTGAAATTAATAAGACTAAGTAAAGGTACAACATTTTATCATCAATTCAGAGAGCTTTTATGCGATGACATAGTACCCAAGAGAACAAAATTAACATTATATAAACAGTATTTCATACCAATTATAACATACAGACTAGAAACGCTGGTAACTAATAAGAGACAAGATAGTAAGATCCAAGCAGTAGAAATGAAATTTTTAAGAACATTACTTAAAATGACAAGAAGAGATAGAATTTGTGACGTGTGTTTTCAAGAAGGACAGAGAAATTTATTTGTGTTCTAAAATTTATTGTAATATGTTTAAAAAAAAAAGTAATTCAGGGACATCAAGAAGGTTCGATCTAGGAAGAATGTAAAATTTTAATTTGGACTGGAAAAGATTCATGAACTCTAAAGAAGAATTACTGAACTAAATTGTATTGTAATTTTGAGATGTGTTTGAAAAACTTAAAGGGTCTTTATTTTTGAGGCAGCCTATACCGCATGTGCGGTTTCCGCTGATGAAAACTTTTGGGTCACAATAGAAATGTTCGAGACCTTGTGAAAGACTTAATTATAAAAAATGTAGTTCTTGTTGGTCATAATAAGAACTATTTTAATTGGTTGGATTAACAACCGTGGTAATTGGTGCAAATTTATGTCTGAATTGTAGCGAGCTTCCGTGATTGGCTTTTGCGAGTTTCCCAATTTCCGACCTTTGGCTACTTATTGGGAGCAGGGCTCTTGTCCACGTCTTTGGTTTTTGTACAGCTTAACAGCCGGACGCACTTTGGGTGTCGTCCCGTCAGCGGGCTCTAGTCACCTCAGGGTAAGTACGTTTTATCATCTCGAATTTTAAATTAATATGTAAATTACCTTTTAGATCCAGAGTTTACCTTAGACCTTGGCTTTAGCCACCTTTCCTGTAATGCCTTAGCTCTGCAGCTAGGCATACCCTTTTGATTTCGGAGGTAATTCCCTTTTCTTTGATTAACATATTTGGTTGTTTACATGTAAAACTAATTTTCTTACGGGAATGCCGCCCATAATTCCGTTTCGATTTAATGCACGCCTGTCGGAGCTATGCGTCCTTCACTGAAGCATTTTAGGAAAGGCAGCAACTCCAAGGGCCTCTGCATTAAGTTTTAAATTTTTTTTTTTTTTTTATTTTCGTTGTAAATCAAATTGTAAAGTTGATTCCATTTTTTTTTTTTCAATGTAACCTTAAAAGATTACCGTCTGTAATTAGAATGCCGCTGGTTACGTTTCATCATGCAGTTGTGTGAAGATTATTGTGTTTTCAGGTTAAATATGTTTTTAAAGAAAAGTAGAGTAGAAATGTTTTGGTATTTTATGTGCGGCAGCACAGATTCCTGTAATGTTATTTTTGTGCATTCTGAAAGCCATGGCTGCGAACCTTGTGGCTCATTTATATTATTCTTACCGGGCGAGTTGGCCGTGCGCGTAGAGGCGCGCGGCTGTGAGCTTGCATCCGGGAGATAGTAGGTTCGAATCCCACTATCGGCAGCCCTGAAGATGGTTTTCCGTGGTTTCCCATTTTCACACCAGGCAAATGCTGGGGCTGTACCTTAATTAAGGCCACGGCCGCTTCCTTCGAATTCCTAGGCCTTTCCTATCCCATCGTCGCCATAAGACCTACCTGTGTCGGTGCGACGTAAAGCCCTTAGCAAAAAAAAAAAAAAAAAAAAAAATTATTCTTTGTTGCACCTTTATTGCCAATGTTACCTTTGTTTTTGTTACGGGGTTACCCGTGGACCAGCAGAGGTGAAAGAAGGTGCCGGGGTGAATGGGTCTAACTACAATGTCCAGAACAAAATTTAAAATTCAAACTGAAGGCTATATTTAAAAAAAAAAAAAAAAAAAAAACACAACAACAAAACTTGAACAACCTTTCACTTAGTGAGATAACAATGACAGTTCATGTACAAGACTTAGGAAAAATCCAAGATTTTGGAACTTTAACACACTTGGCAGCCCCTAGTTTTACAATTTTTGTGAGCTCTTAATTCGAATTTACAACTGTACAAATTTACACAAGGGCAGAAATCCCTCAATACAAGGAGCGCATGCTCCCAACTCACAATATCAAGCCTCCCAGAGGCATTCATTAATCTTACAAAAACTTTGAAAAAGAGCTAACAGGCTCTCAGTTTTCCAAGCCTATTCAAGGCAGCATTAAATTACAAATTCTGGCCTTTGAAGGCACAACTTACAATAGGAAAAATGATTATACAGGGGTATTTGGTACCCAACTTATTGGGCTGTTGTGGAAAGAAACAGGTTAAGTAAACGGCCTGAAACACAAATTGAATGGAGACGAGTACTTCCACTCCTAAATATGCATCCTTAAAACCTAAAGGGCACTAGGCCGATGAAACAAGGGTTATTCCCAAACTAAGGAGGTGACTCATATACGAAAGAAAATTTAAGACATTACGGAAAGGAAGAAAACCGGTTACAAAACGTAGTCACGTCAAACCAATATGAAGGGGAGCTTGAGAGGGTACATCACTCTCTATGCCCGATTTGCAGTTTAAGTTTTATGAAGTTATTACAAAGGCCGGCAGAAGTTACATTTACAGAAAAGTAGGTTACATAGTTAAGGTTTCGGACCTCTCCCTCGGGTTAAACTGCAGAGCTAGCAAGAAAAAAGATGTTAATTGGTCATTACCTTGCTGAAGAACTGCTGCCTGATGAAAGAGGCGCCTCCCGCCTCCTGCTTGACACACACACTAAGTTAGATGATGATCAAATAGCCAAGAACCGTGAAAATCCGCAGTTTATAAACCCTCGGAGAAAGTTCGAGACCTTTCATGAATAAACCAGCCACACCCTCTCACTTTATTGGAGAATTTAAAAGTCACACTCAAAATCGAGGAAGAAGTCTGTGATAGGCAGAAAATTAATTACAGAAATTCGTGATTGGCTAAATTCAAAACTGGCGGAAAGAAAAGATAAATATTGCCAACCAAAAAATGAATAAACGAAATTTAGTTAAAAAAAACTTACGAATACAAAATTTCTTCAAATCAAGGTTCTTCAACTTCGCACCAGGGTGCATGATCATAGTTTATGAGCAGTGACATCTGTTGAAGAAAGTCCAAACTTCTTGATAAAGGGCAAACAAAACGAGTAGAAATTCACACAGTACTGGAAACTTCACAATAACAAAATTACATCAAATTTTAGTGGTGCCATCTTCAGAGTAAATTTATAAGTTGGTCTGGTTTCAAGTTCACTGTTCCTGCAGTAGAGGAGTTCTATTAGGCGCAAGATTTAAATGTGCGGCGTAGAGGCGTACCTCCCGGTACAGTTTTAATTCTCTTTTTTTCTGTTCTCATGTCATGCCATCTTTTAATTTGTAAGTAAATGTGGACTGAAGGGTAACCGCTTTAACGTTTCTTTCCCTACAACGTCAAGTAATACTCCATCCTCTTAGGGATCCCAGCCCATTTTCCCACATCTTTCACTAGTTGTCATGTTGGTAATCCTGTTTGTTTTGGTATCTAGCAGCGTGTCGCCGAAACTTGCGATGGTAATTACTGTTGTTTCGTAACATTATTATTGATTTAAATGTGTTCTTTTCATTAATGTTGCCTGTTTTGGGGTGACAGAATTCAAAATATTAAAATCAGAGAAGATCTAAATATAGAACCGTTAGTACAGAAGATACAGAAAACAAGACTGAGATGGTTTGGACATGTAAAAAGAATGGGAAAGGAACGGGTAGCAAGAAGGGAATTGGAAAGAGAAGTTAAGGGAAGGAAACCAGCTGGAAGACCGAAAAGAAGGTGGATAGGTCAGATATGGAAGGACATTAGAGATGCTGGATTGGATGTGGCAGAAGTAAGGGAGCAGGAAAAGTGGAAGGACAGAAAGGAGTTATATTTTTGTCCATCCTTCTTGGAAACACAAGTCACAAATTCTATTTCTTGTCTTTTTAAGCGATGTTCTTAAAAATTTCATTTTTACTGCTTGGATCTTACTATCTTGTCCGCATCTTTGGTTTTTGAACAGCTTAACAGCCGGATGCACTTTGGGTGTCGTCCTGTCAGCGGGCTGTTTCCACAGCCTGTTTCCAGTCATAAAACCAGGTCAGGAATGGAATGAATGAAGCCCCCATCTAACGGCGAGGATAGGAACTGTGCTGGCTGCCGAAGCTTGTCGCACTCCTCTGGGGCAATGATTAATGACCATACCTACCAACTTTACCACTTTACCAACTCCGAGCGACTGGAGTGGGACACTGATGATGATGATGACGAGTCTCCTAGAAAGAAATTGTGTGGAGCAAAGATGCTCTTTTAATGTAGTAAATTTTAGGAACCGAGTTTCCCAGAGGAGTTATTGAAGGGAGCAGTGGAGCTTTTGTAAAATTTGTAACTTGGAGCTACAAGCTCATTTTGTTAAATTGTTGTTGTCTGATTGTTCTAGGCTTTTCTAATATTGTTTCCTGAGCTCGCGAGCTAACCTTTATCCTATTGTTATTTGTTATTGTTTAACAAAGTTTCAAATCTGAACGGAAACCAAAAACAAGGAAAGAAATAAAGTTTCAAATGAGAAATTCAAAATGGGTTTCTCACATGTCTAATACATCTCAATATGCGTACCATTAATGGCGCAACAGACGTAGAAACTGTATTCCACCCCTCCTTATGTGTTTTGTTGCACTGCAGATGTAGCATTTGCAATGGCTGTACGAATGCTGCATTTAATGTGTGAATTTTTACTTAAGTAAAAATCTCAACATACAGCTGGAGTGTAAGATGTGTCCTATCTGTCTTTCTTCTTTGAACACTAGGCAGATCAACATAGTATGTGTCTCACCAGCGGTCCGTTAGGCTTGTACAATGTCATTTTTGGCTGGAGTATCAACTGTGAAAGAGAGTATGTTCCCCACCTGTATATCAATCAGGAAATGGCCTTCGGGAAAATGGCAATGTCTTTCGATATCAGGCCACAACACCAAGTATGCTGAAGGGGGAGGGGGAGTCTAATACAAATTCGGTGTCCGTCGCACCACCAATGATGCACATACCGCAGTGTATTAGGCATGCAAAGGAACATTTCGAGTTTCTCCACTTGTAGAACCTAAGAGCCAATGATTATCTCTACTACTTTTCAGGATATTAATTTTTGTTTTATTATACTTTCAAGCTCTGCTGTATTTAGATATGTATTCTCCCAATTTGCTACTATAATAAGTGATATTGAATTAAGGTACAGCAAAGCTTTGCGATGAGCTCACAGTTGCGATCGACAGTATTCTGTACGGAAGAAGTCAGCTCCCGCATGAAACATTTTGGCTCATTTAGTTCTATACCTCTTATCTTTGAATCATTAGAAACTAACTCTAACCATAGTCATCTTTGTCTCCACCCCTCACAACCTTGTCTATTATTCTCATACATAACCTAACCTCGATGATGATGATGCTTGTTGTTTAAAGGGGCCTAACATTGAAGGTCATCGGCCCCTAATAAAACGAGATGGACGACATGATATGTGACAGTTAAAATTTTAAAACATATCCACTGACAAGAGTTTAAAAAAAAGTGATGAAAAATGAGTATGAGATTAAAACAATCAGTGGATCTAATTCGCAATGCCTTATTTTGGGATAAAATAAGAGAAAATATAGGAGACAAAGGAGTAAGGCATTGCCTGGTAGTACAAATGTCATCATCATCATCATCATCATCATCAGTTTTCCACTCCAGTTGCCCGGGTGTGGTTTACGAGCACTCTCCACTTCTGTCTGTCCATGTACCACTCTTCTCTCAAGACATCCCAGCTGATTCCTCTTGTTCCTATGTCCTCTTTCACTTGGTCCAGCCACCTCTTCCTAGGTCGTTTTCCGGCCACGACTGTGTGTAGCCATTGTTTTGCTGTCCTTCCATCGCCCATTCGTTTGACATGGCCAAACCATTTCAAACGGGCCCTTGTCACTTTTTATTCAGGGATGGGTACACACCAGCTTGCTCCCTTATTCTTTCATTCCTTACCCTGTCCCTTTTTGTCTTCTGTACCATAGTTCGTAGGAACTTCATTTCTGCGGCTTGTAGTTTGCTGTCCACTTGTTGGGTTGTTGTGTATACATAATTTACGTTAGACGGTAAAATAACACATTAAAATGCGCAACACAAACTAAAATCAAGTCAATAGGATAAAAGCGCAATTGACACAAAGACACTAGCACAAAACACAACATTACACACGATAAAACAGACCACTATCCCTCATAAAGCGGATGACGAGGTCTGCTGACTGCTCGTCATCTCGCAAGATAAGGGGGATTTTACTCGGAAGGTTAAGACTACGGCGCAGATCGACCAGGTCCACACACTCCGTAAGGATGTGTACCACGGTAAGATGGTCGCTGCAGGTACACACCGGAGGAGGTTCTCCTTTCAGTAGATGCGTCAAGATACCGTGGCCGATCCGAAGGCGACATAATACCATGGCTTCCCTCCACGAAGCCCCAAGGGAAGTCCTCCATACCTTCGTTGTTCCTTTTATCGCTCTCAGCTTATTGGGAAGTGGAATGGCCTGCCACTCCATCTCCCAATGAGACATGACCAGATGTCTCAGCTGAGAGCGAATATCACTTGCTGGAACCTTGAAAGGCAACGGGGTCAGTGTAACTGCCTCCTTGGCAGCCTGATCTGCTAACTCGTTTCCCTCTATGCCCATGTGGCTGGGGAGCCACAGAAACGTGATTCTGGTGCCGGCATCCAAACACCCGGCCAGCAGGACCTGGATCCGCTGCACCAGAGGGTGCCGAGGGAAACAGGTATCAATAGACTGGAGCGAAATGAAGGAGTCAGTACACACAAGAAAGTGTCGGCGCTCATTGTACAGTGAGTACCGCAGAGCTCCACAGATAGCATAAAGCTCTGCTGTGTACACACTACAGGTTTCCGGGAGAGCAAAAAGAAACCGATCATTTCCGACAACGAACGCACAGCCTACCTTCGTATCTGTCCTTGAACCATCCGTATAAACGACGACTGAACCTGGATAGCGGCCAACAACGGGATGATGTTATTCTCTATAGAGTAATAAATAAGTTACAAGATTGTGAACAACTGCAGCGTGACCTCGAAAATGTTGTGAGATGGACAGCAGGCAATGGTATGTTGATAAACGGGGTTAAAAGTCTGGTTGTGAGTTTCACAAATAGGAAAAGTTCTCTCAGTTTTAATTACTGCGTTGATGGGGTGAAAGTTCCTTTTGGGGATCATTGTAAGTATCTAGGTGTTAATATAAGGAAAGATCTTCATTGGGATAATCACATAAATGGGATTATGGGTACAGATCTCTGCACATGGTTATGAGGGTGTTTAGGGGTTGTAGTAAGGATGTAAAGGAGAGGGCATATAAGTCTCTGGTAAGACCCCAACTAGAGTATGGTTCCAGTGTATGGGACCCTCACCAGGATTACCTGATTCAAGAACTGGAAAAAATCCAAAGAAAAGCAGCTCGATTTGTTCTGGGTGATTTCCGACAAAAGAGTAGCGTTACAAAAATGTTGCAAAGTTTGGGTTGGGAGGAACTGAGAGAAAGAAGAAGAGCTGCTCGACTAAGTGGTATGTAAACTGTATATAGGATAATATCTTATGTTTATTTCCACCTATTCAATACAATATAAGATGTTGGCATTTATGTTGAAACATTTTTCAGATGAGACATGTTTTGCCTCCTACTGTGAGGCATCTTCAGTCATTATCAAAAAACCTTATTATTTTACCAGGCATCTGGTTAAATATATTCTAAAATGTGTTTGATGATTATAAGAGAGATAAGATTTACATTTGTTATAAACATGTTCATGAAATAACTAAGAAACTAATATAGTGATAAAAACATATGTAGTTCTTTGTTGAATAGGACATCGTATGGTGAACTTCTTGTCAACGCAATCTTGCCGAATAAATCTAAAATAACCTATGAACTGTTGACCAATAAATATCACGGACAAATGCACGCTAACGTCAAGTAACTTTTGTCAAGCAATTGGAATGTTTTTCCTTCATATTTTTATACTAAGCTTTATATTTTGACTTATATCTTTTTACCATATATTAGCAGTTATTTGACCTATACTTCAAACATTGACTACGGCTTTAAGCCAACAACTGTCATTTATAGTCACATGACGCCTCCATTTTTAAATGTACTGCTTATGAATCTGCCAGTTTTTATGTATCATTTGATTGTATTATATATTCTCATTGAACTGATTTCATATGCCTTCTACTTTGTATTAGACATCTATTAATGACTACGGCTTCAAGCCGCACAATCATACGACGTCCTATTCAACAAAGAACTACATATGTGTTTTACAATATATTGGATCTTTAGTTATTTCATTGAACATTTTATATGTACTACCTATGAATCCACCAGTTTTTAGTATCATTTGAATGTAATGTATATTCTCATAGAACTGATATTTTATGCCTTCCACTATGTATTAGACATCTATTAATGACAACGGCTTCAAGCCACCCTTTTTTACTATAGTACAATCAAACGAAGTCCTATTCAACAAAGAACTACATATGTTTTTATCACTATATTAGTTTTTTAGTTATTTCATGAACATGTTTATAACAAATGTAAATCTTATCTCTCTTATAATCGTCAAACACATTTTAGAATATCTTTAACCAGATGCCTGGTAAAATAATAAGGTTTTTTGATAATGACTGAAGATGCCTCACAGTAGGAGGCGAAACATGTCTCATCTGAAAAATGTTTCAACATAAATGCCAACATCTTATATTGTATTGAATAGGTGGAAATAAACATAAGATATTATCCTATATACAGTTTATGAAACTTTCAATACGGACGAAAAATGATTTTCATCACTTGTAATAAGTGGTATGTTCCGAGCTGTCAGCGGAGAGATGGCATGGAATGACATTAGTAGACGAATAAGTTTGAGTGGCGTTTATAAAAGTAGGAAAGATCACAATATGAAGATAAAGTTGGAATTCAAGAGGACAAATTGGGGCAAATATTCATTTATAGGAAGGGGAGTTAGGGATTGGAATAACTTACCAAGGGAGACGTTCAATAAATTTCCAATTTCTTTGAAATCATTTAGGAAAAGGCTAGGAAAACAACAGAAAGAGAATCTGCCACCTGGGCGACTGCCATAAATGCAGATCAGTATTGATTGATATTGATTGATTGAAACTATCTTCATACCTGTGTGTTTACAGATCAACTTTGTTGTATGGGAGAGAAAGCTGGGTGATTTCAGAAATACTTATTCATAACTTAGAAGTAACCAACATGAAAGCAGAGAGAATGACTGCTGGTAAAAATGGATGGGAACTGTACCGGGCGGTACACCTCCACGCCGCAAATTCAAATATTGCGCCAGTTGAAACTTCTCTACAGGAGAAAGCCTGAACTTTAACAAACTGTATTAACTCAACGGTTTCTCGGAAGATGTCACTACTGTAAATTTGGTAATTCTGAAGTGTTCTGAACTGTGTCTATTTTGATTTGTGTTTGTTTGCTCCGTATCAAGAAGTTTGGACATTCTCTAACAGATGTCTCTACCAAAACCTTGATAACGCACTCTGGTGTAAAGGAATGAACTTTCTTGAAGAAATTTAGCATTCATAAGTTTTGTTTTTACTAAATTTTGTTCTGTGGTTTGGGGGTTGGCAACAGTTATCCTTTCTTTCCGCCTGTTTTGAATTTAACCAATAACTAATTTTTGTAATTAATTTCTGACCAATAGTGTCTTTCTTTCTCGATGTTGATGTGTAACTTTTAGCGACCCAATAAAATTGACGGGGTGTGTCTACTCATTCCTGAAAGGTCTCGAATGTTCCACGAGGGTATATAAACTGCTGATTTTCTTGTCTCGGTGCCACTTCAGTAACATCTCTCTTAGTGTGTGAATATGTAGCAGGGGGCGGGAAGCGCCTCTTTCTTCAAGCAGCAGTTCATCTACAAGGTAATGGCCTGTTAACATCTTCATTTCTTGCTAGCTCAGCAGTTTAACTCTCAGGGAGGGTTCGAAACCTTTTGTATGTAACCTACCTTTTTAAAATGTAAATTCTTTTCTGTCTATCTATAAATTACAAATCTGTAAAGCGGGGATAGAGAGTGCTTCACCCTCTCGAACTCCCCTTCATTTTTGAAAAAAGAGGTGACTATGTTTTCATAACCGTTCTTCTCTTCTTTAATATAGTACAGTTTTCTCATACGTATCACCTCCCTAGCTCGGGATTAGCCCCTGTATGATCGGCCTAGCGCCACATAGGTTTTAGACAAAACTTGGTGTAGGAGTGCAAGTGCCTCCATTCATTTTGTATTTTGGGCCATTTTCTTAACCTGTTTTGTTTTCTTCATGCGAAGGCCCTGTAGGTTGGGTATTAATTACCCCTATTTCCTTGTGTGCCTTAAGGGCAGATAGAAAGGAAGTTTGTTGTAGCCTTTGATAGGCTTGTAAAATTGAGAGTGGGTCTGCTCTTTTCCTTAACATTGTAATTAGGAGCAAGTGCTCCTTGTACTTAGGGGTTTTCTGCCCTTTAGCAATTGTGGTTGTGAGCTGTGAGCTCAGAAATTAGACTTGGGGCTCGAAGCCCAAATCTTGTAACAAACTGTAAATTGTTAATTCGTTGATCTGCTACTTGGTACCTGTTATACTCTGTTAATTGTTGATTTTGAAAAGAAAATATAACCTTTGTTAAAGTTTTAAATTAACTTTAATTCTGTAGTTGAGACCTATTCCAGCCCGCACCTTCTTTCACCTCTAACTACCACGGATATCTCCGTAACAGGAACAATGGCAGGGCAGTTCTCAGAGAAAGGCTAAGTTAGGAATCATATAGTGTATGGCTTTTAGTGACGGGAACTCTATGTATGAAGCTGTATACTTATACCAGCTTCAGTGGTGGGGTCATTTGTGGTGAATGGTGGAGGTTAGGTTATGTATGAGAATAATAGACAAGGTTGTGAAGGGTGGAGACAAAGATGACTATGGTTAGAGTCAGTTTCTAATGATTTAAAGATAAGAGGTATAGAACTAAATGAGGCCCCTGAACTAGCTGCAGATACAGGATTGTGGAGGTGTGTAGTGAATTCACAGAGGCTTGCAGAATGAATACTGAAAGGCTTAACAATCTATAATTAAGATATATGTATGGATGTATGTGGCAGTAGACAGTGCTAAGTTATTTCAATAATAATAATAATAATAATAATAATAATAATAATAATAATAATAATAATAATAATAATAATAATAATAACAACAGCAACAACAACACCTACTAATCAAGCTCAATATTTTCACTAACTACCCATGGGTTCAGAGAACTGTTTCCAAGTTATTCTAATCCATTACACTTGCATCAAAGCCTTGAATAGACCTCGTGGTGCTATTGACAGGAGTACACTATAGGATGGCATATAGCCTAATATTCCTTTATATCTTCAGAAAATGGAGGAATAGAGGAGCAGATCAGCCATGAAATTATATTTCTATTTTTAATTCTAATGTAATAAATTATAGTGCTCTTTTCTGAACATAGTTAACTAAATAAATAAATAAATAAATAAATAAATAAATAAATAAATAAATAAATAAATAAATAAATAAATAAATAAATAAATAAATAAATAAATAAATAAATCCACAGCCTGTTTCCAGTCATGAAACTGGGTCAGGAATGGAATGAATGAAGCCCCATCTAGCGGCGAGGACAGGAACTGTTTTGGCTGCCGAAGCCTGTCGCACTCCTCTGGGGCAATGATTAATGACCATACCTACCAACTTTACAAAACCAAAAATCAGGAGAAATCAGGAGTTACAATTGGTCAGAACTGCTTACTCTACATGTTTTGTGCAATACAGGAGTAGTATGGTTTATATAACAACACTTACTGTCTCAAACCCGGACTGTTACTACACGAGGCTACAATTGTGATAAAAGGAAAAGAAAGTTCCACCTGATAAATACTTTTTATTTACATGTAATGCAGATTATCACATGTCTAGGACCGGTTTCGACCTCTTAACAAGGTCATCCTCAGCTACATTAGAACCTTATTTGCATTTTCACCTTATGCCTCATAAAGATCTTTATGACATACTCTATTGTTTAACAATATTATTTAAAATTTTATACTCTTGCTAAAAAAAATTTAAAAACATTACATCATAACTGAAATTGTGACAAAGTAACAAGCTTATATCTTAATATACACATGCAATTGTAGCGGAATGAATTCATCTTTAAGCTTATTGAGTGTAAATGTTTACCATAGGCGTTTTGCCTATTCAGTTGAAATAAGCTCCATTTTACAAATGTATAGTCATATTTTAGGGCAGCTTTGTTTATATTCGTGAATGTTATAGCAATGAGCTATCAGTAAAATATACTAATTAACTAGAGTAGCGTGTTGATTTCAATAAAATATTATATTACATGTTCACATTAAAATATTGAAGTATGATAATGTACTTTTGTGACACAAAGTCTAAAATAGCTGTTGCCTTAGTTGTTGCATTATATTATGTTGTTGCTAAAATATTACACAACTATATTCCCTCACAGGAGTATGTGAGTGAGATGATCGGTCTCTAATAAGCCTTCCGAAAATAATATGAACTCATGCTCCACACGTGTGAATTAGTCATGCACTTAAGATGCCATTACTTAGCAAATGCATAGATTAATATATTGCATACAAAGTATGCGAAGCGCAATGCTATTTTATCAAGTAATCAATTAAAATTTGTCAGAATTCCCTAAATGGCTCCTAAAATCTCTAGAAAATTCACTAGTCACTATCTTTGAAATTCTGAAAGAAAAAAAAAAGACTTCAAATCTACCGACTAGTCTCTAGAAATGACTAGACTCACGTTGTACCCGTACAACAGGGTTACAGATTCCACTCAGTATTTATTATTATTATTATTATTATTATTATTATTATTATTAACCCGATTCGTTAGATTTTATATATTCTGTTTCTAATCATTTAGACTGTAATAATTAGGTATCACGTATATTTATTTAATCATAGGTTAAGTGAAATTTGTTTGTATTTATTCTGTATTGTAGTAAGTGAGATTTGTTGGTTTCATATTGTCATGCTGTGGCTTGTAACTCTGGCTAGATGAGCTGGCATAGTATTTTGCAATCGAGGCTATGTTTAACTGTCCAAGTAGATTTCCCGGTGACGCATTCAGCATAGTCATTCTCAATCCGCTTGGGTACGCTTAGACGACACATGACTGATGACATCAGTGCGTGAGCACGTGATTGCGACCAAGTGTCAGTATTCGCCAGCTACTGTACGTGGAAGTGGAAGGGATGAACAGTGAGTAGGGAGATGAGTCGTCATCGCGAGGTTATATAAGTCGAGGCGACGGTGCGGAGAGGTATTCAGATCATATCATTCAGTTCATATCATTCAGTTCATATTATTCAGATCATATTGTGCAGATCATATGAAACAGTCAGATGTATCAAATGGAAGAAGTGGTCTTAGTGTGATGGTCAGAGCTAAGAGTTGTGTTTTCAAGAGGTCTTGTAATCATCGAGGAGGTCTACAAGTGGTGGTTGTATCCGAGCAGAGACGGGTACTATGCAGATAAAGAAACATCATCTTCTTGTGAGGATGGACTTCACAAGATGTTTCAATAATATTTTCCAATTTCTTATAATATACTGAGTGGACGTAATTACATTGGAGCTCCCTACACGCGTACATGGTATGTAGGCCAACTCCTTGTTATATAAGAAGATAACAGCAGATGGCTCCCGACTTCAGCTCAGAGGTTTTCCCAAGAATTTCAAGTTCAACAGCGGTGTATGCCGACATCAGGTAATTAAAGCATCAGACATGTTATGCATTCATAACATGAAGAAGAATGTAATCAGCGGCGATATCACATCTCACTTCAAGTTCATGCCAATAGCTTTTTTTGTTTAGATTAAATTTTCCTTTTATTAGTACCGCAAATCTCACGATATATTTCTTTTGTTAAATTAAAAGACGTCAATGATTGTTCATTGTGACGTAAATTATAGTCATAAACTCAGTTTTATTTTAATTATAATAAGTGATTCCAGTTCCATGTACAATCCTCAGTTGTGGAAATGCAACAGTAATTTAATATTTTCCTGATCCATATCCCTGTATATTGCCAGATATGTGAGTTTATCACCTCACGCCTTGAGATAATTGATATAAGAGGTATGCTCTACCGAATTTTGTTGTTTTTCTTAAAAAAGCAACTGGCGCTCAAACAAATGTTATTTATATTGTGTGGAAGATATGAAGGTATAAGAGTAATGGTTGGAGAAGCCACAACGTGTCACCAGCAACGTGGGACTCGTAAGGTTCAGAAAAAGTGTTTCTGAATGGCAATATACATGGATCAGTTCTTTTAATGAGTACGCACATGTTAAATTCACCGAGTAATGTTAGGAAGGTCATTTTGTTGAAGTTTGTATTTAAGGGGTAATGTCAGAGGAAGTGCAAGGGGAAATAGCTTTGAGATCGCGAAACATTAGTAGGAAACCGAAGATGGACAAGGATAGCAATATGCAGTCAGGTGATGAGGCTGAGGTTATTGTGTCCAAGGAAATCCAAGGTGGTAACATAAATAGGAAGTTGGTGACTAAGGTGGGACCTGCTGAAAGTCAGAAAATAGTAGAAACTGAGGAAAACGCTGTCACGCAAGATCGAAGTAAAGGGGTGATTGACCTGGGTTTATTTAATTTGCTGATGTCCAAAATGACTGAGCAGAATAATGCTATGAGTGAGAAAATTGAAACGGTCATTAGTGAGAAAATTGAATCTCAGAATAATATTATGAGTGAGAAAATTGAAGCGGTCATTAGTGAAAAAATTGAAGCTCAGAGTAATGCCATAAATAGTATTAATAAGAAGATTGATGATGTTAGTAATAAGATAGATCATAAGGTGTTAGAAATAAGTAAGCAAATTAATAATTTAGAAAGTAAGGTAAATAGGGAGTGTAGTGACATCAGAGCTGAGATGGAATTGGGTCGGAGCAATCTCCATGCGGAAATAGAGCAAATTAGTGAGACATGCATCAAACAGATTGATGAATTAGGCGCCAAGATCGAGTCTAATAAAGGAGAAATCAATGAGTTAGTAGAAGAAAGGTTTGAAAAGATAACCAATACAGTGGGGCAAGAAACTAGGAAATGTATTAGTAGGGTAGAACATGTGGAAAGAAAACTTGGAGAAGTACGTGATCTAGAGAGTGAACAAAAATCATTATCACAGAAGGTGAGAGAATCGGAAGAAAAATTACAGGAGAAATTAAGAAAAATTCAAGAAAAGTCTGAGGAAACATTGGAAGAAAAATTTCTGAGTTGCCAGAGAGTACTCCAGAAAGAAGTGCGTGATAGTAGAAATGTACGTGAAATAATTGTAAATAATGGTTTAATCACTAGAGATCATGATATACCTAAGTTTTCTGGGAAAGAATTTAACCCGATGGAATTTTTGAGAGTAGTAGAGAAGAAATTTGCTGTTCAATTAAGAGACAATATTATTAGCTGGGAAACTGTATTGGAGATCTTATCTAATGGTTTCATAGGAGAGACTAAGTCTTGGTTTCAAGTATATAAAAGCTCAATGTCTAGTCTAACTGAATTTAAGGAGAAATTCATGGCTAAATTTTGGAGTGAAGGTGTTCGGAGTAGAGAGAGAGAGAGAGTAATGTTTGGCAAGTATGATTCTAACGAGGGTGTTAGAATGACTGAATACTTTTTGGCTCATGTTTTGGTGTGGAGAAATTTAGAATGTATTGGACCTGAGGCTGATATAGTTAGACTTATGGCTAAGCACTATCCCGATAGAATAAGAGAAGCTGTTTGTATGCAAAGAGTGGAGACTATTAAGGAAATGGAGATTTTGTTGGAAAGTTTTGATGCTTTAGGTAGTAGCTTGAATAATAGTAGGACACTAAATAGGAATGTAGAAGGAAGGGGAAACCAATCTAATAATCAGGATAGGCCTATGAATAATCGTAACTATAGAAGAGAATATCAGGAGAGACCTAATAATAATTTCCACAGGGAGAGAAATTATCAAAATAGTTCGGAATATTTCAGGACGTGGAGGCGTGATTATGGTAATCAACCAGAAGCTGGGAGGCGGGAGAATCCAGGCCATAATAATAATAATAATAATGACGCTAGAGGAAATAGGCAACAGGGGAGGCCGACTGAGGTGTGTAACCAACAAGTCGTAACCGAACCAAGTACTTTAAACGCGCAACGGACTGTATAAACAGGTCACTGAGACAGTCCGTAAATGGTGAGTTCACGTATAAGGTAGATAAGTATGTTAATGTCGATCAGCCTATAGTTGTAAGTGAACATGATTGTGACCTAAGTAGCAATAATTCAAATGTTTTAAGTGACGACTTAATCGTAGACAATAAATTTTATAAGTGTAATTTAAATTTAGATATAAGGCAAGATTTGTTAAGTGATCTTATATTATGTAATGAGGATAATTTAAGTAGTGTTACTGTTACACCGACGATTGAACTGCTGATATGGGGCAGAAAAGTTAAGATTTTGTTGGACTCTGGTAGTGAGAAGTCATGTGTAAATTCCAAGCTGTATGAGGAAGTTTTTTTTTTTTTTTTGCTAGGGGCTTTACGTCGCACCGACACAGATAGGTCTTATGGCGACGATGGGAAGGGAAAGGCCTGGGAGTTGGAAGGAAGCGGCCGTGGCCTTAATTAAGGTACAGCCCCAGCATTTGCCTGGTGTGAAAATGGGAAACCACGGAAAACCATCTTCAGGGCTGCCGATAGTGGGATTCGAACCTACTATCTCCCGGATGCAAGCTCACAGCCGCGCGCCTCTACGCGCACGGCCAACTCGCCCGGTGAGGAAGTTTTGAGAGAGAAGTATGAGGTAGCGGAAATTCCAGTGAGGAATACGTTCATCGTAACAGCTGTTGGAAACAAGTCTCAAAGAGTGAATAAACAAATAGCTGTCCCCATTAACATAAGTGGAGAATGTATTTTCCAACCATGCTTAGTGGTGCCTAATTTAGTTTATGCCGTTATTTTAGGTACTGACTGGTTAACGTGTCACAAGGCTAAATTAAATTTTGATCTGTGTAATGTCAATCTTATTTGGGGAAAGAGTAGCAGGGAAGTCAGTTTATCATATGATGTTTTGTCAGAAATTAGTGCGAATAAAGTGTGTTCTAGTATAGAAGGGCCTTGTGAAATTCCTAATATTAGGAAAAATATTGATGTCTGCCATGTGTCTATACAGAAAGATTCTAGAGATGAATTGTATGAGACAGTGGAGAAATGTAATTTAGCGGAGAGTCAGAGGGACGAATTGTGTGAATTATTGATATCACATAGTGATGTTTTTAGTGACCGGCCTGGTAGAACACATCTTTACGAACACAAATTTAATGTTCTTGATGACTCAACTTTTGTAGGACCGAAATATCCCATTCTGTTAAAATACGCTAGCGCTGTTGAAGGGCAGATTGACATTATGCTAGATTATAATATAATCGAACCATCATGTAGTCCTAAATTGAATCCACTTGTTATTATACCTAAGAAGGATAAAACGGTAAGATTGTGCATGATAATTTTTGTAAGACTATATTGGATGAATTTGAACTTGGTGACAAGGTTTTACTCAGAGTGCCACTCCCGTCATCAGTAGAAGCTGGTCAATTTTCTAAGTTTTTCTTGTTATATCAGGGATACTTCACTGTAGTGAAACGGATTGGGAAATGTGCTTATTCATTAGAAGACAATATAAATGACAATATAAGGCACATACAATATAAGAAATCTTAAGAAATATATCATGTGAGTTTGTTGATTAATTTTCATTATTATGTTAATTCACCATGTTTTATGAAGCTGTCATTGCGAACAGGACTTCAGTGAAATTAGCGTGTGTTGCAATATTAAGTGAAGCACGGCAGTGAAATAAACTCCAGTGCTTGGAGACAGTGTATATAATGAAATGTCTTCGAGAATTACTTTTGAACACTAAATGAACGTTTGAAACGACAGAAGTGAGAAAGAAATGTAATCTGTATGTAAATAATACTGTATAATCAAAGTGAAAATGATAAGTGATGAATGTTTTATATGTGTAACACCGAACATCCAGATGGATGATACTATGTACCCAATTTGTAAAGGGCATTTTTATACATGTATCTATGGTGTACTCGATTTCAGGTGATTATGTATATATTTCATGAATCAATCGATTCATTTAATCGATTATTTCATGAGGGAGGCGTTCTGTAACCGTACAACAGGGTTACAGATTCCATTCAGTATTTATTATTATTATTATTATTGTTACCGTGTTTTTGTGGTAGTTATGCATGAAAGAAGGTGCTGGGTGGTGAATAGGTCTCAAGCTACTAAAGTGAAATTAATTTTTAAAATTTAACAAGGTTATATTTTCTTTTCAAAATTAGGTAACAACAAATAGAACAGGTACTTAGTAGCCGAAACACGATTGAAAAATACATTTACATAGGTACCCCATTTGGGGATTCAAAAGTCAGAAACATAATTCTTGAGCAATGAGCCCAACCTTACAATGAACACCATACAACAAAGGGGCCGAAAACCCCCAAACATGCCAGAAACATTTGCTTCCAATTACACCCAAAAGCCTCCTTGAGGCAGAAACACAATTTTCAAGAAAGGGCAACTTCCCCCTAAAATACAAGCCTATCATAGGCCACTCCGAACTCCACCTTTAAGCTGTCCTCAAAGAACATATACACAGGGGTAAAATACCCAACCTACTGAGGTCTGTTAAATGACAAGAAGGTTAATGCATGACCTCTAAAATACAATTTGAGAGGAGGCGAACTTGCACTCCTAATACACTTTGCTTAAGACCTACTTGGCACTAGGCCGTTACTACAAGGGCTAATCCCATACTACAGAGGTGACTTAATAGCAATTTACATTACATTACGGAAGAATTGGTTGAGAAAAATAAGTTCACCTCAAGACGATGTGAGTGGGAGCTCGAGAGGGTTAAGCACTCTCTATCCCGATATGTCGTTTTAAAAGAGAATATATGAAAAGAGTAGTTACATTTTAGGAAAAGGTTACATAGTTGAACGCTTAGAACCCGCCCCGAAAGTTAAACTGCTGAGCTAGCAAAGAAAGAAGTTATTAATCGGCCATTACCTTGTTGTTGACCGCTGCCGAAGAAAGAGGCGCTTCCCGCCCCCTGCTATGTACTTAACACACTGAAAGATGGGACAGAAGTGGCCCGGAGACCCTAAAATCAGCAGTTTATATCCTCTCGCGGAAGGTTCTAGGCGTTAGGGGAATGAAAACACCCTCCCACAAACTTTTTATTGGGTAGGACCCCGCAACCGATACAAGTTGGGGGAAGATACACCAGATTGGTCAGAAATTAATAGAAGAATTTCGGGATTGGATACATTCATAACAAGGGGAAGAAAGGGGTAAATATTGCCAACTTAAACAATGACATAAGGAAATTTAACAAAGAACAAACTCTTGAAATTAAATTTTCTCCAAAAAAATAGTTCTTTGACTCCGCACTAGGTTGCACTATTGTTGATCTTCAGTAGTGTCCTCTAGAAGAGAAAGTTCACACTTCTTACTTCAAGCCAAACAAAAACACATCAAAAATGACACAGTTCAAAAACTCAAAATTTTCCACGTGGTGACATCTTCTGAGAAAGTAGAGAATTAATAGCGTAGATAAAGTTCAGACTTCCTCCAGCAGAGGAGTTTCAACTGGCGCACATTTTAAATTAGCGGAGTGGAGGTGTACCGCCCGGTACAGACCTCCCCCCCCCAAAAGTTCCTCCCGGGGTGACACATGAAATTGTTTGAAAATAAGGTCCAAGTTTTGATGTAGATATGGAGATTAATTGCCAAAAAAATTTATAAGGTTTTCTTAATTTGGTTTGATTCAGTTTCAACATTTGTTGTTGCAGGTGAAGTACAGTCTTTATGTTTGTAGAAGTTGAGTTCTGAAGATAAACTTTTAATACTTAAAAGTGATGAAAATTTTTGCAATGTCCACCAAATATTGCTGTTGAATTCCCAAGTGTAGTCATTGCTTATCGTAACTGTCCATGTAGTTGATGTTGATGAAGTGGGATGGCCAGACCGGCCGTTGCGGCTTGCGTCCAAAGGAGGCCGCTCGGACCCCTCAAGTACCCTGAGATACCGCTCGCCCGCACTATGAGGGGAGCAGAGGTGTTGAAGCACGCCGCGCCCGCGGTGAACATATACAGGCTGCGGGCAAGTAGCAGGTCGTGCGCCGCACATCAGCCTTGGCCGGGAGGAGAGCTCCGGCTCGCCGTGCACACGTCGTCCTCGCTGGGGCCGAGGGGGCCCGTCCTCGGACCCAGTTGCTGCACGGCGCCGCGCGGCTGCGGGGGCACTGAAACATTAAAGCTAGGCGGCAGAATATTGTTGGACCATCATCATTGTTTTGAGGGCACAGGCTTGGTGAGGAGGATGAGGGGTCAGCGGCGTGCAGATATCCATGGCATTTACTCAAATCAAGCCACAGTGTGTATTGAAGCAGGAGACGGGAGCGTGGTAATGGCCGAGGCAAGGACAGAATGGCAGTTTAACGGATCGGGGAAGGTTTTACAAGAGGCTTACATATAAGGCAAAATATTATAGAAGGGGCAGAAAGCCTTAAAAGTTGAACTCAGAAAAAAAAAATATAACCTTCATATTCCTTTCAAATTATATGAAGCAAGTTGACACAAAATTTACACTGGTTTCACCTGTGACAGGTGAACCCTAAATATCCTCTCGGTGGCTGGATTGCTTACTAACAACGTAACTAGCGTAAGAAAATCGAGAATGATACAAGGCCCATGAAATCTGGGGGCAAGCTTGCCGGCGGGAACAAAATTCTTGACCATCACCTGGTCACCTACCTTCAAAGTGGTGGGTCTCCGTCCACGATCATACTTTTCCCTAACCTTTTCATGAGATACCTTAAGATTGGCTTTAGCCTTCTTCCAAAGATCTTTAATATTATCCGGATCTATTGTCTCGGGTAGAATGTCACTCAGAGACCAGAGGTTAGAGAGCGGCGAGTTGGGAACAAACTTGAACATCAAAGAAGCTGGAGTGAATTTATGTGATTCATGAACCGCCGAATTCAAAGCAAAAGCTAACCAATGCAGGGACGTGTCCCACCTGGAATGATCATCATGATGATAGGCAATCAGTGCGGACCTGAGATTACGATTAACCCGTTCAGCCAGAGATGGTTGAGGGTAATACGCAGAAGTAGTTACATGAGAGATGGATAAGTCAAAACAGAATTTACGAAATAAATTAGATGTAAAAGCCTTAGCATTATCAGATACAATATATTGGCACGGACCAAAAGAAGCAAAAATAGAATTTAGGCAAGTAATGGTAGACTGAGCGGTAGCCAGCTTAGTCGGAAATAACCAAGAAAATCTGGTAAAACCATCTACACATACAAAGATGAACTTGTTAGCATTACCCTTTGACTGGGGGAAGGGTCCTACATAATCAATGTACAGGCGTTCCATGGGGCGCGACGCTTGATGCGAAGACAAAAGGCCTACCTTGGTGGACATGGTGGGTTTACTGAGCAAACACGATTTACAAGCTTTTACAAGTTCCCGGATTTCACCGTCCATACCTTTCCAGATGAACATTTCACGAATCTTTTCACGAGTTTTAAAGATACCAAGATGCCCTCCTAATGGGGTCTCATGATAATACTTGAAGATCATAGGTACAAGAACCGCTGGAACAACAACCTTCATCATCTTATCATGCCTCGAAGGGCAACATAGAACACCATTCCTCAGAACATAAGGGACAACATGTTCCCCAGAAGAAAGGGTTTCCATTATCGGAGCCAGCGTCGGATCTTCACGTTGGTATTTCTCGATATCCCTAAAGAGCATGGGAGCATCTGTTAGGATGGCATTAACATCAGATAGTATGGACTCGGGAGGTGATAAACTGTCGACCGGTTCTTGGGTCTCGACGTCGTTTGAAAACATACGGCTGAGTCCATCAGCGACAATATTTTCGGTACCTCTGATATGTCTAACATCAAACTGGAAGGCAGAAATACGGATGGCCCAGCGGGCTATACGACCAGTACGACGCGGCCTACCTAAGACCCAGCTTAGGGCTTGATTATCTGTCTCCAGGTCGAATTTAACATGTTCCAGATAGAGACGGAACTTCTCTAAGGCGAATAAGACTGCCAAACCTTCGAGCTCATAGATGGAATACTTGGCTTCTTGAGCCGACAATGTCCTAGACGCATAGGCGATGGGGCGCCTCCCTAGTTCAGTCTCTTGAAGAAGGACTGCAGCTACCGCTGACGACGTCGCGTCGGTTTGGACGATGAATTTCTTCGAGAAATCAGGCATAGCAAGTACAGGGGCATTACAAAGAGCTAATTTAAGGTCTTCAAAAGCGGCTTGTTGAGAAGGTCCCCACTCGAATTTGATGCCTTTCCTACGAAGAAGGTTTAAGGGCGCCGCTCTATTAGCGAAGTTAGGAATAAACTTCTTGAAGAAATTCACCATACCAATGAACCTGGCGATACCTTTAATGTCCTTGGGAGGTTTGAAATCACGGATGGCCTGTGTTCTAGAATGATCGACTGCTACACCATCAGGTGACACAATATGCCCTAGGAAGGACATAGAGGGCTTAGCGAAGGCAACCTTGGACAACTTAACAGTTAACCCAGCCTTACGAAGGCGATCGAGAACCTCTCGCAGATGATCTAGATGTTCTTCAAAAGTCTCTGAAAATACGACGACATCATCCAAGTAGTGACATAAGTACTCAAATTTGATGTCGGAGAAGACCCTATCTAGTAGCCTAGTGAGTACAGCTGCTCCGGTGGGGAGCCCGAAAGGCACGCGGTTGTATTCGTATAAATTCCAGTCCATGGCAAACGCTGTAAGATGTTTAGACTCTTCGGCAAGGGGAATTTGATTATAGGCCTGATTCAAGTCCAAGATAGTAAAGAACTTGGCCTTACGAAACCATGAAAAACAAGAATGAAGGTCGGGAAGGGGCACAGATTGTAACACCACCTTCCGATTGAGAGCCCTGTAATCAATGACAGGCCTGAAGCCTCCTTGGGGTTTCGGGACCAAAAAAATAGGCGAAGAATACGCTGACTTAGAGGGCCTAATAATACCGTCCTTCAACATCTGATCGATGATTTCTTTTAGAGCCTTCATTTTAGGTGGAGATAGCCTATAAGGTGGAAAACGGACCGGAATCGAATCCGTGACCTCAATTTTGTATTCAATAAGGTCAGTAACACCAAGAGTATCAGAGAACACCTCGGGAAACGACTGACACAGTTTGCGAATACTATCAGCCTGCTCCTCAGGTAGATGTCTAAGGTCTAACAACATCTCATCCTGGGTAGGCGAAATAGAAGAACATGACACAGAATTACACTTTAATAGTGGGATTTTACAATTAGAAGCAAATTTGAATGTGCACGACCAAGACTGGAGATCGAGCACAAGACCAGTGTGAGAAATAAAGTCAGCTCCCAATATAATGGGGCAAGACAATTGCTTGGCCACAAACAATTTAACTTTCCATGTAAACTTAAAAATACGAATTTTGACCAGTAAGGAACCTAGAATTTCTAATGGGGATGAATTAGCCGATACGTATTGAACAGGAGAAGAGACATAGTCAGGAAGTTTACAAACCGTTTTCAATTTAGAATACCATTCAGCCGAAATAATCGAACAAACACTTCCTGAATCTAAGAGAGCTGTTATAGGCTCGTTATTTAACTCAATCTTAAGAAAAGGAACCGGTGCGGGGGTATCCGCCGCAATCCTAAGACATTCTTTAGGGCATTCAAAAGATGAATTTGAAGGCTGATCGTTCTCTGCATTTACAACCTGTTTACTAGGGGCTGAGTCTCGGGAAGGTGGATTATACGACTCAGCCGAAGGCCCTAGTCACTTTTTATTATTGGCATAGGTGGAATTTGCACCAGAAGTTGAGCAGGAGGGGGTGCTATTTGAGTTTGGGCAATTCTTGGCGATATGTGAGAAGGCCCCACATTTAAAACAGTCTTGTGCTGAACCAGCTCCATTATTTGCCCTACTACTTTTGACCAATGGACATTTATTGCGCAGATGGTCAGGCGACCCGCAAGCGTAACATTTACGGGGATTGACTGGTCGGCGAGGCGGAGGCCGAGTGTTACTAAAGGAAGGCGGGGGTTCTTTCGCGACACGCAAGGAATCGGCGTATCTAACTCCTTCCGCTGAGACGGCCAATGCTTCAAGTTCAGAGAAACTTTGCGGGCACGCCGCGAAACACAAATATGACCTATAGGGAGGTGAAATTCCCTCGACAATAGCCTGTACAATCTGATCTTCAGGAAAATGAAGGGCAAACACCCTAGTGTAAAACTTAATGTCCTGTATGAAATCAGCCAAGTTTTCATCCAAGCGCTGTACACGATAATAGTACTTCTGAATAAGGGAGGACCTGGCCCTAGCCAGGATGAAATTAGCTAGCAAATGGGCATGGAAATCCTCAATAGATGATTGCTCGGCAATGGCTCTTACGATTTTATCTGAGAGAATACCAATAGCATAAGGATAGATGATTTGCAAAATTTGACATGGAGAAAGAGAAAACACGAGGGCATGATCCTGAAATTCAACCAGAAATCTTAAAAATGAAATTACTTCACTGGTGGTATTAACCGAAAACTTAGAGATACCTCTGAGCAACATTGCCAATGGATGAGGCAAGCTGCTAAACCCGGGTGACATAGTAGGTAAAGGTTTCAATGGCAAGGAAGTTAATTCAGAACGGATGTTACTCAATGATGCACGACGTTCAGATTCGTTGTCCAATGGGGCAGGGATAGTTTGAGCAGCAACGGTTATCCTATTAACTTCTCCCTTGGGAGGCGCTTCCTCACTACCTGCATTCACTATGGTGGGTTGATCAGATTTGGGAGGAACTTCCCCAGTCAACAATAGAGTGACCTTACTAGATAATTCGGAAATATTTTCCAGGAGCGTACTAGCTTCCTTCCTCTGAACGTCATTCAGTTTTAGAGACAACAGATCGTTAACCCTATTCGAAAAATGATATAGCCTGCCTTGCACACGCTTAATTTGATTAGGAGACGGATCATTTTCATCAAAAAAACTAACTACAGAAGCTAGCCCAGTAATATTCTCGACGATCGTGGAAAGAGAGTCATCAATTTCTTTCTCTCCCAAATTGGGGATGGAAATGGGCAAATCTAGGGACTCTCTAAGCTTGTTAGTGTCTACTGCAACCGTGCCTCCAGATTGCACATTTCTGATAGTTAATTCATAGATCAACTCCTCTTTGCGCAAATAATTAAGATGGAGAACATCGCGAGGGCCTGGCATGATGACAGAACAATTTTGAAAAAGTCAAAAAATTCCAGCAACTGAGAAAATGGTTAGAGTTCGGATCAAAACAATGTGTAGCCGTCAAAAGGGGCTAAATTGAGCCCCATTCAACCACGCTCTGCTACCACTTGTTACCGTGTTTTTGTGGTAGTTATGCATGAAAGAAGGTGCTGGGTGGTGAATAGGTCTCAAGCTACTAAAGTGAAATTAATTTTTAAAATTTAACAAGGTTATATTTTCTTTTCAAAATTAGGTAACAACAAATAGAACAGGTACTTAGTAGCCGAAACACGATTGAAAAATACATTTACATAGGTACCCCATTTGGGGATTCAAAAGTCAGAAACATAATTCTTGAGCAATGAGCCCAACCTTACAATGAACACCATACAACAAAGGGGCCGAAAACCCCCAAACATGCCAGAAACATTTGCTTCCAATTACACCCAAAAGCCTCCTTGAGGCAGAAACACAATTTTCAAGAAAGGGCAACTTCCCCCTAAAATACAAGCCTATCATAGGCCACTCCGAACTCCACCTTTAAGCTGTCCTCAAAGGACATATACACAGGGGTAAAATACCCAACCTACTGAGGTCTGTTAAATGACAAGAAGGTTAATGCATGACCTCTAAAATACAATTTGAGAGGAGGCGAACTTGCACTCCTAATACACTTTGCTACTTGGCACTAGGCCGTTACTACAAGGGCTAATCCCATACTACAGAGGTGACTTAATAGCAATTTACATTACATTACGGAAGAATTGGTTGAGAAAAATAAGTTCACCTCAAGACGATGTGAGTGGGAGCTCGAGAGGGTTAAGCACTCTCTATCCCGATATGTCGTTTTAAAAGAGAATATATGAAAAGAGTAGTTACATTTTAGGAAAAGGTTGCATAGTTGAACGCTTAGAACCCGCCCCGAAAGTTAAACTGCTGAGCTAGCAAAGAAAGAAGTTATTAATCGGCCATTACCTTGTTGTTGACCGCTGCCGAAGAAAGAGGCGCTTCCCGCCCCCTGCTATGTACTTAACACACTGAAAGATGGGACAGAAGTGGCCCGGAGACCCTAAAATCAGCAGTTTATATCCTCTCGCGGAAGGTTCTAGGCGTTAGGGGAATGAAAACACCCTCCCACAAACTTTTTATTGGGTAGGACCCCGCAACCGATACAAGTTGGGGGAAGATACACCAGATTGGTCAGAAATTAATAGAAGAATTTCGGGATTGGATACATTCATAACAAGGGGAAGAAAGGGGTAAATATTGCCAACTTAAACAATGACATAAGGAAATTTAACAAAGAACAAACTCTTGAAATTAAATTTTCTCCAAAAAAATAGTTCTTTGACTCCGCACTAGGTTGCACTATTGTTGATCTTCAGTAGTGTCCTCTAGAAGAGAAAGTTCACACTTCTTACTTCAAGCCAAACAAAAACACATCAAAAATGACACAGTTCAAAAACTCAAAATTTTCCACGTGGTGACATCTTCTGAGAAAGTAGAGAATTAATAGCGTAGATAAAGTTCAGACTTCCTCCAGCAGAGGAGTTTCAACTGGCGCACATTTTAAATTAGCGGAGTGGAGGTGTACCGCCCGGTACAATTATTATTATTATTATTATTATTATTATTATTATTATTATTAACAACCCGATTCATTAGATTTTATATATTCTGTTTCTCATCATTTAGACTGTAATAATTAGGTATCACGTATATTATTGTATTTAATCATAGGTTAAGTGAAATTTGTTTGTATTTATTCTGTATTGTAGTAAGTGAGATTTGTTGGTTTCATATTGTCATGCTGTGGCTTGTAACTCTGGCTAGATGAGCTGGCATAGTATTTTGCAATCGAGGCTATGTTTAACTGTGCAAGTAGATTTCCCGGTGACGCATTCAGCATAGTCATTCTCAATCCGCTTGGGTACGCTTAGACGACACATGACTGATGACAGCAGTGCGTGAGCACGTGATTGCGACCAAGTGTCAGTATTCGCCAGCTACTGTATGTGGAAGTGGAAGGGATGAACAGTGAGTAGGGAGATGAGTCGTCATCGCGAGGTTATATAAGTCGAGGCGACGGTGCGGAGAGGTATTCAGATCATATCATTCAGTTCATATTATTCAGATCATATTGTGCAGATCATATGAAACAGTCAGATGTATCAAATGGAAGAAGTGGTCTTAGTGTGATGGTCAGAGCTAAGAGTTGTGTTTTCAAGGGGTCTTGTAATCATCGAGGAGGTCTACAAGTGGTGGTTGTATCCGAGCAGAGACGGGTACTATGCAGATAAAGATACATCATCTTCTTGTGAGGATGGACTTCACAAGATGTTTCAATAATATTTTCCAATTTCTTATAATATATTGAGTGGACGTAATTACATTGGAGCTCTCTACACGCGTACATGGTATGTAGGCCAACTCCTTGTTATATAAGAAGATAACAGCAGACGGCTCCCGACTTCAGCTCAGAGGTTTTCCCAAGAATTTCAAGTTCAACAGCGGTGTATGCCGACATCAGGTAATTAAAGCATCAGACATGTTATGCATTCATAACATGAAGAAGAATGTAATCAGCGGCGATATCACATCTCACTTCAAGTTCATGCCAATAGCTTTTTTTTGTTTAGATTAAATTTTCCTTTTATTAGTACCGCAAATCTCACGATATATTTCTTTTGTTAAATTAAAAGACGTCAATGATTGTTCATTGTGACGTAAATTATAGTCATAAACTCAGTTTTATTTTAATTGTAATAAGTGATTCCAGTTCCATGTACAATCCTCAATTGTGGAAATGCAACAGTAATTAATATTTTCCTGATCCATATCCCTGTATATTGCCAGATATGTGAGTTTATCACCTCACGCCTTGAGATAATTGATATAAGAGGTATGCTCTACCGAATTTTGTTGTTTTTCTTAAAAAAGCAACTGGCGCTCAAACAAATGTTATTTATATTGTGTGGAAGATATGAAGGTATAAGAGTAATGGTTGGAGAAGCCACAACGTGAATGATCATGAACACAGCACACGAGAATGAGAGATTGACAATCAATATAACGTCGTAATATACAGCTTTCAATAAACATTCGCACGCATTTCTCATATTAATAAATGTCAATATTTCATTTGAAAGCAGCCAATGAGCGAAGGACTTCGAGCCACTGGTGTAAAAAGCTGAAATGGCGAGAACGGAAAAAAAAAATGAAGTTCACCAAAAAATAAGCTAAAATCGGGAAAAATAACAGAATAATCGGGAGGTGGGAAAAACTGTCGAAAATCGGGAAATTTGGCAGGTATGAATGACTGACAAATGAAATGAAATTATATTCAAGTGAGTTACTGGAATGAAAGATGACAGGGAAAACCAGAGTACCTGGAGAAAAACCTGTCCTGCCTCCACTTTGTCCAGCACAAATCTCACATGGAGTGACCAGGATTTAAACTATGGAACCCAGTGGTGAGAGGCCAGCGTGCTGTCGTCTGAACCATGGAGGCTCCCCTCACTTTGGAAATAAATCCTTCAACTGTCAGGCAAAGAATAAAGATATCAAAAGCTATAAAAAACTATTAGATTGGAAAAGAACTGAAAGTACTTTGTATCATGATGATATCAGGTATACGTGAAAAATTGTTAAGAATGATGTCCCATAAGATGAAGTTGTAAACAAAATGATAGCTTACACATAAAGAGTAGATTTTGTAACATTAATTTTGTTATAAACTTGCAATAAAGAAAATCATACAGCACAAAATAACAGTCTTTCGTATGAAGACTGCTTCTCTTTAAATGTTATTAGGCAACTAATACAAGCATTTTTACCTTCAACAGAGGTCTTCGTACACTTTGTGTCCTGGTATACTGAAGGCATGCTAAAGCAGTAGACTCAACTATCTTCTGAAAGATTTCATTACGAGCCACAAAATCAGTTTCGCAGTTGACTTCGACTAGAGCTGCAGTGTTGTGTTGAATAGCTACGCCAACCAAACCCTGAGATGTAGACCGGCCCTCGAGTTTCTCAGCTTTGGACCAACCCATGGCCTGTGCTTGATCATTGAGCCATTTTTCAGCCTGAAGAACAAATGAGGAATTTAAAATGACAAAAGTATACATGGAAGTTTGCATAACCTTTTTTGTATATACAGTACTTCAAACCAGATGATTTTATCCATAAAGAAACAGTATAAACAAACAATACACAATATGCCAACAATAACATTCTAGCAATAATTATCCAGACTTCCAAAGAAGCCAAACAAACCATTGAGAAGGTTAATGAGATTGCCATCAAAACCGGTGTCCAAATCTCTTATGAGAAAATGCAGTACATGGACTCCAAGAACCTAAACTCGGGATCACTTGCAATCAAACATGGTAACATCACACTAGAAAATCACTTTAAGTACTTAGGCAAAACTATCGGGAACACTGTCAATGGAAGAGTACATGTGACAAACTTCATGATCTGATCTGTACTGACTTACACTATTGTCAGACAAAATTTCTTACAAAAAAAAACCCAAAGTTTGCAACATTTTTGTAATTAATTAATAATTAATGTATTTATTTATATATTTATTCCTTCAGGCTAGCAACCCGTCGGAAGGACATTTGACTGCTTTCAAGTCTTGCAAAAAGTAAAATGCAAGACCGTAACGGGTCACATGGCCCAATACTTGGAAGGAAGATGATGATGATGATTTATATATTTATTTATTTATTTATTCATTTATTCTTTTCTTCCTTTCTTTTCTCAGATATGAATCTGATGCATGAATACTACAGTTGATGAATATCAAGTTTGTTTCTTATTGACTTTAACTAATAAAATAATTACCGGTATTCCTTTAACTTGAATGTTTTACATTTCCACATTCAGTACTTCTTAAGATATTAAGATATAAATTCATATATTGGAAACAAGTTTCAGTCTGCACGACTTTGTTGGAATTGTAAAAATATAAAATATTCCAATTAAAGGAATAATTATTTTATGAACAAACTATTTTTGTACATTCCACGGTAATATTTTATCTGATTCTGTATCGGTCAAGACATAGGCAACCTGTTTATATTTATTAGTTTATTTGAATGCTGGACATTTTATTTCTTAAAGAAGATAATATATATACTTACATAACTCAAAGGCATTCCAGTGATGTTAGATCTTCAAGATGATATTACTGTGAAAACTGCGTTTTTAATTACCTTCGGTCTCGGTGTGTCCAGTATGGTTAGTAAGAATTTATAAAGCTGATGCAGTTTAAAGATTTGTTTCTGAGGTATTTTATATTGCCTGTATAAAAAATTCAATGTATATGTATTAAAATATGTCATTTTAGGACCTCGATACGTTTATATTTGGACTTTTTGACCAATATTTTAATATGTTGTTTTAGCTTGTTTTAGATAGGATTTCTAAGAAAAGCTTTAAATTACTTGCCTTACTGAGGGGAAAAAAAAAAAAAAAAAAACACCTGCTCCGAATTGTCGTATCCTAAGGATGATACATGCTGGAGACTGGGAGGGGTTCAGAATACATCTATATGATACAATAATGACACCAGTCAGATGGCCTTCTGCCGAGCTAAGTTATATTAAATTTCCCAAGAAGATTTACACAACATATATATATTTATATATATAGCAGATATGTACAATTACAATCAAATGGACTCTCTTCTAAATAAGGGAACTTCCTAACCATACAACACTCCGAAGCTATATAAGAAGTCTTTGGTTCCCTTTGTTCCTCACATTGTCTGTTTCAGTAAATACTTATCTTCCGAGAGGGATGTTCTTCCTGCAGTATCTTCCTTTTTCTCTTTCTTCATTCCTCTTGATTGCATTGGCACTCAAGCGTTTCAGCACTTCACACCTCACTAACCGTCATCCAGGGAATGCAGTTCCTTTAAACTCTGACTCTGTCCTTCGGATCACTTTCCTGCACTACGTTACTCTTACCTGTAGTAGACTGTCTTCACCTGCTCATACAGAACTCTAGGGTTACAGTCAGACTAATCGCGTGGTTACCAAGACTTAGTAGTCCTCTGTAGTTCTTCCCTCTGAACAACTGCGATAACTTCCTTCAAGAGGCTCTGAAAGATACTTTACTAGAGCCACAATTCACTTGTCTTGTTAATAGTCCAAATTCCCAATACACTTGGACTCTTACTTTTCTACTTCTTCTGCTACTTGAATTGTTTTTCTCTATCCATGGTTTCCCTTAACCAACTTCCCGTGCTAAGTCTGACAAGTCCCTTCTTCTCTCGAGCCTATTCTCGTGAAGTTCTGAGATTGACCTCTCTCGGTCCTCCCTTGAACTGTCTCCCTTAAATTCTCTAGACCAACCTCTCGGACTGACTGACTGACTCCTGACTGCCGATTGACTGCCTTGATTTCGCCCTCTGCACCTCCTTCATATTTTCCGGAACCTACTATTTGGTGATCGACTTTGCCCTGCTTGTGATTCTGAGTTGACCCCTCCTCATTGGCTGGCGTTTCCTTCACCAAGGAAAGATGTTACCATGGGCGTTTTCTAGAAACATAGAGAACATGGATATTTCCACTGCCTACATGCGTCTTTGAAGTTCCCAGCTACTGACCCTAGAATATTTACATACCAGTGATAAGGCTGGCACAAACATCCTACAATGTGTCCTAATATATCGCCATGTCCTGGCTTGTTCCAAGCCTTCATAAACTGCATTGCCTTTAAGGTTTTTCATATATGTATTAAATTATTCTCATATACTTTTTTTAATCACACGGAACACTAGGTACTCTCACTGATCACGCGTCTCACTATGACACTGTTGTAGGACTTGTGATTGGGCTTCCTTTCCTTAAATTTATTATTCCTTTTGTTATATCTCTCGTACTGAGAGGTCACAGTTCGACCCTCATTCGAACTGTTCGTCCTTCTGTACATGGACAGTGGAATGCGCCATGTCGGAGACATGACAGAATTTGTTTCTCCTAGAACTCTGATAACTTTGTTTTGCACTTCAAACAGGCCATTGTTAGAATAATGTTGCGAGGTAAGGCTACTTTCTCAGCAGTATTTGCTACAAAACTTGGGAAAGAGTCCAAATAAGGTTTATGAAATGGACCAGCTACAAATGTTTGGGTATTTCTCCCTCTCCATCCGATACGAGTCTTTTTGCGAGACTATGAGTATGAGGACATTGCACTTACGCCGTAAATGTGCCAATGTCCTCTTTCTTTATAAGTGTCTCACGAACAGAGTGGATTGTTCAACATTATGGAGTTGATTCAATTAGATGTTCCTCGCTGCAATACTAGGCAAAGGTATATTTTCCATCTCCCTAAAGAGAGAACTGTGGCTCGGGCAAACTCATGGCTGCTGAGAGCACTAAAATCACTGAATGAGGCAGATGAATCAGTGGACCTTTTTCACTCACCCCCACCTAAAATTAGACATGTCCTAATGACCTCAAGAATATGAGGTCCTTCCTGAAAAATATATAAATACATGTGTATCTAAATGTCTCTAGATTTAGTTTAATTAAGGCAATTATTTAAGGGGATTCGTTTTTATTTATTTAAGGTGTTGTAAATACAGTAGGTGTACATAAACATCTCTAGGTTTAGTTTAAAATTGGTAATTATTTTAGGAAATTAGTTCTATTTATTTAAGATGTATTTGTTGCATATATTCTTTAAACTGAGGATATAGTTTAAAGAATATAGTTTAAAGTTTAAAGAATAAAAGTTAACTGTGAGCAAGAGCAAAACAGTAGTAATGAAAGTTAGCAGGACAAATACACCTTGTAACCTCACCCTTACGGCAGCAAAGACTGAATGTGTAAATACCTTTAAATATCTAGGGAGTACAATATCAAATGACGTAAGTGCCAAGAACAAAGTGTTGAACAGGGTGCAAAAATGATCTAACTTCTTCCACCAAGTACAGAACATAGTATGGGACGAGAGAGTTCCTCAGAGGGCTAAACAGACCCTGGTAGTCTTGTTCATTCAGTAGGAATGTTGAATTTTTGAGGAGTGTTTTTAGATTGCGTTGTGTTTATACTATGGGATCTTTATTGATTAATGTGTAGGTTTTATCGGAGAAAAACTCTTCTGTTTTTTTTATGTAGTCTTGTTTATTCATTAAAACTGTTGTATTGCCCTTATCACACCAGCCCCCTCCCCTCCTTCCACTGCCGACAACTCCTGCCCACGCACAGCGAATGGACCCTCAGCCACGCCTTCTCAAGTTTAACCCCCTCCACCAAGACTTCACAAATACAACACGCGTAGTAAGAGCTCGGCGACTGCCAGTTACTCTAAAACTCTCAACGGTCGAAGGGGTAAGTGTCAACACTTTTCATTTAACTTCCACTATTCGGCCCCTTAATTCCAATTATGGTAATTCATTAAATTTTCAAACTAACTCTTTAATTACAGAACTCATCATACCTTGGCCTAATCACCGAATGACAACAACGCTCCCTTCTAACTAACACGCTTAGCACAACACGCTCAACAACAACATCACAAACTCTTACCACATCAAAGAAGATAGTCTAATGACGCCTACAAAGACTTCAATATAGCCTACGGCACCAACATTTCCAACTAATATCATCTCAAAAGGAACCAGGCCTTAAAACAACTCTTCAAAATCTATAAGCAAATAAATGAAAATCAACATTTATTAACTGCAAGAACCAACGACCATTACCATTCCTTAACTTTCCATAAATTTTTTTAACAGTACGCCATTTGACAACTAAATGGAATGTATTTTCTGATTTTTTTATCTTCATTGTAATATCTTTTATTATGTCATAATCCTCAAACAACTGCCATGTTTTAGACTCCAATATTATCACAAATATTGTCAAATAACAACATACTACATTTTATATTGTAATAGTTGCTTAACAATCTCCAATATATTTTATACGACATAGTTTTAAACAACATTCATAGATTATTTCCAATCAGGTACCTGATCTATTCTAAGGTGGAAAATATGGCTGATGATGCCCACTACTGATGGGCAAAATAAGTACCATTTAATATACTAATTTCATGTCAACAATTTTAATAAGAACAATGTCCAAAAGATGTTTTAAAAATGTATTGTATTGAATAGGTGGATGAATATTAAAACATACAAGTGTTATTTAATAAGTGGTATGTTCCGTACTGTCGGTGGAGAGATGGCGTGGGAGGACATCAGTAGACGAATAAGTTCGGATGGTGTCTTTTAAAGTAGGAAAGATCACAATATGAAGATAAAGTTGGAATTCAAGAGGACAAATTGGGGCAAATATTCGTTTATAGGAAGGGGATTGAAATAACTTACCAAGGGAGATGTTCAATAAATTTCCAATTTCTTTGCAATCATTTAAGAAAAGGCTAGGAAAACATCAGATAGGGAATCTGCCACCTGGGTGACTGCCCTAAATGCAGATCAGTAGTGACTGATTGATTGATTGATTGATTGATTGATATAGTGGGTACTAATCATAGGCAAGCCAGAACCCCGGTGTCGCTCATATAGTGGTACCAATCACAGGTACTGTACAAGCCGGCTACTAATCACAAACCTATTTCGTACCTAACATAGTGGTACTACGTGCAAATAAAAGCGACTCATGATGTCCCCCGCGTGGTGGTACTAATCACAAGTAGTTTCATGCTTCTAATTCAATCATCCCTTGGTCACCCCTTTTAGTTGTCTCTCACGACAGGCAGCGGATACCGTGGGTGTATTCTTCGTCTGCATCCTCCATCCACAGGGGGTTGTGTGTTTGGTCCACGAGATGTATTTAACCTCCCTCAAGTCCGCCGGCAAGTTGGTTAGGACCCCCCCTATCTGCCACCTGGGACGCGCCACGTGGGAGTATCACCTCTCCCCCTGCTACGCCAGCGAAGTAGGTTTGTGGGGTAGATAAGTTGCTTAGGGGCTAGCTCTTAAGGCAGCCCTGAGACTGTGATGCCAGCGTTCGACTTTCCCATTGGAAGCAGGATGGTAAGCAGCAGTTTTTAAGCGATGTATTCTCAAAGCTCTTGTAAGGTGAGTGAACAGCTGGCAATCGAACTGTCATCCTCTGTCGGTGTTGATGAATTTAGGGACACCGAAATGTGCAATCCATGATGATAAGAGAGTACTGATGATGATGATGATGATGCTTGTTGTTTAGAGGGGCCTAACATCGAAGTCATCATGGTATGAAATGAGACGAAATGCGATGACAATTTAAAAGTACAAAATTCATCCACTGACCAGAATTCAAAACGTGATGATGAGGAATGAACTGATGTATATACATGTATATACAACCACCGCCACCACCACCACCACCACCACCACCACCACCACCACCACCACCACACCAAAGGCCTTCTTGAAATTATGAGCAGCAATTTTTAAAAAATAATCAGAATCCATCAGTACAGTATAAACTTGTAAGATAGTCTTTCGGGTTTTTGCTTAGTGCAATGGGACAAACTGGTAGGAAAATCAGATGTTTCTTCAAATGATGCTCAAGGATGGTGGAAAATTTATGCTTAAATAGTTTTTCCATAAAAACACTAAAGTAATTCTCATACACACAAGGAAACAATCCAAAAGTATACAGGTAACCCATTAATCCCCTTTTTTTTGCTAGTTGCTTTATGTCGCACCGACACAGAGACAGGTCTTATGGTGACGATGGGACATGAAAGGGCTAGGAGTGGGAAGGAAGCGGCCGTGGCCTTAATTAAGGTACAGCCCCAGCATTTGCCTGGAGTGAAAATAGGAAACCACAGAAAACCATTTTCAGGGTTGCCGACAGTGGGGTTCGAACCTACTATCTCCCGAATACTGGATACTGGCCGCACTTAAGCGACTGCAGCTATCGAGCTCGGTCATTAATCCTTTAATAAACAATGTTTTCCTTTCAGAAAGGGATCTATGTTTTCCTTTCGGAAAGGGATCCAAGTATTGAATCTGCTTTTAGTAGATTCACTACAGGCGCAGGTCTGGGCACTTCCAAGACATCACAGTACAGTGGCACCTTTAAATACTGCTATCACTTGACTTTTGGCATGTCAGTGCCTTCGGTTTTAAAGGCGTGTTGAATGCAATAAATTACGTGATGATGATTCAAATATTCCGATATTCTCTAACAATTTGGCAGAATATTGCACTTTTTAATGTTCTAGGAACATTTCAAGCATGTGGACCTGGGTGCTTTCATGTCAACGCAGTAGAGCTAGGGTGGTTTAGAGTGAAAATTATTATTTGTATCCATTAACTGGAACATTAAGCCAGACAGATATATCAGAAGTCTAGACAACGGACTAAGATTATGACATTAACAAACAAAGAATTTGACATCTTGCGTTTGTTTGTTTACTTAATTATCCAACATGAGAGGAAATGTCCGTGCTTGTGTTAGTATGGAACATTCATTTCAAGAATGTGTTCCTATTCATCACATGGACTTTAGCATGAAATGTGTATTTTAATATGTACTGTGAATATTTTAATGTGTTTATGTATCTGTATCTTTTAAAATGAGTTGATCAACATGGTTTTTAGGCCCTCAGACACACTTTATATTAGATATAAACATAGCCGGCTTTTACTTTTACTTTGAAATATGCCTATAACGCTTGTTACATCCCTCTTTTTACTTAGCAAGGCACAATACCAATTTTGACTAATGTAAAGGTAATGTACAGCTGAAGATGACTTTATAAAAGGAGTTGAAACTGGTACTGTAATATAGGAACTTACAATAAACTTGTATTGATTAGGTGGATCCTTTCTTTTCTCTTCTATGATATATGATAACTATCAATATGGGAAATAATGAAACTAATAAATCAAGCAGTTGTTAACTCGTTAAAAATAAAGGCTGAAGTAAACGATCTCTTAATTTTTTAATGGCATACTGTATACTGAAATTAAGTAAGAATGTGATACACCTCAAGATATGGCAGGGTACATCACTGATTTCTTTTTTTTTTTTTTTTTTTTTGCTAGGGGCTTTACGTCGCATCGACACAGATAGGTCTTATGGCGACGATGGGATAGGAAAGGCCTAGGAGTTGGAAGGAAGCGGCCGTCGCCTTAATTAAGGTACAGCCCCAGCATTTGCCTGGTGTGAAAATGGGAAACCACGGAAAACCATCTTCAGGGCTGCCGATAGTGGGATTCGAACCTACTATCTCCCGGATGCAAGCTCACAGCCGCGCGCCTCTACGCGCACGGCCAACTCGCCCGGTCATCACTGATTTCAGAGGATAGTTTATATTTTCTCGCGTCTAGTTAAATTTCGGAAAGCTATTCCCATGTCAACTTTTAGCGAGGAGGTTATCATTTCTCTACATGTGTTTCAAATATGTTTTCACGATACATATAGGGTTAGGTTAGGTGACGCCGTTTGAAGAAGAAAACTGAATGTCTGCCACAGAAGCCTCTGGAGTGATACCGTATTTCTCCGAATCCAAGACTACGTTTTTTTTTTTCTCTCAGAATCTCATGCGAAAAATCAAGCGTCGTTCAGCATTCGCGGCCTGATAGTAATGAACACCACTGGCAACTACCGCAGTAACCACGCGATTTCTTTTCACCCCCACGCGCACACGCGCACGCACGCACACATAACTCGTTGTACAGTGCCTATGTGTAACGTCACTAAATCTCGGGAAATAGTGAGAAGAGAATGACATTCTATTGTCCTCTACAAAAACGTTTCTCAAATCTGCAGAATGGCATCAAAACATGCGAGCCTTCGAATTCTTAGAAAGGCCACGGCTACTCAATAGCAGAGTTATTACGCGTCTGCTGTACCTGATGCTTAGTAAAATTAAGTTTTATAGACAGCAGGAATATTTTCATGATGGATCGTCGTAAAGATACGTGGAACAGGTATTGCCGGCAAATATTCAACGGGTTCTCATCGATGTTATGATGCCAATTTTAAGTTAATGGCTATTAAACACTCCGAAATGTGTAATAATTGTGCAGCCACAAGAAAATACGGCGTAGGCCTAACTGAAGTCAATATTCGGCGTTACCGTGAAGACAAGGATAGCTTTAAAATGCATTCTGCACAAAAAAATGCATTCAGTGGCCCGCAACGAGGATGCTTTAAAGAAGTCGAAGATGAAATTGTGAGGCATGTGCACAAAAATACAAGGGTGGAATTGCCATACCACGGTGCAATAAACTCATTCGTTGACTTTCAAAGTCCGCGATTAAGACCTATACATCGCTAGCCGCTGAAGTGGGCCGAATCTGGCAAGCAAGATGTGCATGTAGCAGCAGCCAGTTATATCTGACGCTGAGTGAAAGTAACAGTTTTATAGTAAGCAAGAATATTTTCGTGATGGACTGTCGTATTGTAGACACACGTGGAATGTGTTTGTCGGCAAATTTTCGACTTCCCTTCGATATTATGATGCCAATTTTAAGTTAATAGTTATTAAACCCGCTGAAATAAAGCCGCAAAAAAATACGGCATAACTAAAGCCAATGTTCGACGTCTACAAATAGTCTAAAAATGCATACGTGTAAGAAAGACATTCATATGGTTTTACAAAGAACTTTTTAAGCCTATTTAAATTTTTTATAGGAAAAAGTGGTGGTCAATCACAATCATCAATCACTACTGATCTGCATTTAGGGCAGTTGCCCAGGTGGCAGATGCCCTATCTGTTGTTTTCCTAGCCTTTTCTTAAATTATTGCAAAGAAATTGGACAATTCTTGGTTTCGGAGAAATACGGTGATATATATTTCTTTTTCAGAATGAAATTAAACACACACTTTCACGCAGTATCGGATTTCGAAAAAACAACACACAAGTAAGCCGTAGTGTGGATATTATCCACGAAAATGCAAGTTTTTAATAAACGGATTGCCATAAATTCCCAATTTTTACAAAAAATCTAATATAACGACAATCTGCTACAGCGAGTGAATTTATCGCCGTTATGAATTCTCGCTATAACGGACTTCAACTGTACATGTTTCTACAGTTTATTTTACAAAATATGAACTATCATCTGAAAAACAGAACCCACACAATTGTGCGTGTCAGGACTTAATTCACTACTTACAAAAAATAAAAAAATTTAGTTCAGTACGTGTGAATATACACATGTACATGATCAAATGTTCTATTTTACAGTGTGGAACGATTTTAAACAATTAAAATCTTATACATTACATTTCTGAGTTCTGATTTCACAGTCCTTTTGGTGGCAGCACCCAGCACTCCTGCAAGCATTGCCTGTAGGGAAACCTAGCCCGCACAATTGTGCGTATCGACATTCAAAACCTCATGGTATTACGTACGATGTTGTAAGTTCACAATTTACATTTGCTAAACAATTTACACACACTTCACTGATTATATTCTGATATTCTGTAAAGCTTCTAGATTAATATGAATGCAAAAAATAAATACTTACTTTAGGCATTACTGCTTCCCGCTATCTTGCCGATGAACTGTATTGTTAAACTCTTCTTCCTGCCCCATGGGGGTCAGGTGCTAAATAAAAACAACTGAAGTACATGCTACGTGTCCCTCACAAGCACTGAAGTCCGGTCTAGTGCCATGAAAACGTCAAATAAGCTCGGACATAAATAAAATACGAACCTGCACAATTGTGCGTACACGGTCTGAAAGGGTTAACTGTCCAAGTCCAATAACCATTATATTTTTCACTTTGTAAGAGAAAGTTTGAAGCAGAAGGTGAAGGGAAATGTGGACTTGAAACCGTTAAAAGAGAACACGCTGCCCCATCTGCTGAAAGTGCAGATTCTGTAAAAAGTAATGTTCCCTGACTATAGACCTGGACACGCTAATTGATATAGTGACCGGGGCAGAGATGAAACAGTACAGGGAGGTTGTTTGGAGGTTTGGATTGTTCACAACTGTTACTTAGAATATGAAAATCTAAATTATAACTTCAATGCAGGTGGAACCATGGGTAATGCAAATAATAGATGAGTTTATAATATGATGTTATTAGAACAGGTGCAAGTGGTTTCTCCTCAGAAAGTGAAGCATGGTCTTCTCAAAACTGTCACATTTATCTAGTAGTTTCTTTTGTTCCTCACACTATAATTCCAAAAGACTATCATTCCAGCATTTAATGCTGTGAAGGTAAGGTATAAATTTTAAAATTCCTATTTTAAAATCAAACATTTTCAACATGAACAGTCTTTTAGAAGCATCACTCTAGAACATTTATTTCCATACCTTTTCCAAATTGTATTCATGAAGTTCTAATGCTTTCTTGCAATTAGCAAATGTATATCCAGTCTTCTTCCTTAATTTAGCTAAGAGTGTCTTGCTAGACGAATTCCAGCATGGATATGCAGCATGGAAATGCCGTAGTATCTGATGGCACAGCATCTACAAAGAATAAAAACATATTTTTCATTGAAATTAATCTGTTGTAAAGTTCAAGTTAGAAAATAACATTTCAATAAACAATAATTCAATGATTTGCATTTCAACTGCAAATAGTCTCATGAGAAGTTGAAGTTTTTGCCTCAAAGGAAGTCTTTGATGTGGCAAGAGAAGTACATATGACACCAATAGAGCTCAAGTGATGTGGTGGTGGGTGATGGTGATTTTTGTTTTAAGAGGAAGTACACCTGGGTAATCATCCTCTCTGTACAATTACATGGAGATGAAAATTAAAATAAATATTTATTCCATGAGGACATTTGAAAAAATTGAAAAAAATTACAAAAATTATTTTATTAAGCCAAAAATGTCACAAACGCATCAAAAGGGAACGTAACAGGTGGTGGTGGTGGTTGTGGTGGTGGTTTTTAAGAGGAAGTACAAGTAGGCAATTGATATATATATATACTTATACACAATAAGATTTTTGTCTGTACATTGCTCAGAATTTAAAAAGAATGGCATTTCTGTATCGGTCGTGTCCACAGTAATAAGGAAATGCACTTTTTAATTTTCCATCATTTCTGTCTGTCTGTCTGTCTGTATGTATGTATCTACTATACCTTACCCTGTCCTCTTAAATTTTGGCCTAGCTCAGCAGAGAAGCTGCGAGATGTGTTTGGGTGAAAATGGGTCGCAAAGTCTATCTAAAATTAACTAATCAATAGGACAGGTTCTAGAATACATATTTTCCAAATAGGAAGTCATGGAAATAAAGGGTGGAACCAATTTATTGTCAATATCGCATGAGATAGCGTGATAACTGTGCAAGATAACAAAATATGACATCATATTTAGAAAATTATACACAAAAATTCGACGTCACAAGTGTGAGTCGAAACACGTGTCTCGAACCCAAAAATAAAATCGTCATGACTGGAGATACGGTGGTATCATTGTATTTTTGCGGAGTGTACACACGAGTTAAATCTATGGGTGGCATGTGTGCCGGCGGAAAACTTCTCCTCCCCCGTTTTCTGTTTATGTGGCCTGGCCGATTTCCTTTTATGCTTGCAAGCTGTGTTTGTCTACTATCTATCTGAATTGTATGTATTTCAATGTATGTTTTAACTGACTTCTAATCTTCCCTTACCATAATAAAGTAATTATTTTTTTCTTGTCCCGCATGGCTCCAGAGTAATTGGGAATATCTCCCAGCTCTGGAGTGTTCGCCTTGCCCTCCCTCTCTTGCCTCCATGCCCGTCTGCCTAGCCCCTCGCCCCTTGTGGCTGTCCAATCAAAGAGGAGTTGTTTAACACGTCACCCTGTCCCCTCTCGGGCAGCAGGACAGCTATTGTGCTCGCTGTCACTTTGTGGTCACGAGCAGAACACTGCACATTGCGGGCTGCTCCCACAGCGGCTCGAACTAGGCAATCTCGGGTGTGGGGGTAAGAAAGCGAGACCCTTACGTTTCCCCTGTGCAAAGCACTTGTTAAGAAGGGCTTGAGGTAGTTCAAATATTTTAATTCACTATGTGTAAATATTCCTTGTACAAGTGAAGTCCCTCTGAGGGTAAAGATTTTAAGGGCTGAGGCCCGGGTTCGATGTAAGCCAAGCCTTGTTTAGTTCAAGCTTTATGTATCTTTGCCTGCTTGGACTTATATTTCATTCGTCCTTATTGAACCGCAGGACAAATTAAAGTAAACATGGTTAAAATGATCTCATATTGTACTTGTATATTAACTTCCGAAAGCTTATAATTAACCTTGGTAGAAGACTATACGCTTCTTATATGATTATTCTGTCAAAGTATGAATGGTGTTAGAGTGTCTTGGGAAGCCTTAGCTTTTCCTTATTACATTTGCTGTGTTTAGCCCGGGGCTTATTCTTACCTTCTTGTAATATGAAGTGGTTTAGACTGGATGGTTAATGCCAGATTTTTCTAGAATTATTGGGTTCGATCTTGTTATCGAGCAGTTAGGAAACCCTTCGAGTTGAATATTGTGAATTATGAAGGCTTTAATTTATGAGGGCTGGACCCTTCTGTTATGTATTACTATGTTAGTCGGTTGGTTATCTAAGAGAACTTGTCAAATTGTATTACCATGCAAACGCTTGTCGTATCTTTCTTGTTCTTATTAACGAATATTGTTACGAAGTAAAGCAAGAGGTCCCTTTCATCAAAAGAATTTTGGGCATTTTTAACTTATTGTGCCTTCCACTCCAGCTCCTAAGGCCCACCACTTCTTTCCAAATAGCTACTGGGTAAATTGCCGGTACAGCATGAAACCTCAAATTACATCATTATTGCAACTGACATACAATTATAGACTTGCACATCTTGGCCTAGTTTAACAAATCCAATCTAGTTGGTAAATATATATCAAAAACTGTCTTGGGACTGGAACATATCCCCCAAAAGAACACTGAATTTAATATCATGGGATCCGCCCAGATAAACTGGAGAGGATGGAGCCTCACAACCAAAAATCCAGCTCGTGCCGTAATCCCATGTCGTCGTCTGATATAGTGGCCTTGAACTCGGGACATCACCAGCTGTAACCTGCACATATGGCAGGTGTTGGCTGACTAGGCTTGGCAGTATCACCTGAGCAGTGAAAATGGGTGAGCAATGAAATGGAACTTTAAATGCAGACAAACTTCCCTTGCCTCGGTCAAAAACATAATGGTACTGTGCATATGCCCATTCATTTACCACGCCTCGGGCCGCCATCATGAAACTACCTGATTTCCTTGCAACATTTATCCTTATGGCTTACAGAACTAGATTCATCTACCACATTGACAATAAAGCAACACAAATAAGCCCTCTTTGACTTCCAAAATTTCCGTCACATGAAACGCCACGTCAGAGCTCAGAGTAACCCGTACTTCACACTACACTCATTAGCGCTTCTCGCGTCTCGAATATACAGGTTTGAATCTTGGCTCGCTCTTGGCCCATTATCTAAGCCTTATCTTGGCAAATTTCATTAATATCTCGGCTCACTCTCGGCCTGTCAACTAAGCCTTCAAACAGCTAATTCCACTAGTACCTCATGGTGGTAGTACACACACATATATATCTGGGCCCATTCTGGTCTTGCATCTACCCTCTCTCGATTCGCATCTCACCCTCGGCTACGGATCAGCCTGTTGCATATAATTCTAAAAGTTTCTTCTTCATCACAACGGCGGAAATATCTCAATGGTCTCGCTCCAAGCTGAAAAACATGCTCCATGCAACTCATGCACATCCTGACATTAACTAGATGGTATTTGATACAGGGTTCCCCGTTCGAAACTCTAGATGTGACCTTACCTCCGGATCTAACTGAAGACAATGACATCCATAACCCTAGCACCCAAAATGGCGCTTAAAGGAACTACATAAGAAACACATAACAACCACTAAAGTAATGTTAACCTCATACCACCTTAAGCAAATCTAATAAAACACACGGCTGGAGTGTATCGTCAAAATTAATTAAAATACACTTGAAATGAACATGCTTAAGGCATTGAACTTACACAATTAAATATTTAGATGATTAAAAAGGAAAAAGGGCCTGAAACGAGTCTACAACTATACATCATGCTTAAAAATTGCAGTTTAAATCATCTAATATTCTCCGCCATTGCCTCAGGCCACCATCCGGGGCTTGTTGTAGAACTGCGGACGTTGAACTGCCTTGTACGTATATGTGCACAGTGTTGCTACCTAGGCGAGATCGTTTAGCTAATCACCTACTTATGATATTAGTCCTGTCACAAGTAGAGCCTATTACGGTATGAAAACCAGTCACAAGTTCATTAGGCAGATAATTTTCCATGAACCACACTAACATGATGAACTTGATCTAGTTCAGCTATCATCTACCCACAGTACACGCTCGTGCGAGCTAGTATATATCCTAATAAAAAGTCTATTATCACTTTGTTTAAGACACTGTATTATAGGCACTTTGTCTCAAGGTTTTACGCAAGCGATTCGTACTCCACACTGGCCTGTCAACTACAAGGGGCAAGTTCCTCGGCTGGCTTCGCTTTATAGAATAGGTCTATTTCCGTTACGAATGGTACATACCCATTCTCTCTCCAGACTGTCTTACCATACTGGCTGCTTGCCATCAACGGTTGTTTGATTAATACAGAACAGGGCACTACCTTGAAGTGAAATATAATTCATTCAAATTTAAAGTTAAAAAACACATAAAAACAAAAAAGAGTAGAACATAGTTAAAATTAAAAACAGATACAGTGTTCTCTCTAGGAACTTTTTAATGGGTGTACTGCCCTGCCGTGTTTACAGACTGCCCGGCTAACATAGCCTAGATATGTGCTAATTACATAATATTAATACATATTTGAAGAGCCTCCGAGGCTCAGACGGCAGCGCATTGGCCTCTCACTGTTGGATACCGTGGTTCAAATCCTGGTCACTCCATGTGACATTTGTGCTGGACAAAGCAGAGGCGGGACAGGTTTTTCTCTGGGTACTCTGGTTTTCCCCGTCATCTTTCATTCCAGCAATACTCTCCATTATCATCTATCAGTCATTAATAATCACCTTGGGAGTGGCGACCCCATTGTAATAATAGTCTATATCTGGTTCATTCATTACATCCCTCACCCGGTCAAGGACTGGAAAACAGGTTGTAGGTTTTCATTTTCAATGCATATTTGAATCATTAGGTGTTCCAAATTAAAAAGCAAATACCATAAAACTGTTCATTTAAATGATAAATTTTCATTACTGTTGGCATAATTGCATCAATTACATCAGAGTTTAAATGTTTACCTTGACTATCACGTTATGTCGTGCGCAAGCGGTGTCTGGATTAGCTTGGAATCGCATGCGAGCACTCGAATGTGCATGACATCACAAACCCGTATGGCACTCCATAGCAACAGAGTGGTAAGCCCTGGTGTTATATGATTATGAAAGAGCAGTAGAACACTAAAAATTCAGAATACTCTGTTATGTCTTGTTTGTGATAATAACGCTAAAATAGTTCAGTTTTGCAGTTAATGTTTACCTACTAATATTATTGTTATTGCCCTGAGAGGAATAAATTGAAATTTTATCACATTTTTTTAACGAAGTATTCCCCGCCCGGCTTCTGCTTCCTGCCACCCAGCTGACGAAAATTTCTGGGGAGAACACTGAGATAATAGAAAACTCACTTTTATCCATGATATAACAAGGCACTATCCCCCCTAAACCGCATGATGAGGTCTGCTGACTGCTCGTCATCTCACAGGATGAGGGAGATGGTACTCGGAAAGTTTAGACTACGACGCAGATTGGCCAGGTCAACGCACTCTGTAAGGATGTGTACCACGGTCAGATGACTGCTGCAAGAAAATGCCGGATCCAAAGACGACATAATACCACTACTTCTCTCCGAGAAACCCGAAGGGAAGTCTTCCATACTCTGCTCTTCTTGTTATTGTTCTCAACTCATTTGGAACAAGGGTGAACTGCCACTCCATCTCCCAATACGATATAACCAAATATCTCAGATAAGAATGAATATCACTGACTGGAACCTTGTAAGGCAATGAGGGAAATGTGACCGCCTCCTTGGCAGCCCTAATAGCTAACCTGTTCCCTGCTACACCCATGTGGCTTGGAAGTCCCAAAAACGTGATTCTGGTGCTAGCACTCCAAAACGCAGCCAGCAGGTTCTGGATTTACTGCACCGGAGGATGCTGAGGGAAACATACATCAATAGATTGTAGTGAGCTCAAAGAGTCCGTACAAAGCAAAAAATGCTGGCATTCGTTGGAGAGCACGTACCGCAGAGCTTCAAAGATAGCACAGAACTCTGTTGTGTACACACTATGGATTTCCGGTACAGAGAAAAAGAAACCTGTTATTATTGACAATGAACGGACAGCCTACTTTCGCTTTTGCCCTCGAACCATCTGTGTAAATAACTACAGAATCTGAATACAGGCTAACAACAGACAGGAAGAGTCTCCGAAAAATGGAAGGGTCAGTGTTCTCCTTTGGGGTGGTGTGCAGGTCCAGGATTATTTCAGGTCGCCATATTAACCACAAAGGTACATTCCTTGATCGTCTAACAAGACAAGGAACTGAAGGTACATACAAACGATCTGTAAATGCTACCAACCGGCTGCGTTGCTTGTGGATAAGCAGCATACAGGCGATGGTTTGCATTTCGAATATGCATGGAGAGCTTGGGTAAAGTGAATCTATTGTAAATGTGCAGCATAGGACAATAATATTTGTTGTCGCCTCAGGTGTAGAGGCAAGCAGGCCAATCAAGCTTGTATGGAATGCTCCCACTGGCAACCAAACTCCAATGTGGTAGATGCTATTCAGTCCCGTAAGAAAGCTTTGCCTTGCTGATTCATATGCTGCACTGCCGTAGTCTAAGTGGTGGTGATTATTGTATGTAGAGGAGCACAACTAGGCACTCATTCTCTATAAAACACTAAACAGAGACAAAAAAATAGAAGGGATCCAACACTTCGAAAACATGAAATTATCGGCCAAAGAAAGTCTAGGACCATGGAAAGCGTGAAAATGAAAGACTCCCAAGGTCTCACTAACCTAATACTGTCGAGGTCGGAAAGAACAAGAATTCACCACAAGATGTTGGATAGGATATATGAAAGTGAGGGGCATACGTGGAAGCAATGCCAGGACTCAGCGAAGGGCCCTATGGTCGCCAACCCATGCTCCGAAGTTAACAACACCTGGAGCCCCTTTTCGTTGCCTCTTACAACAGGCAGGGGATACCGTGGGTATATTCTTCAGCGCCCCCCTACCCAAAGGAGTAAAGAAAAAAAAAAAAAGGATCTGTCACTTCGAAAAATGCAGGCAAAAGGAAGACAAGAGCCATGAAGGGCATGAAAATGAAAGACTCCCTAGCCTCGAAAGCTCTAATACAGCCAGGGTCGGAAAAGAACAAGAACAAGAGTTGACCAAGGGAGGTTGGATAGGATGGATGAAAGAGAGCAGCCAGGCACAAGTAAGTGGAAGCAATGTCAGGACCCAGCTAAGAGCCCCATGGTTGCCAAGCCATACTCCAAAGTTCAGAGCCCCTGGGGCTCCTTTTAGTCACCTCTTATCTCAAGCAGGAGATACCGTGGGCATATTCATCTACATCCCCCACCAACAAGGGCTACCATGGGTGTTACTCTACCGCCCCCACCCACAGGGGGATTTTAACAGAGAGAGGTTGTTTCAAGATGTAAGAAGGCAGATGACTTCTGATAGTGGTAGTAGTGATTGTTGTTTTAAGGTTGTGGTGGTGATTTTTGATTGGGCAACCATCCTCTTATAATGCTAATAAGAGGAGAAAAGAGGGAAGGGGTCCAAAAACTTCAAAGAATGAAGGTATCATCCAAAGAAAGACAAGAGCTACAATAGGCACGGAAATGAGACTCCATAGGATTCTGAAACCTAATGCCTCCAGGGTCAGATAGGATAGATGAAAGTGAAGAGCCTGGAACAAGAAAGAGGAAGCAAAGCCAGGACTCAGCTAAGGGCCCGGATATCACTAACTCACGCCCCTGAGGTCCCTTTCATTCGCTTCTCAGGATAGACAGGGAATACCGTGGATATTATTCTACTATATCCACCCACAGGGGGTAAATACTATGGAGCTTAGGAACAGACTGTTGAACACCTTGTGAAGGACTACCCACAGAGGAAGAAGGTCTACCATGGATCTTTCCAAAATCTCAATGATGAGACTCCCTCAGTTCTAACTGGGCTGCAGTCACTAGATGCCAATTTATGATAGAGACTTCAAAGTCACACCAGAATCTTTTCTTCCATGTACTTTTTGCTATGGTAACATGTTTCTGTACATATATGATTTGTGTATTTTTGTTCCATATATCTTTAAATTACTTAAGAGCAGCTGTTCTGCCCTACGAAACTGAAGTTGCTATACAAACTGAATGGTCATGACAAGGACTCATTACTTCTGAATTATTTGCTTTGCGTTTTCCTTTTTCAATACTTTGTGGACCTAATCACAGATATATTGTAAACAATGACCTCTTCCTCTAAGCCTTCTATCCTCCACATGTAACTTACACAACATTCACAATTCTCCTGTCAATCCAACCAATAAATACAAATCATATTGAGAACAAGCTTTATTCATTTAAACTGTTGTATGCCTCTGAAAGTGGTGGTGGTGGTGGTGGTGGTGGTTGTACCGGGGGTACACCTTGTCCGGCCAGTTAAACTATAAAAGCTGGGCACTTTAGGGCAATACTGTCTTCTTCACTGCTCCAGCTATTTAAGTGCGGTGTGTACTAAAGGGGCAGGGGACGCGGGCGACGTTCGGAAGACCCAGCAACTCAAGGTAATGGCAGAATTTACATAAACATGTGATAGCTCCTGCAGATAGCTTGAGGTGAAGGTTTCAACCTCTTTACTTCAAGTAAACTTCTAAATGAAAATCCACAGCCTGTTTCCAGTCATTTTTAAATCTGGTGTGAAAATTTAAATTTATAATTCCACTTTTACAATACTGTAATTGTCTTTATTGAAAAGACTACATTAGACTATATTCGTGATACATGTTTTGTCCTCTTATGGGACATCCTCAGTCACATATACAAACATATACAAACATTGAAAATAAGGTGAGGACACATTAAAATAATGAAAAGTCTTTAAAACTTGTGACGCGGCGTGTTGGCGCCTTGTCAATCTTGAATCTTAAAATGGCGCAGCATGAACATGATATGAACCATGAAGTCCAGTTAAAACACAGATTAAATTGTTGTTATATGCGTAGAATTGCCCAATTATAAAACACGAGTGGCTATACAAATAAAATTATATGCACACTGTACGTAAAATAGTGTGATGATAATGCCACATTAAAATGGCTTCCTTGATTAGACGAAGAAGGTGGAGTTATGTTGATGACGCAAGTTAACTTGATTGTTTGTTGACAATATTGGGCCTAACAAAGAAAAAATTAAAATGAAATGGTTACTCAACTCCTTGCCCGTCCTGCGTCGACCACTCTACCTCAAGTATTAATGCTAACTGAGCGACGTCCTCGAAGGCCGTTGAGAACTGACTAGGAAAACGGTCTTCTTTCATCCTCAATAAAAGGGAATCTCAAAAATTTATTGATATGAACCTGGGTATCCTGATGGCCAAGGCACTACCGAAGGTGCATAAAGAGAATATACCTATAAGACCCATCATCAATTTCAAAAATAGCCCTACATACAAGACGTCTAGATGTATGCACAATTTAAAAAAATAAACATTATAGATTTGAGGATAACAAGTCTATTAAGAATTTCAAAGAATTTTGTTATCATACTAAAGATTTAAACATGCAATCGGACCAGAAGATGTATTCATTTGATGTCAAAAATATGTTCCCAAATATTTCAGTATCTAAAACGACAAATCTTGTAAAGAACAACCTACTCAAATACATTAACTTAATTTAAGTAGGCAAGAGGTAGCCGATTTTATTAATATCTTGGAGTTCGTCACCGCTAATAAATACTTCACCTTTAATGGTCAGATATATAACAGGAAGGTCTTCCCATAGGGAATTATGGTGGAAATTTACATGGAGTTTCTTGAAAATAATAAAATCAACAACATTAAAGGAATAACATGCGGGTTGAGATACATAGATGACAAGATTACAATAACTGATCACAGCATTACTAATGGAGAGGAGGTAATAGAACAATTAAATAATGGATTCACAGATTAAATTTTCTTTCAAAAGTGAAAATAATAAAGCGTTAAATTATCTTGATATTACAATTATTAATGACTCTAATAAACTTAGGTATAAAATATTCAGGAAACCCACTCAAACAGTGAACGTAATTAGACAAAATTCCATACACCCGATAACACATAAGAGGGCTTCCTTTTACAGTATGATGATGATGATGATTGTTTTAAGGGGCCTTACATCGAAGGTACATTGTACATAATGGAACGAGATGGACGACATAATATATGATATTTAAAATTATAAAAGGCATCCACTGACAAGAGTTAAAAGAAATGGTGATGAGAAAATGAGTATGAGATTAAAACAATCAGTGAATCTAATTTGCAATGCCTTATTTTCTAATAAAATAAGAGAAAATACAAAAAGAAAAAGAAGGAATAAGGCACTGCCTGGTAGTGCAAATATATATACATAATTTACAATACAAGTTAAAATAACACATTAAAATACGCAACACAAACTAAATGGGATAAAAGCACAATTGACACAAATACACTAGGACAAAGGACATCATTAGACATGATAAAACAGACCACTATCATTCATAAAGCGGATGACAAGGTCTGCTGACTGCTCGTCATTTCACAGGATAACGGAGATGGTACCCGGCAGGTAAAGACTATGGCAAAACCAAAGCCATAATCAGATGTCTCAGCTGAGTGCGAATATCACTTGCTGGAACCTTAAAAGGCAACGGGGGCAGTGTAACTGCCTCCTTGCCATCCTGATCTGCTAATTGATTTCCCTCTACACCCACATGGCTTGGGAGCCACATAAACGTGATTCTGTTGCCGGCATAAGAAAAACTGGCCAGCAGGTCCTGGACCCGCTGCATCAGAGGGTGCCGAGGAAAACAAGTATCAATAGACTGCAGCAAACTCAAGGAGTCAGTACACAGAAGAAAGTTTCGGCGCTCATTGGACACCGAGTACCGCAGAGCTTCACAGATAGTATAGAGCTCTGCTGTGTACAAACTACAGGTTTCCAGGAGAGCAAAAAGAAACCTATCATTGTTGAAACGAAAGCACAGACCACCTTTGTTTCTGTCCCTGAATCATCCATGTAGATGACGAGTGAACCTGGATATAGGCAAACAACGGACAGGAAGAGCATCCGATAAATCGAAGGGTCTGTATTTTCCTTCGGGCCAGTGTGCAGCACCGGGATTATTTCAGGTCACCATACTGACAAGGCAAGAAACCGAAGGTAGTGAAACAATCTGTAACTGCTACCCAAGCATATTCCAACCGGCCGTGTTGCTCGAGGACAAGCAGCGTACAGCAAGGTCCACTGCTCCACTCTCCTAATAGCTTGCTGGAATTGTCACTCTGTGACAACCATGCTGCGCGAGCTATAGTGCAGAGCACAATTGTCCACATATAGCGACGGTATTACTGCTGAACCAGCAGCAGCAACAATACGATATATGGCAATCGCGAACAGAGTGACACTAAGAACCGATCCCTGTGGCACTCCATTTTCTTGAATGTGGTATTGCGAATATGTCCTCCCTATTCGGACACGGAATAGACGAAGGGACAAAAATTTTGCAATCAATACCAGCAAGTTACCTCGGAATCTCCACTGATGCAGGACTGAAACGATACCATATCGCCATGTGGTTTCGTAGGCTTTTATTAAGTCAAAGAAAACAGCTACCAAATGCTGTTTGCGGAGAAACGCATCCTGGATAGAGCTCTCCAGGCATACCAAGTGGTCAGTGGTGGATCAAGCAGCTCCAAAACCACAAGAGTCCTTGTTTCTCCAGACACCACACAAGTCGACGATTTACCATCGTCTCAAATAGCTTTCACAGGCAGCTTGTAAGACAAATAGGTTCTTAACTTCCTGCATATTTAGGATCTTTGTCAGGCTTGAGGACAGGAATGACGATGTCCTCTCGCCACTGAGACGGAAAATCACTGTCCATCCAGATTCGGTTTAACACACGAAGGAGATATAGAAGGCTGTCCTCACTAAAGTGCTTCAACATCTGGTTATGGATGTTGTCTGGTACTGGAGACGTGTCCTTGCAAAACGCTAATGCGGTGTGGAATTCCCACAGGGTACGTTATAGTCCTCTGAAGCCTGAGTGGCAAAACTGAGGTGATGACGTTCTGCCTCCGCGAAATGGCGAGCTAGGTGGTTAGAAATCAAGAGTGGTTCAGTGACGATATTGCCTGCAATGGAAATTCCCGGTACCGAAGATGATCCATGGATACCTGAAATACGCCGAAGTTTAGTCCACACTTGAGATGATGGCGTTTGTGATGTCATAGACGATACATATCTCTCCCACGAAGCTTTCTTACTTTGGCGGATAAGGACTCGCGCCTTAGCGTGGAGTTGTTTTAATGTTATCAGGTTGGGCACAGTAGGCTGCCTATGGTAACATTTATGAGCTCGACGGCGGTCTTTGATAGCTGCTGCTATTGCCTCGTTCCACCAAGGAATTAGTTTTAGACAAGGAGTCCCTAAGGAGCAGGGAATGGACTCCTCAGCAGCTTAAGAATGACTTGGGTGATGTAAGTTATTTTCTCGCCGATGGTCCGACTGTTATCGTCGTTAAAGACAGCTAGTGATGTGTACTTTGGCCAATCAACATGTTTAAGAATCCATCGAGGGGGAGCCTTGACGGATTTACGTTTCAACAAAGTAAGGATGATGGGAAAATGGTCACTGCCACAGAGATCATCGTGTGTATTCCACCGAAACAGCGGAACCAACGTTCAGCTGCATAGACTTACGTCTATGCGAGAATATCGCCGTAATGTACACTTAAGTGAGTTAGTTCCCCCGTGTTTAAAATACATAAATCCAGCTCTGTTACTAATCTTTCCAGCTCTCGTGTCCTGGGGCAAGGCATCTCAGAGCCCCACGTGGGGTGATGGGCATTAAAATCGCCCAACAAGATGAAAGGAGGTGGAAGCTGATCTATAAGATCAGTGACATCATTTATGTTAAGAGGCTGGCCTGGTGGAAAATAAACATTACACACTGTTGCTATGACAGGCAGAGGTACCCGCACCGCAACTGCTTCCAGTGGGGTCCTTAGAGGAACCTCTTCGCTACAAGTATCAGAACGGACAAAAATGCCCTCGCCACCAGACGCCCGGTGGGCATAATATTGTTCTGTCGAGTATAGTCTGAAATTTCTCAAGACCGTATGATGAACAGGTTTGAAGTTGGTCTCCTGAATACAGACTATACTCGCTGCGTACTCACTAATGAGCTGACATAACTCGGAAAGGTGCCTGTCATAACCGTTACAATTCCTCTGTAACAGTGCCATAGTGTGGTCTATAAAAGGAGGGTTATTGTATGAGTGACAAAATGCTCGCAAGCCTAAACTCTATCAACATCCGTAGATGTAGATGACAGCGCGACATACATCCCATCATCAACAGACGGCGGGGATGCCGCCCAGAACTTTGACGCTTTTCGGGGGCAGGCAGTTCCCCTACGAGGAGAGCGCGCAGGTTTTGGAGCAGGAGTACCTCCTGGCGCAGGCTCATACCCTCTAGTTGGGGGGCATGACTTCTCCTTCATAGGGGAAGTGCGAGAGCGCTCAGCAAGGGCGCTCTTCTTTGCTGCCTTCTTTTATGGTTTAGACAGGCTCGGAGATGGATTCAAAGCCCTGATCCACGATCCCACCTCCGACGGATGGGGCACGGCTTTCACCGACATCTTAAGGGGGGAGAGACTTAGCATTCCTCCCTTGCTGTGCTGGCTGCGGGATGTACGGCATCACATTGCAACGATAAGTTGTTACTTTGACTTTCTCTGGTAACATTGACAACTTGAAAGAGACAATGAAAGCACCAGTGGCAACGTCTTCATCGTTGACGTTGCGCGTAATGCGCCGGACGTGTGTCACGCCACGGTTCTTCATGTCTTCCATCAACTTGTCCCAACCTTCAAGCTTTTACTCTTTGCGACGTTGCTCTGAGGAGCAAGAGTTGCCTTGGGCGCAGCGATCAGTGCAGCCGATGATGTTGTAAATGACGAACCTGGAATACTCTGAACTATCATGCTATAGTCAAGTGTACGGGTAGATGTATTCATGGAATTAAACTTACGGCACACTTCCTGGTAGGAAGGACCATACAGGGTCTTGATCTCCTGGATCTTCTTCTCACTCAGATATGTCGGACAGTTCCGATCCCGAGGAGAATGAAAACCGGAGCAGTTAGTGCACTTGTACAGAGTTGTGCACTCCTCCGCGCCATGAGCTACTCATCCACACGTACCACATACAGACTGATTCGAACAACGAGATATCATATGTCCGAATCGCTGGCATTGATAGCATCGCAGAGGAGGCAGTTTGTACAGTCTCACATCGCAATGATAAGTTGTTACCTTGACTTTCTCTGGTAACCCTGACAACTTGAAAGAGACAATGAAGGCACCAGTGGCAACGTCTTCATCGTTGACCTTGTACATAATGCGCCGGACAAGTGTCACACCATGGTTCTTCATATCTTCCATCAACTCGTCATCAGTGTTCAAAATAAGGTCGAGGTGAAAGATGACTCCTCGAACCAGATTCAACCAGTTATGCTCCTCCACTTTGACAGGAATGTCACCAAAGTGGTCGCACTTAAGCAACTGATCAGCTTGCAGTGCTGCACCAGTCTTCAAAAGCAAACTACCGTTGCTAATTTTCTTGAGGTCCTCAAGTTCGACATAGACGCCTTCAATGTGTCTATTAAAAAGGATCGACTTTACCAGCTTAAAAATATGCCCATCGGTTCTGGTAGCGATCAGAAACCTAGAGAAGCAGGATCCCATTCCTTCACGCTGTGTATGTTCCCAGGGAGTTGAACTTCTCAGGGAACCAAAAGTTAAGGACTTCGGTGGGGGACCACCTTGAGAGGGGCGACTTCGTTTGGAAGCCATGCCCGAAAACTTCCTCCCCGAATGCCACCCACTTCGATCAGGAGTCTCTGTAGGCAAACCAAGCAGCCAAGGCAATACCCATCCGGTCATAGCAGGTACTTCCCGGGGTCCGATGTTGGACGATGCCTAATTCGGGATGACTGAGGCAATGAGCACTAGGACTCCCTTCCTCCAGTCACCCGCGATGGCATGTACCCCATAATGTGTACAGAGCACTAAATATAGAGAAAAAAAGAATAAATAATTAATAATAATATGTCCTTCTGGCATTCGGCTGTGTGGAAACCTGTGTTGTCAGGCGGATACTACTGCCCAGGTACATGGCGCTCCCACCTGCAAGATTCCTGGGTGGTCATTTGCGAGCTTTTGAGCGTAATCACACACGGAAGAGGCCCATCTCCCAGCAGCACGCACTTCATCAATTTTGAAATGGTCTACATCTGACCCTGGGAATAATAATAATAAAATAAAGAGGGGACCATGGCCACATGACCCTTTAAGTCGCCTTCTACGACAGGCAGGGATTACCTGTGAATGTATTCAACCCCTCCCATCCGCAGGAGGTCCAACACATTATACCAAACCGCAATCCATGTCCGCGCCTAAGTCGCCCCTTTTAGTCAACTCATATGACAGGCAGGGGTACCACGGGTGTATTCTACATGTGCGTCCCCCACCCGCAGGGGTTAGTGTGTTTGGTCCGTGAGAGGTATTTTATTTAACTCAAGTCCGCCTGCAAGCCGGTTAGGACCCTCCTATCCGCCACCTGGGACGTGTCACGTGGGAGTATCTCTTCTCCCCCCTGCTACGCCAGCGCAGTAGGTTCAAAGTTTTACAGTATGATTTACAAGGCTCATAACATACCCATGTCAGAAGTAGATCGTAAAAATGAATTGGGTACTATTTATATTATAACTAAAGGTAACGGGTTGAACAGGCAATTTGTGGACAAAATTATTAGCAAAATCAAGAAGAAATCATTTTCGACATTAACCAAGGATACTAAAAAGAAAGAAGAAAGTTTCTCCCTTTTCACCTACAGTCACAGTAAAATCTACGAAATCATGAATGTTTTCAAGAAACTTAATATGAAAGTTTCTTTCAAGACAACCAACAACAACGCTCATCTTTTCTATAATCAGCACACTATCAATAACGGTAATAGGAAATTTCAGATATCAGGAGTTTACAAATGAAAGGGCCAGCAATGTTCCACCAGTTATATCGGAGAGACAGGCCACAATTATAACATAAGGTATAAGGAACATGTTAATATGTCAAACTACGGCCGATTCATGGCATTCGGTTCTCATACGGTCAATACCAATCATACATTCACAGATATAAAACAAGACCTTCAAATTCTCCAATTAAGTAGGAAAGGGAATCTATTGAATATTTTGGAGAACACAAAAGTTTCTTTCAAGACAACCAACAACAACGCTCATCTTTTCTATAATCAGCACACTATCAATAACGGCAATAGCAAATTTCAGATATCAGGAGTTTACAAATGAAAGGGCCAGCAATGTTCCACCAGTTATATCGGAGAGACAGGCCACAATTATAACATAAGGTATAAGGAACATGTTAATATGTCACCCGATTCATGGCATTCGGTTCTCATACGGTCAATACCAATCATACATTCACAGATATATAACAAGACCTTCAAATTCTCCAATTAAGTAGGAAAGGGAATCTACTGAATATTTTGGAGAACACTTTTATAAATATTGATAAAAAAAGCAACCCAATTTATAATCTGAATGAAATATCGGAGGAAATATACTTTTCGAGGAGATAACCATTAAATTCTTTACATGAAGGCGCATGAGTAATGCATGACCTTACACCTCTCCCCTTACATCGAACTTCCCTCAACCACCCCTCCTAGTCAGTCCTGAACAGCCTTCAAGGACGTCACTCAGTTTGCTTTAACACTTTTAGTGTAGAGTGGTCAATGCAGGACGGGCAAGGAGGTGAGTGACCAGATGGGCATTCAGTTTACATTTCAATTGAATTTTTCTTCAGTTCACTCAAATTTTTTCTTTTTTTAGGCCCATACTGTCAACACATAATCAAGTTCAACTTGCGTCATCAACATAACTCCACCTTCTTCGTCTAATCACGGAAGCCATTTTAATGTGGCATTATCATCACACTATTTTACGTACAGTGTGCATATAATTTTATTTGTATAGCCACTCATGTTTTATAATTGGGCAATTCTACGCATATAACAACATTTTAATCTGTGTTTTAACTGGCCTTCATGGTTCATATCATGTTCATGCTGCACCATTTTAAGATTCAAGATTGACAAGATACCAACACACCGCATCACAAGATTTAAAGACTTTTCATTATCTTATTTTAACGTGTCTTCACCTTATTTTCAATGTTTGTGTATGTGACTGAAGATGTCCCATACGAGGACGAAACATGTATCATGAATATAGTCTAATGTAGTCTTTTCAATAAAGACAATTACAGTGTTGTAAAGGTGGAATTATAAAATTAAATTTTCACAAATTGATACTTGGACAATACGGGCTCTAATATGAAATTTATTACATGCAATAAATCAGGTGGTTTAAATGTAGTATTTTCGGCCAGTCTGAGGACTCTGTTCTATTCCCTACTGGGAATTCTGTAATGTAAGAGAACAAAGAGTGATTACCCTCTGTTGATTCCCATTCAACTTCATATGGGGGTGACTAAAGTTTGATGATGATGATGCTTGTTGTTTAAAGGGGTCTAACATCGAGGTCATCGGCCCCTAATGGTACGAAATGAAAGAACAAAAATGTCAAATTCATCTACACCAAAAAAAAAATAATAATAATAATGTCACGAAGAATGAATGATTGACATGAACCGAACAAAAATAAAAATAAAAAATAAAGGAAACAAACAAACAAAATACAGTGGATCAGACTCAAACAAAGATCATACATAATTGATTACTGACCAAGGGACCACTCATAAAGCACAATGATGCTTGATATCTAAAGGGGTGCAAAATCCATGTCTAAGGCCCCACAGAATGGTACATGTCGCGAGTAAAGTAGAACCATGGTATTTGTCATGATGGGGTACTAATCAAAAGTAGCGAAGACTCATGGTGTTCCACACAAAATGGTACTACTCACAAGTATTGTACTTCGTACAGGTAACGCAAACCTATGGTGTTTCTCACACAATGGCGCCACTCATAGCCAACGTAAACCGATAAGTTTCCTCACCTAGGTGTACTAACCACAGGGACTCATACTATGCCATGGTGTTCCTCACATAGGGGGTACTGATCACAGGTAACACAGACCCACGGTGTCGCTCATATAGTGATACAACTCACAGGCAACGCCCAGACCTGCGGTGTTGCTCACATGGGTACGACGCACGGGTACTGTAAACCCACAGGAGAACCCCCTCTTGCTGCTACTAATCACAAACCTATTTAGTACCTAATATAGTGGTACTACACGCAAGTACAGGCAACCTATGGTGTTCCCCATGTGATGGTACGAATCAAAAATAGTTTCATGGTTCTAATTCAATCATCCCTTGGTCGCCCCTTTCGTCGCCTCTCACGACGGGCAGAGGATTCCGAGGGTGTATTTTTTGTCTGCGTCCCCCACCCACAGGGGGTAAAGAGAGAGAAAAAAGAAGAAGAAAGAAGGGGTCCGTCACTTCGAAAAACGAAGTAACAGACGAAGAAAGGCAAGGGCCACGAAGGGCATGACCCCCTAGGCCTTGAATGCTCTAATACCGTTGGGGTTGGAAAGAACAAGAGTCGACCAAGAGAGGTCGGATAGGATAGACTAAATTGAGGAGCCTGGCACAAGTAAGTGGTAGCAATGCCAAGAATCAGCTAAGGGCCCCGTGGTCGCCAATCTACCCTCCCAAGCTGAGAACCCCTTTGGCCCCTTTTAGTCGCCTCTTACAACAGGCAGGGGATACCGCGGGTATATTCTACATGTGCGTTCCCCACCCACAGGAGGTGGTGTGTTTGGTCCGCGAGAGGTATTTTATTTCCCTCAAGTCCGCCAGCAAGCCGGTTAGGACCCTCTATCCGTCACCTGGGACGCGCCACGTGGGAGTATCACCTCTCCCCCGCTACGCCAGCGTACTAGGTTCGTGGTCGCCCCCTTTGCATATTGTCTACGGCCAGTTACAACCAACCTTTACTTTTGTCATTAAGGCCATTTAGTATGGGCAAAAATGCCACTGTAAATCTATTGTGGTGTGTAGAATTGAGTCTGGTGTGAGTTCCCTTGAGGGATAGAAAGTTATAAACTGTTGAGCAAAAGACAAGCCCACCTCGAGGTTACGTTTTGTAAATGCTTTAATTAAGAGCAACCGATAGGTTGGAAGTGCGCAATTATAAAATGATGCCTCTGAGAGGCTCGACGATGATATATAGTTGGAGTGCAGACTCCTACAAAGGGTATTTTCCTGGACCTTTCCGGCTCTTATAAAATTTTGTACCTGCCAAGAGCAATCCAGCTCTTTTCTGAGGAAATTACTATTTGTAATTCTCTCAAGATTTTTACCTGATTTTTAGGACTTTAAGTCATTATTGTTGGAGCTGACGAGCTCAAATTGTTATGGTTCTTTCAGACTTTCTATTTGTCAATTTTAAATTAGAAAAAAAAAAAAAAAAAAAAAAGGAAAGAAATGATATTTAAAAATTTGTTGTGTTAAGTTATGCTCTAGTTAATTCCTTGTCTGTTCATTCACTCCAGCCTCTTCTTACACACTATAAACCACGGAAATCCCGTAACTGTGGTGATTATTTATTCTTTTTTTGCTAGTGGCTTTACATCACACAGATACAGATAGGTCTTATGGCGACGATGGGGTAGGAAAGGCCTAGGAGTTGGAAGGAAACGGCCATGGCCTTAATCAAGGTACAGCCCCAGCATTTGCCACGTGTGAAAATGGGAAACCATGGAAAACCAAATCAGGGCTGCCAACAGTGGGATTCAAATCCACTATCTCCCGGATGCAAGCTCACAGCCGCGCGCCTCTAACCGCACGGCCAACTCGCCTGGTGATTATTGTTTTAAGAGGAAGTACAACTAGGCAAATCATCCTCTATATAACACTAATCAGAGAGTAAAATGGAAGGAATCGGACACTTCAAAATATGAAGGTATTGGCCAAAGGAAGGCAAGGGCCATAAAATGTGTGAAAATGAAAGACTCCCTAGGCCTTGGAGTCGGGAAAAGAACAAGATTTGACCAAAGGAGGTCGGATAGGATAGATGAAGGTGAGGACCCTGGCACAAGTAAGTGGAAGCAATGCCAAGACTCAGCTAGGGGACTCATGGTCGCCAACTCACACTCCTAAGTTGAGGGCCCTTGGGGTCCCTTTTAGTCACCTCTTACGACAGGCAGGGGATACCGTGGGTGTTGTTCTACCTCCCCCACCCACAGGGGGGTGCCTCAAAAAACTAATTTTTTTTTTAACAATTGGCTTTATGTCGCACCGATAGAGATTGGTCTTATGGCGATGATTGGAGAGGAAAGGCCTAGAAGTTTGAAGGAAGCGGCCATGGCGTTAAATAAGGTACAGGAATGGGAAACACGGAAAACCATCTTCAGGGCTGCCGAGGCTGGGGTTCAAACCCATTATCTCCCGGATGCGAGCTCACAGGTGCGCGCCCCTAACCGCACAGCCAACTCCCCGGTGAAAACTAAAATAAACAGTCCATAAATCCTTGCCTAATAACACAGTATCAAACTGCATTGTAACATCAAAGAAGTACAGCAAGAGCAAAATAGGGTACTGAACCAAGAAGTATATATTAATAGCATTTGTATAAAATGATCAAGGATAGCGTTTTTAATATGTAAATTAAATCGTGCATCAGGTCTGATAAAATTGGTACTTCAGGTGGTGATTATTGTTTTAAAAGAAAATAAAACTGGGCAACCGTCCTCTATTTAACACAAATCAGAGGAATAAAATAGAAAGGGTCATGCAGATTCCCAGTATGGATTGGTCTTTTGTGGTAGTACATCCAAAAAGCAGCCTTTCTAAGCTAAAAATAAACAATTCAAATAACAACTAGCATTACGAACTCAGAATCATGAAGTCATATGAAATTAAAAATCATGACAAGTAGGCTACTGTGTATGTTCATACACCTATACTGTAACCTTCCACATCATAAGGAAAATATGCAACGCTACCATTACTGCAGTGATGTACCATGGAACTAGGGAGAAGCTATGTAAGGTGCTAAAGCCAAACAAGTCAACATTCCCACAAAATATTCTCATGGCACTTGGATAGCCCATTTCAGACAGTTATTGGCATACGACCCCATTCACATTAACAATATTAATTCTGATACGTGGTGGTGGTGGTGATTGTTTCCAGAGGAAGTACTACTGGGCAACAATCCTCTATTAAATCTAATCAGAGAGAAAAAATTGAAGGGGTCCATCACTTTGAAAAATGAAGGTTAGCCACAAAAGACGTTTCTCGGGTACCAAGTTTAAAAAACTGCAAACAGCTAAGTCAAGGCAAGTAAAGCTGTCTCGATAACCCATTCGCTCTACCGCAGTTTCTTTGCCGGCGCAAAACCAGTCCAGGTCTCTCCAGCGAGCTGGGTTCCTTTGCCTGCGTGAAAGTGAGCTACTCCAGCAAAATTCAAGTCACTTGGTTGACATATGCGCTTTAAGCCTCCTTTTCTTCGAGTGGCGGGGTGACAGCTGTTGGCCTCGCTTGAGATTCACAGCATCTTACGGCAGGGAAGCAGCTAGCTTGGGTACACGTTAGTTATAATAACTAACACTCGAAGTGTTCAGCGCCACACCCCAGAGGCTACAAGAAAAAAATAGTATAGTCACTTGCACCTAGTCTTGCTAATGAAATCAATTGTAATAGAAGTATTTATTTCATTTTTAGATTTCAAGAGTTATGAAGTTTTCAGAAGCAATTCATTGATGGCACGTGTAGAGGAAGTTTTTTGATAGACGTGGAAAAATAATTAGTTTGCCAAGCATGAACATAGAGCCAAGCGCGAAGTATAAACAATTTTGTATTTGGTTGCTCTCTACGAGTGGGTTTTCCTGTAATGGTGGTATATTGTGAATTTTTGTTGCATTCCTCTCGGATTATAGGTGAAGTTTTCACAAGTTCTGTGGCATTCTTCATGTATATAACAGCAGTATACATCGTGAGGAACATTTTCTCTCATTTGTCGTAACTGTACCCACACACAGTAAGCGATTGAAACTATAAAACTCCGGCAACAGTAAAATACCTGCTAAATTTTGCTCATTTCTGTGAAAACCACGACTGTAAGTTACTATTACGTAGCGTCAGTGGGTGAATCTGTAAGTAAATTTTTTTAAAAAAATTTGCTGTAGCTTAAGTTATGGTGGTGCCGTCACTGCTGTGAAAACCAATTTGGGAATATATGCGAGTATGTGGTGGAAAATATTCTTATTCAAGTGAGTTATAATTTCATTTCTTCAGTTCATTGGCTGATCTGTTTGCGTGTCATATTTCCGTTTAGATAACGAGCGAGTTTATAAAATAGTAATTTTAGCTTTAGAGAGAGTGGTGGGGCTGTAAATTTTTTTTTTGGCAGAGCTGGGAAAACGAATGTGTTCGCCGCACGTCACTGGGAACAAACGAGTGATAATGACCTTTAAGAGAGGAGGTAGACAGGCAGCAAGGTGTGTCATATACTTGGATGGACATCCAACAGAGTTAAATTTAAATACCTGGGGATCACATTGGAGGAACAAGCATTTAGTTTCACAGCACACATCAAAGAAAGAGTAAGCAATGGTAAGAGCCACAAGTTACATGAAATGTTTACAAAATTTTCTCTATTAAAACAGTGCTAAAGCAATTTAGAGCCAAAATAGCTCCAGTAATAACATACGACATTAAATTTATTTTGTAAAACCTAACAACAAGCAACGTAAAGGTTGTGAAAAAAAGTAAAAACAGCATTTCCAAAGAGTACAGTTGAATTCCAACTTTATCTTCATATTGTGATCTTTCCTACTTTTATAAACACCATTCAAACTTATTCGTCTACTAATGTCATTCCACGCCAACTCTCCGCTGTAAGCAATTCAGTAAATAAATATGTGAATCTAAACAAATCCCGTACCGTAATTCACGCAAGCCTAACGATTTAGGTTCACTATTAGTTTCCTTAATCTAATAAGACTGATTTACTCCCAACTTCCAACATAGGAATGAATAAAACTGGCATGTCACCACCTATCATTGACATTAAATCCAGCTCCATGGCTAAGTGGTTAGCATGCTGACCTTTGGTGCGCCGCTCCCCGCGTTCGGGGATTATAACCTTCATTGGTTAATTCCAAAGGCTCAGGGGCTGGGTGTTTGTGCTGTCCCCAACATCCCTGCAACTCGCATACCACACATAACAATATCCTCCACCACAATAACACGCAGTTACCTACACATGGCAGATGCCCCCCACCCTCATCAGAGGGTCTGCCTTACAACGGTTGCACTCGGCTACAAATAGCTACACGGAATTATTACTGACATTGAATCATAATCAGTACCGGTAATCACTTACCCTATCTCTCTCTCTTTTTTTTAAAGCATACTCTACTATGTTACTATATTGAAGCGACATTATTGTTAAGGACTGATCACCACGTCCTATTCTTTGCGTGCATAAAGAATTAAAAATCACAAACATAACCTCCTATTTCGGAAAGCAATCTCCTAAACCTTAGAAAATGACGGGTCAGGAATTACAGTACTTCATTAACAGCTAACCACTCACCGAAATTGTATTTTACTTCTTCGAGGAATAAATTATTGAACTCAATGTATTACGACCTACAACTGATCAACCTGAAAGAACAGCTGATCACTTCAGTTGAAGCGCGAACAGCGTAAAATTCCCTTCACGTAATAAAACAAAGGGCTCCCGTGCTATTCCTGCAGATATTTTGATTTCTAATAGAAATCAAGCAAGGGGTCAGCATTGCCGGCTATTGGGTTAATTGATCATCATCGTATTTAGAAACTTTCCAAAGTAAGTGGAAAAAATGAATCTCACAATATTTATTATCAAAGAGGGCCCGTGAGCAAATAGGTAAGATTTGTTCCCAGAATCAATTGCCATGGACACCAGTGTAAACAATGTTGGATATTTCATTGGTTATATTGCTAACAAAGAACTGCGAAGAGATCTCGAGCAGGAAATAATTTTCATGCGGTATGTACTTTCATATGAATTTCGGCAAATGTTTAACATGTTAATCGTAGAACTAGTACATAAAACGGTTTGGACGTTAAAGTGAAAGATTATACTTCTGATTGAGTTGTATACACTCGCTTGTTTCAAGTTAATAGTAGAAATATCATTCAGAATCTGGGCTACAGTTCCCATTCTGTACCTTTACGTACTTAAATAATAAAACCAGCATAATGGCTTTATGCGCTGAAGTTATTCGCCTGCTGAAATTTCAGGTCTGTCAGTTGGAGCATTCCCGGAGAGATATAATCTACCTGATAGCCGCCCCAATTAGAGAATCAAAAGATCGGCCTCCTAATCAATTCATATGAACTTTCTTTATATATATATATATATACGATGTTTGGATTAAGCAGAGCTTACTATTGTCACCATCAGGCAGATTGTCTATTTCAGATTTTATTTGAGAAAGAAAATCCAATACATGCATCTTCAAGTTAGGGAGTACCTACAAGTGGTGTCTTACAATCGCCAATTAATTTTTTAACGCTGAATTCGCTATGGTCTGGATAATAGTGTCTGAGATTTTGTTTATTTTCAGGAAGTTCAGCGTCTCCTTAGGTATAGTCCCCCTCGCGCCAATCACAAGGCCAATAACTTCCCATTTTTTACTTTATTTTTTCTTTCGTCCCGTATCGAGAGTATCCTAAACATTGATTGATTTTTCTGTGGCGCTTTGCTAGGTACCCACCCGCACGTCTGAAATTATTTGCAAAAAATACATTTTACGATACCGGTACCGTACTTGAAGTAAAGAGAGGAGAATGGTGGCGATGATTATTGTGTTAAGAGAAAGTACAAATGGGCAACCATCCTTTATCAGCACCTATCAGGGGGAAAATGGAAGAGGTCCGACACTTCGAAAATGAAGGTATCGGCAAAAGAAAGATAAGGGCCACGAAGAGCGTGAAAATGAAAGACTGCCCAGAACAAGAGTTGACCAACGGGGCTCAGATAGGATAGAAAATTAGGGGCCTGGCACACAAGTATGGCAGAGAGGAGTGATCATTCATTCAACGTTGCCATGGACCCACGAAGTAAAGCTGGGAAATGCGGCCGCCATTGTTCTTGTTTGTTTGTTATTGGACGGCTGTGATCATATTGTCTCCAATAGAGCTCGCATCATGTGTGGCCATAGGGCTACCACATTCGGTGATAACAAGAAAACCGCGAAGTATATATTTGTGGTGTGTGTGTGTGTGTGTGTTGGGGGGGGGGGGTTAATGTAGTAGTAGCTTTGTTTGACGTAATGGGGCTAGCTACTGCGACACACTCGACGTTAAGCCCCTGACGGGCGTACTACGAAGCACGCCGAAGATTACCGAACAGCGTATTAATACTCTGGTTCACTGGCTTCATTCTTTGGGTACCGGTAGTTGAGATTGAGAACGAACTAACAGATCTGAATTGAACTATTCTATCCACCGCCGTCTCGATCCTCTTCGGCAGTGGTTTGTATCTCAATTCAAAGCCAGATTACGCCGTTCGGAAATCTTCGGCTTGCTCCGTAAGTGTTCGGCGATGAAGCCGTAGTACGCCCGTCAGGGGCTAAGGCTTATGAGTGATGACACACGGAGCGCCGGAGCGGTTTTTGCCGAGTCGGCCACCGCCTTTGACTGATACACAGGGCAGTTTGTGTCGACAGTGAGAAAACACACGAGCGCGACGTTAGATGAGCCAAGGCAAACAACAATTTTCAGACCACAATACAGAAAAAAACATAGCTGACGTACCGCGCCAAAAACTGACATAGCGAGAAGCAACCTAATAATAAAGTATGAATTGATATTTACCAAAGATGCCGCGTAAATTTAGCTGAATGTATGCGTTCAATCTATGGCGCTAGATCGCGCAGTCTTCCAAACGCTCGCTGCGCCGCTAGCAAACGACAGGCCGAATCGGCAAATCTGCCGCCTGTCGACGAGCACCGCTGTGTCCGTTTTATCCCATCTGATACAATAGAGACATGCGCTGACTCGGCAAAAACCGCTCCGTGTGTCGTCAGCTTAATGTCGTGCGCCGCTTGAAATCAGCCGTGTTATAATCCCACCGGACCACTTCAAAGGTCGTATATTTCAGTTGGCGCCTTCGTTGACATATAGTTTCACATATAGATCTGCATGTCCCCAGGACCTAAACCTGGTCCTTTACATGCATGTATCTGATTTTTTTTTAATTAAGGAGAGAGAAACTCAGCTAAGGTACGGTAAGTTTCTTCTGACGTTAAAGATATTCGCTATCGGGGAGAATCGTATCCGGTCATATATAAAATACATGATCAGAATAGAATGAAGTAAATTGTTAGGTCCTATTCTATCCTCTTTGGTCCACGGCTAACTAGATTACGCTGCGCACCAGTGAGCGATGTATCACGTAGGCCGTGGTGAAGTTCGAGCCGCCATGTTGGCTCTCTAATCTATCTTTCACGAGATGGGTGCGAAATATTTCTGTTTACCGATATGAATTCATTTATTATATTATTTTAAAGAAGAAGGAATAGTGACAAACAGTAGTTGTAGGCATTGTTATTAATATCCTAAAACGATCAAGAAGGAGAAGTAGAGATTGTTATGTATAATATACTGTACAGGTATAATACAGTTGCAGAGCTTGCGAGACGTGTTTGTAGCATCCAAATCAAAGACAAGTTTCATGCGATTTTTCAAACGGGCGCCAGACAACATCATTGTTGATTTGATTAAGGAAAATGAAGCTATATGACCAGCGAATCATTCAAATCTACTTAAGATGTAGCTGGTGCTTGGTGTTTTTAATACTTAGCTGGTACTCGGCTATGGAGGTGTTTGACTGGATTACTGGTTCCGGTTCATTACATTTTCTCTTATAGTAAAGAGGAATTTTCCAATTGCAGACCACCCAAGTGACAGCTTTCTTGTGCATCTAGTAGTGATTGCACTTCACCAGTCGTCACCATCTACTTGTAAGCAGGTCCTGGACATTTGAAAGCAGTAGTCTGGGTCAAGTCCTCTTCTCTCGTGGGTGTTGTTAGTAGAATACATCCATGGTATTCTTGGCCTGTCGCGAGAAGCAACTAAAGGGCTCTAGATTTGGGAGTGTGGGTATGTATCAAACCTTCCCTCTGTGGGTGGGGCAGTATAACAACACCCAGAGTACCCCCTGCCGTCGTAAGAGGCGACAAATAGGGGCCCCAGGGGCTCTCAGCGTGGGTTGGCGACCACGTGGCCCTGAGCTGAGTCCTGACATTGCTTCCACTTATGCCAGGCTCCTCACTTTCATCTATTCTATCCGACCTCCCTTGGTCAACTCTTGTTCTTTTCAGACCCCGGCGGTATTACGTATGGAGACCTAGGGATTCTTTCATTTTCATGCCCTTCGTGGCCCTTGTCTTCCTTTGGCCGATACCTTCATTTTTCGAAGTGTCGGATCCTGTCCATTTTTTCTTTCTGATCAGTGTTATATAGAGGATGGTTGCCTAGTTGTACTTCCTCTTAGAACAATAATCACTACCACCACCACATCATTAAAATTCACATGTATTTGTGGAGCTGTTCTTGATAATACAAAAAATTTACTTGTTTTTCTAAGAACTTCTCGTATTCCGTGAAATTGACCTTGAAACTCGTGTGGGCAGCTTCTGATTATTAACTGTCAATGCGGAAACATTGGTGCTTGAATTAGTGCTTGTAAGTTCATTCAGTTAAATGGAGAAGTTCCCCTTTCTCTTTGTCCCTTTCTGTTTGCTGTCCAAATTGCGTTCCATTGATGTTGGAACTAACATAGTTACATTGTATTTTGAAAAAGTATTTTTACTTAAACAAATATGTCACAAGTATAATTTTGCGGATTGAGTGGTAATACGCACCATGGTATGGCAGTTCCGTTCAAACTTAAAATAAATTTTAGGAAGACTGGTGAAATCTCTAGTTTTTTGGGGTGTCTACACCACTGCATTCTTTATGGGACCGCTTTCCACATGTAACCCAGCGGAACCACATCTCATTTCTACAAAATTCTCCACAAACAGAGCAAATTTTGTATTCCAGGTCGTCTTTCATCCGCCATTGGATCGTATTGTCGTCATCCTCACACAGCAGCTCTGCTGCTATCAGACAACTCCCCCTTCAAGTTTAACGTGATTTCTTAACACAATAGGCCCATTACTTTTCCTCTGAATTTTCAAGGCATTTTCAGATTTTCACTTCTGTAACTACTCCAATTTTCCTTTCTTGGAGTAGCTGTTAGAAACCTACGAGTATTGTTTCATTACTCCACTCAATTTCTGTCATTTAGACTAGTTTGAAGGTCCAGGAACAGGTGAAATAACTGCTGACGTTTATTCTTATGTTACACTTGAAGGTCCAGGCATTTTTCACTGATTACGAGCTCTGACCTGTTTCATTCCATTTGGGGCAATTATTCAAGAAGGGCTTTGCACAGTAGAAATTCCTGTTGCATCCACATTGTATATTTTAGTGGCAAGGAAGTTGAATTCAATCATCAACATTTTAAAAGTTGAATAGAAAAGTTGCACTAAGTTTACTTCCTTTTAGAAGGCCAACAACCTATTCAAGCTTGTTGCTTCTGGTTTGCATAACTTAAGGCTAGTTGTAGCCAGACTTTTCTAGCTTGTCTTTTGTCTCGTGAAAAATTGTTTACGATGGAATTTCTTTCAACATATTCAAATTATAAACCCCCCTGTGGGTGGGGGCGGTAGAATAACACCCACAGTATCCCCTGCCTGCCTGACTAAAAGGGGCCTCAGGGGCTCTAAAGTTTGAGGCGTGGGTTGGCGACCACGGGGCCCTTAGCTGAGTCCTGGCATTGCTTCCACTTACTTGTGCCAGGCTCCTCACTTTCATCTATCCTATCCGACCTCTCTTAGTCAACTCTTGTTCTTTTCTGACCCCGACGCTATTAGGTTTGTGAGGGCTAGGGAGTCTTTCATTTTCATGCCCTTCGCGGCCCTTGTCTTCCTTTGGCCGATACCTTCATTTTTCGAAGTGTCGGGCACCTTCCATTTTTTCCCTCTGATTAGTGTTATATAGAGGATGGTTGCCTAGTTGTACTTCCTCTTAAAACAATAATCACCACCACCACCACCTCAAATTATAAACTGCTCAAAACAATTACGGGAATCAGGTGAGATATCACACAATATGCATATGATAACGTATTTTATTCAGATATTGGTTGCAGTTGTAATTTGTGTGTGATACAGTACAATATTTTGCCGTCTCAACTCTTTACTCGAGGTTTACATGGCGTTTACTGAGAGCGAGGCACCATGGGGGCTACCATAATAGTGAAAAAGTCATTCTCGTTGCCCTCTAATATGGTGCGTGATCGCCTCGGATGGGCAGTACAGTTGCACACCTGCATGTCATGGACGGTATGAGGTTATCAATCAGCTCTTGAGGTATATTTGGCCATTCTTCCATAAGTGCAATATCCAGCTCTGCAACCATTGTGGGAGGTGCTGGTCTGGCTGCAATGCTTCTACCAAGTGCATCCCAGACATGCTCAATTGGGTTTAAGTCCAGTGAACAAGCTGGCCATTTCATTCGTTCAACCACGAACCTACTGCGCTGGCGTAGCAGGGGGAGAGGTGATACTCCCACGTGGCGCGTCCCAGGTGGCGGATAGGGGGGTCCTAACCGGCTTGCCAGCGGACTTGAAGGAAATAAAATACCTCTCGCGGACCATACACACTACCCCCTGCGGGTGGGGGACGCATATGTAGAATACACCCGCGGTATCCCCTACCTGTCGTAAGAGGCGACTAACAGGGGCCCAAGGGGCTCTCAACTTGGGAGTGTGGATTGGCGACCACGGGGCCCTTAGCTGAGTATTGGCATTGCTTCCACTTACTTGTGCCAGGCTCCTCACTTTCAACTATCCTATCCGACCTCTTTGGTCAACTCATTGTTCTTTTCCGACCCCGACGGTATTAGAGCATTCGAGGCCTAGGGAGTCTTTCATTTTCATGCCCTTAGTGGCCCTTGCCTTTCTTCATCTGTTACTTCATTTTTCGAAGTGAGGGATCCCTTCTTTCTTCTTTTTTCTCTCTCTTTACCCCCTGTGGGTGGGGGACGCAGATGAAAAATACACCCACGGTATCCCCTGCCAGTCATGAGAGGCGACTAAAAGGGGCGACCAAGGAATGATTGAATTAGAACCATGGAACTACTTTTGTTTCGTTACCATCACGTGGGGAACACCATGGGTTGCCTGTTCTTGCGAGTAGTATCACTATATTAGGTACGAAATAGGTTTGTGATTAGTAGCAACAAGAGGGGGTTCTCCTGTGGATTTCCAGTACCTGTGCGTCATATCCATGTGAGCAACACCGCATGTCTGGGCATTGCCTGTGAGTTGTACCACTATATGAGCGACACCGTGGGTCTGCGTTGCCTGTGATTAGTATCCACTATGAGAGGAACACCACGGGATAGTGCGATTCCCTGTGGTAAGTACACCTAGGTGAGGAACGTGAATGGTTTGCGTTGGCTATGAGTGGCACCATTGTGTGAGAAACACCATAGGTTTGCGTTACCTATACGAAGTATAATACTTGTGAGTAGTACCGTCTTGTGTGGAACACCGTGAGTCTTCGCTACTTTTGATTAGTACCCCAACATGACAAATACCATGTTTCTACTTCTTCGTGACATGTACCATTCTGTGGGGCCTTAGACCTGGAATTTGGACCCCTTTAGAAATCAAGCATCCTTGATTAAGGACTGTGCTTTATAAGTGGTCCTTTGGTCAATAATACTATTATTTATGACCTTTTTTGAGTCGGATCCACTGTTTTTTTTTTGGTTCATGTCCATCCATTCATTTTCCATTAGGCCTACCTTTTTTTAATTTGGTCAGTGGATTTTTTGAACTTTTTGTTGTCATGTCATTTCATATCATTAGGGGCCGATGACCTCGATGTTAGGCTCCTTTAAACAACAAGCATCATCATCATTCGTTCAATTCCCTCAGCTTCAAGCATGTTGTGCAGCTTTATGGGGATGAGTGTTATCGTCTACCAGAAGGAAACCATCTTCTATGGCACAAGCATAGGTCACAACGAAAGGTTGAAGGATCTCGTCTTTATACCTCTGAGCAGTCAAAGCGCCATTCTGAACGACATAAAGGTCCTTACGTCCGCCAGTACTGAGTCTGCCCACACCTTTTGTCCACCACCATAATATGGTGATGTTTCCTGCACATAAGCACGATTGTTCCGAGTTCCACGTTCTCTCCAGATGAGGGAATGACGATTGTCTGGCTGAACACAAAATCTTGACTTATCTGTGAACAGAACCCGGCGCCATTTGTTACAACTCCAATCCTGATGTTCCTCTGCCCAGTTTCTGCGGGCTAAACGGTGTTGTGGTTTTAATGGGACACATACCATAGGCCTCCGTGTATAGGGGCCACATTCCCGAAGGCGATTTCGGACTGTTTTTGTTGATGTTGCGAGTCCTGTTGTTGACTGGAGGGTGCGTTGCAGCTAAGTTGCATTCAGCCTCCTGACTCGACGGGCTGTTAACTGGAGATAACGGTCATCTCTTGCTGTTGTTACCTGTGGATGGCTTTGGCCTTGCCTTCTTTTAACAGTTCCTGTTGTCTGAAATTGCATCCAGGTCTTGGAAATTACACTTTGGGACACTACAGTAGCTGCAGTCACCTCCCATCTGTGTCTGCCCCACTTCCAACCTTCCTATGGCTCTCCATGCCATAGCTTCGGGTAAGCCACGTTGTTGCATTGCACTACCTGCTCAGTACACTATCTGAACCCAACTGCTTGTGTATTTCATTTGGTAAACACATGTCAACACCAACCCCCTCTGCAGCAACTTTCTGTTATTACCACTATCTCGGTTACCGTATTGTTGTTGTCTCCACTCCGTAAAACCAACAGAAAGACGTCGAACCATTTCAGTTCATTCTGCCAATGACAATACCTCAAAACCATCTCAACTGATCCCCTTTTTGTTTTGACCAGTGTAGTTTCCTTTCAAGTTGAATGTCATTCCAAAATATTTCACCAGAAGAACATTATTTTCAATATTAGCTTCTTGTTCTTTTGTGAAAATGCTCATGGTGCCCATTCAAAGTACATTACAGTGCCCAGTGTTGAGCCTGTCCTTGATCATACTAAATGGTAATGAAGCCTTCCGTATGGAAGTCCCAGAAGCTATGGCCTTCAGTGCAGCTTCTTTGGTGTTTGTTGCCTGTGGTTCCAGGTATATGCTTATAAGTTTTTGCCAGTTTTTGTGGTAAAGAAAACACATAATTTTCAAGGGAAATTCATTTTTTGTTTATTCAAAATATTGGCCATTGACTTTCTACACACTTTGCCCATCTTTCAGGTAACTTATGGATACCATGCCAGAAAAACTGCTTGTTTCTTCCGGCAAACCATCCGTCAAGCAATTTTCCAACTTCCTCGAAATTGCAGAAGTGCTGCTCTGCGAGCGCCTGCCCCATCGATGCGAAGAGGTGATAGATGGCACCAGGTCGGGGGAGTATGGCGGGTGTGGAAGGATGTCCCATTCAAGAGATTTTAAGATGTCCCACTGGTTTTGCTGTGTGAGACGGCGCATTGTTGTGTAACAAAATCATTTTGCCATGTCTTCTGGCCCATTCCTGTCATCTTTCAATCAATGCATGATTTAAATTAATCATTTGTTGGCGCTAACGTTGTGCATTAATGGTTTTGCCGGGTTTCAAGAGTTCATAATACACTATACCGCTCTGTTCCCACCAGACACAAAGCATGGTCTTCTTCCCAAAGCAATTTGGCCTTGGTGTTGAAGGACCGGCTCTGCCAGGTGACAGCCACAATTTTCTCCGCTTTGGGTTTTCAAAATAAATCCATTTTTCGTCACCCGTCACAATTCGATACAGAAATTATTTTCTTTTGTGGCGTTCAAGCAGCATTTCACAAGGGGCTTTGCGATTTTCTATTTGCCATTCATTAAAATTGTGCATGACCCACTTATCGAGTTTGCTGATCTTCCCCATTGTTCGTAAACGTCTGCTGATTGTTTCTTGCGACACATTTGATGCTTGTGCCAATTGCAGTTGAGTTTGAGTTGGGTGATCATCCAGTAACGCCTGCAATTGCTTGTCTTCGCACTTTCGTGGTCTACCAGAGCGCGCACTGTCTTTCACATTGAAATTGCCACGTTTAAATTGTCGAAACCATGTCTCACATGTTCAGTTCGATGGAGCATGTTCATCATATGTTTCTACCAACAAACAATGACATTCCACAGCCTTTTTCTTATGCTTAAATAAGAAAAGCAATGCGTGTCGCAAATGTTCTTTTTCAGGGACAAACATCGACATGATCACTGAACGATACAACACAGACGCTAGTGTTTGGCGGATTCAACTTGTGCGTGTTGGTCGCTCCATGTCAGGCGAGCAAACTGACCTATGTGTCAAATTCATACACTGCGTCCTGTTCGCTGGTGTTATCTTTTTGTGAAACCAGAAAAACCTATGCATACACCTGGTAAATAAAATTCATCACTGCACTGTGTGTGATTATTGTAAATTAATTACACAGCACTTTGATCTTGTCCCTTTTTCACACACACATTCCTGCACGGGGCAGTGTTGCACATTCGTCATAGACCTGTGCACGGTGTTTATCACACATTGGTCTCTTGCAGGAATGGCAGGTCAATTTAGTTTTTCTCTCTTTACTTCTCTTGCAGAATGAACATCTCTGTTTCCTGAAAAGCCTTTTCTGTGGTTGTGATCTCGGGTTCAATTCCTAGTAAGCCTTTGGAGTGCGACTGTTAAAGTTCTTCTAAATGCTGCATTTTTCAGTCCAGTTTGGAGGTGGGGCTCGATGAGACCCCATGCTAGTTCGTATGTGAAGTTTTGTTGAGGCATTTTCAATTGTAGGTTTGCAAGAATAAGGAGTACCATACCAATCATACTTGTCTGATGAAGCATCCCAAATAGTACTCTCAGAGGCCATCATCTTGTCTCTCGGGCTGTACTGGAATTTCTACCAGCAGTTGAATGTATCTGTTCCTCCTTTTGTATTGTTGTAGTCCATTATCATTTAAGGTTTTTCCATGACACTGTCAAGGGTGTCCGAATTGTGGATTGTTGACGAGACAAGATCTTCCTTTTTTGGTGTAAAGGATACTACAGGTCAGTTTAGTTGTCATACATAAACAGGGATTCACATTGAAATCAGCACATTTAGATTGTCGAAATGTCGAATGTTCTAATCAATGGAGCGTGTTCACCCTGTGTTTCTACCACAAAACAATGGATGGAAACCAATTATCCATGCTTATATTCCTTCCCATTCTCCACGAACCTGCTACGCAGGCGTAGCAGGGGGAGAGGTGATACTCCCACGTGGCGCGTCCCAGGTGGCGGATAGGGGGGTCCTAACCGGCTTGCCGGCGGACTTGAGGGAAATAAAATACCTCTCGCGGACTAAACACACACCCCCTGTGGGTGGGGGAGGCTGACGAATAATACACCCACGGTATCCCCTGCCTGTCGTGAGAGGCGACTAAAAGGGGCGACCAAGGGATGTTTAAATTGGAACCATGAAACTGCTTTTGAATCGTGCCATCACGCGGGGAACACCAAGGGTTGCTTTTACTTGTGCGTAGTACCACTACATTAAGTACGAAATTGGTTTGTGATTAGTAGCACACAGGAGCACCGCGCGGTCGGCTTTTGCAGTACCTGTGAATAGTACCACCATATGAGCAGGACCTTGGGATGATAGCTACCATGGTTCTGCCTTGCCTATGATTAGTACCCACTATATGAGGAACACCACGGGATAGGGAGAGGTCCCTGTGGTTAGTACTCTTCTGTGATGAACACCATAGGTTTGCGTTGCCTGTAAATGGCGTCGCAAAGTGGGAAAACATAGGTCTGTATTAAATGTCGAATTTCATAAGCTTTGAGTAGTACAATAATGTGTGGAATGCCGCAAGTCTCTGCTACTTTTGATTAGTACCGTAACAGGACAGCTACCATGGTTCTATTTTGATAGCGATCAGTACCGTTATGAGGGGCCGATAACTTCGATTTAGGACCCCCTTTTGACTGCACGCATAATCGATTCAGTGTTATGCTATAGCAGTAATCCCTTGGTCAGTAATACGATATTGTCACGTCCGTTTATGTGCCTGTGCGACATTGCGGGTCGCAACCACTGATTGTTTTAAATTCATGTCCATCCATTCATTCTTCGTTGTCACATTTTTGAATTCTGGTCAGTGGAGAATTTTAGACTTTTAATATGTCATTTCATTTCGTCTCATTTCGTACCATTAGCGGCCGATGACCTAGATGTTAGGCCCCTTTAAACAACAATCATCAATCAATCAATCCTTCCCATTCTGTGATTTGGTTCAGACAGTTTCCTCACATAGTAAGAAGGAACACTTTCTTTTCTCTCTATTGGTACTTACCCTACATATGGAATTGCATTGACCATACCAAAAGTTTTTGAATCATTCCTTCATGTCTATTTTATTCCATATTTCCCTGGCTTTCATGCAGTACAAACATGGAATGGGCAGTTTCCTCTGAAGGTGAGCTGCTGCTCGTCTATGGTACAGTATTCAAAGGGAGTATACGGTGCTTTTGAATTACTAATAAAAATCTCCCAGATATCTCTTGATTGGTGCATACTTATCAGATTCTCGTCTTTCGTTGGAGTTCTCCTGTCATCAGACCGAAGACACAGTACCATAAACTGAAAGCGGTGCAAGAAGAGACCTGATTCTAGTAGAGTAAGCTGTTTTTGCTTGTCCTGCAGGTCCAGGGAAGCGTTTGACCAGGTCTCGAGCAGAGGCTCTCCCAATTCATTTTTAAGGAACAGTACTCCAAACTTATCCGTTCTTCCCTTTTAGAGTCTGAATGTTCCATCTTACAGCTTCATTATCCTCCTCCTCCTCACAGTGAGGACTTGCATACCAGAGGCTTACAACGATGTTTACTAGGTGCCAGCACTAATCACCACGAACCTACTATGCTGGCGTAGCAGGGGGAGAGGTGATACTCCCACGTGGCGCGTCCCAGGTGGTGAATAGGAGGGTCCTAACCGGCTTGCCGGTAGACTTGAGGGAAATAAAATACCTCTCGCGGACCAAACACACAACACCCTGTGGGTGGGGGACGCAGACGAAGAATACTCCCAAGGTATCGCCTGCCTGTTGTAAGAGGGGACTAAAAGGGGCGACCTTGGGTTGATTGTATTAGATCCATGAAACTAGTGATTATTACTACCACGCGAGGAACACCATGGGTCGCTTTTACTTGCGCGTAGTACCGCTATGTTCGGTACCAAATAGGTTTGTGATTAGTAGTAAGAGTGCATTGCCGGCTTTTACAGTACCTGTGATTAGTACCACTTTAGGAGCGACATCATGGGTGAGCAACACCATGGTTCTGGCTTGCCTGTGATTAGTACCCACTATATGAGGTTAATTTGGTTAATTTTGACGTAAACATGCCTTCTGACTGGGTGTCATCTGGAAATTTGTCTCTCAAAATTAGTGATATAAAATGTGTGTTTCGATGTCACCTAGCTGCAAAGTAGACTACAATCACAATATCCGGTAAAAATAATTGTACCGAGAAGTGGTCACGCGGCTTGGGTCACACAGCTATCAGCTTGCAGTCTTAAGTTAGTGGGTTCGAACCCCACTGTCGGCAACCCTGAAGATGGTTTTCCGTGGTTTCTCATTTTCACACCATTCTGTACCCTAATTAAGGCCATGGTCATTTCCTTCCTACTTCTAGCCCTTTCCTATCCCATCGGCTCCATAAGACATATCTGTGTCGTTGCGACATTAAAAAAATTTAAAAAAACCTTTTGTAGGAAAAGTTATGGTATTCATGAGTTCTATTTTTGGGCTTATGCCGTGTAAATAATTATAAAACACACTCAACACACTTATTTACACGGCATAAGCCCAAAAATAGAACTCATGAATAGTTACACGGGCCGTGAAAGTCTAAATGATAATAAAAGTTATGGTATTGTTAATAAAATTTTCATAGATTTTGTTGGAGTATTTCATGGCCTATTCTTTTTTTTTTTTTTTTTACAAATAGAGAGTTACATTTATGATTGTAGTCTGTTTTTAAGATAATGGCACATTAAACAGTGTGCAAAATTTCATGTCTATCAATAATGTGTGCAGAGATAATAAAATAAGTATTCTAAAAAAATTCAAATTTACAGGAGAGCAGTTCAAAGTATTTTTTCCTATTACCTTAGTGAAAATTATCAATGCTGCCACAGGGACAAAGTGTAGCAAAGGCACAAAATATCGTTCCACAATTGCCGATGAAAGATAGGAAAATAGTAGAAGAGATTAAGGACAAAAACACATTGGTTGTACCAAATAAGCAATTTTGTAAAATTGCGACATCCCTTAACTGCTGAGATTGCAATGTCTTTTATGGTATTATTAGGGATGCCTAGCATCTGCATGTCTTTGCAAAAAGGCTTGGTATCGTTCCACGAGCACCCAGTCATACATTCAAGGTTGTACATGTTTCTATAGAAGGGCACTCTACGTTTATAGATGGTCTTCTACTTATTCACAAATATAAAGGTTGGATGTTTCCACTTATTCAGTACTGTGTATAATGATAAATATATGTGTTTATGTTCTACAAATGTATCACAAGACTAGTTTTAATCTATCTATATATATCACCTTCAGCTGATACATCATATCTGAAATAGCAGTTTACTGCTGTTAAAATGTCACTCCTCACCATCATTACAACCCCCTGCGGGTGGGGGACGCATATGTAGAATACACCTGTGGTATCCCCTGCCTCCCCCCTGTGGGTGGGGGCGGTAGAATAACACCCACGGTATCCCCTGCCTGTCGTAAGAGGCGACTAAAAGGGGCCCCAGGGGCTCTGAACTTTGGAGCGTGGGTTGGCGACCACGGGGCCCTTAGCTGAGTCCTGACATTGCTTCCACTTACTAGTTAGTGCCAGGCTCCTCACTTTCATCTATCCTTTCCGACCTATCTTGGTCAACTTGTTCTTTTCCGACCCCGACGCTATTAGGTTTGCGAGGGCTAGGGAGTCTTTCATTTTCATGCCCTTCGTGGCCCTTGTCTTCCTTTGGCCGATATCTCCATTTTTCGAAGTGTCGGACCCCTTCCATATTTTCTCTCTGATTAGTGTTATATAGAGGATGGTTGCCTAGTTGTACTTCCTCTTAAAACAATAATCACCACCACCACCGGAAATAAAATACCTCTTCTTATTTCGTACCATGAGGGGCCGATGACCTCGATGTTAGGCCCCTTTAAACAACAATCATCATCATCATCATCTAAAATACCTCCCGCGGACCAAACATACTACCCCCTGCGGGTGGGGGACGCACATGTAGAATACACCTGCGGTATCCCCTGCCTGTCGTATGAGTCAACTAAAAGGGGCGACCTAGGCGCGGATAAGGATTGCAATTTAGTATAACGTGTTGGACCTCCTGTGGATGGCCCCCTGTGAGTAGGAAGGTAGAATAACACACACGGTATCCCCTGCCTGTCGTAAGAGGCGACCAAAAGGGGCCCCAGGGTCTCTGAGCATTGGAGAGTGGGTTGGCGATCACGGGGCCCTTAGTTGAGTCCTGGCATTGCTTCAACTTGTGCCAAGCTCCTCACTTTCAATTTTCCTATCCGACCTCACTTGGTCAACTCTTGCTCTTTTCCGATCCCGACGCTATTAGGTTTTGCGTCCCCCTGTGGGTGGGGGCGGTAGAATAACACCCACGGTATCCCCTGCCTGTCGTGAGAGGCGACTACCAGGGGCCCCATGGACTCTGAACTTCGGAGCGTGGGTTGGCAACCACGGGACCCTTAGCTGAGTCCTGGCATTACTTCCACTTACTTGTGCCAGGCTCCTCACTTTCATCTGTGCTATCCGACCTCTCTTGGTCAACTCTTGTTCTTTTCCGACCCCGACGCTATTAGGTTTGCGAGGGCTAGGGAGTCTTTCATTTTCACGCCCTTCGTGGCCCGTGTCTTCCTTTGGCCGATATCTTCATTTTTCGAAGTGTCGGATCCCTTCCATTGTTCCGTCTGATTAGTGTTATATAGAGGATGGTTGCCTAGTTGTACTTCTTCATAAAACAATAATCACCACCACCACCTACTGAGGATGGGAGGGCTTGAATACATTCACAGGTAATCCCTGCCTGCCGTAGAAGGCGACTTATAGGGTCATATGGCCATGGTCCCCTCTTTATTTATTATTTTTCCGAGGGTCAGATGTAGACCATTTCAAAATTTTGGTGTGCGTGCTGCCCGGAGATGGGCCTCTTACGTGTGTGATTACGCCCAAAAGCCCGCAATTAACAACCCAGGACTCTTGCGGGTGGGAGCGCCATGTACCTTGGCAGTAGTATCCGCCTGACAACACAGGTGTCCGCGCTGCCGAATGCCAGGACATATTATTATTTGTTACCGAGTTTTGTGGATGTGCAGAGGTGAAAGAAGGTGCGGGGGTGAACAGGTCTCAAAATACGAAATTAAAGTTAAGATAAAATTTAACAAGGTTATATTTACTTATCAAGATCAAGAAATAAGAAGGATAAAAGAAACAGTGGAATATCAACAATTTAAGAATGTACAATTACAGTTTTTACAGAATTTGGGCTTCGAGCCCCGGACTCACAATTCTTGAGCAATTAGCCCAACTTTACCCAAATACAAGGTTCGACAAAGGGGCAGAAAACCCTAATCATGCCCAGGAGCACTTGCTCCCAACTACACAGTAAAGCCTCCTCGAGGCACGCAGAAACAAATTTAAAGAAAGAGCAACCCGCTCTTAAGTTAAAGCCTATCAAAGGCCACACCAAACTCCACTTTCAAGCTGTCCTCCAAGTACATGAAAACAGGGGTAAAAATACCCAACCTACTGAGGCCTATTAAGAAACAGGTCAATTACATGGCCTCTAAAATACCAACTTGAGAGGAGGCGTTCTTGCACTCCTACTACACTTTATTTAAAACCTACTTGGCGCTAGGCCTCTAATGCAAGGGCTAATCCCATACTAAAGAGGTGACTTATAGAAGGAGACAATTTACATTACGTTAAGGAAGAAACGGTTGTGAAAAGTTCACCTCAACGCAATATGAGTGGGAGCTCGAGAGGGTTAAGCACTCTCTATCCCAATATGTAGTTTAAAAGGATAGAATTGATACCAAGTGTCTTTACATTTTAGAGGAAAGTTACATGGTAAAAGGCTTCGGACCTGCCCCGAGAGTTAAACTGCTGAGCTAGCAAGAAAAGAAGTTATCAAACGGCCATTACCTGGTGGTTGAACTGCTGCCCGAAGAAAGAGGCGCTTCCCGCCCCCTGCTACGTACTTTACACACTGATAGATGTTACTGAAGTGGCGCGGAGACCCGAAAATCAGCAGTTTATATACCCTCGTGGAAAGTTCGAGGCGTTTCAGGAATGAGAACATCCGCCCACAATCATTTTATTGGCTAACAACGAAAACCCCTACACTAGATGAAGAAGAAACACATTATTGGTGGAAAATTAATTACAGAAATTCCTTATTGGTCGAATTCAAAACTGGCGGAAAGAAAGGGTTAATATTGCCAACTTAAACAATAACTGAAAGAAATTTAACACAGAACAAACTTGTGAATTCAAAATTTCTCCAAAAACACAGTTCTTTCACTTCGCACTAGGGTGCATAATTGTAGTCCTTCAGTAGTGCCATCTGGAAGAGAATGTCCACACTTCTTACTACAGGCAAAACAAAAATACATCGAAAACGACCCAGTTCAGAAACTTCAAAATTTACAAGTAGGGACATCTTCTGAGAAACTTGAGAATTAACACAGTAGATAAAGTTCAGACTTCCTCCAGTAGAGGAGTTTCAACTGGCGCAAAGTTTGAATTAGCGGCGTGGAGGTGTACCACCCGGTTCAGCCCCCCCCCCCCCCCAAAGTTGCTCCAAGGGGTAACACAGAAGAACATATACTTTTGTTTCAAAATAAGGTCTTAGTTATGATGTTGATATAGAAGTTAATTGCGGAAGTATTTACCAACAAGTTTTCTTAAAATGACTGGGTCCAGTTTCAAAATTCTTTGGTTACTATTGATGTAATGTCTTTGTGCTTGTAGAAGTTGAATTCAGAAGGAAAAACCTTTAATTCTTGAAAGTCGAGAAAAATTTTCTAAGTCCACCAGATATTGTCGTTGAATTCAAAAATAGTAGTAATGTTGATATTAAATGTCCATGTAGCTGATTAAACATATATTCAAGGTTGATTAAGTTAGACGGCCAGACCGGCCGCTGCTGCTTGTGTCCAGAGGAGGCCGCTCGGACCCCTCAAGTACCCTGAGATACCGCTCGCCCGCACTATGAGAGGAGTAGTGGAGTTGAAGCACGCCGCGCCCGGGGCGAACATACAGGTCGCGGGCGAGTTGCAGGTTGTGCGCCGCACATCAGCCTTGGCCGGGAGGACGACTCCGGCTCGCCGTACACTGGTTGGCCTCACTGGAGAGGGGCGGGCCCTTACCCCACCTCAGTGGCGGTACGGCGCCGCGCTGCTGCGGGAGCACTGAAACATTAAAGCTCGGCGGCAGAATTTTGTTGGACCAGAATGATTTTAGGGTACATTCATTGTGGTGGAACTGAGGGGCCAGCGGCGTAGAAATATTTATTTCATTTAAAAGCCACTGTGTGTTGTTGAGCAGGAGACGGGAGCGTGGTAATGGCCATGGGAAGGACAGGATGGCAGTTTAACTGATCGGGGAAGGTTTACAAAAATGCTTACATACAGGGAAACAGATTCCAAGTGCAGAAGGCCTTAAAAGTGAAACCCCTCAAACAAAAATATAACCTTCATATTTCTTTCAAAATTATATGAAGCAAGTTAGCACAGAAATTACGCCGGTTTCACCTCTCGGTGGCTGGATTGCTTAGCAATAAAGTAACGGGTGTAATGAAATCGAGAATAGTACACGGCCCATTAAATCTGGGGGCAAGCTTGCCCGCGGGAACAAAATTCTTGACCATCACCTGGTCGCCTACCTTCAAATTGGTGGGTCTCCGTCCACAATCATATCTTTCCCTAACCTTTCCATGAGACACTTTTAGATTGGCTTTAGCCTTCTTCCAAAGATCTTTAATGTTATCTGGATCTATTGTCTCAGGTAGAATGTCACTCAGAGACCAGAGGTTAGAGAGCGGCGTGTTGGGAACAAACTTGAACATCAGCGAAGTTGGAGTAAATTTATGTGATTCATGAACAGCCGAGTTCAAAGCAAAAGCTAACCAATGCAGGGACGTGTCCCACCTAGAATGATCTTCATGATGATAGGCAATAAGGGCCGACCTGAGATTACGATTAACTCTTTCAGCAAGAGATGGTTGGGGATAATAAGCAGAAGTAGTCACATGAGATATGGACAGATCAAAACAGAATTTACGAAATAGATAAGATGTGAAAGCCTTGCCATTGTCAGACACAATATATTGACACGGACCAAAAGAAGCAAAGATTGAATGTAAACAAGTAATGGTGGACTGAGCGGTAGCCAGCTTAGTTGGAAATAACCAGGAAAATCTTGTAAAACCATCTACACATACAAAGATGAACTTGTTGGCATTTCCCTTTGACTGGAGGAAGGGTCCTACATAATCAATATACAGGCGTTCCATTGGGCGCGACGCTTGATGAGAATGACAAAAGGCCTACCTTGGTAGACATGGTGGGTTTACTAAGCAAGCAGGATTTACAAGCCTTTACTAGTTCACGAATTTCACCGTCCATACCCTTCCAGATGAACCTTTCACGAATATTTTCACGAGTTTTAAAGATGCCTAGATGCCCCCCTAATGGGGTCTCATGATAGTACTTGAAGATCATAGGTACAAGAACAGCTAGAACGACAACTTTCATCATCTTATCATGCCTCGAAGGGCAATATAAAACTCCATTCCTCAGTACATAAGGGACGACGTGTTCACCAGAAGAAAGGGTTTCCATTATCGGAGCCAGCGTCGGATCTTCACGTTGGTATTTCTCAATATCCCTAAAGAGCATGGGAGCATCTGTTAAGATGGCATTTACCTCAGATAGTATGGACGCGGGAGGTGATGAACTATCGACCGGTTCCTGGGTCGCGACGTCGTTGGAAAACATACGGCTGAGTCCGTCTGAAACAACATTTTCAGTACCTCTGATATGCCTAACGTCAAATTGGAATGCCGAAATTCGGATAGCCCACCGGGCTATACGACCAGTACGACGCGGCCTACCTAAGACCCAGCTTAGGGCTTGATTATCCGTCTCCAAGTCGAATTTGACATGTTCCAGATAGAGACGGAACTTTTCTAAGGCAAATAAGACTGCCAAACCTTCGAGCTCATAGATGGAATACTTGGCTTCTTGAGCCGATAGAGTCTTAGAGGCATAGGCGATGGGTCGCCTCCCTAGTTCAGTCTCTTGAAGAAGGACTGCAGCTACCGCCGACGACGACGCGTCGGTTTGGACGATGAATTTTTTGGAGAAATCGGGCATAGCCAGAACAGGGGCATTACACAGAGCTAATTTAAGATCTTCAAAAGCGGCTTGTTGAGACGGTCCGCACTCAAATTTGATGCCTTTCCTACGGAGAAGGTTCAAGGGCGCCGCTCTATTAGCGAACTTAGGGATAAACTTCCTGAGGAAATTCACCATACCAATGAACCTGGCGATCCCTTTGATGTCCTTGGGAGGTTTAAAATCACGGATGGCCTGTGTTCTAGAATGATCAACCGCAACACCATCGGGCGAGACAATATGCCCTAGGAATGACGTTGAAGGTTTAGCGAAGGCGACCTTGGACAAGTTCACAGTTAACCCAGCCTTACGAAGGCGATTGAGAACTTCTCGCAGATGATCTAGATGTTCTTCAAAAGTCTCCGAAAATACGACGATATCATCAAGATAGTGATACAAGAACTCGAATTTGATGTTGGAGAAGACCCTATCTAGCAGTCTAGTGAGTACAACTGCTCCCGTTGGGAGCACGAAAGTCACGCGGTTGTATTCATACAAATTCCAATCCGTGGCAAACGCTGTAAGGTGTTTAGACTCTTCAGCTAGGGGAATTTGATTATAGGCCTGATTCAAATCCAAGATGGTGAAGAATTTAGCTTTACGAAACCATGAAAAACAAGAATGAAGGTCAGGAAGGGGCACAGATTGTAACACAACCTTCCGATTGAGAGTCCTATAATCAATGACAGGCTTGAAGCCACCTTGGGGTTTCGGGACTAGAAAAATAGGTGAAGAATACGCTGACTTAGAGGGCCGAATAATACCATCCTTTAACATTTGATCAATGATTTCTTTCAGAGCCTTCATTTTAGGTGGAGATAGCCTATATGGTGGAAAACGGACAGGAATCGAATCCGTGACCTCAATTTTGTATTCAATAAGGTCAGTAACACCAAGAGTATCAGAGAACACCTCTGGAAACGACTGACACAACTTACGAATACTATCAGCCTGCTCCTCAGGTAGATGTCTAAGGTCTAACAACATCTCATCCTGGGTAGGCGAAATAGATGAACATGATGCAGAATTACATTTCAATAAGGGGATTATACAATTGGAAGCAAATTTGAATGAGCATGACTTACTCAGATGGTCGAGCACTAGACCGGTGTGAGAAATGAAGTCAGCTCCCAATATTATGGGGCAAGACAAGTGCTTGGCCACAAACAATTTAACTTTCCAAGTAAATTTAAAAATACGAATTTTGGCTTTTAAGGAACCTAAAATTTCTAATGGAGAAGAATTAGCCGAAACATATTGAACAGGAGATGAGCAATAGTCAGGAAGTTTACAAATAGATTTCAATTTCGAATACCATTGAGTCGAAATAATTGAACAAACACTGCCTGAATCTAAAAGAGCTGTTACAGGTTCATTATTTAACTCAATTTTGAGAAAAGGTACGGGTGCGGGGGAGTCTGCCGCAATCCTAAGACATTCTTTGGGGCATTGAAAAGATAAATTTGAAGACTGAATTTTCCCTGAATTTTCGACCTGTTTACCAGGGGCTGAGCCTTGGGAAGATGGATTAGTCGACTCAGCCGAAGCCACTAGTCACTTTTGATTGTTGTTGGAAGTTGCACCCGAAGTTGAGCAAGAGGGGGTGCTGTTGGTATTAGGGCAGTTCTTAGCAATATGGGAGAACGCGCCGCATTTAAAACAGCCTTGAGATGACCCTGCTCCATTCCTTGTCCCACAAGACTTGATTGATGGGCACTTGTTCCGAAGATGTTCAGGCGACCCGCAAGCATAACATTTACGGGGTGTGACTGGTCGGCGAGGTGGAGGCCGAGGATTACTACAAGAAGGAGGGGGTTCTTTCGCAGCACGCAAGGAATCGGCGTATCTAACTCCTTCAGCCGATACAGCCATAGCTTCTAGCTTAGCGAAAGTTTGCGGACGCGACGCAAAACACAAGTATGATCGGTAAGGTGGTGAAATACCTTCTACAATAGCCTGTACAATCTGATCTTCAGGAAAATGAAGAGCAAACACCCTGGTATAGAACTTAATATCTTGGATGAAATCTGCCAAATTTTCATCCAACCGTTGTACACGATAATAGTACTTCTGAATCAGGGATGACCTCGCACGAGCAGGAATGAAATTTGCAAGAAGGTGAGTATGAAAGTCTTCAATGGATGACTGTTCCGCTATTGCTCTAACAATTTTGTCCGAGAGAACACCAATTGCATAGGGATAAATTATCTGTAAAATTTGACACGGAGAAAGAGAAAAACAAGAGCATGGTCCTGAAACTCAACTAAAAACCGTAAAAATGCAATTACGTCACTGGTAGAGTTAACCGAAAACTTAGAGATATCTCTAAGCAACATTGCTAATGGATGCGGCAAACTGCTGAAACCCGGAGACGTAGTAGGAAGGGGCCTAAGTGGCGGAGAAGCAGATTCGGAAGGAGCATTATTTAACACAAAGGGTGGAATGGACTTGCGACGATCTGACATATTTTCTGATGGGGCAGATGTACGTTGGGTTTCGCCTCAGTACTACTTCCTTCCTCTTTCGAGGAATCCTCCCCACTAACAATATTTACTACCATAGGTTGCTCGACTTTAGGGATGGCAGGTCCAGATAACAACTGACTAACTTTACTAGACATTTGGGACAAGTTTTCGGCAAGGGCGCTAGCTTCCTTACCCTGAACGTCATTTAACTTCAGAGACAATAGATCACATACCCTATTATAAATGTGGTACAACCTAGCCTGTACTCTTTTGAGTTGATTAGGAAATGGATCCCTTACTTCAAAAAAACTAACTACAGATGCTAGCTCAGTAGTATTGTCATTGATCGTGGAGAGAGCATCGTCAATCACTTTTTCTCCCAAAGTCGGGATGGTAATAGGTAAATCAAGGGAATCTTTTAGCTTATTGGAGTCGACTGCAACCGTGCCTCCAGATTGAACGTTTCTGAGAGATAATTCATAAATTAATTCCTCTTTACGCAAATAGAAAGGATGAAGAAAATCGCGAGGGCCGGACATGATGATAGAACAATTTTGAAAAAGGAAAAATAGAAAATTCCAGCAACTGAGAAAATTGTTAGAGTTCGAAAGCAAAGCAATGCTTAGCCGTCAAAATGGGCTAAATGGAGACCCATTCATCCACGCTCTGCTACCACTTGTTACCGAGTTTTGTGGATGTGCAGAGGTGAAAGAAGGTGCGGGGGTGAACAGGTCTCAAAATACGAAATTAAAGTTAAGATAAAATTTAACAAGGTTATATTTACTTATCAAGATCAAGAAATAAGAAGGATAAAAGAAACAGTGGAATATCAACAATTTAAGAATGTACAATTACAGTTTTTACAGAATTTGGGCTTCGAGCCCCGGACTCACAATTCTTGAGCAATTAGCCCAACTTTACCCAAATACAAGGTTCGACAAAGGGGCAGAAAACCCTAATCATACCCAGGAGCACTTGCTCCCAACTACACAGTAAAGCCTCCTCGAGGCACGCAGAAACAAATTTAAAGAAAGAGCAACCCGCTCTTAAGTTAAAGCCTATCAAAGGCCACACCAAACTCCACTTTCAAGCTGTCCTCCAAGTACATGAAAACAGGGGTAAAAATACCCAACCTACTGAGGCCTATTAAGTAAAGAAACAGGTCAATTACATGGCCTCTAAAATACCAACTTGAGAGGAGGCGTTCTTGCACTCCTACTACACTTTATTTAAAACCTACTTGGCGCTAGGCCTCTAATGCAAGGGCTAATCCCATACTAAAGAGGTGACTTATAGAAGGAGACAATTTACATTACGTTAAGGAAGAAACGGTTGTGAAAATAAGTTCACCTCAACGCAATATGAGTGGGAGCTCGAGAGGGTTAAGCACTCTCTATCCCAATATGTAGTTTAAAAGGATAGAATTGATACCAAGTGTCTTTACATTTTAGAGGAAAGTTACATGGTAAAAGGCTTCGGACCTGCCCCGAGAGTTAAACTGCTGAGCTAGCAAGAAAAGAAGTTATTAAACGGCCATTACCTGGTGGTTGAACTGCTGCCCGAAGAAAGAGGCGCTTCTTGCCCCCTGCTACGTACTTTACACACTGATAGATGTTACTGAAGTGGCGCGGAGACCCGAAAATCAGCAGTTTATATACCCTCGTGGAAAGTTCGAGGCGTTTCAGGAATGAGAACACCCGCCCACAACATTTTATTGGCTAACAACGAAAACCCCTACACTAGATGAAGAAGAAACACATTATTGGTGGAAAATTAATTACAGAAATTCCTTATTGGTCGAATTCAAAACTGGCGGAAAGAAAGGGTTAATATTGCCAACTTAAACAATAACTGAAAGAAATTTAACAAAAAACAAACTTATGAATTCAAAATTTCTCCAAAAACACAGTTCTTTCACTTCGCACTAGGGTGCATAATTGTAGTCCTTCAGTAGTGCCATCTGGAAGAGAATGTCCACACTTCTTACTACAGGCAAAACAAAAATACATCGAAAACGACCCAGTTCAGAAACTTCAAAATTTACAAGTAGGGACATCTTCTGAGAAACTTGAGAATTAACAGAGTAGATAAAGTTCAGACTTCCTCCAGTAGAGGAGTTTCAACTGGCGCAAAGTTTGAATTAGCGGCGTGGAGGTGTACCACCCGGTACATTATTAATTATTTTTTCTTTTTTCTCTAAATTTAGTGCTCTGTACACGCTCTGCGGTACATGCTATTGCCGGTGACTGGAGGAAGGGAGTCCTAGTGCTCTTTGCCACAGTCATCCCGTATTAGGCATCGTCCAACATCGGACCCAGGGCAGTACCTGCTATGACCAGGTGGGTATTGCCTTCGCTGCTTTGTTCGGCTAGAGAGACCCCTGATCGGAGTGGATGGCATTCGGGGAGGAAGTTTTTCCGGCATGGCTTCCAAACAACGGCGGCTCTCTCAAGATGGTCCCCTACCTAAGTCTTTAACTTTTGCTTCCCTGAGAGATTCAACTCCCTGGACACATTAGCAGCGTGAAGGAATGGGATCGAGCTTCCCTAGGTTTCTGGCCACTACCAGAACCGATGGGCACGATTTTAAGCTGGTGAAGTCGATCCTTTTTAGCCGACACATCGAAGGCGTTTACGGCGAACTTGAGGACCTTAAGAAAATGCGCAACGGTACGGTAGTTTGCTTATGAAGACACGTACAGCACTGCAAGCCGATCAGCTGCTTAAGTGCGACCACTTTGACGAAATCCCCGTCAAAGTGGAGGAGCATAAGTCCTTGAACCTGGTTCGCGGAGTTATCTCTCACCGCGACCTTATTTTGAACACTGACGACGAGTTGATGGAAGACATGAAGAACCGTGGCGTGACACACGTCTGGCGCATTACGCGCAAGGTCAACGGTGAAGACGTTGCCACTGGTGCCTTCATTGTCTCTTTCAAGTTGTCAGTGTTACCAGAGATAGTCAAGGTAACAACTTATCGTTGCGATGTGAGGCCGTACATCCCGCCTCCTATGCGATGCTATCAATGCCAGCGATTCGGACATAAGGTCTCTCGCTGTTCGAATCAGGCTGTATGTCGTACATGTGGACGAGTAGCTCACGGCGCAGAGGAGTGCACAACTCCGTACAAGTGCACTAACTGCTCCGGTTTTCATTCTCCTCGGGATCGGAACTGTGCGACATACCTGAGTGAGAAGAAGATCCAGGAGATCAAGACCGTGGATGGTCTTTCCTACCAGGAAGCGCGCCGTAAGTTTAATTCCACGAATACACCTGCCCGTACACTCGACTACAGCATGATAGCTCAGAGTCTTCCATATTCGTCATTTTCAACATCGTCACCTGTGCTGATCGCTGCGCCCAAGGCGACTGTTGCTGCTCCCAGCGACGTCGCAAAGAGTAAAAGCTCGAATGGGGGGACCACCCCACCTTCGACCAACCAGAAGTCTGTGCAGGCTGGCAGTTCCCAGCAGGCACAGCACGGGGGGAAGACTAAGTCTCCCCACCCTGGGAGGTCGACGAAAGTCGTGCCCCAGCCGGCGGAGGCGGCGTCGCCGACCAGGGCTGAGAAACCATCTCCCAGCCCGTCTAAACTAGAAAAAAGAAGGGGAAGAAGAGTGCCCGTCCTGAGCGCTCTCGGACTTCCCCTGCGATGGAGATGTCAGGCCCCCCACCTGAGGGGTATGAGTCTGCGCCGGGAGGTACTCCTGCTCACAAACCTGCGCGCTCTCGTAGGGGACCCCTTCGCCCCCGAAAAACGTCGAAGTTCTGGGCGGCATCCCCGCCGTCTGTTGACGACGAGATGGATGTCGCGCTGTCCACTACATCTACGGATGTAGATGTTGATAGTCTTTGGGTTTGTGAGCATTTTATCGCTCATAACCTAACACTATTTATATCGTCCACACTATGGCACTGTTACAGTGGAATTGTAATGGTTATGACAGGCATCTTGCTGAGTTACGTCAGCTCATTAGTGAGTACGCAGCGAGTATAGTCTGTATTCAGGAGACCTGGTCATCGTACGGTCTTGAGAAATTTTAGGCTATACTCTACAGAACGATACTATGCTCACCGGGCTGCCGGTGGTGTTGGCATTTTTGTCCGTTCTGATATCTACAGCGAAGAGGTTCCATTAAGAACCCCGCTCGAGGCTGTAGCTGTTCGCGTTTCACTACCTGTCATAGCAACAGTGTGTAATGTTTATTTTCCACCAGGCCAGCATCTTAATATAACTGATGTCGTTTATCTCATAGATCAGCTTCCACCTCCCTTCCTTTTATTGGGGGATTATAACGCCCATCACCCCATGTGGGGCTCTGAGGCGCCTTGCCCCCGGGGAAGAGAGCTGGAAACATTAGCAACAGAGCTGGATTTATGTATTTTGAACACAGGGGAACCAACTCACTTTAGTGAACGTTATGGCACGTATTCTCGCATCGACCTAAGTCTATGCAGCCGAACGTTGGTTCCACTGTTTCGGTGGCATACACACGATGATCTCTGTGACAGTGACCATTTTCCCATTATTCTTACTTTGATGAACCACAAATCCGTCGAGGCTCCCCCTCGATGGATTTTGAAACATGCTGATTGGCCAAAGTACTCATCGTTAGCTGCCTTTAACGATGATATCAGGCAGACCGTCGGCGAGGAAATAACTTATATCACCCGAGTTATTCTTGCTGCTGCTGCGGAGTCCATTCCGTTCTACTCGGGGACTCCTCGCCGAAAGCTCGTTCCTTGGTGGAACGAAGAATTAGCAGCAGCTATCAAAGAACGCCGTCGCGCTCACAAACGTTGCCGTCGACAGCCTACTGCGGCCAACTTGATAACATTCAAGAAACTCCGCGCTAAGGCGGGAGTTCTTATTCGTCAAAGTAAGAAGGCTTCATGGGAGAGATATGTGTTGTCTATGACGTCACATACTACATCATCTCACTTGTGGACTAAGCTTCGACGTATTTCGGGTATCCATGGATCATCTTCTGTACCGGGAATTTCCATTGCAGGCAATATTGTCACTGAATCCCTCCTGATTGCTGACCATCTAGCCAGTCATTTCGCGGATGTATCTGGCTCCGGGAATTACCATCCTGAATTCCTCGCTGTGAAGCGAGAGGCAGAACGTCATCACCGTAGTTTTGCCTCTCAAGCTTCAGAGGACTATAACGTGCCCTTTGCAAGGACACGTCTCCTGGACCGGACAACATCCACAACCAGATGTTGAAACACCTTAGTGATGATAGTCTACTCATTCTCCTTCGTGTGTTCAACCGTATCTGGTTGGAGGGTGTTTTTCCGTCTCAGTGGCGAGAGGGCATAGTCCTTCCTGTCCTCAAGCCTGACAAAGATCCTAAGTATGCAGGAAGTTACAGGCCGATTTGTCTTACCAACTGCCTGTGTAAGCTATTTTAGAGGATGGTAAATCGCCGACTTGTGTGGTGTCTGGAGAAACAAGGACTCTTATCCGAATACCAGTGTGGTTTTCGAGCCGCTCGATCCAACACTGACCACTTGGTCCGCCTGAAGAGCTCTATCCAGGATGCGTTTCTCCGTAAACAGCACTTGGTAGCTGTTTTCTTTGATTTAGAGAAGGCCTGCGACACCACATGGCGATATGGTATCCTTTCAGTCCTGCATCAATGGAGATTCCGAGGTAACTTGCCGGTATTTGTTGCGAATTTTTTGTCCCTCCGTCTATTCCGTGTCCGAGTAGGGAGGACATATTCGCAATATCACGTTCAGGAAAATGGAGTCCCACAGGGATCGGTCCATAGTGTCACTCTGTTCGCGATTGCCATCAACGGTATTGTCGCTGCTGCTGGTCCAGCAGTAATACCGTCCCTATATGTGGACGATTTTGCTCTGCACTATAGGTCGTGCAGTATGGCAGTCGCAGAGCGACAATTACAGCAAGTTATTAGGAGGCTGGAGAAGTGGACCTTAGGACATGGCTTTCGGTTTTCTGCCGCAAAGACCTCCGTTGTACACTTTTTTCGTCAACGTACTCTTCACCCTCATCCTGAGCTTTATCTAGGAAAAAATGTCGTTCTTCCAGTTGTTGACACCTACCGATTTCTTGGGCTCTTTTTTGACAGTAAATTATCGTGGGAGCCACACGTGCGGGAGCTAAAAGTGCAATGCACCAAGAGGCTTAACGTCTTGAAGTTTCTTAGCAGCACTAATTGGGGAGCTGACCGCGTGGTGCTCCTGCGATTCTATCGGGCACACATTTTATCCCGGTTAGACTACGGCAGTGCAGCATATGGCTCCGCAAGACCAAGCGTTCTTGCGAAGCTGAACAGTATCCACCACAGCGGGGTTAGGTTGGCGACGGGAGCTTTTCGTACTAGCCCCATCGCTAGCCTGCTCGCTGAGTCTGGTGTGCCGCCTTTACTCCTGAGGCGCCAGCAACTCTTACTTACGTATGCTGCAAATTTGCGACAGATGCCACTTCATCCGAGCTATCCCTGCGTGTTCAACAATGGCAACCGTTTGTTGTACGTTGCTCATCCTCGTGCGACGCGGCCGGTTTGGATACGCTTGGATAGCAGTTATGAATTGTTTGACGTACCTTCGATTCCTTGCCTTGTCAGACAACCAAGTGGGGTACCTCCGTGGGTCGTACGACGACCTGAAATAATCCTGGATCTGCACACTGGCCCAAAGGAAAACACGGACCCTTCGATTTATCGGAGGCTCTTCCGGTCCGTTGTTGGCCGCTATCCAGGTTCAGTCGTCGTTTACACGGATGGTTCAAGGACAGATACGAAGGTGGGCTGTGCGTTCGTTGTCGGAAATGATCGGTTTCTTTTTATTCTCCCGGAAACCTGTAGTGTGTACACAGCGGAGCTTTATGCTATATGTGCAGCTCTGCGGTACGCACTGTACAATGAACGCCGACACTTTCTCGTGTGTACTGACTCCTTGAGCTCGCTCCAGTCTATTGATACCTTTTTCCCTAGCACCCTCTGGTGCAGCGGATCCAGGATCTGCTGGCCGGGTGTTCGGATGCCGGCACCAGAATTACGTTTCTGTGGCTCCCCAGCCACATGGGTATAGAGGGAAACGAGTTAGCAGATCAGGCTGCCAAGGAGGCAGTTACACTGCCCCCGTTGCCTTTCAAGGTTCCAGCAAGTGATATTCGCTCTCAGCTGAGACATCTGTTTATGTCTCATTGGGAGATGGAGTGGCAGGCAATCCCACTTCCCAATAAGCTGAGAGCGATAAAAGGAACAACGAAGGTATGGAGGACTTCCCTTCGGGCTTCGCGGAGGGAAGCCGTGGTATTATGTCGCCTTCGGATCGGCCACGGTATCTTGACGCACTCCCATCTACTGAAAGGAGAACCCCCTCCGGTGTGTACCTGCGGCGACCATCTTACCGTGGTACGCATCCTTACGGACTGTGTGGACGTGGTCGATCTGCGCCGTAGCCTTAACCGTCCGAGTACAATCTCCCTTATCTTGCGCGATGACGAGCAGTCAGCAGACCTCGTCATCCGCTTTATGAGGGATAGCGGTCTGTTTTATCGTGTGTGATGTTGTCCTTTGTCCTAGTGTTATTTATGTTAGTTGCGCTTTTATCTCATTGACTTCATTTTAGTTTGTGTTGCGCATTTTAATGTGTTATTTTAACCCCTAACGTAAATTATGTGTTAATATCTGTACTACTGGGCAATGCCTTATTCCTTCGATTTCCTGTACTTTCTCTTATTTTAATAGAACATAAGGCATTGCGTATTAGATCCACTGACTGTTTTAATCTCACCCTCATTTTTCTTCATCACCAACCTGTTTTAACTCTAGTCAGTGGATACCTTTTAAAATTTTAACTTCATGTTTCATGTCATTCATTTCCTTCCATTAGGGGCCGATGACCTTCGATGTTAGGCCCTTAAAACAACAAGCATCATCATCATCACCATCGAATTTCGGGTATTCAAGGATCATCTGCTGTACCGGGAATTTCCATTGCACTCAGTGTCGCCACTGATCCCCTCGCGATTGCTAACCATCTCGCTAGTCATTTAGCGGATGTCTCTGGCTCCGGGAATTACTATCCTGATTTCCTCCCTCTGAAGCGGGAGGCAGACCGTCATCACCTTAGTTTTGCCACCCAAGCTTCAGAGGACTACAACGTGCCCTTTACGGAGTGGGAATTCCGCAGCGCCTTAGCGCTTTGCAAGGACACGTCTCCTGGACCGGACAACATCCATAACCAGATGTTGAGACACCTTAGTGATGATAGTTTACTATATCACCTTCGTGTGTCAACCGGATCTGGACGGAGGGTGATTTTCCGTCTCAGTGGCGAGAGGGCATAGTCATCCCTGTCCTCAAGCCTGACAAAGATCCTAAGTATGCAGGAAGTTACAGATCTGTTTGTCTTACAAATTGTCTGTGTAAGCTATTTGAGAGGATGGTAAATCGCAGACTCGTGTGGTGTCTGGAGAAACAAGGACTCTTGTCAGAGTACCAATGTGGATTTCGAGCCGCCCGATCCACCACAGACCACTTGGTACGCCTGGGGAGCTCTATCCAGGATGCGTTTCTCCACAAACAGCACTTGGTAGCTGTCTTCTTTGACTTGGAGAAGGCCTACGACACCACCTGGCGATAAGACATCCTTTCAGTCCTGCATCAATGGAGATTCCGAGGTAACTTGCCGGTATTTATTGCGAATTTTTTGTCCCTCCGTCTATTTCGTGTCCGAGTAGGGAGGACATATTCGCAATACCACGTTCAAGAAAATGGAGTCCCACAGGGATCGGTTCTTAGTGTCACTCTGTTCGCGATTGCCATAAACGGTATTGTCGCTGCTGCTGGTCCAGCCGTAATACCGTCCCTATATGTGGATGATTTTGCTCTGCACTATAGCAGTCGCAGAGCGACAGTTACAGCAAGCTATTAGGAGGGTAGAGCAGTGGACCTTAGAACTTGGCTTTCGTTTTTCCACCACAAAGGCCTGTGTTGTCCACTTTTGTCGCCAACGTTCTCTTCACCCTCCTCTTGAACTTTATTTAGGAAATGTAGCTATACCTGTAGTTGACACTTACCGATTCCTTGGGCTCCATTTCGATAATAAATTATCGTGGGAGCCACATGTGCGGCAGTTGAAAGTGCAATGTGCTAAGAAGCTTAATATCCTGAAGTTTCTTAGCAGCACTTCTTGGGGGGCTGACCGCGCGGTGCTCCTACGATTCTATAGGGCACATATTTTATCTCGCCTAGACTACGGCAGTGCAGCATATGGCTCAGCAAGACCAAGCGTTCTTGCGAAGCTAAACAGCATTCACCACAGCGAGGTTCGGTTGGCGACGGGAGTCTTTCGTACGAGCCCCATAGCTAGCCTGCTCGCTGAGTCTGGTGTGCCGCCTTTACACCTGAGCCGACAGCAACTGTTTCTTACCTATGCTGCTAATTTGCGACAGATGCCACTTCATCCGAGCTATCCCTGCGTGTTCAACAATGGCACCCGTTTGCTGTACGCCGCTCGTCCCCGAGCAACGCGGCCGGTTGGAATACGTTTAGATAGCAGTTACAGATTGTTTGACGTACCTTCGGTTCCTTGCCTTTTCAGACAACCAAGTGGGGTACCTCCGTGGGTAGTACGGTGACCTGAAATAATTCTGGACCTACACACTGGCCCGAAGGAGAACACGGACCCTTCGAATTATCGGAGGCTCTTCTTGTCCGTCGTTGGCCGCTATCCAGGCTGAGTCGTCGTCTACACGGATGGTTCAAGGACGGACACGAGGGTGGGCTGTGCGTTCTTTGTCGACAATAATAGGTTTCTTTTCGCTCTCCCGAAAACCTGTAGTGTGTACACAGCAGAGCTCTATGCTCGCTGTAGAGCTTTGCGGTACGCACTGTACAATGAACGCCGCCACTTTCTTGTGTATACTGACTCCTTGAGTTCACTCTAGTCTATTGATCCCTGTTTCCCTCGGCACACTCTGGTGCAGCGGATCCAGGACCTGCTGGCCGGGTGTTCGGATGCCGGCACCAGAATTACTTTTCTGTGGCTCCCAAGCCTCATGGGCATCGAGGGAAACGAGTTAGCAGATCGGGCTGCCAAGGAGGCAATTACACTGCCCCCGTTGCCTTTCAAGGTTCCAGCAAGTGATATTCGCTCTCAGCTGAGACATCTGGTCATGTCTCATTGGGAGATGGAGTGGCAGGCCATTCCACTTCCCAATAAGCTGAGAGCGATAAAAGGAACAACGAAGGTATGGAGGACTTCCCTTCGGGCTTCGCGGAGGGAAGCCGTGATATTATGTCGCCTTCGGATCGTCCACGGTATCTTGACACACTCCCATCTACTGAAAGGAGAACCCCCTCCGGTGTGTACCTGCGGCGACCATCTTACCGTGGTACACATCCTTACGGAGTGTATGGACCTGGTCGATCTGCGCCGTAGTCTTAACCTTCCGAGTACAATCTCCCTTATCTTGCGAGATGACGAGCAGTCAGCAGACCTCGTCATCCGCTTTATGAGGGATAGCGGTCTGTTTTATCGTGTGTGATGATGTCCTTTGTCCTTGTGTTGTTTATGTCAGTTGCGCTTTTATCTCATTGACTTCATTTTAGTTTGTGTTGCGCATTTTAATGTCTTATTTTAACGTCTAACGTAAATGAAGTATCTATATGTGCACCACCAGGCAATGCCTTATTCCTTTTCTCTCTGTATTTTCTCGTATTTTATTAGAAATAAGGCATTGCGAATTAGATCCACTGCTGTTTTAAACTCATACTCATTCTTCATCGCATTTTTTTAAACTCTAATTAGTGGCTACGTTTTAAATTTTAACTATCATATGTCATTTCGTCCATCTCGTTCCATTAGGGGCCGATGACCTTCGATGTTAGGCCCCTTTAAACAACAAGCATAATCATCATCATCAATCTCATACTCATTTTTTCATCACCATATTTTTAACTCTGGTTAGTGGATACGTTTTAAAATTTTAAATATCATGTATCATGTCGTCCATCACGTTCCATTAGGGGCCGATGACCTTCGATGTTAGGCCCCTTAAAACAACAAGCATCATCATCATCAAGGCGCGAGTTCTTATTCGCCAAAGTAAGAAGGCTTCGTGGAAGAGATATGTGTCGTCTATGACGTCACATACTCCATCATCTCAAGTGTGGACTAAGCTTCGACGTATTTCGGGTATCCAAGGATCGTCTTCTGTACCGGGAATTTCCATTGCAGACAACATCGTCACTGAACCCCTCCTGACTGCTGACCATCTCGCTATTCATTTCGCGGATGTATCAGGCTCCGGGAATTACCAACCTCATTTCCTCGCTCTGAAGCTGGAGGCGGAACGTTCTCACCTTAGTTTTGCCTCTCAAGCTTCAGAGGACTACAACGTGCCCTTTACGGAGTGGGAACTCCGCAGCGTCCTAGCGCTTTGCAAGGACACATCTCCTGGACCGGACAGCATCCATAACCAGATGTTGAAACACCTTAGTGATGATAGTTTACTATATCTCCTTCGTGTGTTCAACCGAATCTGGATGGAGGGTGATTTTCCGTCTCAGTGGCGAGAGTGCATAGTCATTCCTGTCCTCAAGCCTGACAAAGATCCTAAGTATGCAGGAAGTTACAGACCGATTTGCCTTACAAACTGCCTGTGTAAGTTGTTTGAGAGGATGTTAAATCGCCGACTCGTCTGGTGTCTGGAGAAACAAGGACTCTTGTCCGAGTACCAATGTGGATTTCGAGCCGCTCGATCCACCACTGACCACTTGGTACGCCTGGAGAGCTCTATCCAGCATGCGTTTCTCCGCAAACAGCACTTGGTAGCTGTTTTCTTTGACTTAGAGGAGGCTTATGACACCACATGGCGATATGGTTTCCTTTCAGCCCTGCATCAATGGAGATTCCGAGGTAACTTGCTGGCGTTTATTGCGAATTTCTTGTCTCTCCGTCTATTCCGTGTCCGAGTAGGGAGGACATATTCGCAATACCACGTACAAGAATATGGAGTCCCACAGGGATCGGTCCTTAATGTCACTCTGTTCGCGATTGCCATCAATGGTATTGTTGCTGCTGCTGGTCCAGCAGTTATACCGTCGCTATATGTGGACGATTTTGTTCTGCACTATAGCTCGCGTAATATGGCTGTCGCAATTACAACAAGCTATTAGGATGGTGGAGCAGTGGACCTTAGAACATGGCTTTCGGTTTTCTGCCGCAAAGACTTCCGTTGACCACTTTTGTCGTCAACGTACCCTTCACCCCCATCATCGTGGGAGCCACACGTGCGGCAGTTAAAAGTGCAATGCACTAGGAAGCTTAATATCCTGAAGTTTCTTAGCAGCACTTCTTGGGGGGGGGGTGACCGCACGGTGCTCCTGCGATTCTATCGGGCACACATTTTATCCCGGTTAGACTACGGCAGTGCAGCATATGGCTCCGCAAGACCAAGCGTTCTTGCGAAGCTGAACAGTATCCACCACAGCGGGGTTAGGTTGGCGACGGGAGATTTTCGTACAAGCCCCATCGCTATCCTGCTCGCTGAGTCTGGTGTGCCGCCTTTACACCTGAGGCGCCAGCAGATGCTTTTCTCGTATGCTGCAAAATTGCGACAGATGCCACTTCATCCAAGCTATCCTTGCGTGTTCAACAATGGCAACCGTTTGCTGTACGCTGCTCGTCCTCGAGCGACGCGGCCGGTTGGGATGCGCTTGGATAGCATTTTCGCATTGTTTGACGTACCTTCGGTTCCTTGCCTTGTCAGACAACCAAGTGGGGTACCTCCGTGGGACGTACGACGACCTGAAATAATCCTGGATCTGCACACTGGCCCAAAGGAAAACACGTGCCCTTCGATTAATCGGAGTCTCTTTCGGTCCGTTGTGGGCCGCTATCCAGGTTCAGTCGTCGTCTACACGGATGGTTCAAGGACAGATACGAAGGTGGGCTGTGCGTTCGTTGTTGACAATGGTAGGTTCCTTTTTGCTCTTCCGGCAACCTGTAGTGTGTACACAGCAGAGCTCTTTGCTATCTGTGAAGCTCTGCGGTACCCACTGTACAATGAGCGCCGACACTTCCTTCTGTGTACTGACTCCTTGAGTTCACTCCAGTCTATAGATACCTGTTTCCCTCGGCACCCTCTGGTGCAGCGGATCCAGGACCTGCTGGCCGGGTGTTGGGATGCTATCACCAGAATCACGTTTCTGTGGCTCCCAAGCCACATGGGCACAGAGGGAAACGAGTTAGTAGATCAGGCTGCAAAGGAGGCAGTTACACTGACCCCGTTGCCTTTCAAGGTTCCAGCAAGTGATATTCGCTCCCAGCTGCGACATCTTGTTATGTCCCATTGGGAGATGGAGTGGCAGTCCATTGCACTTCCCAATAAGCTGAGAGCGATAAAAGGAACAACGAAGGTATGGAGGACTTCCCTTCGGGCTTCGCGGAGGGAAGCCGTGGTATTATGTCGTCTTCGGATCGGCCACGGTATCTTGACTCACTCGCATCTTTTGAAAGGAGAACCCCCTCCGGTGTGTACCTGCGGCGACCATCTTACCGTGGTGCACATCCTTACGGAGTGTGTGGACCTGGTCGATCTGCGCCGTAGTCTTAACTTTCCGAGTACAATCTCCCTTCCACGAACCTGCTACGCAGGCGTAGCAGGGGGAGAGGTGATACTCCCACGTGGCGCGTCCCAGGTGGCGGATAGGGGGGTCCTAACCGGCTTGCCGGCGGACTTGAGGGAAATAAAATACCTCTCGCGGACCAAACGCACACCCCCTGTGGGTGGGGGAGGCTGACGAATAATACACCCACGGTATCCCCTTCCTGTCGTGCGAGGCGACTAAAAGGGGCGACCAAGGGATGAATGAATTAGAACCATGAAACTACTTTTGATTCGTACCATCATGCGGGGAACACCATGGGTTGCATGTACTTGCGAGTAGTATCACTAATATGGTACTAAATATGTTTGTGGTTCGTTGCAGTAAAAAGCCTGGCCTGGTGGATTCCAGTACCCGTGCGTTGTACCCATGTGGGCGACACCGCGGGTCTGGGCGTAGCCTGTGAGTTGTACCACTATATGAGCGACACCGTGGGTCTGCGTTGCCTGTGATTAGTACTCACTATGTGCGGAACACCACGGGGCCCTTGGGACCGGCACCCGTGACTAGTACCCTAGGTGAGGAAACTCATCGGTTTGCGTTGGCTGTAAGTGGTGCCATTGTGTGCGAAACACCATAGGTCTGCGTTGCTTGTACGTATTGCAATACTTGTGAGTAGTACCATCTTTTGTGGAACATCGTGAGTCTTCGCTACTTCTGATTACTACCCCAACATGACACATACCATGGTTCTATTTTACTCGCGACATGTACCATTCTGTGGGGCCTTAGACGTGGATTTTGCACCCCCTTTAGACACCAAGCATCATTGTGCTTTGTAAGTGGTTCCTTGGTCGGAATTAATGTTATTTTCTATTTGCATTGAGTCCGCTCCACTGGGTTTTGTTTGTTTATTTTGTGTTTTGTTGGGTTCCTGTCCATCCATTCATTCATTCTTCATGACATTTTATTTTTATTTTGGTCAGTGGATGCCTTTGAATTTTTTGTTCTTTCATTTCGTACCATTAGGGGCCGATGACCTTCGATGTTAGGCCCCTTAAAACAACAAGCATCATCATCAGCACAATCTCCCTTATCTTGCGTGATGACGAGCAGTCAGCAGACCTCGTCGTCCGCTTTATGAGGGATAGTGGACTGTTTTATCGTGTGTGATGCTGTCCTTTGTCCTAGTGTGTTTTGTGTCACTTGCGCTTTTATCCCATTGACTTCATTTTAGTTTGTGTTGCGTATTTTAATGTGTCATTTTAACGTCTCACGTAAATTGTGTACTACCAGGCAATGCCTTATTCGTTAGTTTTCCTGTATATTCTCTTCTTTTATTATAAAATAAGGTATTGCGTATTAGATCCACTGATTGTTTTAATCTCACCCTCATTTTTCTCCATCATAATTTTTTTAAACTCTAGTCAGTGGATATGTTTTTAAACTTTTAACATCTCTCATGTCGTTTATCTCGTTCTATTAGGGGCCGATGACCTGCGATGTTAGGCCCCTTTAACCAACAAGCATCATCATCATCAAATAGTTTCAAATCTACGAAAACATTAAAATATTCTAGAATGAAATACTAACCCACGCGACCTAACTGATAAAGAAGCTCCTTAAATAAACCTAAATATATCATTTTACCTGATATCTACATTTAAAATAAATTAATTTTCTGAGGACCATTATTAGTGGAAGGTTCACAACACCGAAGGCATAGCAGAAAATGATAAATGCAAAACGCGTCGCCCGAATCAATCACAAAGACATCCCTGACGAAAAATATCAGTCACATAGCATATCCCACGAACCTGCTACGCAGGCGTAGCAGGGGGAGAGGTGATACTCCCACGTGGTGTGTCCCAGGTGGCGGATAGCGGGGTCCTAACCGGCTTGCCGGCGGACTTGAGGGAAATAAAATACCTCTCGCGGACCAAACACACCCCCCTGTGGGTGGGGGAGGCTGACGAATAATACACCCACGGTATCCCCTGCCTGTCGTGAGAGGCGACTAAAAGGGGCGACCAAGGGTTGATTGTATTAGAACCATGAAATTACTTGTGATTAGTACCACCACGCGGAGAACACCAAGGGTTGCTTTTACTTGTGCGTAATACCACTACATTAGGTACGAAATTGGTTTGTGATCAGTAGCACACAGGAGCACCGCGCGGTCGGCTTTTGCAGTACCTGTGATTAGTACCACCATATGAGCAGGACTATGGGATGATAGCTACCATGGTTCTGCCTTGCCTATGATTAGTACCCACTATATGAGGAACACCACGGGATAGGGAGAGGTCCCTGTGGTTAGTACTCTTATGTGATGAACACCATAGGTTTGCGTTGCCTGTAAATGGCGCCGCAAAGTGAGAAAAGCATAGGTCTGTATTATGTCGAATTTCATAAGCTCTGAGTAGTACAATAATGTGTGGAATGCCGCAAGTCTCTGGTACTTTTGATTAGTACCGCAACAGAACAAATACCATGGTTCTATTTTGATAGCGATCAGTACCGTAATGAGGGGCGGATAACTGCGATTTAGGACCTCCTTTTGACTGCACGCATAATCGATTCCATGTTATGCTATAGCAGTAGTCCCTTGGTCAGTAATACGATATTGTCACGTCTGTTTATGTGAATGTGAGACATTGCGGGTCGCAACCACTGATTGTTTTAAATTCATGTCCATCCATTCATTCTTCGTTCTCACGTTTTTGAATTCTGGTCAGTGGAGAATTTTAGTTTTTTAATATGTAATTCCATTTCGTCTCATTTCGTACCATTAGGGGCCGATGACCTAGATGTTAGGCCCCTTTAATCAACAATCATCAATCAATCAACATTTTTACAGATGGGGCAAAGAACATTAATGGAGTTGGGTCCGCTTATTATATACCTTCTCTAAATGTTAAAGAACAATATGGTTTGCCTAGTGACTGTTCGATTTTTACGGCGGAGTTATTCGCTATACAGCAAGCTTTATTTTTTGTTCAGCGACAGGGATATACGCGAGTTGCAATCTATACGGATTCGCTGAGTGCATTACAATCTTTGGTTTCGTATGAGTTATCCTATAATTGGTATGTATACACTGACTGACAGAGCAAATGCAACACCAAGGAGGAGTGATTCGAAAGGGATGAAAGTTGGGGAAAAAACAGAGACGGCACGGACGAATAATTGATGTTTATTTCAAACCGATATGCAGGTTACACAATGCGCACGGCATCGATTCAGTAGGATGTAGGACCACCGCGAGCGGCGATGCACGCAGAAACACGTCGAGGTACAGAGTCAATAAGAGTGCGGATGGTGTCCTGGGGGATGGTTCTCCATTCTCTGTCAACCATTTGCCACAGTTGGTCGTCCGTACGAGGCTGGGGCAGACTTTGCAAACGGCGTCCAATGAGATCCCACACGTGTTCGATTGGTGAGAGATCCGGAGAGTACGCTGGCCACGGAAGCATCTGTACACCTCGTAGAGCCTGTTGGGAGATGCGAGCAGTGTATGGGCGGGCATTATCCTGCTGAAACAGAGCATTGGGCAGCCCCTGAAGGTACGGGAGTGCCACCGGCCGCAGCACATGCTGCACGTAGCGGTGGGCATTTAACGTGCCTTGAATACGCACTAGAGGTGACGTGGAATCATACGCAATAGCGCCCCAAACCATGATGCCGCGTTGTCTAGCGGTAGGGCGTCACAGTTACGGCCGGATTTGACCTTTCTCCACGCCGACGCCACACGCGTCTGCGGTGACTATCACTGACAGAACAGAAGCGTGACTCATCGGAGAACACGACGTTCCGCCATTCCCTCATCCAAGTCGCTCTAGCCCGGCACCATGCCAGGCGTGCACGTCTATGCTGTGGAGTCAATGGTAGTCTTCTGAGCGGACGCCGGGAGTGCAGGCCTCCTTCAACCAATCGACGGGAAATTGTTCTGGTCGATATTGGAACAGCCAGGGTGTCTTGCACATGCTGAAGAATGGCGGTTGACGTGGCGTGCGGGGCTGCCACCGCTTGGTGGCGGATGCGCCGATCCTCGCGTGCTGACGTCACTCGGGCTGCGCCTGGACCCCTCGCACGTGCCACATGTCCCTGCGCCAACCATCTTCGCCACAGGCGCTGTACCGTGGACACATCCCTATGGGTATCGGCTGCGATATGTCGAAGCGACCAACCTGCCCTTCTCAGCCCGATCACCATACCCCTCGTAAAGTCGTCTGTCTGCTGGAAATGCCTCCGTTGACGGCGGCCTGGCATTCTTAGCTGTACACGTGTCCTGTGGCACACGACAACACGTTCTACAATGACTGTCGGCTGAGAAATCACGGTACGAAGTGGGCCATTCGCCAACGCCGTGTCCCATTTATCGTTCGCTACGTGCGCAGCACAGCGGCGCATTTCACATCATGAGCATACCTCAGTGATGTCAGTCTACCCTGCAGTTGGCATAATGTTCTGACCACTCCTTCTTGGTGTTGCATTTGCTCTGTTAGTCAGTGTACAATGTCAAGAGTCTCCTTTATATGCTTGACAACGTCGGTATTTACATAACTTTAGTATGGGTACCAGGTCATGTGGGTATCGAGGGCAATGAAAAAGTAGATTGTCTTGCAAAACAAGCTTCTCGTCTTCCTGTTCCGAATACTAACAATATTGTTCCTGCTTCTGATTATGTAGTTGTTATCCGACAGGATGGGCGTCAAGAATGGCAGAATTACTGGAGACAGACTGCACAAGTCAAAGGTAACTTCTATTATCATTTACAACCAACACTTTTAGTTAAACCTTGGTTTATCCGAGGATCATATTCTAGACGACATATTATTAACATCATTCGGTTACGGTTTAATCATGCCCTTACACCACAATATAGATCACGTTTCCATTTAACGCAGGATACAAACTGTTTGTGTGGTACAAATATTAGTAATGGCGACTCCAACCACATTTTATTTGAATGTTCTTTATATACTAACCCCCGTAAAAACCTTATGACTAATCTCAAGCGACTCAAGCAGGTTTTTCCAACCAGTGTTTCTTGTTTGCTCTGTAATCCTACAGTCGAGATTATTAGAGTGCTAAATTTGTTTGTAGATGAAGCCAATATCGTGTTATAATTCTGTCTGTAATATAGGGTGAGAATTGCTCATGCTTTTGAAGGTTCCATTTGAGTGATTCCTCATATCATTAGTGTATTACTTGAGAGTGCTATTTTGGATTATTCGTGTGGGTGAAGCTTTAGAAGAAGTGTGATTGCAAGATTGGAAGTTTCCCGTATGAGAACAGTCTGCTCTAGCAAACTAGGGTTATTATGTGATATAGTGTAGATCAGTGTTTTGTTTTTTCTACTTGCAAGCTCAAGCATCAATTATTGAACTGACGTTTTTCATTTATACTACTGTGTTTACATGAGTTAGCGAGTATTGACTGGGTGAAATGTCGTAGACACAGCCCATAAGCATCAGCAAGCAGAGAGTCAGGCGCTATCTGTCTAACAGCGTTCAAACTCTCCACAAGTTCCACAGCGCGCGGATAGATAGCGTTAACGTACACTTATCAGGCAGTTGAATGCACTATGTTACCAACCTAGGAGTGTCAAATGTGCCGTGCCAGTGGCCCAACAACATATACCAAAGGTCCAGATATATTATACAGGAATACGAAGACGTACACCGACAGATTTCATTTATTAATTGTAACGCCACATTAGGCACTAAAATAGTAAAATAGGCTCTAAAGGTCCAAATAGGCATTTTAGGGCACTAGAAAACTCTATTAATGTAAGAGATTTATCATGAAACGTCAACGTATTTAAAAAAAATCATGTTATTTCGTTAGGAATAGGCATTTGCCTTAAAATCCAGGTCTAGTAATATCTCTCCGCAGGATTAGTAGAAGGGGTGGAAGAATGAGAACCAAAACACAATGTGTTTGGTGGTTTGTGCTTCTGGCATAATGCACAAGATTTGACCCAATCAAAGACATCCCTGCGCATATTGGACCAAAAATATTGAGATGCCAACCGAGAATAATTTTTGACACGCCCAAAGTGCCCCCAGCAGGAGACCCGTGATAATACTGGAACCGCATATAGCGTAAAAGGGAAGGAACGACAACTACAGGGATAGATTGAGGAGTTGGCTTATAAACCAGCAAATCATTATGGATACGAAAAGGTCCATCATAGTTAGCGGCAGAAAGAGAAGTCTTAATGTCTTTACAATAAGAATCAGTAGGTTGATGTTGATAACAGGAATCAAATGATAATGGAAAATCAATGAGAGGAAATAGTTTTCACTTCATAAGAGGGAAGTTGATCCAAGGTTAAAGACGAGAGTTAGTCAGAAAGACGAGAAGGAGCATCAGCAATTGAGTTTTGATAACCAGAGACAAATTTAATAGAAAACTTAAAACGAGAGAGGCGGAGCACCCATCGTCCGGTTCTGCCTATTTTAGGGGTATTATTCAGTAACCAGGATAGGGCCTGATTATCAGATTGAAACGGAAGTTGTCGATGATCGAGATATTCTGAAAAATGCTCGATAGTAAGTGTACCGGGAGGTACACCTCTACGCCGCAAATTCAAAATAAGCGCCTTAATAAACTCCTCTATCGATCAAAAGGTGAGCTGATACTACATGGACTTAGAACTATAATCAGAAGATGTCACTACTGAAATATTAAGTAATTGTGTTATGGTGAAGCTTTCTAAACTGATTGAATTTCTTCTTGTTTTGTTTTGCTATACATCAAGAAGTTTGGACATTTTTCCACAGATGACACTACCAAAAACTATGATCATGCACTCTGGTGTAAGTTGGAAGAGCTTATAACTTAAAGAAGTTTCGTATTTCTAGGTTTTCCATAACTGAATCTATGTTCATTTATTTTTGGGTTGACAATTCTTTTTCTTTCCGTCAGTTTTGAATCTGGCCAATCATAAATTCTGGTAATTAATTTCCAACCAAACCCGTATTTCTTGTTCATTTTGAAGCTTGAGCCACACCCACCCTCAATCTGACATAAATACGTAGACAACGACGAGGATAGAAGAGGATACTACACGTGAACCGCGACCAGGAAGGGCGAATAACTCTGCCCTGAACTGAAAATGTTATTCACCTAAATCAGTACAAGCTTAAACTAACACTACTTTGAGTCAGAATCCAAATAAGTGATAAATTATAGTTTATTAAAACTCAACTTTAATTAGAGAATTAATTGGAAAAGGAAAATATAAGATCATAATTGAGTAATACGTATACAGGTTAGCCCGAATGACAATCAATCATGGTATCCTGAACTCATCAATTCACACATGCACAGTTGTATAATTACACAATGTATCATAGTTATTTTTTTTTTTTTTACTTTTGACGACTTCGCATACAACATTTGCGAAGAGAATAGTTTTAGGCTAGGCCTTAAATCGATTGTTTCCATTTATTGAGGGTTATTACTTAAATACAAGTCGGGAGTACCTTATCCATTTCACCCTTACTTTATCACCTTTTTTATAACATTTTATATATCTTTCATTTTTTCCAACAGTACCACGATCTCTTTTTCATTAGGTTCCCACACACCAAGAAGCACACAAAAAAAGACCTAGGAAAAAACCTTAGAGCATTAATACTATAGAGTGTGCTTAGCGCCACCTCGTCCATGTTGCGGCTTGAAGCCAACATCTCGATCAGCTGACTGGGGGGTAGTTCGAAGCAGAGTCTGAGAGGATATAAGGAAATTGTCAAACAGTGACATTCGAAAAGGCGGCGAAATCGGAATATGATATGTACCCTGCTTAGCTGTTGTGGTTAAGCATAAATTACAATAAAAACCATGGACATAAATGCATAATTACGACGGAAATGTTTAAAACCAAAAGAGACCTACGATAGGATACACCCTCATTATGATCGTTTTTTTTTTTTTTTTTTTTTTTTTTTTGCAAGTATTACATCCCCGTGAGTAACACTAATTGTATAATGTTAATTATTTATTATAATGTAAGAGACAAGTAATTTTTTCCAATTACCGCATCATATTGGGATTAATAGCTGAAAGGTAACCTCTGAAAGTTGTCCGTAAGGAAGTGTAGCCTAATTTGAAATATTGATGCGGCTGACATCTACAATAAACACTTCATAACTTCCAAAAACATCTGTAAAATACTGTAGGCCTATTTACCGTGCTTGGTGTACTTTTGACTGAAATAGGCCTACGTCAAACCAATGCCCAACAACACAAGATGCAAAGAGTGACACATAGCCTACAGGACCATTATGGAAAGAAAATAACACAAGTATCATACTTAAGTGAACCATACACCACCAACAGATGGCAACAAAAATGAACTCTCCAGGGTAAACGATAAACAGGCACCATAACAACAAATATTCACTTATCATAAGTTATAAAAATTCACAATACAGTAGGGTCAACTGCATATCAATTGGCACTGGTTGTAGTACCTATTTATGCCTATGAAGCAGCGATCTGTTATAATATGCTGCTTCAACAAGAAAATAATAATAATAATAATAATAATAATAATAATAATAATAATAATAATAATAATAATAATAATAATAATAATAATAATAATAATAATAATAAAGGGATACATAAAATGCTACACAGGTAAAATTTCACTCCACTGCCACCTACTAAATTAAGCTTAGTTTAAAGCCCAACATAAAATAATGCACATGGCACATTTGAAGTAGGCCTATAAATAGATCACATCTGAAGAAAAGAAAACATCCTGCAGCATTCAGTAATGTTGTTCCCAAAATACACGCCCCAGGGGCTCTGAACTTTGGAGCGTGGGTTGGCGACCACGGGGCCCTCAGCTGAGTCCTGGCATTGCTTCCACTTACTTGTGCCAGGCTCCTCGCTTTCATCTATCCTATCCGACCTCCCTTGGTCAACTCTTGTTCTTTTCCGACCCCGACGCTATTAGGTTTGCGAGGGCTAGGGAGTCTTTCATTTTCATGCCCTTCGTGGCCCTTGTCTTCCTTTGGCCGATATCTTCATTTTTCGAAGTGTCTGACCCCTTCCATTTTTTTCCCTCTGATTAGTGTTGTATAGAGGATGGTTGCCTAGTTGTACTTCCTCTTAAAGCAATAATCACCACCACCACCTCCTTTGGCCGATATCTTCATTTTTCGAAGTGTCGGACCCCTTCAATTTTTCTCTCTGATTAGTGTTATATAGAGGATGGTTGCCTAGTTGTATTTCCTCTTAAAACAATAATCACCACCACCACCAGCACCCAAAATACAGAAACAAGACATGCCAATATAAAAGTAATTTAAGAATGAATTTCTATAAAAATCAACCTGACTCATAGACAGAATGATTAGAGGGAATATGCCTAAAAGTAGAACACTAGTACAAATCAGTGAAACTAGCATACCACACCAGCATCCTCTTACATAAGCAACTTGAGTCTATATAAATATTCCAGTCATAGGAAGCATAGAAATCCTCATATAGGCCTACACACTCTAACACGTTTGTATAGCAAATGCAATAATTATTATAAAGCAGCCTACCTTATATTACTGGTTCCTGAATAGAACAGTCTTTGTGTGAAAGCTTCGTACCCTCACACTGTGAAGTTTTTCTGTTTCAAGCCGTGCTTTATGGTGGAACCTCACTTTAAAGTATTCCATCAAAACTGCTCGTTTCAGATGATGAATGTGGTTGTCAAGGAGCGGAGAAGCAAATGTATGCCCCTGAAGTTCATCAAACACTTCTCTCTTAGCATGGTTCAGTACTGCCATTACAAGTACATTTAAAGGGTCCTTCATCCTTGTCATTTTGTGCTGGAATTCTCGCATCACCTTTCCACCTCCCCTGCAGAGTTATATCACATCTTATGATGGGATTGAAAGGCCACCTCTGTTTTTCCTCTTCAGGAGTGCTGAATTTGAAACTGCTGTTTGGAGAACTGCCTTGCAAACATCACATTTAACTGCTTTGTGTAACATTTTCACAACAAAACCTGCTATATATTCCACTACATCCTCAACATACAGTGTCAGGTTGGCTGGGTGTGGAATGTAGTCATGATCATGACTAACAAAATCAGGTGTATATAGGTTTTCTTGCCAAGACTGCAAAAGTTCTTACCTAGGGCAAACAGGACGCAGCTTTAAAATCAGATATGCAGAACATGTCACTGCCATAAAACACAACCGTTTTTCCGCGGTCGGCCTACATATAAAAGAATTTAAGCACAACTTTACTGAAATAAATCAAGATCTTGAGGTATTAAATATTCTAAACAAAGGTTCTTTCCTAGACGTCACTGAAAACCTCTATATTCATTTAGACCAATATTTCAATCCCAACTTAAACTTAAATGATATCTCAGAGAAACCAAAGATCCTATTCGACTTTCTCATTGAATTTTTCAAAAACATGAATATCCCGAAAAACAGATCTGTCTTGCACATTATGCATAATACTTTGTCACGCCACACACTTTCACCACATCACCCTCCATATTTCCCCTCCTTCCACTCCTCCTCCCCTACCGCTCCTTCCCTCTCCCCTCCTAATCCAACAATGGCCGCTCCCCAGACCTAAACTATCCAACACGCTCTGTTCCTCTTCATCTCGCGCCATAGCGACTCTTCATAGGGAGCGTCCGAAGCAGTTCTGAGATGGGCCAATCGATCTCCGCCAACTAATGAAAACTAAAATTCTCTTTTAGAGGGTTAATTTAGAAGGCAGAGGTTGGCATTACACATTCAGTTGCGTGGTACAGCAAATTCAAAACACAACACCGTTATCGTTGCGCGCGAATGGACCTTGGTCGTACGGTATGTAATAGTGCTTGTTAGACGAAAATTTGTTGAGATTCTTTCGCATTGAACGAGATTTTTGATCCAGTTTTTTGAGAGTATGGTGTGAAGTTATAATTATGCGCGTTCTTAGTGTGAAGAAATAGTATTATGATCATGAACGTACTTCACATTGAACCACCTAGCTGTTGCGAGTAAACGTCTCTGTGATTGTGCTTCTTACCTGTTGTTTGGAATAAATAAATTCAAAATATAAACTGTGTGCATTAAGCTGTATTTTACTTTCATCCTTTCCTTCTCGTGTTTTCCATTCCCATACATAAAAGTCGTGGGAAGGGTTCAACGAACGAACGAAAGAATGAGGTTATGTTAGATCGTGATTTAGGCAAGTATGGGCGTTTTGGGGTTTTATATGAATTGCATTAACATTTTCAGTAATCAATGTTGCATTTATCACTTAATAGATGTAAATTTACATTAAAATGCGAACGGTGAAACAACGATACAAGCTAGCGTTATAACAGTATTGCCAACATACAAATACGGTAATTGCAATTTACTTTTCAAGTAAAAGACACGAGAGAAGCTTTAGATACAACTTTCCTACCGAAATACAATCATTATCTCTATCACAATTAAAATTTTAACAAAGTAACAACTATCATCATCGTGTTTACTACGAGGTACTATCGTGGGATTTATTTCCTTATGTTGGCAGAGAGAAAGTGGCCACTATAGCTTCCATGACCTGTTTTCTCAGCCAACTTTATTATACAGGAGTGACGGATCTATTTCTCTTATATGATCCTTGGCTTTACCGCCTTATGTCCCGCAATAAACATCATAGAAACCTGCCCCCACCCTACACGTAACGCTGCAACAATATACCACAAATACTGGCACAGTCAACCTCCAAACTCTCAGAAAACGTATTCCTTAATACCAATTTTATACTCTTGTCGAGCTGAATACCGGACCTGTGAAGATTACAAGATTATTTTGTGCATCTACAGAATGGTAGTGTTAATGAAGCTATGTAATATAGAGAGAGACTTTCAAAAGGTGGGTAAATGAAGAAGTTATATCATGTTCAAGATCATGCTTTCACGTCTCTGCACAGTATTTAAAATACAATTTACCGTTGGTCTTTATAGCTATTGTTGAGAGTGAAGGAGAATTTCCTGTTGTGTGTGTTTATCAGGAACTCAAGGGAGACTTCATTAGTTAGTCGGAACATAGAAAAAATGATGAACTCTTCTCAGAAGAACTCTTAAGGTTTTATTTTACTTTTTCCTGCCTGCTGGCTCTTCAGAAGTGTGTGCGCGTGCGTTTTGTATTCAGGAATCATTCAAGGCAAATATTTTCGCACTGCAAGATGTGTGGTTAAGGTTATTTTTAATATGTATAACTTTTGCTTTCTCAACGATTCATTTGTTTCTATATTCGTCCCTGTTTTTATCTCCTCGTATGATGTCTATTGTTTAATGTAAAACCTTGTGTAAAAAATTGGGTTAAGTGAAGAAGTTATATCATGTTCAAGATCATGCTTTCACGTCTCTGCACAATATTTAAAATGCAATTTACCGTTGGTCTTTATAGCTATTGTTGAGAGTGAAGGAGAATTTCCTGTTGTGTATGTTTATCAGGAACTCAAGGGAGACTTCATTAGTTAGTCGGAACATAGAAAAAATGATGAACTCTTCTCAGAAGAACTCTTAAGGTTTTATTTTACTTTTTCCTGCCTGCTGGCTCTTCAGAAATGTGTGCGCGTGCGTTTTGTATTCAGGAATCATTCAAGGCGAATATTTTCGCACTGCAAGATGTGTGGTTAAGGTTATTTTTAATATTTATAACTTTTACTTTCTCAACGATTCATTTGTTTCTATATTCGTCCCTGTTTTTATCTCCTCGTATGATGTGTATTGTTTAATGTAACGCCTTGTGTAATATAAATGTCTACATGCTAGCCTATTTCCCACATTTTGCCTGAAGATGACGCCAAACAGCGTCGAAACTAGTTCCAAGTGTAAATATATGTTGTAAATAAACTATAACATTTTTGTATTGAAAAGGTGGACCCTTTTAAGTTTCCTATCTTCCATTCTCAGTTCAATACGTACAAAAATGAAATTCTTAGATTTAATTTTTTTTTAAAGTACATCAGTACTGTTGGCAGGCAGATGAATAGGATCACCGGTTATTTATTATTATTATTATTATTATTATTATTATTATTATTATTATTATTTTTATTTTTATTTTGCTAGTTGCTTTACGTCGCACCGACACAGATAGGTATTATGGCGACGATGGGACAGGAAAGGCCTAGGAATGGGAACAATGCGGCCGTGGCCTTAGGTACAGCCTCAGCATTTGCCTGGTGTGAAAATGGGAAACCACGAAAAACCATCTTCAGGGCTGCCGGCAGTGGGGTTCAAAACCTATCTCCCGGATGCGAGCTCACAGCTGCGCGCTCCTAACCGCACGGCCAACTTGCGCGGTATTTTTACCCTCGGTTTATTGACTTGGCTTGTATAACCTAAAACTTAGGCTAAGTTGGATAATATTTTAAACACCTACATCACTATTTTCACCTGTGTGCAGTTATGTTATTTATTTCATTAATATTATGATCATTATTATAATTGAGCATTGTTAACTTATAAGACCCCAACAGACAAGCATTGGTTTTGTGTAGAGTTATACATTTGTTAAATTCACGTTGTTTCCTTTCATGATGTACACGCCTATTCTTTGTTACATTATAGAGTATTTAGATATAGCCTAAATTTCTTTACCAATTAAGCTCTTCAATAAAGACATACATAACTGTCCCATGCCAAGATATATTGGTAGAATTAGAGCTGTCAAAATGGTTCATAACCCCTTTGATTTATTATCTTGACATGGATCACCCAAAACATAGGTTAGGTTTGGAGAATACTTTAATAATCAGCATTATTTAATGCACTGTTTATTACTTTCATATTCCAGGATGTAATTGAAGCATTTAAATAAAGCATCATACATTAAAATTTAAAGTTTTACCACTAGAACAGCTGACATGGAAAAGTGATTTGAAAATTCAAACAAATTCATCTTACGTTAAAATCTTCAAAAAAATAAACTGTAGACTTTTCCGATATATCACCAGTATTTCTCCGGCTCGCCAAAATCCATTTCTCCCTAGTTTTAGCGTCTTTGGAACATGTATAAACAATTTGTTTGGTATGGTATGCGATGTGCTATTGCACATCGGAACTCTACACCATTTACAAGTTTTCTGCCTCACTGTCTGCGCAGGATTCATTTTAAGTCTAAAATATACCACTCAGATTATTGTCCAATGTATAGACTTCGAATTTAACCATACTAGACACTAACGTAAAGTAGAAATACGCGAAGTGTATCCTGCTTCTCACAGCACACTATGTGTTATTTCGTCTGCTAATTCAGTCAACCTGTACGATGACGTCAGACCAATGAGATCGCTTACTTGCGTGACGTGACATTTTCGTAGATTTTTATCATGTTTGGAGTTATTTGTACATTCTGATCACATTTTTGAATTCTGCATGAAATTTTGAATCAGATTAGCATATTTTTAATTAAAACCCCGGATCATGCATGTTCCCTATTCTCTACCCAACAGCTGATTGCACTTTCCCACGTAAATTATAAACTGTAACCACCTCGACAACTATATTAATCGTACATTTTAATAAAATACGTTGATACACCAGACTCCTTATTGTTACAGCGTGGTAATAATACCAAAGTAAAATAACAATAGTTTATTTTCGAAGGAAAAACTGATCATACCACTGTAGTTAAGGTCTTAGCCAATTTCGAAGTCCAATTATTGAACTGAATTTGATACTTTCACATAAATCATAAACATAGAAATGAACTACAAAACAATTCAAATAATATTCAAAGATCTCAGGAACTTAAATGGCTGAATTTTGAGCTTTTTTGTTTTATGACACTGAAAACTTTCATTGCAAAATATCACAATGTAATCTAATCTTAGTTTCACAAATAATTTCCACACTAATGACTTAGTATCTTCAGAGCATTAATGTGGAAAATCAGGTATTTACATTAGGGAATTAATAGTATAGCACATCCAAGTTAGTGAGCATACAGGAAATTCCTGAAAACAGCCCATGTTCTCCCGGCTCCTCCGAGCAAGTGGCCGCGCGGTTTAGGTCGCGTAGCTATCAGCTTAAATTTTAGAGATAGTGGGTTCGAACTCCACTGTCGCCAGGCCTGAAGATGGTTTTTCGTGGTTTCCCATTGTCAAAACAGCCTGTACCATAATTAAGGACATGGTCGCTTCCTTCTCGCTCCAAGCCCTTTCCTATCCCCCCGTTGCCAAAAGACCTATCTATGTCAGTGCAACGTATGACTGTGTGGTGTGCTCCTTTGAGACGAGCTAATCATCTCTTATCAATAACTTTCGGTTCGAAGAAATCTGCGGAGATTCCATACAATTTCTTCTTCTCTGCTGACATAAACTGGCTGCCTCCAAAATGATTCGAACATAACGTTATGTTATTGTACAAATAGTTCACATGTTTCTCCAATAAATCAGCCCTCCAACTATTTACAAGCAATTTTCTTGCCTTTCTTAATCCGTTTACCCTCCAGGGTTGGTTTTTCCTTCGGACTGAGTGAGGGATCCCACATCTACCGCCTTAAGGGCAGTGTCCTGGAGCGTGAGACTTTGGGTTGGGGGATACAACTGGGGAGGAGGGCCAGTAGCTCGCCCAGGCGGCCTCACCTGCTATGCTGAAGAGGGGCCTTGTGGGGAATGGAAAGATCGGAAGGGATAGGCAAGGGAGAGGGAAGGAAGCGACGGTGGCTTTAAGTTAGGTACCATCCCGGCATTTGCCGGGAGAAGTGGGAAACCACGGAAAACGACTTCGAAGACGACTGAGGTGGGAATCGAACTCCCTTCCACTCAGTTAACCTCCCGAGGCTGAGTGAACCCGGTTCCAGCCCTCGTACCACTTTTTTCAAATTTCGTGGTAGAGCTGGGAATCAAACTCGGGCCTCCGGGGGGTGGCAGCTAATCACACTAACCACTACACAGAGGCGACAAGCAATTTTATACACATTGAAAATTACAACACCGCTACGTGTTAGAGTTTACGGTTGCGTTAAAACGTTATTTAAGTTCATATGATAATAATTGGATGGATTTCACAATGAGTTACATTCCTCAATCACTGATGAACGAAATGCCTACTTATCTGAAGTTAAATTTATGAATCTTCACAATATTGTTCTATTATCCGAAAATGTAAACAGTAATTCAGGCTTTACTGTAGAGGATCTTTAGAAAACCTAAAGAATGATAGCTCTGGTGTCTTCTTGTAATTGAGCAATTTTATTGCGCCACACACACATCTTTTCGTAAATACCATGTCAATTTAATAGAAAACCGATCATCTATAATGTAATTACCTTACGCTTACCTCACAAAATGTATACAACTTACACATCCCAGAAGACCGGTGGCTTGCTGGCCGCGTGGAGCGCTGCAGTCGCATGGATGAAAAAAAATGTGCCGAGTTCGCGACGGTGTATATTAGACTGTGGTCTCCTCACACTCTTGAAACTGAGGAAGATTTAAGTCTCTGTCACAATATGTCATTGCACTTGCAACACTTTCACTGAATCTTTGTGTGGCGAGCTTTACTTTCATGGGTTCCTTCTCCCAGTGAATGTGCCTTTTGGTAAGTTTTATTCCTAGATGAAGGCCCTCGATACTCTGAAGTTTCTCTAACTCTTCTAAGTACCTCCAATCTATGACATTATCACCCCTGGCAAAAGTTCTCTTAGCTCCTAAAGTATTCCTCACTAATTTTATAGCATGGCAAGCATCTAGAAGAATAAACACTTTAGAATCATTTGAGGGATTTTCAAACGAGTTCACCATATTATTTTCATCAAAAGAAGCTCCCAAATAACGGGCCATGGATAAATTAGAAGCAGCACCATCAGAAGTAAGTGACACTACAATTACATTTTGGTCATTTAAAAATTTAAGGCACTCAAGTCACTAGGTTTGCTCTCTCTGGACCACTTAAACAGTTAATCAAAAAATAACCCACTGGAATTTTCCAGTGTCCATTTAGTGAGACCACCATAAACACTAAAGCCTCGTTGGCTTCTGGTAAATCCTGATCCTCGATTTCAGTACCACAATTCACATAACCAAGAAATTGTTTTCCATCAAATTCAATGTGCTTCCGGATGCACATTTCATCCATCATCAGTGCACAAACTAGGGGCTTTCCATTGATAGCCATCTCCTTCCCTTTCGAAATGAGAGCAGTTGCGGCCTCTGAACTGAATCCTGGCTTACCATCCACCGACTGATACCTCTTCCGCAGTGTACTTGGATGGGGCAAACCATGAGGAAATACATCCCTCATGTAGCTGTATGCACGACTTGAATAGAAATTCAGTGTAAGTGCAAAGCAGCGTAGTTCAGGAGGATACTCTGCTCTTGTATCACCATCCTTTGTTCGCATTAGAAGTTGGGCAGCAGCAGGAGAAAGACATTTCTGGAACAATGGAAGTTAAAAGGTGCATTATGCTTTTTCACAAGTTAATTTATGGTATTACATTATTTTTGAAATATTTGTTTAACAGAGATTGTGATACAATAAAAACAAATTACAGACTTCTAAAGGCTCCAAATTTTATGTATGTATGTATGTCTGTCTGTTAGGTCATCAACCCAGAGACTGATTGGATCCTCAAATAGCACCACCAAAGGCTAGCGGATATAGGGAAACCGAAAAAAATATTTAAGCCGTTGTTTTCTTACCTCAAGCGTGCAAGCAGCATCTTCAGTTATCATTTTCTCCTTCAGATGGTTTACTAAGGCTTTCCCATTTTGCAACTGATTAATAGCTCGCCGATACTTCTGCCTTTCCAATTTTAGCTTCTTATGGGATTTATGAATAACTTCCCTGGCAACCTGCATGAAGGTCTGGGCTTTCCTTGGTGACTTTACCATTTCCTCAGTGTAATCGCCAACATAAGATTTTCTGAACACCTTTGTTTTAGGAAGAGACTCATTCTCCTCTTCCTGAGGAACACTGAAAAAATATGAAAATTATAAGGGTCAACATCAAAAATGTCTTACCTATGTGTAATATAGTAACGTAATATGCTGCAATAGACGTTGCAGTTGAACAGTATGTTAAATGTCTTAAACACAAATATTTCACATAAGGATGACAGGCCACATTCCTGCATAGGTAGGTAGGTAGGTAAGGGTTATTCTGCCCGAAGGCAGGTCCGAACCTCCGCAGAGGTGTTCCTGAGCCGGAGTTTACGTGCGGTAGGGTGGCCAGTTCCTTTCTGCTCCTCCATTCCCTTACCCCCCACCAACAGCGTGGGGCAACCCATCCAACTCCTGACCACGCCCAATGTTGCTTAACTTCTGAGATCTCACGGGATCCGGTGTTTCAACACGGCTACAGCCGTTGGCATTCCTGCATAAATCTATGGAAAATAATAAAAAAATAAGAAAATCTGCTCACACACAACTTGTTGATGCAACAGGATCCACTTGAAGTTTCCTCTTCACAGGAGGTTTTCTCCTCTTCTCAGCTGGTAAAAGGTGGGGTGGAAAATTAAAAATTGTTGGTACTGCATTTGGCTTCAGTTTAACTCCCACACCAAATGCTTCATTATCAAAACATTCCGGTGAAAAATGCTTAGAGCATAATCTTGAATGCTTTCCAGGCAAGAAATTCTCTCTTCTTAATGCAACTACCCATTACTTTTTTCTTGTCTCATCAGCAGGAAAACTTAAATCAATAAAAGCACAGTATTCAAAATTGCTGTAACCGGGATACTGGAACTGTAACCAATACAATAAACGTACGTATTCTACAGACACCTGACAACAACTGTATGAAATCCCTTACATCATCATATTTACGTAAATATTTACTTACCCGTGAAAGGAAATGCCAGATCCTTTTTTGAAGGTCACCTTGCATCCATACGCTACGCAATAGTGCACCATCGCTTCATTAACGGTAGCTAAAAGTCACTTTTAAGTACGCCGATCACTATTCTCGCCTATAACACAATGTTCAAAACTCTCGCACTACCCACCAGTCAGCTGATTGAGATCCTTGCTTCAAGAATGTGACGTCATCAGCCATCTATTGGATATATGATCGAAGGAAAAAACAAACCCCAGCGGGCAATGAGAAAAAGATACAGTGGGGAAAAGAACGGAAAATAAATCAATTAGATTAACGCGGGCCAGCGTGCGGCCAAGAAATAAATAAATCAACATGGCAACGTCCAGGTCGAAAACGATCGGGACGCGCACTAAATAAGGAGAAGAGACAGCACCCGACAGAAAAGGGGCGATAATGAACAGATAAACATAAATTCAAAAGACCGATACTTCATCTTATTACTCGGCTCATTCATTTAATCATTCATTCAACCATACGAACAATTCGCCTTAAAGGCAAATAACAGTGGCCACTGGTGCTAATAGGTAAATCCGGCCAACTCGTAGAGAACAATATAACCAGAAATCAATAAGGATAAACGTCAATAGTGGCCAAATAGTTTAACTCACCGCAAACGCCAGCGGCACATGTCGTGGCTTCATGGCCACACGAAGACCACCCACAAACATCACTGTGTACGGCCAGATTAATCTTCCGGTCGACACACAAACAATGATTCCAACTGAGGGCAAAGACGTTTCATTGAGAAGCCCATTATAATAGACAGAGGCTCAGATTTAGTTGCACACAATTATATCAACAACGCACACAAACACATACCATCCTCTCCCCGAGTATCAAGACGGGTTTTCGGTCAGCGAAAAAAAAGAAAGACGTATCATACACAATAGATACAAATTCAAAATGGTACATTATCCTGAATATCAATCTTCAGAATACGTTAATCGTGCAGTGATTTAGCACGGTTTTAAATCTAAAATACATCCATTTGAAAGGTAATAACATCGCTCCTGTGTGTGAGGGCTCCATATTCTTCTTCCCCATCAGAACAAAATAATTATCAAGGAGAAGATAGTTAAAAGACCAAGTCGAGACAAGATCATCAATGCTCTTGACAGGGGGAGGGGGGGGGCTGCCCTCTGTCGATAAAAGCTGGAAACACCGTAAGAGTTTGATACATATTCAGTGAAACATTGGTAAGACATTTTGGAAACCATGCTAAGCCAGCATGTTTCAAGCTGCCAATAAATATTGAGAGGGTGTGTCCGGATTTATCCCCCTGTGGGTGGGGGCGGTAGAATAACACCCACAATATCCCCTGCCTGTCGTAAGAGGCGACTAAAAGGGGCCTCAGGGGCTCTGAACTTTGGAGCGTGGGTTGGCGACTACCGGGCCCTCTGCTGAGTCCTCGCATTGCTTCCACTTACTTATGCCAGGCTCCTCACTTCTATCTACCCTATCCGACCTCTCTTGGTCAACTCTTGTTCTTTTCCGACCCCGACGCTATTAGGTTTGCGAGGGCTAGGGAGTCTTTCATTTTCACGCCCTTCGTGGCCCTTGTCTTTCTTTGACCGATATCTTCATTTTTCGAAGTGTCGGATCCCTTCCATTTTTCCCTCTGATTAGTGTTATATAGAGGATGGTTGCCTAGTTGTACTTCCTCTTAAAACAATAATCACCACCTATCCTCTGCCTGTCGTGAGAGGCGACTAAAAGGGACGACCAAGGGATGATTAAATTAGAACCATGAAACTACGTTTGATTCGTACCATCACGCGGGGAACACCATGGGTTGCCTGCACTTGCGAGCTGACCACTATATTCGGTACGAAATGGGTTTGTGATTAGTAGCAGTCATGAGCGTGGCCTCGGGTTTTCCAGTACCCGTGCGTCCTACCCGTGTGAGCAACACCGCGAGTCTGGGCGTAGCCTGTGATTTGTACCGCTATATGAGCGACACCGTGGGTCTGCGTTGTCTGTGATTAGTACCCCCTATGTGAGGAGCACCACGGGATGTGTGGTTCGTACACCTAGGTGAGGAACCTTCTCGGTTTGCGTTGCCTATGAGTGGCGCCCTTGTGTGAGAAACACCATAGGTCTGCGTTACCTGTACGAAGTACAATACTCGTGAGTAGTATCATTTTGTGTGGAACACCGTGAGTCTTCGCTACTTTTGATTAGTACCCCAACATGACAAATACCATGGTTCTACTTTACTCGCGACATGTACCATTCTGTGGGGTCTTGGACGAGGATTTTGTACCCCTTTAGACATCAAGCATTATTGTGCTTTATAAGTGGTCCCTTGGTCAGTAATACTATTATTTACGATCTTTTTTTTGAGTCTGATCCACTGTTTTTTATTTGTGTTTTTTTTTGTTTCTTGTTGGGTTAATGTCCATCCATTCATTCTTCATATCACTTTTTATTTTATTTTGGTCAGTGGATGAATTTAAACTTTTTGTTATTTCATTTCGTACCATTAGGGGCAGATATACTTCGATGTTAGGCCCCTTTAAACAACAAGCATCATCATCATCATCATCATCACCATTATTCTTACTTTGTTGAAACATAAGTTCGTCGAGGCTCCCCCTTGATGGATTCTCAAACTTGCAGATTGGCCGAAGTACACATCACTAGCTGCCTTTAATGACGATACCGGGCGGACCGTCGGCGGGGAAATATCTTACATCACCCAAGTTATTCTTCCTGCTGCTGAGGAGTTTATTGCGTTCCTCTGGGGTACTCCTCGTCGAAAACTCGTTGCTTGGTGGAACGAAGCAATAGCAGCAGCTATAACAGAACGCCGTCGAGCACATAAACGTTACCGTAGAGAGCCTTCTGTGGCAAACTTGGTAACATTTATACAACTCCGTTGTAAGGCGCGAGTCCTTATTGGCCAAAGTAATAAAGCTTCTTGTAGAGATACGTGTCGTCTATGACATCACATACTCCATCATCTCAAGTGTGGACTAAACTTCCACGTATTTCTGATATTTAAGAATCATCATCTGTACCGGGAATTTCCATTGCAGGCAACATCGTCACTGAACCACTCTCGATTGCTAACCATGTAGCTAGCCATTTCGCGGATGTGTCTGGTACCGGGAATTACCATCGTGATTTTTTCGCTCTGAAGCGGGAGGCTAAACCTCATCACCTTAGTTTTGCCACTCAAGCTTCAGAAGACTTCAACGTGCCCTTTTCGGAGTGGGAATTTCAGAGGAATACAACGTGCTCTTTACGGAGTGGGAACTCCGCAGCGCCTTAGCGCGTTGCAAGGACACGTCTCCTGGACCGGACAACATCCATAACCAGATGTTGAAACACCTTAGTGATGATAGTTTACTATATCTCCTTCGTGTGTTCAACCGGATCTGGATAGAGGGTGATTTTCCGTCTCAGTGGCGAGAGGGCATAGCCATTCCTGTCCTCAAGCCTGACAAAGATCCTAAGTATGCAGTATGTCTTACAAACTGCCTGTGTAAGCTATTTGAGAGGATGGTAAATCGCTTACTCGTGTGGTGTCTGGAGAAACAAGGACTCTTGTCCGAGTACCAATGTGGTTTTCGACCAATGTGGTTTTCGAGCCGCTCGATCCACCACTGACCACTTGGTATGCCTGGGGAGCTCTATTCAGGATGCGTTTCTCCGCAAACAGCACTTGGTAGCTGTTTTCTTTGACCTGGAGAAGGCCTACGACACCACATGGCGATATGGCTTCCTTTCTGTCCTGCATCAATGGAGATTCCGAGGTAACTTGCCGGTATTTATTGCGAATTTTTTGTCCCTCCGTCTATTCCGTGTCCGAGTAGGGAATCCCAGGGGCTCTGATCTTTGGAGCGTGGGTTGGCGACCACGGGGCCCTCATCTGAGTCCTGGCATTGCTTCCACTTACTTGTGCCAGGCTCCTCACTTTCATCTATCCTATCCGACCTCCCTTGGTCAACTCTTGTTCTTTTCCCACCCCGACGCTATTAGGATTGCGAGGGCTAGGGAGTCTTTCATTTTCACGCCCTTCGTGGCCCTTATCTTACTTTGGCCGATATCTTCATTTTTCGAAGTGTCGGATCCCTTCAATTTTTCCCTCTGATTAGTGTTATATAGAGGATGGATGCCCAGTTGTACTTCCTCTTAAAACAATAATCACCACCATCCGAGTAGCGAGGACATATTCGCTATACCACGTTCAAGAAAATGGAGTCCCACAGTAATCGGTCCTTAGTGTCACTCTGTTCGCGATTGCCATAAACGGTATTGTTTCTGCTGCTGGTCCAGCAGTAATACCGTCCCTATATGTGGACGATTTTGCTCTGCACTATAGCTCGTGCAGTATGGCAATCGCAGAGCGACAGTTACAGCAAGCTATTAGGAGGGTGGAGCAGTGGACTTTAAGTCATGGCTTTCGGTTTTCTGCGCCAAAGACCTCTGTAGTCCATTTCTGTTGTAAACGTACTCGCCACCAACATCCTGAGTTTTACTTAGGAAATGTCGTTCTTATAGTTGTTTATTTCCTGGGCTCCTTTTTGATAGTAATTTATCGTGGGAGCCACACGTGCGGCAGTAAAGAGTGCAATGCACTAAGAAGCTTAACATCATGAAGTTTCTTAGCAGCACTTCTTGGCGGGCTGACCGTACGGTGCTCCTACGATTATATAGGGCACATATTTTATCTCGGCTAGACTACGGCATTCCAGCATATGGCTCAGCAAGACCAAGCATTCTTGCGAAGCTTAACAGCATCCATCACGGCGGGGTTAGGTTGGCGGCGGGAGTTTTTCGTACAAGCCCCATAGCTAGCCTACTCGCTGAGTCTGGTGTGCCGCCTTTACAACTGAGGCGCCAGCAGATGCTTTTTTCGTATGCTGCAAATTTGCGACAGATGCCACTTCATCCAAGCTATCCTTGCGTGTTCAACAATGGCAACCGTTTGCTGTACGCTGCTCGTCCTCGAGCGACGCGGCCGGTTGGGATACGCTTGGATAGCAGTTATGAATTGTTTGACGTACCTTCGGTTCCTTGCCTTGTCAGACAACCAAGTGGGGTACCTCCGTGGGTCGTACGACGACCTGAAATAATCCTGGATCTGCACACTGGCCCAAAGGAAAACACGGACCCTTCGATTTATCGGAGGCTCTTCCGGTCCGTTGTTGGCCGCTATCCAGGTTCAGTCGTCGTCTACACGGATGGTTCAAGGACAGATACGAAGGTGGGCTGTGCGTTCGTTGTTGACAATGATAGGTTCCTTTTTGCTCTTCCGGCAACCTGTAGTGTGTACACAGCAGAGCTCTATGCTATCTGTGAGGCTCTGCGGTACGCACTGTACAATGAGCGCCGACACTATCTTCTGTGTACTGACTCCTTGAGTTCGCTCCAGTCTATAGATACCTGTTTCCCTCGGCACCCTCTCTTGCAGCGAATCCAGGACCTGCTGGCCGGGTGTTAGGATGGTGGCACCAGAATCACGTTTGTGTGGCTCCCCAGCCACATGGGCATAGAGGGAAACGAGTTAGTAGATCAGGCTGCCAAGGAGGCAGTTACACTGCCCCCGTTGCCTTTCAAGGTTCCAGCAAGTGATATTCGGTCCCAGCTTATACATCTTGTTATGTCCCATTGGGAGATGGAGTGGCTGGCCATTGCACTTCCCAATAAGCAGAGAGCGATAAAAGGAACAACGAAGGTATGGAGGACTTCCCTTCGGGCTTCGCGGAGGGAAGCCGTGGTATTATGTCGTCTTTGGATCGGCCACGGTATCTTGACTCATTCGCATCTTTTGAAAGGAGAACCCCGTCCGGTGTGTACCTGCGGCGACCATCTTCCCGTGGTGCACGTCCTTACGGAGTGTGTGACCTGGTCGATGTGCGCCGTAGTCTTAACCTTCCGAGTACTATCTCCCTTATCTTGCGTGATGACGAGCAGTCAGCAGATCTCGTCGTCCGCTTTATGAGGGATAGTGGACTGTTTTATCGTGTGTGATGCTGTCCTTTGTCCTGGTGTGTTTTGTGTCACTTGCGCTTTTATCCCATTGACTTCATTTTAGTTTGTGTTGCGTATTTTAATGTGTTATTTTAACGTCTAATGTAAATTATATATTTGCACTACCAGGCAATGCCTTATTCCTTTTCTCCTTGTTTTTTCTCTTATTTTATTGGACAATAAGGCATTGCGAATTAGATCCACTGGTATTTTAATCTCATACTCATTTTCTCATCACCATATTTTCTAACTCTTGTCAGTGGATACATTTTACAATTTTAAATAACATGTATCATGTCGTTTATCACGTTCCATTATGGGCCGATGACCTTCGATTTAGGCCCCTTAAAACAACAAGCATCATCATCATCATCATCATCATCATTTCCTACGAAATATTTTAAATCATTGCTGATTTGCAATTCTCCCTTGAACACCATGACACAGCAACAAGGCTGTGGTTTCTCAGACTATCTTGCCTTTGCGAACTTTTGGAATGTTTCAGGGCAAGAAGAACGAAACGTGACATTAACCGCCATATGTTGTATTTTCTAAAATTTACTTAGGAAGATATCAGTGTTATATACATTTTACCAAAAAAAATGTGGCTAGGCACACGTATGCCTCGACCCCTCCCGTTCCTAGAAGGATGCCTTCTTACCCTGCTGCTCATTCTAGTGTGAAAACTATTTTGTCCAGTTTAATGCAAACTGACGTTTAAGGTTAATGACGTTGGTTTTGTTTTACATTGCAGACAAGATTAAAGTTCTATAACAATGGACCGGGGTGAAGAGTACCGATTTCCGTCGAAGAGACGCTCCTCTTCTCAGCAAGTCGAGAGCCATTCTACAAAAGCTCGGAAAATTGTGCAGCCTGAGGAAACAAACTTTGCTGTTGAAGAAATATTTTCGCTTCCTAAGTGTGTTCTTAAGAAGCCACCCCTCCGCAAAGGAAAATTTGCTTTCCCACCGGTCAGTACCGCCAAGAAGAAGGAGCCCAATGTAAGTTTCTAATTACTGAATAAGAGTTATGTTATTGTTAGCCAGGAACGTAGATAATTATTCTGTCTGGGGCGGGGTTAGCAGTGGTAATATCACATATTTACTTTCTTGAAATGTGAAGAACATTTACTTTGTGACTAACAATTAACCTTGATTTTGTTATAAAATAAGGCATTGCGAATTATGTAATTCCACTGATTATTTTAATTTGAAATTTTCTTCATATTTTATTAATAATCGAAGGTAGCGGGTATATTTGTATTCCACCCCCTGTGGGTGGGAGACGCACATGTGGAATACAACCTTGGTATCCTTTGCCTGTCGTAAGATACTACTAAAAGTTGCAACCTAGGCGCGGACATTGATTGCGGTTTGGTACGTGTAGGACCCCTGTGCATGGGAGGGGATGAATACATTCACAGGTAATCCATGCCTGGGGAACGCACATGTAGAATATACCCGCCGTGTCCCTGACTGTCGTAAGAGGCGAGTAGGCTAAAAGGGGCGACCCAGGCGCGGACATGGATTGCGGTTTGGTATAATGTGTTGGACCTCCTGTGGATGGGAGAAACTGAATACATTCACAGGTAATCCCCGCCTGTCGTAGAAGGCGAAACAAAGGGTCGTGTGGCCATGGTTCCCTCTTCATTTTTTTATTGTTTTTATGAGGGTTAGTCGTAGACCATTTCAAAATTTTTGATGTGCGTGCTGCTCGGAGATGGACCTCCCAAGTGTGCGACTACGCTCGAAAGCCTGTGTCAGTGACCACCCAGGAAGCGGCGGCTGGGAGGGTCATGTACCCGGGCAGTAGTATCCGCCTGACAACACAGGTCCCCGCACAGCCGAATGCCACGAACCTACTACGCTGGAGTACCAGGGCGAGAGGTGACACCCCCACGTGGTGCGTCCGAGGAGGCGGATAGGGGGGTCCTAAACGGCTTGCCGGCGGACTTGAGGGAATTAAAATACTTCTCGCGGACCAAACACACTACCCCCTGCGGGTGGGGGATGCACATGTAGAATACACCCGCGTAATCCCCGGCCTGTCGTAAGAGGGGACTAAAAGGGGCGACCTAGGCGCGGATATAGATTGCGGTTTGGTATAATGTGTTGGACCTCTGTGGATGGGAGAGGTTGAGTACATTATAAGGTAATCCCTGCCTGTTTTAGAACGCCACTAAAAAGGGTCATGTGGCCATGATCCCCTCTTTATTTTTAAATTTTTTTTCCGGGGGCCAGATGTAGACCATTTCAAAATTTTTGATGTGCGTGCTGCTCGGAGACGGGCCTCTTACGTGTGCGATTATCCCCAAAAGCCCGCAGTTGACCACCTAGGAATCTTGCGGGTGGGAGCGCCATGTACGTGGGCAGTAGTGTCCGCCTGACAACACAGGTCCCCGCACAGCCGATGCCAGAAGGACATATTCTTATTAATTATTTATTCTTTTTTCCTCTATATTTAGTGCTCTGTAAACGCTATGGGGTACATGCTATTGCGGGTGACTGGAGGAAGGGAGTCCTAGTGCTCGTTGCCTCAGTCATCCCGTATTAGGCATCCACGAACCTACTACGATGGCGTAGCAGGGGGAGAGGTGATACTCCCACGTGGCGCGTCCCAGGTGGCGGATAGGGGGGTCCTAACCGGCTTGCCGGCGGACTTGAGGGAAATAAAATACCTCTCGCGGACCAAACACACACCCCCTGTGGGTGGGGGAGGCAGACGAATAATACACCCCCGGTATCCCCTGCCTGTCGTTAGAGGCGACTAAAAGGGGCGACCAAGGGATGATTGCATTCGAACTATGAAACTACATGTGCTTAGTACCACCACGTGGAGAACACCAAGGGTCGCTTTTACTTGTGCGTAGTACCACTATATTAGGTACGAAATAGGTTTATGATTAGTAGCACACAGGAGCACCGCGCGGTCGGCTATTGCAGTACCTTTGATTAGTACCACCATATGAGCAGAACCATGCGATGATAGCTACCATGGTTCTGCCTTGCCTATGATTAGTACCCACTATATGAGGAACACCACGGGATAGGGAGAGGTCCCTGCGGTTAGTACTCTCATGTGATGAACACCATAGGTTTGCGTTGCCCGTAAATGGCGCCGCAAAGTGAGAAAAACATAGGTCTGTATTATACGTCGAATTTCATAACCTCTGAGTAGTACAATAATGTGTGGAATACCGCAAGTCTCTGCTACTTTTGATTAGTACCGCAACAGGACGGATACCATTGTTCTACATTACAAGCGATAAGTATCATTCTGGGGGCCTTTGATCTGTATTTTGGACCCATTTAGACACCAAGCATTCTCGAGTCAGGATTGTGCTTTGGAAGTGGTCCCTTGGTCTGTACTACTTTTAACTATGATAGTTTTTTGAGACGGATCCACTGATTGTTTTAAATTCATGTTCATTCATTCATTCATTCATTCATTCATTCATTCATTCATTCATTCATTCATTCATTCATTCATTCTTCATGACATTTTTTATTTTGGTCAGTGGATGATTTTGAACTTCTACTTTGTCGTTTCATTTCGTACCATTAGGGGCCGATGACCTCGATGTTAGGCCCCTTTAAACAACAAGCATCATCATCGTCATCTTTGACCGATATCTTCATTTTTCGAAGGGTCGGATCCCTTCCACTTTTTCCTCTGATTAGTGTTATATAGAGGATGGTTGCCTAGTTGTACTACCTCTTAAAACATTAATCACCACCACCACCACCACCACCTTGCCGGCGGACTTGAGGGAAATGAAATACCTCTCGCGGACCAAACCCACTACCCCCTGCGGGTGGGGGAGGCAGACGAAGAATTCACTCTCGGTATCCCCGAATTAAAACCATGTAACTATTTTTGATTCGTAGCATCACGCGGGGAAAACCATGGGTTGCCTGTACTTGCGAGTAGTACCACTACATTAGGTACGAAATAGGTTTGTGATTAGTAGCAGTAAAAAGCCTGGCCTGGTGGATTCCAGTACCCGTGCGTCGTACCAATGTGAGCAACACCGCGGGTCTGAGCGTAGCCTGTGAGTTGTACCACTATATGAGCAGCACCGTGGGTCTGCGTTGCCTGTGATTAGTACCCACTATGTGAGGAACACCACAGGAATACCGGCGCCCGTGTTTAGTACACCTAGGTGGGGAACCTTCTCGGTTTGCGTTGGCTATGAGTTGCGCCATTGTGTGAGACACACCATAGGTCTGCGTTACTTGTACGTATTGCAATACTTGTGAGTAGTACCATCTTTCCACGAACCTGCTACGCAAGCGTAGCAGGGGGAGAGGTGATACTCCCACGTGGCGCGTCCCAGGTGGCGGATAGGGGGGTCCTAACCGGCTTGCCGGCGGACTTGAGGGAAATAAAATACCTCTCGCGGACCAAACACACACCCCCTGTGGGTGGGGGAGGCAGACGAATAATACACCCACGGTATCCCCTCCCTGTCGTGAGAGGCGACTAAAAGGGGCGACCAAGGGATGCTTGGATTAGAACCATAAAACTACTTTTGAATAGTACCATCACGCGTGGAACACCATCGGTCGCTTTTACTTGCGAGTAGTACCACTCTGTTAGGTACTCCATATTTTTGTGATTCGTAGCACTCGAGGGGGGTTCAGTGTGGGTTTCCAGTACCCGTGAGTCGTGCCCGTGTGTACAGCACCACAGGTCTGGGCGTTGCCTGTGAGTTGTACCCGTGTGCGCAACACCGCGGGTCTGGGCGTAGCCTGTGAGTTGTACCACTATATGAGCGACACCGTGGGTCTGCGTTGCCAGTGATTAGTTCCCACTATGTGAGGAACACCACGAGAATGCCGGCGCCCGTGCTTAGTACACCTAGGTGAGGAACCTCATCGGTTTGCGTTGGCTATGAGTGGCGCCGTTGTGTGAGAAACGCCATAGGTCTGCGTTACCTTTACGACGTACAATACTTGTGAGTAGTACCTTAATGCTTGGCACACCGCGAGTTTACGCTACCTTTGATTAGTACCGCATCTCGAGACATATCATGGTTCTCCTGTCCTCGCGACTTGTACCATACTGCGGGGCCGTAGACCTGGTTTTTGGACCCCTTTAGACATCAAGCATAATCGATTCCGGAACGTGCCTTATAAGTGGTCCCTTGGTCAGTGATACTATAATTTATGCCCGTTTTTTGAGTCTGATCCACTGTTTTTGTTTGTTTGTTTGTTTATTTGTTTGTTTTTTGTGTTTTTGTAGGTTACATATCCATCCATTCATTCTTCATGACATTTTTATTTTATTTTGTTCAGTGGATTAATTTGAACTTTTGATTATTTCATTTCGTACCATTAGGGGCCGATGACCTCGATGTTAGGCCCCTTTAAACAACAAGCATCATCATCCATCAGTACCATCTTTTGTGGAACACCGTGAGTCTTCGCTACTATTGATCAGTACCCCAACATGACACATACCATGGTTCTATTTTACTCGCGACATGTACCATTCTGTGGGGCCTTAGACGTGGATTTTGCACCCCATTTAGACACCAAGCATCATTGTGCTTTATATGTGGTTCCTTGGTCGGTAATACTATTATTTTCGATCTTTTTTGTGTCTGATCCACTGTTTTTTTGTTTGTTTGTTTGTTTGTTGTTGTTTTTTTGTTGGGTTCATGTCCATCCATTCATTCTTCATGACATATCTTATTTTTATTTTGGTCAGTGGATGCATTTGAAATTTGTTATTTCATTTCGTACCATTAGGGGCCGATGACCTTCGATCTTAGGCCCCTTAAAACAATAAGCATCATCATCATCATCTTCATGACATTTTCTTTATTTTGGTCAGCCACGAACCTACTACGATGGCGTAGCAGGGGGAGAGGTGATACTCCCACGTCGCGCGTCCCAGGTGGCGGATAGGGGGGTTCTAACCGGCTTGCCGGCGGACTTGAGGGAAATGAAATACCTCTCGCGGAACAAACACAATACCCCCTGCGGGTGGGGGACGCACATGCAAGAATACACCCGCGGTATCCCCTGCCTGTCGTAAGAGGCGACAAAAAGGGGCGACCTTGGCGCGGACATGGATTGCGGTTTGGTATGATGTGATGGACCTCCTGTGGATGGGAGAGGCTGAATACATCCAAAGGTAATCCCTGCCTGTCGTAGAAGGCGACTTAAAGGGTCATGTGGCCATGGTCCCCTCTTTATTTTTTATTATCTTTCCGAGGGTCAGATGTAGACCATACAAAATTTTGATGTGCGTGGTGCTCGGCGATGGAGCTCCTATGTGTGCGACTACGCTCGAAAGCCCGTGCCAGCAACCACCCAGGACGCGGCGGGTGGGAGTGTCATGTGCCCGGGCAGTAGTATCCGCCTGACAACGCAGGTCCACGCACAGCCGAGTGCCAGAAGGACATATTATTATTAATTATTTTTATTTATTTTTCTTATTTTTAGTGCTCTGTACACGCTATGGGGTACATGCTATTGCGGGTGACTGGAGGAAGGGAGTCCCAGTGCTCATTGCCTCAGTCATCCCGTATTAGGCATCGTCCAACATCGGACCCCGGGCAGTACCTGCTATGACCAGGTGGGTATTGCCTTGGCTGCTTGGTTCGGCTACAGAGACCCCTGATCGGAGTGGATGGCATTCGGGGAGGAAGCTATCGGGCATGGCTTCAAAAAGAAGTCGGCTTTCTCAAGGTGGTCCCCCACCTAAGTCTTCAACTTTTGCTTCCCTGAGAGGTTCAACTCCCTGGGAACATGCGCAGCGTGAAGGAATGGGATCCAGCTTCCCTAGGTTTCTGGTCGCTACCAGAACAGATGGGCACGATTTTAAGCTGGTGAAGTCGATCCTGTTTAGTCGGCACATCGAAGGCGTCTATGGCGAACTGGAGGTTCTTAAGAAAATGCGCAATGGTAGTTTGCTTCTAAAGACTCGTACAGCACTGCAAGCTGATTAGTTGCTTAAGTGCGAGCACTTTGGCGAAATCCACGTCAAAGTGGAGGAGCATAAGTCCTTGAACCTGGTTCGCGGAGTCATCTTTCACCGCGACCTTATTTTGAACACTGACGACGAGTTGATGGAAGACATGAAGAACCGTGGCGTGACACACGTCCGGCGCATTACGCGCAAGGTCAACGGTGAAGACGTTGCCACTGGTGCCTTCATTGTCTCTTTCAAGTTGTCAGTGTTACCAGAGAAAGTCAAGGTAACAACTTATCGTTGCGATGTGAGGCCGTACATCCCGCCTCCTATGCGATGGTATCAATGCCAGCGATTCGGACATATGGTATCTGGCTGTTCGAATCAGGCTGTATGTGTTACATGTGGACGAGTAGCTCACGGCGCGGAGGAGTGCACAACTCCGTACAAGTGCAGTAACTGCTCCGGTTTTCATTCTCCTCGGGATCGGATTTGTCCGACATACCCCACGAACCTACTACGATGGCGTAGCAGGGGGAGAGGTGATACTCCCACGTGGCGCGTCCCAGGTGGCGGATAGGGGGGTCCTAACCGGCTTGCCGGCGGACTTGAGGGAAATAAAATACCTCTCGCGGACCAAACACACTACCCCCTGCGGGTGGGGGACACACATGCAGAATACACCCGCGGTATCCCCTGCCTGTCGTAAGAGGCGACAAAAAGGGGCGACCTTGGCGCGGACATGGATTGCGGTTGGTATACTGTGATGGACCTCCTGTGGATGGGAGAGGCTGAATACATCCATAGGTAATCCCTGCCTGTCGTAGAAGGCGACTTAAAGGGTCATGTGGCCATGGGCCCCTCTTTATTTTATTATTATTTTTCCGAGGGTCAGATGTAGACCATTCTAAATTTTGATGTGCGTGCTGCCCGGAGATGGGCCTCTTACGTGTGCGATTACGCCCAAAAGCCCGCAAGTGTCCACCCAGGACCATTGCGTGGTGGGAGCGCCATGTACCTTGGCAGTGGTATCCGCCTGACAACACAGGTCCCCGCACAGCCGAATGCCAGAAGGACATATTATTATTAATTATTTTTATTTTTTTCTCTATATTTAGTGCTCTGTAAACGCTATGGGGTACATGCTATTGCGGGTGACTGGAGGAAGGGAGTCTTAGTACTCATTGCCTCAGTCATGCCGTATTAGGCATCGTCCAACATCGGACCCCGGGCAGTACCTGCTATGACCAGGTGGGTATTGCCTTGGCTGCTTGGTTCGGCTACAGAGACCCCTGATCGGAGTGGGTGGCATTCGGGGAGGATGCTATCGGGCATGGCTTCCAAACGAAGTCTGCTCTCTCAAGGTGGTCCCCCACCTAAGTCTTTAACTTTTGCTTCCCTGAGAGGTTCAACTCCCTGGGAACATGCGCAGCGTGAAGGAATGGGATCCAGCTTCCCTAGGTTTCTGGTCGCTACCAGAACCGATGGGAACGATTTTAAGCTGGTGAAGTCGGTCCTTTTTAGTCGGCACATCGAAGGCGTCTATGGCGAACTGGAGGAACTTAAGAAAATGCGCAACGGTAGTTTGCTTCTGAAGACCCGTACAGCACTGCAAGCTGATCAGTTGCTTAAGTGCGAGCACTTTGGCGAAATCCCCGTCAAAGTGGAGGAGCATAAGTCCTTGAACCTGGTTCGCGGAGTCATCTTTCACCGCGACCTTATTTTGAACACTGACGACGAGTTGATGGAAGACTTGAAGAACCGTGGCGTGACACACGTCCGGCGCATTACGCGCAAGGTCAACGGTGAAGACGTTGCCACTGGTGCCTTCATTGTCTCTTTCAAGTTGTCAGTGTTACCAGAGAAAGTCAAGGTAACCACTTATCGTTGCGATGTGAGGCCGTACATCCCGCCTCCTATGCGATGCTATCAATGCCAGCGATTCGGACATATGGTATCTCGCTGTTCGAATCAGGCTGTATGTGGTACATGTGGACGAGTAGCTCACGGCGCGGAGGAGTGCACAACTCCATACAAGTGCACTAACTGCTCCGGTTTTCATTCTCCCCGGGATCGGAATTGTCCGACATACCTGAGTGAGAAGAAGATCCAGGAGATCAAGACCCTGGATGGTCTTTCCTACCAGGAAGCGCGCCGTAAGTTTCATTCTATGAATACACCTGCCCGTACACTCGATTATAGCTTGATAGCTCAGAGTCTTCCAGGTTCGTCATTTACGACCAAGACACCTGTCCAGACCGCTGCGCCCAAGGCGACTGTTGCTGCTCCCAGCAACGTCGCAAATAGTCAAAGCTCGAAGGGGGGGACCACCCCACCTTCGACCAACCAGAAGTCTGTGCCGGCTGGGAACTCCCAGCCGGCACAGCAAGGGGGGAAGACTAAGTCTCCCCCCCCCTAGGAGGTCGACGAAAGTCGTGCCCCAGCCGGCGGAGGCGGCTTCGTTGACCAGGGCTGGGAAACCATCTCCCAGCCCGTCTAAACCTGAAAAAAAGAAGGGGAAGAAGAGCGCCCGTTCTGAGCGCTCTCGGCCTTCCCCTGCGAAGGAGAAGTCATGCCCCCCATCTGGAGGGTATGAGTCTGCGCCAGGAGGCACTCCTGCTCCAAAACCTGCGCGCTCTCCTCGTAGGGGACCCCCACGCGCCCGAAAAGTGTCGAAGTTCTGGGCGGCACCCCTGCCATCTTTTGATGACGGGATGGATGTCGCGCTGTCCTCTACATCTACGGATGTAGAATTAGATAGTGTTTAGGCTAACGAGCATTTTTCGCTCATAACCTAACACTCCTTTTACAGTCCACACTATGGCACTGTTACAGTGGAATTGTAATGGTTATGACAGGCATCTTGCTGAGTTACGTCAGCTTATTAGTGAGTACGCAGCGAGTATAGTCTGTATTCAGGAGACCAATTTCAGACCTGGTCATCATACGGTCTTGAGGAATTTCAAACTATACTCGACAGAACGATACTATGCTCACCGGGCTTCCGGAGGCGCTGGCATTTTTGTACGTTCTGATAGCTACAGCGAAGAGGTTCCATTACGAACCCCTCTAGAGGCTGTAGCTGTTCGCGTCTCGCTGCCTGTCATAGCAACAGTGTGTAATGTTTATCTTCCACCAGGCCAGCATCTGAACATCAATGATGTCGCTGATCTTATAGATCAGCTTCCACCACCCTTCCTCTTATTGGGCGATTTTAACGCCCATCACCCCATATGGGGCTCTGAGACGCCTTGTCCCCGAGGAAGAGAGTTTGAAACACTTCTAACAGATCTGGATTTATGTATTTTGAACACAGGGGAACCAACTCACTTTAGTGTACGTTACGGCACATACTCTCGCATAGACGTAAGTCTATGCAGCCGAACGTTGGTTCCACTGTTTCGGTGGAATGCACACGATGATCTCTGTGACAGTGACCATTTTCCCATCGTTCTTACTTTGTTGAAACATAAACCCGTCGAGGCTCCCCCTCGATGGATTCTTAAACATGCTGATTGGCCAAAGTACACATCACTAGCTGTCTTTCACGATGATGTCAGGCGGACCGTCGGCGAGGAAATAACTTACGTCACCCAAGTTATTCTTGCTGCTGCTGAGGAGTCCATTCCGTTTTTCTCGGGGGCTCCTCGCCGAAAACTCGTTCCTTGGTGGAACGATGAAATAGCAGCAGCCATCAAAGAACGCCGTCGCGCTCATAAACGTTACCGTCGACAGCCTACTGTGGCCAACTTGGTAACATTTAAGAAACTCCGCGCTAAGGCGCGAGTTCTTATTCGACAAAGTAAGAAGGCTTCATGGGAGAGATATGTGTCGTCCATGACGTCGCATACTCCATCATCTCATGTGTGGACGAAACTTCGACGAATTTCGGGTATTCAAGGATCATCTGCTGTACCGGGAATTTCCATTGCAGGCAGTGTCGCCACTGATCCCCTCGCGATTGCTAATCTTCTCGCTAGTCATTTCGCGGATGTCTCTGGCTCCGGGAATTACAATCCTGATTTCCTCCCTCTGAAGCGGGAGGCAGAACGTCATCACCTTAGTTTTGCCACCCCAGCTTCAGAGGACTACAACGTGCCCTTTACGGAGTGGGAACTCCGCAGCGCCTTAGCGCTTTGCAAGGACACGTCTCCTGGACCGGACAACATCCATAACCAGATGTTGAAACACCTTAGTGATGATAGTTTACTATATCTCCTTCGTGTGTTCAACCGAATCTGGACAGAGGGTGATTTTCCGTCTCAGTGGCGAGAGGGCATAGTCATCCCTGTCCTCAAGCCTGACAAAGATCCTAAGTATGCAGGAAGTTACAGACCGATTTGTCTTACAAATTGCCTGTGTAAGCTCTTTGAGAGGATGGTAAATCGCAGACTCGTGTGGTGTCTGGAGAAACAAGGACTCTTGTCCGAGTACCAATGTGGATTTCGAGCCGCTCGATCCACCGCAGACCACTTGGTACGCCTGGAGAGCTCTATCCAGGATGCGTTTCTCCGCAAACAGCACTTGGTAGCTGTCTTCTTTGACTTGGAGAAGGCCTACGACACCACCTGGCGATATGGCATCCTTTCAGTCCTGCATCAATGGAGATTCCGAGGTAACTTGCCGGTATTTATTGCGAATTTCTTGTCCCTCCGTCTATTCCGTGTCCGAGTAGGGAGGACATATTCGCAATACCACGTTCAAGAAAATGGAGTACCACAGGGATCGGTTCTTAGTGTCACTCTGTTCGCGATTGCCATAAACGGTATTGTTGCGGCTGCTGGTCCAGCCGTAATACCGTCCCTATATGTGGATGATTTTGCTCTGCACTATAGCTCGTGCAGTATGGCAGTCGCAGAGCGACAGTTACAGCAAGCTATTAGGAGGGTGGAGAAGTGGACCTTAGAACATGGCTTTCGGTTTTCTGCCGCAAAGACCTCCGTTGTCCACTTTTGTCGTCAACGTACACTTCACCCTCATCCTGAGCTTTATCTAGGTAATGTCGTTCTTCCAGTTGTTGACACCTACCGATTTCTTGGGCTCCTTTTTGACAGTAAATTATCGTGGGAGCCACACGTGCGGCAGTTAAAAGTGCAATGCACCAGGAAGCTTAATATCCTTAAGTATCTTAGCAGCACTTCTTGGGGGGCTGACCGCACGGTGCTCCTGCGATTCTATCGGGCACACATTTTATCCCGGTTAGACTACGGCAGTGCAGCATATGGCTCCGCAAGACCAAGCGTTCTTGCGAAGCTGAACAGTATCCACCACAGCGGGGTTAGGTTGGCGACGGGAGCTTTTCGTACAAGCCCCATCGCTAGCCTGCTCGCTGAGTCTGGTGTTCCGCCTTTACACCTGAGGCGCCAGCAACTTCTACTTACATATGCTGCAAATTTGCGACAGATGCCACTTCATCCCAGCTATCCTTGCGTGTTCAACAATGGCAACCGTTTGCTGTACGCTGCTCGTCCTCGAGCGACGCGGCCGGTTGGGATACGCTTGGATAACATTTCCGAATTGTTTGACGTACCTTCGGTTCCTTGCCTTGTCAGACAACCAAGTGGGGTACCTCCGTGGGTCGTACGACGACCTGAAGTAATCCTGGATCTGCACACTGGTCCAAAGGAAAACACGGACCCTTCGATTTATCGGAGGCTCTTCCTGTCCGTTGTTGGCCGCTATCCAGGTTCAGTCGTCGTCTACACGGATGGTTCAAGGTCAGATACGAAGGTGGGCTGTGCGTTCGTTGTTAACAATGATAGGTTCCTTTTTGCTCTTCCGGCAACCTGTAGTGTGTACACAGCAGAGCTCTATGCTATCTATGAGGCTCTGCGGTACGCACTGTACAATGAGCGCCGACACTTTCTTCTGTGTACCGACTCCTTGAGTTCGCTCCAGTCTATAGATACCTGTTTCCCTCGGCACCCTCTGGTGCAGCTAATCCAGGACCTGCTGGCCGGGTGTTGGGATGCTGGCACCAGAATCACATTTCTGTGGCTCCAAAGCCACATGGGCATAGAGGGAAACGAGTTAGTAGATCAGGCTGCCAAGGAGGCAGTTACACTGCCCACGTTGCCTTTCCAGGTTCCAGTAAGTGATATTCGCTCCCAGCTGAGACATCTTGTTATGTCGCATTGGGAGATGGAGTGGCAGGCCATTCCACTTCCCAATAAGCTGAGAGCGATAAAAGGAACAACGAAGGTATGGAGGACTTCCCTTCGGGCTTCGCGGAGGGAAGCCGTGGTATTATGTCGTCTTCGGATCGGCCACGGTATCTTGACTCACTCGCATCTTTTGAAAGGAGAACCCCCTCCGGTGTGTACCTGCGGCGACCATCTTACCGTGGTGCACATCCTTACGGAGTGTGTGGACCTGGTCGATCTGCGCCGTAGTCTTAACCTTCCGAGTACTATCTCTCTTATCTTGCGTGATGACGAGCAGTCAGCAGACCTCGTCATCCGCTTTATGAGGGATAGTGGACTGTTTTCTCGTGTGTAATGCTGTCCTTTGTCCTAGTGTGTTTTGTGTCACTTTCGCTTTTATCCTATTGACTTAATTTTAGTTTGTTTTGCGTATTTTAATGTGTTATTTTAACGTCTCTCGTAAATTATGTACTACCAGGCAATGCCTTATTCTTTTGTTTTCCTGTAGTTTCTCTTATTTTATTAGAAAATACGGCATTGCGTATTAGATCCACTGATTGTTTTAATCTCACCCTCATTTTTCTCCATCATTTTGTTAAACTCTAGTCAGTGGATATGTTTTTAAAATTTTAACATCATCTCTCATGTCGTTTATCACGTTCCATTAGGGGCCGATGACCTTCGATGTTAGGCCCCTTTAAACAACAAGCATCATCATCATCATTTCCGACATACCTGAGTGAGAAGAAGATCCAGGAGGTCAAGACCCTGGATGGTCTTTCCTACCAGGAAGCGCGCCGTAAGTTTAATTCTACGAATACACCTGCCCGTACACTCGACTATAGCTTGATAGCTCAGAGTCTTCCAGGTTCGTCATTTACAACCTTGACACCTGTCCAAACTGCTGCGCCCAAGGCGACTGTTTCTGCTCCCAGCAACATCGCAAATAGTCAAAGCTCGAAGGAGGGGACCACCCCACCTTCGACCAACCAGAAGTCTGTGCAGGCTATCAGTTCCCAGCCGGCACAGCAAGTGGGAAAGACTAAGTCTCCCCCCCCCCCTGGGAGGTCGACGAAAGTCGTGCCCCAGCCGGCGGAGGCGGCATCGTCGACCAGGGCTGGGAAACCATCTCCCAGCCCGTCTAAACTAGAAAAGAAAAATGGGAAGAAGAGCGCCCGTCCTGAGCGCTCTCGGACTTTCCCTGCGAATGAGAAGTCATGCCCCCCATCTGGGGGATATGAGTCTGCGCCGGGAGGCACTCCTGCTCCCAAACCTGCGCGCTCTCCTCGTAGGGGATCCGCTCGCTCCCGAAAAACGTCGAAGTTCTGGGCAGCACCCCTGCCATCTTTTGATGACGGGATGGATGTCGCGCTGTCCTCTACATCTACAGAAGTAGATAGTATTTAGGCTTACGAGCATTTTGTCGCTCACACCTTTTATAGTCCACACTATGGCACTGTTACAGTGGAATTGTAACGGTTATAACAGGCATCTTGCTGAGTTACATCAGCTCATTGGTGAGTACGCAGCGAGTATAGTCTGTATTCAGGAGACAAACTTCAGACCTGATCATCATACGGCCTTGAGAAATTTCAGATTATACTCGACAGAACGGTACTATGCTCACCGGGCTTCCGGTGGTGTTGCCATTTTTGTACGTTCTGACACCTACAGCGAAGAGGTTCCATTAAGAACCCCACTTGAGGCTGTCGCTGTTCGCGTTCCATTGCCTGTCATAGCAACAGTGTGTAATGTTTATCTTCCACCAGGCCAGCATCTTATAGCTCAGCTTTCACCACCCTTCCTCTTATTGGGCGATTTTAACGCCCATCACCCCATATGGGGCTCTGAGACGCCTTGCCCCCGAGGAAGAGAGCTTGAAACACTTCTAACAGATCTGGATTTATGTATTTTGAACACGGGGGAACCAACTCACTTTAGTGTACGCTACGGCACATATTCTCGCATAGACGTAAGTCTATGCAGCCGAACGTTGGTTCCACTGTTTCGGTGGAATGCACACGAAGATCTCTGTGACAGTGACCATTTTCCCATCATCCTTACTTTGTTGAAACATAAATCTGTCGAGGCTCCCTCTCGATGGATTCTTAAACATGCTGATTGGCCAAAGTACACATCACTAGCTGTCTTTAACGATGATATCAGACGAACTGTCGGCGAGGAAATAACTTAATTCACCCAAGTTATTCTTGCTGCTGCTGAGGAGTCCATTCCGTTTTTCTCGGGGACTCCTCGCCGAAAGCTCGTTCCTTGGTGGAACGATGGTATAGCAGCAGCCATCAAAGAACGCCGTCGCGCTCATAAGCCTTACCGTAGACAGCCTACTGTGGCCAACTTGGTAACATTTAAGGAATTATTATTATGTATAAGCTTCATATCCGTATTGATTGGTATCACTATATAGAAATAATATGAGTCACCACCTTATCAATACATTATTTTCCACGAACCTGCTACGCAGGCGTAGCAGGGGGAGAGGTGATACTCCCACGTGGCGCGTCCCAGGTGGCGGATAGGGGGGTCCTAACCGGCTTGCCGGCGGACTTGAGGGAAATAAAATACCTCTCGCGGACCAAACACACTACCCCCTGCGGGTGGGGGACGCAAATGTAGAATACACCCGCGGTATCCCCTGCCTGTCGTAAGAGGCGACTAAAAAGGGCGACCAAGGGCTGACTGAATTAGAACCATGAAACTAATTTTGAATCGTATCATCACGCGGGGAACACCATAGGTTGCCTGTACTTGCGAGTAATACCACTAAATTCGGTACGAAATAGGTTTGTGATTAGTAGAAGTTAAAGCCTGGCCTGGTGGATTCCAGTACCCGTTTGTCGTACCCATGTGTGCAACACCGCGGGTCTGGGCGTAGCCTGTGAGTTGTACCACTATGTGAGCAGCACCGTGGGTCTGCGTTGCCTGTGATTAGTACCCACTATGTGAGGAACACCACGGGAATACCGGCGCCCGTGTTTAGTACACCTAGGTGGGGAACCTTCTCGGTTTGCGTTGACACTGAGTTGCGCCATTGTGTGAGACACACCATAGGTCTGCGTTACTTGTACGTATTGCAATACTTGTGAGTAGTACCATCTTTTGTGGAACACCGTGAGTCTTCGCTACTTCTGATTAATACCCCAACATGACACATACCATGGTTCTATTTTACTCGCGACATGTACCATTCTGTGGGGCCTTAGACGTGGATATTTTGCACCCCCTTTAGACACCAAGCATCATTGTGCTTTATAAGTGGTTCCTTGGTCGGTAATAATGTAATTTTCGATCTGTATTGAGTCCGATCCACTGGTTTTTGTTTGTTTGTTTTGTGTTTTGTTGAGTTCCTCTCCATCCATTCATTCTTCATGCCATATTTTATTTTTATTTTGGTCAGTGGATGCCTTTGCAATTTTTGTTCTTTCATTTCGTAACATTTTGGGCCGATGACCTTCGCTGTTAGGCCCCTTAAAACAACAAGCATCATCATCATCAATACATTATTTTATTTACTACCAAACTGGTAAATATGGTCAATACCGGTTTCGACCCCTAAGGGGTCATCCTCAGTTGACACATACAAAATATCTACAAAAACATCACATATAAAGGTTAATGTTTAAAATTCATATGTCATTAAAATGCTGGTAAGTACATCTTAGTTTGGATATGCGTATATTGTGGGATTTATTAGTTTGCTCTATTTGAGCTATTATATAGGTCTTCTGTTCTCTTGTGTACAGTGTCAAAAGTGTTATATTGAATGTAATTCATCCATTTGACAAAATGGTAGTGAATTGACTATTAAGTATGTACATTTACTGAGAGGTACATGCTATTCTACTTTACAATTTATATTACACAATATGAAGTAAAATTATTGCATTTGCACACATATGATGGAAGTCCAATGTAGGGTCTTAAAGATATACTGTTTGGATTTTCAGTATCCTAATTACATTTCATGTAGTGGCTCACCAGGTTTACCTATTCACTCATTTAGTTCAGTTAAATACATATAAGGACCTTGTCGATTTGAATTCCTATGACTAAAATATTGGTATATGATACCTTGTTGACGTGGATCCTTAATACTAATGTATGAGTTTGTAGCACCTTCTATTCTTGTTTTTTGTCTTAAAATAGAGTTGTGCCTTGACACAGTTTATTTTGTTAGGTGCAGGCATATAAAAGTCTTGTTAAAATGAACCCTTAGGGCTAAAATACCGGTATGAGATACCTGTTAAAATACTTTAGAATAAAAGTACTGATATGTGGTGCTATGTGCATATTCTTAAACATAAATGAGTTTAACATAGTTTGATAACAGTACTGTAGGTTATTATGATTAATTGTTGTAGTTTAATGGCTGGTCCTTTAGAAATATATAAATGTTTACTTGAATAGGACCGAATACATGTTCATGCGTTATGCATTACGAGTGAAATTGCGTAACATTTTGATAGTAATAACTGGCAATTTTGTGGGATTCTGCTGTTGTTGTAGCTGGAAATCTTGAATGTTATTAAGAAAGCGTTCTCTTCTTGTCGCGTGTCGTATTCAGGTTGGGTTGGTGACTATTATGAGATGAAGTACATTTTGGATGTCGTATGTCTTAATTGAGTTGCACGTTGGTTGTATCGTAAAAGCTTGTTGTAAATTAATATATCTGTAAGTAGAAATAATAAGTGTGTTAGATGATGTATCATAGGAATGTAGTGGCAAGTTATATATCGTATTACTTACATTAGCTGTTGAGATCGTGCACTCTGTGTGGCTGTCTGTTGAGATCTATAGCGTGTTGTTGTGAGGTTATAGTTTGCGGCGGTAGAGGGGAGGCTTGGAGGGATGGGTGGAGCGCTTGTAACGGGAGTGGGGTTAAAGGAGGAGAGGTCTTGGAGCGGTCGATTTGTATTTATGGATTTTTGTTTATCAATTCTTTTTAAGTAATAATCTTTCAGGAGGGGCATATAACATTCCACTTTCAAAGAAGGATTTCAACAAAGAACTAAACATAATTCATGAAATAGCCAAACAAAATGGATATAAAAGAGAAAAGATAAACCAGATCATCAACAAAGTAAAAAACAAACCAAAAACTAAGCTAACAAGAATCACCAAATATAAAAAAGAATACGCACTATTTACTTACAATAATAACCATATACACTCCATAACCAACATCTTTAAAAAACAAGGCCTAAAAATAGCATACAAAACTACACGCAATAACACCAACATACTATACAATTCGTTGATGCGATGTACGGAGGCTTCATATTTTCAGGGCAGAACGGTAAGTCATTATGAGAAGTGTGAACTCTTTAGGATACTGTAAGTCAACTTCGAGGAAATAGCCTTTATCAGCTTCATCGCCTAGGGCGTGCAGCTGTAAAGCATCAATTTCGCACTGCATTAGCCAGCGGAAACCACTCACCGGTAGACGCTTACTCACCGCCCACCCATACTGATTATTAGCATCGAGATAAACATTATACTGAGATTCCTGACTAGAATCGAAACTCGGCATGTACTTATTATTTGCCTCAGAATACCGCCCACTGCACTGACTTAGACCGCCTCGAATAGACGATTTTATAAAGTACATCATATCAATATCAGTTAGCAGTTCCAAATTCACCTGCGTGTATTTTATTATGTCATCCCAACTTAACCCAGGCGCTGTAAAATACTGACATGCGTCAAGGCTGTAGGTTTTCTTGCAAACACAGCGAAAAGTTTCGAAAACATCAGCTAACAAAAGTACATCCGTCTTTAAATATAAGTCGGAATATTCACCTAGCGTTTGAATGTGGAACTGCTCCCAGATATGTTGTGCGTGTAAATAGTCATCATCACTAATATGCGCTGAATTCAGCGAGCTGTAAAATGATTGTTTCGATGGTAAAGCACGTTCTTCGAGGCGTTCTAAGCAGTCAAGATATTCATAACAAAAAACACCCTTACGCCCAAGTAAATTAAACTGTGCTTCTTCAGGAAAAACGCGTCGAATTTCCGTAAATTGTTCTGGCTGTAAATGACTAGAAAGTTTATCGAGGCTACTCGCCATAAAGCGAAACGAGTCAAGGAATCTCAGTTTTATAGAATGCTCCTCATCTACTTTTACAGACTTTGCAAATGCAATGTACCGCTCTTTATTCTGAGGGATTATATCTACTTTTTCATCTGAAGCTCTAAATTGTGAAATGATGAAATGTGAATCGTAACCAGATAAGTTATGAAAAATTACAGGGATAAATTTAGGAACTCTGTACTTAAGATTACAGCTATTATGAGCGGCACATCTGTAGAAACCAGTTAAATGATCATGATCAAAAACTTTAGGGTCATTTTCGGAAAATTCCCCATCACAAATGCCACATTTTGTAGCACGTTCATGATCATTTAACTGAATTTCGATGAGTGGCTTCATAGGAATATTACTATTTAGAATACGACCAAGACGTGCTGCATCACTTTCAAGTTTTTCTAAAAATACTTTAGCAGCATCAGGTCCTCGATACAGTTCTAACTTGTTAAGCGTACTATCATAACTACACTTGATGTAATACGCGAAGCTATACGGGACATGCATGTGCGTAATATTAGTGAAAGAGTTGTTAGGATTAGGTGAGCATGTGCTGCATGGCTTGAGCATGGCTTCAAAGTCTGCATAAATCACGAAAGGTACCCACATCTGCTTGTCATAATTTGTAAACTTTAAAACATTATTGCCTGTAGTAGGTATCTCTGTACGTACATGATTGCAGTCATTCTTGGAATGGTTCGTTAACTGATCTTCAGTTCTAAAATACTGCAAACATCCATCATATAGCCACTTTTTACACCTTTCTTTGGACAACTGACTACCAACAAGTCTACTCAGATTTTTAATCCAGCAAAAGTGGCTATTCTCACTGTTTTCGATATAGAGTAAGTTAACATGAGTATTCTTCTTATGACATGTATAATACAGAGGACCTACTACAGACTTTTTCTCTACACCATACACATTAATGCTAATGTTATTTAGTTCTTCAAAGCGCTTAATGTCCTTTAACTGAATAGGAAATTCTATGCTATCTAAATTTAGTTGCGTTGAATAGTGTGGATACGATGATGTTCTTTTAGCTACGTCTGATTTAGCAGGATTTAAAGCTGACATCACCGCCCATGCAAAACATGCTTCGTCATTGTTTTGGATGTTTACAACAGCTTCTTTTCGCTGAATCTATGTCGGCAGCTCGATGTACGATGAACCTCGCATAGGATTGTACTTATTGATGTTAACTTCTAGATACATTATTTCAGCTAAAGCCCACCCTGATTCCTTTTCCTGAAATTCCTCGCTCTTAGTTGAAATAATGTTCGAGACATCCCTAAGTACATCACCAAAATTAGTTGACTGACTTATGACGAAATTTTTCGTATTAAATGATTTAATGTCCGTTATTTCCGATTCACCCGTGCTTTTAATGAACAAGGCGAAAAGTTTAAAATTAACTTTAAATGCGTTTTGATTCGACAAAGTTTTAGCGAGAAGCTGTTGTACATCCGGTTGAACGCAATTTAAAAAGTTTGAAGTGCTCTGAAACTTTTGACTGGCACGAATTCTACAACAAAAAATCCTGCTTTTAAATGCAGTATTAATTTCCTCGATGTTTGCATTACAGCCACTTTTACTAGCATTATTTTTATGCTCATTACTGCGTAAGTGCCCCTGAAAATGCGAAGATGGTACATCAGTGTTACAGTGCTCGCAGTGAATAGTTTGAAGTTCATGATTTCTTCTAGGTTTTTTACTACTAGTACATTGTACAGGTACATCCGTTTTTTACGCTTTACTCCTATTACCTGAGGGTTATAGTTGCAAGTAGATACCTGATGCGCTTCTACTAAGTGAGCCTCGTATCGCTCTACGTTAGCGAAATACACACCACAAACTTTAGATAAAGCAGATGTTATGCTAGGGTGTTTTGATTTCATATGGCGCATGAAGTTATCTCGCCTTGTGAACGTTACATTGCATTCTTCACAGCAGGGGAACATCTGAAAAGAGAACAACCAATAGAGATTAAACGAAAGTTGCTATGTTCGAAAGAAACAAAGTTTCAACCTATAGAGGTCAGTCGCAAAGAACAAACGAAAATTTAATTAATAACGGTCAACCAGCATGAGGATTGAAGAAAACAACTATGTGTCAATAGAGATTATACTAAAATTACGATGTTCAGAAGAAACCAAGTTTCAACCTATAGAGGTCAGACATTGCTGAAAGTTTGAAATTATAAGATTAATCTCTTCTACAGCATGTGGATTAAAGAGAACAACTATTTATGATTAGACTAAAGTTACGATGTTCGGAAGAAACCAAGTTTCAACCTATAGAGGTCAGACATTGCTGTAAGTTTGAAATTATAAGATTAACATCTTCTATAGCATGCGGATAGAAGAAGGAAACTATTTAGCAATAGACTAAAGTTACGATGTTCGGAAGAAAACCATGTTTCAACCTATAGAGGTCAGACATACCTTAAAATCTTCGCACTGCAGACTGTTACTCGGATGAATAAAATGCGTGCGTTCAAGCCTGAAGCTCGAATGATAATATTCTGGTCGTACCTAAAAAGAACTACATATATGAATGTAGTGTAGGGTACGTCAGCTGGCCTAGCTATCTTTAAAACTCAAAGTTCGAAACATACCTTAAAATGCACGCGCTGCAAACTGTTACTCGGATGAATAAAATGCGTACATTCAAGCCTGTAACTCGAACAATAATATTCTAGTTGTACCTAAAAAAGAACAAACATATGAATGTAGATGTTAATTACCTAGCGTGGAAGTCGCTTTGCAAACACTAACAGTTCAAGCTTACCTTAAGTTGAAGGCTGAAGAATAATATTCACAGCAGACAGTACTTAGACGGGGATGTGCACGCAATAAACACACACAAAGAACTGTGAGCGCTTCACGCAGACTGTAGCGAGTAAATATGCTGCTTGTTACCAAGCGGATATCAGAGTCGATGACATCTGCGGTACAGTTGGAACTAAATGTTTATGCAACAAGAGCTCTCCTGAGTACCTTACGCTGAGTTCTGCAGGCTGACGTATTTAAGCACTAAGCCGGAATCGAACCTGCTGCTGATGCCGAAGTGCTAGAATTTAGGAGTTCTGCAGCAGATCGAACCTGGGAAAGTCAGCGCGCGCGATTGCAATGTTTGGGAAAAACCAAGTTTCAACCTATATGGTTGTAAGTTTGAAGTTACAAGATTAACCTCTACCATGTCTACACCTTCTAACCCGAGAGTGCTGAAAACCAAAGCGCGAGTCAGCTAGCCTAGAGTTGCGATGTTCGGAAGAAACTAGGTTTTAACCTATAGAGGTCGGACATGGTTATGAGTTTGAAATCATTAGATTATCCTCTTCCTTGTCCACACCTTCTCATTCTATCGTAAAATGCTAAACACAATGAAGGTTGTAAAAGTTACTTGGTTCCTTAACAGCTATCTTAGCTATTTTAAATTAAAAACCTTTATTACCTAGCGTAAAAGCAGATGTAATAATACGATACGAAAGGACAAGTCAGCTAGCCTAGAGTTGCTATGTTTGGAAGAAACCCAGTTTCAACATATAGAAGTCAGACATAGTTGTGAGTTTTAAATTATGAGATTAACCTCTTCTATAGAATAAGAATTGAAGAGAACAACTATTTATTAATAGAGAGATTAGCTTAATGGTGCGATGTTCGGAAGAAACCAAGTTTCAACCTATAGAGGTCGGACATTGCTGTAAGTTTGAAATTATAAGATTAACCTCTTCTATAGCATGAGGATTGAAGAGAACAACTATTGATCAATAGAGACTAGCTAAAAGTTGCAACCACGAACCTGCTACGCAGGCGTAGTAGGGGGAGAGGTGATACTCCCACGTGGCGCGTCCCAGGTGGCGGATAGGGGGGTCCTAACCGGCTTGCCGGCGGACTTGAGGGAAATAAAATACCTCTCGCGGACCAAACACACACCCCCGGTGGGTGGGGAGGCAGACGAATAATACACCCACGGTATCCCCTGCCTGTCGTGAGAGGCGACTAAAAGGGGCGACCAAGGGATGATTGGATTCGGACCATGAAACTCCTTGTGATTAGTACCACCACGCGGGGAACACCATGGGTCGTTATCACTGCGCGCAGTACCACTATGTTAGGTACCAAATAGGTTTGTGATTAGTAGCAATCAGGAGCACCACGCGGTCAGGTTTTTACGGTACCTGTGATTAGTAGCACTAGATGAGCGACACAAGGGTTCTGGCTTGCCTATGATTACTACCCACTACATAAGGTACGCCACGGGATAGTACGGGTCCCTGTGGTCAGTACACGTATGTAATGAAAACCATAGGTTTGCGTTGCCTATAAATGGCGCCGCTATGTGTGAAACACCATAGGTCTCTATTACCTGTGCGAATTTCATTACCTGTGAGTAGTACCATAATGTGTGGAATACCGCGAGTCTACGATACTGTTGCTTAGTACCGCACCATGTCAACTACCATGGTTCTTCTTTCCAAGCGATAAGTACCATTATGAGAGGCCGATGACCCCTTTAGCTTGCAAGCATCATCATTTCAGTATTGACCTCTAGAAGTAGTCCCTTGGTCAGTATTGCCATTGTTCTCCGTCAGTTCCTGAGACTGAGATATTGCGGGTCGGCTCCACTGATTGTTTTAACTTCATATCCATCCGTTCATTTTTCGTCCTCACGTTTTGAATTCTGGTCAGTGGAGGATTTTGTATTTTTATTTTGTCATTGCATTTCATCTCATTTCGTATCATCAGGGGCCGATGATCTCGATGTTAGGTCCCTTAAAACAGCAAGCATCATCATCATTAAAGTTGCAATGTTCGGAAGAAACCCTGTTTCAACTTATAGAGGTCAGACATTCTTGTGAGTTTGAAATTACAAGATTAACCTCTCCTATAGCATGCGGATAGAAGAGAACAACTATTTATCAATAGAAATGAGCTAAATGTTACGATGTTCGGAAGAAACCCAGTTTCAACCTATAGAAATCGGACATGGTTGTAAGTTTGAAATTATAAGATTAACCTCTTCTATAACATGAGGATTGACGAGAACAACTATTTATCAATAGACTAAAGTTGCAATGTTCGGAAGAAACCAAGTTTCAACCTACAGATGTCAGACATTGTCGTGAGCTTTACTAAGCTAAGCCTACATCCACAGTACCCCCTACCTGTTAGCAACAACACGAAACGCTGGGGTTCCGAAATATACAAGTTCTACAAGCAGACGTATTTGTACTACGATTAAACGGGAAGGTTTGTGCTCACCTCGACAAGCTGCTAATAATTTTAATGCGAACTGTACGCGTGCAGTGGACTTCGTACTCCGCTGAGGCAAACACATTCCAGGTAGGACCTGGCTAGCCGGATGTAGCTTGTGTGTGTGTGTGTGTGTGTAGGCTTGCTTCAAACTCCATCTAAAAACACACATCCCAGATACTTTTATTCTTCAGGTACTCTAAAGTCTGCTTATTCGAAACCCGGTGCTAGTACATACCTACTCGCAAGGTTTAACGCCTGAAATGCACTAGGAAGAAGCTAGCTGCTGCTCTCCTCCTGTTTTTACAACCGGTTGCCCCTTCATAACATGAGATTTTAAATTGTAAGAACCTATTTTACGGCCGCATGCCCTTCCTGACGCAAGAATCTGTTTTTACAGCTAGAAATTTAAATCACAGTTTCTTGAACTATTGTTTTACCGCTATATGCCCCTCCTAGCGCTGAAAGACCAGGATTTAGCCAGTTAACATTCCTGATGTAACAACAAGCATGTTAGGTGCATGTTATGCTAAGCAAACAATCGCTATCATACGCAAGCCGTTCAAAACTGTACTCTTGTTTTCTCTTAGAACAAATCGATGTTCTGATCATATGTTGTATCGAGTACAGTGTTCGATTATATATATTCTTAATCGCTTCCTTTTAAAATGTCCGCATCTCTCATGTCGTTTATCTCGTTCCATTAGGGGCCGATGACCTTCGATGTTAGGCCTCTTTAAACAACAAGCATCATCATCGTCATTAAAATGTCCGCTACTACGATCAAGAGCGCAGCACGGTGCTCTCAGATGGCGGATGTGGAATTTGCCGCCACCACATGTCAAAGAATAAAGATGCCAACACGATGCTGTCTTAGCAGCTTTTCAAATTGTCCGCATGATAGCAGCACGATGCTCTGTAGATTAAAGTTGGCGGTCGCAAGAGGGCAGCACTGTGCTCTGTAGATTAAAGATGGCGGATGACAGCTGACGAAATTGCCCGCATGAGGGCAGCACGGTGCTCTGTTCATTAAAGATGGCGGATGACAGCTGTCAAAAAAGCATGTGACTTTGTTTCCAAACAAGAGCACGTGGAATTTGCCACCACCGCATTTCAAAGGTATCTAGCTAAAGAGGGTAGCACGGTGCTCTCTGGATTAAAGATGGCTGCTGTCAAAAAGCATTTTTCAAATTATCCGCCACCAAATTTCAAAGGTATGTACTACAAGAATGCAGCACGGTGCTCTCTTGATTAAAGATGGCTGCTGTCAAAAGGCATTTTTCAAATTATCCGCCACCACATTTCAAAGGTAAGTAGCTAAAGAGGGCAGCACTGTACTCTCTTGATTAAAGATGGCGGATGACAGCTGTCAGAAAAAAGCACGTGAGTTTGCTTCAAAACAAGATCACATAGAATTTGCTACCGCTACAAAGAGGGCAGCACGGTCCTCTCTGGATTAAAGATGGCGGATAGCAAAAGCACGTGTGTTTGTAAAGCACTTCGAATTTGCCGCCACCATATAGAGTGCAGCACGGCGCTCTCTCGATTAAAGATGGCGGATGACAGCTGTCAAAAAGCACGTGGATTTGTTTGCCGATTCAAATCTCGCGCTAGTGAGGTTAAGTTGCTAGCACTAAGGTTTAGGCCTGCCAAGATGGCAGCACTGCGGATGACAGGTGACGAATTTACAGCTACTGCGATAAAGAGGGCAGCTCGGTGCTCTGTAGTTTAAAGATGGCGGATGACAGCTGTCAAAAAGCACGTGGATTTGTTTACAAATTCAAATCTCGCGCTAGTGAGGTTAAGTTGGTACCACTAAGGTTTAGGTCCGTCAAGATGGCTGCACTGAGGTTTGCGATACGTTGTTGTCTGTCAAAAAGCACGTGGCTGTCAAAAACACGTGGCTTTGTTTACCGATTCAAATCTCGCGCTAGTAAAGTTAAGTTGGTACTACTGAGGTTTAGGCCCGTCAAATTGGCAGCAGTGAGGTTAGCGATGCGTTGTTGTCTGACGAAAAGCACGTGGCTGTCAAAAAACACGTGGCTTTGTTTACCAATTCAAATTTCGCGCTAGTTAGGTTAAGTTGGTACCTCTGAGCTTTAGGCCCGTCAAGATGGCAGCAGTGAGGTTAGCGATGCGTTGTTGTCGATGACAGCTGTCAAAAAGCGCGTGGCTTTGTTTACAAATTCAAATCTCGCGCCAAAATTCAAGTTTCCCGCGGGAGGCGGAGGCCTCTCCCGATAGCCGGAGGAGGAGGTGGCCGCCGAATTCCTGTATTATACTACTGGCATCCCGTATTAGGCATCGTCCAACATCGGACCCCGGGCAGTACCTGCTACGACCTGGTGGGTATTGCCTTGGCTGCTTAGTTCGGCTACAGAGATCCCTGATCAGAGTGGGTGGCATTCGGTCAGGAAGATTTCGGGCGTGGCGTCGAAATAACTTCCGCCTGCCACCTCGTGTAGTTAGCTACCCAAGTCTCTAACTTCTGATTCCCTAATAGGGCAACCCCTTAGGGAACAAGAGCAGCGAATTGGTCTGGGTTCGAGCTTCCCTAGGATCCTGGTTGCTACCAGGACCGTTGGGCATGACTTCAAGCTGGTGGAATCGATTTTATTTAGTCGCCACATTGAAGATGTCTATGGTGAACTTGAGGACCTGAAGAAAATGCGCAACGGTGGTTTGCTTTTAAAGACGAGCTCTGCGCTCCAAGCAGATCGGTTGCTTAAGTGCGATCACTTTGGCGATATCCCCGTCAAAGTGGAAGAGCACAAAACCTTGCATCTGGTTCGTGGAGTTATTTTCCACCGTAATCTCGTCCTGAACACTGACGATGAATTGATGGTAGACATGAAGCACCGTGGCGTGAACCATGTCCGGCGTATCACCGCAAAGTCAATGGTGAAGACGTTGCCACGGGTGCGTATATCGTCTCCTTCAAATTGTCCGTTTTGCCATAGAACGTCAAGGTAACAACCTATCGGGCGATGTGAGGCCGTACATTCCGCTTCCTATGCCATAGATTCGGACACATGGTATCTCGTTGCCACGAACCTGCTACGCTTGCGTAGCCGGGGGAGAGGATATACTCCCACGTGGCGCGTCCCAGGTGGCGGATAGGGGGGTCCTAACCGGCTTGCCGGCGGACTTGAGGGAAATAAAATACCTCTCGCAGACCAAACACACTACCCCCTGCGGGTGGGGGACGCTCATGCTCCGGCGTTGGACGATGCCTAATACGGGATGACTGAGGCAACGAGCACTAGTACTCCCTCCAGTCACCCGCAATAGCATGTACCCCATAGCGTTTACAGATCACTAAATATAGAGGAAAAAAGAATAAGTAATTCATATGTCGTAAGAGGAGACCTAAAGGGACCCAAGGGACTCTCAACTTGGGAGTGTGGCTTGGCGACCACGGGGCCCTTTGCTGCGTCTTGACATTGCTTCCACATACTTGTGCCAGGCTCCTCACTTTCGTCTATCCTGTCCGACCTCCCTTGGTTAACTCTTGTTCTTTTCTGCCCCCGACGGTATTAGAGCATTCGAGGACTAGGGAGTCTTTCATTTTACGCCCTTCGAGGCCCTTGCCTTTCTTCGTCCGTTACTTCATCTTTTGAAGTGACGGATCCCTTCTTTCTTCTTCTTTTCTCTCTCTCTTTACGCCCTGTGGGTGGGGGATAAAACGAATAATACACCCACGGTATCCCCTGCCTCTCGTGAGCGGCGACTAAAAGGGGCGACCAAGGGATGCTGCTATTAGAACCATGAAACTACTCTTGATTGGTACCATCACGCGGTGAACACCACGGGTCGCCTTTACTTACGAGTAGTACAAGTATATTTGGTACGCAGTAGGTTTGTGATTAGTAGCAGCAGAGAGTGGTTCCACTGTGGGTTTCCATTACCCGTGATTAGTACCATTGTGAGAAACACCACGGGTCTGGGCGTTGCCTGTGGGTTGTACCACTATACGAGCGACACCGTGGGTCTGCGTTGCCTGTGATTAGTACCCACTATGTGAGGAACAACAATGCGGAACTCCCGTGACTAGTACACCTAGGTGAGGAAACTCATCGGTTTGCGTTGGCTATGAGTGTCGCCATTCTGGGAGAAACGCCATAGGTTTGCGTTATCTGTACGAAGTACAATGCTTGTGATTAGTACCATTTGTGTGGAACACTGTGAGTCGCAAGTGTCCACCCAGGACCATTGCGTGGTGGGAGCGCCATGTACCTTGGCAGTAGTATCCCCCCGACAACACAGGTCCCCGCACAGCCGAATGCCAGAAGGACATATTATTATTAATTATTTTTTATTTTTTTCTCTATATTTAGTGCTCTGTACACGCTATGGTGTACATGCTATTGCGGGTGACTGGAGGAAGGGAGTCCTAGTGCTCATTGCCTCAGTCATCCCGTATTAGGCATCGTCCAACATCGGACCCCGGGCAGTACCTGCTACGACCAGGTGGGTATTGCCTTGGCTGCTTGGTTCGGCTACGGAGACCCCTGATCGGAGTGGGTGGCATTCGGGGAGGAAGCTATCGGGCATGGCTTCCAAACCAAGTCGGCTCTCTCAACGTGGTCCCCCACCTAAGTCTTTAACTTTTGCTTCCCTGAGAGGTTCAACTCCCTGGGAACATGCGCAGCGTGAAGGAATGGGATCCAGCTTCCCTAGGTTTCTGGTCGCTACCGGAACCGATGTGCACGATTTTAAGCTGGTGAAGTCGATCCTGTTTAGTAGGCACATCGAACGCGTATATGGCGAACTGGAGGAACTTAAAAAAATGCGCTACGGTAGTTTGCTTCTAAAGACTCGTACAGCACTGCAAGCTGATCAGTTGCTTAAGTGCGAGCACTTTGGCGAAATCCCCGTCAAAGTGGAGGAGCATAAGTCCTTGAACCTGGTTCGCGCAGTCATCTTTCACCGCGTCCTTATTTTGAACAGTGACGACGAGTTGATGGAAGACATGAAGAACCGTGACGTGACATACGTCCGGTGCATTACGCGCAAGGTCAACGGTGAAGACGTTGCCACTGGTGCCTTCATTGTCTCTTTCAAGTTGTCAGTGTTACCAGAGAAAGTCAAGGTAACAACTTATCGTTGCGATGTGAGGCCGTACATCCCGCCTCCTATGCGATGGTATCAATGTCAGCGATTCGGACATATGGTCTCTCGCTGTTCGAATCAGGCTGTATGTGGTACATGTGGACGAGTAGCTCACGGCGCGGAGGAGTGCACAACTCCATACAAGTGCACTAACTGCTCCGGTTTTCATTCTCCTCGGGATCGGAATTGTCCGACATACCTGAGTAAGTTTAATTCTACGAATACACCTGCCCGTACACTCGACTATAGCTTGATAGCTCAGAGTCTTCAGGGTTCGTCATTTTCAACATCGTTACCTGTGCTGATCGCTGCGTCCAAGGCGACTGTTGCTGCTTCCAGCAACGTCGCAAATAGTCAAAGCTCGAAGGGGGGACCACCCCACCTTGGACCAATCAGAAGTCTGTGCAGGCTGGCAGCTCCCAGAAGGGGAAGAAGAGCGTCTGTGCTGAGCGCTCTCGGACTTCCCCTGCGAAGGAGAAGTCATGCCCCCCATCTGGGGGTTTGAGTCTGCGCCAGGAGGCACTCCATCTCCCAAAACCACGAACCTACTACGATGGCGTAGCAGGGGGAGAGGTGATACTCCCACGTGGCGCGTCCCAGGTGGCGGATAGGGGGGTCCTAACCGGCTTGCCGGCGGACTTGAGGGAAATAAAATACCTCTCGCGGACCAAACACACTACCCCCTGCGGGTGGGGGACACACATGCAGAATACACCCGCGGTATCCCCTGCCTGTCGTAAGAGGCGACAAAAAGGGGCAACCTTGGCGCGGACATGGATTGTGGTGTGGTATAATGTGATGGACCTCCTGTGGATGGGAGAGGCTGAATACATCCATAGGTAATCCCTGCCTGTCGTAGAAGGCGACTTAAAGGGTCATGTGGCCATGGTCCCCTCTTAATTTTTTATTATTTTTCCGAGGGTCAGATGTAGACCATTCAAAATTTGATGTGCATGCTGCCCGGCGATGGAGCTCCTATGTGTGCGACTACGCTCGAAAGCCCGTGCCAGCAACCACCCAGGACGCGGCGGGTGGGAGTGTCATGTACCCCGGCAGTGGTATCCGCCTGACAACGCAGGTCCCCGCACAGCCGAATGCCAGAAGGACATATTATTATTAATTATTTTTATTTATTTTTCCTATTGTTAGTGCTCTGTACACGCTATGGGGTACATGCTATTGCGGGTGACTGGAGGAAGGGAGTCCTAGTGCTCATTGCCTCAGTCATCCCGTATTAGGCATCGTTCAACATCGGACCCCGGGCAATACCTGCTACGACCAGGTGGGTATTGCCTTGGCTGCTTGGTTCGGCTACAGAGACCCCTGATCGGAGTGGGTGGCATTCGGGGAGGATGATTTCGGGCATGGCGTCGAAACAACTTCCGCCTGCCACCTCGGGTAGTTCGCTACCCAAGTCTTTAACTTTCGATTCCCTAAGGGGGGCAACCCCTTGGGAACAAGCGCAGCGACTTAGTCTGGGTTCCAGCTTCCCTAGGTTCCTGGTTGCTACCAGGACCGATGGGCAAGACTTCAAGCTGGTGAAATCGATTCTCTTTAGTCGCCACATTGAAGGTGTCTACGGTGAACTGGAGGACCTGAAGAAAATGCGCAATGGTGGTTTGCTTTTAAAGACGAGCACTGCGCTCCAAGCAGATCGGTTGCTTAAGTGCGACCACTTTGGCGACATCCCCGTCAAAGTGGAAGAGCACAATACCTTGAATCTGGTTCGTGGAGTGATTTTCCACCGCGATCTCGTCCTGAACACTGACGATGAATTGATGGAAGACATGAAGCACCGCGGCGTGACCCACGTCCGGCGTATCACACGCAAAGTCAACGGTGAAGACGTTGCCACGGGTGCGTTTATAGTCTCCTTCAAATTGTCAGTGTTGCCAGAGAAAGTCAAGGTGACAACCTATCGTTGCGATGTGAGGCCGTACATCCCGCCTCCTATGCGGTGCTATCAATGCCAGAGATTCGGACACATGGTATCTCGTTGTTCGAATCAGTCAGTGTGTGGTACATGTGGGAAAGTAGCTCACGGCGCGGAGGTATGCACACCTCCGTACAAGTGCACTAACTGCTGTGGTCTTCATTCTCCTCGGGATCGGAACTGTCCGACCTATCTGAGTGAGAAGAAGATCCAGGAGATCAAGACCCTGGATGGTCTTTCGTACCAAGAAGCGCGCCGTAAGTTTAATTCCCTGAATGCACCGGCCAAGACACTAGACTTCAGCTTGATAGCTCAGTCCCTGCCAGGTTCCTCATTTTCCTCTGCAACACCTGTCCAGAAGATCGCTGCGCCCAAGGCGGCGGTTGCTCCTGCGAGCAACGCCGCAAAGAGAACAAGCTCGAAGGCTGGTCCATCCCGGCCTTCGACCACCAATCTGCCTGTGCCGGCTAAGAAACCTACGCCGGCACAGAAGGGGAAGAAGACAACGTCTCCTTCCCCTACACGGTCGGCGAAAGCCGCGACTAAGCCGGCGGAGGCGGCATCGTCGACCAGGGCTGGGAACTCCCCTCCCAGCCCGTCTAAACAAGAATCGACGGCGGGGAAGAAGAACGCCCTTAATAGGCGCTCTTCCAAATCTCCTACAAATGGGGTGTCACGCCCTCCACCTGGAGGGCCTGATTCTGCGTCAGCAGGTCTTCCTTCGGGGAAACCTGCGCGCTCCCCTCGTGGGCAGAAACCCTGCACCCGGACTACGTCGAAAAGTTGAAGGCCTGCATCACCTCGTCTGATGACGAGGAGCTGCACATGGAACACGAATCTCCATCTTCGGATGGGGATGTGAGTGTAGGTTAGGTTAGGTGGCATTCCGTTGCTCCTATCCTAATCCTCAGAAGTCCACATTTACAATATGGCACTGTTACAATGGAATTGTAACGGTTATGATAGGCATCTTGCTGAGTTGCGCCAGCTCATTAGCGATGTCACTGATCTTCTCGATCAGCTTCCACCTCCCTTCCTCTTGTTGGGAGATTTCAACGCCCATCACCCCATCTGGGGCTCTGAGTCACCTTGCCCCCGGGGAAGAGAGCTGGAAACATTAGTAACAGAGCTGGATTTATGTATTTTGAACACAGGGGAACCAACACACTTCAGTGTACGTTACGGCACATATTCTCGCATAGACGTAAGTCTATGCAGCCGAACGTTGGTTCCGCTGTTTCGGTGGAACACACACGACGATCTTTGTGATAGTGACCATTTTCCCATTATTCTTACTTTGCTGAACCACAAATCCGTCGAGGCTCCCCCTCGATGGATTTTTAAACATGCTGATTGGCCAAAGTACACATCACTCGCTGTCTTTCACGACAAAATCAGGCGGAACGTCGGCGAGGAAATAACTTACATCACCCAGGTTATTCTTGCTGCTGCTGAGGAGTCCATTCCGTTCTTCTCGGGGACTCCTCGCCGAAAGCTCGTTCCTTGGTGGAACGAAGACATAGCAGCAGCTATCAAAGAACGCCGTCGTGCTCACAGACATTACCGTAGACAGCCCACTGCGGCCAACTTGGTAACATTTAAGAAACTCCGCGCTAAGGCGCGAGTTCTTATTCGTCAAAGTAAGAAGGCTTCATGGGAGAGATATGTGTCGTCTATGACGTCACATACTCCATCATCTCAAGTGTGGACTAAGCTTCGACGTATTTCGGGTATCCAAGGATCATCTTCTGTACCGGGAATTTCCATTGCAGGCAACATCGTCACTGAATCCCTCCTGATTGCTGACCATCTCGCTAGTCATTTCGCGGATGTATCTGGTTCCGGGAATTACCATCCTGATTTCCTCGCTCTGAAGCGGGAGGCGGAACGTTCTCACCTTAATTTTGCCTCTCAAGCTTCAGAGGACTACAACGTGCCCTTTACGGAGTGGGAACTCCGCAGCGCCCTAGCGCTTTGCAAGGACACGTCTCCTGGACCGGACAACATCCATAACCAGATGTTGAAACACCTTAGTGATGATAGTTTATTATATCTCCTTCGTGTGTTCAACCGAATCTGGATGGAGGGTAATTTTCCGTCTCAGTGGCGAGAGGGCGTAGTCATTCCTGTCCTCAAGCCTGACAAAGATCCTAAGTATGCAGGAAGTTACAGACCGATTTGCCTTACAAACTGCCTGTGTAAGCTGTTTGAGAGGATGGTAAATCGCAGACTCGTGTGGTGTCTGGAGAAACAAGGACTCTTGTCCGAGTACCAATGTGGATTTAGAGCCGCTCGATCCACCACTGACCACTTGGTACGCCTGGAGAGCTCTATCCAGGATGCGTTTCTCCGCAAACAGCACTTGGTGGCTGTTTTCTTTGACTTAGAGAAGGCTTATGACACCACATGGCGATATGGTATCCTTTCAGCCCTGCATCAATGGAGATTCCGAGGTAACTTGCCGGCGTTTATTGCGAATTTCTTGTCCCTCCGTCTATTCCGTGTCCGAGTAGGGAGGACATATTCGCAATACCACGTACAAGATAATGGAGTCCCACAGGGATCGGTCCTTAGTGTCAGTCTGTTCGCGAATGTCATCAACGGCATTGTTGCTGCTGCTGGTCCAGCAGTTATACCGTCGCTATATGTGGACGATTTTGCTCTGCACTATAGCTCGCGTAATATGGCAGTCGCAGAGCGACAATTACAACACGCTATTAGGAGGGTGGAGCAGTGGACCTTAGAATATGGCTTTCGGTTTTCTGCCGCAAAGACCTCTGTTGTCCACTTTTGTCGTCAACGTACTCTTCACCCCCATCCTGAGCTTTATTTAGACAACGTCGTTCTTCCAGTTGTTGACACTTACCGATTTCTTGGGCTCCTTTTTGATAGTAAATTATCGTGGGAGCCACACGTGCGGCAGTTAAAAGTGCAATGCACTAGGAGGCTTAATATCCTTAAGTTTCTTAGCAGCACTTCTTGGGGGGCTGACCGCACGGTGCTCCTGCGATTCTATCGGGCACACATTTTATCCCGGTTAGACTACGGCAGTGCAGCATATGGCTCCGCAAGACCAAGCGTTCTTGCGAAGCTGAACAGTATCCACCACAGCGGGGTTAGGTTGGCGACGGGAGCTTTTCGTACAAGCCCCATCGCTAGCCTGCTCGCTGAGTCTGGTGTGCCGCCTTTATACCTGAGGCGCCAGCAACTTCTACTTACATATGCTGCAAATTTGCGACAGATGCCACTTCATCCAAGCTATCCTTGCGTGTTCAACAATGGCAACCGTTTGCTGTACGCTGCTCGTCCTAGAGCGACGCGGCCGGTTGGGATACGCTTGGATAGCATTTCCGAATTGTTTGACGTACCTTCGGTTCCTTGCCTTGTCAGACAAGCAAGTGGGGTACCTCCGTGGGTCGTCCGACGACCTGAAATAATCCTGGATCTGCACACTGGCCCAAAGGAAAACACGGACCCTTCGATTTATCGGAGGCTCTTCCGGTCCGTTGTTGGCCGCTATCCAGGTTCAGTCGTCGTCTACACGGATGGTTCAAGGACAGATACTAAGGTGGGCTGTGCGTTCGTTGTTGGTAATGATAGGTTCCTTTTTGCTCTTCCGGCAACCTGTAGTGTGTACACAGCAGAGCTCTATGCTATCTGTGAGGCTCTGCGGTACGCACTGTACAATATTCGCCGCCACTTCCTTCTGTGTACTGACTCCTTGAGTTCGCTTCAGTCTATTGATACCTGTTTCCCTCGACACACTCTAGTGCAGCGGATCCAGGACCTGCTGGCCTGGTGTTCGGATGCCGGCACCAGAATCACGTTTCTGTGGCTCCCAAGCCACATGGGCATAGAGGGAAACGAGTTAGTAGATCAGGCTGCCAAGGAGGCAGTTACAATGCCCCCGTTGCCTTTCAAGGTTCCAGCAAGTGATATTCGCTCCCAGCTGCGACATCTTGTTATGTCCCATTGGGAGATGGAGTGGCAGGCCATTCCACTTCCCAATAAGCTGAGAGCGATAAAGGGAACAACGAAGGTATGGAGGACTTCCCTTCGGGCTTCGCGGAGGGAAGCCGTGGTATTATGTCGTCTTCGGATCGGCCACGGTATCTTGACTCACTCGCATCTTTTGAAAGGAGAACCCCCTCCGGTGTGTAGCTGCGGCGACCGTCTTACCGTGGTGCACATCCTTACGGAGTGTGTGGACCTGGTCGATCTGCGCCGTAGTCTTAACCTTCCGAGTACTATCTCCCTTATCTTGCGTGATGACGAGCAGTCAGCAGACCTCGTCGTCCGCTTTATGAGGGATAGTGGACTGTTTTATCTTGTGTGATGCTGTCCTTTGTCCTAGTGTGTTTTGTGTCACTTTCGCTTTTATCCCATTGACTTCATTTTAGTTTGTGTTGCGTATTTTAATGTGTTATTTTAATGTGTTATTTTAACGTCTCTCGTAAATTATGTACTACCAGGCAATGCCTTATTCTTTTGGTTTCCTGTATATTCTCTTATTTTATTAGAAAATTAGGCATTGCGTATTAGATCCACTGTTTGTTTTAATCTCACCCTCATTTTTCTCCATCATCATTTTTTTAAACTTTAGTCGGTGGATATGTTTTAAAATTTTAATATCATCTCTCATGTCGTTTATCTCGTTCCATTAGGGGCCGATGACCTTCGATGTTAGGCCCCTTTAAACAACAAGCATCATCATCATCATCATCTCCCAAACCTGTGCGCTCTCCTCGTAGGGTCCAACTCTCCCCGAAAAGCGTCGAAGTTCTGGGCGGCACGCCTGCCATCTTTTGATGACGGGATGGATGTCGCACTGTCCTCTACATCTACGGATGTAGAATTAGATAGTGTTTAGTCTAACGAGCATTTTTTCGCTCATAACCTAACACTCCTTTTATAGTCCACGCTATGGCACTGTTACAGTGGAATTGTAATGGTTATGACAGGCATCTTGCTGGCTTACGTCAGCTCATTAGTGAGTACGCAGCGAGTATAGTCTGTATTCAGGAGACCAACTTCAGACCTGGTCATCATACGGTCTTGCGAAATTTCAGACTATACACGACAGAACGGTACTATGCTCACCGGGCGTCCGGTGATGTTGGAATTTTTGCACGTTCTGATACCTACAGCGAAGAGGTTCCATTAAGAACTCCCCTCGAGGCTGTAGCTGTTTGCGTTCCGCTGCCTCTCATAACAACAGTGTGTAATGTTTATTTTCCACCAGGTCACGCTCTTAACATAACTGATGTCACTGATATTATAGATCAGCTTCCACCTCCTTTCCTCTTGTTGGGCGATTTTTACGCCCATCACCCCATCTGGGGTTCGTAGACGCCTTGCCCCAGGGGGAGAGAGCTGGAAACATTAGTAACAAAGCTGGATTTATGTATTTTGAACACGGGGGAACCAACTCACTTTAGTGTGCGTTACGGCACATATTCTCGCATAGACGTAAGTCTATGCAGCAGAACGTTGGTTCCACTGTTTCGGTGGCATACACACGATGATCTCTGTGACAGTGACCATTTTCCCATCATTCTTACTTTGATGAACCAAAAATCCGTCGAGGCTCCCCCTCGATGGATTTTGAAACATGCTGATTGGCCAAAGTACTCATCGTTAGCTGCCTCTGTGGATCCGTGGTAGAGTGTCGGCCTCCGAATCCCAAGATAGCGGGTTCAAACCCGGCAGAGGTAGTCGGATTTTTGAAGGGCGGAAAAAAGTCCATTCGACACTCCATGTCGTACGATGTCGGCATGTAAAAGATCTCTGGTGATACATTTGGTGTTTACCCGACAAAATTAATTAAATCTCAGCCATAGACGCCCAAGAGAGATCCGGTTTACCCTGTGTGCCATCTAACGGACCTAGAGTAAAACGGAGCGTCGAAATTGACGAGCATACAGCCAGACGGCGTCAAATCGAAATGTCTGCACACGGTAGCTGAGGCTATACGATTATGATTATTATTATTATTATTATTATTATTATTATTATTATTATTATTATTATTATTATTATTATTGTTACGGACTTTTCCGTGGTAGGTAGAGGTGAAAGAAGGTGCGGGTGTGAATGGGTTTCAAGCTACGAAATTATAGTGCAATGTAAAATTAATTTAAAATTTAACAAGGTTATATTTTCTTTTCGAAAACAAAGAAATAACAAGCATGGCAGGTACAAAGTAGCAATTCAAAAGGGGTTAGTTACAATATTTACAGAATTTGGGCTTCGCGCCCTGACTTCACAATGCTTGGGCAATCAGCTCAGTTTTACCCCAAACACAAGTTTTAACAGAGGGGGAGAAAACCCCATTCATACCTAGGAGCCCTTGCTCCAAATTACACTGAAAAACCTCCATGAGGCATACAACCCAGAATTTTCAAAAGAGCCACTCGCTCTCAAAATTTAAGCCTCTCCCAGGCCACACCAAACTCCACCTTCAAGTTGTCCTCAACGGACATAAACACAGGGGTAAAATACCCAATCTACTGAGGTCTATTAAAAGAAAAGCAGGTTAATTAAATGACCTCTAAAATAACAATTTGAGAGGAGGCGAACTTGCACTCCTAATACACTTTGATTAAGACCTACTTGGCACTAGGCCGTTAATACAAGGGCTAATCCCATGCTAAAGAGGTGACTTAAGAAAAGAACAATTTGTTTTACATTAACGAAAAATAGGTTGGGAAAATAAGTTCACCTCAAGACAATGTGAGTGGGAGCTCGAGGGGGTTAGCACTCTCTATCCCAATATGTCGTTTTAAAAGAGAAAATATGAAAGGAGTAGTTACATTTTAGGAAAAGGTTACATGGCTGAACGCTTAGAACCCGCCCCGAAAGTTAAACTGCTGAGCTAGCAAAGAAAGAAGTTATTAATCGGCCATTACCTTGTGTTGAACGGCTGGAGAAGAAAGAGGCGCTTCCCGCCCCCTGCTATGTACTTAACACACTGAAAGATGGAACAGAAGTGGCCGAGAGACCCAAAAATCAGCAGTTTAAATACTCTCGCGGAAGTTTCTAGGCGTTAGGGGAAAGAAAACACCCTCCCACAAACTCTTTATTGGATAGGACCCCGCAACAGATTCAAGTTGGGGGAAGATACATCTGATTGGATAGAAATTAATTGAAGAAATTCGGGATAGGATACATTCATAACAAGGGGAAGAAAGGGGTAAATATTGCCAACTTAAACAATGATAGAAAAAAAATTAACAAAGAACAAACTCTTGAAATTAAATTTTCTCCAAAAAATAGTTCTTTGACTCCGCACTAGGTTGCACTATTGGTGATCTTCAGTAGTGTCCTCTAGAAGAGAAAGTTCACACTTCTTACTTCAAGCGAAACAAAAACACATCAAAAATGACACAGTTCAAAAACTCAAAATTTTCCACGTGGTGACATCTTCTGAGACGGTAGGAAATTAATACTGTCAATAAAGTTCAGACTTCCTCCAGCAGAGGAGTTTCAACAGGCGCACATTTTAAATTAGCGGAGTGGAGGTGTACCGCCCGGTACAATTATTATTATTATTATTATTATTATTAACGATGATATCAGGCAGACCGTCGGCGAGGAAATAACTTATATCACCCGAGTTATTCTTGCTGCTGCTGCTGCGGAGTCCATTCCGTTCTACTCGGGGACTCCTCGCCGAAAGCTCGTTCCTTGGTGGAACGAAGAAATAGCAGCAGCTATCAAAGAACGCCGTCGCGCTCACAAACGTTACCGTCGAAAGCCTACTGCGGCCCACTTGATAACATTCAAGAAACTCCGCGCTAAGGCGCGAGTTCTTATTCGTCAAAGTAAGAAGGCTTCATGGCAGAGATATGTGTCGTCTATGACGTCACATACTCCATCATCTCAAGTGTGGACTAAGCTTCGACGTATTTCGGGTATCCATGGATCATCTTCTGTACCGGGAATTTCCATTGCAGGCAATATTGTCACTGAATCCCTCCTGATTGCTGACCATCTAGCCAGTCATTTCGCGGATGTATCTGGCTCCGGGAATTACCATCCTGATTTCCTCGCTGTGAAGCGAGAGGCAGAACGTCATAACCTTAGTTTTGCCTCTCAAGCTTCAGAGGACTACAACGTGCGCTTTACGGATTGGGAACTCACAGCGCCCTAGCGCTTTGCAAGGACACGTCTCCTGGACCGGACAACATCCACAACCAGATGTTGAAACACCTTAGTGATGATAGTCTACTCCATCTCCTTCGTGTGTTCAACCGTATCTGGATGGAGGGTTATTTTCCGTCTCAGTGGCCACGAACCTGCTACGCAGGCGTAGCAGGGGGAGAGGTGATACTCCCACGTGGCGCGTCCCAGGTGGCGGATAGGGGGGTCCTAACCGGCTTGCCGGCGGACTTGAGGGAAATAAAATACCTCTCGCGGACCAAACACACACCCCCTGTGGGTGGGGGAGGCTGACGAATAATACACCCACGGTATCCCCTGCCTGTCGTGCGAGGCGACTAAAAGGGGCGCCCAAGGGATGAATGAATTATAACCATGAAACGACTTTTGATTTGTACCATCATGCGGGGAACACCATGGGTTGCATGTACTTGCGAGTAGTATCACCAACATGGTACGAAGTATGTTTGTGATTCGTTGCAGTAAAAAGCCTGGCCTGGTGGATTCCAGTACCCTTGCGTTGTACCCATGTGGGCAACACCGCGGGTCTGGGCGTAGCCTGTGAGTTGTACCACTATATGAGCGACATCGTGGGTCTGCGTTGCCTGTGATTAGTACTCACTATGTGCGGAACACCACGGGGCCCTTGGGACCGGCACCAGTGACTAGTACCCTAGGTGAGGAAACTCATCGGTTTGCGTTGGCTGTGGGTGGCGCCATTGTGTGCGAAACACCATAGGTCTGCGTTACCTGTACGGAGTACAATACTTGTGAGTAGTACCATCTTTTGTGGAACACCGTGAGTCCTTGCTACTTGTGATTAATACCCCAACGTGACACATACCATGGTTCTATTTTACTCGCGACGTGTACCATTCTGTGGGGCATTAGACGTGGATTTTGCACCCCGTTTAGACACCAAGCATCATTGTGCTTTATGAGTGGTTCCTTGGTCGGTAATAACGTTATTTTCGTTCTCTGTTGAATCCGATCCACTGGTTTTTGTTTTTGTTTGTTTGTTTTGTGTTTTGTTGGGTTCCTGTCCATCCATTCATTCTTCATGACATTTTTTCTTTTATTTTGTTCAGTGGATGCCTTTGTAATTTTTGTTCTTTCATTTCGTACCATTAGGGGCCGATGACCTTCGATGTTAGGCCCCTTAAAACAACAAGCATCATCATCATCATCATCGTCTCAGTGGCGAGAGGTCATAGTCATTCCTGTCCTCAAGCCTGACAAAGATCCTAAGTATGCAGGAAGCTACAGGCCGATTTGTCTTACCAACTGCCTGTGTAAGTTATTTTAGAGGATGGTAAGTCGCCGACTCGTGTGGTAGCTGGAGAAACAAGGACTCTTGCAGGGTACCAATGTGGTTTTCGAGCCGCTCGATCCACCACTGACCACTTGGTCCGCCTGGAGAGCTCTATTCAGGATGCGTTTCTCCGTAAACAGCACTTGGTAGCTGTTTTCTTTGATTTAGAGAAGGCCTACGACACCACATGGCGATATGGTATCCTTTCAGTCCTGCATCAATGGAGATTCCGAGGTAACTTGCCGGTAATTATTGCGAATTTTTTGTCCCTCCGTCTATTCCGTGTCCGAGTAGGGAGGATATTTTCGCAATATCACGTTCAGGAAAATGGAGTCCCACAGTTATCGGTCCTTGGTGTCACTCTGTTCGCGATTGCCATAAACGGTATTGTCGCTGCTGCTGGTCCAGCAGTAGTACCGTCGCTATATGTGGGCGATTTTGCTCTGCACTATAGGTCGTGCAGTATGGCAGTCGCAGAGCGACAATTACAGCAAGCTATTAGGAGGGTGGAGAAGTGGAGCTTAGAACATGGCTTTCGGTTTTCTGCCGCAAAAACCTCCGTTGTCCACTTTTGTCGTCAACGTACTCTTCACCCTCATCCTGAGCTCTATCTAGGAAATGTCGTTCTTCCAGTTTTTGACACCTACCGATTTCTTGGGCTCCTTTTTGACAGTAAATTATCGTGGGAGCCACACGTGCGGGAGCTAAAAGTGCAATGCACCAAGAGGCTTAACCTCTTGAAGTTTCTTAGTAGCACTAATTGGGGAGCTGACCGCGTGGTCCTCCTGCGATTCTATCGGGCACACATTTTATCCCGGTTAGACTATGGCAGTGCAGCATATGGTTCCGCAAGACCAAGCGTTCTTGCGAAGCTGAACAATATCCACCACAGCGGGGTTAGGTTGGCGACGGGAGCTTTTCGTTCTAGCCCCATCGCTAGCCTCCTCGCTGAGTCTGGTGTTCCGCCTTTACACCTGAGGCGCCAGCAACTCCTACTTCCGTATGCTGCAAATTTGCGACAGATGCCACTTCATCCGAGCTATCGCTGCGTGTTCAACAATGGCAACTGTTTGTTGTACGCTGCTCATCCTCGTGCGACGCGGCCGGTTGGGATACGCTTGGATAGCAGTTATGAATTGTTTGACGTACCTTCGATTCCTTGCCTTGTCAGACAACCGAGTGGGGTACCTCCGTGGGTTGTACGACGACCTGAAATCATCCTGGATTTGCACACTGGCCCGAAAGGAGACACGGACCCTTCGATTTATCGGAGGATCTACCTGTCCGTTGTTGGCCGCTATCCAGGTTCAGTCGTCGTTTACACGGATGGTTCAAGGACAGATACGAAGGTGGGCTGTGCGTTCGTTGTCGGAAATGATCGGTTTCTTTTTGCTCTCCCGGAGACCTGTAGAGTGTACACAGCGGAGCTTTACGCTATCTGTGGAGCTCTGCGGACGCACTGTACAATGAACGCCGACACTTTCTCATGTGTACTGACTCCTTGAGCTCGCTCCAGTCTATTGATACCTGTTTCCCTCGGCACCCTCTGGTGCAGCGGAGCCAGGACCTGCTGGCAGGGTGTTCGGGTGCCGGCACCAGAATTACATTTGTGTGGCTCCCCAGCCACATGGGCATAGAGGGAAACGAGTTAGCAGATCAGTCTGCCAAGGAGGCAGTTACACTGCCCCCGTTGCCGTTCAAGGTTCCAGCAAGTGATATTCGCTCTCAGCTGAGACTTCTGGTTATGTCTCATTGGGAGATGGACTGGCAGGCCATCCCACTTCCCAATAAGCTGAGAGCGATAAAAGGAACAACGAAGGTATGGAGGACTTCCTTCGGGCTTCGCGGAGGGAAGCTGTGGTATTATGTCGCCTTCGGATCGGCCACGGTATCTTGACGCACTCCCATGTACTGAAAGGAGAACCCCCTCCGGTGTGTACCTGCGGCGACCATCTTACCGTGGTACACATCCTTACGGAGTGTGTGGACCTGGTCGATCTGCGCCGTAGTCTTAACCTTCCGAGTACAATCTCCCTTCTCTTGCGCGATGACGAGCAGTCAGCAGACCTCCTCATCCGCTTTATGAGGGGTAGCGGTCTGTTTTATCGTGTGTGATGATATCCTTTGTCCTAGTGTTGTTTATGTCAGTTGCGCTTTTATCTCATTGACTTCATTTTAGTTTGTGTTGCGCATTTTAATGTGTTATTTTAACCTCTGACGTAAATTATGTGTTAATATCTGTACTACTGGGCAATGCCTTATTCCTTCGATTTCCTGTACTCTCCCTTATTTTAATAGAACATAAGGCATTGCGTATTAGATCCACTTACTGTTTTAATCTCACCCTCATTTTTCTTCATTACCATTCCTTTTTAACTCTAGTCAGTGGATACTTTTTAAAATTTTACCTTCATGTCTCATGTCATTCATTTCGTTCCATTAGGGGCCGATGACCTTCGATGTTAGGCCCCTTAAAACAACAAGCAGCATCATCATCATTATCAGATCAAAATACAGGGGAGCTCGAGAGGGTAAAGCACTGTCTATCCCCAATTTAGAGTTAAAGTAACATGAAAATTTTACGTCGAAATGGTATAGGTTACATCAAAAACGGTTTCGTACCTTCCCTCAGGATTAAACTGCTGAGCTAGCAAGAAAATAAAGATGTTAACCGGCCATTACCTTTTTTGAAGGACTTTCCCCTGTGGGTGGGGGCGATAGAATAACACCCACGGCATCCCCTGCCTGTCGTAAGAGGTGACTAAAAGGGGCCCCAGAGGCTCTGAACTTTGGAGGTTGGGTTGGCAACCACGGGGCCCTCAGCTGAGTCCTGGCATTGCTTCCACTTACTTGTGCCAGGCTCCTCACTTTCATCTATCCTATCCGACCTCCCTTGGTCAACTCTTGTTCTTTTCTGACCCCGACGCTGTTAGGTTTGCGAGAGCTAGGAGTCTTTCATTTTCACGCCCTTCATGGCCCTTGTCTTCCTAGTTTCCTAGTTGTATTTCCTTTAAAAAAATAATCACCATTTTGAAGTCCTGCTGACTGATGGAAAGAGGTGCTTCCCGCCTTCTGCTATTCTTCCATACACTAAGCTAGATGTACGAGTGGCGGAGAGCCAGGAAAATTAGCAGTTTTTATACTCTCGGGGAAGGTTCGAGACCTTTTATGAATGATTAAGACACACCCACAGCCGTTTATTGGACAGCTTACAGTTACACATCGACATTGGCAAAGAAAGACGCTATTATCTGAAAATTAATGACAGAAATTTACGATTGGCTAATTTCAAAACTGGCGGAATGAAAAGATTTATATTGCCAACCTACAAATGAAAGAACGAAATTTAATTATAGGATAACTTATGAGTATAAAATATCTTCTAGAAAAGTTCCATCACTTCGCACCAGGGTGCATGATCATAGTTTTTGGTAGAGACATCTGTGAGAGAATGTTCACACTTCTTGATAATTAGTAAACAATAACAATTCGAAATTAACTCAGTGACATCTTCTGGTAAACGGTTGAATTAATTCAGTTTTAAAGTTCAGAGTTTCAGCTGTAGAGGAGTACTTTACGGCGGAAAATTCAAATGGGCGGCGTATAGGTGTACCAACCGGTACAAATCTCATAATAATTTTTCATTACAAATTATTTTTAACTCTAGTCAGTGGATACATTTTAACATTTTAATTATCATCTCATGTCGTGCATTTCGTACCATGAGTGGCCGATGACCTCAGATGTTATGCCCCTTTAAGCAACAAGCATCATCCTAAGCATTAGATTCTACGCAATTTTTACTAGACCTGTCGGTTGTGTTGGCCACAAAGCGTACTCTGTTTGTCTCATCATAATCTTCACTATGCGCGTGGGAGTACTCTTCCATCCGAACGCACTGAATTGCAACAGAGTACTATGCCATTTATTCTATACTCATTTAGATCCCTTTAAACAATAATAATCATCGTCATACTCTATACTCAAATGTAGTGTTTCAGTCAGTAACCATTGATAACTTGGGATTCCTTCCCAACGGCCCCATCTATTGTTGGTGGCAGTGTGGCCAGATTTCTATCATTCTGCGTAGTCAGTTGTAAACTATACGTAACATACAGTATGTTTTAACGAAACTTATCATTCCGTTATTTAAGTAAAAATCTGGGAGGATTGTAAGTCTACAATTATCTTAATTGTAGCAAATAAATCCCTCAGTCCTTCTTGTGTGAAAACATCCGTACGACGTGGGATTTATCCCTCAACGTGGCAACACTGCCCGTGTTCCAAGAAAATATTCCCGTCACGTGTGCAATCGTACGCAGTGTAGCACACGCATAATTCCTCTCTGTACCTCGCCCCTTCCAAACGTCTGTCAAGTTGTCCGACGTTGGCTTGTATCTGTAACACTGTAAATATGCATTATCGACATTTCTTATGTTTTTTGTATTTATTTACTTATTTTGTTACAGGCTGTATTAAAAAGATATACTGACCTTCGAAAAGAGAGAGAAGCATTCCGCTCAAAACTTGTGAAACTCATCATGAGGAAAACTGGTGACAAAGTTACGCCATACCAGATGCCTTCAGCTGAGGAAAAGGAGGTTTTGCGATATTACTACTATATACACCATGGAGTTGACACTGTTCATGTGTCTCCTCTGGATGACAGGTGGTTAATGAATATTTATTGCTTGGTGCCAGCCAAATTCAAGGAGTGGAAGGAGTTGTTAAACACACTCGAAGATGAATTGAAAGAAGATTTCATGATAACCGTCAAGAAAGCTATTATTGACTTTGTTTTACAAGATCCCAGCTGCGTTTCGCATGGAATAATTGAGCCTGATTCAAAGGATAGGAGAGAAATGAAAGAAGTTACTAAGTCCACAAAGGAATCATTCATCAGCACTCGGAAAAAAATTGAAAAAATTCTGCAAATAGTGAATCCATGTTTACCGAAATTACTCGACCTCTGGTACACTTCGTTTAGGTAAGTACATAATAATGTTAGTTAAGAGTGTGTTGAGACGTTGTTGTCTCACTGTTAATGTTCAGTATGTCATTTTCTAATGGTAAGGATGATCAGGCAGCAGTGGTAGAATATAGAGCCACGAACCTGCTACGAAGGCGTCGCAGGGGGAGAGGTGATACTCCCACGTGGCGCGTCCCAGGTGCCGGATAGGAGGGTCCGAACCGGCTTGCCGGCGGACTTCAGGGAAATAAAGTACCTCTCTCGGACCAAACACACTACCCCCTGCGGGTGGGGGACGCACATGTAGAATACACCCGCGGTATCCCCTGCCTGTCGTAAGAGGCGACTACAAGGGGCGACCAAGGGATGATTGAATTAGAACCATGAAACTACTCTTGATTCGTACCATCATGCGGGGAACACCATGGGTTGCATGTACTTGCGAGTAGTATCACTAAGTTGGTACGAAATAGTTTTGTGATAAGTTGCAGTAAAAAGCCTGGCCTGGTGGATTCCAGTACCCATGCGTTGTACCCATGTGGGCAACACCGCGGGTCTGGGTTTCGCCTGTGAGTTGTACCGCTATATGAGCGGCACCGTGGGTCAGCGTTGCCTGTGATTAGTACCCACTATGTGAGGAACACCACGGGAATACCGGCGCCTGTGACTAGTACACCTAGGTGAGGAACCTTACCGGTTTGCGTTGGCTAAGGGTGGCGTCATTGTGTGAGAAGCACCATAGGTCTGCGTTCCCTGTGTACCAATTTGTGTGGACCACCGTGAGTCTTCGCTACTTTTGATCAGTACTCCAAAATGACAAATACCATGGTTCTACTTTACTCGCGACATGTACCATTCTGTGGGGCCTTAGACGTGAATTTAGCACCCCTTCCGACATCAAGCATCATTGTGCTTTATAAATGGTCCCTTGGTCAGTAATACTCTAATTAACTACCTTCTTTTTGAGTCTGATCCACTGTTTTTGTTTGTTTGTTTTTGTTTTTTTGTAGGGTTCATGTTCATCCATTCCTTCTTCATGACATTTTTTATTTTATTTTGGTAGTGGATGAATTTGAATGTTTGGTTATTTCATTTCGTACCATTAGGGGCTGATGACCTTGATGTTAGGCCCCTTTAAACAACAAGCATCATCATCATCACCGTATTTACACCTGAGGCGCCCGGTACTTTTACTTACATATGCTGCAAATTTGCGACAGATGCCACTTCATCCAAGCTATCCTTGCTTGTTCAACAATGGCGACCGTTTGCAGTACGCTGCTTGTCCTAGTGCGACGCGGCCGGTTGGGATACGCTTGGATAGCAGTTACGAATTATTTGACGCATCTTCGTTTCCGTGCTTTGTCAGGCAACCTAGTGGGGTACTTCCGTGGGTAGTACGACGACCTGAAATAATCCTGGATTAGCACAATGGCCCAAAAGGAAACACTGACTCTTCGATTTATTAGATGCTCCTCCGGTTCGTTGTTGGCCGCTATCCAGGTTCAGTCGTCGTCTACACGGATGGTTCAAGGACAGGTACTAATGTGGGCTGTGTGTTATTTGTCGACAATGAGAGGTTTCTTTTTGCTCTGCCGGAAACTTTTATTGTGTACACAGAACAGATTGCTATCTGTGAAGCTCTGCGGTACGCACAGTCCAATGGACGCCGACACTTTCTTCTGTGTACTGACTCCTTGAGCTCTCTACAGTCTATTGATACTTATTTCCCTCGGCACCCTCTGGTGCAGCGGATCCAGGACCTGCTGGTCGGGTGTTCGGATTCCGGCAGCAGAATCACGTTTATGTGGGTCCCAAGCCACATGGGTGTAGAGGGAAATGAAATAGCAGATCAGGCTGCCAAGAAGGCATTTACACTGCCCCCGTTGCCTTTCAAGGTTCCAGCAAGTGATATTCACACTCAGCTGAGACATCTAGTTGTGTCCCCGTTGGGAGAGGGAGTGGCAGGCCATTCCAATTCCCAATAAACTGAGAGGGATAAGAGGAACAACGAAGGTATGGAGGACTTCCCTTCAGGCTTCCCGGAGGGAAGCAGTGGTATTATGTCGCCTTCGGATCGGTCACGGTATCTTGACGCACTCCCATCTACTGAAAGGAGAACCCCCTCCGGTGTGTACTTGCGGCGATCATCTTACCGCGGGACACATCCTTACGGATTGCGTGGACCCGGTCGATCTGCGCCGTAGTCTAAAACTCCCGCGTACCATCTCCCTCATCCTGCGAGGTGACGAGCCGTCATCACACCTCGTCATCTGCTTTATGAGGGTTAGTGGTCTGTTTTATCGCCTTTGTCCCAGTGTTTTTTTATGTCAATTGCGCTTTTATCCCGTTGACTTCATTTAAGTTTGTTTTGCGTATTTAATGTATTTTAACGTCTAACGTAAATTATGTGTATATATCTGTACTACCAGGCAATGTCTTATTCCTTTGTTTTGCTGTATTTTGTCTTATTTTATTAGAAAATAAGGCATTGCTTATTAGATACACTGATTGTCTTAATCTCACCCTCATTTTTCTTCATCACCATTTTTTTAACCCTAGTCAGTGGATACTTTTTAAAATGTTAACTTCATATCTCGTGTCGTTCATCTCGTTCCATTAGGGGCCGATGGCCTTCGGTGTTAGGCCCCTTAAAACAACAAGCATCATCATCATCATTATACCCACAATAGGAGGAACAGCATGCTTCTGCTTTACCAGTGATTACTGTTATGAGGGGCCGGATACCTGGATTTTGGAACCGTTTGGACAAGCAGAATCATCTCTTAAAATAAGGAGTTCTGAATTGGATCCCCTTACTCTTTTGGATTCATGGTCTTTTTTCATCATAATTCGTTTTAGGTTCTAGTCAGTGGATACATTTTTAAGTTTTAATTGTCGGGTCATTTCGTTTCTCCTCGTGCCATTAGGGTCCGATGACCTCACCTTTAGACCCCTTTAAACAACAAACATCATAATTATTGTTACGGGGATACCCGTGGAGCAGAAACAGGTTAAAGAAGGTGCGGGCTTGAATGGGACTAACTACGTTATCAAGGATTGATTTAAAACTTTAACAAAGGTTATATTTCTCTTAAAACTTGACAATTTTACATGACAATGAAACAACAGGTACAATGACAATCTTGAAACAAGTCTAGCAAAATACAAGATTCGTGAACTTCAACAGAACCTGGTCTTCAAGTCCCTCGCATTACTGTTTCTGAGCTCCCAGCTCAAATTTACGAAAGAGCACAAATTTACTCAAGGGCAGAAATCCCCTAATTCATGGTGCACTTGCTCCAAATATATAATTTCTAGCCTTCTAGAGGCAATCGTTAACCCTCTCATGCACAAATTTTGGAAAGGATTTAAAAAGAAATAATTCTCATGTTTCTGGTCAGGAAATACAATAAATAATACCATCTAACACAAATTTCAACAAATTGACTGTTACAACTGTCCAAAAAATGAGAGGCCTCATGTGAGGCTTAAGTGTACGAATGACATCTTTTTGATTACTAGCAGTATAGATAGATGCATTGCAACAGGTATCTAGAAAACATGGTTTAGCCATCTTATAGTAATGTTTACTCAAATATAATGTATAATACATCCATATACTAGTAAATAATAATAATAATTGTTACCGTTTTTTGGTGGTAGGTAGAGGAGAAAGAAGGTGCGGGCGTGAATGAGTCTCAAACTACGGAAACAAAGTTACTGTAAAATTTAACAAGGTTATATTTTCTTTTCAAAATTAAGTAATAACAAAGAACAGGTACTTAGTAGCCGAAAACACAATTTGAAATGTACAAGTACAGGGATTACAGAATTTGGGCTTCTAGCCCTGAGTTCACACTTCTTGAGCACTTAGCCCAACTTTCCGATATACAAATTTTAACAAAGGGGCAGAAGACCCCAATCAAACCCTGGAGCACTTGCTCCAAATTACACAGTAAAGCCTCCTCGAGGCATACAATATCGAATTCAAAAGAGCAATCTGCTCTCAAAGTGTAAGCCAATCACAGGCCACACCAACCTTCACCTTCAAGCTGTCCTCAACGGACATAAACACAGGGGTAAAATACCCAATCTACTGAGGTCTATTAAACGAAAAGCAGGTTAATTAAATGACCTCTAAAACAATTTGAGAGGAGGCGAACTTGCACTCCTAATACACTAGATTAAGACCTACTTGGCACTAGGCCGTTGATACAAGGGCTAATCCCATACTACAGAGGTGACTTAATAGCAATTTACATTACATTACGGAAGAATTGGTTGAGAAAAATAAGTTCACCTCAAGACAATGTGAGTGGGAGCTCGAGAGGGTTAAGCACTCTCTATCCCAATATGTCGTTTGAAAATAGAATAGATACCAGTTGTTTTTACATTTTTAGGAAAAGGTTACATGGTTGAACGCTTAGAACCCGCCCCGAAAGTTAAACTGCTGAGCTAGCAAAGAAAGAAGTTATTAATCGGCCATTACCTTATTGTTGACCGCTGCCGAGGAAAGAGGCGCTTCCCGCCTCCTGCTATGAACTTTACACACTGAAAGATGGAACAGAAGTGGCCCGGAGACCCAAAAATCAGCAGTTTATATCCTCTCGTGGAAGATTCTAGGCGTTAGGGGAAAGAAAACACCCTCCCACAAAGATTTTATTGGGTAGGACCCCGCAACAGATACAAGTTGGGGGAAGATACCCCTGATTGGCCAGAAATTAATAGAAGAATTTCGGGATTGGATACATTCATAACAAGGGGAAAAAAAGGGGTAAATATTGCCAACTTAAACAATGACAGAAAGAAATTTAACAAAGAACAAACTTTTGCAATTAAATTTTCTCCAACAAAATAGTTCTTTGACTCCGCACTAGGTTGCACTATTGTAGATCTTCAGTAGTGTCCTCTAGAAGAGAAAGTTCACACTTCTTAATACAAGCAAACCAAAAGTACGTCGAAAATGACACAGTTCACAAACTCAAAAATTTCCAGGTAGTGACATCTTCTGAGAAATTTGGAAATTAAGACCGTAGATAAAGTTCAGACTTCCTCCAGAAGAGGAGTTTTAAATGGCGCAACTTTTAAATAAGCGGTGTGGAGGTGTACCGCCCGGTACAGACCTCCCCCCCCCAAAGTTCCTCCAAGGGGTAACACAGAAGAACATAAACTTTTGTTTGAGAATAAGTTCCAAGTTTTGATGTTGATATTCAGATAACTTGCAGAAGTATTTGAGAAATTTCTTAATTCGGTTCCAACATTTTGTTGTTGCAGGTGAAGTAAAGTCTTTATGTTTATAGAAGTTGAATTTCTGAAGATAAGCTTTTAATACTTAAAAGTGAAGGAAAATTTTGCCATGTCCACCAAATATTGCTGTTGAATTCCCAAGTGTAGTTATCTCTTATAGTAACTGCCCATGTAGTTGATGTTGATGAAGTTGGATGGCCAGACCGGCCGTTGCAGCTTGCGTCCAAAGGGAGGCCGCTCGGACCCCTTAAGTACCCTGAGATACCGCTCGCCCGCACTATGAGGGGAGCAGAGGTGTTGAAACACGCCGCGCCCGCGGTGAACATATACAGGCTGCGGGCCAGTAGCAGGTCGTGCGCCGCACATCCGCCTTGGCCGGGAGGAGAGCTCCGGCTCGCCGTGCACATGTCGGCCTCGCTGGAGAGGAGGGGGCCCATCCCCCTCCCCAGTTGCTGCACGGCGCTGCGCGGCTGCGGGGGCACTGAAACATTAAAGCTAGGCGGCAGAATTGTGTAGGACCATCGTCTTCATTGAGGGTACAGGCATTATGGAGAGGTTGAGGGGCCGGCGGCGTGTAGATATCCATGGCATTAAATATTATGAAGCCACAGTGTAAGGTGGAGCAGGAGACGGGAGCGTGGTAATGGCCGTGGCAAGGACAGAATGGCAGTTTAACGGGTCGGGACAGGTTTTACAAAAATGCTTACATCAGAAACAAAATATTATAGGTAGTGCAGAATGCCTTAAAAGTGAAACTCAAAAAAAAATATAACCTTCATATCCTTTCAAAATAATATGAAGCAAGTTAACACAGAAATTACACCGGTTTCACCTGGGACAGGTGAACTCTAAATATCCTCTCGGTGGCTGGATTACTTAACAATAAGGTAACCGGCGTTAGAAAATCGAGAATGATACAAGGCCCATGAAATCTGGGGGCAAGCTTGCCCGCGGGAACAAAATTTTTGACCATAACCTGGTCACCTACCTTCAAAGGGTAGGGTCTCCGTCCACGATCATACCTTTCCCTAACCTTTTCATGAGACACTTTAAGATTGGCTTTAGCCTTCTTCCAAAGATCTTTAATGTTGTCCGGATCTATTGTCTCGGGCAGAATGTCACTCAGAGACCAGAGGTTAGAGAGCGGCGAGTTGGGAACAAACTTGAACATCAAAGAAGCTGGAGTAAACTTGTGAGATTCATGAACCGCCGAATTCAAAGCAAAAGCTAACCAATGCAGGGACGTGTCCCACCTGGAAGGATCTTCATGATGATAAGCAATGAGAGCGGACCTGAGATTACGGTTAACCCGTTCAGCCAGAGATGGTTGCGGGTAATAAGCAGAAGTAGTTACATGAGATATTGATAAGTCAAAACAGAATTTACGAAATAAATTAGATGTAAAAGCCTTAGCATTATCAGATACAATATATTGACACGGACCAAAAGAAGCAAAAATAGAATTTAAGCAGGTAATGGTGGACTGAGCGGTAGCCAGCTTAGTCGGAAATAACCAGGAAAATCTAGAAAAACCATCTACACATACAAAGATAAATTTGTTGGCATTTCCCTTCGACTGGGGGAAGGGTCCTACATAATCAATATACAGGCGTTCCATGGGGCGCGATGCTTGATGAGAAGACAAAAGGCCTACCTTAGTGGACATGGTTGGTTTACTAAGCAAACAAGATTTACAGGCTTTTACAAGTTCACGAATTTCACCGTCCATACCCTTCCAGATGAACCTTTCACGAATCTTTTCACGAGTTTTAAAGATACCCAGATGCCCTCCTAATGGGGTTTCATGATAATACTTGAAGATCATAGGCACAAGAACAGCTGGAACGACAACTTTCATCATCTTATCATGCCTCGAAGGGCAACATAAAACACCATTCCTCAGAACATAAGGGACAACATGTTCCCCAGAAGAAAGGGTTTCCATTATCGGAGCCAGCGTCGAATCTTCACGTTGGTATTTCTCAATGTCCCTAAAAAGCATGGGAGCATCTGTTAAGATGGCATTAACACCAGATAGCATGGACTCGGGGGGTGATGAACTGTCGACCTGTTCATGGGTCTCGACGTCGTTAGAAAACATACGGCTGAGTCCATCAGCAATAACATTTTCGGTACCTCTGATATGCCTGACATCGAATTGGAAGGCAGAAATACGGATGGCCCAACGGGCTATACGACCAGTACGACGCGGCCTACCTAAGACCCAGCTTAAGGCTTGGTTATCTGTCTCCAGGTCGAATTTGACATGTTCCAGATAGAGACGGAACTTTTCTAAGGCAAATAAAACTGCCAAACCTTCGAGCTCATAGATGGAATACTTGGCTTCTTGAGCCGACAAAGTCCTAGATGCATAGGCGATGGGGCGCCTCCCTAGTTCAGTCTCTTGAAGAAGGACTGCAGCTACCGCTGACGACGACGCGTCGGTTTGGACGATGAATTTCTTCGAGAAATCAGGCATAGCAAGAACAGGGGCATTACAAAGTGCTAATTTAAGGTCTTCAAAAGCGGCTTGTTGAGAAGGTCCCCACTCGAATTTGATGCCTTTCCTACGAAGAAGGTTTAAGGGCGCCGCTCTATTAGCAAAGTTAGGAATGAACTTTCTGAAGAAATTCACCATACCAATGAATCTGGCGATACCTTTAATGTCCTTGGGAGGTTTAAAATCACGGATGGCCTGTGTTCTAGAATGATCGACAGCTACACCATCAGGTGACACAATATGCCCAAGGAAAGACATAGAGGGCTTAGCGAAGGCAACCTTGGACAACTTAACAGTTAACCCAGCCTTACGAAGGCGATCGAGAACTTCTCGCAGATGATCTAGATGTTCTTCAAAAGTCTCTGAAAATACGACGACATCATCCAAGTAGTGATATAAGTACTCAAATTTGATGTCGGAGAAGACCGTATCTAGTAGCCTAGTGAGCACAGCTGCCCCCGTGGGGAGCCCGAAAGGCACGCGGTTGTATTCGTATAAATTCCAGTCCGTGGCAAACGCTGTAAGGTGTTTAGACTCTTCGGCAAGGGGAATTTGATTATAGGCCTGATTCAAGTCCAAGATAGTGAAGAACTTGGCCTTACGAAACCATGAAAAGCAAGAATGAAGGTCGGGAAGGGGCACAGATTGCAACACCACCTTCCGATTGAGAGCCCTGTAATCAATGACAGGCCTGAAGCCTCCTTGGGGTTTCGGGACTAGAAAAATAGGCGATGAATACGCCGATTTAGAGGGCCTAATAATACCATCCTTCAACATCTGGTCGATAATTTCTTTTAGAGCCTTCATTTTAGGTGGAGATAGCCTATATGGTGGAAAACGGACAGGAATCGAATCCGTGACCTCAATTTTGTATTCAATAAGGTCAGTAACACCAAGAGTATCAGAGAACACCTCAGGAAACGACTGACACAATTTACGAATACTATCAGCCTGCTCCTCAGGTAGATGTCTAAGGTCTAACAACATCTCATCCTGGGTAGGCGAAATAGATGAACATGATACAGAATTACACTTTAACAAGGGAATATTGCAATTGGACGCAAATTTGAATGTGCACGACCTAGACTGGAGATCGAGCACAAGACCAGTGTGAGAAATAAAGTCCGCTCCCAGTATGATGGGGCAAGACAAGTGCTTAGCCACAAACAGTTTAATTTTCCATGTAAATTTAAAAATACGAATTTTGACCAGTACGGAACCTAGAATTTCTAATGGAGATGAATTAGCCGAAACATATTGAATAGGGGAAGAGTCACAGACAGGAAGTTTACAAACAGATTTCAATTTCGAGTACCATTCAGCCGAAATAATGGAACAAACACTGCCTGAATCTAATAGAGCAGTTATAGGCTCGTTATTTAACTCAATCTTAAGAAAAGGAACAGGTGCGGGGGTATCCGCCGCAATCCTAAGACATTCTTTAGGGCATTCAAAAGATGAATTTGAAGGCAGATCTTTCTCTGCATTTACAACCTGATTACTAGGGGCTGAGTCTCGGGAAGATGGATTAGTCGACTCAGCCGAAGCCACTAGTCACTTTTTATTATTAGCATAGCTGGAATTTGCACCAGAAGTTGAGCAGGAGGGGGTGCTATTTGAGTTTGGGCAATTCTTGGCGATATGTGAGAAGGCCCCGCACTTAAAACAGCCTTGTGATGACCCGGCTCCATTCCTTGTCCCACTTGACTTGATCAGTGGACACTTGTCGCGCAGATGGTCAGGCGACCCACAAGCATAACATTTACGGGGATTGACTGGTCGGCGAGGTGGAGGCCGAGTGTTACTAAAGGAAGGCGGGGGTTCTTTCGCGACACGCAAAGAATCGGCATATCTAACTCCTTCCGCTGAAACGGCCAATGCTTCAAGTTCAGAGAAAGTTTGCGGGCACGCCGCGAAACACAAATATGACCTATAGGGAGGTGAAATTCCCTCTACAATAGCCTGTACAATCTGATCTTCAGGAAAATGAAGGGCAAACACCCTAGTATAAAACTTAATGTCCTGTATGAAATCAGCCAAGTTTTCATCCAACCTCTGTACTCGATAATAGTATTTCTGAATCAGAGATGACCTCGCGCGGGCAGGAATGAAATTTGCAAGCAAGTGTGCGTGAAAATCTTCAATAGATGACTGTTCAGCAATGGCTCTAACTATTTTATCTGAGAGAACACCAATAGCATACGGATAGATAATTTGCAAAATCTGACAAGGGGAAAGAGAAAACACAAGGGCGTGATCCTGAAATTCAACTAAAAATCTTAAAAATGAAATAACTTCACTGGTGGTGTTGACAGAAAACTTAGAGATACCTCTTAGCAACATTGCCAATGGATGAGGCAAGCTACTAAACCCGGGTGACATAGTAGGTAAAGGTTTCAATGGCAAGGAAGTTAATTCAGAACGGATGTTACCCAACGATGCACGGCGTTCAGACTCGGTGTCCAATGGGGCAGAGATAGTTTGAGCAGTGGGGGTTTTCCTATTTACTTCTCCCTTAGGAGACTCTTCCTCGCTACCTACATTCACTATGGTGGGTAGATCAGATTTGGGAGGAATTTCCCCGGTTAACAATAGAGTGACTTTACTAGACAATTCAGAAATAGTTTCAAGGAGCGTATTAGCTTCCTTCCTCTGAACGTCATTCACCTTTAGAGACAACAGATCATTAACTCTATTTGAAAAGTGATATAGTCTGCCTTGCACACGCTTAATTTGATTAGGAGACGGATCATTTTCATCAAAAAAACTAACTACAGATGCTAGCCCAGTAATATTCTCGACGATCGTGGAAAGAGAGTCATCAATTTCTTTCTCTCCCAAATTGGGGATGGAAATGGGCAAATCAAGGGACTCTCTAAGCTTGTTAGTGTCTATTGCAACCGTGCCTCCAGATTGAACGTTTCTGATAGTTAACTCGTATATCAACTCCTCTTTGCGCAAGTAGTTAAGGAGGAGAACATCGCGAGGGCCGGGCATGATGACAGAACGATTTTGAAAAACTCACAAATGCCAGCAACTGAGAAAATGGTTAGAGTTTGAATTAAAGCAATGTTTAACCGTCAAGAGGGGCAAAATTGAGACCCATTCAACCACGCTCTGCTACCACTTGTTACCGTTTTTTGGTGGTAGGTAGAGGAGAAAGAAGGTGCGGGCGTGAATGAGTCTCAAACTACGGAAACAAAGTTACTGTAAAATTTAACAAGGTTATATTTTCTTTTCAAAATTAAGTAATAACAAAGAACAGGTACTTAGTAGCCGAAAACACAATTTGAAATGTACAAGTACAGGGATTACAGAATTTGGGCTTCTAGCCCTGAGTTCACACTTCTTGAGCACTTAGCCCAACTTTCCGATATACAAATTTTAACAAAGGGGCAGAAGACCCCAATCAAACCCTGGAGCACTTGCTCCAAATTACACAGTAAAGCCTCCTCGAGGCATACAATATCGAATTCAAAAGAGCAATCTGCTCTCAAAGTGTAAGCCAATCACAGGCCACACCAACCTTCACCTTCAAGCTGTCCTCAACGGACATAAACACAGGGGTAAAATACCCAATCTACTGAGGTCTATTAAACGAAAAGCAGGTTAATTAAATGACCTCTAAAACAATTTGAGAGGAGGCGAACTTGCACTCCTAATACACTAGATTAAGACCTACTTGGCACTAGGCCGTTGATACAAGGGCTAATCCCATACTACAGAGGTGACTTAATAGCAATTTACATTACATTACGGAAGAATTGGTTGAGAAAAATAAGTTCACCTCAAGACAATGTGAGTGGGAGCTCGAGAGGGTTAAGCACTCTCTATCCCAATATGTCGTTTGAAAATAGAATAGATACCAGTTGTTTTTACATTTTTAGGAAAAGGTTACATGGTTGAACGCTTAGAACCCGCCCCGAAAGTTAAACTGCTGAGCTAGCAAAGAAAGAAGTTATTAATCGGCCATTACCTTATTGTTGACCGCTGCCGAGGAAAGAGGCGCTTCCCGCCTCCTGCTATGAACTTTACACACTGAAAGATGGAACAGAAGTGGCCCGGAGACCCAAAAATCAGCAGTTTATATCCTCTCGTGGAAGATTCTAGGCGTTAGGGGAAAGAAAACACCCTCCCACAAAGATTTTATTGGGTAGGACCCCGCAACAGATACAAGTTGGGGGAAGATACCCCTGATTGGCCAGAAATTAATAGAAGAATTTCGGGATTGGATACATTCATAACAAGGGGAAAAAAAGGGGTAAATATTGCCAACTTAAACAATGACAGAAAGAAATTTAACAAAGAACAAACTTTTGCAATTAAATTTTCTCCAACAAAATAGTTCTTTGACTCCGCACTAGGTTGCACTATTGTAGATCTTCAGTAGTGTCCTCTAGAAGAGAAAGTTCACACTTCTTAATACAAGCAAACCAAAAGTACGTCGAAAATGACACAGTTCACAAACTCAAAAATTTCCAGGTAGTGACATCTTCTGAGAAATTTGGAAATTAAGACCGTAGATAAAGTTCAGACTTCCTCCAGAAGAGGAGTTTTAAATGGCGCAACTTTTAAATAAGCGGTGTGGAGGTGTACCGCCCGGTACAGACCTCCCCCCCCAAAAGTTCCTCCAAGGGGTAACACAGAAGAACATAAACTTTTGTTTGAGAATAAGTTCCAAGTTTTGATGTTGATATTCAGATAACTTGCAGAAGTATTTGAGAAATTTCTTAATTCGGTTCCAACATTTTGTTGTTGCAGGTGAAGTAAAGTCTTTATGTTTATAGAAGTTGAATTTCTGAAGATAAGCTTTTAATACTTAAAAGTGAAGGAAAATTTTGCCATGTCCACCAAATATTGCTGTTGAATTCCCAAGTGTAGTTATCTCTTATAGTAACTGCCCATGTAGTTGATGTTGATGAAGTTGGATGGCCAGACCGGCCGTTGCAGCTTGCGTCCAAAGGGAGGCCGCTCGGACCCCTTAAGTACCCTGAGATACCGCTCGCCCGCACTATGAGGGGAGCAGAGGTGTTGAAACACGCCGCGCCCGCGGTGAACATATACAGGCTGCGGGCCAGTAGCAGGTCGTGCGCCGCACATCCGCCTTGGCCGGGAGGAGAGCTCCGGCTCGCCGTGCACATGTCGGCCTCGCTGGAGAGGAGGGGGCCCATCCCCCTCCCCAGTTGCTGCACGGCGCTGCGCGGCTGCGGGGGCACTGAAACATTAAAGCTAGGCGGCAGAATTGTGTAGGACCATCGTCTTCATTGAGGGTACAGGCATTATGGAGAGGTTGAGGGGCCGGCGGCGTGTAGATATCCATGGCATTAAATATTATGAAGCCACAGTGTAAGGTGGAGCAGGAGACGGGAGCGTGGTAATGGCCGTGGCAAGGACAGAATGGCAGTTTAACGGGTCGGGACAGGTTTTACAAAAATGCTTACATCAGAAACAAAATATTATAGGTAGTGCAGAATGCCTTAAAAGTGAAACTCAAAAAAAAAATATAACCTTCATATCCTTTCAAAATAATATGAAGCAAGTTAACACAGAAATTACACCGGTTTCACCTGGGACAGGTGAACTCTAAATATCCTCTCGGTGGCTGGATTACTTAACAATAAGGTAACCGGCGTTAGAAAATCGAGAATGATACAAGGCCCATGAAATCTGGGGGCAAGCTTGCCCGCGGGAACAAAATTTTTGACCATAACCTGGTCACCTACCTTCAAAGGGTAGGGTCTCCGTCCACGATCATACCTTTCCCTAACCTTTTCATGAGACACTTTAAGATTGGCTTTAGCCTTCTTCCAAAGATCTTTAATGTTGTCCGGATCTATTGTCTCGGGCAGAATGTCACTCAGAGACCAGAGGTTAGAGAGCGGCGAGTTGGGAACAAACTTGAACATCAAAGAAGCTGGAGTAAACTTGTGAGATTCATGAACCGCCGAATTCAAAGCAAAAGCTAACCAATGCAGGGACGTGTCCCACCTGGAAGGATCTTCATGATGATAAGCAATGAGAGCGGACCTGAGATTACGGTTAACCCGTTCAGCCAGAGATGGTTGCGGGTAATAAGCAGAAGTAGTTACATGAGATATTGATAAGTCAAAACAGAATTTACGAAATAAATTAGATGTAAAAGCCTTAGCATTATCAGATACAATATATTGACACGGACCAAAAGAAGCAAAAATAGAATTTAAGCAGGTAATGGTGGACTGAGCGGTAGCCAGCTTAGTCGGAAATAACCAGGAAAATCTAGAAAAACCATCTACACATACAAAGATAAATTTGTTGGCATTTCCCTTCGACTGGGGGAAGGGTCCTACATAATCAATATACAGGCGTTCCATGGGGCGCGATGCTTGATGAGAAGACAAAAGGCCTACCTTAGTGGACATGGTTGGTTTACTAAGCAAACAAGATTTACAGGCTTTTACAAGTTCACGAATTTCACCGTCCATACCCTTCCAGATGAACCTTTCACGAATCTTTTCACGAGTTTTAAAGATACCCAGATGCCCTCCTAATGGGGTTTCATGATAATACTTGAAGATCATAGGCACAAGAACAGCTGGAACGACAACTTTCATCATCTTATCATGCCTCGAAGGGCAACATAAAACACCATTCCTCAGAACATAAGGGACAACATGTTCCCCAGAAGAAAGGGTTTCCATTATCGGAGCCAGCGTCGAATCTTCACGTTGGTATTTCTCAATGTCCCTAAAAAGCATGGGAGCATCTGTTAAGATGGCATTAACACCAGATAGCATGGACTCGGGGGGTGATGAACTGTCGACCTGTTCATGGGTCTCGACGTCGTTAGAAAACATACGGCTGAGTCCATCAGCAATAACATTTTCGGTACCTCTGATATGCCTGACATCGAATTGGAAGGCAGAAATACGGATGGCCCAACGGGCTATACGACCAGTACGACGCGGCCTACCTAAGACCCAGCTTAAGGCTTGGTTATCTGTCTCCAGGTCGAATTTGACATGTTCCAGATAGAGACGGAACTTTTCTAAGGCAAATAAAACTGCCAAACCTTCGAGCTCATAGATGGAATACTTGGCTTCTTGAGCCGACAAAGTCCTAGATGCATAGGCGATGGGGCGCCTCCCTAGTTCAGTCTCTTGAAGAAGGACTGCAGCTACCGCTGACGACGACGCGTCGGTTTGGACGATGAATTTCTTCGAGAAATCAGGCATAGCAAGAACAGGGGCATTACAAAGTGCTAATTTAAGGTCTTCAAAAGCGGCTTGTTGAGAAGGTCCCCACTCGAATTTGATGCCTTTCCTACGAAGAAGGTTTAAGGGCGCCGCTCTATTAGCAAAGTTAGGAATGAACTTTCTGAAGAAATTCACCATACCAATGAATCTGGCGATACCTTTAATGTCCTTGGGAGGTTTAAAATCACGGATGGCCTGTGTTCTAGAATGATCGACAGCTACACCATCAGGTGACACAATATGCCCAAGGAAAGACATAGAGGGCTTAGCGAAGGCAACCTTGGACAACTTAACAGTTAACCCAGCCTTACGAAGGCGATCGAGAACTTCTCGCAGATGATCTAGATGTTCTTCAAAAGTCTCTGAAAATACGACGACATCATCCAAGTAGTGATATAAGTACTCAAATTTGATGTCGGAGAAGACCGTATCTAGTAGCCTAGTGAGCACAGCTGCCCCCGTGGGGAGCCCGAAAGGCACGCGGTTGTATTCGTATAAATTCCAGTCCGTGGCAAACGCTGTAAGGTGTTTAGACTCTTCGGCAAGGGGAATTTGATTATAGGCCTGATTCAAGTCCAAGATAGTGAAGAACTTGGCCTTACGAAACCATGAAAAGCAAGAATGAAGGTCGGGAAGGGGCACAGATTGCAACACCACCTTCCGATTGAGAGCCCTGTAATCAATGACAGGCCTGAAGCCTCCTTGGGGTTTCGGGACTAGAAAAATAGGCGATGAATACGCCGATTTAGAGGGCCTAATAATACCATCCTTCAACATCTGGTCGATAATTTCTTTTAGAGCCTTCATTTTAGGTGGAGATAGCCTATATGGTGGAAAACGGACAGGAATCGAATCCGTGACCTCAATTTTGTATTCAATAAGGTCAGTAACACCAAGAGTATCAGAGAACACCTCAGGAAACGACTGACACAATTTACGAATACTATCAGCCTGCTCCTCAGGTAGATGTCTAAGGTCTAACAACATCTCATCCTGGGTAGGCGAAATAGATGAACATGATACAGAATTACACTTTAACAAGGGAATATTGCAATTGGACGCAAATTTGAATGTGCACGACCTAGACTGGAGATCGAGCACAAGACCAGTGTGAGAAATAAAGTCCGCTCCCAGTATGATGGGGCAAGACAAGTGCTTAGCCACAAACAGTTTAATTTTCCATGTAAATTTAAAAATACGAATTTTGACCAGTACGGAACCTAGAATTTCTAATGGAGATGAATTAGCCGAAACATATTGAATAGGGGAAGAGTCACAGACAGGAAGTTTACAAACAGATTTCAATTTCGAGTACCATTCAGCCGAAATAATGGAACAAACACTGCCTGAATCTAATAGAGCAGTTATAGGCTCGTTATTTAACTCAATCTTAAGAAAAGGAACAGGTGCGGGGGTATCCGCCGCAATCCTAAGACATTCTTTAGGGCATTCAAAAGATGAATTTGAAGGCAGATCTTTCTCTGCATTTACAACCTGATTACTAGGGGCTGAGTCTCGGGAAGATGGATTAGTCGACTCAGCCGAAGCCACTAGTCACTTTTTATTATTAGCATAGCTGGAATTTGCACCAGAAGTTGAGCAGGAGGGGGTGCTATTTGAGTTTGGGCAATTCTTGGCGATATGTGAGAAGGCCCCGCACTTAAAACAGCCTTGTGATGACCCGGCTCCATTCCTTGTCCCACTTGACTTGATCAGTGGACACTTGTCGCGCAGATGGTCAGGCGACCCACAAGCATAACATTTACGGGGATTGACTGGTCGGCGAGGTGGAGGCCGAGTGTTACTAAAGGAAGGCGGGGGTTCTTTCGCGACACGCAAAGAATCGGCATATCTAACTCCTTCCGCTGAAACGGCCAATGCTTCAAGTTCAGAGAAAGTTTGCGGGCACGCCGCGAAACACAAATATGACCTATAGGGAGGTGAAATTCCCTCTACAATAGCCTGTACAATCTGATCTTCAGGAAAATGAAGGGCAAACACCCTAGTATAAAACTTAATGTCCTGTATGAAATCAGCCAAGTTTTCATCCAACCTCTGTACTCGATAATAGTATTTCTGAATCAGAGATGACCTCGCGCGGGCAGGAATGAAATTTGCAAGCAAGTGTGCGTGAAAATCTTCAATAGATGACTGTTCAGCAATGGCTCTAACTATTTTATCTGAGAGAACACCAATAGCATACGGATAGATAATTTGCAAAATCTGACAAGGGGAAAGAGAAAACACAAGGGCGTGATCCTGAAATTCAACTAAAAATCTTAAAAATGAAATAACTTCACTGGTGGTGTTGACAGAAAACTTAGAGATACCTCTTAGCAACATTGCCAATGGATGAGGCAAGCTACTAAACCCGGGTGACATAGTAGGTAAAGGTTTCAATGGCAAGGAAGTTAATTCAGAACGGATGTTACCCAACGATGCACGGCGTTCAGACTCGGTGTCCAATGGGGCAGAGATAGTTTGAGCAGTGGGGGTTTTCCTATTTACTTCTCCCTTAGGAGACTCTTCCTCGCTACCTACATTCACTATGGTGGGTAGATCAGATTTGGGAGGAATTTCCCCGGTTAACAATAGAGTGACTTTACTAGACAATTCAGAAATAGTTTCAAGGAGCGTATTAGCTTCCTTCCTCTGAACGTCATTCACCTTTAGAGACAACAGATCATTAACTCTATTTGAAAAGTGATATAGTCTGCCTTGCACACGCTTAATTTGATTAGGAGACGGATCATTTTCATCAAAAAAACTAACTACAGATGCTAGCCCAGTAATATTCTCGACGATCGTGGAAAGAGAGTCATCAATTTCTTTCTCTCCCAAATTGGGGATGGAAATGGGCAAATCAAGGGACTCTCTAAGCTTGTTAGTGTCTATTGCAACCGTGCCTCCAGATTGAACGTTTCTGATAGGTAACTCGTATATCAACTCCTCTTTGCGCAAATAGTTAAGGAGGAGAACATCGCGAGGGCCGGGCATGATGACAGAACGATTTTGAAAAACTCACAAATGCCAGCAACTGAGAAAATGGTTAGAGTTTGAATTAAAGCAATGTTTAACCGTCAAGAGGGGCAAAATTGAGACCCATTCAACCACGCTCTGCTACCACTTGTTACCGTTTTTTGGTGGTAGGTAGAGGAGAAAGAAGGTGCGGGCGTGAATGAGTCTCAAACTACGGAAACAAAGTTACTGTAAAATTTAACAAGGTTATATTTTCTTTTCAAAATTAAGTAATAACAAAGAACAGGTACTTAGTAGCCGAAAACACAATTTGAAATGTACAAGTACAGGGATTACAGAATTTGGGCTTCTAGCCCTGAGTTCACACTTCTTGAGCACTTAGCCCAACTTTCCGATATACAAATTTTAACAAAGGGGCAGAAGACCCCAATCAAACCCTGGAGCACTTGCTCCAAATTACACAGTAAAGCCTCCTCGAGGCATACAATATCGAATTCAAAAGAGCAATCTGCTCTCAAAGTGTAAGCCAATCACAGGCCACACCAACCTTCACCTTCAAGCTGTCCTCAACGGACATAAACACAGGGGTAAAATACCCAATCTACTGAGGTCTATTAAACGAAAAGCAGGTTAATTAAATGACCTCTAAAACAATTTGAGAGGAGGCGAACTTTCACTCCTAATACACTAGATTAAGACCTACTTGGCACTAGGCCGTTGATACAAGGGCTAATCCCATACTACAGAGGTGACTTAATAGCAATTTACATTACATTACGGAAGAATTGGTTGAGAAAAATAAGTTCACCTCAAGACAATGTGAGTGGGAGCTCGAGAGGGTTAAGCACTCTCTATCCCAATATGTCGTTTGAAAATAGAATAGATACCAGTTGTTTTTACATTTTTAGGAAAAGGTTACATGGTTGAACGCTTAGAACCCGCCCCGAAAGTTAAACTGCTGAGCTAGCAAAGAAAGAAGTTATTAATCGGCCATTACCTTATTGTTGACCGCTGCCGAGGAAAGAGGCGCTTCCCGCCTCCTGCTATGAACTTTACACACTGAAAGATGGAACAGAAGTGGCCCGGAGACCCAAAAATCAGCAGTTTATATCCTCTCGTGGAAGATTCTAGGCGTTAGGGGAAAGAAAACACCCTCCCACAAAGATTTTATTGGGTAGGACCCCGCAACAGATACAAGTTGGGGGAAGATACCCCTGATTGGCCAGAAATTAATAGAAGAATTTCGGGATTGGATACATTCATAACAAGGGGAAAAAAAGGGGTAAATATTGCCAACTTAAACAATGACAGAAAGAAATTTAACAAAGAACAAACTTTTGCAATTAAATTTTCTCCAACAAAATAGTTCTTTGACTCCGCACTAGGTTGCACTATTGTAGATCTTCAGTAGTGTCCTCTAGAAGAGAAAGTTCACACTTCTTAATACAAGCAAACCAAAAGTACGTCGAAAATGACACAGTTCACAAACTCAAAAATTTCCAGGTAGTGACATCTTCTGAGAAATTTGGAAATTAAGACCGTAGATAAAGTTCAGACTTCCTCCAGAAGAGGAGTTTTAAATGGCGCAACTTTTAAATAAGCGGTGTGGAGGTGTACCGCCCGGTACAATAATAATAATAATAATAATAATAATAATAATAATAATAATAATAATAATAATACATAATTAGCACAGACAAATAGTCATTCCAAATCAATTTGTACTGCACAGATGAATCTTTATATCTAAGGGATGTACGTAGTGTATGTATCGGGGAGTCATATCTTCCTTGATTCTTCTCCCTGAATGATGAAACACAGTCTTCTTGTTGCTTAGTCCAGCATGTTGTCAGCAATAGAGGAAGGTCTTGTACCATGTGTCGGACTCCAGTACTGTCTTAGTCTTGCATATTTTAATAGGTAATCATATAGTTGATACCGAAATACACTTTCAACTCTGGGACTGTAAGTCTAAAATTGTCTCTACCCTTCTGGGTGGCATACAGATTACTAGCATCAACTCTTTCCTGCATGAACTCTTCAGGGAACATGGATAAAAAATAATCTATAGGCATCCTGCCTTCAATATTTGATGTATGTGTGCCCTGAAATTGGGGAATGTTGCTCACAAGACCATTTCCTTTCTCATCAAACCACAGAAGCGGCCGTGGATTTATCTGAAGACCATTAATTTTATCGGTCGCAAGTGATGGTGGTTGTGGTGATAGCTCCTGAGAATCATTTACACTATTGGCTGAATCATCTTCACTGTCTGATGGCTGTGGCTCCACATTCTCAGATGGGACCCAGAGTTCATCCTCTGATCCAGAAAAATCATTTTCTGAGCTTTACGTGTACAGCATGTTATGGATCTCACTGTTGATACCACATCCCTCAAGTCTACATTCTAAAAAATAGTATAAAATATAACTATCAGCCACACCAGTAAATCAATATTATAACTTATACACATCTGGGCCAATTTTAGTTTATGCTATTATAGATATCACAAAAGTGGGCTACTTTTTAATCCTAAACACATTATATATATATATATATATATATATATATATATATATATATATTTGGTACCAATAAGGGCGTTACTACCTTTGTTTCTTACGTTGTTCCTCCTGTGAATCATTACCACCCCCTTTGGGTGGGGGCGGTAGAATAACACCCACGGTATTCCCTGCCTGTCGTAAGAGGCGACTAAAAGGGGCCCCAGGGGCTCTGAACTTTGGAGCGTGGGTTGGCGACCACGGGGCCTTCAGCTGAGTCCTGGCATTGCTTCCACTTACTTGTGCCAGGCTCCTCACTTTCATCTATCCTATCCGACCTCCCTTGGTCAACTCTTGTTCTTTTCCGACCCCGACGCTATTAGGTTTGCGAGGGCTAGGGAGTCTTTTCATTTTCACGCCCTTCGTGGCCCTTGTCTTACTTTGGCCGATATCTTCATTTTTCGAAGTGTCGGTTCCTTCCATTTTTTTCTCTCTGATTAGTGTTATATAGAGGATGGTTGCCTAGTTGTACTTCCTCTTAAAACAATAATCACCACCATCACCACCACGAATCATTACCAGGGTTTACTGAACTGGAAGAACGTGACTGACCGGAATCTCCATCCATGTTTACGTACAGTATATATAAATAAAATAACAAGTGTTACAGGATGCAATTATCATGCGATCAAGAGAATTTCAGGTTAACAAGTCAATATTAGCAAGATATGCTCCTCAAAGGAGCGATAAACTGAACTGTATGACAGGAGTAAAATGTAAGGTTAGAATCCATCCTGCACCCTTCAACACAGATAGGCCTCATGTGAGGTCTCACATTCAAACACAAATAACATGATCCACAATAAAGATAGTTGTAATAATATAATGTTATGTATTAATGATATCACATGCTTTACAAACCTAAAAATAATTTTATTTACCTCCTAGTTGATATCTGCCGAGCAACACACGTCACTGGACATTCACAGATGCAATAACAACACAACTTCAAAGAATATCACAGCAGAGATGAAAGGTCTGGGTCCTTACAGTGTTGCAATCCATCCCACGCTCATGAAACTATAAAGTGACCTTACTTGAGGTCTATGTGTGGCAATGGAAACGTGACAGAAAACTTCTGTTGTCAAGGAGACTTAGCATGACAATTCAAATATCAATTAATTTCAGAACGAGAGGGTTAATCTTACAAAAACTTTGAAAAAGAGCTAACAGGCTTTCAGTTTTGCAAGCCTATTCAAGGCAACATCAACTTACAATCACTGGCCTCTCAAGGCACAACTTACAATTTGAAAAATGATTTTATACAGGGGTATTTAATACCCAACCTACAGGGCATTCATGGAAAAGAACAGGTTAAATAACTGGCCGAAACACAAAAGGAATGGATGCGTACACTGTGCTCCAAGATAATGAAAACTTTGGAACCTACCGTGCTCTAGGCCGATTAAACATGGGCTATTCCTAACCTACTGAGGGGACTCGTATAGAAATTACTTTGCCACATTACAGACTGACAACCAGTTACAAAATGTAGTCACCTCAAACCAAGATGAAAGGGAGCTCGAGAGGGTAATTCACTCTCTAACCCCGATCTACAAATAAAGGGTTTACGAATTTTTTATATTAGGCGAAAGATGATTTACATTTTAGAAAAGTACCTTGCATAATTAAAGATTCGGACCTTTCCCTCGGATTAAACTGCGGAGGTAGCAAGAAAGAATAAAGTTATGTGGCCATTACCTTATAGATGTTCTAGCTGCCGACGAAAGAGGCCGCCCGCCTCCTGATTAACACACGCACTCAGAAGGATGACGATCAGTTGGCCAAGAAACGTGAAAAGCCGCAGTTTATAAACCCTCAGGGAAGATTCGAGATCATTCAAGACTAAACCAGCCACATCCTCTCAATTTTATTGGTTGAGTTCAAAACTAACACACAGAATCGAACAAGAACCCTGCAATGGGTTGATAATTAATTACAGAAATTAATGATGGGCTAGATTCAAAACTGGCGGAAAGGAAAAGGAAATATTGCCAACCCAAAAATAAATGAACATCAATCAGTTACAAAAACTTAGAAACTTCTTTAAATTATAAGTTCTTCCACTTTGCACCAGAAGGCATGATCATAAATTTTACTAGTTGACATCTGTAGAAAAAAGTCAAACTTCTTGATGTATTTCAAAGCAGAACAAGGAGAAATTCACTCACTTTAGGAAAGTGCACAATAACAAAATTACATAATATTTCGGTGGTGACAACTTCTGATTAAAATTCTAAATTCCAGTTGTATTAGTTTCCACTTTAGTTCGATAGAGGGGTTCATTTAGGCGCTAAGTTTGAATGCGCGGAATTGAGGTGTACCTCCCGGTACAATTATCATGAAAGCAACAATCACCACCACCGCCACCTCGTCAAGGAATTGAACTGCGGCATTGGGCTGTTACCTTTAATCTCTTAAGGCTAAATATAAATTTCTCTCTGTACCAATCATCTTTGACTGTTTGTTTAATTATTATCTTATATGAGTATCTCATTAATTAATAGTTTTATTTCAGTTCAAGTTTAAGACTTGTCAACGTGAAGGATCTGGCCGGTGCAGGAAGAGCCATGTCTTTGACAGAATTTGCAACTGCGTTGAACAAACAAATCGACAAAGCTAGAAACATCTTGCGAAAAGAATGGGTTCCGGAGATTCACAATCTGTTTCTACAGGTATGTTACAAATGCTGTTTAAATTGTCTGTTAGTTAAGTGGGTTTTTTTTTTCGTACAATGCTGTCATAATTTTAATCTTGATGTGTTCTGTTATTTAAATGTGAGCAACTGTCTTGTTCTAGAAAACTGGACGTTCGTATTTCTCCAACCCAGAAATCTTGGCCCGTAGCCAGGATTATTTGGTACCCCTGTAGGTGGGGGACGCAGACGAAGGATGCACACTCGGTACCCGCTGCTCGTCGTAATTGGTGGCTAAAAGGGGCCCCAGGGCTCTCAGCTTGGGAGCGTGGGTTGGTGAACACGGGGCCCTTAGTTGATTCTTGCGTTGCTTCCACTTGTGCCAGGCACCTCACTTTCATCTATCCTGTCCGACCTCCCGTGGTCAACTCTTGTTCTTTTCCGACACCGACGGTATTAGAGCATTTGATGCCTCGGGAGAATTTCATTTTGACACCCAACATGGACCTTCCCATTGTCCGGTGCTTCATTTTTCCAATGCTATAAGACCTATCTGTGTCGGTGCGACGTAAAGCAACTAGCATTTGTCGAATTGTCGCATTACTTCATTTCTTTCTCTCTCTGACCCCTGTGGGTGGGGGAGCAGATGATATACACCATGGTATCCCTGCCTGCCAAGAGTAGCGACTAAGGGATGATCGCATTAGAACAATGAGACTACTTGTGATTGGCACCATGATGCGAGGAATACCATGGGTCGACTTTAATTGCGAGTAATACCATTATGTTAGGTACACAATAGATTTGTGATTACTGTAGTAGCAGCAGAGTGGGGTTCGCTGTGGGTTTAGAGTACGTGTGATTAGTACCACTATATGCGGAACACCACGGACTTACGTTGCCTGTGATTTGTACCATTATGTGAGAAACGCCAATGGTCTGGGCGTTGCCTGTGATTCGAGTCCCTCTATGAGCAACACCTTGGGTCTGCGTTGCCTGTGATTAGTACCCACTATGTGAGAAACACCACGGGAACACCGGCGCCAGTGATAAGTACACGTATGTGAGGAACACCATTGGTTTTCATTGCCTATGGGTGGCGCCATTATGTAAGAAACACCATAGGTCTGCGTTACCTGTGCGAAGTACTATTCTAGTGAGTATTACCATAATGTGTGGCCCCTGCCTGTCGTAAGAGCCGACTAAAAGGGGCCCAAGGGGCTCTCAACTTGGGAGAGTGGATTGGCGACCACGGGGCCCTTAGCTGAGTCTTGGCATTGCTTCCACTTACTTGTGCCAGGCTCCTCACTTTCGTCTATCCTGTCCGACCTGCCTTGGTCAACTCTTGTTCTTTTCCGACCCCAACGGTATTAGAGCATTCGAGGCCTAGGGAGTCTTTCATTTTCACGCCCTTCGTGGCCCTTGCCGTTCTTCGTCCGTTACTTCATCTTTCGAAGTAACGGATCGCTTCTTTCTTTTTTTCTCTCTCTACCCTCTGTGGGTGGGACATGCAGACGAAGAATACACCCTCGGTATCCCCTGCCTGTTACTTCATCTTTCGAAGTGACGGATCGCTTCTTTCTTTACTTCATCTTTCGAAGTGACGGATCGCTTCTTTCTTTTTTTTCTCTCTCTCTCACCCTCTGTGGGTGGGGCATGCAGACGAAGAATACACCCACGGTATCCCCTGCCTGTCGTGAGAGGCGACTAAAAGGGGCGACCAAGGGATGATTGTTTTAGAACCATGAAACTACTTTAGATTAGTACCATCACGCGGAGAACAGCATGGGTCGCCTTTACTTGCGTGTTGTACCTCTCTATTAGGTACTCAATAGTTTTGTGATTCGTAGCACTCAAGCGGGGTTCATTGTTGGTTTCCAGTACCCGTGAGTCGTGCCCATGTGAGCAACACCACTGTCGGTCTGCGTTGCCAGTGATTAGTACACACTCTGTGAGGAACACCACAGGAATACCGGCGCCCGTGATTAGTACACATAGGTGAAGAACATCATCGGTTTGCGTTGGCTGTGAGTGGCGCCATTGTGTGAGAAACGTACAATACTTGTGAGTAGTGCCATAATGTTTGTAACACCGTGAGTTTACGCTACCTTTAATTAGTACCGCAACTTGAGATATACCATGGTTCTCCTTTACTAGCGATAAGTGCCACTATGCGGGATCGTTGACATAGATATTGCCCCATTTAGACAAGCCTCATCGATTCAGGATTGCGCTTTTGAAATAGTCCTTTTGTGAGTAATATTGTTTATGGGAATGTGAGGGATTGCGCGTCTTATCCACTGATTCTTTTAAATTCATATTCATCAATTCATTCCTCATCATGTTTTGAATTCTGGTCAGTGGATGAATTTTGTACTTTGTAATTGTACTCTCATTTCATCTCATTTCGTATCATAGTGGCCGATGACCTAGATGTTAGGCCCCTCTAAACAACAAGCATCATGATCATGATGATGATCATCATCAAATATTTCTTTTTGAATCCTTTAAGCTATAATGTCTTTGTCGGCCTTTAAAGCTGTTTATGTGACTGCATATCAATGATCTTGTAGATTTGTTAAGCTTCCTGTGAAGTTCTGTATGTTTACCTCTCTTTTTTTTCTTTTTTTTTTTGCTAGTTGTTTTACGTCGCACCGACACAGATAGGTCTTACGGCGATGATGGGACAGGAAAGGGCTAGGAGTGGGAAAGAAGCGGCCGTGGCCTTAATTAAGGTACAGCACCAGCATTTGCCTGGTGTGAAAATGGGAAACCACGGAAAACCATTTTCAGGGCTGCCGACAGTGGGGTTCGAACCTACTATCTCCCGAATACTGGATACTGGCCGCTCTTAAGCGACTGCAGCTATCGAGCTCGGTTTTACCTCTCTTATCTTGCGGTGAACAACCAGTCATTTCCGAGCTTTTCTGTTTGTTTTTTGTAATGCCATGTATTGCACAAAATGTTTTGCACAAACTGGTATATCATGATTATGGTCAGATCCGTCACCGACTCGTAACCGTGCAAATTTGCCATCTCGTAATTTTGCGACTTCTTCTGCCTGACGTGGTCTCCTTTTCTTTACTGGTAGTACTGTTATTAACCCTCCCGAATATCCGTTCTGATCATTGTGCGTTTCTAGACTGTTGAAATTGCGTAGTATATTAGCTCTAACTGCTTCAGTGGTGCCTTCAAAACATTTAAAACGAGAGCATTTGGAAACATTCCCTATCTCATGTGAACTTAACCATAATTTCTTACCGACATCTGCAATCCGGCCATTTTTCTTCCGTTTCTTAGGCTCATATCGTGGCATACAATCTTCTTCGTTCGCCAATGTTGACATCTTAACAGCACGTCAGGATGTTACGAAGTATTGGAATAATATCTTGCACTAATAAGCAGAATGGCAAAAAACAAAAGACTCACAAGAGTTACAATGAGGTACTCGCGGAATACTTCAGCGATCGCACTGCTCTCTGTTTGGAGGCGGATAACTTGCCTGGTTTTTTTCCCTGTAACAGTTGAGTTGCCTGCTTCTTTTCCTGTACGCCAAATCTTTGAAGGTACATAAACCCATGACCAACCTGTTTCTTTGCCTGTTTCATACGTTTAACAGATAGTCCTTCCCATGGGGAATCCAGTGGCACCTCAAACTAAATTTCGATTAAAAAGATTTACCTGGATTTTACCCTGTATCCTTAATATATTGTTGCATTTTAGACAATGTCTTATACTACTATAATCTATTATCAATCATTTTTAACGAAAATAAGGCATTGCGAATTAAATCCACTAATTTTTAAACTCAAAATTATTGTTCATCATCATTTGTTTTAAATTCTAGTCAGTGGATACATTTTAAAATTGTAATTATCATATGTCGTACACCTCATACCATTTGGGGCCAATGACCTAGATGATAGGCCCTTTAAACAACACGCGTCATCATCATCATTTCTACCAGTATGTGAGCAACAGCATGGGTATACGTGACCTATGATGAGTTATTTATGGGAATAGCGGTGCCCGTGTGTACCGGGAGGTACACCTCAACGCCGCACATTTAAATCTTGCGCCAATAGAACTCCTCTACAGGAGAAACACTGAACTTGGAACTAGACCTACTCAAATTTTTCCTCAGAAGATGTCACTACCGTAATTTTGGTATTGTGAAGTTTCCAGTACTGTGTGAATTTCGACTTGTTTTGTTTTCCGTTCATCAAGAAGTTTGGACATTCTCTCATAGATATCACTGCTAAAAACTATGATCATGCACCCTGGTGCGAAGTGAAAGAACTTTCTTTGAAGAAATTTTGTATTCATAAGTTTTTCCCTTACTAAATTTTGTTCATTCATCTTTAGGTTATTATTATTATTATTATTATTATTATTATTATTATTATTATTATTATTATTTATTTTCCACTAATTGTAGTTACAATTTAGGGATGGTGAATGGAGAAAGGGCATAGGCCCACATACAGCCCCCGAGGGTTTATAAACTGCAGATTTTCTCGTCTCTTGGCCATTTGATCAACATCTAACTTAGTATGTGTTAAGCAGGAGGCGGGAGGTGCCTCTTTCTTCAGGCAGCTGGTCTTCAGCAAGGTAATGGCCAGTTAACATCTTATTTCTTGCTAGCTCCGCAGTTTAACCTGAGGGAAAGGTCCGAAACCTTAAATATGTAACCTACTTCTCTACAAAGGTAAAAAATTCATAAAATCTTTAATTGTAAATCGGGGATAGAGAGTGATGCACACTCTCGAGCTCCCCTTCATTTTGGTTTGAGGTGACTACGTTTTGTAACTGATTTTCTTCCTTTCCGTAATTTGTTAAATTTCTTTATTATACGAGTCACCTCCTTGGTTTAGGAATAGTCCCTGTTTCATAGGCCTAGTGCCCTTTAGGTTTTAAAATTCACATCTAGGAGTGCAAGTATTCGACTCCTTTCATTTTGTGTTCGGGCCATTTCTTTAACTGTTATTTCTTGTACACGAAGGCCCTATAGGTTGGGTACAAGATACCCCTGTTTCAATTTTGTAAGCTGGGCCATGGAAGGCCAAAAAGATGTAAGATATCTTGGTTGTTGCCTGAAATAGGCTTGAAAACTGAGAGGCTGTTAGCTCTTTTTTCATAGTAAGATTACTGAATGCCTTTTGAAGGCTTAATATTGTGAGTTGGGAGCCAGTGCTCCAGGTATTAGGGGATTTCTGCCCTTAAGTAATGTTATGTTCTTTGTAAAGTTAAGTGTGTAGCTCAGGAATTGTTAAGTGAAGGCTTGAAGCCCAATACCTGATTTTACTGCCAATCTTGTGTTTCCTAAACTTGTTTATTGCTACTGTACCTGTTACATTGTTGCTTGTATTTTTTAAAGAAAAAATAACCTTTGTTGCAGTTTTAGATTAACTTTGATTTTGTAGTTAGACCCATTCGCCCCGGCACCTTCTTTCACCTCTGCTGATCCACGGGTAACTCCGTAACACCGTGATTATTCCCTGTATGTGTGGAGCTCCATGGGGTGCGTTGCTGGTCAGTGGTGCCCGTATGTGCGAAACAACATGGATTTGTGTTACCTTTGAGTGGTGCAATTGTGTGTGACATACCATGGGTCTTCATTACCTGTGATTAGTACCCCATGCGAGAAACACTATAAGTCTACGTTACCTGTAGTATCACCGTAGGAGGAGTTCCATGGTTCTCTTTTTCTAGTCATTAGTACCACTTAGAGAATCGGTGACCTGGGTTTGGAACCCTTTTAGACAATAAGCATCATTTACATGTAATTAATCTCATAATAGAACCGTATTGAGGACAATATATTAAAATTATAAAATCCTTCTAATAACAACCACCTACTCAATACATTATATTACTCATTGAATTATAAAATAATCATGAGGTGTCTTAAATAAAGGAACATGTTTCGTTCGACATAGCGAACATCATCAGCCTTAATTTACAAAGATTAGGTCAGGGCCCTGAACTGAATGATAAAAATTGTTAAAGGAGTGACAAAGCCATAATAAAAAGTAAAATGATAACATTAGACATGAAATTATAACAATATGTACAGATTAACAGCAAGTATGTAGAGGAATACTTTGAACGATGGTAGTCTATAAAGTTAAAACAAACATGAGGTTGTTAAAGTAAAAAGATATAGATATAGTGCATCTTAAAATATATGTCAATGCGTGAAGCGTGGATTAATTATTGACTATGGAGTTCTTAAATTGAGCAAAACAAAAGTTGAAATAGAGTTTATTGAATAGTACGAGTCAAACTGAGTCAGTTAAAAGGCGCATGGCGACGAAACTAAGGTTAAAATGACGTGAACTTCAGTAGTTAGGAATTCTGTAGGAGAGCCAACACAATGCCAGAAGGAAATACCAGTTGAACTAGTCCGTATTTACACGCTAGCAGTAGAATTAATCATATACAACGTAGGACACCAATGTGGACTCGTTAAGTAACTATAACTTGAAAGTAGGGAGAGTTCCAGCAAACCAGAGATGAATGGAGCAGATTATGGCACAATTGGAGTTAGAAATCTGGAAAGAAAGAAAGGGGAGGAAAAATAAAGTTATATTATAATGAGGAAAAAAAATTTAAAAAAATAAAGAGGCTTGCCCTTGGGACTAGTGTGAGGTGTTCGCTAACGTTGGCTGCGCGAATCAAACTGGCGAGTAACCTTATTGCCGCTTCTAGTATTGTATGTATGTATACGTAGAGGCGGGGAGTGAGTCATGTGAGGAGGAGGGGTGACCGATTCCTTAGGCGGGTCGGGTATTCGTGGAGGGGGTGTCGCATGAGAGGGCAGTAGAGTAGTAGTTGTTGTTGTATTATTAACAGTTGTATAATTAAAGATTCTCGTAAAGTTATTATTACTTATATTGAAAAGAGAGAGTAGTTCTGAAATTTTCTCGATTATTGGACTTTTAATTTCTGAAGTATCATTTAAATTTTGATGCCCGTTAAAATGCTGGTCTAGGAATATGTAAATGTTCTCATACTCTGTCATAAGTGTACTTGTATTGGCGTATTTCAAGATTTGAAGGTCTTTTTCAATTGTAGTAAAACTGTGGCTAGTCTCTTCCATATGGGTGCTCATGGCGGAATACTTTTTATGTTTCGAAGCGTTGTAGTGTTCAAGGTATCTGGTCAAAAAGCTACGTCCAGTCTGTCCGATGTAGGAGAATCCACAATGGGTGCATTTAAGCCTATAGATACCAGAGTTCGAGAATTTATTGTGATTAATGTTAACTATATTTGAATTGAAGAATATATTACGGTTCGTATATCGGGTTCTATAAGCGATATTAATATCGTATTTCTTTAAAGGGTTAGTAACTTGAAATAGGCCTGGATTTGTGTAGGTGAAGGGAGCATATTTCGTTTTTTTAGGCTTGTCCGGAATCAAATTCGTTGCGGTTTTTAATTTTATCTTGTTAATGATTTTATTAATCATTAAGGGGTTATAGCCGTTAATTCTGGCTAAATCCTTAATATAGTTTAGTTCTTTTTTGCGATTTTCAGTTGTCAGCGGGATTTTTAATGCTCTATAGACAAGACTAAAAAATGCAGCCTGTTTATGAGATTGCGGATGTAAGGAATCGTTTCTTATAGTGATGGGGGCACAAGAAGGCTTTCTAAATATTTGAAAAATGAACTTATTATTCTCTCTTGAAACGTTTAAATCCAAAAAGTTTAGAGAACCATTGATCTCGTCTTCCTTAGTGAATTTGACATCATTGTCAAGCTCATTAAGGGATGTTAGCACACTATGACTATCGTTTTTCTGTGTATCTATAATGGCAAAAGTGTCATCAACATACCTTAACCATAATTGAAGACCATTAATATTATTGATTATTTTGTTATTTTCCAAATCATCCATAAAGATATTAGCTAGAATGCCCGAGATCGGGTCACCCATTGCTAGGCCCTTTTGATGATATATTCTATTATTGAAGGTGAAATAGTTGTTATTAAGTACAAATTCTAACAGACTGATGAAATTATCTATTTCGCATTTGCTAAGGTTACTGTGTTTTAAAAGGTTTGATTTAATAATCTTGACAGTTTTGCTTACCGGAATATTGGAATACATATTGGTAATATCATAGGATACTATTATATGATTATGCTCAAGATTGAATTTCGATAATTTTTCACAAAATTCAACGGAATTTCTTATATAGGCTGTATTATTGAATTTAAAGTGTTTACTGAGAAAATTATGCAAAAATTTTGAAACTTTGTAAGAAGGGCTGTTCATGCAGTTGATAATAGGGCGTATAGGTACGTCTTTTTTATGGATTTTTGGCAAAGCTTTTGCAGTTGGAAGTTTCGGGTTCATTATTATAAGTTTCTGATATTCGTGTTCTTGTAGTAAGAACGGCAGATTCTTCAATAGGTTCTTCAAACTTCGTTGGATTTTGGGGGTGGGATCTTTATTAATAATAGTAAAACTGCTATTAGCGAAGAAATCTTCGGTTTTTTTAATGTAATCATCTTTATGTAGTAATACTATGGTGGGACCTTTATCAGCTTTAGTGACGATGATATTATTATTATTAATTTTATTTCGTACATCATGTATTTGTTTGCTAAGGGTCGGATTCGAGGTAGTTTTCAGTTCTTTCGCCAGAAAAGGAAGCTTTTTCTTTATTTCATATTTAATGTCTTTATGCACTTCTACGGGGAGTTTTTGAATGTTAGATTCAATTTCCGCGACTGTAGTAATCAGATCGTCGGTTTTTTTCGGGTTAGGCCAATTAAATTTCAGGCCTTTATCAAGGAGGGATAGTTCGTTATCTGAAAAGTCGGTATTAGATAAGTTCACCGTAGTAGGAAAATGATTTAAGTCGGCGGAAGGGAGGTTAGTTTTACTGTTGACACTACTCTGTTTATTCTTAGTGTTTTGCAATTGTATCAGTTTATTGTCTAATGTTGTTTGTTTCTTCTTCACTATGTCATGTACCTTTTCATTGACAAACATGGAGTATGAACTCCCTTCTAATGGGGACATACTAGAGGATATTTCAAGATGCGTCTTATAAAGCTGTAGGTTTAGGAACGATTTCTTTTTGTAATGCGCCTTGATTTCGTTTTTTAACCAAAATTCATTAACTTTCGTTTGAGTTTTACGTAAATCAGAAGTCGAAAAGTTTTTTCTTTGAAGGTGTTTTAGAAATTTGGGAATTAGTCCATGCTTCATACATTCTTTTAAAAATTGAATATCTCTAGATATTTTGCTGACCTTGACTTTGAGATTAAGATATCTATTCCTTTTTGTAGCCTGGTAGGCAGCTAAGTTACATGTAATTAATCTCATAATATAACCGTATTGAAGACAATATATTAAAATTATAAAATCCTTTTAATAACAACCACCTACTCAATACATTATATTACTCATTGAATTATAAAATAATCATGAGGTGTCTTAAATAAAGGAACATGTTTCGTTCGACATAGCGAACATCATCAGCCTTAATTTACAAAGATTAGGTCAGGGCCCTGAACTGAATGATAAAAATTGTTAAAAGAGTGACAAAGCCATAATAAAAAGTAAAATGATAACATTAGACATGAAATTATAACAATATGTACAGATTAACAGCAAGTATGTAGAGGAATACTTTGAACGATGGTAGTCTATAAAGTTAAAACAAACATGAGGTTGTTAAAGTAAAAAGATATAGATATAGTGCATCTTAAAATATATGTCAATGCGTGAAGCGTGGATTAATTATTGACTATGGAGTTCTTAAATTGAGCAAAACAAAAGTTGAAATAGAGTTTATTGAATAGTACGAGTCAAACTGAGTCAGTTAAAAGGCGCATGGCGACGAAACTAAGGTTAAAATGACGTGAACTTCAGTAGTTAGGAATTCTGTAGGAGAGCCAACACAATGCCAGAAGGAAATACCAGTTGAACTAGTCCGTATTTACACGCTAGCAGTAGAATTAATCATATGCAACGTAGGACACCAATGTGGACTCGTTAAGTAACTATAACTTGAAAGTAGGGAGAGTTCCAGCAAACCAGAGATGAATGGAGCAGATTATGGCACAATTGGAGTTAGAAATCTGGAAAGAAAGAAAAGGGAGGAAAAATAAAGTTATATTATAATGAGGAAAAAAAAAATTAAAAAAAATAAAGAGGCTTACCCTTGGGACTAGTGTGAGGTGTTCGCTAACGTTGGCTGCGCGAATCAAACTGGCGAGTAACCTTATTGCTGCTTCTAGTATTGTATGTATGTATACGTAGAGGCGGGGAGTGAGTCATGTGAGGAGGAGGGGTGACCGATTCCTTAGGCGGGTCGGGTATTCGTGGAGGGGGTGTCGCATGAGAGGGCAGTAGAGTAGTAGTTGTTGTATTATTAACAGTTGTATAATTAAAGATTCTCGTAAAGTTATTATTACTTATATTGAAAAGAGAGAGTAGTTCTGGAATTTTCTCGATTATTGGACTTTTAATTTCTGAAGTATCATTTAAATTTTGATGCCCGTTAAAATGCTGGTCTAGGAATATGTAAATGTTCTCATACTCATACTCATACTCTGTCATTTTAATATATTGTCCTCAATACGGTTCTATTATGAGATTAATTACATGTAACTTAGCTGCCTACCAGGCTACAAAAAGGAATAGATATCTTAATCTCAAAGTCAAGGTCAGCAAAATATCTAGAGATATTCAATTTTTAAAAGAATGTATGAAGCATGGACTAATTCCCAAATTTCTAAAACACCTTCAAAGAAAAAACTTTTCGACTTCTGATTTACGTAAAACTCAAACGAAAGTTAATGAATTTTGGTTAAAAAACGAAATCAAGGCGCATTACAAAAAGAAATCGTTCCTAAACCTACAGCTTTATAAGACGCATCTTGAAATATCCTCTAGTATGTCCCCATTAGAAGGGAGTTCATACTCCATGTTTGTCAATGAAAAGGTACATGACATAGTGAAGAAGAAACAAACAACATTAGACAATAAACTGATACAATTGCAAAACACTAAGAATAAACAGAGTAGTGTCAACAGTAAAACTAACCTCCCTTCCGCCGACTTAAATCATTTTCCTACTACGGTGAACTTATCTAATACCGACTTTTCAGATAACGAACTATCCCTCCTTGATAAAGGCCTGAAATTTAATTGGCCTAACCCGAAAAAAACCGACGATCTGATTACTACAGTCGCGGAAATTGAATCTAACATTCAAAAACTCCCGTAGAAGTGCATAAAGACATTAAATATGAAATAAAGAAAAAGCTTCCTTTTCTGGCGAAAGAACTGAAAACTACCTCGAATCCGACCCTTAGCAAACAAATACATGATGTACGAAATAAAATTAATAATAATAATATCATCGTCACTAAAGCTGATAAAGGTCCCACCATAGTATTACTACATAAAGATGATTACATTAAAAAAACCGAAGATTTCTTCGCTAATAGCAGTTTTACTATTATTAATAAAGATCCCACCCCCAAAATCCAACGAAGTTTGAAGAACCTATTGAAGAATCTGCCGTTCTTACTACAAGAACACGAATATCAGAAACTTATAATAATGAACCCGAAACTTCCAACTGCAAAAGCTTTGCCAAAAATCCATAAAAAAAGACGTACCTATACGCCCTATTATCAACTGCATGAACAGCCCTTCTTACAAAGTTTCAAAATTTTTGCATAATTTTCTCAGTAAACACTTTAAATTCAATAATACAGCCTATATAAGAAATTCCGTTGAATTTTGTGAAAAATTATCGAAATTCAATCTTGAGCATAATCATATAATAGTATCCTATGATATTACCAATATGTATTCCAATATTCCGGTAAGCAAAACTGTCAAGATTATTAAATCAAACCTTTTAAAACACAGTAACCTTAGCAAATGCGAAATAGATAATTTCATCAGTCTGTTAGAATTTGTACTTAATAACAACTATTTCACCTTCAATAATAGAATATATCATCAAAAGGGCCTAGCAATGGGTGACCCGATCTCGGGCATTCTAGCTAATATCTTTATGGATGATTTGGAAAATAACAAAATAATCAATAATATTAATGGTCTTCAATTATGGTTAAGGTATGTTGATGACACTTTTGCCATTATAGATACACAGAAAAACGATAGTCATAGTGTGCTAACATCCCTTAATGAGCTTGACAATGATGTCAAATTCACTAAGGAAGACGAGATCAATGGTTCTCTAAACTTTTTGGATTTAAACGTTTCAAGAGAGAATAATAAGTTCATTTTTCAAATATTTAGAAAGCCTTCTTGTGCCCCCATCACTATAAGAAACGATTCCTTACATCCGCAATCTCATAAACAGGCTGCATTTTTTAGTCTTGTCTATAGAGCATTAAAAATCCCGCTGACAACTGAAAATCGCAAAAAAGAACTAAACTATATTAAGGATTTAGCCAGAATTAACGGCTATAACCCCTTAATGATTAATAAAATCATTAACAAGATAAAATTAAAAACCGCAACGAATTTGATTCCGGACAAGCCTAAAAAAACGAAATATGCTCCCTTCACCTACACAAATCCAGGCCTATTTCAAGTTACTAACCCTTTAAAGAAATACGATATTAATATCGCTTATAGAACCCGATATACGAACCGTAATATATTCTTCAATTCAAATATAGTTAACATTAATCACAATAAATTCTCGAACTCTGGTATCTATAGGCTTAAATGCACCCATTGTGGATTCTCCTACATCGGACAGACTGGACGTAGCTTTTTGACCAGATACCTTGAACACTACAACGCTTCGAAACATAAAAAGTATTCCGCCATGAGCACCCATATGGAAGAGACTAGCCACAGTTTTACTACAATTGAAAAAGACCTTCAAATCTTGAAATACGCCTATACAAGTACACTTATGACAGAGTATGAGAACATTTACATATTCCTAGACCAGCATTTTAACGGGCATCAAAATTTAAATGATACTTCAGAAATTAAAAGTCCAATAATCGAGAAAATTTCAGAACTACTCTCTCTTTTCAATATAAGTAATAATAACTTTACGAGAATCTTTAATTATACAACTGTTAATAATACAACAACAACTACTACTCTACTGCCCTCTCATGCGACACCCCCTCCACGAATACCCGACCCGCCTAAGGAATCGGTCACCCCTCCTCCTCACATGACTCACTCCCCGCCTCTACGCATACATACATACAATACTAGAAGCGGCAATAAGGTTACTCGCCAGTTTGATTCGCGCAGCCAACGTTAGCGAACACCTCACACTAGTCCCAAGGGCAAGCCTCTTTATTTTTTTAAATTTTTTTTCCTCATTATAATATAACTTTATTTTTCCTCCCCTTTCTTTCTTTCCAGATTTCTAACTCCAATTGTGCCATAATCTGCTCCATTCATCTCTGGTTTGCTGGAACTCTCCCTACTTTCAAGTTATAGTTACTTAACGAGTCCACATTGGTGTCCTACGTTGTATATGATTAATTCTACTGCTAGCGTGTAAATACGGACTAGTTCAACTGGTATTTCCTTCTGGCATTGTGTTGGCTCTCCTACAGAATTCCTAACTACTGAAGTTCACGTCATTTTAACCTTAGTTTCGTCGCCATGCGCCTTTTAACTGACTCAGTTTGACTCGTACTATTCAATAAACTCTATTTCAACTTTTGTTTTGCTCAATTTAAGAACTCCATAGTCAATAATTAATCCACGCTTCACGCATTGACATATATTTTAAGATGCACTATATCTATATCTTTTTACTTTAACAACCTCATGTTTGTTTTAACTTTATAGACTACCATCGTTCAAAGTATTCCTCTACATACTTGCTGTTAATCTGTACATATTGTTATAATTTCATGTCTAATGTTATCATTTTACTTTTTATTATGGCTTTGTCACTCTTTTAACAATTTTTATCATTCAGTTCAGGGCCCTGACCTAATCTTTGTAAATTAAGGCTGATGATGTTCGCTATGTCGAACGAAACATGTTCCTTTATTTAAGACACCTCATGATTATTTTATAATTCAATGAGTAATATAATGTATTGAGTAGGTGGTTGTTATTAAAAGGATTTTATAATTTTAATAAGCATCATACCGGTAATTAAGACATTGTTAATTTGATCCACTAATCCACTGATTGTGTTTCACGATCATATTTCATGATAATTCGTTTTACATTCTAGTCAGTTTCCCACGAACATGCTACGCAGGCGTAGCAGTGGGAGAGATGATACTCCCACGTGGCGCGTCCCAGGTTGCGGATAGGGGGGTCCTAACCGGCTTGCCGGCGGACTTGTGGGAAATAAAATACCTCTCACGGACCAAACACACCCTGTGTGGGTGGGGAAGGCAGACGAATAATACACCCACGGTATCCCCTGCCTGTCATGAGAGGCGACTAAAAGGGGCGACCAAGGGATGATTGAATTAGAACCATGAAACCACTTTTGATTCGTACCATCACGCGGGGAACACCATAGGTCGCCTTTTCTTGCGAGTGGTACCATTCTGTTAGGTACTGAATAGTTTTGTGATTCGTAGCACTCAAGCGGGGTTCAGTATGGGTTTCCAATACCCGTGAGTCGTACCCATGTGAGCAATACCACGGGGCTGGGCGTTGCCTGTGAGTTGTACCACTATATGAGCGACCCCGTGGGTCTGCGTTGCCAGTGATTAGTACCCACTATGTGAGGAACACCACGGGAATGCCGGCACCCGTGATTAGTACACCTAGGTGAGGGACCTCGTCGGTTGCGTTGGCTATGAGTGGCGCCATTTTGTGAGAAACACCATAGGTCTGCGTTACCTGTACGAGGAACAATACTTGTGAGTAGTACCTTAATGTTTGGAACACCGTGAGTTTCGCTACTTTTCATTAGTATCCCAACGTGACAAATACCATGGTTCTACTTTACTCGCGACATGTACCATTCTGTGGGGCCTTAGACATGGATTTTGCACCCCTTTAGACATCAAACATCCTTGTGCTTTATGAGTGGTCCCTTGGTCAGTAATTCTATTATTTATGACCGTTTTTGAGTCCAATCCACTGTTTTTTGTTTGTTTCTTGTTTTTTGGTTCATGTCCATCCATTCATTTTTCATGACGTTTTATTTATTTTGGTCAGTGGGTTTTTTGAACTTCTTGTTGTTATTTCATTTCGTACCATTCGTGGCCGATGACCTCGATGTTAGGCCCCTTTAAACAACAAGCATCATCATCTAGTCAGTTTTGATGTTTTAATTTTAATTTCGTTGCACCTCGTACCATTAGGGGCTGATGACCTAGCTGTTAGTTCCCTTCCCCCTGTGGGTGGGGGTGGTAGAACAACACCCACGGTATCACCTGCCTGTCGTAAGAGGCGACTAAAAGGGCCCCCATGGGCTCTGAACTTTGGAGCGTGGGTTGGCGACCACAGGGCCCTCAGCTGAGTCCTGGCATTGCTTCCACTTACTTGTGTCATTCTCCTCACTTTCATCTATCCTATCCGACCTCCCTTCGTCAACTCTTGTTCTTCTCCGACCCCGACGCTATTAGGTTTGCGAGGGCTAGGGAGTCTTCCATTTTCACGCCCTTCGTGGCCCTTGTCTTCCTGTGGCCGGTATCTTCATTTTTTGAAGTGTCGGACCCCTTCCATATTTTCCCTCTGATTAGTGTTATATAGAGGATGGCTGCCCAGTTGTACTTCTTCTTAAGACAATAATCACCACCACCTGTTAGGTCCCTTTAAACAACAATCATCATCGTCGTCGTCAAGAAGTATCATCCCAGTAATTAAGGCGTTGTGAATTGGATCCACTGATTTTGTTTTCACTATTATTTTTTCGTCATCATTCGTTTTAGATTCTAGTCAGTGACACATTTTGAAGTTTTAATTTTCATTTGGGTGCACTTCTTACCATGGGATCCGATGACCTATCTGTTAGGCTCTTTTGCACAACAAGCATAATCGTCGTCATTGTTACGGGGATACCCGTGGAACAGAAAGAGGTTAAAGAAGGTACTGGGGTGAAAGGATCTGTCTACAATATCAAAATTAATTTAAAACGTAAACTGAAGGTTATATCTCTTTTCGAACTTCAAACTTAAAATTTTTTCACTTAGTGAACATAACAACATAGCAGGTACAAAAGCTATCTTGAACCAAGACGAAAATTTCAAGATCAGTGAACTTTACTGATTTTGAGCTCCAAGCCCGTAGTTTTACAATACCAGAGATACCGGATCCAGTTTGCACTTCAATTCAAACAAGGAATCATTTACTCAAGGACAGAAATCCCCTAATTCAAGAGCACTTGTTCCAAAATACAATATTTAGCCTTCCAGAGGCACTCATTACCCTTACAAAATTTTGGAAAACGAGCTTACAGGCTCTCAGCTTCTTACGGCCCACTCAAGGCAACATTACACCAAAATTTACAATCTCTGGCCTCTCAAGCCACAATTTACAAATAGAAAATAATTTTACACAGGGGTATCTAGTACCCAACCTACAGGGCCTTTGTGAAAAAAAGAACAGGTTAAATAAACGGCCCGCACACAAGCTGAATGGAGGCGTACCCTGCACACCAGATAAAAAATTAAAACCTACAGGGCTCTCGGCCGATGAAACTGGGGCTATTCCCAAACTACGAAGGTGGCTCGCGTGGAAATTACTTTAACACATTACAGGAAGAAAACAGTTACGAAAACGTAGCCACCTAAAACCAAAATGAAGGGGAGCTCGAGAGGGTAACTCACTCTCTATCCCCGATTTACAGTTAAAGATTTTATGAAGCTTTTACATTAGCCGAAAGAAAGATTTTAGAAAGGTACTATTACATAATTAAAGATTTGGACCTTCCCCTCGAATAAAGCTGCGGAGGTAGCAAGAAAGAATTAAGTTATGTGACCTTATAGATGTTCTGCTGACCGAAGAAAGAGGCGCCCCCGCCTCCTGCCTTAACATACACACTATGCAGACGGTGATCAATTGACAAGGAAACATGAAAAACCGCAGTTTATATACCCTCAGGGAAGGTTCGAGATCATTCAGGACTAATCAGGATACACCCTCTTAATTTTATTGGTCAAGTTCAAAAGTTGAACTCAAAATCGAACAAGAAGCTAGTGATATGTAGAAAATTAATAACAGAAATTTTTCATTGGTCATATTCAAAACTGGCGGGAAGTAAAAGGAAGTATTGCCAACACAAAAATAAAAGACCATAGATCAGTTATGGTAAACCTGGAAATACAAAACTTCTTTAAGTTATAAGTTCTTTCGCTTTGCACCAGAGTGCATGATCAGATTTTTTAGTAGTGTCATCTGTAGAAAAATGTCCAAACTTCTTGATGCATAGTAAACAAAAGAAGGAGAAATCCAGTCGGTTTAGGAAACTTCACAGCAAAGCAATTACTTAATGTTTCAGTGGTGACATCTAATTAAAGTTCCATCCTTTTTGTCATTAGTTTCACTTTATGATCGATAGGGGACTTCTTTAAGGCGCTTATTTGAATGCCCGGCGTTGAGGTGTACCTCCCGGTACAATCATCATTGGACTTATCTTAATCTTGCTCTCATGTAGTGAATTATCTCTGCTTTCAGGCTCACAAGAGGAATGTTCTTCCTACATATGATTCGCCAAGGGGGATGATGCGATTTTATAACTGTGTTTCTACAATTATGACATACCAGCTTCAGTGCATGTTAATGGACTCCATTCAGGATTACACACATTTCGTCTATGATGTTGGAGTAAGTATGCTATGCGTTATTAGGTGTATACTGAACATTGAAATGTGAACGTGCTGTAATTTGAAATAATAGGTCGTAACGTTCAGTATGATATACAATAGTCTCTTCTGAGAGGTGTGGGAAGTGATATAAAATTCTCTCTTCTCGTAAGGCCACATTGGTGTAATGGCAAATGAGATAGGTGGTAGGGCTGCCAAGGAGGCGGTCACAATGCCCCCTGTTCTTACAAAGTTCCAGCCAGTGATATTCGTTCTCAGCTGAGACATTTGGTGATGTCCCATTGGGAGATGGAGTGGCAGGCCATTCCCCTATCAAATAACCACAGGGCGATCAAAAGAACTACGAAGGTATGCAAGACTTCCCTTCGTGTTTCTCGGAGAGAAGCAGTGGTATTACGTCGTCTTCGGATCGGCGACGGTATACGAACGCACTCCAAGAACCTGCTACGCAGGAGGTGATACTCCCACGCCGCGCGTCCCAGGTGGCGGATAGGGGGTTCCTAACCGGCTTGCCGGCGGACTTGAGGGAAATAAAATACCTCTTGCGGAACAAACACAATACCCCCTGCGGGTGGGGGACGCACATGTAGAATACACTCGCGGTATCCCCTGCCTGTCGTAAGAGGCGACAAAAAGGGGCGACCTTGGCGCGGACATGGATTGCGGTTTGGTATAATGTGTTGGACCTCCTGTGGATGGGAGAGGCTGAATACATCCATAGGTAATCCCTGCCTGTCGTAGAAGGCGACTTAAAGGGTCATGTGGCCATGGTCCCCCCTTTATTTTTTTTTTTCCGAGGGTCAGATGTAGACCATTCCAAATTTTGATGTGCGTGCTGCCCGGAGATGGGCCTCTTACGTGTTCGATTACGCCCAAAAGCACGCAACTGCCCACCCAAAACCATTGCGGGTGGGAGCGCCATGTACCTTGGCAGTAGTATCTACCTGACAACGTAGGTCCCCGCACAGCCGAATGCCAGAGGGACATATTATTATTATTATTATTATTATTATTATTATTTCTCTATATTTAGTGCTCTGTACACGCTATGGGGTACATGCTATTGCGGGTGACTGGAGGAAGGGAGTCTTAGTGCTCATTGCCTCAGTCATCCCGTATTAGGCATCGTCCAACATCGGACCCCGGGCAGTACCTGCTATGACCAGGTGGGTATTGCCTTGGCTGCTTGGTTCGGCTACAGAGACCCCTGATCGGAGTGGGTGGCATTCGGGGAGGAAGCTTTCGGGAATGGCTTCCTAACGAAGTCGTCTCTCTCAAGGTGGTCCCCCACCTAAGTCTTTAACTTTTGCTTCCCTGAGAGGTTCAACTCCCTGGGAACATGCGCTGCGTGAAGGAATGGGATCCAGCTTCCCTAGGTTTCTGGTCGCTATCAGAACCGATGGGCACGATTTTAAGCTGGCGAAGTCGATGCTTTTTAGTAGGCACATCGAAGGTGTCTACGGCGAACTGGAGGAACTTAAGAAAATGCACAACGGTAGTTTGCTTCTAAAGACTCGTACAGCACTGCAAGCTGATCAGTTGCTTAAGTGCGAGCACTTTGGCGATATCCCCGTCAATGTGGAGGAGCATAAGTCCTTGAACCTGGTTCGCGGAGTCATCTTTCACCGCGACCTTATTTTGAACACTGACGACGAGTTGATGGAAGACATGAAAAACCGTGGCGCGTCCCAGGTGGCGGATAGCGGGGTCCTAACCGGCTTGCCGGCGGACTTGAGGGAAATAAAATACCTCTCGCGGACCAAACACACACCCCTTGTGGGTGGGGGAGGCTGACGAATAATACACCCACGGTATCCCCTGCCTGTCGTGAGAGGCGACTAAAAGGGGCGACCAAGGGGTGATTAAATTGGAACCATGAAACTGCTTTTGATTAGTGCCATCACGCGGGGAACACCATGGGCTGCCTGTACTTGCGAGTTGTACCACTATATTCGGTACGAAATGGGTTTGTGATTAGCAGCAGAGAGTTGGTTCCCCTGTGGGTTTTCCAGTACCCGTGCGTCGTACCCATGTGCGCAACACCGCGGGGCTGGCCGTAGCCTGTGCGTTGTACCACTATATGAGCGACACCGTAAGTCTGCGTTGCCTTTGATTAGTATCCACCATGTGAGGAACACCACGGAGCCCGTGGGACCGGCATCCGTGCCTAGTAAACCTAGGTGGGGAAACCCATTGGTTTGCGTTGGCTATGAGTGGCGCCATTGTGTGCGAAACACCATAGGTCTGCGTTACCTGTACGGAGTACATTACTTGTGAGTAGTACCGTCTTGTCTTCGCTACTTTTGATTAGTACCGCAACATGACAAGTACCATAGTTCTACTTTTCTCGCGACATGTACCATTCTGTGGGGCCTTCGACATGGATTTTACACCCCTTTAGACATGAAGCATCATCGTGCTTTATGAGTGGTCCCTTGGTCAGTAATCAATTATATATGATCTTTGTTTGAGTCTGATCCACTGTATTTCGTTTGTTTGTTTGTTTCTTATTTTTTTCTTGTGTGGTTCATGTCCATCCAGTATTCTTCATGTCATTATTTTTTTTGTTCAGTGGATGAATTCGACATTTTTGTTCTTTCATTTCGTACCATTAGGGGCCGATGACCTCGATATTAGGCCCCTTTAAACAACAAACATCATCATCATCACCGGTGGAATGCACACGAATATCTCCATGACAGTGACCATTTTCCCATCATCCTTACTTTGTTGAAACAATCCGTCGAGGCTCCCCTTCGATGGATTCTTAAACATGCTGATTGGCCAAAGTACACATCACTAGCTGTCGTTAACGATGATATCAGGCGGACCGTCGGCGAGAAAATAACTTACGTCCCCCAAGTTATTCTTGCTGCTGCTGAGGAGTCCATTCCGTTTTTCTCGGGGACTCCTCGCCGAAAACTCGTTCCTTCGCGGAACGATGAAATAGCAGCAGCCAACAAAAAACGTCGTTGCGCTCATAAACGTTACCGTAGACAGCCTGCTGTAGTCAACTTGGTAAGATTTAAGAAACCCCGCGCTAAGGCGCGAGTTCTTATTCGACAAAGTAAGAAGGCTTCATGGGAGAGATGTGTGTCGTGTATGACGTCAATACTCCATCACCCAAGTGTGGACGATCCTTCGACTGATTTGGAGTATCCAGGAATCATCTGCTGTACCGGGAAGTTCCATTGCAGGCAGTGTCGCCACTGACCCTCGCGCGATTGCTGACCATCTAGCTAGTCATTTCGCGGATGTATCTGGCTCCGGGAATTACCATCCTGATTTCCTCGCTGTGAAGCAGGAGGCAGAACGTCATCACCTTAGTTTTGCCATCCAAGCTTCAGAGGACTACAACGTGCCGTTTACGGGGTGGGAACTCCGCTTTCGCCTTAGCGCTTTGCAAGGACACGTCTCCTGGACCGGACAACATCCATAACCAGATGTTGAAACACCTTAGTGATGATAGTTTACTATATCTCCTTCGTGTGTTTAACCGAATCTGGATAGAGGGTGATTTTCCGTCTTAGTGGCGAGAGGGCATAGTCATTCCTGTCCCCAAGCCTGACAAGGATCCTAAGTATGCAGGAAGTTACAGACCAATTTGTCTTACGAACTGCCTGTGTAAGCTATTTGAGAGGATGGTAAATCGCAGACTCGTGTGGTGTCTGGAGAAACAAGGACTCTTGTCCGAGTACCAATGTGGATTTCGAGCCGCTCGATCCACCACAGACCACTTGGTACGCCTGGAGAGCTCTATCCAGGATGCGTTTCTCCGCAAACAGCACTTGGTAGCTGTCTTCTTTGACTTGGAGAAGGCCTACGACACCACCTGGCGATATGGCATCCTTTCAGTCCTGCATCAATGGAGATTCCGAGGTAACTTGCCGGTATTATTGCGAATTTTTTGTCCCTCCGTCTATTCCGTGTCCGAGTAGGGAGGACCTATTCGCAATATCACGTTCAAGAAAATGGAGTCCCACAGGGATCGGTTCTTAGTGTCACTCTGTTCGCGATTGCCATAAACGGTATTGTCGCTGCTGCTGGTCCAGCCGTAATACCGTCCCTATATGTGGATGATTTTGCTCTGCACTATAGCTCGTGCAGTATGGCAGTCGCAGAGCGACAGTTACAGCAAGCTATTAGGAGGGTGGAGAAGTGGACCTTAGAACATGGCTTTCGGCTTTCTGCCGCAAAGACCTCCGTTGTCCACTTTTGTCGTCAACGTACACTTCACCCTCATCCTGAGCTTTATCTAGGTAATGTCGTTCTTCCAGTTGTTGACACCTACCGATTTCTTGGGCTCCTTTTTGACAGTAAATTATCGTGGGAGCCACACGTGCGGGAGCTAAAAGTGCAATGCACCAAGAGGCTTATCCTCTTGAAGTTTCTTAGCAGCACTAATTGGGGAGCTGACCGCGTGGTGCTCCTGCGATTCTATCGGGCACACATTTTATCTCGGTTAGACTACGGCAGTGCAGCATATGGCTCCGCAAGACCAAGCGTTCTCCACGAACCTGCTACGCAGGCGTAGCAGGGGGAGAGGTGATACTCCCACGTGGCGCGTCCCAGGTGGCGGATAGGGGGGTCCTAACCGGCTTGCCGGCGGACTTGAGGGAAATAAAATACCTCTCGCGGACCAAACACACACCCCCTGTGGGTGGGGGAGGCAGACGAATAATACACCCACGGTATCCCCTGCCTGTCGTGAGAGGCGACTAAAAGGGGCGACCAAGGGATGGTTGTATTCGAACCATGCAACTACATGTGATTAGTACCACCACGCGGAGAACACCAAGGGTCGCTTTTACTTGTGCGTAGTACCACTATATTAGGTACGAAATAGGTTTGTGATTAGTAGCACACAGGAGCACCGCGCGGTCGGCTTTTGCAGTACCTGTGATTAGTACCACTATATGAGCAGAACCATGGGATGATAGCTACCATGGTTCTGCCTTGCCTATGATTAGTACCCACTGTTGTATGTCCGGCGCTCTCTTCTCGCTCAGCCAGCCAGCTGCACGCGCGCCTGTGTATCATTCTGCTAGCTTCGACGCGCAGCCCTCAGTGCGCGTGCCTGACCATCGAGTGTAGTATAAATAGGAGCTCCCTTCCTGCTCAATAGCCCACTTGCCCCGGTGTCCAGCTCCAGAATACACCCTACGTCGAGCACGGAGGCTACTCCTCTTGAAAATGTGCTTCGACCAGGTGGACTGAATTTCTGGCAGTACGAGGTTTCACCTCTGGTCACCGCTCCCTTACCTGTTTCCGCTGCCTATGTTCCGTAATTCTCTTACAAGCCATTTTCATTCCCTAACTTATGCAAGCTCCCTTAGTTTCGCTAGGTGGAATTTCTTCAATCAATTGAACTTGCTTTTTAGGAATTCAGGCACTTCAACAAACAAGGACTCTCAAAGACATTCATGTTAGTGTGCCAGATAGTTCTCGACTATCAAAGTGTCAATTCACAAAGACTATCTTTTCAAGATAGAAGTGTATATAAAGACTGCAAACCTGTACATATTGTATAAAGACAGACTTTTCTCAAGATTCAATATTCCTTTTTGCTTCAAAATAAATTTCTGTTATTTGTGTAAATATCATAAAGTGAAGCAATAAAAGTTGTGTTCTGTAAACTTCAACCTTGGTTACAACCCAACTCTATGGCGACGAGGTAAAAAACGCACACCACTACAATTCATCGGCCCCAGTCGCCAACTCTATGGCGACGAGGTAAAAAGCAACAAACTACACGTCATCGACCCCAATCGCCAACTCTATAGCAACGAGGTAAACACGACACTACAATTCGACAGGCCCAGTTGTCAACTCTACGGCGACGTGCTACAACAACAACGACACTCCAACCAGTTCTGACACACAGCTTACCTTACTCTATCTTGCACGCATCTCGCAATGGCTACTGCGGAACAACTCGCTACGGTCTTCCAAGCCTTACAACAGCAACAACAACAGTTTATGCAACAACAACAGGCAGCATTAATTCAGGCTATTCAAGCTATTTCTGTCTCTACACAGCCATCAGCTATTCCTCCGTTCTCTGCTTTTGATCCGGCTAAAGAAGAATGGTCAGTTTATTTAGCCCGCTTGCAACAGCATTTCATCTGCCATTCTGTCACAGATGATCAACGCCGCCGCGCACTATTTCTTAGTTCGGTTGGCAATGCTACGTGTGAATTACTACGTAAACTCAGTCCAGAAGAACACTTATCTGAGGTACCCTTCACGCAGCTCTTAGCCCGTCTCACGGAACACTATGCCAAAGCTCCTCACATAGTGGCTGCTCGCTATAAATTTTTTCAGAGCAGAAAGCAACCCCATCAGACACATACTGAATGGATAACTGAATTGCGTGGTCTAGCTAAACCCTGCCAGTTCATCTGCTCCAAGGACGGTTGTGGTTCATCCTACACTGATTCTCTCATTCGGGACATGATAATTTTACATACTCCTGAAGACAAAATACGTTTTGACGCTGTCAAGCAGAGTAACCCTTCTTTAGAAGACGTCCAGCGTATTGCTACGGTTTATGAGCTTACTACCAAGACTGCCGCAGCCATAGCTTCTCCACACGAAGTTGCACAAGTATCGCCTCAGGCCCGCAAGTCCTCTGCTACAGTGAACCGTACGGATAAGGCGCTCTCCACCAAGCATTCTCGCCAGGTTCCCTCTCGTAATGCTACACGGAAGCCCAATTCTAAAAGCACCTCGAAACTCCTGCCTTCCTGCCGAGGTTGTTTCAAGCATCATGAACGTCGTGACTGTCGTTTTTTCAAAGCTACTTGTGAACGATGTCATAAACTTGGACACATTAAGACTGTCTGTCAAAGTTCGCTCCGCCCTGCTAAGACTACTGCAGCACGCCGGAAGCATATACAGCCCCGCCAAGACATGGAAGTTGCTCAGATCAATCTTATTCTTCCCACAAAGGATTCTCACAAAATTATCATTCCTCTCTCATTCTCTGATCGATCTGTCGATTTTCAATTAGACACTGGATCACCTGTCTCTATTATTAACCTGACTACCTACCACGACTTGGGTTCACCTTCATGCTCTCCAGCTGACATCCAGCTCGTGACATTTAACAAGAAGAAAATTGACATCAAAGGTCAAATTAAGCTTCAGTCTAGTTATAAAGGAATTCAGAAGGCCATTCCTCTTCTCGTAGTTAACAACTACACTGCATCAAACATTATGGGCATGGATCTATTTAACTTATTTGGTTTCCAGATACATGACAACATTCACGTCGTATCTACATTGCATCCTACTTCTGATGTTACCGCTCTCCTAGCGCAGTTTCCTGAAGTCTTCGACTCTCAGCTCGGAACGGCCAAAGACTATACAGCTCACATACAGCTGAAATCCGGAGCTAAGCCTCGCTTCCTCAAATCACGTCCAGTACCCCTAGCACTTCAAGACCAGGTCACGAAAGAATTAGAAAGATGGATACAAACTGGAATTGTAGTACCAGTTACTTCTAGTCAATGGGCTACTCCACTCGTGGTAATCAAGAAACCTGATGGTAATGTTCGACTTTGTGGCGATTTTCGATCTACAGTCAACGCACAACTCGAAACCGATATCTTTCCTATTCCACGTCCAGAAGACTTATTCCGTCGTCTCTCTGGTGGACAATTCTTCTCTCGAGTTGATCTTAAAGAAGCATATCTCCAGCTACTTTTAGACGAAGAATCTAAGAAATTTCTCACACTCAACACTCCTCTCGGACTGCTCCAGCTCCAGCGTCTCCCATTCGGTGTTTCATCCTCAGCGGCTATTTTTCAGCGCTATTTGGCTCAACTCACCGCCTCCATTCCCGGTTGTGCTAACTACCTGGATGATATTATTGTTACTGGAAAAGATCATCAGGAACATCTAACCAATCTCCGCCTTCTTCTACAGAAATTGAAAGACAATGGCCTACGAGCGAATCTCGCTAAATGTACCTTCTTTCAGCCTCAAGTTCACTACCTCGGACATATACTTGATAAGAATGGAATTCGTCCTAGTATGCAGAATGTCTCCGCGATAGTAAACATGCCAGCACCTCAGAACCTCAAGCAGCTTCAGTCCTTCATCGGAAAAGCGAACTATTATAATAAGTTCATTCCACGCTTCGCTACAGTGGCAGCTCCATTAAACGCTCTACGTAAAAAAGGTGTTAAGTTTCAGTGGACTCCGCAATGCCAACAGGCATGGAAAACAATCAACAACGCCTTAATTCAAGCTATACAACTCACTCATTTTCAGCCCGAAAAGATCATCACGCTAGCTACTGACGCTTCAGACTACGGTGTCGGTGCCGTTCTCTCCCAGAAGGATCGTCATGGACAAGAACGCCCCATCGCCTTCGCTTCGAAAACACTTAATGACCATCAACGTCGATACTCACAGATAGAGAAAGAAGCTTTAGCCATCATCTTTGGTATTCGCCGTTTCAATGAATATCTTTATGGCAACCATTTCCTGATCATTACCGATCATAAGCCTCTCGTACACTTATTCCATCCTGGTAATAAGATCCCAGAGAATTCCCTCCGAAAGCTTCAAAGATGGTCCATGTTCCTTTCTGATTATTCCTATCAGATTGTATATCGAGCCACATCCCAGCATTGTAATGCTGATGCCCTCTCCCGCTTACCCGTTGGTCCTGATACTGCCTTCGATTCTCAAGAATCTGAATGTCTTCAGTTGGACATAGAACTTGAAGATACTGTATCCAGTTTTCCTATTGATGCTACCTGCATAGCTAAAGCTACGGATAAGGACAGTACACTTGCTACTGTACGTACTTACATCCGCAACGGTTGGCCTCTTCAGAGCACACTTCCTGCCCACCTGGCACCTTATCATCGTATGCAGCATCGTCTCACGACTCGTGCCGGAGTTGTACTACTAGAAACAGGCACCATCTTCCGAGTGGTTATCCCACTTAGCCTACAGAAACAAGTTCTCGAGTTATTACACCAAAGCCATTGGGGTATCTCCAGAACAAAGCAACTCGCCCGTCAACACTGCTACTGGCCCGGTATTGATGCCGCCATCGAAAAGCTAATACGTCATTGTGAGCCATGTCAAACGAATCCGAACGCTCCGTCTTCTGATCTTGCTTCATGGCCTCCTGCTACTACTCCATGGGAACGAGTTCACATCGATTTCGCAGGTCCTTTCCTCAATTCCATGTGGTTAATAGTCATCGATTCACTGTCAAACTTTCCATATGTAGTGGATATGCATTCGACTACTACAACCGAAGCTACCATTCGTGCTCCCCAGAAAATCTTTACTACAGAAGGTTTACCGCAAGTACTCATTTCGGACAACGGACCTCAATTTACAGCTACTGCTTTTCAGAACTTTTGTACACATAATGGCATTCGTCATATCCTAGCACCACCTTTTCACCCTCAATCTAATGGTGAAGCTGAACGCTTCGTACAAACATTTAAATGAAGTATGAAGAAAGCTGTCTCTTCAGGCTTAACTAAAGACCAAGCCTTGCTCCAACTCTTAAACAACTACAGAACTCTACCCGGCGCTGATAATATCACTCCTGCACAGAAGCTCCATGGACGACCTCACAGAACTTTACTTTCTCTGTTACAGCCTCTCCCGGCCCAGCATAAGACCTCACCAACGAAGTTCTCCCTCAACGACAAGGTCTACACCAGGACATTCAAATCCAACCCACTCTGGATACCTGGAGTCATCTGCAGATCTTTGGGTCATCGTCTCTACGAGATACAGACTACGGAGAAACGTATCTGCCGCCATCAAGATCAGATACGTCTGCGCTACCGCCCCTGTCCAGCTATTGATGCTATTGCTAAACCAGATAAATCTATTGCTGAACGAGCTTTAGATCATTTAATAACAATGGGTTCCTTTCAGGACGAGACAGCGCCACTCCGCCCAGTTCCAGCTCCGGACAATACAACAGAGACATCAGCAGCTCCGCCCCAGCATCGCAGTCGCCGCCAGCGCCGCCGCCGTTTCACGCCGTACCGGCGTATTTAGGAGGGGAGGGTGTTGTATGTCCGGCGCTCTCTTCTCGCTCAGCCAGCCAGCTGCACGCGCGCCTGTGTATCATTCTGCTAGCTTCGACGCGCAGCCCTCAGTGCGCGTGCCTGACCATCGAGTGTAGTATAAATAGGAGCTCCCTTCCTGCTCAATAGCCCACTTGCCCCGGTGTCCAGCTCCAGAATACACCCTACGTCGAGCACGGAGGCTACTCCTCTTGAAAATGTGCTTCGACCAGGTGGACTGAATTTCTGGCAGTACGAGGTTTCACCTCTGGTCACCGCTCCCTTACCTGTTTCCGCTGCCTATGTTCCGTAATTCTCTTACAAGCCATTTTCATTCCCTAACTTATGCAAGCTCCCTTAGTTTCGCTAGGTGGAATTTCTTCAATCAATTGAACTTGCTTTTTAGGAATTCAGGCACTTCAACAAACAAGGACTCTCAAAGACATTCATGTTAGTGTGCCAGATAGTTCTCGACTATCAAAGTGTCAATTCACAAAGACTATCTTTTCAAGATAGAAGTGTATATAAAGACTGCAAACCTGTACATATTGTATAAAGACAGACTTTTCTCAAGATTCAATATTCCTTTTTGCTTCAAAATAAATTTCTGTTATTTGTGTAAATATCATAAAGTGAAGCAATAAAAGTTGTGTTCTGTAAACTTCAACCTTGGTTACAACACCCACTATATGAGGAACACCACGGGATGGGGAGAGGTCCCTGTGGTTAGTACTCTCATGTGATGAACACCATAGGTTTGCGTTGCCTGTAAATGGCGCCGCAAAGTGAGAAAAACATAGGTCTGTATTATACGTCGAATTTCATAACCTCTGAGTAGTACAATAATGTGTGGAATACCGCAAGTCTCTGCTACTTTTGATTAGTACCGCAACAGGACGGATACCATGGTTCTGCATTACAAGCGATAAGTATCATTCTGAGGGGCCTCTGATCTGTATTTTGGACCCATTTAGACACCAAGCATTCTCGATTCAGGATTGTACTTTGGATGTGGTCCCTTGGTCTGTACTACTATTAACTATGATAGTTTTTTGAGCCGGATCCACTGATTGTTTTTAAATTCATTTTCATTCATTCATTAATTCATTCATTCATTCTTCATGACATTTTTTATTTTGGTCAGTGGATGATTTTGAACTTTTACTTTGTCGTTTCATTTCGTACCATTAGGGGCCGATGACCTCGATGTTAGGCCCCTTTAAACAACAAGCATCATCATCATCATCATCATAAGCTTTGAGTAGTACAATAATGTGTGGAATACCGCAAGTCTCTGCTACCATTGATTAGTACCGCAACAGGAAAGATACCATGGTTCTACATTACTAGCGATAAGTACCATTCTGAGGGGCCTTTGACTTGTAATTTGGACCCATTTAGTCACCAAGCATCCTCGATTTGCCTTGGAAGTGGTCCCTTGGTCAGTAATACTATTAACTATGATAGTTTTTTGAGTCGGATCCACTGATTGTTTTAAATTCATGTTCATTCATTCATTCCTTCATTCATTCATTCATTCATTCATTCATTCATTCATTCATTCATTCTTCATGGCATTTTTTATTTTGTCAGTGGATAATTTTGAACTTTTACTTTGTCGTTTCATTTCGTACCATTAGGGGCCCATGACCTCGATGTTAGGCCCCTTTAAACAACAAGCATCATCATCATCACCAAGCGTTCTTGCGAAGCTGAACAGTATCCACCACAGCGGGGTTAGGTTGGCGACGGGAGCTTTTCGTACTAGCCCCATCGCTAGCCTGCTCGCTGAGTCTGGTGTGCCGCCTTTACACCTGAGGCGCCAGCAACTACTACGTACGTATGCTACAAATTTGCGACAGATGCCACTTCATCCGAGCTATCCCTGCGTATTCATCAATGGCAACCGTTTGTTGTACGTTGCTCATCCTCGTGCGACGCGGACGGTTGGGATACGCTTGGATAGCATTTATGAATTGTTTGACGTACCTTCGATTCCTTGCCTTGTCAGACAACCAAGTGGGGTACCTCCGTGGGTTGTACGACGACCTGAAATCATCCTGGATTTGCACACTGGCCCGAAAGGAGACACGGACCCTTCGATTTATCGGAGGATCTACCTGTCCGTTCTTGGCCGCTATCCAGGTTCAGTCGTCGTTTACACGGATGGTTCAAGCCAGATACGAAGGTGGGCTGTGCGTTCGTTGTCGACAGTGATCGGTTTCTTTTTGCTCTCCCGGACACCTGTAGTGTGTACACGGCAGAGATCTATGCTATCTGTGAGGCTCTGCGGTACGCACTGGACAATGAGCGCCGACACTTTCTCGTGTGTACTGACTCCTTGAGTTCGCTTCAGTCTATTGATACCTGTTTCCCTCGACACCCTCTGGTGCAGCGGATCCAGGACCTGGTGGCCGGGTGTTCGGTGCCGGCACCAGAATTACGTTTGTGTGGCTCCCCAGCCACATGGGCATAGAGGGAAACGAGTAAGCAGATCGGGCTGCCAAGGAGGCAGTTACACTGCCCCCGTTGCCTTTCAAGGTTCCAGCAAGTGATATTCGCTCTCAGCTGAGACATCTGGTTATGTCTCATTGGGAGATGGAGTGGCAGGCCATCCCACTTCCCAATAAGCTGAGAGCGATAAAAGGAACAACGAAGGTATGGGGGACTTCCCTTCGGGCTTCGCGGAGGGAAGCTGTGGTATTATGTCGCCTTCGGATCGGCCACGGTATCTTGACGCACTCCCATCTACTGAAAGGAGAACCCCCTCCGGTGTGTACCTGCGGCGACCATCTTACCGTGGTACACATCCTTACGGAGTGCGTGGACCTGGTCGATCTGCGCCGTAGTATTAACCTTCCGAGTACTATCTCCCTTATCTTGCGTGATGACGAGCAGTCAGCAGACCTCGTCATCCGCTTTATGAGGGATAGCGGTCTGTTTTATCGTGTGTGATGATGTCCTTTGTCCTAGTGTTGTTTATGTCAGTTGCGCTTTTATCTCATTGACTTCATTTTAGTTTTGTGTTGCGCATTTGAATGTGTTATTTGAACGTCTAACGTACATTATGTGTTAATATCTGTATTACTGGGCAATGCCTTATTCCTTCGATTTCCTGTACTTTCTCTTATTTTAATAGAACATAAGACATTGCGTATTAGATCCACTGACTGTTTTAATCTCACCCTCATTTTTCTTCATCACCATTCTTTTTTAACTCTAGTCAGTGGATACTTTTTTAAAAATTATAACTTCATGTCTCATGTCATTCATTTCGTTCCCCACGAACCTACTACGGTGGCGTAGCAGGGGGAGAGGTGATACTCCCACGTGGCGCGTCCCAGGTGGCGGATAGGGGGGTCCTAACCGGCTTGCCGGCGGACTTGAGGGAAATAAAATACCTCTCGCGGACCAAACACACTACCCCCTGCGGGTGGGGGACGCACATATAGAATACACCCGCGGTATCCCCTGCCTGTCGTAAGAAGCGACTAAAAGGGGCGACCAAGGGCTGATTGAATTAGAACCATGAAACTAATTTTGAATCGTACCATCACGCGGGGAACACCATGGGTTGCCTGTACTTGCGAGTAGTACCACTGTATTAGGTATGAAATAAGTTTGTGATTAGTAGCAGCTGGAGGGGGTTCTCCTGTGGGTTTCCAGTACCCGTGCGTCGTACCCATGTGAGCAACACCGCGGGTCTGGGCGTTGCCTGTGAGTTGTACCACTGTATGAGCGACACCGTGGGTCTGCGTTGGCTGTGATTGGTACCCACTCTGTGAGGAACACCACGGGATGTGTGGTTAGTACACCTAGGTGAGGAACCTTATCGGTCTGCGTTGGCTATGAGTGGCGCCATTGTGTGAGAAACACCATAGGTCTGCGTTCCCTGTACGAAAGCAAACCTTGTGAGTAGTACCTTCTTGTGTGGAACACCGTGAGTCTTCGCTGCTTTTGATTAGTACCCCGACATGACTAATACCATGGTTCTACTTTACTCGCGACATGTACCATTCTGTGGGGCCTTAGACATGGATTTTGCACCCCTTTAGACATCAAGCATCCTTGTGCTTTATAAGTGGTCCCTTGGTCAGTAATACTATTATTTTCGATCTTTTTTTAAAGTCTGATCCACTGTTTTGTTTGTTTGTTTGTTTGTTTGTTTGGTTGGTTGGTTGGTTGGTTGGTTGGTTGGTTTTTGTTGGGTTCATGTCCATCAAATCATTGTTCATGACAATTTTTATTTTATTTTGGTCAGTGGATGTATTTGACCTTTTTGTTATTTCATTTCGTACCATTAGGGGCCGATGACCTCGATGTTAGGCCCCTTTAAACAACAAGCATCATCATCATTTTACTCGCGACGTGTACCATTCTGAGGGGCCTTAAACGTGGATTTTGCACCCCCTTTAGACACCAAGCCACATTGTGCTTTATAAGTGGTTCCTTGGTCGGTAATAATGTTATTTTCGATCTGTATTGAGTCCGATCCACTGGTTTTTTTTTGTTTGTTTTGTGTTTTGTAGAGTTCCTGTCCATCCATTCATTCTTCATGCCATATTTTATTTTTATTTTGGTCAGTGGATGCCTTTGCAATTTTTGTTCTTTCATTTCGTACCATTAGGGGCCGATGACCTTTGATGTTAGGCCCCTTAAAACAACAAGCATCATCATCATCATTTCGTTCCATTAGGGGCCGGTGACCTTCGATGTTAGGCCCCTTAAAACAACAAGCATCATCATCATCATCATCATCATCAAGGGATGATTGTATGAGAACCATGACACTCCTTTTGTTTCGTACCATCACGCGGGGAAAACCATGGGTCGCCTTTACTTGCGAGTAGTATCACTATGTTAGGTACACAATAGGTTTGTGCTTAGTAGCAGCTGTGAGAGGGTCACTGTGGGTTTCCAGTACCCGTGAGTCGTACCCATGTGAGCAATACCGCGGGTCTGGCCGTTGCCTGTGAGTTGTACCACTTTGTGAGCGTCACCGTGGGTCTGCGTTGCCTGTGATTAGTACCCACTATGTGAGGAACACCACGGGAATACCGGCACCCGTGATTAGTACACCTCGGTGAGGAACCCCATTGGTTTGCGTTGGCTATGAGTTTGGCCATTGTGTGAGAACACCATAGGTGTACGTTACCTGTACGACGTACAATACTTGTGAGTAGTACCGTCTTGTGTGGAACACCATGAGTCTTCGCTACTTTTGATTAGTACCCCATCATGACACAAATACCATGGTTCTACTTTACTAGCGATAAGCACCATTTTGAGTGGCCTTAGACCTGAAATTGAACCCCTTTAGACATCAAGCATACTCGATTCAAGATTGTGCTTTATAAGTGGTCCCTTGGTCAGTAATAATACTATATATGACCTTTTAGATTTGAATGCCCTGTTTTTTTTTGTTTCATGTCCATCCATTCATTCTTCATGACTTTTTTTATTTTGGCAGTGGATGATTTTGAACTTTTTGTTGTTTCATTTCGTACCATTAGGGGCCGATGACCTCGATGTTAGGCCCCTGTAAACAACAATCATCATCATCATCCTATTGTCAGTGAAAGGTCAGCAAAGGGTAAATTTGTCCTTGTTCATGGGAACCTGAAGCTTTACCTTGATGAATTTTTTGAATATTACCGAATGTCTGTGAACTCTTTTCACGATCTGCTGTCAGTTATAAGTGGCGAACTCTCAAAGCAAAATACTGTTATGCGCGAGTGCCTCGATGTGGAACAAAAACTCGCGGTTACATTGAGGTAAGTTAATTACATTACATTTGTATTACATAATATATCCGTATATAAATGCTTCTTATCGTTTACAATTAATTATGCATATTTGCACTACGGTACATGGAGAAATTACATGCAAATATTTCTTAGTCCTTTAATTGTAATTTTTTCAAATCTTTATAAATCCACGATCGACATAAAAGAGTCATCTGAATCGTTAGATGGTGACTGAGAGTGGATGGCTGATTGGGAAAATGACTATAATTCGCGGGGTACTACTGTATGCATAGGCCTACTAGGTGTTGCGTGATAGATTGGTGAAACTGCTTGATCAAGGGGGCTTGATTCGGGAAAACAGGTGTAGCTGTTAAGTGGTTCCATAATCTTTATCTGAACCTCTAATTTTTGAGGGGGTTTCACCTGTTTCAAACTCGGCAGCAGGGGCAGTAAAAACATCTTATTGGGATGATTCACATGGGCTTCGTTGGCGCTTTTATGAAGTACTTTCAAGAGTTCACGTTCGAAGGTTTCTCCCGACCTCTTCCGTTTTGGCGCTGGTTGTGTCGGCTCTTTCACTTTCCTTTCTGCCTTCTCAGACAAACTCTCACATTCCTCCAGCAATACGGCAGATTCCGCTGAAGGTGGACCAGCCTCACCATCCATATTCCCCGAGGTGCTAGAAAGTAAACAATCAAGGAGTAAGAGTGTTTTACGGTCAAACTAGTTAACGGTTTTTAAAATCATAAATAAAATTACAAGTTACTTACGGCCTTGAATGTAGAGTAGGAAGAAGGAAGGTCATCTGTCTGTAGTACACATACGGTTTCATTTTTGTTGCTCCACTCCCACTTCGTCCTTCCAAATTTCTCATTGACCTTGTAAAGGGATCCCTCAGCGTTCTCCAGCTTTGTTGCTTCTCTTTACCTACAAGCATCGAATATATTGTACAAACAAAATATATTAATATAGTGTTAATATGGCAGCTTTTACGTACTAACTAAACTACTTCTATTAAGAAAATTATTTTGTAACAACTTATAATGATTGCCCAACTTTTGCCTGTTTTCAGATATCTTGGATCTGGTTGCTCATTACGAGCTCTGCATTTCGAATTTCTTGTTGGTCGGTCAACGGTAGCAGAAATCGTTCAAGATACTTGTGAAGCTATATGGAATGGATTACGTCCAGAATACAAGAAAGAAAAGAAAAAAGAAGACTGGATAGAAATTAAGGAAAAGTTTGAAGGTAGGGCTAATTTTCCTCACTGTGTAGAAGCAATTGATGGCAAGCACATCAGAATTATTAAACCTTGCCACAGTGGTACCGACTTCTTTAACTACAAGAAATAATTTTCCATAGTCATCATCAGATGCTGACTATTGTTTTACCCATATTAACGTTGGGTCTTATGGAAAAGAAGTGATTCTAATATATTTAAAATGACAGAGCTTGGAAAGAAGATTTATTCCAACTCATTAGATCTACCAGATCCGAAGACTCTTACCAATGAAGTAGGAAGTGATCATATTCCGTACCTATTCGTTGCGGATGAAGCTTTTGCTCTTTGCCCAAATGTAATGAGACCATACTCCAGTAAAAACCCGACCAATGAGAAGCAAATTTTTAACAACAGACTTACGAGAGCTAGAAGATTTGTTGAATGTACCTACGGTGTTTTAGCAAATAAATGACGTATTTTCCACCGTGCGCTTGATGTTAATTCTGTGTAATTAAAACATGTTGTATAGTGCACAATTTTGTCAGGAAACGTGATGGATACAGCGTTGAAGACACACTAACCTGCCCACTTTAAGTATTCCTGCTCACGGAACACGAGGGAATCAAAACGGCATCAAAGTCATAAATGATCTTGCTAATTACTTCTGTAGTAGTTACGGGTCAATCCCCTGGCAAAAAGACTATGCTCTCAGTACAAATGAATTCTGATTCCGACTCTTGTCTTCACAATTAATTCGAACGAGCTAAGGCGGTGACTATGTAATGATAGACGGCTACAGTAATTGCTACAGTGGGTGCTGTAAATATGTAATACCTTCTGTGATTATAATTAAATGATTAAGTACAACAAAATATGAGATTACGACATATACCCTGAATCCATGCAAAACAATGTATATAGAAACAGATCTTGATTGTTATGCAAAACCTAATTACTATGTAGGCCTACTATAAGTTCCAGGCTCTGTTGGACGGACTTCGGATTACTATTTTTAGTATTTTGTAGGAATGTGATGACTGTTTTAAGAAAAAGTAAACCGAGCTCGATAGCTGCAGTCGCTTAAGTGCGGCCAGTATCCAGTATTCGGGAGATAGTAGGTTCGAACCCCACTGTCGGCAGCCCTGAAAATGGTTTTCCGTGGTTTCCCATTTTCACACCAGGCAAATGCTGGGGCTGTACCTTAATTAAGGCCACGGCCGCTTCCTTCCCACTCCTAGCCCTTTCCTGTCCCATCGTCTCCGTAAGACCTATCTGTGTCGGTGCGACGTTAAACAACTAGCAAAAAAAAAAAGTAATAAAGAAAATTATAAAATTATGGGACTTATTTTGTACTTACCTAATGCATTCCTTTCCTTGCTGGACATTTCTTCCCATTTGTCTCCCGCAACACTTCGTGTTAAACTTGCCCACGCTTCTAGTTTTATGTTCCTATTTTTCAAAGTGTCACATCGAGTATTGTACAAACATGGGTACTTCTCCACTTCCAGAATGACACGTTCACTGTCCACATACTCCATATTTCATAAATGTACTAGTATACGTAATGTGTAGTAAATACCGTCTCGTGTGGCCACTATCCAACAGCTTATGCTGTGAAAGAAATGGGCTCTGGCCTATCCCTTCAACAGCAAGACCTTGAACTGCATCCGGCGAACGGCATTTACTGGCACGTGTGGCCCATCACATCGCAACACAAGGTGCGCATTTTTTCTCCTGCATTTGCTGCTGACTTCCAACAGCATTTACTGCACGTGTGGCCGTAGCCTTACGCCGTCCACAGCCCGCAACATAGGAGCAGGCTTGAACGTCTTACGCCGTACACGGTCCGCAGTGAGTTAAATTGTCACCCATTTCGTCCCATTAGGGGCCGATGAACTTATTGTTAGGCGCCTTTAAACATTATCATAATTAGTTTGAAATTTTAGTCAGTGGATACAGTTTTAAATTTTTATTATCATTATGTTTCGTTGCCCCTCCTACCATTAGGGATCGATGACCTATATATTATGACCCTTTAAAAAGTAATCATCACTACCATCACCACCTTTCCATTATAACGAATATTAGTTTCATTCAGTCTGTTGTAACTGTCTGTATTGTCTTTAAATTCTAATATATATTTATTTTTATTTTAGTATACAAACCCTGGATTTATACTAAACATCACACAGTCAAAAAAGAGAATAGTTTTTGACCCACCATTCGCTAGTTTCGAACATATTCTACTTGGGGTTTACGAAAATATGGTCAATGCAGTAGCTTCGTTCCCCAGACTGGAGACAAAACTCTACATGGATTGGCCGGGTGAAGCTAAATTTCTTCGGGTAAGAACTGGTCCCTTATAAAAATTGATTGATTTGTTTCCCATGTTGTCCTTTTGTAGTAATAATACACAGGCATATGTATTAATTTTAGCCAACCATCCCCGAAGATATGATGGAAGAAGCAAAGAAGAAAATCAGAGGCATGTTAGAAGATCAAAGAATTGGACCAGAGTTACGAATACAAGATTTTGACCCTTACATACACCTTATAAACGATGAGGTGAGCTTATTGTTGTTACTAGAGTAGAAACCTGCATTTATTTCATACTTGTCTTGTTTTCTTCCGTCTGATAGAAATAGGACTCCCGATTGATCTACAGGTATACCTTGTATTTACTTCGCTTCTTTTCTTACTCCCATCCACTCATAGTGTCCTTTTTATATTTGTATTTCGATCTTCGCGACAAATTGGCTTTCCTACGAGCCTACTACGCTGGCGAAGCAGGGGGGAGAGGTGATACTCCCACGTGGCGGATAGGGGGGTCCTAACCGGCTTGCCGGCGGACTTGAGGGAAATAAAATACCTCTCGCGGACCAAACACACTACCCCCTGCGGGTGGGGGACGCACATGTAGATTGCACACGCGGTATCCCCTGCCTGTCGTAAGAGGCGACTACAAGGGGCCGAAGGGGCTCTCAACTTGGAAGTGTGGATAGACTACCACGGGGCCCTTAGCTGAGTCTTGGCATTTGTTCCAGTTACTTGTGCCAGGCTCCTCACTTTCGTCTATCCTGTCCGACCTCCCTTGGTCAACTCTTGTTCTTTTCCCACCCCGACGGCCACGAACCTGCTACGCGTTTCGCCTTGCCAGCGGGTTCACGTTAAAGTGGGCTGAACTCCATGCCCAGTCCATATAATGGTTACACAATACGTCGTGTAAACAGATGTCTCACACGTACTAAATAGCTATCCACGAACCTGCTACGAAGGCGTAGCAGGGGGAGAGGTGATACTTCCACGTGGCGCGTCCCAGGTGGCGGATAGGGGGGTCCTAACCGGCTTGCCGGCGGACTTGAGGGAAATAAAATACCTCTCGCGGACCAAACACACTACCCCCTGCGGGTGGGGGACGCACATGTAGAATACACCCGCGGTATCCCCTGCCTGTCGTATGAGTCGACTAAAAGGGGCGACCTAGGCGCGGACATGGATTGCGGTTTGGTATAATGTGTTGGACCTCCTGTGGATGGGAGGGGTCGAGTACATTCACAGGTAATCCCTGCCTGTCGTAGAAGGCGACTTAAAGGGTCATGTGGCCATGGTCCCCTCTTTATTTTTTATTATTTTTCCGAGGGTCAGATGTAGACCATTCGAAATTTTTATGTGCGTGCTGCTCGGCGATGGAGCTCCTATGTGTGCGACTACGCTCGAAAGCCCGTGCCAGCAACCACCCAGGACGCGGCGGGTGGGAGTGTCATGTACCCGGGCAGTGGTATCCGCCTGACAACGCAGGTCCCCGCACAGCCGAATGCCAGAAGGACATATTCTTATTAATTATTTTTATTTATTTTTCCTATTGTTAGTGCTCTGTACACGCTATGGGGTACATGCTATTGCGGGTGACTGGAGGAAGGGAGTCTTAGTGCTCATTGCCTCAGTCATCCCGTATTAGGCATCGTCCAACATCGGACCCCGGGCAGTACCTGCTATGACCAGGTGGGTATTGCCTTGGCTGCTTGGTTCGGCTACAGAGACCCCTGATCGGAGTGGGTGGCATTCGGTGAGGATGCTATCGGGCATGGCTTCCAAACGAAGTCGGCTCTCTCAAGGTGGTCGCCCACCTAAGTCTTTAACTTTTGCTTCCCTGAGAGGTTCAACTCCCTGGGAACATGCGCAGCGTGAAGGAAGGGGATCCAGCTTCCCTAGGTTTCTGGTCGCTACCAGAACCGATGGACACGATTTTAAGCTGGTGAAGTCGATCATGTTTAGTAGACACACCGAAGGCGTCTATGGCGAACTGGAGGAACTTAAGAAAATGCGCAACGGTAGTTTGCTTCTAAAGACTCGTACAGCACTGCAAGCTGATCAGTTGCTTAAGTGCGAGCACTTTGGCGAAATCCCCGTCAAAGTGGAGGAGCATAAGTCCTTGAACCTGGTTCGCGGAGTCATCTTTCACCGCGACCTTATTTTGAACACTGACGACGAGTTGATGGAAGACATGAAGAACCGTGGCGTGACACACGTCCGGCGCATTACGCGCAAGGTCAACGGTGAAGACGTTGCCACTGGTGCCTTCATTGTCTCTTTCAAGTTGTCAGTGTTACCAGAGAAAGTCAAGGTAACAACTTATCGTTGCGATGTGAGGCCGTACATCCCGCCTCCTATGCTATGCTATCAATGTCAGCGATTCGGACATATGGTATCTCGCTGTTCGAATCAGGCTGTATGTGGTACATGTGGACGAGTAGCTCACGGCGCGGAGGAGTGCACAACTCCATACAAGTGCACTAACTGCTCCGGTTTTCATTCTCCTCGGGATCGGAATTGTCCGACATACCTGAGTGAGAAGAAGATCCAGGAGATCAAGACCCTAGATGGTCTTTCCTACCAGGAAGCGCGCCGTAAGTTTCATTCTACGAATACACCTGCCCGTACCCTCGACTATAGGTTGATAGCTCAGAGTCCTCCAGGTTCGTCATTTACAACCTCGACTCCTGTCCAAACCGCTGCGCCCAAGGCGACTGTTGCTGCTCCCAGCAACGTCGCGAATATTCAAAGCTCGAATGGGGGGGACCACCCCACCTTCGACCAACCAGAAGTCTGTGCCGGCTGGCAGTTCCCAGCCGGCACAGCAAGGGGGGAAGACTAAGTCTCCCCCCCCTAGGAGGTCGACGAAAGTCGCGCCCCAGCCGGCGGAGGCGGCATTGTCGACCAGGGCTGGGAAAACATCTCCCCGCCCGTCTAAACTAGAAAAGAAACAGGGGAAGAAGAGCGCCCGTCCTGAGCGCTCTCGGACTTCCCCTGCGAAGAAGAAGTCGTGCCCCCCATCTGGGGGATATGAGTCTGCGCCAGGAGGCACTCCTGCTCCCAAACCTGCGCGCTCTCCTCGTAGGGGACCCCCTCGCGCCCGAAAAGCGTCGAAGTTCTGGGCGGCACCGCTGCCATCTTTCGATGACGGGATGGATGTCGCGCTGTCCTCTACATCTACGGATGTAGAACTAGATAGTGTTTAGGCTTACGAGCATTTTGTCGCTCATAACCTAACACTCCTTTTATAGTCCACACTATGGCACTGTTACAGTGGAATTGTAACGGTTATGACCGGCATCTTGCTGAGTTACGTCAGCTTATTAGTGAGTATGCAGCGAGTATAGTCTGTATTCAGGAGACCAATTTCAGACCTGGTCATCATACGGTCTTGAGGCATTTCAAACTATACTCGACAGAACGATACTATGCTCACCGGGCTTCCGGAGGCGTTGGCATTTTTGTACGTTCTGATAGCTACAGCGAAGAGGTTCCATTAAGAACCCCTCTTGAGGCTGTAGCTGTTCGCGTCTCGCTGCCTGTCATAGCAACAGTGTGTAATGTTCATCTTCCACCAGGCCAGCATCTGAACATCAATGATGTCGCTGATCTTATAGATCAGCTTCCACCACCCTTCCTCTTATTGGGCGATTTTAACGCCCATCACCCCATATGGGGCTCTGAGACGCCTTGTCCCCGAAGAAGAGAGCTGGAAACACTTCTAACAGATCTGGATTTATGTATTTTGAACACAGGGGAACCAACTCACTTTAGTGTACGTTACGGCACATACTCTCGCATAGACGTAAATCTATGCAGCCGGACGTTGGTTCCACTGTTTCGGTGGAATGCACACGATGATCTCTGTGACAGTGACCATTTTCCCATCATTCTTACTTTGTTGAAACATAAACCCGTCGAGGCTCCCCCTCGATGGATTCTTAAACATGCTGATTGGCCAAAGTACACATCACTAGCTGTCTTTCACGATGATGTCAGGCGGACCGTCGGCGAGGAAATAACTTACGTCACCCAAGTTATTCTTGCTGCTGCCGAGGAGTCCATTTCGTTTTTCTCGGGGGCTCCTCGCCGAAAAACTCGTTCCTTGGTGGAACGATGAAATAGCAGCAGCCATCAAAGAACGCCGTCGCGCTCATAAACGTTACCGTCGACAGCCTACTGTGGCCAACTTGGTAACATTTAAGAAACTCCGCGCTAAGGCGCGAGTTCTTATTCGACAAAGTAAGAAGGCTTCATGGGAGAGATATGTGTCGTCCATGACGTCACATACTCCATCATCTCAAGTGTGGACGAAACTTCGACGAATTTCGGGTATTCAAGGATCATCTGCTGTACCGGGAATTTCCATTGCAGGCAGTGTCGCCACTGATCCCCTCGCGATTGCTAATCTTCTCGCTAGTCATTTCGCGGATGTCTCTGGCTCCGGGAATTACAATCCTGATTTCCTCCCTCTGAAGCGGGAGGCAGAACGTCATCACCTTAGTTTTGCCACCCAAGCTTCAGAGGACTACAACGTGCCCTTTACGGAGTGGGAACTCCGCAGCGCCTTAGCGCTTTGCAAGGACACGTCTCCTGGACCGGACAACATCCATAACCAGATGTTGAAACACCTTAGTGATGATAGTTTACTATATCTCCTTCGTGTGTTCAACCGAATCTGGACAGAGGGTGATTTTCCGTCTCAGTGGCGAGAGGGCATAGTCATCCCTGTCCTCAAGCCTGACAAAGATCCTAAGTATGCAGGAAGTTACAGACCGATTTGTCTTACAAATTGCCTGTGTAAGCTATTTGAGAGGATGGTAAATCGCAGACTCGTGTGGTGTCTGGAGAAACAAGGACTCTTGTCCGAATACCAATGTGGATTTCGAGCCGCTCGATCCACCACAGACCACTTGGTACGCCTGGAGAGCTCTATCCAGGATGCGTTTCTCCGCAAACAGCACTTGGTAGCTGTCTTCTTTGACTTGGAGAAGCCCTACGACACCACCTGGCGATATGGCATCCTTTCAGTCCTGCATCAATGGAGATTCCGAGGTAACTTGCCGGTATTTATTGCGAATTTTTTGTCCCTCCGTCTATTCCGTGTCCGAGTAGGGAGGACATATTCGCAATACCACGTTCAAGAAAATGGAGTCCCACAGGGATCGGTTCTTAGTGTCACTCTGTTCGCGATTGCCATAAACGGTATTGTCGCTGCTGCTGGTCCAGCCGTAATACCGTCCCTATATGTTGATGACTTTGCTCTGCACTATAGCTCGTGCAGTATGGCAGTCGCAGAGCGACAGTTACAGCAAGCTATTAGGAGGGTGGAGAAGTGGACCTTAGAACATGGCTTTCGGTTTTCTGCCGCAAAGACCTCCGTTGTCCACTTTTGTCGTCAACGTACTCTTCACCCTCATCCTGAGCTTTATCTAGGAAATGTCGTTCTTCCAGTTGTTGACACCTACCGATTTCTTGGGCTCCTTTTTGACAGTAAATTATCGTGGGAGCCACACGTGCGGGAGCTAAAAGTGCAATGCACCAAGAGGCTTAACCTCTTGAAGTTTCTTAGCAGCACTAATTGGGGAGCTGACCGTGTGGTGCTCCTGCGATTCTATCGGGCACACATTTTATCCCGGTTAGACTACGGCAGTGCAGCATATGGCTCCGCAAGACCAAGCGTTCTTGCGAAGCTGAACAGTATCCACCACAGCGGGGTTAGGTTGGCGACGGGAGCTTTTCGTACTAGCCCCATCGCTAGCCTGCTCGCTGAGTCTGGTGTGCCGCCTTTACACCTGAGGCGCCAGCAACTACTACGTACGTATGCTGCAAATTTGCGACAGATGCCACTTCATCCGAGCTATCCCTGCGTGTTCAACAATGGCAACCGTTTGTTGTACGTTGCTCATCGTCGTGCGACGCGGCCGGTTGGGATACGCTTGGATAGCAGTTATGAATTGTTTGACGTACCTTCGATTCCTTGCCTTGTCAGACAACCAAGTGGGGTACCTCCGTGGGTTGTACGACGACCTGAAATCATCCTGGATTCGCACACTGGCCCGAAAGGGGACACGGACCGTTCGATTTATCGGAGGATCTACCTGTCCGTTCTTGGCCGCTATCCAGGTTCAGTCGTCGTTTACACGGATGGTTCAAGGACAGATACGAAGGTGGGCTGTGCGTTCGTTGTCGACAACGATCGGTTTCTTTTTGCTCTCCCGGACACCTGTAGTGTGTACACGGCAGAGCTCTATGCTATCTGTGAGGCTCTGCGGTACGCACTCGACAATGAGCGCCGACACTTTCTCGTGTGTACTGACTCCTTGAGTTCGCTTCAGTCTATTGATACCTGTTTCCCTCGACACCCTCTGGTGCAGCGGATCCAGGACCTGCTGGCCGGGTGTTCGGATGCCGGCACCAGAATTACGTTTGTGTGGCTTCCCAGCCACATGGGCATAGAGGGAAACGAGTTAGCAGATCAAGCTGCCATGGAGGCAGTTACACTGCCCCCGTTGCCTTTCAAGGTTCCAGCAAGTGATATTCGCTCTCAGCTGAGACATCTGGTTATGTCTCATTGGGAGATGGAGTGGCAAGCCATCCCACTTCCCAATAAGCTGAGAGCGATAAAAGGAACAACGAAGGTATGGAGGACTTCCCTTCGGGCTTCGCGGAGGGAAGCCGTGGTATTATGTCGCCTTCGGATCGGCCACGGTATCTTGACGCACTCCCATCTACTGAAAGGAGAACCCCCTCCGGCGGCGACCATCTTACCGTGGTACACATCCTTACGGAGTGCGTGGACCTGGTCGATCTGCGCCGTAGTATTAACCTTCCGAGTACAATCTCCCTTATCTTGCGCGATGACGAGCAGTCAGCAGACCTCGTCATCCGCTTTATGAGGGATAGTGGTCTGTTTTATCGTGTGTGATGATGTCCTTTGTCCTAGTGTTGTTTATGTCAGTTGCTCTTTTATCTCATTGACTTCATTTTAGTTTGTGTTGCGCATTTGAATGTGTTATTTGGACGTCTAACGTACATTATGTGTTAATATCTGTATTACTGGGCAATACCTTATTCCTTCGATTTCCTGTATTTTCTCTTATTTCAATAGAACATAAGGCATTACGTATTAGATCCACTGAATGTTTTAATCTCACCCTCATTTTTCTTCATTACCATTCTTTTTTAACTCTAGTGAGTGGATACTTTTTAAAATTTTAACTTCATGTCTCATGTCATTCATTTCGTTCCATTAGGGGCCGATGACCTTCGATGTTAGGCCCCTTAAAACAACAAGCGTCATCATCATCATCTAAGTAGCTATCTGCAATTACACGCTTTATAGCGCGTGCATTGAAGTAGATGTTGGCAAAGATACGTGGTTTGGTCGCCTTTGATACACGTCCAAGGACATGAGTATAAGGACAGACACGGTTAGGTGGTCTCTGTCTGCAAGGTTGGCCGAGCTGGGTATGGTGTGACTTTACAGTGTAGTCGGCATGACATTTAACTACATGAGCCTCACGCATATCTTCATAAGTTTCTTGATCTGAGAAAAGCCTATTTACGGCTATCCCAATCACTTGGGGACGGTGAGCCTGTTCTGACTCCATCAGAATAGAGTCACGTACAATATCTGTGTTTGCATACTGTCGCAATTCCTCTATCGTTACTTTGGGCTCATCTTCTTTCAATGCTGAGTTGGCGTCCTCAAGTACGACGTTCTGAAAGGAGTTTGGGTCTAGGACCCGTTGTTCCCAATATGTTTCTAAGGCCTCTAAGACATCGTCGACGGTATAATCAGGAAGCTGCATCCATAAAGGGTGCTCTTCATCGAGAGTACGGTAGATGCGTTCTTGTTCGGGGTCGCGCACGTGACATTTCACGGCGTTCTGGTACGCTAGGAGAGCTGCATATTTATCTACGAGGAAACGCAGATGGAAACTAGCCTCCGCGGTGGCAGTTGTTGATCTTGGCAGGCTACGGATGAGGAAGCTGCTGATAGCCTGCGAGTCCGATGGTATGTTCATCCTTCTCCACGCCGGCAAACGCGCAGTGACTGTCTCTAATTCTTCAGCGTCTAGACACGTAGCACACGCTAGACAATACTTTGAGATTAGGTCACTAGGATGTATACGAATGGGATTCCCCTCTCCGTCGCACACGCGTGGCAGTTCCAGCATATCGCGTTATTATTATTATTATTATTATTATTATTATTATTAAGGTATGGCATTTACGAGCATAATCTGTAAAAATATACAATTAACATACACATTAAAATATAGAGGTAATTAAACTAGAATGTCCAGCTTCGACAACCAGTCCACTGCACTTGGTGTCAATTCATGCAGAGTCCGTAAACCGTCCTTAAATGCTGACAGTGGACAGCTCTCAACAACATGAAGCAATGTCTGCTTCTCAGCACCACACTCACACGCAGCACTTTCACAATATCCCCACTTTTTCATCATATATCGGCACCTGCCGTGGCCTGTTCTGAAACGGTTGAGTTTTGACCACTCATGTCGAGGAAGATCGAAACCTGGCACTTTCTTCGTTGGGTCTTTAATCAGAAAGGCGTTAGTGGGTGGGCATTGTTCCCATCGCTGTCTCCATTCTGCTGTTACACTGAATTTTTCATAGGAGTGTAGATCAGTCCAGAGGGGATTCCTGGATTTTAACCTCAATATCGCGTTGTAATCTAGGTTCACAAAGGTGACCATAACGCGCGGAATGCTCTATCAAACACTTCCACGAACCTGCTACGCAGGCATAGCAGGGGGAGAGGTGATACTCCCACGTGGCGCGTCCCAGGTGGCGGAAAGGGGGGTCCTAACCGGCTTGCCGGCGGACTTGAGGGAAATAAAATACCTCTCGCGGACCAAACACACACCCCCTGTGGGTGGGGGAGGCTGACGAATAATACACCCACGGTATCCCCTGCCTGTCGTGAGAGGCGACTAAAAGGGGCGACCAAGGGATGATTGAATTAGAACCATGAAACTGCTTTTGATTCGTACCATCACGCGGGGAACACCATGGGTTGCCTGTACTTGCGAGTTGTACCACTATGTTCGGTACGAAATGGGTTTGTGTTTAGTAGTAGTCATGAGCGTGGCCTGGGGGTTTCCAGTACCCGTGCGTCGTACCCATGTAAGCACCACCGCGGGTCTGGGCGTAGCCTGTGAGTTGTACCACTATATGAGCGACACCGTGAGTCTGCGTTGCCTTTGATTTGTATCCAGTCTGTGAGGAACACCACGGGGCCCGTGGGACCGGCATCCGTGCCTAGTACACCTAGGTGAGGAAACTCATTGGTTTGCGTTGGCTATGAGTGGCGCCATTGTGTGAGAAACACCATAGGTCTGCGTTACCTGTACGAAGTACAATACTTGTGAGTAGTACCGTCTTGTGTGGAACACCGTGAGTTTCGCTACTTTTGATTAGTACCCCAACATGCCAATACCATGGTTCTACTTCACCACGAACCTACTACGATGGCGTAGCAGGGGGAGAGGTGATACTCCCACGTGGCGCGTCCCAGGTGGCGGATAGGGGGGTCCTAACCGGCTTGCCGGCGGACTTGAGGGAAATAAAATACCTCTCGCGGACCAAACACACTACCCCCTGCGGGTGGGGGACACACATGCAGAATACACCCGCGGTATCCCCTGCCTGTCGTAAGAGGCGACAAAAAGGGGCGACCTTGGCGCGGACATGGATTGCGGTTGGTATAATGTGATGGACCTCCTGTGGATGGGAGAGGCTGAATACATCCATAGGTAATCCCTGCCTGTCGTAGAAGGCGACTTAAAGGGTCATGTGGCCATGGTCCCCTCTTTATTTTTTATTATTTTTCTGAGGGTCAGATGTAGACCATTCAAAATTTGATGTGCGTGCTGCCCGGCGATGGAGCTCCTATGTGTGCGACTACGCTCGAAAGCCCGTGCCAGCAACCACCCAGGACGCGGCGGGTGGGAGTATCATGTACCCGGGCAGTGGTATCCGCCTGACAACGCAGGTCCCCGCACAGCCGAATGCCAGAAGGACATATTATTATCAATTATTTTTATTTATCTTTTCTATTGTTAGTGCTCTGTACACGCTATGGGGTACATGCTATTGCGGGTGACCGGAGGAAGGGAGTCCTAGTGCTCATTGCCTCAGTCATCTCGTATTAGGCATCGTTCAACATCGGACCCCGGGCAATACCTGCTACGACCAGGTGGGTATTGCCTTGGCTGCTTGGTTCGGCTACAGAGACCCCTGATCGGAGTGGGTGGCATTCGGGGAGGATGCTATCGGGCATGGCTTCCAAACGAAGTCGGCTCTCACAAGGTGGTCGCCCACCTAAGTCTTTAACTTTTGCTTCCCTGAGAGGTTCAACTCCCTGGGAACATGCGCAGCGTGAAGGAATGGGATCCAGCTTCCCTAGGTTTCTGGTCGCTACCAGAACCGATGGGCAGGATTTTAAGCTGGTGAAGTCGATCCTGTTTAGTAGACACATCGAAGGCGTCTATGGCGAACTGGAGGAACTTAAGAAAATGCGCAACGGTAGTTTGCTTCTAAAGACTCGTACAGCACTGCAAGCTGATCAGTTGCTTAAGTGCGAGCACTTTGGCGAAATCCCCGTCAAAGTGGAGGAGCATAAGTCCTTGAACCTGGTTCGCGGAGTCATCTTTCACCGCGACCTTATTTTGAACACTGACGACGAGTTGATGGAAGACATGAAGAACCGTGGCGTGACACACGTCCGGCGCATTACGCGCAAGGTCAACGGTGAAGACGTTGCCACTGGTGCCTTCATTGTCTCTTTCAAGTTGTCAGTGTTACCAGAGAAAGTCAAGGTAACAACTTATCGTTGCGATGTGAGGCCGTACATCCCGCCTCCTATGCTATGCTATCAATGTCAGCGATTCGGACATATGGTATCTCGCTGTTCGAATCAGGCTGTATGTGGTACATGTGGACGAGTAGCTCACGGCGCGGAGGAGTGCACAACTCCATACAAGTGCACTAACTGCTCCGGGTTTCATTCTCCTCGGGATCGGAATTGTCCGACATACCTGAGTGAGAAGAAGATCCAGGAGATCAAGACCCTGGATGGTCTTTCCTACCAGGAAGCGCGCCGTAAGTTTCATTCTATGAATACACCTGCCCGTACACTCGACTATAGCTTGATAGCTCAGAGTCTTCCAGGTTCGTCATTTACGACCAAGACACCTGTCCAGACCGCTGCGCCCAAGGCGACTGTTGCTGCTCCCAGCAACGTCGCAAATAGTCAAAGCTCGAAGGGGGGGACCACCCCACCTTCGACCAACTAGAAGTCTGTGCCGGCTGGGAACTGCCAGCCGGCACAGCAAGGGGGGAAGACTAAGTCTCCCCCCCCTAGGAGGTCGACGAAAGTCGTGCCCCAGCCGGCGGAGGCGGCTTCGTTGACCAGGGCTGGGAAACCATCTCCCAGCCCGTCTAAACTTGAAAAGAAAAAGGGGAAGAAGAGCGCCCGTCCTGAGCGCTCTCGGACTTCCCCTGCGAAGGAGAAGTCATGCCCTCCATCTGGGGGATATGAGTCTGCGCCGGGAGGCACTCCTGCTCCCAAACCTGCGCGCTCTCCTCGTAGGGGACCCCCTCGCGCCCGAAAAGCGTCGAAGTTCTGGGCGGCACCCCTGCAATCTTTTGATGACGGGATGGATGTCGCGTTGTCCTCTACATCTACGGATGTAGAACTAGATAGTGTTTAGGCTAACGAGCATTTTGTTGCTCATAACCTAACACTCCTTTTATAGTCCACACTATGGCACTGTTACAGTGGAATTGTAACGGTTATGACAGGCATCTTGCTGAGTTACGTCAGCTTATTAGTGAGTACGCAGCGAGTATAGTCTCTATTCAGGAGACCAATTTCCGACCTGGTCATCACACGGTCTTGAGGAATTTCAAACTATACTCGACAGAACGATACTATGCTCACCGGGCTTCCGGAGGCGTTGGCATTTTTATACGTTCTGATAGCTACAGCGAAGAGGTTCCTTTAAGAACCCCTCTTGAGGCTGTAGCTGTTCGCGTCTCGCTGCCTATCATAGCCACAGTGTGTAATGTTTATCTTCCACCAGGCCAGCATCTGAACATCACTGATGTCGCTGATCTTATAGATCAGCTTCCACCACCCTTCCTCTTATTGGGCGATTTTAACGCCCATCACCCCATATGGGGCTCTGAGACGTCTTGCCCCCGAGGAAGAGAGCTGGAAGCACTCCTATCAGATCTGGATTTATGTGTTTTGAACACAGGGGAACCAACTCACTTTAGTGTACGTTACGGCACATATTCTCGCATAGACGTTAGTCTATGCAGCCGAACGTTGGTTCCACTGTTTCGGTGGAATGCACACGATGATCTCTGTGACAGTGACCATTTTCCCATCGTTCTTACTTTGTTGAATCATAAACCCGTCGAGGCTCCCCCTCGATGGATTCTCCAACATGCTGATTGGCCAAAGTACACATCACTAGCTGTCTTTAGCGAAGATGTCAGGCGGACCGTCGGCGAGGAAATAACTTACATCACCCAAGTTATTCTTGCTGCTGCTGAGGAGTCCATTCCGTTTTTCTCGGGGACTCCTCGCCGAAAACTCGTTCCTTGGTGGAACGATGAAATAGCAGCAGCCATCAAAGAACGCCGTCGCGCTCATAAGCGTTACCGTAGACAGCCTACTGTAGACAACTTGGTAACATTTAAGAAATTCCGCGCTAAGGCGCGAGTTCTTATTCGACAAAGTAAGAAGGCTTCATGGGAGAGATATGTGTCGTCCATGACGTCACATACTCCATCATCTCAAGTGTGGACGAAACTTCGACGAATTTCGGGTATTCAAGGATCATCTGCTGTACCGGGAATTTCCATTGCAGGCAGTGTCGCCACTGATCCCCTCGCGATTGCTAACCATCTCGCTAGTCATTTCGCGGATGTCTCTGGCTCCGGGAATTACCATCCTGATTTCCTCCCTCTGAAGCGGGAGGCAGAACGTCATCACCTGAGTTTTGCCACCCAAGCTTCAGAGGACTACAACGTGCTCTTTACGGAGTGGGAACTCCGCAGCGCCTTAGCGCTTTGCAAGGACACGTCTCCTGGACCGGACAACATCCATAACCAGATGTTGAAACACCTTAGTGATGATAGTTTACTATATCTCCTTCGTGTGTTCAACCGAATCTGGACAGAGGGTGATTTTCCGTCTCAGTGGCGAGAGGGCATAGTCATCCCTGTCCTCAAGCCTGACAAAGATCCTAATTATGCAGGAAGTTACAGACCGATTTGTCTTACAAATTGCCTGTGTAAGCTATTTGAGAGGATGGTAAATCGCAGACTCGTGTGGTGTCTGGAGAAACAAGGACTCTTGTCCGAGTACCAATGTGGATTTCGAGCCGCTCGATCCACCACAGACCACTTGGTACGCCTGGAGAGCTCTATCCAGGATGCGTTTCTCCGAAAACAGCACTTGGTAGCTGTCTTCTTTGACTTGGAGAAGGCCTACGACACCACCTGGCGATATGGCATCCTTTCAGTCCTGCATCAATGGAGATTCCGAGGTAACTTGCCGGTATTTATTGCGAATTTTTTGTCCCTCCGTCTATTCCGTGTCCGAGTAGGTAGGACATATTCGCAATACCACGTTCAAGAAAATGGAGTCCCACAGGGATCGGTTCTTAGTGTCACTCTGTTCGCGATTGCCATAAACGGTATTGTCGCTGCTGCTGGTCCAGCCGTAATAGCGTCCCTATATGTGGATGATTTTGCTCTGCACTATAGCTCGTGCAGTATGGCAGTCGCAGAGCGACAGTTACAGCAAGCTATTAGGAGGGTGGAGAAGTGGACCTTAGAACATGGCTTTCGGCTTTCTGCCGCAAAGACCTCCGTTGTCCACTTTTGTCGTCAACGTACACTTCACCCTCATCCTGAGCTTTATCTAGGTAATGTCGTTCTTCCAGTTGTTGACACCTACCGATTTCTTGGGCTCCTTTTTGACAGTAAATTATCGTGGGAGCCACACGTGCGGGAGCTAAAAGTGCAATGCACCAAGAGGCTTAACCTCTTGAAGTTTCTTAGCAGCACTAATTGGGGAGCTGACCGCGTGGTGCTCCTGCGATTCTATCGGGCACACATTTTATCTCGGTTAGACTACGGCAGTGCAGCATATGGCTCCGCAAGGCCAAGCGTTCTTGCGAAGCTGAACAGTATCCACCACAGCGGGGTTAGGTTGGCGACGGGAGCTTTTCGTACTAGCCCCATCGCTAGCCTGCTCGCTGAGTCTGGTGTGCCGCCTTTACACCTGAGGCGCCAGCAACTACTACTTACGTATGCTGCAAATTTGCGACAGATGCCACTTCATCCGAGCTATCCCTGCGTATTCAACAATGGCAACCGTTTGTTGTACGTTGCTCATCCTCGTGCGACGCGGCCGGTTGGGATACGCTTGGATAGCAGTTATGAATTGTTTGGCGTACCTTCGATTCCTTGCCTTGTCAGACAACCAAGTGGGGTACCTCCGTGGGTTGTACGACGACCTGAAATCATCCTGGATTTGCACACTGGCCCGAAAGGAGACACGGACCCTTCGATTTATCGGAGGATCTACCTGTCCGTTCTTGGCCGCTATCCAGGTTCGGTCGTCGTTTACACGGATGGTTCAAGGACAGATACGAAGGTGGGCTGTGCGTTCGTTGTCGACAATGATCGCTTTCTTTTTGCTCTCCCGGACACCTGTAGTGTGTACACGGCAGAGCTCTATGCTATCTGTGAGGCTCTGCGGTACGCACTAGACAATGTACGCCGACACTTTCTCGTGTGTACTGACTCCTTGAGTTCGCTTCAGTCTATTGATACCTGTTTCCCTCGGCACCCTCTGGTGCAGCGGATCCAGGACCTGCTGGCCGGGTGTTCGGATGCCGGCACCAGAATTACGTTCGTGTGGCTCCCCAGCCACATGGGCATAGAGGGAAACGAGTTAGCGGATCAGGCTGCCAAGGAGGCAGTTACACTGCCCCCGTTGCCTTTCAAGGTTCCAGCAAGTGATATTCGCTCTCAGCTGAGACATCTGGTTATGTCTCATTGGGAGATGGAGTGGCAGGCCATCCCACTTCCCAATAAGCTGCGAGCGATAAAAGGAACAACGAAGGTATGGAGGACTTCCCTTCGGGCTTCGCGGAGGGAAGCCGTGGTATTATGTCGCCTTCGGATCGGCCACGGTATCTTGACGCACTCCCATCTACTGAAAGGAGAACCCCCTCCGGTGTGTACCTGCGGCGACCATCTTACCGTGGTACACATCCTTACGGAGTGCGTGGACCTGGTCGATCTGCGCCGTAGTATTAACCTTCCGAGTACTATCTCCCTTATCTTGCGCGATGACGAGCAGTCAGCAGACCTCGTCATCCGCTTTATGAGGGATAGCGGTCTGTTTTATCGTGTGTGATGTTGTCCTTTGTCCTAGTGTTGTTTATGTCAGTTGCGCTTTTATCTCATTGACTCCATTTTAGTTTGTGTTGCGCATTTTAATGTGTTATTTTAACGTGTAACGTACATTATGTGTTAATATCTGTATTACTGGGCGATGCCTTATTGATTCGATTTGCTGTACTTTCTCTTATTTCAATAGAACATAAGGCATTGCGTATTAGATCCACTGACTGTTTTAATCTCACCCTCATTTTTCTTCATTACCATTCTTTTTTAACTCTAGTCAGTGGATACTTTTTAAAATTTTAACTTCATATCTCATGTCCTTCATTTCGTTCCATTAGGGGCCGATGACCTTCGATGTTAGGCCCCTTAAAACAACAAGCATCATCATCATCATCATCGGTTCTACTTCACTCGCGACATGTACCATTCTGTGGGGCCTTAGACATGGATTTTGCACCCCTTTCGACATCAAGCATCATCGTGCTTTATGAGTGGTCCCTTGGTCAGTAATCAATTATGTATGATCTTTGAGTCTGATCCACTGTAATTTTTTTTTTTTGGGTTCATGTCCATCCATTCATTCTTCATGACGACATTATTATTTTTTGGTCAGTGGATGAATTTGACACTTTTGTTCTTTCATTTCGTACCATTAGGGGCCGATGACCTCGATATTAGGCCCCTTTAAACAAAAAACATCATCATCATTGTTACCGTGTTTTTGCGGTAGTTAGAGGTGAAAGAAAGTGCGGGTGTGAACGGGTCTCAAGCTACGAAATTAGAGTTCATGTAAAATTAACAAGGTTATATTTTCTTTTCAAAATAAAGAAATAACAAGCATGGCAGGTACAGAGTAGCAAGGCAACAAAATGTAGTTACAATATTTACCGGATTTGGGCTTCGCGCCCCGACTTCACAATTCTTGGGCAATCAGCCCAACCTTACTCCAAAATAAGTTTTAACAGAGGGGCAGAAAACCCCATTCATGCTCAGGAGCACTTGCTCCAAATTACACAGAAAAGCCTCCCCGAGGCATACAACACTCAATTTTCAAGAAAGAGCCACTCGCTCTCAACATTAAGCCTATTAAAGGCCATACCAAACTCCACCTTCAAGTTGTCCTCTAAGGACATAGATACAGGGGGTAAAATACCCAACCTACTGAGGTCTATTAAGTAAGAAAAAAGGTTAATTACATGACCTCTAAAATAACCACTTGAGAGGAGGCGACCTGCACTCCTAATACATTTGTTTAAAACCTACTTGGCACTAGGCCATTAATGCAGGGGCTAATCCCATACTAAAGAGGTGACTTTAGAAAGGAACAATTTACATTACGTTAAAGAAGAATAGGTTGAGAAAAAATAAGTTCACCTCAAAATAATATGAGTGGGAGCTCGAGAGGGTTAAGCACTCTCTATCCCGATATGCAGTTTAAAAGATAGAATAGATACCAAGTGTCTTTACATTTTAAGGAAGGTTACATTATGGAAAAACGTCGGACCCGCCCCGAGAGTTAAACTGCTGAGCTAGCAAAGAAAGAAGTTATTAATCGGCCATTACCTTGTTGTTGACCGTTGCCGAGGAAAGAGGCGCTTCCCGCCCCCTGCTATGTACTTTACACACTAAAAGATGGAACAGAAGTGGCGCAGAGACCCAAAAATCAGCAGTTTATATACTCTCGCGGAAAGTTCGAGGCGTTTTTGGAATGAGAACACCCTCCCACCAAAACTTTATTGGTTAGGGATAAGCAGCATATTCAAGTTGGGGGAAGATACATCAGATTGGTCAGAAATTAATTAAAGAAATTCGGGATTGGCTAAATACAAACAAGGGGAAAGAGAGGGGTATACAGCCAACTTAAACAATAACAGAAAGAAATTTAACAAGAAACAAACTTTTGAAATAAAAATTTCTCCAAAAAACAGTTCTTTCACATCGCACTAGGGTGCACCATTGCAGTTTTTCAGTAGTGTCCTCTAGAAGAGAAAGTTCACACTTCTTACTACCGGTAAAACAAAAATACATCAAAAGTGGCACAATTCAAAAACTCCAAACTTTCCAAGTAGTGACATCTTCTGAGAAACTTGAAAATTAATACCGTCGATAAAGTTCAGACTTCCTCCAGCAGAGGAGTTTCAACTGGCGCAAATTTTAAATTAGCGGCGTGGAGGTGTACCGCCCGGTACAATCATCATCATATCAAACAGTTCTTGCACTCAACGTTGGTGTCGCCATCTAAAGGTTCAGCGGCCGCATTCTGTTTGGCGGCGATGTCGTAAGTACTATCCAAAGTGCTGAACAAGGAGTGCGTTAAATCAGACACCAGACGGTGATAACCTGGTAAGTGTAGCTGATTACACAGGCGTTGGACGGGATTGGGCTCTCCGACCATCCAAGACTGGATAATTGCCTGTTGTGCCCTATAGCTCAGCAGTCGACGTAGAACTACAGCCTGGGGTAGAGGCCCCACGGGCAGGCGTAGCAGGGGGAGAAGTTATACTCCCACGTGGCGCGTACCAGGTGGCGGATAGGGGGGTACTAACCGGCTTGCCGGCGGACTTGAGGGAAATAAAATACCTCTCGCGGACCAAACCACCCCCCCTGTGGGTGGGGGAGGCTGACGAATAATACACCCACGGTATCCCCTGCCTGTCGTGAGAGGCGTATAAATATGGCGACCAAGGGATGATTGTATTAGAACCATGTCAGGTACTCAGTAGTTTTGTGATTCGTAGCACTCAAGCGGGGTTCAGTGTGGGTTTCCAGTACCCGTGAGTCGTGCCCATGTGTGCAACACCACGGGTCTGGGCGTTGCCTTTGAGTTGTGCCCATGTGAGCGACACCACGGGTCTGGGCGAAGCCTGTGAGTTGTACCACTAAACGAGCTACACCGTAGGTCTGCGTTGCCAGTGATTAGTACCCACTCTGTGAGGAGCACCACGTTAATACCGGCGCCCGTGATTAGTGCATCTAGGTGAGGAACCTCATCGGTTTGCGTTGGCTATGAGTGGCACCATTGTGTGAGACACACCATAGGTCTGCGTTACCTTTGCAACGTACAGTACTTGTGAGTAGTACCTTAATGTTTGGAACACCGGGATTTTACGCTACTTTTGATTAGTACCGCAGCTTGAGAAATATCATGGTTCTCCTATACTACCGATAAGTGCCATTAGCATCATTGTGCTTGATAGGTGGTCCCTTGGTCACTAATACTATTATTTACAATCTTTCTTGAGTCTGGTCCACTTTTTTTTTTTTGTTGAGTTCATGTCATCCATTCATACTTAATGATATTTTTTTTTTAATTTTGGTCAGTGGATGCTTTTTGAATTTTTTGTTCTTATTTCATTTCGTACGATTAGGGGCCGATGACCTCGATGTTCGGCCCCTTTAAACAACACGCATCATCATCATCAACGACCCCGACGGTATTAGAGCATTCGACGACGAACCTACTACGCTGGCGTAGCAGGGGGAGAGCTGATACTCCACGTGGCGCGTCCCAGGTGCCGGATAGGGGGGTCCTAACCGGCTTGCCGGCGGACTTGAGGGAAATAAAATACCTCTCGCGAACCAAACACACTACCCCTTGCGGGTGGGGGACGCACATGTAGAATACACCCGCGGTATCCCCTGCCTGTCGTAAGGGGCGACCAAGGGATGCTGATATTAGAACCATGAAACTACTATTAATTAGTACCATCACGCGGGGAAAAACCGTGGGTCGCCTATACTTACGAGTAGTACCACTATATTTGGTACACAATAGGTTTGCGATTAGTAGCAGCAGAGGGTGGTTCCCCTGTGGGTTTCCAGTACCCGTGATTAGTACCATTGTAAGAAACTCCACGGGTCTGGGCGTTCCAGTGAGTTGTACCACTATATGAGCGATACCGTGGGTTTGCGTTGCCTGTGATTAGTACCCACTATGTGAGGAACGCCACGGGAATACCGGCACCCGTGACTAGTACACCTAGGTGAGGAACGTCATCGGTTTCCTTTGGCTATGAGTGGCGCCATTGTGTGAGAAACACCATAGGTCTGCGTTACCTGTACGACGTACAATACTTGTGAGTAGTACCGTCATGTGTGGAACACCATGAGTCTTCGCTACTTTTGATTAGTACCCCATCATGACAAATACCATGGTTCTACTTTACTAGCGACATGTACCATTATGAGGGGCCGTTGACCTGGATTTTGGACCCCTTTAGAAAACATCATCATCATCATCAGGATTGTACTTTCGAATGGTCCCTTGGTCGGTAATGCTGTTTCTTTCTGGTAGTTTTTGGGTAGGATCCACTGATTGTTTTGGGTTCATGTCCATCCATTCATTCTTCATGTCGTCTTTTTTTTCTTTTGGTCAGTGGATGACTTAAAACTTTTGTTTAGTCTATTCATTTTGTACTATCAGGGGCCGATGACCTAGATGTTAGGCCCCTTAAAACGACAAGCATCATCATCATCATCATCATCAAATTGACCTAGACCGACAGAAGCTCAGTTATTATTCAAAGATTCATTTATTGCATACCGTATGTGTGTAGTGTTACTTATGCTCTTGCTGGGCTGAGTGGCTCAGACGGTTGAGGCTCTGGCCTTCTGATCCCAACGTGGCAGGTTCGATCCTGGCTCAGTCCGGTGATGTTTGAAGGTGCTCAAATACGTCAGCCTCGTGTCGGCAGATTTACTGGCACGTAAAAGATCTCCTGCGGGAATAAATTCCGGCACCTTGGCGTCTCCAAAAAACCGTAAATGTAGTTAGTGGGACGTAAAGCAAATAGCATTATTACTTATGCTCTAGTGTACCAAGTGGGAACCAACTCACTTTAGTGTACGTTATGGCACGTATTCTCGCATCGACCTAAGTCTATGCAGCCGAACGTTGGTTCCACTGTTTCGGTGGAATACGCACGATGATCTCTGTGACAGTGACCATTTTCCCATTATCCTTGTTGTAACCAAGGTTGAGATTTACAAAACACAACTTTATTATTCGCTTCAAATGCAAAATACACTATTTACACAAATAAAAATGAAATTTAACTTGAAGCAAATGAATTAGGAATCTTGAGAAAGAGTCTATCTTTTGTACACTATATACAAGTTTACAGTATTTACATCCACTTCTATCTCGAAAAGATAGTCCTTGATATGAAAAGTCGATAGTCGAAAACTATCAGAAGTACTGACATAAATGTTTTGGAAAGTCCTTCCTTGTTGAGTTCATAAAGGCAAGTTCAATGTTGGAAGAATTCTTACTTGGCGAAACCAAGGGAGCTTGCATTAATTAGGGAAATATAACGGTATGTAATAGTATGACTGGATATGGGCAGCGGAAGAGGAGCGGTGACCAGAGGTGAGACCTCGTACTGCCAGAAATTCAGTCCACCTGGTCGAAGCACATTTTCAAGAGGAGTAGCCTCCGTGCTCGACGTAGGGTGTATTCTGGAGCTGGACACCGGGGCAAGTGGGCATCTGGACAGGCTGGGAGTTCCTCTTTATAGTACACACACGACTGTTCAGGCACGCGCACTGAGGGCTGCGCGTCGAGGCTAGGAGAATGACACTTGGCGCGCGTGTAGCTGGCTGGCGGAGCGAGAAGGGAGCGCCGGACATACAACACCCTCCCCTCCTAAATACGCCGGTACGGCGTGAAACGGCGGCGGCGCTGGCGGCGGCTGCGATGCTGGGCCGGAGCTGCTGATGTCTCTGTTGGATTGTCCGGAGCTGGGACCGGGCGGAGTGGCGCTGGCTCGTCCTGAAAGGAACCCATTGTTATTAAATGGTCTAAAGCTCGTTCAGCAATAGATTTATCTGGCTGAGCAATAGAATCAATAGCTGGACATGGGCGGTAGCGCAGACGTATCTGGTCTTGATGGCGGCAGATACGTTTCTCCGTAGTCTGTATTTCGTAGACCACGAACCTGCTACGCAGGCGTAGCAGGGGGAGAGGTGATACTCCCACGTGGCGCGTCCCAGGTGGCGGATAGGGGGGTCCTAACCGGCTTGCCGGCGGACTTGAGGGAAATAAAATACCTCTCGCGGACCAAACACACACCCCCTGTGGGTGGGGGAGGCTGACGAATAATACACCCACGGTATCCCCTGCCTGTCGTGCGAGGCGACTAAAAGGGGCGACCAAGGGATGAATGAATTAGAACCATGAAACGACTCTTGATTCGTACCATCATGCGGGGAACACCATGGGTTGCATGTACTTGCGAGTAGTATCACCAACATGGTACGAAGTATGTTTGTGATTCGTTGCAGTAAAAAGCCTGGCCTGGTGGATTCCAGTACCCGTGCGTTGTACCCATGTGGGCAACACCGCGGGTCTGGGCGTAGCCTGTGAGTTGTACCACTATATGAGCGACATCGTGGGTCTGCGTTGCCTGTGATTAGTACTCACTATGTGCGGAACACCACGGGGCCCTTGGGACCGGCACCCGTGACTAGTACCCTAGGTGAGGAAACTCATCGGTTTGCGTTGGCTGTGGGTGGCGCCATTGTGTGCGAAACACCATAGGTCTGCGTTACCTGTACGAAGTACAATACTTGTGAGTAGTACCATCTTTTGTGGAACACCGTGAGTCCTCGCTACTTCTGATTAATACCCCAACGTGACACATACCATGGTTCTATTTTACTCGCGACATGTACCATTCTGTGGGGCCTTAGACGTGGATTTTGCACCCCCTTTAGACACCAAGCATCATTGTGCTTTATGAGTGGTTCCTTGGTTGGTAATAATGTTATTTTCGTTCTCTGTTGAATCCGATCCACTGGTTTTTGTTTTTGTTTGTTTGTTTTGTGTTTTGTTGGGTTCCTGTCCATCCATTCATTCTTCATGACATTTTTTATTTTTATTTTGATCAGTGGATGCCTTTGTAATTTTTGTTCTTTCATTTCGTACCATTAGGGGCCGATGACCTTCGATGTTAGGCCCCTTAAAACAACAAGCATCATCATCATCATCATCATCATGTATTTCGTAGAGACGATGACCCAAAGATCTGCAGATGACTCCAGGTATCCAGAGTGGGTTTGACCTGAATGTCCGGGTGTAGACCTTGTCGTTGACTGAGAACTTCGTTGGTGAGGTCTGAGACTGGGCCGGAATAGGCTGCAACAGAGAAAGTAAAGTTCTGTGAGGTCGTCCATGGAGCTTCTGTGCAGGAGTGATATTATCAGCGCCGGGCAGAGTTCTGTAGTTGCTTAAGAGTTGGAGCAATGCTTGGTCTTTAGTTAAGCCTGAAGAGACAGCTTTTTTCATACTTCTCTTAAATGTTTGTACAAAGCGCTCAGCTTCACCATTAGATTGAGGGTGAAAAGGCGGTGCTAGGATATGACGAATGCCATTATATGTACAAAATTTCTTAAAAGCAGTAGCTGTAAATTGAGGTCCGTTGTCCGAAATGAGGACTTGAGGTAAGCCTTCTGTAGTAAATATTTTCTGTAGAGCACGAATGGTAGCTTCGTTCGTAGTAGTCCAATGTATATCCACTACATATGGAAAGTGCGATAGTGAGTCGATGACTATTAACCACATGGAATTGAGGAAAGGACCTGCGAAATCGATGTGAACTCGTTCCCATGGAGTAGTAGCAGGAGGCCATGAAGCTAGATCAGAAGACGGGGCGTTCTGATTCAGTTGACATTGTTCACCATGACGGATGAGCTTTTCGATGGCGGCATCAATACCGGCCCAGTAGCAGTGTTGACATGCTAGTTGCTTCGTTCGGGATATACCCCAATGGCTTTGGTGTAATAATTCAAGGACTTGTTTCTGTAGGCTAAGTGGGATAACCACTCGGAAGATGGTGCATGCTTCTAGGAGTACGACTCCAGCACGAGTCGTGAGACGATGCTGCATACGATGATAAGGTGCAAGGTGGGCGGGAAGATTGCTCTGAAGAGGCCAACCGTTGCGGATGTAAGTACGCACAGTAGCAAGTGTACTATCCTTATCCGTAGCTTGAGCTATGCAGGTAGCATCAATAGGAAAACTGGAGACAGTATCTTCAAGTTCTATGTCCAACTGAAGACATTCAGATTCTTGAGAATCGAAGGCAGTATCAGGACCAACTGGTAAGCGTGAGAGGGCATCAGCATTACAATGCTGGGATGTGGCTCGATAGACAATCTGATAGGAATAATCAGAAAGGAACATGGACCATCTTTGAAGCTTTCTGAGGGAATTCTCAGGGATCTTATTACCAGGATGGAATAAGTGTACGAGAGGCTTATGATCAGTAATGATCAGGAAATGGTTGCCATAGAGATATTCATTGAAACGGCGAATACCAAAGATGATGGCTAAAGCTTCTTTCTCTATCTGTGAGTATCGACGTTGATGGTCATTAAGTGTTTTCGAAGCGAAAGCGATGGGGCGTTCCCGTCCATGACGATCCTTCTGGGAGAGAACGGCACCGACACCGTAGTCTGAAGCGTCAGTAGCTAGCGTGAGGAGCTTGTCGGGCTGAAAATGAGTGAGTTGTATAGCTTGAATTAAGGCGTTGTTGATGGTTTTCCATGCCTGTTGGCATTGCGGAGTCCATTGAAATTTAACACCTTTTTTACGTAGAGCGTTTAATGGAGCTGCCACTGTAGCGAAGCGGGGAATGAACTTATTATAGTAGTTCGCTTTGCCTATGAAGGACTGGAGCTGCTTGAGGTTCTGAGGTGCTGGCATGTTGACGATAGCTGAGACATTCTGTGCACTAGGGCGAATTCCAGTCTTATCAAGGATATGTCCTAGGTAGTGAACTTGAGGCTGAAAGAATGTACATTTAGCGAGATTCGCTCGTAGGCCATTGTCTTTCAATTTCTGTAGAAGGAGGCGTAGATTGTTTAGATGTTCCTGATGATCTTTTCCCGTAACAATAATATCATCCAGGTAGTTAGCACAACCGGGAATGGAGGCAGTGAGTTGAGCTAAATAGCGCTGAAAAATAGCCGCTGAGGATGAAACACCGAATGGGAGCCGCTGGAGCTGGAGCAGTCCGAGAGGAGTGTTGAGTGTTAGAAATTTCTTAGAGTCTTCGTCTAAAAGTAGCTGGAGATATGCTTCTTTAAGATCAACTCGAGAGAAGAATTGTCCACCAGCGAGACGACGGAATAAGTCTTCTGGACGTGGAATAGGAAAGATATCTGTGTCGAGTTGTGCGTTGACTGTAGATCTAAAATCGCCACAAAGTCGAACATTACCATCAGGTTTCTTGATTACCACTAGTGGAGTAGCCCATTGACTAGAAGTAACTGGTACCACAATGCCAGTTTGTATCCATCTTTCTAATTCTTTCGTGACCGGGTCTTGAAGTGCTAGGGGTACTGGACGTGCTTTGAGGAAGCGAGGCTTAGCTCCGGATTTCAGCTGTATGTGAGCTGTATAGTCTTTTGCTGTTCCGAGCTGAGAGTCGAAGACTTCAGGAAACTGCTTTAGGAGATCGGTAACGTCAGAAGTAGGATGCAATGTAGATACAACGTTAATGTTGTCATGTATCTGGAAACCAAATAAGTTAAATAGATCCATGCCCATAATGTTGGATGCAGTGTAGTTGTTAACTACGAGAAGAGGAATGGCCTTCTGAATTCCTTTATAACTAGCCTGAAGCTGGATTTGACCTTTAATGTCAATTTTCTTTCTGTTAAACGTCACAAGCTGGATGTCAGCTGGAGAGCATGAAGGGGAACCTAAGTCATGGTAGGTAGCCAGGTTAATAATAGAGACAGGTGATCCAGTGTCTAATTGAAAATCGACAGATCGAGTAGAGAATGAGAGAGGAACGATGATCTTGTGAGAATTCCTTGTGGGAAGAATAAGATTGATCTGATCAACTTCCATGTCTTGGCGGGGCTGTATATGCTTCGGGCGTGCTGCAGGAGTCTTAGCAGGGCGGAGCGAACTCCGACATACAGTCTTAATGTGTCCAAGTTTATTACATCGTTCACAAGTGGCTTTGAAAAAACGACAGTCACGACGTTCATGATGCTTGAAACAGCCTCGGCAGGAAGGCAGGAGTTTCGAGGTGCTTTTAGAATTGGGCTTCCTTGTAGCATTACGAGAGGGAACCTGGCGAGAATGCTTGGTAGAGAGCTCCTTATCTGGACGGTTCACTGTAGCAGAGGACTTGCGGGCCTGAGTCGAGACTTGAGCAACTTCGTGTGGAGAAGCTATGGCTGCGGCAGTCTTGGTAGTAAGCTCATAAACCGTAGCAATACGCTGGACGTCGTCTAAAGAAGGGTTACTCTGCTTGACCGCGTCAAAACGTATCTTGTCCTCAGGAGTATGTAAAATTACCATGTCCCGAATGAGAGAATCAGTGTAGGGTGAACCACAACCGTCCTTGGAGCATATGAACTGGCAGGGTTTAGCTAGACCACGCAATTCAGTTATCCATTCAGTATGTGTCTGATGGGGTTGCTTTCTGCTCTGAAAAAATTTATAGCGAGCAGCCACTATGTGAGGAGCTTTGGCATAATGTTCAGTGAGACGGGCCAGGAGCTGTGCGAATGGTACCTCAGAAAGGTTTTCTTCTGGACCTAATTTACGTAGTAATTCACACGTAGCATTGCCAACTGAACTAAGAAATAGTGCTCGGCGGCGTTGATCATCTGTGACAGAATGGCAGATGAAATGCTGTTGTAAGCGTGCTAAATAAACTGACCATTCTTCCTTAGCCGGATCAAAAGCAGAGAACGGAGGAATAGCTGATGGCTGTGTAGTGACAGAAATAGCTTGAATAGCCTGAATTAATGCTGCCTGTTGTTGTTGCATAAACTGTTGTTGTTGCTGCTGTAAGGCTTGGAATACCGTAGCGAGTTGCTCAGCTGTAGCCATTGCGAGATGCGTGCAATAAAGAGCAAGGAGAGCTGTGTGTCAGAACTGGTTGTAGGCGCGACCTTGACCGGTATATGCTGGGAGTGAGAGAGAGAGCAAGCAAACACGCTGGAGCGTGCCACACAGGTGGAGCGCACGTCAGAGAGCTGTGGAATGTCTGTTGAGTGGGCGACACACTGGGCACTGATTGACTTCGTCGCCAATGTCTAAGTGTATGAGGGCACTGAGTTTGCTGTACCTCGTTGTGAAGGAGTGGATGAATAGCAAGTTATTATCTTGTCGCCACAGAGTTGGTGACTGGGGCCGATGAATTGGAGTGTTTGTTGCGTTCCTTTTTTTTTTTTTACCTCGTCGCCATAGAGTTGTGTTGTAACCAAGGTTGAGATTTACAAAACACAACTTTATTATTCGCTTCAAATGCAAAATACACTATTTACACAAATAAAAATGAAATTTTACTTGAAGCAAATGAATTAGGAATCTTGAGAAAGAGTCTATCTTTTGTACACTATATACAAGTTTACAGTATTTACATCCACTTCTATCTCGAAAAGATAGTCCTTGATATGAAAAGTCGATAGTCGAAAACTATCAGAAGTACTGACATAAATGTTTTGGAAAGTCCTTCCTTGTTGAGTTCATAAAGGCAAGTTCAATGTTGGAAGAATTCTTACTTGGCGAAACCAAGGGAGCTTGCATTAATTAGGGAAATATAACGGTATGTAATAGTATGACTGGATATGGGCAGCGGAAGAGGAGCGGTGACCAGAGGTGAGACCTCGTACTGCCAGAAATTCAGTCCACCTGGTCGAAGCACATTTTCAGGAGGAGTAGCCTCCGTGCTCGACGTAGGGTGTATTCTGGAGCTGGACACCGGGGCAAGTGGGCATCTGGACAGGCTGGGAGTTCCTCTTTATAGTACACACACGACTGTTCAGGCACGCGCACTGAGGGCTGCGCGTCGAGGCTAGGAGAATGACACTTGGCGCGCGTGTAGCTGGCTGGCGGAGCGAGAAGGGAGCGCCGGACATACAACAATCCTTACTTTGTTGAAGCATAAATCTGTCGAGGCTCCCCCTCGATGGATTCTTAAACGTGCTGATTGGGCAAAGTACTCATCACTAGCTGTCTTTAATGACGATATCAGGCGGACTGTCGGTGAGAAAATAACTTATGTCACCCAAGTTATTCTTGCTGCTGCTGTGGAGTCCATTCCGTTCTTCTCGGGAACTCCTCGCCGAAAACTCGTTCCCTGGTGGAACGATGAAATAGCAGCAGCCATCACAGAACGCCGTCGCGCTCATAAACGTTACCGTAGACAGCCTACTGTGGCCAACTTGGTAACATTTAAGAAACTCCGCTTTACGGCGCGAGTTCTTATTCGGCAAAGTAAGAAGGCTTCATGGGAGAGATATGTGTCGTCCATGACGTCTCATACTCCATCATTCCAAGTGTGGACGAAGCTTCGACGGATTTCGCATATTCACGGATCATCTGCTGTACCGGGAATTTCCATTGCAGGCAGTGTCGCCACTGACCCTCTTGCGATTGCTAACCATCTCGCTAGTCATTTCGCGGATGTCTCCGGCTCCGGGAATTACCATCCTGATTTCCTCCCTCTGAAGCGGGAGGCAGAACGTTATTACCTTAGTTTTGCCACCCAAGCTTCAGAGGACTACAACGTGCCCTTTACGGAGTGGGAACTCCGTAGCGCCTTAGCGCTGTGCAAGGACACGTCTCCTGGACCGGACAACATCCATAACCAGATGTTGAAACACCTTAGTGATGATAGTCTCCTATATCTCCTTCGTGTGTTCAACCGAATCTGGACAGAGGGTGATTTTCCGTCTCAGTGGCGAGAGGGCATAGTCATTCCTGTCCTCAAGCCTGACAAGGATCCTAAGTATGCAGGAAGTTACAGACCAACTTGTCTTACAAACTGCCTGTGTAAGCTATTTGAGAGGATGGTAAATCGCCGACTCGTGTGGTGTCTGGAGAAACAAGGACTCTTGTCCGAGTACCAATGTGGTTTTCGAGCCGCTCGCTCGACTACTGACCACTTGGTACGCCTGGAGAGTTCTATACAGGATGCGTTTCTCCGCAAACAGCACTTGGTGGCTGTTTTCTTTGACTTGGAGAAGGCCTATGACACCACCTGGCGATATGGCATCCTTTCAGTCCTGCATCAATGGAGATTCCGAGGTAACGTGCCGGTATTTATTGCGAATTTTTTGTCGCTCCGTCTATTCCGTGTCCGAGTAGGGAGGACCTATTCGCAATACTACGTTCAAGAAAATGGAGTCCCACAGGGATCGGTTCTTAGTGTCACTCTGTTCGCGATTGCCATAAACGGTATTGTTGCTGCTGCTGGTCCAGCAGTAATACCGTCCCTATATGTGGACGATTTTGCTCTGCACTATAGCTCGGGCAGTATGGCAGTCGCAGAGCGACAGTTACAGCAAGCTATCAGGAGGGTGGAGCAGTGGACCTGAGAACATGGCTTTCGGTTTTCTGCCGCAAAGACCTCTGTTGTCCACTTTTGTCGTCAACGTACTCTGCACCCCCATCCTGAGCTTTATTTAGGCAATGTCGTTCTTCCAGTTGTTGACACTTACCGATTTCTTGGGCTCCTTTTTGACAGCAAATTATCGTGGGAGCCACACGTGCGGCAGTTAAAAGTGCAATGCACTAGGAAGCTTAATATCCTGAAGTTTCTTAGCAGCACTTCTTAGGGGGCTGACCGCACGGTGCTCCTGCGATTCTATAGGGCACATATTTTATCTCGCCTAGACTACGGCAGTGCAGCATATGGCTCAGCAAGACCAAGCGTTCTTGCGACGCTCAACAGCATCCACCACAGCGGTGTTAGGTTGGCGACGGGAGCTTTTCGTACAAGCCCCCATAGCTAGCCTGCTCGCTGAGTCTGGTGTGCCGGCTTTACACCTGCGGCGCCAGCAAATGCTTCTTTTGTATGTTGCTAATTTGCGACAGATGCCACTTCATCCCAGCTATCCTTGCGTATTCAACAATGGCAACCGTTTTCTATACGCTGCTTGTCCTCGAGCAACGCGGCCGGTTGGCATACGCTTGGAGAGCTGTTACAGGTTGTTTAACGTACCTTCGGTTCCTTGCCTTGTCAGACAACCAAGTGGGGTACCTCCGTGTGTTGTACGACGACCTGAAATCATCCTGGATTTGCACACTGGCCCGAAAGGAGACACGGACCCTTCGATTTATCGGAGGCTCTACCTGTCCGTTTTTGGCCGCTATCCAGCTCCAGTCGTCGTTTACACGGATGGTTCAAGGACAGATACGAAGGTGGGCTGTGCGTTCGTTGTCGGAAATGATCGGTTTCTTTTTGCTCTCCCGGAAACCTGTAGCGTGTACACAGCGGAGCTTTATGCTATCTGTGGAGCTCTGCGGTACGCACTGTACAATGAACGCCGACACTTTCTCGTGTGTACTGACTCCTTGAGCTCGCTCCAGTCTATTGATACCTGTTTCCCTCGGCACCCTCTGGTGCAGTGGATCCAGGACCTGCTGGTCGGGTGTTCGGATGCCGGCACCAGAATTACGTTCGTGTGGCTCCCCAGCCACATGGGCATAGAGGGAAACGAGTTAGCAGATCAGGCTGCCAAGGAGGCAGTTACACTGCCCCCGTTGCCTTTCAAGATTCCAGCAAGTGATATTCGCTCTCAGCTGAGACATCTGGTTATGTCTCATTGGAAGTTGGAGTGGCAGGCCATCCCACTTCCCAATAAGCTGAGAGCGATAAAAGGAACAACGAAGGTATGGAGGACTTCCCTTCGGGCTTCGCGGAGGGAAGCCGTGATATTATGTCGCCTTCGGATCGTCCACGGTATCTTGACACACTCCCATCTACTGAAAGGAGAACCCCCTCCGGTGTGTACCTGCGGCGACCATCTTACCGTGGTACACATCCTTACGGAGTGTGTGGACCTGGTCGATCTGCGCCGTAGTCTTAACCTTCCGAGTACAATCTCCCTTATCTTGCGAGATGACGAGCAGTCAGCAGACCTCGTCATCCGCTTTATGAGGGATAGCGGTCTGTTTTATCGTGTGTGATGATGTCCTTTGTCCTTGTGTTGTTTATGTCAGTTGCGCTTTTATCTCATTGACTTCATTTTAGTTTGTGTTGCGCATTTTAATGTGTTATTTTAACGTCTAACGTAAATTATGTGTTAATATCTGTACTACTGGGCAATGCCTTATTCCTTCGTTTTCCTGTATTTTCTCTTATTTTAATAGACCATAAGGCATTGCGTATTAGATCCACTGAATGTTTTAATCTCACCCTCATTTTTCTTCATCACCATTCTTTTTTAACTCTAGTCAGTGGATACTTTTTAAAATTTTAACTTCATATCTCATGTCATTCATTTCGTTCCATTAAGGGCCGATGGCCTTCGATGTTAGGCCCCTTAAAACAACAAGCATCATCATCATCATTGTACCAAGTATGAGTGCGGAAAGGCAGAATGGCGAGGACACAGGAAATACTGACACAGTAAAGCCTGAAGAATTTCTGACGCCTACGTTCAGAAAAATGGAAAAAGCGAAATGTCAAACATTGTACAACGTTCGAGAAAAATAAATTGTCACATTTTCCTATGAGGAAATCAAACCACAGTGTGTTGAACACCCTGAGACTACGTTACTTGTGATTAGTACCGGTACTGAAAAATACAATGGTTGTACTTTACTAGCGATTATTGCCACTAAGAGGGGCCGTTGACCTGGATTTTGGACCCCCTTAGACAACGAGCATAATCGATTCAGGATTGTGCTTTGGAATCAGCCCCTTGGTCGGTAGGTACTATAGTCTTAAGATAGTTTATGGAAAGGTGGGGCATTGCGGGTCGGATCCACTGATTGTTTTAAGTTTTAAGTTTTGTATTCTAGTTAGTGAATTGATTTTGGTATTATTTTCAACTTTCAGTATTGTGAGTTAGATCCGCTGATTATTTTAAATTCATATTTCATGCATTCATTCTTCATCATCAAGTTTTTAATTCTGGTCAGTAGATGAATATTTGAATTTTAAATTGCCATTACATTTCGTGCCATTAGGGTTCGGTGACCTAGATTTTAGACCCGTTTAAACAAGCAGCATCATTGCCTTTCTGACCTCCCTACCCTCCCTCCCTCTTCATCACCACAGAATCAGATAATTTCCATTCTAGCATTCTAATTGTAAGAATGAATTTCATCATAATATTTCCAGAGTGGTTATCTTTGATTGACCACGGAAATTTGTTGTTTGTAATGTTATGTTCCATTGTATTGTGTGCTGTCTCTTCATTGCTGTTGATAGTCACTGGTATGTTTAGGCACAAGAGGAGGTGGATGATTTCCTTTCGACCGAGCACAAACTTGACGACTTTGTGCCATTAATTATAAAATACCACGAGCTGAGGATGAATATTGCTTGTGATATCCCTCATGTCGTTTTGATGGGTATGTATGAAATACACCGTGAAGAACTGATTCAAAATATGGTTCTACAAGCTGAACGCCTCCGAGATCAACTTTTGAAGAGAATGGTGGGTGACTATCAAAGAAAGTGTCAAGAGTGAGTATCTTGCATAATGTGATATTGATTTGTTAGGATATGTTTAAACATGGATATGTATTTGGCCTGGAGATCTATCTTGAATTACGTCCTGTGGCAGGGCACGCATACAAAGAATATACCCAGGGTATTACAAGTGATCAGCTTTAACAGCTTCATTTCAAGTAATACTAATCCCGTATTGACTATAATCAATCAATGAATATTCAAGATAAACTTAAATATTATAATTAAGCGGTCCGCCTATTCAATACAATATATAATTTATTAATATCTAGGACATGTTTCGTCCCCTAAGGGACATCATCAGCTAATAACAAATTAACATTAATATATCAGTAATACAAATTAAAAATGGAAAGACACATTCAAATGTTTGACAATTTAAAATAAGATCTTCAAATTTTGTTAAAATTGTAAGTCATAAGACAGGTAAAACAGTCAAATTGTCTATATTTCTCTTGTTGATGTTCTTGGAAAATACCAGTTTTGCTTATAAAATCTTAAAATATCATTTGTTGTAAAAAGCACACTTGATTTGTATTCCTTGGTGAAAGATTTGTTAAAACTTAATAAGCATTCCTTAGATGGTATACTAAAATTTAAGTGCTTCAGAATTTAAAGTCAGATCGTGGCCGTGTTGGTAAAGTTCTGTGTGGTAATGGATGTATAAGTTTATTCCTTATTATTGGCCCCGATGTGCGGAGAAGGACTCGCTTCTACCGAGGTAAGTGTGCATGTCCTAGATATTAATAAATTATATATTGTATTGAATAGGCGGACCGCTCAATTATAATATTGAAGTTTATCTTGAATATTCATTGATTGATACCCAGGGTATATAGAGTCAAATAAAACAGGTGACATAGGTGCGTAAATGGATTGAAGCGCTGGTACCATGTGTTGCACCCGCTGTAGAAGGGAAAGGCTGAATACATCTACGAGTAATCCCAGTCTGTCGTAGGAGGTGACTAAAGGGGTTATGTGCCCATCGCAGAGTGGGGCAAATTGCAAATCTGGCTGGACAAAAATTGTTCATTAATATAAAACTGTTAAACGATATGTATTTACAGGCTTGGAAGGGGGGGGGGGTTGCTGATTACGAATTTGATGTAACAATTTGAAAATTCAAAATTGAGGATTCAATATGGCGGAAAAATCTGCACAAAAATGCTATATTATCCCTAGAATGGTAAGGTGAAGTTTTGTCCCGAAAATGGTAAAATGGGGTGTCTCACACTCCATGAAAAAAACTCATTATATTCGAAGCGTTCTTAGAATTCTTAACTGTTGTTTCTATTTATTTCTTTTATTAAGCATGCAGCAATGTATTTACACAAAATAAATTAATGAATGATGAATGATGAAAATGAATGAATAAATGAATTTTAAACCAGAAGTATTCACACATATGTAAGGAAATCGAACCATGGGAATCATGATAAAAATTAACTTATCAAATACGAGGGTGTGTAAAATTAAACCTACGTATGTATGTTCTTGAAAGCCACTCGCGCTGGAGATAATTTCTGATTTATTCATATTTAGATGTCGGCACACATATTGCATACCACCGCTCGGTTATCACAACGCATGGTGTTCTTGCATACATCACATAGCATTTAGCTTTTGCGATCTCTAGAATATGGAGGAAGATCATCAGTACCAAGGGCTGATGACATTAAAGCCATGATACTACTTGTGCTTAGTACCACCACGTGAGGAACACCATGGATCTACGCTACCAATCAGTATTGCCTTTATGTGAGGAGCACCGCGCTTCTTTGCGTAGCAGGGTCTACGATCGTGTGTATTCTACCGTGAGCGGGCATTCGGCTGAGCGAATTAATGTCCATGTGCTGTAACGCTGTGCTTGAATGTGTCGGTTCTCCTGGGTTCAAAATAAATCTACGCTACCTATGAGTAGTACCACTTAACGTGAAACCCCATGGGTGTACGTTGCCTGTGAGTAGTACCACTATGTGAGAAAAAAACATGGGGTTGGCTGGCGCCCGTGCTAAGTACCACTATGTGCGATAACCATGAGTGTGCGTTACCTGATAGTACAGTGACCAATACCATGGGTTTGTATCACCAGTGGTTGTTACCATAATGTGTCGTACACCGTGGGTCTACATTGCCTATGATTAGTAGGACTTTATGAGGAACACCATGGGTGTAGTGCTCCGGGATAACTGGGTCATGATTTTAAAACATGACCTCCAGTTACCTTCATAAAACTGTAATTTGTGACAAGTAACCAGCAATTTTCGACTGTAAATTATAGCACGATTATTTAGCAATAAACAGACAAACATATTACACCCACGAGCCTGCTACGCTGGCGGAGCAGGGGGAGAGGTGATACTGCCACGTGGCGCGTCCCAGGTGGCGGATAGAAGGGTCCTAACCGGCTTGCGGGCGGACTTGAGGGAAATAAAATACCTCTCGCGGACCAAACCCCCACCCCCTGTGAGTGGGGGAGGCAGACGAATAATGCACACACGGTATCCCCTGCCTGTCGTGAGAGGCAACTAAAAGGGGCGACCAAGGGATGATTGTATTAGAACCATGAAACTACTTGTGATTAGTACAACCACGCGGAGAACACCAAGGGTCGCTTTTACTTGTGCGTACTACCACTATATTAGGTACGAAATACGAGGTTTGTGATTAGTAGCACACAGGAGCACCGAGCGGTCGGCTTTTGCAGTACCTGAAATTAGTACCACCATATGAGCAGGACCATGGGATGATAGCTACCATGTTTCTGCCTTGCCTATGATTAGTACCCACTATATGAGGAACACCGCGGGATAGGGGAAGGTCCCTGTGGTTAGTACTCTTATATGGTAAACTCCATAGGTTTGCGTTGCCTGTAAATGGTGCCGCAAAAGTGAGAAAAACATAGGTCTGTATTATATGTCGAATTTCATAACCTGTGAGTAGTACAATAATGTGAAGCGTCCCATGGCAAAACTCGCCTTCTCCAAACTAACAAATTGTTCAGGAAACACAAAAAACGAATTGCTAACATAACGCCGAGTGTTTTTTGATGAAAACTATTCTAACATTAAGAAATAAATCATCCAAGGCCATTAAACATTGTGTAAATAAATGATATGTTATAGAAACTGAGTTATTTGCGTTTTAAAAATGGAGAAGGCGAGTTTTGGCACGACTGATGGGATAAGACAAGTTTTGCTTCAACACAGATGGGATAAGACCAGTTTTGCTGCAATCGAAAATTACTTTGAATATCTGTTTACATTGAAGAAGGTAGACCCAATTAATTAACACCTTTGAAAATTATGTTTAAACGTTCATTTATTAATACGTAAAAGGTCAATTAATTTTTTAAAAAATGCATGAAGTAGTGTTTCATTAGTCCTTCAATAATTTTATTTTAAACAATTACGTCTACACCTTCTTCTTCCTGACAACAGTAAGGTTCTTCATCCTCGCCCTCATTGGCTCCAACAACAGCTTCATCATACGTACTGGGAACATTCTTCAGATAGTTCGTTGATGGATTATCAAACCACTGATCACCAAAGTGACTGATAAGTAGTTTTTTGACGTCATTGATCTTGGCTGGCTTAACCATAACACCTCGTGGAACCTCATTAACAACTATGTCTTTTAATGTTCTACCTTTCTTCATAACTGACCTTGGTACGTTCATGTCAGAATTGTACGATACTTCACCTCTGATCAGAACATTATTCATTGATGTTGTTCGTGAAAGTATGAACCGTTTGCACAAGGAAAACCGGAAATGCCACTGTCCTGGTTTTTTCATAACTGAGGTGGCGCAGTTTTTCCAGTCTCTCACTTGGCAATCTCCACCTAGTTTTGTTACTGTTCCATGTTTCTTGAAGACCTCAGTATATGTATCAGGTTCATAGATAACTGGTATTTTTCTGAGTGATTTTTCAATTAAACCAAAAATCCTGTCTGATGGCAGGAAGGAATGTCCTCTAACTGGAAAAACAAGTTCTATTTTCTTCACATTCCGTGGAGCACTATTTAGTAAATAATGAGCACACATAAATAGCATTATAGAATTGCGATTCTGACCACCGCAACCATCGGCACAGAGCCTGATTACAGAAGTATCAGACAGGTCAGTTTTCACTAAACAGTCGTGGACTGCAGAAGCTATTTCATTGGAAGAATTGCTATACTCATTTTCATTCCAAGTGTAAATGTGTACACTGTCTTTAGTCAACTTTTCTTCGGATGAACCTTTGACTATGGTAAAATTGTAGGTGTAGAGTTGCCTACAATAGTAGGCACATTGGTCCGGTACTTTAGGAACTACTAAGTTCTTCTGACAGTCAAAACTAAATATTTGCATTCCTTCTGCACTGTCCTGAAGCTTAGAGAAGAACGCATTTGCACGTAATTTATGTACACGTAAACCAAGCATTGCCACTGATTTAGAACCAGGATCCTTTGCAGCGTTTAACTGTTCTTTGTATGATATGCAAGTTGAACAGGCGTCTGTCACAGGCGTACCAAATCCAATATTATATTCTAAACAAAATATTGACCGGAAAAATGTTTTCTTCACTTTTAACTCATGTGATGCCCGATTGTTGTACATCCTCCAAAGTTTACTTATACTTAAATCACCAGGCAGGTATTGCCGAGCCTGTGACTTTCCTCTGCAGTAGTGTGTTTCTGTGTAGTTTTTTAATTCTTCAATAAACTGTCTGACTGATACTTTTCTTGCAGTGTACGTCGGTGACGTTATCACCACCGCGTTTTTCCCTAGGCATTTCACCTGTATTTAAATGATTGCGAGCAATCCTCTGCACTCTATCTTTTGAAATATGTAAGACTCCAAGAAATGTTTTTTGGCACACTTGAAGTTTAAATTCAGAAGAATTCTTAACGTTTACATAGTAGTTAACAGAAATACATTTCTTGGAGCTATACTCCTTTATAGACCTTCTTTTAGCTGGTTGACGTATTCCAATGTACTTTAAAATGAATGCGTCTTGGATGGACTTGTCAGGAACCTTGTAAAAGTTATCATGAAACTCCTTGACATCTCCCATCCTTAAACTTTTACATCTAAATGTCTTGTTTCCTTTGTGGCTACAAGATGGCATGTTCGGCAATTCCTTTGACGTGTGCCTAAAACGAAAACAATATTATGTAGTACGGCTGTTGTGGTCTGGTAAAAGGTTCAATTACCTTTTACACCATAATGATGATTTATGTTTTAAATCCTTGTGTTAAAGTGTAAAAATTCATTCAATAGACACCTTTGAATTTTACGCTTTTAACAATACTTATTTTGTAGCCTATGTAGCAAAAATGATGAACCTAATGAGTTAATTAAGTTAATGCAAATATTAATCTATGGACAAAGTTGTTACAACGGTAATGTTTACGAACGTAAGCCTAGTACTGAGGTAAACAACAGTGCGTTACCTTTGGCGTTTTGCAATGTTTCTCTTCCAGTTTACGGGGTCTGCGGTCCTCTTCCTACCTTTCCCCTTTTCTGCCGGAGTTATACTAGTATTCATTCTAAAACTTTTATCAAATAAAGCAACAGTAGCCTATACCTTTACTCAAACACAACATAAACAGCAAAGAACAACAACTAACTGGCTGCCGGCCAGCTGGCCGGGTACTCACGTGAACTCCCATCTGAGCTGATTGGCCAGTGGGATTAGACCAGTTTAGGAATGGCAGGTGCGTTGGAAAAGGCAAGTTTTGCTATGACACTCGGTTTTCTGTGCTCGTTTTAACAGGGAATGACCAGTTTTAGCACGATATGTGTATCACCAACAAATAGGGATTAACCCAAGGAATCCAGTAATATAGCTATCTCAATTTCGGAAAAAAGTGGATAAGGCGAGTTTTGCCATGGGACGCCTCTTGTGTGGAATACCATAATTCTCTGCTACTTTTGGTTAGTACCGCAACAGGACAAATACCATAGTTCTACTTCCCTAGCGCTCAGTACCGTTATGAGGGGCCGATAACTTCGATTTTGGACCCCCTTTTGACTGCACGCATAATCGATTCAGTTTTATGCTATAGCAGTAGTCCCTTGGTCAGTAATACTATTGTGTCACGTCAGTTTATATGAATGTCAGGCATTGCGGGTCGCATCCACTGATCGTTTTAAATTCATGTCCATCCATTCATTGTTCGTTCTCACGCTTTGCATTCTAGCCAGTGGAGAATTTTAGACTTTTAGTATGTTATTCCATTTCGTCTTATTTCGTACCATTAGGGGCCGACATCCTCGATGTTAGGCCCCTTTAAAGAACAATCATCAATCAATCAATCATCATCAACGGATCTCTTTTTTCATAATTTCTCTCTTCGTCTACACCCCTGTGGGTGGGGGACGCAGACGAAGAATACACCCACGGTATCCCCTGTCTGTCGTAAGAGGAGACTAACGGGGCGTTCAAGGGATGATTGAATTAGAACCATGAAACTACATTTGATTCGTACCATCACGCGGGGAACACCATGGGTTGCCTGTACTTGCGAGTAGTACCACTATGTTAGGTACACAATAGGTTTGTGCTTAGTACCCATGTGAGCAACAACGCGGGTCTGGGCGTTGCCTGTTTTTGTACCACTATATGAGCGACACCGTGGGTCTGCGTTGCCTGTGATTAGTACACGCTATGTGAGGAACACCACGGGAATACCGGCACCCGTGATTAGTACACCTCGGTGAGGAACCCCATTGGTTTGCGTTGGCTATGAGTGGCGCCATTGTGTGAGAACACCATAGGTGTACGTTACCTGTACGACGTACAATACTTGTGAGTAGTACCGTCTTGTGTGGAACACCATGAGTCTTCGCTACTTTTGATTAGTACCCCAACATGACAGATACCATGGTTCTACTTTACTCGCGACATGTACCATTCTGAGGGGCCGTAGACCGGGATTTTGGATCCCTTTAGACATAAAGCATCCTCGATTCAGGGTTGTACTTTATAAATGGTCTCTTGGTCAGTAATACTATCATATATGATCCTTTTTTGAGTCGAATCCACTGATTTTTGTTTGCTTGTTTCTTGTTTTTTGGTTTTTTGGGTTCATGTCCATACATTCATTCTTCATGATATTTTTAAAAATTTTGGTCGGTGGATGAGTTTGAACGTTTTGTTATTTCATTTCGTACCGTTAGCCACGAACCTACTACGGTGGCGTAGCAGGGGGAGAGGTGATACTCCCATGTGGCCACGAACCTGTTAGGCAGGCGTAGCAGGGGGAGAGGTGATACTCCCACGTGGCGCGTCCCAGGTGGCGGATAGGGGGGTCCTAACCGGCTTGCCGGCGGACTTGAGGGAAATAAATACCTCTCGCGGTCCAAACACACTACCCCCTGCGGGTGGGGGACGCTCATGCAGAATACACCCGCGGTATCCCCTGCCTGTCGTAAGAGGCGACAAAAAGGGGCGACCTTGGCGCGGACATGGATTGCGGTTTGGTATAATGTGATGGACCTCCTGTGGATGGGAGAGGCTGAATACATCCATAGGTAATCCCTGCCTGTCGTAGAAGGCGACTTAAAGGGTCATGTGGCCATGGTCCCCTCTTTATTTTTTGATTATTTTTCCGAGGGTCAGATGAGGACCATTCCAAATTTTGATGTGCGTGCTGCCCGGAGATGGGCCTCTTACGTGTGCGATTACGCCCAAAAGCCCGCAACTGTCCACCCAGGACCATTGCGTGGTGGGAGCGCCATGTACCTTGGCAGTGGTATCCGCCTGACAACACAGGTCCCCGCACAGCCGAATGCCAGAAGGACATATTATTATTAATTATTTTTTAATTTTTTTCTCTATATTTAGTGCTCTGTACACGCTATGGGGTACATGCTATTGCGGGTGACTGGAGGAAGGGAGCCCTAGTGCTCATTGCCTCAGTCATCCCGTATTAGGCATCGTCCAACATCGGACACCGGGCAGTACCTGCTACGACCAGGTGGGTATTGCCTTGGCTGCTTGGTTCGGCTACAGAGACCCCTGATCGGAGTGGGTGGCATTCGGGGAGGATGCTATCGGGAATGGCTTCCAAACGAAGTCGTCCTTCTCAAGGTGGTCCTCCACCTAAGACTTTAACTTTTGCTTCCCTGAGAGGTTCAACTCCCTGGGAACTTGCGCAGCGTGAAGGAATGGGATCCAGCTTCCCTAGGTTTCTGGTCGCTACCAGAACCGATGGGCATGATTTTAAGCTGGTGAAATCGATCCTTTTTAGTCGACACATCGAAGGCGTTTACGGCGAACTTGAGGACATTAAGAAAATGCGCAACTTTAGTTTGCTTCTAAAGACTCGCACAGCACTGCAAGCTGATCAGCTGCTTAAGTGCGACCACTTTGGCGAAATGCCCGTCAAAGTGGAGGAGCATAAGTCCTTGAACCTGGTTCGCGGAGTCATCTTTCACCGCGACCTTATTTTGAACACTGACGACGAGTTGATGGAAGACATGAAGAACCGTGGCGTGACACACGTCCGGCGCTTTACGCGCAAGGTCAACGGTGAAGACGTTGCCACTGGTGCCTTCATTGTCTCTTTCAAGTTGTCAGTGTTACCAGAGAAAGTCAAGGTAACAACTTATCGTTGCGATGTGAGGCCGTACATCCCGCCTCCTATGCGATGCTATCAATGCCAGCGATTCGGACATATGGTATCTCGCTGTTCGAATCAGGCTGTATGTGGTACATGTGGACGAGTAGCTCACGGCGCGGAGGAGTGCACAACTCCGTACAAGTGCACTAACTGCTCCGGTTTTCATTCTCCTCGGGATCGGAACTGTCCGATATACCTGAGTGAGAAGAAGATCCAGGAGATCAAGACCCTGGATGGTCTTTCCTACCAGGAAGCGTGCCGTAAGTTTCATTCTATGAATACACCTGCCCGTACACTCGACTATAGCTTGATAGCTCAGAGTCTTCCAGGTTCGTCATTTACGACCAAGACACCTGTCCAGACCGCTGCGCCCAAGGCGACTGTTGCTGCTCCCAGCAACGTCGCAAATAGTCAAAGCTCGAAGGGGGGGACCACCCCACCTTCGACCAACCAGAAGTCTGTGCCGGCTGGGAACTGCCAGCCGGCACAGCAAGGGGGGAAGACTAAGTCTCCCCCCCCCCCTAGGAGGTCGACGAAAGTCGTGCCCCAGCCGGCGGAGGCGGCTTCGTTGACCAGGGCTGGGAAACCATCTCCCAGCCCGTCTAAACTTGAAAAGAAAAAGGGGAAGAAGAGCGCCCGTCCTGAGCGCTCTCGGACTTCCCCTGCGAAGGAGAAGTCATGCCCTCCATCTGGGGGATATGAGTCCGCGCCGGGAGGCACTCCTGCTCCCAAACCTGCGCGCTCTCCTCGCAGGCGTAGCAGGGGGAGAGGTGATACTCCCACGTGGCGCGTCCCAGGTGGCGGATAGGGGGGTCCTAACCGGCTTGCCGGCGGACTTGAGGGAAATAAAATACCTCTCGCGGACCAAACACACACCCCCTGTGGGTGGGGGAGGCTGACGAATAATACACCCACGGTATCCCCTGCCTGTCGTGAGAGGCGACTAAAAGGGGCGACCAAGGGTTGATTGTATTAGAACCATGAAACTACTTGTGATTAGTACCACCACGCGGAGAACACCAAGGGTTGCTTTTACTTGTGCGTAGTACCACTACATTAGGTACGAAATTGGTTTGTGATCAGTAGCACACAGGAGCACCGCGCGGTCGGCTTTTGCAGTACCTGTGATTAGTACCACCATATGAGCAGGACCATGGGATGATAGCTACCATGGTTCTACTTTGCCTGTGATTAGTACCCACTATATGAGGAACACCACGGGATAGGGAGAGGTCCCTGTGGTTAGTACTCTTATGTGATGAACACCATAGGTTTGCGTTGCCTGTAAATGGCGCCGCAAAGTGAGAAAAGCATAGGTCTGTATTATGTCGAATTTCATAAGCTCTGAGTAGTACAATAATGTGTGGAATGCTGCAAGTCTCTGCTACTTTTGATTAGTACCGCAACAGAACAAATACCATGGCTCTATTTTGATAGCGATCAGTACCGTTATGAGGGGCGGATAACTGCGATTTAGGACCCCCTTTTGACTGCACGCATAATCGTTTCCGTGTTATGCTATAGCAGTAGTCCCTTGGTCAGAAATACTATATTGTCACGTCTGTTTATGTGAATGTGAGACATTGCGGGTCGCAACCACTGATTGTTTTAAATTCATGTCCATCCATTCATTCTTCGTTCTCACGTTTTTGAATTCTGGTCAGTGGAGAATTTTAGACCTTTAATATGTCATTCCATTTCGTCTCATTTCGTACCATTAGGGGCCGATGACCTAGATGTTAGGCCCCTTTAAACAACAATCATCAATCAATCAATCATCTCCTCGTAGGGGACCCCCTCGCGCCCGAAAAGCGTCGAAGTTCTGGGCGGCACCCCTGCCATCTTTTGATGACGGGATGGATGTCGCGCTCTCCTCTACATCTACGGATGTAGAACTAGATAGTGTTTAGGCTTACGAGCATTTTGTTGCTCATAACCTAACACTCCTTTTATAGTCCACACTATGGCACTGTTACAGTGGAATTGTAACGGTTATGACAGGCATCTTGCTGAGTTATGTCAGCTTGTTAGTGAGTACGCAGCGAGTATAGTCTGTATTCAGGAGACCAATTTCCGACCTGGTCATCACACGGTCTTGAGGAATTTCAAACTATACTCGACAGAACGATAATATGCTCACCCCACGAACCTACTACGATGGCGTAGCAGGGGGAGAGGTGATACTCCCACGTGGCGCGTCCCAGGTGGCGGATAGGGGGTCCTAACCGGCTTGCCGGCGGACTTGAGGGAAATAAAATACCTCTCGCGGACCAAACACACTACCCCCTGCGGGTGGGGGACACACATGCAGAATACACCCGCGGTATCCCCTGCCTGTCGTAAGAGGCGACAAAAAGGGGCGACCTTGGCGCGGACATGGATTGCGGTTTGGTATAATGTGATGGACCTCCTGTGGATGGGAGAGGCTGAATACATCCATAGGTAATCCCTGCCTGTCGTAGAAGGCGACTTAAAGGGTCATGTGGCCATGGTCCCCTCTTTATTTTTTATTATTTTTCCGAGGGTCAGATGTAGACCATTCAAAATTTGATGTGCGTGCTGCCCGGCGATGGAGCTCCTATGTGTGCGACTACGCTCGAAAGCCCGTGCCAGCAACCACCCAGGACGCGGCGGGTGGGAGTGTCATGTACCCGGGCAGTGGTATCCGCCTGACAACGCAGGTCCCCGCACAGCCGAATGCCAGAAGGACATATTATTATTAATTATTTTTATTTATTTTTCCTATTGTTAGTGCTCTGTACACGCTATGGGGTACATGCTATTGCGGGTGACTGGAGGAAGGGAGTCCTAGTGCTCATTGCCTCAGTCATCCCGTATTAGGCATCGTTCAACATCGGACCCCGGGCAATACCTGCTACGACCAGGTGGGTATTGCCTTGGCTGCTTGGTTCGGCTACAGAGACCCCTGATCGGAGTGGGTGGCATTCGGGGAGGATGATTTCGGGCATGGCGTCGAAACAACTTCCGCCTGCCACCTCGGGTAGTTCGCTACCCAAGTCTTTAACTTTTGATTCCCTAAGGGGGGCAACCCCTTGGGAACAAGCGCAGCGACTTAGTCTGGGTTCCAGCTTCCCTAGGTTCCTGGTTGCTACCAGGACCGATGGGCAAGACTTCAAGCTGGTGAAATCTATTCTCTTTAGTCGCCACATTGAAGGTGTCTACGGTGAACTGGAGGACCTGAAGAAAATGCGCAATGGTGGTTTGCTTTTAAAGACGAGCACTGCGCTCCAAGCAGATCGGTTGCTTAAGTGCGACCACTTTGGCGACATCCCCGTCAAAGTGGAAGAGCACAACACCTTGAATCTGGTTCGTGGAGTGATTTTCCACCGCGATCTCGTCCTGAACACTGACGATGAATTGATGGATGACATGAAGCACCGCGGCGTGACCCACGTCCGGCGTATCACACGCAAAGTCAACGGTGAAGACGTTGCCACGGGTGCGTTTATAGTCTCCTTCAAATTGTCAGTGTTGCCAGAGAAAGTCAAGGTGACAACCTATCGTTGCGATGTGAGGCCGTACATCCCGCCTCCTATGCGGTGCTATCAATGCCAGAGATTCGGACACATGGTATCTCGTTGTTCGAATCAGTCAGTGTGTGGTACATGTGGGAAAGTAGCTCACGGCGCGGAGGAATGCACGCCTCCGTACAAGTGCACTAACTGCTCTGGTCTTCATTCTCCTCGGGATCGGAACTGTCCGACCTATCTGAGTGAGAAGAAGATCCAGGAGATCAAGACCCTGGATGGTCTTTCCTACCAGGAAGCGCGCCGTAAGTTTAATTCCCTGAATGCACCGGCCACGACACTTGACTTCAGCTTGATAGCTCAGTCCCTGCCAGGTTCCTCATTTTCACCTGCAACACCTGTCCAGAAGATCGCTGCGCCCAAGGCGGCGGTTGCTCTTGCCAGCAACGCCGCAAAGAGAACAAGCTCGAAGGCTGGTCCATCCCGGCCTTCGACCACCAATCTGCCTGTGCCGGCTAAGAAACCTACGCCGGCACAGAAGGGGAAGAAGACAACGTCTCCTTCCCCTACACGGTCGGCGAAAGCCGCGCCTAAGCCGGCGGAGGCGGCATCGTCGACCAGGGCTGGGAACTCCCCTCCCAGCCCGTCTAAACAAGAATCGACGGCGGTGAAGAAGAACGCCCTTAATAGGCGCTCTTCCAAATCTCCTACAAATGGGGTGTCACGCCCTCCACCTGGAGGGCCTGATTCTGCGTCAGCAGGTCTTCCTTCGGGGAAACCTGCGCGCTCCCCTCGTGGGCAGAAACCCCGCACCCGGACTACGTCAAAGAAGTTGAAGGCCTGCATCACCTCGTCTGATGACGAGGAGCTGCACATGGAGCACGAATCTCCATCTTCGGATGGGGATGTGAGTGTAGGTTAGGTTAGGTAGCATTCCGTTGCTCCTATCCTAATCCTCAGAAGTCCACACTTACAATATGGCACTGTTACAATGGAATTGTAACGGTTATGATAGGCATCTTGCTGAGTTGCGCCAGCTCATTAGCGAGTATTCGGCGAGTATAGTCTGTATTCAGGAAACAAACTTCCGACCAGATCATCATACGGTATTGCGAAATTTTCGACTATACTCGACAGAACGACATTATGCTCACCGGGCTTCCGGTGGCGTTGGCATTTTTGTCCGTTCTGATACCTACAGCGAGGAGGTTCCGCTAAGAACCCCGCTGGAGGCTGTAGCTGTTCGCGTTCCGCTGCCTGTCATAACAACAGTGTGTGATGTCTATTTTCCGCCAGGGCTACCTCTTAACATTAATGATGTCACTGATCTTCTAGATCAGCTTCCACCTCCCTTCCTCTTGTTGGGCGATTTCAACGCCCATCACCCCATATGGGGCTCTGAGACGCCTTGCCCCCGGGGAAGAGAGCTGGAAACATTGGTAACAGACCTGGATTTATGTATTTTGAACACAGGGGAACCAACACACTTCAGTGTACGTTACGGCACATATTCTCGCATAGACGTAAGTCTATGCAGCCGAACGTTGGTTCCGCTGTTTCGGTGGAACACACACGACGATCTTTGTGACAGTGACCATTTTCCCATCATTCTTACTTTGATGAACCAAAAATCCGTCGAGGCTCCCCCTCGATGGATTCTTAAACATGCTGATTGGCCAAAGTACACATCACTAGCTGTCTTTAACGATGATATCAGGCGGACCGTCGGCGAGGAAATAACTTATGTCACCCAAGTTATTCTTGCTGCTGCTGAGGAGTCCATTCCGTTCTTCTCGGGGACTCCTCGCCGAAAACTCGTTCCTTGGTGGAACGAGGAAATAGCAGCAGCTATCAAAGAACGCCGTCGTGCTCATAAACGTTACCGTAGACAGCCTACTGCGGCCAACTTGGTAACATTTAAGAAATTCCGCGCTAAGGCGCGGGTTCTTATTCGCCAAAGTAAGAAGGCTTCATGGGAGAGATATGTGTCGTCTATGACGTCACACACTCCATCATCTCAAGTGTGGACTAAACTTCGGCGTATTTCGGGTATTCATGGATCATCTTCGGTACCGGGAATTTCCATTGCAGGCAATATCGTCACTGAACCACTCTCGATTGCTAACCATCTTGCTCGCCATTTCGCGGACGTGTCTGGCTCCGGGAATTACCATCATGACTTCCTACCTCTGAAGCGGGAGGCAGAACGTCGTCATCTCAGTTTTGCCACTCAGGCTTCAGAGGACTATAACGTGCCCTTTACGGAGTGGGAACTCCGTAGCGCATTAGCGCTTTGCAAGGACACGTCTCCTGGACCAGACAATATCCATAACCAGATGTTGAAACACCTTAGTGAGGACAGTCTTCTCTATCTCCTTCGTGTGTTCAACCGAATCTGGATGGAGGGTGCCTATCCGTCTCAGTGGCGAGAGGGCATCGTCATTCCTGTCCTCAAGCCTGACAAAGATCCTAAATATGCAGGGAGTTATAGACCTATTTGTCTTACCAGCTGCCTGTGTAAGCTGTTTGAGAGGATGGTAAATCGCCGCCTTGTGTGGTGTCTGGAGAAACAAGGACTCTTGTCCGCGTACCAGTGTGGTTTCCGAGCCGCTCGATCCACCACTGACCACTTGGTACGCCTGGAGAGTTCTATCCAGGATGCGTTTCTCCGCAAACAGCATTTGGTAGCTGTTTTCTTTGACTTAGAAAAGGCCTACGACACCACATGGCGATATGATATCCTTTCAGTCCTGCATCAATGGAAATTCCGAGGTAACTTGCCGGCGTTTATTGCGAATTTCTTGTCCCTCCGTCTATTCCGTGTCCGAGTAGGGAGGACATATTCGCAATACCACGTACAAGAAAATGGAGTCCCACAGGGATCGGTCCTTAGTGTCACTCTGTTCGCGATTGCCATCAACGGCATTGTTGCTGCTGCTGGTCCAGCAGTTATACCGTCGCTATATGTGGACGATTTTGCTCTGCACTATAGCTCGCGTAATATGGCAGTCGCAGAGCGACAATTACAACACGCTATTAGGAGGGTGGAGCAGTGGACCTTAGAACATGGCTTTCGGTTTTCTGCCGCAAAGACCTCTGTTGTCCACTTTTGTCGTCAACGTACTCTTCACCCCCATCCTGAGCTTTATTTAGACAACGTCGTTCTTCCAGTTGTTGACACTTACCGATTTCTTGGGCTCCTTTTTGACAGTAAATTATCGTGGGAGCCACACGTGCGGCAGTTAAAAGTGCAATGCACTAGGAGGCTTAATATCCTTAAGTTTCTTAGCAGCACTTCTTGGGGGGCTGACCGCACGGTGCTCCTGCGATTCTATCGGGCACACATTTTATCCCGGTTAGACTACGGCAGTGCAGCATATGGCTCCGCAAGACCAAGCGTTCTTGCGAAGCTGAACAGTATCCACCACAGCGGGGTTAGGTTGGCGACGGGAGCTTTTCGTACAAGCCCCATCGCTAGCCTGCTCGCTGAGTCTGGTGTGCCGCCTTTACACCTGAGGCGCCAGCACCTTCTACTTACATATGCTGCAAATTTGCGACAGATGCCACTTCATCCAAGCTATCCTTGCGTGTTCAACAATGGCAACCGTTTGCTGTACGCTGCTCGTCCTCGAGCGACGCGGCCGGTTGGGATACGCTTGGATATCATTTCCGAATTGTTTGACGTACCTTCGGTTCCTTGCCTTGTCAGACAACCAAGTGGGGTACCTCCGTGGGTCGTACGACGACCTGAAATAATCCTGGATCTGCACACTGGCCCAAAGGAAAACACGGACCCTTCGATTTATCGGAGGCTCTTCCTGTCCGTTGTTGGCCGCTATCCAGGTTCAGTCGTCGTCTACACGGATGGTTCAAGGACAGATACGAAGGTGGGCTGTGCGTTCGTTGTTGGTAATGATAAGTTCCTTTTTGCTCTTCCGACAACCTGTAGTGTGTACACAGCAGAGCTCTATGCTATCTGTGAGGCTCTGCGGTACGCACTGTACAATAAGCGCCGCCACTTCCTTCTGTGTACTGAATCCTTGAGTTCGCTTCAGTCTATTGATACATGTTTCCCTCGACACCCTCTGGTGCAGCGGATCCAGGACCTGCTGGGCGGGTGTTCGGATGCCGGCACCAGAATCACGTTTCTGTGGCTCCCAAGCCACATGGGCATAGAGGGAAACGAGTTAGTAGATCGGGCTGCCAAGGAGGCAGTTACACTGCCCCCGTTGCCTTTCAAGGTTCCAGCAAGTGATATTCGCTCCCAGCTGCGACATCTTGTTATGTCCCATTGGGTGATGGAGTGGCAGGCCATTCCACTTCCCAATAAGCTGAGAGCGATAAAAGGAACAACGAAGGTATGGAGGACTTCCCTTCGGGCTTCGCGGAGGGAAGCCGTGGTATTATGTCGTCTTCGGATCGGCCACGGTATCTTGACTCACTCGCATCTTTTGAAAGGAGAACCCCCTCCGGTGTGTACCTGCGGCGACCATCTTACCGTGGTGCACATCCTTACGGAGTGTGTGGACCTGGTCGATCTGCGCCGTAGTCTTAACCTTCCGAGTACTATCTCCCTTATCTTGCGTGATGACGAGCAGTCAGCAGACCTCGTCGTCCGCTTTATGCGGGATAGTGGACTGTTTTATCTTGTGTGATGCTGTCCTTTGTCCTAGTGTGTTTTGTGTCACTTTCGCTTTTATCCCATTGACTTCATTTTAGTTTGTGTTGCGTATTTTAATGTGTTATTTTAACGTCTCTCGTAAATTATGTACTACCAGGCAATGCCTTATTCTTTTGTTTTCCGGTATATTCTCTTATTTTATTAGAAAATTAGGCATTGCGTATTAGATCCACTGATTGTTTTAATCTCACCCTCATTTTTCTCCATCATCATTTTTTTAAACCTTAGTCAGTGGATATGTTTTAAAATTTTAACATCATCTCTCATGTCGTTTATCTCGTTCCATTAGGGGCCGATGACCTTCGATGTTAGGCCCCTTTAAACAACAAGCATCATCATCATCAATATGCTCACCGGGCTTCCGGAGGCGTTGGCATTTTTGTACGTTCTGATAGCTACAGCGAAGAGGTTCCTTTAAGAACCCCTCTTGAGGCTGTAGCTGTTCGCGTCTCGCTGCCTATCATAGCCACAGTGTGTAATGTTTATCTTCCACCAGGCCAGCATCTGAACATCACTGATGTCGCTGATCTTATAGATCAGCTTCCACCACCCTTCCTCTTATTGGGCGATTTTAACGCCCATCACCCCATATGGGGCTCTGAGACGCCTTGCCCCCGAGGAAGAGAGCTGGAAACACTCCTATCAGATCTGGATTTATGTATTTTGAACACAGGGGAACCAACTCACTTTACTGTATATTACGGCACATATTCTCGCATAGACGTTAGTCTATGCAGCCGAACGTTGGTTCCACTGTTTCGGTGGAATGCACACGATGATCTCTGTGACAGTGACCATTTTCCCATCGTTCTTACTTTGTTGAATCACAAACCCGTCGAGGCTCCCCCTCGATGGATTCTTCAACATGCTGATTGGCCAAAGTACACATCACTAGCTGTCTTTAACGACAAAATCAGGCGGACCGTCGGCGAGGAAATAACTTACATCACCCAAGTTATTCTTGCTGCTGCTGAGGAGTCCATTCCGTTTTTCTCGGGGACTCCTCGCCGAAAACTCGTTCCTTGGTGGAACGATGAAATAGCAGCAGCCATCAAAGAACGTCGTCGCGCTCATAAACGTTACCGTAGACAGCCTACTGTGGCCAACTTGGTAACATTTAAGAAATTCCGCGCTAAGGCGCGAGTTCTTATTCGACAAAGTAAGAAGGCTTCATGGGAGAGATATGTGTCGTCCATGACGTCACATACTCCATCATCTCAAGTGTGGACGAAACTTCGACGAATTTCGGGTATTCAAGGATCATCTGCTGTACCGGGAATTTCCATTGCAGGCAGTGTCGCCACTGATCCCCTCGCGATTGCTAACCATCTCGCTAGTCATTTCGCGGATGTCTCTGGCTCCGGGAATTACAATCCTGATTTCCTCCCTCTGAAGCGGGAGGCAGAACGTCATCACCTGAGTTTTGCCACCCAAGCATCAGAGGACTACAACGTGCCCTTTACGGAGTGGGAACTCCGCAGCGCCTTAGCGCTTTGCAAGGACACGTCTCCTGGACCGGACAACATCCATAACCAGATGTTGAAACACCTTAGTGATAATAGTTTACTATATCTCCTTCGTGTGTTCAACCGAATCTGGACAGAGGGTGATTTTCCGTCTCAGTGGCGAGAGGGCATAGTCATCCCTGTCCTCAAGCCTGACAAAGATCCTAAGTATGCAGGAAGTTACAGACCGATTTGTCTTACAAATTGCCTGTGTATGCTATTTGAGAGGATGGTAAATCGCAGACTCGTGTGGTGTCTAGAGAAACAAGGACTCTTGTCCGAGTACCAATGTGGATTTCGAGCCGCACGATCCACCACAGACCACTTGGTACGCCTGGAGAGCTCTATCCAGGATGCGTTTCTCCGAAAACAGCACTTGGTAGCTGTCTTCTTTGACTTGGAGAAGGCCTACGACACCACCTGGCGATATGGCATCCTTTCAGTCCTGCATCAATGGAGATTCCGAGGTAACTTGCCGGTATTTATTGCGAATTTTTTGCCCCTCCGTCTATTCCGTGTCCGAGTAGGGAGGACATATTCGCAATACCACGTTCAAGAAAATGGAGTCCCACAGGGATCGGTTCTTAGTGTCACTCTGTTCGCGATTGCCATAAACGGTATTGTCGCTGCTGCTGGTCCAGCCGTAATACCGTCCCTATATGTGGATGATTTTGCTCTGCACTATAGCTCGTGCAGTATGGCAGTCGCAGAGCGACAGTTACAGCAAGCTATTAGGAGGGTGGAGAAGTGGACCTTAGAACATGGCTTTCGGTTTTCTGCCGCAAAGACCTCCGTTGTCCACTTTTGTCGTCAACGTACTCTTCACCCCCATCCTGAGCTTTATCTAAGAAATGTCTTTCTTCCAGTTGTTGACACCTACCGATTTCTTGGGCTCCTTTTTGACAGTAAATTATCGTGGGAGCCACACGTGCGGGAGCTAAAAGTGCAATGCACCAAGAGGCTTAACCTCTTGAAGTTTCTTAGCAGCACTAATTGGGGAGCTGACCGCGTGGTGCTCCTGCGATTCTATCGGGCACACATTTTATCCCGGTTAGACTACGGCAGTGCAGCATATGGCTCCGCAAGGCCAAGCGTTCTTGCGAAGCTGAACAATATCCACCACAGCGGGGTTAGGTTGGCGACGGGAGCTTTTCGTACTAGCCCCATCGCTAGCCTGCTCGCTGAGTCTGGTGTGCCGCCTTTACACCTGAGGCGCCAGCAAATGCTTCTTTTGTATGCTGCAAATTTGCGACAGATGCCACTTCATCCGAGCTATCCCTGCGTGTTCAACAAAGGCAACCGTTTGTTGTACGCTGCTCATCCTCGTGCGACGCGGCCGGTTGGGATACGCTTGGATAGCAGTTATGAATTGTTTGACGTACCTTCGATTCCTTGCCTTGTCAGACAACCAAGTGGGGTACCTCCGTGGGTTGTACGACGACCTGAAATCATCCTGGTTTTACACACTGGTCCGAAAGGAGACACGGACCCTTCGATTTATCGGAGGCTCTACCTGTCCGTTGTTGGCCGCTATCCAGGTTCAGTCGTCGTTTACACGGATGGTTCAAGGACAGATACGAAGGTGGGCTGTGCGTTCGTTGTCGGAAATGATCGGTTTCTTTTTGCTCTCCCGGAAACCTGTAGTGTGTACACAGCGGAGCTTTATGCTATCTGTGGAGCTCTGCGGTACGCACTGTACAATGAACGCCGACACTTTCTCGTGTGTACTGACTCCTTGAGCTCGCTCCAGTCTATTGATACCTGTTTCCCTCGGCACCCTCTGGTGCAGCGGATCCAGGACCTGCTGGCCGGGTGTTGGGATGCCGGCACCAGAATTACGTTTGTGTGGCTCCCCAGCCACATGGGCATGGAGGGAAACGAGTTAGCAGATCAGTCTGCCAAGGAGGCAGTTACACTGCCCCCGTTGCCTTTCAAGGTTCCAGCAAGTGATATTCGCTCTCAGCTGAGACATCTGGTTATGTCTCATTGGGAGATGGAGTGGCAGGCCACCCCACTTCCCAATAAGCTGAGAGCGATAAAAGGAACAACGAAGGTATGGAGGACTTCCCTTCGGGCTTCGCGGAGGGAAGCCGTGGTATTATGTCGTCTTCGGATCGGCCACGGTATCTTGACGCACTCCCATCTACTGAAAGGAGAACCCGCTCCGGTGTGTACCTGCGGCAACCATCTTACCGTGGTACACATCCTTACGGAGTGTGTGGACCTGGTCGATCTGCGCCGTAGTCTTAACCTTCCGAGTACAATCTCCCTTATCTTGCGCGATGACGAGCAGTCAGCAGACCTCGTCATCCGCTTTATGAGGGATAGCGGTCTGTTTTATCGTGTGTGATGATGTCCTTTGTCCTAGTGTTGTTTATGTCAGTTGCGCTTTTATCTCATTGACTTCATTTTAGTTTGTGTTGCGCATTTTGATGTGTTATTTTAACCTCTAACGTAAATTATGTGTTAATATCTGTACTACTGGGCAATGCCTTATTCCTTCGATTTCCTGTACTTCCTCTTCTTTTAAGAGAACATAAGGCATTGCGTATTAGATCCACTGATTGTTTTAATCTCACCCTCATTTTTCTTCATCACCACTCTTTTTTAACTCTAGTCAGTGGATACGTTTTAAAATTTTAACTTCATGTCTCATGTCATTCATTTCGTTCCATTAGGGGCCGATGACCTTCGATGTTAGGCCCCTTAAAACAACAAGCATCATCATCATCATCATGATTAGTACCCACTATATGAGGGACACCACGGGATAGTGCGGGTCCCTGTAGTTAGTACATGTTTGTGATGAACACCATAGGTTTGCGTTGCCTGTAACTGGCGCCGCAAGGTGCGAAACACCATAGGTCTGTATTTCATGTGCGTACCATACTGTGAGGAATGCCGCGAGTCTACGCTACCGCAACGTGACAGAAACCATGGTTCTACTTTCCAAGTGATAAGTACCATTATGTGGGGCCGATGACTTGGACTTTGCACCCCTTTAGAATAAAAGCATCATCGATTCAGTGTTATGCTATAGAAGCAGGCTGTCTGTCATTAATACTATTGTTTCACGTCAGTTTCTGCGAATGCGAGACATTGCGGGTCGGATCCACTGATTGTTTTAAATTCATATCCATCCATTCATTCTTCGTCCTCGCTTTTCGAATTCTGGTCAGTGTAGGATTTTGGACTTTCAATTTTTCATTACATTTCGTTTCATTAGGGGCCGATGACCTAGATGTTAGGCCCCTTTAAACAACAAGCATCATCATCATCGCTGTTCATAATATTGGTGAAATTAACTTATCTGTATTACAGTGAAGATGTGTCATTATTGCAAAATAACTTTTTGTTTATGAAATATGCATTGATGTATTTACGTGTTCTGTTTTGTTCAGACTTTGTTCGGAATATGAGGACATAGTAAGCAAGATTTTGACCCCGCCTGCTAATACTGCGGAACTGATGGATTCCATAGCGTATGTCCAGAAAGTGGAGACAGATACTGTGTTTCAATTGGAAGACAAGTTACGGGAAGTGTGCACATACATATTGTTCCTTGTTGACTATACTACATTCACACAAGCCGAAATGAAGCAGAACTCCACCGCATTCCAGTGGTATGATCGCATGCCCAATATCTTTGAAGATCATAGACTAATTGTTGAACAGAAAACTATAGAGTACCAGGAATCGCTGAAGGTAAAATCTGACTGCCGGTATACTTATAATCAGAACGTACTGAGACGACATAATATTAATATATAACCGTCTTTTAATCTTCTTCTCACAGGAAAGAATAAGGAAATTCGAAGAAGAATTGGAAGCATATGATAAACAAGCGGATGAATTCGTAACGTATGGAGATATTGAAGAACTCCCTCGTTATTTGAGGAAAGCCCAGACTCTGGACAATAAACTTCAAACAGCTCTGGAAAGAATAGACAGGTTTAACGAAGAAGAGGTTGCGTATGGCTGGGAACAGTCGCAGTACCCGCTTCGCAAACAAGTAAGTATAATGTTTGAAGAAAGTATGCATTCTGTGCTGGTCACCGTCAACGGTGTTACTACAGGGACATCACACAAATAGTACCTAATTTTACTTACTCTCATGATAGTTATCGTACTCGCTGAGGGTGGGGACGCACATGTAGAATACAGCTGAGGTATCCCCTGCCTGTCGTAAGGGCGACTAAAAGGGGCGACCTAGGCGCGGACATGGATTGCGGTTTGATATCAACTGTTGGACCTCCTATGAATAGGACGGGCTGAATACATTCCCATTATTCTTACTTTGTTGAAACAAAAATTCGTCGAGACTCCTCCTCGGTGGATTCTTAAACTTGCTGATTGGCCAAAGTTCACGTCTCTAGCTGCCTTTAACGCCGAGACCAGGTAGACCGTACACTACGAAGTAACTTACATAACACAAGTTACTCTTGCTGCTGCTGCTGAGGAGTCCATTCCCTCCTTTACAGGGGCTCCTCGCCGAAAACTCGTTCCTTGGTGTAACGCAGAAATTGCAGCAGCTTGGCGCTTTGCAAGAACACGTCTGCTGGACCAGGCAATACCGATAACCAGATGTTGGAACACCTTAGTGAGGTTAATCTTTTTTATCTCCTTCGTGTGTTCAACCTAATCTGGATAGAGGGTGAGTTTTCATCTCAGTGGCGACAGGGCATTGTCATTCCTGTCCTCAAGCCTGTCAAAAATCCCATGTATGCAGGAAGCTATAGACATATTTGTCTTAATAACTGTTTGTGTAAGCTATTTGAGTGTATGGTAAATCGCCGACAAAGCTATCCTTGCGTATTCAACAATGGACACCGTCTACTGTACGCTGCTTGTTCTCGAGCAACGCGGCCGGTTGGAATACGCTTGGATAGCAGTTACAGATCGCTTCACGTACCTTCGGTTCCTTTCCTTGTCAGATAACCAAGTGGGGTACCTCCGTGGGTAGTACGACAACGTGAATTCATCCTGGATCTGCACACTGGCCCGGAGAACCATGGACCTGGTCGGTCTGCGCAATAGCCTAAAACTCCCGCGCCACGAACCTGCTACGCAGGCGTAGCAGGGGGAGAGGTGATATTCCTACGTGGCGTGTCCCAGGTGGCGGATAGGGGGTCCTAACCGGCTTGCCGGCGGACTTGAGGGAAATAAAATATCTCTCGCGAACCAAACACACACCCCCTGTGGGTGGCGGAAGCAGACGAAGAATTCACCCACGGTATCCCCTGCCTGTCGTAAGAGGCGACTAAAAGGGGCGACCAAGGAATGATCCAATTAGAACCATGAAACTACTTGTAATTAGTACCATCACGCAGGGAACACCATGGGTTGCATTTACTTGCGCGTAGTACCACTCTGTTAGGTGCGCAATAGGTTTGTGATTAGTAGCGACAGTTTGTGAATCAGGATGGGAGTCCTACAGTACCTGTGATTCGTACGCCTATAAGAGCGACACCATGGTTTTGCCTTACCTATGCTCCGTTCCCACTATGTGAGGAATTCCAAGGGATTGTACGGGTCCCTGTGGTTAGTCCATTATGTGAGGAACGCCATAGGTTTGCGTTGCCGTTATAGGTTTGCGTTGCCTGCAAATAGCGCCGCAATGTGCGAAACACCATAGGTCTGTGTTACAAATGCGCATTACACTACCTGCGAATAGTACCATAATGTGTGGAATACCGCGAGTCTGCGCTACTTTTGATTAGTACCGCAACATTACACATAGCATGGTTCTAGTTTCCTAGCGATAAATGCCATTATGAGGGGCTGACGACCTGGATTTTGGACCCGTTTCGATTATAGGCATAATCGATTCAGCATCGTGCTATAGAAGCAGTCCCTTGGTCGGTAATACGATTGTTTTGTGCCAGCTTCTGTGCGTGTGAGGCACTGTGGGTCGGATCCACTGATCGTGTTTGTTCCGAGATATCTGTGGAACAGCAGAGGTGAAAGAAGGTACGGGCTGGAACGGGTCTAACTACAAGACCGAAAGATAAATTAAAATATCAATAAAGGTTATATTTTCAATAGACAACAAGATTTAATAAATTTTCACTAGGTGAAATAACAACAAAATTCACAGGTCCACAGATAACTTTTCAAACGAAAGCACAAGTTTCGGGGTCTTTACTAGTTCTGGCTTCGAGCCTCAGTTACACAACCCTTGAGCTACTAGCCCAACATTACCAAGGTACACTCATTTATTCAAAGGGCAGAAAACCCCTTCATTCAAGGAGCACTTGCTCCCAACTTTTAACCTCAAGCCTCCCAGAGGCACTTTTCAAACACAAGACAGAGCTGACCCGCTCTCAAATTTTCAATCCTATTAAAGGTAATACCAGACTTTACAAAAACTTGCCATCGAGGCACAACTTACAAGAATTAAACAGGGGTATCTCGTACCCAGCCTACAGGGCCTTAAAAGAAAAATAATATGTTAATTAAATGCCCAAAATACCAAGATGAATGGAGGCGTTGCTTGCACTCCTACATGAAACTTTATAAAACCTAAGGGGCACTAGGCCGATGATACAGGGGCTATTCCCAAACTAGGGAGGTGACTCGTATAAGAAAATTTTAATACATTAAGAGTAGAAAATCGGTTATGAAAACGTAGTCACCTCACTCAAAATGAAGGGGAGCTCGAGAGGGTAAAGCACTCTCTATCCCCGATTTACAGTTAAATAATAAGAAACTTTTACATAAGCCGGCACTAAGTTACATTTTACGAAAGGTAGGTTACATTGAAAAAGTTTCGGACCTTCCCCGAGGGCTAAACTTCTGAGCTAGCAAAAAAATCAAGTGGTTAAACGGCCATTACCTTTTTGAAGAGCTGCTGCCCGAAGGAAGAGGCGCTACCCGCTCCCTGCTACACTTCCACACACTATGCTAGATGTTGTTCGAGTGGCTCAGAGCCAGGAAAATCGGCAGTTTTTATACTCTCGGGGAAGATTCGAGACCTTTCATGAATAATTAAGACACACCCACATGCGTTTATTGGCTAACTAAAACTTACACATCAAAAATTGGGGAAGAAAGATACAATTGGCTGAAAATTAATGACGGAAATTATTGATTGGCTAACTTCAAAACTGGCGGAAAGAAAAGATTTATATTGCCAACCCACAAATGAAAGAACGAAATTTAGTTATAGGAAAACTTATGAGTAGAAAATATCTTCAAGAAAAGTTCCATCACTTTGCACCAGGGCGCATGATCATAGTTTTTTGGTAGAGACATCTGTGAGAGAATGTCCACACTTCTTGATAATAGTAAACAAAAACAATTCGAAATTAACACAGTGACATCTTCTGATAAACGGTTGAATTAATTCAGTTTCAAAGTTCAGAGTTTCAACTGTAGAGGAGTACGTTAAGGCGGAAAATTCAAATGTGCAGCGTATAGGTGTACCAACCGGTACAGTTTTAAATTCATATACGTCCATCCATTTATTCTTCGTCCTCATGCTTTGAATTCTGGTCAGTGGAGGATTTTGGAATTTTAAGTTGTCATTTCATTTCGTCTCATTTCGTACCATTAGGGGCCGATGACCTCGATGTTAGGCCCCTTTAAACAACAAACATCAATCAAAACTCCCGAGTACCATCTCCCTCATGCTGCGCGATGACGAGCAGTCAGCAGACCTCGTCAGCCGTTTTGTGAGGAATAGTTGTAATTTTTTTTATCGTGTGCAATAATGCCCTTTGTGTCAGTGTATTTTTGTTATACGCGCTTTTATCCCATTGACTCTTATTTTAGTTCGTGTTTGCGTATTTAAATACGTTATTCTAATTTCTGATGTGAATTATATATATATATATATATACACATCCGGCATTGCCTTATTGCATTGTCACCTGTATTGTCTATAATTTTATTAGAAAATAAGGCATTGCGAGTTAGATCCACTGATTGTTTTAATCTCATTCGTAATAATTTTTCATCCCCACTTATTTTAAATTCTAGTCAGTGGATACATTTTAATATTTTAGTTACCAAATCATGTCGTCAATCTTCTACCAATGACTTTAGATGTTAGGCTCTTTTAAACAACAAGCATCATCATCATTATCATCACCATAGTACAGTTGATGTAGGAGGTAGTAGTTACATAAAAATGTTTAGCACAATATAGGGTGGCATGGATATTTCTATCAAACCGGTGTACGGTTTAATGACGCAAACAGCAACATACTAATCTTTGGATAAGGTAAATTAAAATGTGTAACTTATTTTTCATACAAAAATTATGTTTTCATTTCTCTCTCTAGGTGGTTGACAAACTGGCTCCGTTCAAGAAACTCTACGAGAATGCGTCTGAATTTTCAACAAAATATGACAGTTGGATGAATAACAGGGTTGGAACTTTCAATCCTGACGACATTGAAGTTGATGTGGGCAATTACTACCGCACCATTTATAAACTGGAGAAAACCTTCACCGATGTTCCAGCAGCAAAACAACTTGCAACTACAGTAAGTATAATTTGTTCAGGTATGTATACTAAGTAGACTAACCGATACATCTTATTATTACTGTTGCACATTAATTTTCTTAAGGCCTCAGGGAAAGGCGGGCACGATTCGGCTGAGTGAGCAGCGCTCCAGCTCAGGCAGGTAAAAGAGCAGTGTATGCGTTCTGTCGGAGGTTACAGCATAGCATCTGCTTGCACGGCTCTCAATTACAGTTAGTGAAGGGACACGTATCAAAATAGATTTAAATATTTAGAGTATTATTGTGCCTAATGTCTCGTTCTATTCAGTGCATTAGATTATATCGAGGAAGCAAAATGAGTAATTTTGTGTAACGTAAGTTATTTTGTGTACATAGACGTCGTCCTAAGTGAATATTTAAATATATTCATTTCATTGGGTTACGCGGAGGAAACGGAATTAATTACTTTGACATGTGAGAGAAAGTAGAGACGATTTTCTCCTCAATAAGATATAGTTATCAAGACAAGTGGTTTGGAGACATCAAGAGGATGCCAACAAACAGAACTGCAAAGATTGAACTTTACAGAAATGTATGTGTAAAACTGCCTGTTGGTGGCGGACACAGACAAAGAATGCACCCACGCTAACCCCTGCCTGTCGTAAGAGGCGACTAAAAGGGGCGCTCTATGCGCGGGTATTGATTGCGGTGTGGTATCTTGTGTTGGACCCCCTGTGCATGGGAGGGGCTTAAAACATTCACAGGCGATCCCCGGCTGTCGTAGAAGGCGACTAAAACGTTCATGTGGTCATCGGTCCCCTCTTTATTTCTTATTTTTTTAAGGGTTATTTGTAGACCGATCCAAAATTCTTAAAGTGCGCGCTGACAGAGATGGGCCTCTTACGTGTGTGATTGCGCCCGAAAAACACAGGTCACCGCACAGCCGAATGCCAGAAGGACATAATATTATTATTTTTTTAATCTTTTCTCTATACTTAGTGCTCTGTACACGCTATGGGGCACGTGCTATTGCGGGTGATTAGAGGAAGGGAGTCCTGGTGCACATTGCCTCAGTCATTCCGTATTAGGCATCGACAAACATCGGACCCCGGGCTATGCCGTCTATGATCAGGTGGGCCTTGGCTTCTTGTTCCGGCTCCAGAGACCCCTGATCGGAGTGGGAGGCATTCGGGGAGGATGATTTCGGGCATGGCTTCGAAATCTTTAACTTGTGATTCCTTGAGGGGTTCAACATCCGGGGAAAAAGCGCAGCATGATGGAATGGGATCCAGCTTCCCTAGGTTTCTGGTTGCTACCAGAACTCATGGGAGTGACGTCAAGCTGGTAAAATCGATTTTATTAAGCAGGCACATAGAAGGTGTCTACGATGAACTGGAAGATTTGAAGAAAATGCGCAACGGTAGTTTAATGTTAGAGACGCGCACTGCCGTGCAAGTTGATCTGTTGCTCAAGTGCGATCACTTTGGCGATACTACCGTCAAAGTGGAAGAGCTCAAGACCTTGTATCTGGTTCTTGGAGTTATCTCCCACCGTGATCTCATCGTGAACACTGACGATGAGTTTATAGAAAACATGAAGCACCGTGGCATGACATACGTGCATGGGTGCGTTCGTTGTCTCCTTCAAAATGTTAGTGTTTCCAGAAAATTCAAGGTAACAACATATCGCTGCGATGTGAGGCCTACATCCCGCCACCCATGTGCTTCTATCAATACCAGAGATTCGAGCACATGGTATCTCGTTGTTTGCATCAGTCTGTATGCGGTACATGTGGCAGAGGAGCTCACGACCCGGAGTGCTCAACTCTTTACAAGTGCACTAACTGCCTTGGTCTTCACTCGCCCCGAAATTGGAACTGTCCGGTATATCTCTGTGAGAAGAAGATCCAGGAGATCAAGACCCTGGATGGTCTTACCTACCGGGAAGCGCCCGTAAGTTCAGTGCTATAAATGTACCCGCCAAGACGTTCACTACGCGAAGATAGCACAGAGTCTTCCAGATTCATCATTTCTATCGTCTAAACCTGTTGCGATTTCTGCGCCCAAGGCGGCTGCTGCTCCTGCGAGCACAGCCACAAACAGTATAGAGGGGAATACCCCACCTTGGACCACAAAGAAGTCTGTACCGGCTGGAAGTTCCGAGCCGGCGAAGCAGGGTTGGGAAGCCCAAGTTTCCCCTCCCCATTTCACAGGTCGTCGAATGCCGTGCCCAAGCCGGCGGATGCAGCATCGTCGACCAGGGCTGGGAAATTATCTCCCAGCCCGTCTAAACACGAAAAGAAGGCGGAGAATAGGAACGTCCTTACCGGGCGCTCCCGCACTTATGCGAATGGAAAATCATGCCTTCCATCTGGAGGGCATGAGTCTGCGCCAGCAGGTACGCCTGATCCCCTTTATGCAGACTTCCCTCCCCCGGCAGGCGTCGAATTTCTGGGCGTCAGTCCTGCCGTCTGTCGATGACGGGATGGACGTCGAGCTGCCATCTACATCTGCGGATCGACAGAACGATATTTTCCTCAAGGGACGTCTGGTGGCATGGGCATTTTTATTTTATAGCGAAGATATTCCTGTAAGAACCCCACTGGATGCAGATGCGGTGCGGGTACAGCTGTCTGTTATAGCAACAGTGTGTAATGTGTATTTTCCACCAGACCAGCCTCTTAACGTAAATGATGTCATTGATATAGATTAGCTTCCACCTCCCTTCCTCTTATTGGGAGATTTTAACGCCCATCACCCCATATGGGGCTCTGAGTCGCCTTATACCGGGGAAAGAGAACTGTAAACATTAGTAACAGAGCTGGATTTATGTATTTTGAACACAGGTCAACCAACTCATTTCGGTGTACCTTACGGCATATATTCTCGCATAGACTTAAGTTTATGTACCTGAACGTTGGTTCCGACTTTTCGGTGGAATACACACGATGATCTATGTGATAGTGACCACTTTTTCATTAAACTTACTTTGTTGAAAAACAAAAATCCGTCGAGGCTCCGTCTCGATGGACTCTTAATCATGCTGATTGGCCAAAGTTCACTTCACTAGCTGTCTTTAACGACGAGACGAGGTGGACCGTAAATGACGAAACAACATGCATAACACGAGTTATTTTGGCTTCTCCACGAACCCACTACGCTGGCGTAGCAGGGGGAGAGGTGATATTCCGACGTGGCGTGTCCCAGGTGGCGGATAGGGGGATCCTAACCGGCTTGTCGGCAGACTTGAGGGAAAGAAAATACCTTTCGCGGACCAGACACAAAACCCCATGTGGATGGGGGACGCAGACGAAGAATACACCCACGGTATCCCCTGCCTGTCGTGAGAGCCGACTAAAAGGGGCGACCAAGTGTTGATTGTATTAGAACCATGAAACTACTTGTGATTAGTACCACCACGCGGAGAACACCAAGGGTTGCTTTTACTTGTGCGTAGTACCACTACATTAGGTACGAAATTGGTGTTGTGATTAGTAGCACACAGGAGCACCGTGCGGTCGGCTTTTGCAGTACCTGTGATTAGTACCACCATATGAGCAGGGCCATGGGATGATAGCTACCATGGTTCTGCCTTGCCTATGATTAGTACCCACTATATGAGGAACACCACGGGATAGGGAGAGGTCCCTGTGGTTAGTACTCCTATGTGATGAACACCATAGGTTTGCGTTGCCTGTAAATGGCGCCGCAAAGTGAGAAAAACATAGGTCTGTATTATATGTCGAATTTCGTAAGCTCTGAGTAGTACAATAATGTGTGGAATGCCGCAAGTCTCTGCTACTTTTGATTAGTACCGCAACAGAACAAATACCATGGTTCTCTTTTGCTATGGATCAGTACCGTTATGAGGGGCCGATAACTTCGATTTAGAACCCCCTTTTGACTGCACGCATAATCGATTCCGTGTTATGCTATAGCAGTAGTCCCTTGGTCAGTAATACTATATTATCACGTCTGTTTATGTGAATGTGAGACACATCGGGTCGCAACCACTGATTGTTTTAAATTCATGTCCATCGTTTCATTCTTCGTTCTCACGCTTTTGAATTCTGGTCAGTGGAGAATTTTAGACTTTTAATATTTCATTCCATTTCGTCTCATTTCGTACCATTAGGGGCCGATGACCTAGATGTTAGGCCCCTTTAAACAACAATCATCAATCAATCAGCAGGGAACACCATGGGTCGCATTTACTTGTGCGTAGTACCACTGTGTTAGGTACACAATAGGTTTGTGTTTCGTAGTAAGATAGTGCGTTGCCGGCTTTTACAGTACCTGTTGATCCGTACCCCTATATGAGCAAGACAATGGGACTAGAGACACCATGGTTCTGCCTTGCCTATGCTTAGTACCCACTCTGTGAGGAACACCACGGGGTAGTGCGGGTCCCTGTGGTTAGTCCACTTATGTGAGGAACACCGTAGGTTTGCGTTGCCTGTATGGGTTTGCGTTGCCTGGAAATAGCGCGCAGTGTGCGAAACACCATAGATCTGTGTTACATGTGGGATTTCATTACCTGTGAATAGTACCATAATGTGTGGAATACCGCGAGTCTACGGTACTTTTGATTAGTACCCCAACAAGATAAATACCATGGTTCTCCTTTATTAGCGATAAGTATCATAATACGGGGCCGTTGACGTGTATTTTGGATCCCTTTGGACAACAAGCAGCCTCGATTCAGGATTGTGCTGTAGAAGTGGTCTCTTGATCAGTAATACTCTTTTTTATGGTAGTTGGTTTTTGTAGGATTCACTTATGTTTTAAATTCATATCCATCCAATCATTCTTCATGCCATTATTTATTTTGGTCAGTGGATGATTTAAAACTTTCAATTTGTCATTTCATTTCGTACCATCAGGGGCTGATGGCCTAGATGCTAGGCCCCTTAAAACAACAAGAATCATCATCATCATCAGCAGCAGCAGCATCATTACAGAATGTCACACTGTTGCTCTGGCCCGCCCGATCACCGAACTTGTCGCCAATTGAAAATGTGTGGGATGTGGTGAAACGACGGGTGCGGCGCCGTGACCCAATGCTAATCACCAAAGATGAACAGTGGAACCAGGTGAATGCGGCATGGATGGCTATACGACAGGACGCCATTCGCGCCTTATACGCGTCGATGCAGTCACGCATGGAACAAGTGCCTAAGGAGGACCCTGTGCCTACTAGGCATTAGGAAAAATGCTAAACCTAGGTGACTGAAATGCCAATCGTTTCTGTGGAACATACTAATGAACATGTCCTGTGAATATGAACTGCCTATATCTAGCCTTTCAAGGTGTTCTGTTTTTTATGAACATGAGTGTAACTTTCAACAGCTGTCTCCATAAATTGCTTTTTAAAGAGATGAATTCAGGCCAGTTGACTTGATTATGATAACTAGGGGCGGATATTGTTGAAAAAGTCTTTTTTAACCTTTTGATTTAGAATGTTGCTTAGCAGTATGAAAATTCATTCTACGGTTTAACGAAGGGTAATATCGCGTTCTTATTTTGAATTCTCTACCATTTTTTGCCGATTTGGGGTGATCAGTAATTCATTGTTCTAGAAGGTTTTCACCACGCAACCAACGTAAATGGTGTCAGATCAAAATAAAAAGCCCATGTGATTGTTGTATATTATTTTGTTTGAGCATATATTTGAGACATGATTAATCTCTTTTCCAGGTGAGAGAAACAATCGAGGTATTCCGCGAGCATATGCCAATTGTCCAGACTCTTGGTAATCCTGGCATGAAAGATCGCCACTGGGAGAGAGTTTCTGAAATTGTTGGATTTCCAATACGGCCTGACGCAGATCTTACTCTAGCCAAGATTATTGATTACGGATTGGAAGAGTTCCTACCGAAGTTCGAGGCGATCAGTGAATCTGCCACCAAAGAGAACAATCTGGAGAAGGCACTCAAGAAAATGAAGATGGAATGGTCGGGTTTGCTGTTCACTGTCGTTGCGTATCGAGACAGTGGTACTCATATTTTGTCTGCTGTAGATGATATTCAGTTACTCCTGGATGATCATATTGTGAAGACGCAGACAATGAAGAGTTCTCCGTTCATCAAACCGTTTGAAGAAGAAATATTGTGAGTATTCCACTTGATCAATTGATACTAGTTTAAGATGCAGTATACACCCCCATTCACTGTTAAGGAGTTGACACCACCTCCATGCACTTGCGACATGCAACTGACCGTGGTACATATCCTCTCCGAATGTGTGGATCTGGCCAATTTCCAAGGAAAGGGAAAACTGCCTAGTACCATGCCCTTCATTTAGAGTGATGGCGAGCAGAAAGGCGACGTTATTAACGGCTTTGAGGGTCAGTGGTCTGTTAACCAATTTTAGCTTACATGTTAACCTAGTATGGATTATTTTAATATGACTTGATTTCAAACTTGAGTTTTAAAAATCTTTGAATTTTAGCCTTTTAATTTACTTGCAGAGAGGGCTTCTATCTCTTCCACAAAATCGGAACAGAGGAATAATGACAAAAATCCATGGATTATCGACAAAATAGCTTTATTCAAAGCAAACATAGTATGACACCTGTAAAAAAAAAAAAAAAAAAAAAAAAAAACTCTCACACTAAATGCCCACGAACCTGCTACGCAGGCGTAGCAGGGGGAGAGGTGATACTCCCACGTGGCGCGTCCCAGGTGGCGGATAGGGGGGTCCTAACCGGCTTGCCGGCGGACTTGAGGGAAATAAAATACCTCTCGCGGACCAAACACACTACCCCCTGTGGGTGGGGGACGCAGATGAAGAAGACACCCACGGTATCCCCTGCCTGTCGTGCGAGGCGACTAAAAGGGGCGACCAAGGGATGATTAAATTGCAACCATGAACTGCTTTTGATTCGAGCCATCACGCGGGGAACACCATGGGTTGCCTGTACTTGCGAGTTGTACCACTATATTCGGTACGAAATGGGTTTGTGATTAGTAGCAGCAGAGAGTTGGTTCCCCTGTGGGTTTTCCATAACCCGTGCGTCGTACCCATGTGAGCAACACCGCGGGTCTGGGCGTAGCCTGTGGTTTGTACCACTATATGAGCGACACGTGGGTCTGCGTTGCCTTTGATTAGTATCCACTATGTGAGGAACACCACGGGGCCCGTGGGACCGGCATCCGTGCCTAGTACACCTAGGTGAGGAAACTCATTGGTTTGCGTTGGCTCTGAGTGGCGCCATTGTGTGAGAAACACCGTAGGTCTGCGTTACCTGTACGAAGTACAATACTTGTGAGTAGTACCGTCTTGTGTGGAACACCGTGAGTTTCGCTACTTTATGATTAGTACCGCAACATGACAAGTACCATGGTTCTACTTTACTCGCGACATTTACCATTCTGTGGGGCCTTAGACATGGATTTTGCACCCCTTTAGACATCAAGCATCATTGTGCTTTATGAATGGTCCCTTGGTCAGTAATCAATTATGTATTATCTTTGTTTGAGTCTGATCCCCTGTATTTTGTTTGTTTGTTTCCTCTTTTTTTTTGTGGGGTTCATGTCCATCCATTCATTCTTTATGACATTTTTTATTTCATTTTGGTCAGTGGATGCGTTTGAAATTTTTGTTATTTCATTTCGTACCATTAGGGGCCGATGACCTTCGATGTTAGGCCCCTTAAAACAACAAGCATCATCATCATCATCACACTAAATGCAGCAATTTATCACCCTGTTGTACTTGTATTTACAATAGTTATAGTTTCTCATTATACTAGTCGGTCAGAAGACTGTATTTTTTCTAAATACTTGGTGTTTTTCACTGCACGTACTTTACAGAATTCCGTGAAAGACAAATGTAACATGTTGTACCGAACGGCAAGAATGGTCCTAATAATGACAGAGTTCATCTTTAGACATACAATTTTTATTTATGCTAGAAGCGAGAACATTACATTAAAGAGAGATACATACTGTATCCCCTGTGCATGGGGGCCGCAGACGAAGAATACACACACGGTATCCCCTGCCTGTCGTAAGAGGGGACTAAAAGGGGCGACCAAGGGATGAACGAATTTGAACCATGAGACTTTTTCTGCTATAATTAGTACCAGCATGCGGGGAACACCATGGCTCGCTTTTACTCGCGCGTAGTACAACTATGTTGGGTGCCAAATACGTTTGCGATTAGTAGCAAACGGGAGCGCGACGGCTTTTACAGTACCTGTGATTAGTAGCACTATATGAGTGACACCATGGGATGACCGAACCCATGGTTTTGGCTTGCCTATGATTAGTATCCACTGTATGAGGAGCACCACGGGATAGTACGAGTCCCTGTGGTTAGTACACTTAGGTGATGAACACCATAGGTTTGCGTTGCCTGTCAATGGCGCCGCAATGTGCGGAACACAGTAGGTCTGTAGTACATGTGCGAATTTCATTACCTGTGAGTAGTACCATAATGACCCCCTGCGGGTGGGGGACGCACATGTAGAATACACCCGCGGTATCCCCTGCCTGTCGTAAGAGGCGACTAAAAGGGGCGACCAAGGGCTGACTGAATTAGAACCATGAAACTAATTTTGAATCGTACCATCACGCGGGGAACACCATAGGTTGCCTGTACTTGCGAGTAGTACCACTAAATTCGGTACGAAAAAGGTTTGTAATTAGTAGCAGTATAAGCCTGGCCTGGTGGATTCCAGTACCCGTGCGTCGTACCCATGTGTGCAACACCGCGGGTCTGGGCGTAGCCTGTGAGTTGTACCACTATATGAGCAGCACCGTGGGTCTGCGTTGCCTGTGATTAGTACCCACTATGTGAGGAACACCACGGGAATACCGGCGCCCGTGTTTAGTACACCTAGGTGGGGAACCTTCTCGGTTTGCGTTGACTCTGAGGTGGGCCATTGTGTGAGACACACCATAGGACTGCGTTACTTGTACGTATTGCAATACTTGTGAGTAGTACCATCTTTTGTGGAACACCGTGAGTCTTCGCTACTTCTGATAATACCCCAACATAACACATACCATGGTTCTATTTTACTCGCGACATGTACCATTCTGTGGGGCCTTAGACGTGGATTTTGCACCCCCTTTAGACACCAAGCATCATTGTGCTTTATAAGTGGTTCCTTGGTCGGTAATAATGTTATTTTCGATCTGTATTGAGTCCGATCCACTGGTTTTTGTTTGTTTGTTTGTTTGTTTGTTTGTTTTGTGTTTTGTTGAGTTCCTGTCCATCCATTCATTCTTCATGCCATATTTTATTTTTACTTTGGTCAGTGGATGCCTTCGCAATTTTTGTTCTTTCATTTCGTACCATTAGGGGCCGATGACCTTCGATGTTAGGCCCCTTAAAACAACAAGCATCATCATCATCATCATCAGTACCATAATGTGTGGAATACCGCGAGTATACGCTACTCTTGATCAATACCGCAGTATGGCAAATGCCATGGTTCTACTTTTCTAGCGATAAGTACCTTTATGAGGGGCCGATGACTTGGATTTTGGACTCCTTTCGACTACAAGCATCATCGATTCAGTATCGTGCTATAGAAGCAGTCTCTTGGTCAGTAATACGCCAGCTTCTTGTTGTAACCAAGGTTGAGATTTACAAAACAACTTTATTATTCGCTTCAAATGCAAAATACACTATTTACACAAATAAAACTGAAATTTAACTTGAAGCAAAATGAATTAAGAATCTTGAGAAAGAGTCTAGCTGTTGTACACTATATACAAGTTTGCAGTATTTACATCCACTTCTATCTTGAAAAGATAGTCCTTGATATATGAAAAGTCGATAGTCGAAAACTATCAGAAGTACTGACATAATTGTTTTGGAAAGTCCTTCCTTGCTGAGTTCATAAAAGCAAGTTCAATGTAGGAAGAATTCTTACTTAGCGAAACTAAGGGAGCTTGCATTAATTAAGGAAATATGACGGTATGTAATAGTATGACTGGATATGGGCAGCGGAATAAGAGGAGCGGTGACCAGAGGTGAGACCTCGTACTGCCAGAAATTCAGTCCACCTGGCCGAAGCACATTTTCAAGAGGAGTAGCCTCCGTGCTCGACGTAGGGTGTATTCTGGAGCTGGACACCGGGGCAAGTGGGCATCAGGACAGGCTGGGAGTTCCTCTTTATAGTACACACACGATGGTTCAGGCACGCGCACTGAGGGCTGCGCGTCGAGGCTAGAAGAATGACACTTGGCGCGCGTGTAGCTGGCTGGCGGAGCGAGAAGGGAGCGCCGGACATACAACACTTCTGTGCATGTGAGGCACTGTGGGTCGGTTCCACTGATCGTGTTAAATTGATATCCATCCATCCATCCATCCATCCATCCATCCATCCATCCATCCATCCATCCATCCATCCATCCATCCATCCATTCATTCTTCGTCCTGACGTTTTGAATTGTGGTCAGTGGAGAATTGTGGGTCTTTAATTTGTCATAATTTGTCATTTCATTTCGTACCATTGGGGGCAGATGACCTAGATGTTAGGCCCCTTTAAACAACAAGCATCAATCAATCATTATCATTTATTTTAAACTCTAGTCAGTGGATTCATTTTAATATTTTAGTTATCATGTCACGTCGTTCATTTCGTTCTATTAGGGGCCGATGACCTTATATGTTAGGCCCCTTTAAACAACCACCACCATCGTCATTGTCACCCGGTTTTCGTGGATCACAGAGAGGTGAAAGAAGGTGCTCGTTGAATGGGTCTATCTACTATAGTCAAAGATTAATTTAAAATAAAATGAAGGTTGTATTTCTTTTCAGATATTAAATTTTATCAAACAACAAGATTTCTGGTATAGAGGTAGGTTTGTACAAAATAGAAAAACCTAGAAAATATTAGTTACAAAATTCGAGCTTATTTACAAGGTCCCCACGTCACTACCGTTGCGTTTAGACAGATAGACAATGAGAGGCATCTCCCAATTTCTTTTACAGGATATTTAAAACACAATTTTCAAGAGCACTTTGCTCCAACGGTTACAGGCTACGGCCTTCCAAATGCACCACTCAATATTATTTACACAAATATATTATGCATTTGAATAAAAGAGCCTTAATGCTCTACAATTCTACCAAGGAGACTACGCTCCTAAACCCTTACAGCCTACTCAAGGCAACCATTAACTTTTGCAATTTGGATTAGAGCGCCATTGTTCAATAAAATTACACTTTCAGGCCTCTTTAGGCACAGCCTACAATTTACTAGACCATATCAATTACTTTCTAAGTTTACACAGGGGTATTGGGTACCCATTCTACCGGGCCTTCGTGGAAAATAACAGGTTCAATTACTGCCCCAAAAATCAAAATGTATGGAGGTGGCCATTTGCGCTCCTTTCTGGGTTTTCCTGACTGAATCAATGTTCATTTATTTTCGGGTTGGCAACATTTTTCTTTCCGCCAGTTTTAAATCTGGCCAATTGGAATTTTCTGCAACTATTTTTCAGCCTATCACAGGCTTCCTGTCGCTTTTTGAATTGTCCAATAAAAATTGAGAGGGTGTGTCCGGATTAGTCCAGAATCCTCTCGAACCTTCCCTCCGGGTATATAAGCTGAGGCTTTTCTGGCTATCTTGTCTCAGTGATCGTCGTCCTTCCTAGTGTGTGTGTTAAGGCAGGAGGCGAGGCACCTCATTCCTCGGCAGGCAGAACAACAGCGAGGTAATGGCCACGTAAATTCTATCTTTCTTGCTGTCTCCGCAAATTTATCCGAGGGGAAGGTCCGAATTTCTAACTATGTAACCCAACCTTTTCTAAAATGTAAAATTTCGTTCGGCTAATGTAAAAAATTCATAAAATCTTTAACTGTAATTCGGGGATAGAGAGTGCGTTACCCTCTCGAGTTCCCCTTCAACTTGGTTCGAGGTGACTACGATTTTTTTATCTGTTTTTTCCTTTTCTGTAATGCCTTAAAGTAATTTTCATTATAGTCACCTCAGTAGCTTGGGATTAGCCTCTGTATCACTGGGTCGAGAGCCCTGTTAGGGTTTTAATACTTCATTATCTAGGAGTGCAAGTGTACACCTCCATTCAGTTTGTGTTTCGGACCATTAAATTATCCTGTTCTTTTTCTACTAAGGCCCAGTAGGTTGGGTACTAGATACCCCTGTGAACTACCTTTGTTAAGTGTAAATTGTGCCTTGAGAGGCCAGAGATCATAAAGTTTTGTGTAATGCTGCCTTAAGCGGGCGGTTAAAATTGGATGAGTGTTGGAGAGCACGTAAGCTCTTTTCTAATAATACCACTTTGAAATTGTAAATTTGTAACCTAGGGGCTTGTAGCCCAGAATTGTTAAAGTTCTGGATCTTGAATTTTCCAATTTTGAAATTGTCATTGTACCTGTAAGCCCATTATTTCACTGAGTGAAAAAATTGTTAAGGTTGAAATTCTGAAAGAAATATAACCAATATTTAAAGTGTTAACTCAATTTCTGATATCGTAGTTAGACCCATTCAACACCAGCACCTTTTTTCACCTCTTTCTGCTCCACGGATATCTCCGTAACAGCCATAATGGGTGAAACACCGTGGGTCTGCCTATGATTAGTACCACTATGCGAGCGACACCGTGAGTATACGTGCCCTGTGATTAGTTCCACGAAATGAGGAACACCACGGGAATACCGGCGCCTGTGGTTAGTACCACTATGTGAGAAACACCATGTGTCTGCGTTGCTTGTGAGTGGTACCCTCATGTGCGAAACACCAGTGCTGCCATTGTGTGTGCCATACCGTGGGTCTACATTACCTGTGATAAATACCACCCCCTGTGGGTGGGGGACGCAGACGAAGAATACACCCACGGTATACCGTGCCTGTCGTAAGAGGCGACTTAAAGGGGCCCAAGGCGCTCTCAACTTTGGAACGTGGGTTGGCGACCACGGGGCCCTTAGCTGAGTCCTGGCATTGCTTACACTTACTTGTGCCAGTCTCCTCACTTTCATCTATCCTCTCTGACCTCGTTTGGTCAATTCTTGTTCTTTTCTGACCCCGACTTTATTAGAGCATTCGAGGCCTAGGGACTCCTTCGTTTATACGCCCTTCGTGGCCCTTGCCTTTCTTCGTCCGTTACTTCATTTTTCGAAGTGACGGATCTTTTTTTTTTCTTTTTTTCCTGCTACCCCATGTGGATGGGGGATAGAGACGAAGAATTCACCCTCGAGATTCCCTGCCTGTCGTGAGAGGCGACCAAGGGATGATTTTATTAGAACCATGAAACTACTTTTGATTAGTATCTCGTGGGGAACACCATGGGTCGCCTTTACTTGCGAGTAGTACCACTATATTAGGTATATCAGAGTTTTGTGATTAGTAGCAACAGAGAGGGGTTCACTGTGGGTTTCCAGTACCCGTGATTAGTATCATTGTGAGAAACACCACGGGTCTGGGCGTTGCCTGTGATTAGAACCACTATATGAGCGACATCGTAGGTCTGCGTTGCCTGTGATTACTACCCACCATATGAGGAACACCACGAGAATACCGGCGTCCGTGATTAGTACACGTAGGTGAGGAACACCATCGGTTTGCGTTGCCTATGTGTGGCGCCATTGTGTGAAGAACACTATAGGTCTGCGTTATCTGTGCGAAGTACAATACTTGTGAGTAGTACCATAATGTGTGGTATACCGTGAGTCTACGCTACTTTTGATTAGTACCCCAACATGACAAATACCATGGTTCTACTTTACTAGCGATATGTACCATTATAAAGGACCATTGACCTGGATTTTGGACCTCTTTGGGCAACAGCGTCCTCGATTCAGGATTGTGCTTTAGAAGTGGTCCCTTGGTCAGTAATACTATTTTTATGGTAGTTTTTAGGCCGCTGATTGTTTTAAATTCATATCCATCCATTCATTCGTCATGACATTTCTTATTTTGGTCAGTGGATGATTTTGAACTTTTAATTTGTCATTACATTTCGTACCATTAGGGGCTAATGACCTAGATGTTAGGCCCCTTTAAACAGCAATCATCATCATCATCATCATCATCATCATCATGATCATCATAAATACCACCTTGCGAGAAAGACCATGAGTCTACGTTACCTGTGATCAGTATCACTATAGGAGGAACACCATGGTTCTGCCCTACCAGCTGTTACTATCATGAGGGCCCGGTGGCCTGGATTTTGGAGCCCTTTGAACAACATGCATCATCTCTGAAAATGAGGAATTGTTAATTGGACTCTTATGGATTCATGGTCTTTTTTTTATCATTCGTTGTAGATTCTAGTCAGGATATACAATTTGAAGTTTTAATTATCGTGTCATTTCGTTGCATCTTGTACCATTAGGGGCCGATGACCTAGTTGCTAGGCCCGTTTAACTATTATCGTCGTCATGATCATCATCATCATCAAGCCCCCTCCCCCGCGGTTTGTACTTGCAGCGGTCATTTGACAGTTGTACACATCCTTACGAAGTGTGTAGACCTTGCCGATCTGCTCCGTAGTCTGAAACTTCGGAGTACCATCTCCGTCATCCTACGATATGACAAGCAATCAAAGATCTCGTCATCTGTTTTATGGGGGATAGCGGCCTGTTTCATTGTGTTTAAGTATGAGTTTGCCGTATGTTTTTATTTTTGTGTTGTTGTTAAGTGCGTTTTATTCTGTTGGCTCTGTTTTAGTGTTGTGTATGTTAATGCGTTTTAAATTTTTTATTTAAATGCCATACATGATTGCACTGCAAGATAATGCCTTAGTCTATTTTATTAGTTTTGCCTCTCAAGCTTCAGAGGACTACAACTTGCCCTTTACGGAGTGGGAACTCCGCAGCGCCCTAGCGCTTTGCAAGGACACGTCTCCTGGACCGGACAACATACATAACCAGTTGTTGAAACACCTTAGTGATGATAGTCTACTCTATCTCCTTCGTGTGTTCAACCATATCAAGATGGAGGGTGATTTTCCGTCTCAGTGGCGAGAGGGCATAGTCATTCCTGTCCTCAAACCTGACAAAGATCCTAAGTATGCAGGAAGTTACAGGCCGATTTGTCTTACGAACTGCTTGTGTAAGCTATTTGAGAGGATGGTAAATCGCCGACTCGTGTGGTGTCTGGAGAAACAAGGACTCTTGTCGGAATGTCAGTGTGGTTTTCGAGCCGCTCGATCGACCACTGACCACTTGGTCCGCCTGGAGAGCTCTATCCAGGATGCTTTTCTCCGTAAACAGCACCTGGTAGCTGTTCTCTTTGACTTAGAGAAGGCCTACGACACCACATGGCGATATGGTATCCCTTCAGTCCTGCATCAATGGCGATTCCGAGGTAACTTGCCGCGAATTTTTTGTCCCTCCGTTTATTCCGTGTCCGAGTAGGGAGGACATATTCGCAATATCACGTTCAGGAAAATGGAGTTCCACAGGGATCGGTCCTTAGTGTCACTCTGTTCGCGATTGCCATCAACGGTATTGTCGCTGCTGCTGGTCCAGCAGTAATACCGTCCCTATTTGTGGACGATTTTGCTCTGCACTATAGGTCGTGCAGTATGGCAGTCGCAGAGCGACAATTACAGCAAGCTCTTAGGAGGGTGGAGAAGTGGACCTTAGAACATGGCTTTCGGTTTTCTGCCGCAAAGACCTCCGTTGTCCACTTTTGTCGTCAACGTACTCTTCACCCACATCCTGAGCTTTATTTAGGAAATGTCGTTCTTCCAGTTGTTGACACTTACCGATTTCTTGGGCTCCTTTTTGACAGCAAATTATCGTGGGAGCCACACGTGCGGGAGCTAAAAGTGCAATGCACCAAGAGGCTTAACCTCTTGAGGTTTCTTAGCAGCACTAATTGGGGAGCTGACCGCGTGGTGTTCCTCCAATTTTACAGGGCACACATTTTATCCAGGTTACACTACGGCAGTGCAGCATATGGCTCAGCAAGGCCAAGCGTGCTTGGGAAGCTGAACAGCATACACCACAGCGGGGTTAGGTTGGCGACGGGAGCTTTTCGTACAAGCCCCATTGCCAGCCTGCTCGCTGAGTCTGGTATGCCGCCTTTACATCTGAGGCGCCAGCAAATGCTTCTTTCGTATGCTGCAAATTTGCGACAGATGCCACTTCATCCAAGCTATCCTTGCGTGTTCAACAATGGCAACCGTTTCCTGTACGCTGCTCGTCCTCGAGCGACGCGGCCGGTTGGGATACGCTTGGATAGCAGTTTCGAATTATTTGACGTACCTTCGGTTCCTTGTCTTGTCAGACAACCAAGTGGGGTACATCCGTGGGTCGTACGACGACCTGAAATAATCCTGGATCTGCACACTGGCCCAAAGGAACACACGGACCCTTCGATTTATCGGAGGCTCTTCCGGTCCGTTGTTGGCCGCTATCCAGGTTCAGTCGTCGTCTAGACGGATGGTTCAAGGACAGATACGAAGGTGGGCGGTGCGTTCGTTGTTGACAATGATAGGTTCCTTTTTGCTCTTCTAGCAACCTGTAGTGTGTACACAGCAGAGCTCTATGCTATATGTGAGGCTCTGCGGTACGCACTGTACAATGAGTGCCGACACTTTGTTCTGTGTACTGACTCCTTGAGTTCACTCCAGTCTATAGATACCTGTTTCCCTCGGCACACTTTGTTGCAGCGGATCCAGGACCTGCTGGCCGGGTGTTGGGATTCTGGCACCAGAATCACGTTTCTGTGGCTCCCAAGCCACATGGGCATAGAGGGAAACGAGTTAGTAGATCAGGCTGCCAAGGAGGCAGTTACACTGCCCCCGTTGCCTTTCAAGGTTCCAGCAAGTGATATTCGCTCCCAGCTGCGACATCTTGTTATGTCCCATTGGGAGATGGAGTGGCAGGCCATTCCACTTCCCAATAAGCTGAGACCGGGCGAGTTGGCCGTGCGTGTAGAGGCGCGCGGCTGTGAGCTTGCATCCGGGAGATAGTAGGTTCGAATCCCACTATCGGCAGCCCTGAAGATGGTTTTCCGTGGTTTCCCATTTTCACACCAGGCAAATGCTGGTGCTGTACCTTAATTAAGGCCACGGCCGCTTCCTTCCAATTCCTAGGCCTTTCCTATCCCATTGTCGCCATAAGACCTATCTGTGTCGGTGCGACGTAAAGCCCCTAGCCAAAAAAGAAAAAATAAGCTGAGAGCGATAAAAGGAACAACGAAGATATGGAGGACTTCCCTTTGGGCTTCGCGGAGGGAAGCCGTGGTATTGTGTCGTCTTCGGATCGGCCACGGTATCTTGACTCACTCGCATCTTTTGAAAGGAGAACCCCCTCCGGTTTGTACCTGCGGCGACCATCTTACCGTGGTGCACATTCTTACGGAGTGTGTGGACCTGGTCGATCTGCGCCGTAGTCTTAACCTTCCAAGTACAATCTCCCTTATCTTGCGAGATGCCGAGCAGTCAGCAGACCTCGTCATCCGCTTTATGAGGGATAGTGGTTTGTTTTCTCGTGTGTGATGTCCTTTGTCCTAGTGTTTTTTGTGTCCATAGCGCTTTTCTCCCATTGACTTCATTTTAGTTTGTGTTGCGCATTTTAATGTGTTCTTTTAAAGTCTAATGTAAAGTACGTATATATATCTGTCCTAGCAAGCAATGCCTTATTCCTTTGTCTCCTGTATTTTCTCTTATTTTATTACAAAATAAGGCATTGCGGATCAGATCCACTGATTGTTTTAATCTCATACTCATTTTCCATCACCATTTTTTAAACTCTAGTCAGTGGATACGTTTTAAAATTTTAACTATGCTGTATCCTGTCGTTCATCTCGTTCCATTAGGGGCCGATGACCTCCGATGTTAGGCCCCTTAAAACAACAAGCATCATCATCATCATCAAACTCCATCATTATAATATAATCACCATTCAGCGCTGGGGTCGGAAGTACCTGAAAACCCCCACAGTCACCGGACCCGTCTCCGTCCGATTTTGACCTCACCCGCTCGAAGTGAAAGAACCGTTGCGTGTGAAACTTTGGGAGAGGACATAGGAAACGCCGTGAATCATGGGGTAGTAAAATTCACACACGGTGAGGCGACTGTTATCCAACGTTTCCTGCATCGTTGGCTACGTATTGTGGCAATCTAAGGGAGTACTTTGAGGGTTTCCCATAAATGTGGCGGTAAATGAGAATACACATATATAGCTTATGGAGTTCATGGCTGACAGTTTCCTCGCCTTATATACTACACCTGGTGAACCTGCTCGGCATTATTCATACATTCTTCAGCACCCCACTCCCATCTGTATATTCCCATTATTCGCATTCTTACGGAAAAAATTCGTTTCCATGAGTTTTGCCCCAACCATCGTATACGGTTACGCTCGGTCGTTAAGGATATAAACTGCGAATCAGATTTCCACGAATAAGGGTAGAATGCATGTCAAGCCATTGTCCCGTTTTCTCTGCATTTCACTAAAATATCTACTTAATTTCAGGTCATGGGAAGCCAAACTCTATCTTCTGCAAGAAATTTTAGATGAATGGATCAAAGTGCAATCGACATGGCTTTATCTGGAGCCCATCTTCTCATCACCTGATATTCTGAGCCAGATGCCGGAAGAAGGTCGCAGATTTACCGCTGTCGACAAGGTAAAGGGAAACTATATATTATTGAAGTTGTTCAGTGTAATTTAAGAAAGCATTTTGTCTCCCTACCTACATGTGAAGTACTATGGATAGCACTACATATTTTTCTCCCCCATATGCAGTTCTGATGCTATCCTATCCCCTCTGTAAGTACAAAAACAGCATACGTCTTACATCATTCGAGACCCTAGTACCAAAACGTAAGTTATCGCAAACACTACGGCAAACCCAGGAGATATAATAAGTGCTGCAGCATCAGGTGAAAGTGGGTAACTTTATTAAGTAATATTTGCTATCACGTTGGAAGATCTCCGGAGTTAAATTACAGAGAATGTAATATGCAGTTATCAGATTTAGGAATACATTTGATCTGCCATATCACCACTTTCCGCACATGCCATAAACGTGCCCGTGACATCCCCTTTGTGATTTGAACTGCACCACCACCCGTGGGTAGGGGAAGCAAATAAACAATACACCCACAGTACCCCATGCCTGTTGTAAGAGGCGAGTGGTGGTGCTGATTTTCGTTTTAAGATGAAGTACATCGAGGTAGTCATCCTCTCTGAACAAATTAGTGGAAAATAAATTTAAAATAAAAACAAAATTATTTATACAACAAAGGAATTTGGAAACGCAGTACAAAATAAAACAAAAAGTTATTGAATTAGGCCGAAAAATTACTAACGAATCAAAAGGGAACCTGCGTTCCCTGAATAACAGCACACTTGTAATTTATATACCCTTGATTAGTCCACTGTCGCACATAAAGCGGATGACGAAATCAGTAGTAGTCGCGTGATCGGCTAGTATGCGTTCGAGTGTTCCCTGCAGGCCGAGGCTCCGTCTTAGGCCAGAGAGGTCGGCGCAATCTGTGAGGATGTGGGCCACGGTGAAGTCGACACCTCAAGAACACACTGCGGGGTCTTCACTCGTTAGGAGATAAGAGTGCGTAGATCGTAAATGACTATTCTCATCCTACACAATACTATGGCTTCTCTCCGTGAAGATCGGAAAGACGACCGCTACTCGGCAGTTGTCTTCATAATTGATCTCAGCTTGTTGGGAGTTCGGATAGCTAGCCACTCCGATTCCTAGGACTCCAAGATGGTTCGACGTAGCTGAGAAAAAATATCCTTAGGAGGTAATTGACAGGTCTTGGAGGTAAAAGTACAGCTTCCTTTGCAGCTTCATGTTCAAGTTCATTTCCCGCAATCCCAACGTGGCTTGGAAGCCACGCGAAAGTAATTCTGGTGCCAGGATCACTTAACCTTGCTAGAAGGTCATGGATCTGCTGTGCCAGTGGGTGTTGCGAGAAACAAGCTTCAATAGACTGCAGAGAGCTTAACGAATCGGTACACATAAGAAAGTGCCTTCTTTCGTCACCCAGTGCAAACTGCAGAGCTTCTAAGATGGCGTAAATCTCTGCAGCATACACGCTACATACACTAGAAAGCGAGATCTTCGTGCTCATATCATCGGTAATGAAAGAGCAACCAATATTATCTCCGATTTTAGAACCATCCGTGAAGATATGTCTCGCGGCCGGATATTGGTGAATGAAGTACTGGAAATACCTCCGATAAACGGAGGAGTCCGTGTTCACCTTGGGTCCACGGAGTAGATCTAGACGTATGTCCGATCGCGGAACCAACCACGAAGGTACCTCGCTAAACTCCGACTCGTTGGCTGAACGGTCAGCGTACTGGCCTTCGGTTCTGAGGGTCCCGGGTTCGATTCCCGGCCGGGTCGGGGATTTTAACCTTAATTCGTTAATTCCAATGGCACGGGGGCTGGGTGTATATGTTGTCTTCATCATCATTTCATCCTCATCACGACGCGCAGGTCGCCTACGGACGTCAAATAGAAAGACCTGCACCTGGCTAGCCGAACCCGTCCTGGGATATCCCGGCACTAAAAGCCATACGACATTTCATTTACCTCGCTAAAAGTTTGTTCAAGGCAACCACCGATATCGCTATTCAAATCACGATACAAGCTATCAATTCGAAACCCAACCGGCCGTGTGGCATTCGGCCGCTTTTGGTACCTCCGGTGGTATTGCGTATGATAGATGCATTGATAGCCTGGATATAGCGGCATTTCACGAATTATGGCAGGGTACGTGAGGAGTAACTGCTGCCTCCTTATCCGTAAAGGTGGAACTCCCGCTTCGGCGAGTACGCTGGGAATGGGGCTAGCACAGAAAGCTCCCGTTGCCAGCCTAACTCCACTGTGGTGAATACTATCTAAAAGGCTCAGCGTAGATTTTGATGCTGAGCTATAAACTGCACTTCAACAGTCAATTCGGGAGAGGACGGTTGCCGTATAAAATCGTAGCAGTACCGCACGGTCAGCCCGCTACGAAGTACCGCTGAGAAACTTAAGCATGTTAAGTCTCTTCGTGCAGGCAGCCTTCAACTGACGGATGTGGGGCTGCCACGTTAGACTCTTATCAAAATGGAGACCCATGAATCTGCAGGTGTCTACCATTGGTAAGACACTGTTTCGCAAGCGGAGCTCTGGTTCGGAATGCACAAGCCGACGTCGACATAAGCGTACAAATGAGGTTTTCGCCGCTGAAAATCGAAAATCATGTTGCAGGTCCCATCTGCCGACTCGGCTAATAGCTGTAGCTGTCTCTCAGCAAACGCCACCCTTCCGGGGCTGTAATGTGGAGCTAAGTCGTCTACATTCAGCGATGGAACGACTGCGGGCCCAGCAGCGGCAACCATGCCGTTGATGGCGATTGTGAACAACGTGAAACTCAGTACCGATCCCTGAGGTACTCCATTTTCCTGAACGTAATATTGAGAGTATGCATTCCCTACTTGGACTCGAAAGAGCCGGAGGAAAATTAAGTTCTAAATAATCGTTGGCAAATTTCCCTGAAATCCCCACTGGTGTAGTGTGGAGAGAATCCCATATCGCCAGGTAGTTTGGTAAGCTTTCTCCAGGTCAAAAAACACGGCGACTAGGTGTTCCTTCCGGAGAAAGGTCTCCGGAATTGCGGTCTCCAGTCTAACCAGATGATCAGTGGCAGACCTATGAGAGCGAAAACCACACTGGTAGTTAGACAAGACACCCTACTTTTCCATGGTCCACACAAGACGCCGGTTAACCATCCTTTCAAATAGCTTACAGAGGCCATGTGTAAGGCCTCCCTCGCGCCATTGAGATGGAAACACACCCTCACTCCAAATTCTGTTCAATAGGGTGAGGAAATCCTTGAGACAACTGTCACTCAAATGCTTCAGCATTTCCACGAACCTACAACGCTGGCGTAGCAGGGGGAGAGGTGATACTCCCACGTGGCGGGTCCCAGGTGGCGGGTAGGGGGTCCTCACCGGCTTGCCGGCGGACTTGAGGGAAATAATATACATTTCGCGGACCAAACACACACCCCCTGTGAGTGGGGGAGACAGACGAATAATACACCCACGGTATCCCCTGCCTGTCGTGAGAGGCGACTAAAACGGGCGACCAAGGGATGATTGTATTAGAACCATGAAACTACTTTTGATTCGTACCATCACGCGGGGAGCACCATGGTTTGCCTGTACTTGCGAGTAGTACCACTAAATTAGGTACGAAATAGGTTTGTGATTAGTAGCAGTAAAGAGGCTGGTCTATGGGTTTCCAGCACCCGTGCGTCGTACCCATGTGAGCAACACCGCGGGTCTGGGCGTAGCCTGTGAGTTGTACCGATATATGAGCGGCACCGTAGGTCTGCGTTGCCTGTAATTAGTACCCACTATGTGAGGAACACCACGGGATAGTGCGAGTCCCTATGGTTAGTACACCTAGGTGAGGAACTTTATCGGTTTGCGTTGGCTATGAGTGGTGCCATTGTGTGAGAACTACCATAGGTTTGCGTTCCATGTACGAAATGCAATACTCGTGAGTAGTACCATCTTGTGTGGACACTGTGAGTCTTCACTACTTTTGATTAGTACCCCAACATGACAATTACCATGGTTCTACTTTACTCGCGACATGTACCATTCTGTGGGGCCTTAGACGTGGATTTTGCACCTCTTTAGACATCAAACATCATTGTGCTTTATAAGTGCTCCCTTGGTCAGTAATACTATTATTTACGATCTTTTTTGAGTCTGATCCACTGTTTTTTGTTTTTTTGTTGGGTTCATGTCCATCCATTCATTCTTCATGACATTTTTTATTTTATTTTGGTCAGTGGATGAATTTGAACTTTTTGTTATTTTATTTCGTACCATTAGGTGCCGATGACCTCGATGTTAGGCCCCCTTAAACAACAAGCATCATCATCATCATCATCATCATCATCATTTTCACGTACGTACTACGCTGGTGTAGCAGTAGGAGAGGTATTACTCCCACGTGGCGCGTCCCTGGTGGCGGATAGGGGGGTCCTGACCGGCTAGCCGGCGGACTTGAGGGAAATAAAATACATCCCGCGGACCAGACACACTACTCCTTGCGGGTGGGTGACGCACATGTAGAATACAACCGCGGTATCACCCGCCTGTCGTAAGAGGCGACTAGAAGGGGCCCAAGGGGCTCTCAACTCGGGAGTGTGGATTGGCGAACACGGGGTCCTTAGCTGAGTCTTGGTATTGCTTCAACTTACTTGTGCCAGGCTCCTCACTTTCGTCTGTCCTGTCCGACCTCCCTTGGTCACCTCTTGTTCCTTTCCGACCCCGACGGTATCAGAGCATTCGAGGCCTAGGGAGTCTTTTTTCACGATCTTCGTGGCCCTTGCCTTATCATCGTCCGTTACTTCGCAGTGACGGATCCCTTCTTTCTTCTTCTTTTACCTCTCTCTCTCTACCACCTGTGGGTGGGGAACGCAGACGACAAATACACCTACGGTGTGCCCTGCCTGTCGTGTGAGGCGACTAAAAGGGGCGACCAAGGGATGATAGAATTAGAACCATGAAACTACTTTTAATTGGTACCATCACGCGGGGAACGCCATGCGTTGCCTGTATTTGCGAGTAGTACCACTATATTAGGTACGAAACAGGTTTGTGATTAGTAGCAGCAGTGAGTTGGTTCCCCTGTGGTTTTCCAGTACCTGTGCGTCGTACCCATCTGAGCAACACCGCGGGTCTGGGCGTTGCCTGTGATTAGTATCCACGATGTGAGGAACACTACAGGGCCCGTGGGACCGGCACCCGTGCCTAGTACACCTAGGTGAGGAAACTCATCTCTTTGCGTTGGCTATGAGTGGCGCCATTGTGTGGAAAACACTATAGGTCTGCGTTACCTGTACGAAGTACAACACGTGTAAGTAGTGCCATCTTGTGTGGAACACCGGGAGTCTTCGGTACTTTTGATTAGTACCACAACATGACAAATGCCATGGTTCTACTTTACTCGCGTCATGTACCATTCTGTGGGGCCTTAGACATTGATTTTGGACCCCTTTAGACATCGAGCATCCTCGATTCAATTATGCTTTGACTGGTCCTTTGGTCAGTAATACTATTATTTACGACACTTTTTGTGTCGGATCCAGTGTTTTTTTGTTTGTTGGTTGTTTTTTTCATGTGCATCCATTCATTCTTCATGATATTTTCTTATTTCGGTCCACGAACCTGCTAGGGAGAGGTGATACTCCCACGTGGCGCGTCCCAGGTGGCGGATAGGGGGGGTCCTAACCGGCTTGCCCGCGGACTTTAGGGAAATAAAATACCTCTCGCGGACCAAACACACACCCCCTGTGGGTGGGGGAAGCTGACGAATAATACACCCACGGTATCCCCTGCCTGTCGTGAGAGGCGAATAAAAGGGGCGACCCAGGGATGATTGAATTAGAACCATGAAACTACTTTTGATTCGTACCATCACGCGGGGAAGACCAATGGTTGCCTCTACTTGCGAGTTGTACCACTATGTTCGGTACGAAATGGGTTTGTGTTTAGTAGTAGTCATGAGCGTGGCCTGGGGGTTTCCAGTACCCGTGCGTCGTACCCATGTGAGCACCACCGCGGGTCTGGGCGTAGGCTGAAAGTTGTACCACTATATGAGCGACACCGTGGGTCTGCGTTGCCTTTGATTAGTATCCACTCTGTGAGGAACACCACGGGGCCCGTGGGACCGGTATCCGTGCCTAGTACACCTATGCGAGGAAACACATTGGTGTGCGTTGGCTATGAGTGGCGCCCTTGTGTGAGAAACACCATAGGTCTGCGTTGCCTGTACGAAGTACAATACTTGTGAGTAGTACCGTCTTGTGTGGAACACCGTGAGTTTTGCTACTTTTGATTAGTACCCCAACATGCCAATACCATGGTTCTACTTTACTCGCGACATGTACCATTCTGTGGGGCCTTAGACGTGGATTTTGCACCCCCTTTAGACACCAAGCATCATTGTGCTTTATAAGTGGTTCCTTGGTCGGTAATAATGCTCTTTTCGATCTGTATTGAGTCCGATCCACTGGTCTTTGTTTGTTTGTTTTGTGTTTTGTTGAGTTCCTGTCCATCCATTCATTCTACATGCCATATTTTATTTTTATTTTGGTCAGTGGATGCCTTTGCAATTTCTGTTCTTTCATTTCGTACCATTAGGGGCCGATGACCTTCGATGTTAGGCCCCTTAAAACAACAAGCATCATCATCATCATCAGGTTCTGAAAATACCTGTCAACTTGCACCTTGTTGAAACCCATTGCGCGTCCTAAGCTACACTGTTCAGGCGTTCTTAAAGAAAGACCCGAATCCACAAGAAATCGATACACCCAGTCTTTGCCGGCAACTCGCAGCTCATTATTAAACCGATGCTGCAATCCATTCAGCACAGCAAACTCATAAGCCACTTTCATTAACGTCTTGCGAGTCATCCATAAAATCTGGCTTCCAGATCTTGAACATGCTTCTTCAGCTGCGCTTCCTTTCTTCACCGAACACCTTGCTGTGCCTTCCAATTGAATTAGCTACGGTGCCCTAAAATTTAAAAAAAAATTACAATCAATTTTAATGCAATTTTTATAATATAATTGGCAAACTCTCTATTTATAAAATGAATGAACTATTTCTGCTTACCAATTTAAGTATTTTTCTAAGCGTTGCTTCACTACATCCTATTTTGTTAGCAGCAGCCCTCTGCCTGGCTCCCTCATTAATCAGTCCTTCGCTTCATCAAAGTGTGCTTGTGTGAGACATGATTTGCCAGTTTTCCGTCTGTACTATCCCATATTTTATTTAAATTGCAAGAAATAAACGCAAATAGTTACCTCCAACATAAATAAAATGATCTCGTAAGGTCGAAATACTGTAATTACAAGATAAGGCACCGTGAACTGAGCTTTTCATATCAGCAGTCGTGTGGCGATCAAGTGTACGCACACTTGAATTAGGCGCACACACTTGCCCGGCTGTTGAAATGTTTTGTTTGATTCACAGTAGATGGCACTAGTGCTACTATTTTAAGCGCGAACAACGAAATCCTAAATACCATTAACAGTATTCTTCGCAGTATTTAATGCAAACAGGTGCCGTTATTCTGGACAACTCAGGGGTTTATCTTACTTCATTAAAATATTATAGTACGTTTGGCTAAAAGTAATATCTTACTTTTTCTGAATTGTGATCGTTCAGATAACGCATCCAACTGCTGAAACCACCTTGCATGTAACACATCACCACACTAGACACTCAGCTGTCGACTAGTGATGCCAACACAAATCATTAATACGTACAAAGCTTTTGTTCGACCTGTTATCACGTATGCCTCCTTATCCTGGATCTCCACCTCCCTACTCCAATACCTAGACATGTTAAAAGTTGACCGTCACGCCATCCGACAAGCTTATCGCGTCAGACCAGAAACTAGACTCAAAGTAATCCATAACCTTTCTACATTCCCAACAATCCTTTCCCATCTACATTCTATTCGTCTTCGCTATTTACAGAATGCTGTTTCCCGCAGCTCATCTGAACCTTTAGAAGCAATTAGCCTTTCCCCTCTCGCTACCGCCATTCTTACAAACCAACCAACACCTTTCATCAAACACCTCTTCCCCCCACGACCTCAGCCCACAGATAAAGCTAAACGCACATAAAATTATGGACCACTTCAGATCGCACAATTCTGACCGAGGTTCTTATTCCGCTTATTTTTCCATTGCCACCTTACACATTTAGTGGAATTAATGGCGATACCACCGTCATCTCTGACTACATTTGTGTTCAGTGTATGTGTGACCTTCATGTCCGACTCGTTGGCTGAGTGGTCAGCGTACTGGCCTTCGGTTCAGAGGGTCCCGGGTTCGATTCCCGGCCGGGTCGGGAATTTTAACCTTCATTGGTTAATTCCAGTTGCCCGGGGACTGGGTGTTCGTGCTGTCCCCAACATCCCTGTAACTCACACACCACAATAACACGCAGTGTTCTAGAAATGGCAGATGCGGCCTACCCTCATCGGAGGGTCTGTCTTACAAGGGCTGCACTCGGCTAGAAGTAGCCACACGAAATTATTATTCTCAGAACTTATGACGACTTTGCTTTTTCACCTGGACAAGAAATGGATAGTAAATTTGAAAATTTGAACTTTTTGTTGCCATTTCTTTTCGTAGCATTAGGGGCCGATGACCTCGATGTTAGGCCCCTTTAAACAACAAGCATCATCATCATCATCATCATCATCATCATTCACATTCTTTCACATCAAGAAAAACAATGTTCACTGTTCTTATTTTAAGTTGTAGTGCTTCGTACTTCAAGAAAATGACTTTCATTTCCTACAAGTGTTCTACACAAGATTTCTTTTTACTTTCGTAAAACGTGTGCTATTAGCCAGTGGCGGCGGGCTCTCAGGAGCACAGGAGCACGTGAACACCCAGTTTTAATACATATTTACGCATTCATGGATAATTTAAAACTTTCCTTTCTTTCGACCTGATTTCGACAATCGATCGACCACGAACCTGCTACGCAGGCGTAGCAGGGGGAGAGGTGATACTCCCACGTGGCGCGTCCCAGGTGGCGGGTAAGGGGGGTCCTAACCGGCTTGCCGGCGGACTTGAGGGAAATAAAATACCTCTCGCGGACCAAACACACACCCCCTGTGGGTGGGGGAGGCAGACGAATAATACACCCACGGTATCCCCTGCCTGTCGTGAGAGCCGACTAAAAGGGGCGACCAAGGGATGATTGTATTCGAACCATGCAACTACATGTGATTAGTACCACCACGCGGAGAACACCAAGGGTCGCTTTTACTTGTGCGTAGTACCACTATATTAAGTACGAAATAGGTTTGTGATTAGTAGCACACAGGAGCACCGCGCGGTCGGCTTTTACAGTACCTGTGATTAGTACCACCATATGAGCGGGACCATGGGATGATAGCTACCATGGACCTGCCTTACCTGTGATTAGTACCCACTATATGAGGAACACCACGGGATAGGGAGAGGTCCCTGTGGTTAGTACTCTTATGTGATGAACATCATAGGTTTGCCTTGCCTGTGAATGGCGCCGCAGAGTGAGAAAAACATAGGTCTGTATTAATGTCGAACTTCATAAGCTTTGAGTAGTACAATAATGTGTGGAATACCGCAAGTCTCTGCTCCCATTGATTAGTACCGCAACAGGACAGATACCATGGTTCTACATTACTAGCGATAAGTATCATTCTGAGGGGCCTTTGACTTGTATTTTGGACCCATTTAGACACCAAGCATCCTCGATTTGCTTTTGGAAGTGGTCCCTTGGTCAGTACTACTATTAACTATGATAGTTTTTTGAGTCGGATCCACTGATTGTTTTAAATTCATGTTCATTCATTCATTCATTCATTCGTTCATTCATTCATTCTTCATGACATTTTTTATTTTGGTCAGTGGATAATTTTGAACTTTTACTTTGTCGTTCCATTTCGTACCATTAGGGGCCGATGACCTCGATGTTAGGCCCCTTTAAACAACAAGCATCATCATCATCATCACAATCGATCGAAAACACTCGACTTATATCGAAGCTCCGTTACACCGACAGTTGTTCGTTTTGACTGACAGTGCAGCGAGCACACTGGATAATGCGCTATTGTGCTGAAGACTATACGCATGCGCAAAGCAGATGACGTCATGGTTTTCTGCACTGATATTCCCATTAGCGAAGAGCACGGCAAGGTACGTGCCTTCTCGTCTAGAGCCACCCTCAACCCAGTGGCAGTATGACAGTTGACCACAAGGGTCCGCCACCTCCCCTATTACGGTTAGACACAGCCTCCCAGGAACTACTATTGCATTACATTACCGGCAGATTTCGCTAGTACCCTAATTCTGAATAGGCATTTTCTAGCTCGTTGTGAACAGGTGTTTGTAATCGCGGGAAGGAGTTTGCTTTACCTTGTGACTGGAAAATCTTTTCAAGTGAAATTAATTTAAGTGTTCTGTTCTGCTTCTGTGTTTGTATGGTTTGTGACCATGGTATTCTTTGTGTAAGAGGAAATGAATTCGGTTCAGGTAATTTTAACCAGTGAAATATTAACCTATCAGGATAAGTTAGAATTAAAAAGGCTTGGACCGAACAGACCAGATTTGATTATCGAAAAATTTACAAAAACTGACAAACGCGAGTATAGGCGTAAGTTTAAGAGAGAAGTGTACGAAACACGCAAGTGGCTCTGTAGATGTAGATCTAGGAACGCGCTTTTTTGTTTGCCCTGTTTATTGTTCAACAAAGAAAGAAGTGAATGGAATTCAGCTGGGTGCACAGACCTTGCTCATTTGAGTGCAAAAATAAATAAACATGAAAATTCTCATGCACACAAAAACGCCAGTATTGAATTCCCTACGGTAGTATTGTCTATAATTTCCAAGACGAGAATAATTAACATATGACACAGTAGAACTCTGCCGGCCCCGTGGTGTAGGGGTAGCGTGCCTGCCTCTTACCCGGAGGCCCCGGGTTCGATTCCCGGCCAGGTCAGGGGTTTTAACCTGGATCTGAGGGCTGGTTCGAGGTCCGCTACAATTGAGGAGCTATCTGACGGTGAGATGGCGGTCAAAAAAGCTGGTCGACCATGGGGTTTTGTTTGGTTCTACACTAACACCCAGGTGAAGTTCGTCATCATCATCATCATCATCATCTGTTTACCCTCCAGGGTCGGCTTTTCCCTCGGACACAGCGAGGGATCCCACCTCTACCGCCTCAAGGACAGTGTCCTGGAGATTCAGACTCTTGGTCGGGGATACAACTGAGGAGAATGACCAGTACCTCGCCCAGGCGGCCTCACCTGCTATGCTGAACAGGGGCCTTGTGGAGGGATGGGAAGATTGGAAGGGATAGGCAAGGAAGAGGGAAGGAAGCGGCCGTGGCCTTATGTTAGGTACCATCCCGGCATTCGCCTGGAGGAGAAGTGGGAAACCACGGAAAACCACTTCCAGGATGGCTGAGGTGGGAATCGAACCCACCTCTACTCAGTTGACCTCCCGAGGCTGAGTGGACCCCGTTCCAGCCCTCATACCACTTTTCAAATTTCGTGGCAGAGCCGGGAATCGAACCCGGGCCTCCGGGGGTGGCAGCTAATCACGCTAACCACTACACCACAGAGGCGGACGGTGAAGTTCGTGCTATTTAAAAACCAAGAATAGTGCTCGCATCCTTCAATATTCGCAGTGTAATAAAGTTATTGTGCATTTTACTTTAGTTCTACATTAACAAATTAGTCTCTTATAAAATTTATCCACGGTTACAGGGGTTCTACCAAATTATTTGTGAAGAAGGAACCGTACAAGGAACTGTTAGTGAAATAATTTTTGTACCTATGCTAATTTTTTGCTGATTTGAGACATGAACAAAAATGTTGTTGTGAACACCCTAAAAATTATGTCACGAGCCGCCACTGCTATTAGCACACATTCATATAAAACATTTCAAAACAAATATATGTAGATGTAATCGGCCAAAGAGAATGAAATAACTATTTGAATAAGAATAAAAAAGTGATGCCAACAGGTGAAAAAATTGACTACGTGTAGTTATCCGCCTGCGTACACTTACACTCTGCCACCTTACGCCTCTTCAGTGACGCCTAGGCTATTTATGACACCTGTTTGCGGAGCTGCAGAGGATTAAACCAGCCTTCGGGCTGAATACCCAACATACATTATTTGTCCCTCGCACGTAGCTAGACATCATTTTTGAATATCTTCTCTTTTTTTTTTGAAAATATACATTTTTAAGTGAACATCAAAATTTTAGGTTTTAAAGTGATACATTTATTTTCATAATTCAGAAATTGTACCTTTGATTTAAAAATCTCGTGTTAAAATACGTAAACCACGAACCTACTACGATGGCGTAGCAGGGGAAGAGGTGATACTCCCACGTGGCGCGTCCCAGGTGGCGGATTGGGGGGGTCCTAACCGGCTTGCCGGCGGACTTGAGGGAAATAATATACCTCTCGCGGACCAAACACACTACCCCCTGCGGATGGGGAACGTAAATGTAGAATACACCCGCGGTATCCCCTGCCTGTCGTAAGAGGCGACAAAAAGGGGCGACCTTTGCGCGGACATGGATTGTGGTTTGGTATTATGTGTTAGACCTCCTGTGGATGGGAGAGGCTGAATACATCCATAGGTAATCCCTGCCTGTCGTAGAAGGCGACTTAAAGGGTCATGCGGCCATGGTCCCCTCTTTATTTTTTATTATTTTTCCGAGGGTCAGATGTAGACCAATCAAAATTTAGATGTGCGTGCTGCTCGGCGATGGAGCTCCTATGTGTGCGACTACGCTTAAAAGCTCGTGCCAGCAACCACCCAGGACGCGGCGGGTGGGTGTGTCATGTACTCGGGCAGTAGTATCCGCCTGACAACGCAGGTCCCCGCACAGCCGAATGCCAGAAGGACATATTCTTATTAATTATTTTTATTTATTTTTTCTATATTTAGTGCTCTGTACACGCTATGGCGTACATGCTATTGCGGGTGACTGGAGGAAGGAAGTCCTAGTGCTCATTGCCTCAGTCATCCCGTATTAGGCATCGTTCAACATCCGACCCCGGGCAGTACCTGCTACGACCAGGTGGGTATTGCCTTGGCTGCTTGGTTCGGCTACAGAGATCCCTGATCGGAGTGGGTGGCATTCGGGGAGGATGATTTCGGGCATGGCGTCGAAACAACTTCCGCCTGTCACCTCGGGTAGTTCGCTACCCAAGTCTTTAACATTTGATTCCCTAAGGGGTGCAACCCCTTGGGAACACGCGCAGCGAATTGGTGTGGGTTCCAGCTTCCCTAGGTTCCTGGTTGCTACCAGAACCGACGGGCAGGACTTCAAGCTGGTTAAATCGATACTTTTTAGTCGGCATATCGAAGGTGTGTACGGTGAACTTGAGGACCTTAAGAAAATGCGCAATGGTGGTTTGCTCCTGAAGACGAGCACTGCGCTCCAAGCCGATCAGTTGCTTAAGTGCGACCACATTGGCGACATCCCTGTCAAAGTGGCAAAGCACAAAAGCTTGAATCTGGTTCGTGGAGTTATTTTCCATCGTGATCTTATTCTGAACACCGACGATGAATTGATGGAAGACATGAAGCACCGTGGTGTGACACACGTCCGGCGCATTACGCGCAAAGTCAACGGTGAAGACGTTGCCACAGGTGCGTTCATAGTCTCCTTCAAATTGTCGGTGTTGCCAGAGAAGGTCAAGGTAACAACCTATCGTTGCGATGTGAGGCCGTACATCCCGCCTCCTATGCGATGCTATCAATGTCAGAGATTCGGACACATGGTATCACGTTGTTCGAATCAGTCAGTTTGTGGTACATGTGGGAAAGTAGCTCACGGCGCGGAGGAGTTCACACCTCCGTACAAGTGCACTAACTGCTCTGGTCTTCATTCTCCTCGGGATCGGAACTGTCCGACCTATCTGAGCGAGAAGAAGATCCAGGAGATCAAGACCCTGGATGGTCTTTCCTACCAGGAAGCGCGCCGTAAGTTTAATTCCCTGAATGCACCGGCCAAGACACTTGACTTCCGCTTGATAGCACAGTCTCTGCCAAGTTCCTCATTTTCAAGAGGAACACCTTCTCAGAAGATCGCTGCGCCCAAGACAGCAGTTGCTGCTGGGAGCAACGCTGGAAAACGAACGAGCTCGGGGGCGGGTGCATCCCGGCCTTCGACCACCAATATACCTGTGCCGGCTAGGAAACCTACGCCGGCACAGAAGGTGAAGAAGACAACGTCTCCTTCCTGCACGAGGTAGGCGAAAGCCGCGCCTAAGCCGGCGGAGGCGGCATCGTCGACCAGGGCTGGGAAACCACCTCCCAGCCCGTCTCAACAAGAATCGACGTTGGGGAAGAAGAGCGACCTTTGCAGGCGTTCTTCCACTTCTCCTACGAATGGGGCTTCACGCCCTCCACCCGGAGGGCCTGATTCCACGCCAGCGGGTCTTCCTTCTAGAAGACCTGCGCGCTCCCCTCGTAAGAGGAAACCCCACCCCAAGACAACGTCGAAGAAATTGAAGGCATGCTTCACCTCGTCTAGTGACGGGGAGATGCACGTGGAGCATGAATCTCCATCTTCGGATGGGGATGTGAGTGTAGGTTAGGTTAGGTGGCATTATGCTGCTCCTAACCTAAACCATAATAGTCCACACTTACATTATGGCACTGTTACAATGGAATTGTAACGGTTATGAGAGGCATCTTGCCGAGTTGCGCCAGCTCATCAGCGAGTATTCGGCGAGTATAGTCTGTATTCAGGAAACAAATTTCCGACCTGGTCATCATACGGTACTGAGAAATTTTCGACTATACTCGACAGAACATTATGCTCACCGGGCTTCCGGTGGCGTTGGCATTTTTGTCCGTTCTGATACCTACAGCGAGGAGGTTCCAATACGAACCCCGCTGGAGACTGTAGCTGTTCGCGTACCGCTGCCTGTCACAACTACAGTGTGTACTGTTTATTTTCCACCAGGTGAGGCTCTTAAAATCAATGATGTCACTGATCTTCTAGATCAGCTTCCACCTCCCTTCCTCTTGTTGGGCGATTTCAACGCCCATCACCCCATCTGGGGCTCTGAGTCGCCTTGCCCCCGGAGAAGAGAGCTGGAAACATTAGTAACAGAGGTGGATTTATGTATTTAGAACACAGGGGAACCAACACACTTGAGTGTACGTTACGGCACATATTCTCGCATAGACGTAAGTCTATGCAGCCGAACGTTGGTTCCGCTGCTTCGGTGGAACACACACGACGATCTTTGTGACAGTGACCATTTTCCCATAATTCTTACTCTGCTGAACCACAAATCCGTCGAGGCTCCCCCTCGATGGATTTTTAAACATGCTGATTGGCCAAAGTACACATCACTAGCTGCCTTGAACGACAAAATCAGGCGGACCGTCGGCGAGGAAATAACTTACATCACCCAGGTTATTCTTGCTGCTGCTGAGGAGTCCATTCCGTTCTTCTCGGGGACTCCTCGCCAAAAGCTCGTTCCTTGGTGGAACGAAGTTATAGCAGCAGCTATCAAAGAACGCCGTAGCAGCAGCTATCACTGGTAATGGGCAAAATGCTATTTGGGGTTGAAGTATGGGGAATGGAGGAAGGCAGGAGTGAACTAAACCAGGTGGTGGCGAAATTTAGCAAGATCATGATGGACCTACCGAATTGTACTGCCAATGCCGGGGCCAGATTAGTCTGTAAAGAATCGATAGAGGTTGAAATTGCTAAGAGGGTGTTCAAGTACTGGATGAGATTGGAGGAAGGGAAGGGTGGGGCGTTAGTACAAGAAACGTTGAATTTTCAGAAAGGTATGACGAATGAAGGTTACTGGGTGAATAAGTGCAAAAAATGGTTACAAAAGATTGGATTGGGGGTATATGGAGAGGTCTGGGGGGATGGTAGGAATAAATGGGTATGGGAAAGGATAAAGGGAAGACTACTAGATATTGAAAGACAGAGCTTAATAGAGGAATGTAGAGAGAGAGTCTCTTTATCAGTATTAAATAAATTGGTGGAAGTAATAAACCCGAAAACGGAGTTTGAGGGTAGAAGGGATAAGAGAGGTTTGTATTGGTGGGTATTGGGTCTTCCGAGGAATAGGGGGTGGGTTGGTAGTGAGAATAGGGATAGATGTGTGTTATGTGGAGAGAAGTGGGAGGACCTGCATATTTTTAATCAATGCCGACCTTTGGCGGAGATAAAGATCAAACTACTAAGTAAGAAGGAGCTGCATATGGTAGGGGAAAGCTATAAGATAACATCTTGGTTATGTAGAGAGTGGGAGAAAGGAACGAATATAGCGAAATTCTTAAACGTGGCCAGAGCTATATTTATAAAGAAATTGAGGGAGTAACAGGGGTTGTGCAGATAATGTGGTTCGTGCTGAGGGAGAAAGGGGGAAGGCATTCTGCTCAGAGGAATGGATATCCGCCCTGAGCAAATGCGGGAAGGGTATCATGGTAATCATGATATCAGAAGAGGGGGCTGTAGTGTTAGGGGAAAGGGGGAGAACACCTTGCCCTGTGGAAAGGTGATCCGCCTGGGGCAAAGGGAAAGCCTGAGAAAATTAGGTAAGCGTTGAGAAAAAGGGAGGTTGAGTAGGTTTGAGGGTAGTGTAAAGCTTAGTAAAAAAAAAAAACGAGTTGACTGAGTGAACTAATGGACTTGGAATGGAGTACTGTCTGTTGGTGTGTAAATGAGGAGTGAAAAAAAAATGGATTGTTTAAGTGTATTTGTGTGAGGAGGGAGTATAAAGAAGGTATATGTGATAGAATTGTGATAGATTAAGTGGGAATGTAGTTAAGGAGAAAATGTTGGCAGTATGGAAATTATGAAAGTAGGTCAAAAAAAACTCTTTTAAAAAGAATTTAAATGGTGTAGATGCCTTGATGAGGGGTGTAAAAATTGAGGGATTCTTGATGTTTATGTATTAAGTTTAATAGGATGGAAGAAATGGGATCTAACAGTTTGATGTAATTGAGGTGTTGTAGACTGAGAAGACGGAGTGAACTAATGGATTTGGAATGGAAACTGTTTGTTTGTGTGTAAGTGAAATGTTTAAAACAAAAAAGTCAAATTGTTTTAAGTGCGATATAAAATGATTGTTAGTTGATGTTTAAGTCTGAAGCTTAATAAGGTGAATCGGTTTGATATATGAAGTGTGGTGCGGTAGGTGGAGAAGACTGAGTGAACTAATGGACTTCGAATGAAAAAAGTTTGTCTGTGTAAAAAAAAAAAAAAAAGTGTTAATTGTTTTAGGTGCGTTGATGAGGGATTTTAAATGGTTGTTAGCTGATGTTTAAGTCTTAAGTTTTTATAAGGTGAGATGTAAATAGCGGGAGTAGTGCGTGAGAGGTGAGGGTGACGTATCAAGGGAAGAGGGAGGGGTGGGGGACTTGACCCCACTCCAAAGAAGATAGACTTGAGCATGTCCGCACGGAAATGAAAAGGATAGGGAAGGTAGTGTGCTGACAAGGGACAAGAGTATGTGTGACGTACATAGCGGAAGTGTGTTGCAGGCCACCTGTTGGGTCTGGTTTCAGCCAGGGTGGCTTGTAACACATGATAAGGAAAGGAACACAGTGTTTGTCAGCGAGGGTCGGTGAGATACGATACCAGTTCTCACGTGGCAAGGCTGGTGGCTGCTGTAGACGGGTTGGTGGGCGTGTGTTCCATGCCAGGGCTGTTGCAGCGACCAGTCTAATTATTTTATTTTTTTTAGGTGGTAGTTAGGGGTTGGGCTTTGGGTAGTTAGTAGTGCGGTATCGTCCTGCATGTGTGCTGGCTATCCGCGTACGTGTGGGATGATACTGAGCAGATGTAGAGGTAGTAAATGTAGTTAAGTAGTTTTAAGAGATATGTAGTTGTTATTATTGCTTGTTTTCCTTTGTTTCGCTCTGTCTGTCTTTATTGCCTGTAAGCCGATGGTGTACACTAGGGTGGGCAATAAAGATATGTATGTATGTATGTATCAAAGAACGCCGTCGCGGTCACAAACATTACCGTAAACAGCCCACTGCGGCCAACTTGGTAACATTTAAGAAACTCCGCGCTAAGGCGCGAGTTCTTATTCGCCAAAGTAAGGAGGCTTCATGGGAGAGATATGTGTCGTCTATGACGTCACATACTCCATCATCTCAAGTGTGGACTAAGCTTCGACGTATTTCGGGTATCCAAGGATCATCTTCTGTACCGGGAATTTCCATTGCAGGCAACATCGTCACTGAACCCCTCCTGATTACTGACCATCTCGCTAGTCATTTCGCGGATGTATCTGGCTCCGGGAATTACCATCCTGATTTCCTCGCTCTGAAGCGGGAGGCGGAACGTTCTCACCTTAGTTTTGCCTCTCAAGCTTCAGAGGACTACAACGTGCCCTTTACGGAGTGGGAACTCCGCAGCGCCCTAGCGCTTTGCAAGGACACGTCTCCTGGGCCGCCACGAACCTACTACGATGGCGTAGCAGGGGGAGAGGTGATACTCCCACGTGGCGCGTCCCAGGTGGCGGATAGGGGGGTCCTAACCGGCTTGCCGGCGGACTTGAGGGAAATAAAATACCTCTCGCGGACCAAACACACTACCCCCTGCGGGTGGGGGACACACATGCAGAATACACACGCGGTATCCCCTGCCTGTCGTAAGAGGCGACAAAAAGGGGCGACCTTGGCGCGGACATGGATTGCGGTTTGGTATAATGTGATGGACCTCCTGTGGATGGGAGAGGCTGAATACATCCATAGGTAATCCCTGCCTGTCGTAGAAGGCGACTTAAAGGGTCATGTGGCCATGGTCCCCTCTTTATTTTTTTATTATTTTTCCGAGGGTCAGATGTAGACCATTCAAAATTTGATGTGCGTGCTGCCCGGCGATGGAGCTCCTATGTGTGCGACTACGCTCGAAAGCCCGTGCCAGCAACCACCCAGGACGCGGCGGGTGGGAGTATCATGTACCCGGGCAGTGGTATCCGCCTGACAACGCAGGTCCCCGCACAGCCGAATGCCAGAAGGACATATTATTATTAATTATTTTTATTTTTTTCTCTATATTTAGTGCTCTGTACACGCTATGGGGTACATGCTATTGCGGGTGGCTGGAAGAAGGGAGTCTTAGTGCTCATTGCCTCCGTCATGCCGTATTAGGCATCGTCCAACATCGGACCCCAGGCAGTACCTGCTATGACCAGGTGGGTATTGCCTTGGCTGCTTGGTTCGGCTACAGAGACCCCTGATCGGAGTGGGTGGCATTCGGGGAGGATGCTATCGGGCATGGCTTCCAAACGAAGTCTGCTCTCTCAAGGTGGTCGCCCACCTAAGTCTTTAACTTTTGCTTCCCTGAGAGGTTCAACTCCCTGGGAACATGCGCAGCGTGAAGGAATGGGATCCAGCTTCCCTAGGTTTCTGGTCGCTACCAGAACCGAGGGGAACGATTTTAAGCTGGTGAAGTCGGTCCTTTTTAGTCGGCACATCGAAGGCGTCTATGGCGAACTGGAGGAACTTAAGAAAATGCGCAACGGTAGTTTGCTTCTCAAGACTCGTACAGCACTGCAAGCTGATCAGTTGCTTAAGTGCGAGCACTTTGGCGAAATCCCCGTCAAAGTGGAGGAGCATAAGTCCTTGAACCTGGTTCGCGGAGTCATCTTTCACCGCGACCTTATTTTGAACACTGACGACGAGTTGATGGAAGACATGAAGAACCGTGGCGTGACACACGTCCGGCGCATTACGCGCAAGGTCAACGGTGAAGACGTTGCCACTAGTGCCTTCATTGTCTCTTTCAAGTTGTCAGTGTTACCAGAGAAAGTCAAGGTAACCACTTATCGTTGCGATGTGAGGCCGTACATCCCGCCTCCTATGCGATGCTATCAATGCCAGCGATTCGGACATATGGTATCTCGCTGTTCGAATCAGGCTGTATGTGGTACATGTGGACGAGTAGCTCACGGCGCGGAGGAGTGCACAACTCCATACAAGTGCACTAACTGCTCCGGTTTTCATTCTCCTCGGGATCGGAATTGTCCGACATACCTGAGTGAGAAGAAGATCCAGGAGATCAAGACCCTGGATGGTCTTTCCTACCAGGAAGCGCGCCGTAAGTTTCATTCTATGAATACACCTGCCCGTACACTCGACTATAGCTTGATAGCTCAGAGTCTTCCAGGTTCGTCATTTACGACCAAGACACCTGTCCAGACCGCTGCGCCCAAGGCGACTGTTGCTGCTCCCAGCAACGTCGCAAATAGTCAAAGCTCGAAGGGGGGGACCACCCCACCTTCGACCAACCAGAAGTCTGTGCCTGCTGGGAACTCCCAGCCGGCACAGCAAGGGGGGAAGACTAAGTCTCCCCCCCTAGGAGGTCGACGAAAGTCGTGCCCCAGCCGGCGGAGGCGGCTTCGTTGACCAGGGCTGGGAAACCATCTCCCAGCCCGTCTAAACCTGAAAAAAAGAAGGGGAAGAAGAGCGCCCGTTCTGAGCGCTCTCGGCCTTCCCCTGCGAAGGAGAAGTCATGCCCCCCATCTGGAGGGTATGAGTCTGCGCCAGGAGGCACTCCTGCTCCCAAACCTGCGCGCTCTCCTCGTAGGGGACCCCCTCGCGCCCGAAATTTGTCGAAGTTCTGGGCGGCACCCCTGCCATCTTTTGATGACGGGATGGATGTCGCGCTGTCCTCTACATCTACGGATGTAGAATTAGATAGTGTTTAGGCTAACGAGCATTTTTCGCTCATAACCTAACACTCCTTTTACAGTCCACACTATGACACTGTTACAGTGGAATTGTAATGGTTATGACAGGCATCTTGCTGAGTTACGTCAGCTTATTAGTGAGTACGCAGCGAGTATAGTCTGTATTCAGGAGACCAATTTCAGACCTGGTCATCATACGGTCTTGAGGAATTTCAAACTATACTCGACAGAACGATACTATGCTCACCGGGCTTCCGGAGGCGTTGGCATTTTTGTACGTTCTGATAGCTACAGCGAAGAGGTTCCATTACGAACCCCTCTAGAGGCTGTAGCTGTTCGCGTCTCGCTGCCTGTCATAGCAACAGTGTGTAATGTTTATCTTCCACCCGGCCAGCATCTGAACATCAATGATGTCGCTGATCTTATAGATCAGCTTCCACCACCCTTCCTCTTATTGGGCGATTTTAACGCCCATCACCCCATATGGGGCTCTGAGACGCCTTGTCCCCGAGGAAGAGAGTTGGAAACACTTATAACAGATCTGGATTTATGTATTTTGAACACAGGGGAACCAACTCACTTTAGTGTACGTTACGGCACATACTCTCGCATAGACGTAAGTCTATGCAGCCGAACGTTGGTTCCACTGTTTCGGTGGAATGCACACGATGATCTCTGTGACAGTGACCATTTTCCCATTATTCTTACTTTGTTGAAACATAAACCCGTCGAGGCTCCCCCTCGATGGATTCTTAAACATGCTGATTGGCCAAAGTACACATCACTAGCTGTCTTTCACGATGATGTCAGGCGGACCGTCGGCGAGGAAATAACTTACGTCACCCAAGTTATTCTTGCTGCTGCTGAGGAGTCCATTCCGTTTTTCTCGGGGGCTCCTCGCCGAAAACTCGTTCCTTGGTGGAACGATGAAATAGCAGCAGCCATCAAAGAACGCCGTCGCGCTCATAAACGTTACCGTCGACAGCCTACTGTGGCCAACTTGGTAACATTTAAGAAACACCGCGCTAAGGCGCGAGTTCTTATTCGACAAAGTAAGAAGGCTTCATGGGAGAGATATGTGTCGTCCATGACGTCGCATACTCCATCATCTCAAGTGTGGACGAAACTTCGACGACTTTCGGGTATTCAAGGATCATCTGCTGTACCGGGAATTTCCATTGCAGGGAGTGTCGCCACTGATCCCCTTGCGATTGCTAATCATCTCGCTAGTCATTTCGCGGATGTCTCTGGCTCCGGGAATTACAATCCTGATTTCCTCCCTCTGAAGCGGGAGGTTGAACGTCATCACCTTAGTTTTGCCACCCAAGCTTCAGAGGACTACAACGTGCCCTTTACGGAGTGGGAACTCCGCAGCGCAATAGCGCTTTGCAAGGACACGTCTCCTGGACCGGACAACATCCATAACCAGAGGTTGAAACACCTTAGTGATGATAGTTTACTATATCTCCTTCGTGTGTTCAACCGAATCTGGACAGAGGGTGATTTTCCGTCTCAGTGGCGAGAGGGCATAGTCATCCCTGTCCTCAAGCCTGACAAAGTTCCTAAGTATGCAGGAAGTTACAGACCGATTTGTCTTACAAATTGCCTGTGTAAGCTCTTTGAGAGGATGGTAAATCGCAGACTCGTGTGGTGTCTGGAGAAACAAGGACTCTTGTCCGAGTACCAATGTGGATTTCGAGCCGCTCGATCCACCACAGACCACTTGGTACGCCTGGAGAGCTCTATCCAGGATGCGTTTCTCCGCAAACAGCATTTGGTAGCTGTCTTCTTTGACTTGGAGAAGGCCTACGACACCACCTGGCGATATGGCATCCTTTCAGTCCTGCATCAATGGAGATTCCGAGGTAACTTGCCGGTATTTATTGCAAATTTTTTGTCCCTCCGTCTATTCCGTGTCCGAGTAGGGAGGACATATTCGCAATACCACGTTCAAGAAAATGGAGTACCACAGGGATCGGTTCTTAGTGTCACTCTGTTCGCGATTGCCATAAACGGTATTGTCGCGGCTGCTGGTCCAGCCGTCATACCGTCCCTATATGTGGATGATTTTGCTCTGCACTATAGCTCGTGCAGTATGGCAGTCGCAGAGCGACAGTTACAGCAAGCTATTAGGAGGGTGGAGAAGTGGACCTTAGAACATGGCTTTCGGTTTTCTGCCGCAAAGACCTCCGTTGTCCACTTTTGTCGTCAACGTACACTTCACCCTCATCCTGAGCTTTATCTAGGTAATGTCGTTCTTCCAGTTGTTGACACCTACCGATTTCTTGGGCTCCTTTTTGACAGTAAATTATCGTGGGAGCCACACGTGCGGCAGTTAAAAGTGCAATGCACTACGAAGCTTAATATCCTTAAGTTTCTTAGCAGCATTTCTTGGGGGGCTGACCGCACGGTGCTCCTGCGATTCTATCGGGCACACATTTTATCCCGGTTAGACTACGGCAGTGCAGCATATGGCTCCGCAAGACCAAGCGTTCTTGCGAAGCTGAACAGTATCCACCACAGCGGGGTTAGGTTGGCGACGGGAGCTTTTCGTACAAGCCCCATCGCTAGCCTGCTCGCTGAGTCTGGTGTGCCGCCTTTACACCTGAGGCGCCAGCAACTTCTACTTACATATGCTGCAAATTTGCGACAGATGCCACTTCATCCCAGCTATCCTTGCGTGTTCAACAATGGCAACCGTTTGCTGTACGCTGCTCGTCCTCGAGCGACGCGGCCGGTTGGGATACGCTTGGATAACATTTCCGAATTGTTTGACGTACGTTCGGTTCCTTGCCTTGTCAGACAACCAAGTGGGGTACCTCCGTGGGTCGTACGACGACCTGAAGTAATTCTGGATCTGCACACTGGTCCAAAGGAAAACACGGACCCTTCGATTTATCGGAGGCTCTTCCTGTCCGTTGTTGGCCGCTATCCAGGTTCAGTCGTCGTCTACACGGATGGTTCAAGGTCAGATACGAAGGTGGGCTGTGCGTTCGTTGTTAACAATGATAGGTTCCTTTTTGCTCTTCCGGCAACCTGTAGTGTGTACACAGCAGAGCTCTATGCTATCTATGAGGCTCTGCGGTACGCACTGTACAATGAGCGCCGACACTTTCTTCTGTGTACCGACTCCTTGAGTTCGCTCCAGTCTATAGATACCTGTTTCCCTCGGCACCCTCTGGTGCAGCTAATCCAGGACCTGCTGGCCGGGTGTTGGGATGCTGGCACCAGAATCACATTTCTGTGGCTCCCAAGCCACATGGGCATAGAGGGAAACGAGTTAGTAGATCAGGCTGCCAAGGAGGCAGTTACACTGCCCACGTTGCCTTTCCAGGTTCCAGTAAGTGATATTCGCTCCCAGCTGAGACATCTTGTTATGTCTCATTGGGAGATGGAGTGGCAGGCCATTCCACTTCCCAATAAGCTGAGAGCGATAAAAGGAACAACGAAGGTATGGAGGACTTCCCTTCGGGCTTCGCGGAGGGAAGCCGTGGTATTATGTCGTCTTCGGATCGGCCACGGTATCTTGACTCACTCGCATCTTTTGAAAGGAGAACCCCCTCCGGTGTGTACCTGCGGCGACCACCTTACCGTGGTGCACATCCTTACGGAGTGTGTGGACCTGGTCGATCTGCGCCGTAGTCTTAACCTTCCGAGTACTATCTCCCTTATCTTGCGTGATGACGAGCAGTCAGCAGACCTCGTCATCCGCTTTATGAGGGATAGTGGACTGTTTTCTCGTGTGTAATGCTGTCCTTTGTCCTAGTGTGTTTTGTGTCACTTTCGCTTTTATCCTATTGACTTAATTTTAGTTTGTTTTGCGTATTTTAATGTGTTATTTTAACGTCTCTCGTAAATTATGTACTACCAGGCAATGCCTTATTCCTTTGTTTTCCTGTAATTTCTCTTATTTTATTAGAAAATAAGGCATTGCGTATTAGATCCACTGATTGTTTTAATCTCACCCTCATTTTTCTCCATCATTTTTTAAACTCTAGTCAGTGGATATGTTTTTAAAATTTTAACATCATCTCTCATGTCGTTTATCACATTCTATTAGGGGCCGGTGACCTTCCATGTTAGGCCCCTTTAAACAACAAGCATCATCATCACCATCATCTCCTGGGCCGGACAACATCCATAACCAGTTGTTGAAACACCTTAGTGATGATAGTTTACTATGTCTCCTTCGTGTGTTCAACCGAATCTGGATGGAGGGTGATTTTCCGTCTCAGTGGCGAGAGGGCATAGTCATTCCTGTCCTCAAGCCTGACAAAGATCCTAAGTATGCAGGAAGTTACAGACCGATTTGCCTTACAAACTGCCTGTGTAAGCTGTTTGAGAGCATGGTTAATCGCCGACTTGTGTGGTGTCTGGTGAAACAAGGACTCTTGTCCGAGTACCAATGTGGATTTGGAGCCGCTCGATCCACCACTGACCACTTGGTACGCCTGGAGAGCTCTATCCAGGATGCGTTTCTCCGCATACATCACTTGGTAGCTGTTTTCTTTGACCTAGAGAAGGCTTATGACACCACATGGCGGTATGGTACCCTTTCAGCCCTGCATCAGTGGAGCTTCCGAGGTAACTTGCCGGCGTTTATTGCGAATTTCTTGTCCCTCCGTCTATTCCGTGTCCGAGTAGGGAGGACATATTCGCAATACCACGTACAAGAAAATGGAGTACCACAGGGATTGGTCCTTAGTGTCACTCTGTTCGCGATTGCCATGAACGGTATTGTTCCTGCTGCTGGTCCAGCAGTTATACCGTCGCTATATGTGGACGATTTTGCTCTGCACTATAGCTCGCGTAATATGGCAGTCGCAGAGCGACAATTACAACAAGCATTTAGGAGGGTGGAGGAGTGGACCTTAGAACATGGCTTTCGGTTTTCTGCCGCAAAGACCTCTGTTGTCCAATTTTGTCGTCAAGGCACTCTTCACCCCCATCCTTAGCTTTATTTAGACAACGTCGTTCTTCCAGTTGTTGACACTTAACGATTCCTTGGGCTCCTTTTTGACAGTAAATTATCGTGGGAGCCACACGTGCGGCAGTTAAAAGTGCAATGCACTACGAAGCTTAATATCCTTAAGTTTCTTAGCAGCATTTCTTGGGGGGCTGACCGCACGGTGCTCCTGCGATTCTATCGGGCACACATTTTATCCCGGTTAGACTACGGCAGTGCAGCATATGGCTCCGCAAGACCAAGCGTTCTTGCGAAGCTGAACAGTATCCACCACAGCGGGGTTAGGTTGGCGACGGGAGCTTTTCGTACAAGCCCCATCGCTAGCCTGCTCGCTGAGTCTAGTGTGCCGCCTTTACACCTGAGGCGCCAGCAACTTCTACTTACATATGCTGCAAATTTGCGACAGATGCCACTTCATCCAAGCTATCCTTGCGTGTTCAACAATGGCAACCGTTTGCTGTACGCTGCTCGTCCTCGAGCGACGCGGCCGGTTGGGATACGCTTGGATAGCATTTCCGAATTGTTTGACGTACCTTCGGTTCCTTGCCTTGTCAGAGAACCAAGTGGGGTACCTCCGTGGGTCGTACGACGACCTGAAATAATCCGGGATCTGCACACTGGCCCAAAGGAAAACACGGACCCTTCGATTTATCGAAGACTCTTCCTGTCCGTTGTTGGCCGCTATCCAGGTTCAGTCGTCGTCTACACGGATGATTCAAGGACAGATACGAAGGTGGGCTGTGCGTTCGTTGTTGACAATGAAAGGTTCCTTTTTGCTCTTCCGGCAACCTGTAGTGTGTACACAGCAGAGCTCTATGCTATCTGTGAGACTCTGCGGTACGCACTGTACAATGAGCGCTGCCACTTTCTTCTGTGTACTGACTCCTTGAGTTCGCTCCAGTCTATAGATACCTGTTTCCCTCGGCACCCTCTGGTGCAGCTAATCCAGGACCTGGTGGCCGGGTGTTGGGATGCTGGCACCAGAATCACGTTTCTGTGGGTCCCAAGCCCACATGGGCATAGAGGGAAACGAGTTAGTAGATCGGGCTGCCAAGGAGGCAGTTACACTGCCCCCGTTGCCTTTCAAGGTTCCAGTAAGTGATATTCGCTCCCAGCTGCGACATCTTGTTATGTCCCATTGGGAGATGGAGTGGCAGGCCATTCCACTTCCCAGTAAGCTGAGAGCGATAAAAGGAACAACGAAGGTATGGAGGACTTCCCTTCGGGCTTCGCGGAGGGAAGCCATGGTATTATGTCGTCTTCGGATCGGCCACGGTATCTTGACTCACTCGCATCTTTTGAAAGGAGAACCCCCTCCGGTGTGTACTTGCGGCGACCATCTTACCGTGGTGCACATCCTTACGGAGTGTGTGGACCTGGTCGATCTGCGCCGTAGTCTTAACCTTCCGAGTACTATCTCCCTTATCTTGCGTGATGACGAGCAGTTAGCAGACCTCGTCGTCCGCTTTATGAGGGATAGTGGACTGTTTTATCGTGTGTGATGCTGTCCTTTGTCCTAGTGTCTTTTGTGTCACTTTCGCTTTTATCCCATTGACTTAATTTTAGTTTGTGTTGCGTATTTTAATGTGTTATTTTAACGTCTCTCGTAAATTATGTACTACCAGGCAATGCCTTATTCATTTGTTTTCCTGTATATTCTCTTATTTTATTAGAAAATAAGGCATTGCGTATTAGATCCACTGATTGTTTTAATCTCGCCCTCATTTTTCTCCCCACGAACCTGCTACGCTGGCGTAGCAGGGGGAGAGGTGATACTCCCACGTGGCGCGTCCCAGGTGGCGGATAGGGGGGTCCAAACCGGCTTGCCGGCGGACTTGAGGGAAATAAAATACCTCTCGCGGACCAAACACACTACCCCCTGCGGGTGGGGGACGCACATGTATAATACACCCGCGGTATCCCCTGCCTGCCGTAAGAGGTGACTGAAAGGGGCGACCAAGGGCTGACTGAATTAGAACCATGAAACTAATTTTGAATCGTACCATCACGCGGGGAACACCATAGGTTGCCTGTACTTGCGAGTAGTACCACTAAATTCGGTACGAAATAGGTTTGTGATTAGTAGCAGTTAAAGCCTGGCCTGGTGGATTCCAGTACCCGTGCGTCGTACCCATGTGTGCAACACCGCGGGTCTGGGCGTAGCCTGTGAGTTGTACCACTATATGAGCAGCTCCGTGGGTCTGCGTTGCCTGTGATTAGTACCCACTATGTGAGGAACACCACGGGAATACCGGCGCCCGTGTTTAGTACACCTAGGTGGGGAACCTTCTCGGTTTGCGTTGACTCTGAGGTGGGCCATTGTGTGAGACACACCATAGGTCTGCGTTACTTGTACGTATTGCAATACTTGTGAGTAGTACCATCTTTTGTGGAACACCGTGACTCTTCGCTACTTCTGATTAATACCCCAACATGACACATACCATGGTTCTATTTTACTCGCGACATGTACCATTCTGTGGGGCCTTAGACGTGGATTTTGCACCCCCTTTAGACACCAAGCATCATTGTGCTTTATAATTGGTTCCTTGATCGGTGATAATGTTATTTTCGATCTGTATTGAGTCCGATCCACTTGTTTTTGTTTGTTTGTTTTGTGTTTTGTTGAGTTACTGTCCATCCATTCATTCTTCATGCCATATTTTATTTTTATTTTGGTCAGTGGATGCCTTTGCAATTTTTGTTCTTTCATTTCGTACCATTAGGGGCCGATGACCTTCGATGTTAGGCCGCTTAAAACAACAAGCATCAGCATCATCATCATTTTTCTCCATCATCATTTTTTTTAAACTCTAGTCAGTGGATATGTTTTTAAAATTGTAACATCATCTCTCATGTCGTTTATCTCGTTCCATTAGGGGCCGATGACCTTCGATGTTAGGCCCCTTTAAACAACAAACATCATCATCATCAAAATACGTAGAATTATTAGAGACATACCACCCACAACTTTGGCTAATGTATCTTCAGTGGCATCCGAATAAATGTTCCTAAGATACACAAAAAACAACTTTTCAGGAAGCGAGCCTCAAAGTTCCTTATGCATTCCACCTCCATACAGAGGATCATCTGGGTTCTCTTCCGTCTCATCTTGAAATCTTCTATTTACACTTCTTTTCTTCTGTCTCCCAATCTTCACCAGCCCCCTTTCTGCTGCATCTGCTTTCCTTTCTCTTTCCTTATCTATAATTGACATTTGTTTCAGTGTTGTGTCCTGGAGGTATACGAAGTCTTTGTAGAACTTCGCTCTTAGAGATATTGTCTCCATTGTATGTTGCCACGGCATCATAAACACAAAAGTCGAGTGTTTTTATGCTCACAAATACTCTCTTGAGTATCCGAGTCCAGATCAAATTATTTAAGCATTCGTTAGTGTTTTGTGTTTTACCCGTGAAGACATTTCCGGAGGAGTTTTTCATAGGATAAGGCTCTGAAGACTTTCTTTATGGATTCCACGACTGCATACGGGAGACTGTGCTTGTGGACGTGGTCGTGGTCTCGGTTTCCTTCGTTCCACGAACCTGCTACGCAGGCGGAGAGGTGATACTCCCACGTGGCGCGTCCCAGGTGGCGGATAGAGGGGTCCTAACCGGCTTGCGGCGGACTTGAGGGAAATAAAATACCTCTCGCGGGCCAAACTCACACACCCTGTGGGTGGGGGAGGCAGACCAATAATACATCCACGGTATCCCCTGCCTGTCGTGAGAGTCGACTAAAAGGGGCGACCAAGGGCTGATTGTATTAGAACTATGAAACTACTTGTGATTAGTACCAACACGCGCGGAAATCCATGGGTCGCTTTTACTTGCGAGTAATACCACTCTGTTAGGTACTGAATAGTTTTGTGATTCGTAGCACTCAAGCGGGGTTCAGTGTGGGTTTCCAGTACCCGTGAGTCGTACCCATGTGAGCAACACCACGGGTCTGGGCGTTGCCTGTGATTTGTACCACTATATGAGCGACACCGTGGGTCTGCGTTGCCAGTGATTAGTACCCACTATGTGAGGAACACCACGGGAATGCCGGCGCCCGTGATTAGTACACCTAGGTGAGGAACCTCATCGGTTTGCGTTGGCTAAGAGTGGCGCCATTGTGTAAGACACACCATAGGTCTGCGTAACCTTTACGACGTACAATACTTGTGAGTAGTACCTTAAATTTTGGAACACCGTGAGTTTACGCTACCTTTGATTAGTACCGCAGCTTGAGAAATATCATGGTTCTACTTTACTCGCGACATGTACCATCCTGAGGGGCCTTAGACCTTGTTTTTGGACCCCTTTAGACATCAAGCATACTCGATTCAGGACTGTGCTTTATGAGTGGTCCCTTGGTCACTAGTAGGGGAGAGTCCTACAGTACCGGCCGGCTTCCAGTACCGGCCATTGCTGGTTCTCGTTTTAGGTGCTATATGGCAGTAGTTTACAGGTGGCATATGAAGGATGCTACATTCCCGCGTGTCATACTTTGGGGGTTTTGTTTAGCGTTAAGTCTTGTGTGAGATATGAGTGTTGTACATTGGCCGGCTTACGATCGCGCGCGAAAAGATATTTTCAAGCCCTAGGTATTCCATTTCCAGGTAAGCTGTTGATTTTGTTTTTACTTATATATTATATACATTCCTTGAGGACGCTATAGCTGGTAAAAGTTTCACGACATCGTCTATTAAACAATAATCCAGCTGGGGTATTTCCTTCACGTGAATGTCGTACAGTACCGGCCATCCATATGTCTTCCAGTACCGGCCAGTAGGACTTTTAAAGAAATAAAATGATATCCACTTCTTATCACTTTCCATAGTAAACTGACAGAGAAATGGGATAAAATACAATTAAAGTGGATCGAGGACGGGATGAAGATGGCACTGAACTAAATTATTTCTAACAAAATGACTGCAGGGCAAGCTGCTGAGGCTGTTTGTGCGCTAAGAAGTACGTTAGAAGTTCGTCTGAGAGCACTTAGAGTGGGTGTGGCTGTGGATCTAACCCCTCAGATGGGAAGAATTAAAAAATCCTTTTATTACGATATGTAAAATCAGTTGGTTACTTATATGAAGGATCTAGAAAATCTTCATATCTCTGGTCAGGAAAAAAATGTACAATTAGCATTCGCTTTGGCCGAGCCACGAACCTGCTACGCAGGCATAGCAGGGGGAGAGGTGATACTCCCACGTGTCGCGTCCCAGGTGGCGGATAGGGGGGTCCTAACCGGCTTGCCGGCGGACTTGAGGGAAATAAAATACCTCTCGCGGACCAAACACACTACCCCCTGCGGGTGGGGGACGCACATGTAGAATACACCCGCGGTATCCCCTGCCTGTCGTAAGAGGCGACTAAAAGGGGCGACCAAGGGCTGACTGAATTAGAACCATGAAACTAATTTTGAATCGTACCATCACGCGGGGAACACCATAGGTTGCCTGTACTTGCGAGTAGTACCACTCTGTTAGGTACGAAATAGGTTTGTGATTAGTAGCAGTTAAAGCCTGGCCTGGTGGATTCCAGTACCCGTGCGTCGTTCCCATGTGTGCAACACCGCGGGTCTGGGCGTAGCCTGTGAGTTGTACCACTATATGAGCAGCACCGTGGGTCTGCGTTGCCTGTGATTAGTACCCACTATGTGAGAAACACCACGGGAATACCGGCGCCCGTGTTTAGTACACCTAGGTGGGGAACCTTCTCGGTTTGCATTGACTCTGAGTTGGGCCATTGTGTGAGACACACCATAGGTCTGCGTTACTTGTACGTATTGCAATACTTGTGAGTAGTACCATCTTTTGTGGAACACCGTGAGTCTTCTCTACTTCTGATTAATACCCCAACATGACACATACCATGGTTCTATTTTACTCGCGACATGTACCATTCTGTGGGGCCTTAGACGTGGATTTTGCACCCCCTTTAGACACCAAGCATTATTGTGCTTCATTAGGGGTTCCTTGGTCGGTAAAAATGTTATTTTCGATCTGTATTGAGTCCGATCCACTGGTTTTTGTTTGTTTGTTTTGTGTTTTGTTGAGTTCCTGTCCATCCATTCATTCTTCATGCCATATTTTATTTTTATTTTGGTCAGTGGATGCCTTTGCAATTTTTGTTCTTTCATTTCGTACCATTAGGGCCAATGACCCTTGATGTTAGGCCCCTTAAAACAACAAGCAAGCAGCAGCTTTGGCCGAGCATTCAAAATTACCTCACCAGTTCAACAAAGAAAACAAAACTGCCGGAAAGCAGCTTTATTATGATTGTTACCGTGTTTTGGTGGTAGTTATGCATGAAAGAAGGTGCTGGGTGGTGAATAGGTCTCAAGCTACTAAAGTGAAATTAATTTTAAAATTTAACAAGGTTATATTTTCTTCTCAAAATTAGGTAACAACAAATAGAACAGGTACTTAGTAGCCGAAACACAATTGAAAAATACATTTACATAGGTACCCCATTTGGGGCTTCAAAAGTCAGAAACATAATTCTTGGGCAATCAGCTCAGTTTTACCCCAAACACAATTTTAACAGAGGGGCAGAAAACCCCATTCATACCTAGGAGCCCTTGCTCCAAATTACACTGAAAAGCCTCCTCGAGGCATACAATATACAATTTTCAAAAGAGCCACTCGCTCTCAATTTTAAGCCTCTCCCAGGCCACACCAAACTCCACCTTTAAGCTGTCCTCAAAGGACATATACACAGGGGTAAAATACCCAACCTACTGAGGTCTATTAAATGACAAGAAGGTTAATACATGACCTCTAAAATACAATTTGAGGGGAGGCGAACTTGCACTCCTAATACACTTTAAGACCTACTTGGCCTTAGGCCGTTAGTGCAAGGGCTAATCCCATACTACAGAGGTGACTTAAGAAAATAACAATTTACATTACATTACGGAAGAATTGGTTGAGAAAATAAGTTCACCTCCAGACAATGTGAGTGGGAGCTCGAGAGGGTTAGCACTCTCTATCCCAGTATGTAGCTTTACAAGAGAATAGATGAAAAGAGAAGTTACATTTTAGGAAAAGGTTACATAGTGGAACGCTTAGAACCCGCCCCGAAAGTTAAACTGCTGAGCTAGCAAAGAAAGAATTTATTAATCGGCCATTACCTTGTTGCTGACCGCTGCCGAGGAAAGAGGCGCTTCCCGCCTCCTGGTACTTAATACACTGAAAGATGGAACAGAAGTGGCCGAGAGACCCAAAAATCAGCAGTTTAAATACTCTCGCGGAAGTTTCTAGGCGTTAGGGGAATGAAAACACCCTCCCACAAACACTTTATTGGGTAGGACACAGCAACATATTCAAGTTGGGGGAAGATACATCTGATTGGATAGAAATTAATTTAAGAAATTCGGGATTGGTTAGGTTCAACACAAGGGGAAAGAAGGGGTGAATATTGCCAACTTAAACAATGACTGAAAGAAATTTAACAAAGAACAAACTCTTGAAATTAAATTTTCTCCAACAAAATAGTTCTTTGACTCCGCACTAGGTTGCACTATTGTTGATCTTCAGTAGTGTCCTCTAGGAGAGAAAGTTTACACTTCTTACTTCAAGCGAAACAAAAACACATCAAAAATGACACAGTTCAAAAACTCAAAGTTTTCCACGTGGTGACATCTTCTGAGAAGGTAAAGAATTAACAGCGTAGATAAAGTTCAGACTTCCTCCAGCAGAGGAGTTTCACCTGGCGCAATTTTTAAATTAGCGGCGTGGAGGTGTACCGCCCGGTACAGACCTCCCCCCCCCCAAAAGTTCCTCCAGGGGTGACACATGAAATCTGTTTGAAACAAGGTCCAAGTTATGCTGTGGATATGAAGATTGATTGCAGAAGCATTTATAAGATTTCTTAATTTGGTTTGATTGAGTTTCAAAATTTTGTTGTTGCAGATGAAGTAAAGTCTTTATATTTGTAGAAGTTGAATTTCTGAAGATAACTTTTTATACTTGAAAGTGAAGGAAAAAAAATTTTCAAAGTCCACCAAATATTGCAGTTGAATTCCCAAGTGTAGTCATTACTTATAGTAACTGTTCATGTAGTTGATGGTGATGAAGTGGGATGGCCAGACCGGCCGTTGCGGCTTGCGTCCAAAGGAGGCCGCTCGGACCCCTCAAGTACCCTGAGATACCGCTCGCCCGCACTATGAGGGGAGCAGAGGTGTTGAAGCACGCCGCGCCCGCGGTGAACATATACAGGCTGCGGGCAAGTAGCAGGTCGTGCGCCGCACATCAGCCTTGGCCGGGAGGAGAGCTCCGGCTCGCCGTGCACACGTCGTCCTCGCTGGGGCCGAGGGGGCCCGTCCTCTACTCCAGTTGCTGCACGGCGCCGCGCGGCTGCGGGGGCACTGAAACATTAAAGCTTGGCGGCAGAATTGTGTTGGACCATCATCTTCTTTGAGGGTACAGGCTTGTGGAGAGGTTGAGGGGCCAGCGGCGTGCGGATATCCATGGCATTTACTCAAATCAAGCCACAGTGTGTATTGAAGCAGGAGACGGGAGCGTGGTAATGGCCGAGGCAAGGACAGAATGGCAGTTTAACGGATCGGGGAAGGTTTTACACGAGGCTTACATATAAGACCAAAATATTATAGAAGGGGCAGAAAGCCTTAAAAGTTGAACTCAAAAACAATATAACCTTCATATTCCTTTCAAATTATATGAAGCAAGTTGACACAAAATTTACACTGGTTTCACCTGTGACAGGTGAACCCTAAATATCCTCTCGGTGGCTGGATTGCTTACTAACAACGTAACTGGCGTAAGAAAATCGAGAATGATACAAGGCCCATGAAATCTGGGGGCAAGCTTGCCCGCGGGAACAAAATTCTTGACCATCACCTGGTCACCTACCTTCAAAGTGGTGGGTCTCCGTCCACGATCATACTTTTCCCTAACCTTTTCGTGAGACACTTTAAGATTGGCTTTAGCCTTCTTCCAAAGATCTTTAATGTTATCCGGATCTATTGTCTCGGGTAGAATGTCATTCAGAGACCAGAGGTTAGAGAGCGGCGAGTTGGGAACAAACTTGAACATCAAAGAAGCTGGAGTAAACTTGTGAGATTCATGAACCGCCGAATTCAAAGCAAAAGCTATCCAATGCAGGGACGTGTCCCACCTGGAATGATCTTCATGATGATAGGCAATAAGTGCGGACCTGAGATTACGGTTAACCCGTTCAGCCAGGGATGGTTGAGGGTAATAAGCAGAAGTAGTTACATGAGAGATGGACAAGTCAAAACAGAATTTACGAAAAAGATTAGATGTAAAAGCCTTAGCATTATCAGATACAATATATTGGCACGGACCAAAAGAAGCAAAAATAGAATTTAAGCAAGTAATTGTAGACTGAGCGGTAGCCAGCTTAGTCGGAAATAACCACGAAAATCTTGTAAAACCATCTACGCATACAAAGCCTACCTTAGTGGACATGGTGGGTTTACTGAGCAAACAAGATTTACAAGCTTTTACAAGTTCACGAATTTCGCCGTCCATACCTTTACAGATGAACATTTCACGAATCTTTTCACGGGTTTTAAAGATTCCAAGATGCCCTCCTAATGGGGTCTCATGATAATACTTGAAGATCATAGGTACAAGAACCGCTGGAACAACAACTTTCATCAACTTATCATGCCTCGAAGGGCAACATAGAACACCATTCCTCAGAACATAAGGGACAGCATGTTCCCCAGAAGAAAGGGCTTCCATTATCGGAGCCAGCGTCGGATCTTCACGTTGGTATTTCTCGATATCCCTAAAAAGCATGGGAGCATCTGTTAGGATGGCATTAACCTCAGATAGCATGGACTCGGGAGGTGATGAACTGTCGACCTGTTCATGGTTCTCAACGTCGTCTGAAAACATACGGCTGAGTCCATCAGCGACAACATTTTCGGTACCTCTGATGTGCCTGACGTCAAATTGGAAGGCAGAAATACGGATGGCCCAACGGGCTATACGACCAGTACGACGCGGCCTACCTAAGACCCAGCTTAAGGCTTGATTATCTGTCTCCAGGTCGAATTTAACATGTTCCAGATAGAGACGGAACTTCTCTAAGGCGAATAAGACTGCCAAACCTTCGAGCTCATAGATGGAATACTTGGCTTCTTGAGCCGACAAAGTCCTAGATGCATAGGCGATGGGGCGCCTCCCTAGTTCAGTCTCTTGAAGAAGGACTGCAGCTACCGCTGACGACGACGCGTCGGTTTGGACGATGAATTTCTTCGAGAAATCAGGCATAGCAAGTACAGGGGCATTACAAAGTGCTAATTTAAGGTCTTCAAAAGCGGCTTGTTGAGAAGGTCCCCACTCGAATTTGATGCCTTTCCTACGAAGAAGGTTTAAGGGCGCCGCTCTATTAGCAAAGTTAGGAATGAACTTCCTGAAGAAATTCACCATACCAATGAACCTGGCGATACCTTTAATGTCCTTGGGAGGTTTAAAATCACGGATGGCCTGTGTTCTAAAATGATCGACTGCTACACCATCGGGTGACACAATATGCCCTAGGAATGACATAGAGGGCTTAGCAAAGGCAACCTTGGACAACTTAACAGTTAACCCAGCCTTACGAAGGCGATCGAGAACTTCTCGCAGATGATCTAGATGTTCTTCAAAAGTCTCTGAAAATACGACGACATCATCTAAGTAGTGATATAAGTACTCGAATTTGATGTCGGAGAAGACCCTATCTAGTAGCCTAGTGAGCACAGCTGCCCCCGTGGGGAGCCCGAAAGGCACGCGGTTATATTCGTATAAATTCCAGTCCGTGGCAAACGCTGTAAGGTGTTTAGACTCTTCGGCAAGGGGAACTTGATTATAGGCCTGATTCAAGTCCAAGATAGTGAAGAACTTGGCCTTACGAAACCGTGAAAAACAAGAATGAAGATCAGGAAGGGGTACAGATTGCAACACCACCTTCCGATTGAGAGCCCTGTAATCAATGACAGGCCTGAAGCCTCCTTGGGGTTTCGGGACTAGAAAAATAGGCGATGAATACGCCGACTTAGAGGGCCTAATAATACCATCCTTCAACATCTGGTCGATAATTTCTTTCAGAGCCTTCATTTTAGGTGGAGATAGCCTATAAGGTGGAAAACGGACAGGAATCGAATCCGTGACCTCAATTTTGTATTCAATAAGGTCAGTAACACCAAGAGTATCAGAGAACACCTCTGGAAATGACTGACATAATTTACGAATACTATCAGCCTGCTCCTCAGGTAGATGTCTAAGGTCTAACAACATCTCATCCTGGGTAGGCGAAATAGATGAACATGACACAGAATTACACTTAAACAAGGGAATTTTACAATTGGACGCAAATTTGAATGTGCACGACTTACTCTGAAGATCGAGCACAAGACCAGTGTGAGAAATGAAGTCCGCTCCCAGTATGATGGGGCAAGACAAGTGCTTAGCCACAAACAATTTAATTTTCCATGTAAATTTAAAAATACGAATTTTGACCAGTACGGAACCTAGAATTTCTAATGGAGATGAATTAGCCGAAACATATTGAATAGGAGATGAGACGTAGTCAGGTAGTTTACAAACAGCTTTCAATTTAGAATACCATTCAGCCGAAATAATCGAACAAACACTGCCTGAATCTAAGAGAGCTGTTATAGGCTCGTTATTTAACTCAATCTTAAGAAAAGGAACAGGTGCGGGGGTATCCGCCGCAATCCTAAGACACTCTTTGGGGCATTCAAAAGATGTATTCGAAGACTTATCGTTCCCTGAATTCTCGACCTTTTTGCCAGGGGCTGAGCCTTGGGAAGCAGAATTAGTTGACTCAGCCGCAGCCACTAGTCACTTTTGATTGTTGTTGGAAGTTACACCAGAAGTTGAGCAGGAGGGGGTGCTATTCGAATTGGGACAATTCTTTGCGATATGTGAGAAAGCCCCACATTTAAAACAGCCTTGTGATGAACCCGCTCCATTATTTGCCCTACTAGACTTGATCAGAGGACACTTGTTGCGCAGATGGTCAGGCGACCCGCAAGCATAACATTTACGGGGATTGACTGGTCGGCGAGGTGGAGGCCGAGTGTTACTAAAGGAAGGCGGGGGTTCTTTCGCGACACGCAAAGAATCGGCGTATCTAACTCCTTCCGCTGAGACGGCCAATGCTTCAAGTTCAGAGAAGGTTTGCGGACACGCCGCGAAACACAAATATGACCTATAGGGAGGTGAAATTCCCTCTACAATAGCCTGTACAATCTGATCTTCAGGAAAATGAAGGGCAAACACCCTAGTATAAAACTTAATGTCCTGTATGAAATCAGCCAAGTTTTCATCCAAGCGCTGTACACGATAATAGTACTTCTGAATAAGGGAGGACCTGGCCCTAGCAGGGATGAAGTTAGCTAGCAAGTGGGCATGGAAATCCTCAATAGATGATTGCTCGGCAATGGCTCTTACGATTTTATCAGAGAGAATACCAATAGCATACGGATAGATAATTTGCAAGATTTGACATGGAGAAAGAGAAAAAACAAGGGCATGATCCTAAAATTCCACTAGAAATCTTAAAAATGACCACGAACCTGCTACGCGGGCGTAGCAGGGGGAGAGGTGATACTCCCACGTGGCGCGTCCCAGGTGGCGGATAGGGGGGTCCTAACCGGCTTGCCGGCGGACTTGAGGGAAATGAAATACCTCTCGCGGACCAAACACGCTACCCCCTGCGGGTGGGGGACGCACATGTAGAATACACCCGCGGTATCCCCTGCCTGTCGTAAGAGGCGACAAAAAGGGGCGACCTTGGCGCGGACATGGATTGTGGTTTGGTATAATGTGTTGGACCTCCTGTGGATGGGAGAGGTTGAATACATCCATAGGTAATCCCTGCCTGTCGTAGAAGGCGACTTAAAGGGTTATGTGGCCGTGGTCCCCTCTTTATTTTTTATTATTTTTCTGAGGGTCAGATGTAGACCACTCAAAATTTTGATGTGCGTGCTGCTCGGCGATGGAGCTCCTATGTGTGCGACTACGCTCAAAAGCCCGTGCCAGCAACCACCCAGGACGCGGCGGGTGGGAGTGTCATGTACCCGGGCAGTGGTATCTGCCTGACAACGCAGGTCCCCGCACAGCCGAATGCCAGAAGGACATATTATTATTAATTATTTTTATTTATTTTTTCTATATTTAGTGCTCTGTATACGCTATGGGGTACATGCTATTGCGGGTGACTGGAGGAAGGGAGTCCTAGTGCTCGTTGCCTCAGTCATCCCGTATTAGGCATCGTTCAGCATCGGACCCCGGGCAATACCTGCTATGACCAGGTGGGTATTGCCTTGGCTGCTTGGTTCGGCTACAGAGACCCCTGATCGGAGTGGGTGGCATTCGGGGAGGATACTTTCGGGATGGCGTCGAAACAACTTCCGCCAGCAACCTCGGGTAGTTCGCTACCCAAGTCTTTAACTTTGGATTCTCTAAGGGGGGCAACCCCTTGGGAACAGGCGCAGCGATTGAATTTGGGATCCAGCTTCCCTAGGTTCCTGGTTGCTACCAGAACCGATGGGCAGGACTTCAAGCTGGTTAAATCCATTCTATTCAGTAGATACATCGAAGATGTATATGGCGAACTTGCGGACCTGAAGAAAATGCGCAATGGTGGTTTGCTACTGAAGACGAGCACTGCGCTCCAGGCCGATCAATTGCTTAAGTGTGACCATTTTGGCGACATCCCCGTCAAAGTGGAAGAGCACAAAACATTGAATCTGGTTCGTGGAGTTATTTTCCACCGTGATCTCGTCCTGAACACTGACGATGAATTGATGGAAGACATGAAGCACCGTGGCGTGACCCACGTCCGGCGTATCACACGCAAAGTCAACGGTGAAGACGTTGCCACGGGTGCGTTCATAGTCTCCTTCAAATTGTCAGTGTTGCCCGAGAAAGTCAAGGTAACAACCTATCGTTGCGATGTGAGGCCGTACATCCCGCCTCCTATGCGATGCTATCAATGCCAGAGATTCGGACACATGGTATCTCGTTGTTCGAATCCGTCAGTGTGTGGTACATGTGGGAAAGTAGCTCACGGCGCGGAGGAGTGTACACCTCCGTTCAAGTGCACTAACTGCTCTGGTCTTCATTCTCCTCGGGATCGGAATTGTCCGACCTATCTGAGCGAGAAGAAGATCCAGGAGATCAAGACCCTGGATGGTCTTTCCTACCAGGAAGCGCGCCGTAAGTTTAATTCTCTGAATGCACCGGCCAAGACACTTGACTTCAGCTTGATAGCACAGTCCCTGCCAGGTTCCTCATTTTCAACTGGAACACCTGCCCAGAAGATCGCTGCGCCCAAGCCAAAGAGAACCAGCTCGAAGGTGGGTCCGTCCCGGCCTTCGACCACCAACATACCTGTGCCGGCTAGGAAACCTACGCCGGCACAACAGGGGAAGAAGACAACGTCTCCTTCCCTCACGCGGTCGGCGACAGCCGAGCCCAAGCCGGCGGAGGCGGCATCGTCGACCAGGGCTGGGAAACCACCTCCCAGCCCGTCTCAACAAGAATCGACTGTGGGGAAGAAGAGCGACCTTAGCAGGCGTTCTTCCACTTCTCCTACGAATGGGGCTTCACGCCCTCCACCCGGAGGGCCTGATTCCACGCCAGCGGGTCTTCCTCCTAGAAGACCTGCGCGCTCCACTCGTAAGAGGAAACCCCACCCCAAAACAACGTCGAAGAAATTGAAGGCATGCTTCACCTCGTCTAGTGACGGGGAGATGCACGTGGAGCATGAATCTCCATCCTCGGATGGGGAGGTGAGTGTAGGTTAGGTTAGGTGGCATTACGCTGCTCCTAACCTAAACCACAATAGTCCACACTTACATTATGGCACTGTTACAATGGAATTGTAACGGTTATGACAGGCATCTTGCCGAGTTGCGCCAGCTCATTAGCGAGTATTCGGCGAGTATAGTCTGTATCCAGGAAACAAATTTCCGACCTGGTCATCATACGGTACTGAGAAATTTTCGACTATACTCGACAGAACGACATTATGCTCACCGGGCTTCCGGTGGCGTTGGCATTTTTGTCCGTTCTGATACCTACAGCGAGGAGGTTCCACTACGAACCCCGCTGGAGGCAGTAGCTGTTCGCGTACCGCTGCCTGTCATAACTACAGTGTGTAATGTTTATTTTCCACCAGGTGAGGCTCTTAACATCAATGATGTCACTGATCTTCTAGATCAGCTTCCACCTCCCTTCCTCTTGTTGGGCGATTTCAACGCCCATCACCCCATCTGGGGCTCTGAGTCACCTTGCCTCCGGGGAAGAGAGCTGGAAACATTAGTAACAGAGCTGGATTTATGTATTTTGAACACAGGGGAACCAACACACTTCAGTATACGTTACGGCACTTATTCTCGCATAGACGTAAGTCTGTGCAGCCGAACGTTGGTTCCGCTGTTTAGGTGGAACACACATGACGATCTTTGTGACAGTGACCATTTTCCCATAATTCTTACTTTGCTGAACCACAAATCCGTCGAGGCTCCCCCTCGATGGATTTTTAAACATGCTGATTGGCCAAAGTACACATCACTAGCTGTCTTTAACGACAAAATCAGGCGGACCGTAGGCGAGGAAATAACTTACATCACCCAGGTTATTCTTGCTGCTGCTGAGGAGTCCATTCCGTTCTACTCGGGGACTCCTCGCCGAAAGCTCGTTCCTTGGTGGAACGAAGACATCGCAGCAGCTATCAAAGAACGCCGTCGCGCTCACAAACATTACCGTAGACAGCTCACTGCGGCCAACTTGGTAACATTTAAGAAACTCCGCGCTAAGGCGCGAGTTCTTATTCGCCAAAGTAAGAAGGCTTCATGGGAGAGATATGTGTCGTCTATGACGTCACATACTCCATCATCTCAGGTGTGGACTAAGCTTCGACGTATTTCGGGTATCCAAGGATCATCTTCTGTACCGGGAATTTCCATTGCAGGCAATATCGTCACCGAACCCCTCCTGCTTGCTGACCACCTCGCTAGTCATTTCGCGGATGTATCTGGCTCCGGGAATTACCATCCTGATTTCCTCGCTCTGAAGCGGGAGGCGGAACGTTCTCACCTTAGTTTTGCCTCTCAAGCTTCAAAGGACTACAACGTGCCCTTTACGGAGTGGGAACTCCGCAGCGCCCTAGCGCTTTGCAAGGACACGTCTCCTGGACCGGACAACATCCATAACCAGATGTTGAAACACCTTAGTGATGATAGTGTACTCTATCTCCTTCGTGTGTTCAACCGAATCTGGATGGAGGGTGATTTTCCGTCTCAGTGGCGAGAGGGCATAGTTATTCCTGTCCTCAAGCCTGACAAAGATCCTAAGTATGCAGGAAGTTACCGACCGATTTGCCTTACAAACTGCCTGTGTAAGCTGTTTGAGAGGATGGTTAATCGCCGGCTTGTGTGGTGTCTGGAGAAACAAGGACTCTTGTCCGAGTACCAATGTGGATTTCGAGCCGCTCGATCCACCACTGACCACTTGGTACGGCTGGAAAGCTCTATCCAGGATGCGTTTCTCCGCAAACAGCACTTGGTGGCTGTTTTCTTTGACTTAGAGAAGGCTTATGACACCACATGGCGATATGGTATCCTTTCAGCCCTGCATCAATGGAGATTCCGAGGTAACTTGCCGGCGTTTATTGCGAATTTCTTGTCCCTCCGTCTATTCCGTGTCCGAGTAGGGAGGACATATTCGCAATACCACGTACAAGAAAATGGAGTCCCACAGGGATCGGTCCTTAGTGTCACTCTGTTCGCAATTGCCATCAACGGTATTGTTGCTGCTGCTGGTCCAGCAGTTATACCGTCGCTATATGTGGACGATTTTGCTCTGCACTATAGCTCGCGTAATATGGCAGTCGCAGAGCGACAATTACAACACGCTATTAGGAGGGTGGAGCAGTGGACCTTAGGACATGGCTTTCGGTTTTCTGCCGCAAAGACCTCCGTTGTCCACTTTTGTCGTCAACGTACTCTTCACCCCCATCCTGAGCTTTATTTAGACAACGTCGTTCTTCCAGTTGTTGACACTTACCGATTTCTTGGGCTCCTTTTTGACAGTAAATTATCGTGGGAGCCACACGTGCGGCAGTTAAAAGTGCGATGCACTAGGAAGCTTAATATCCTTAAGTTTCTTAGCAGCACTTCTTGGGGGGCTGACCGCACGGTGCTCCTGCGATTCTATCGGGCACACATTTTATCCCGGTTAGACTACGGCAGTGCAGCATATGGCTCCGCAAGACCAAGCGTTCTTGCGAAGCTGAACAGTATCCACCACAGCGGGGTTAGGTTGGCGACGGGAGCTTTTCGTACAAGCCCCATCGCTAGCCTGCTCGCTGAGTCTGGTATGCCGCCTTTACACCTGAGGCGCCAGCAACTTCTACTTACATATGCTGCAAATTTGCGACAGATGCCACTTCATCCAAGCTATCCTTGCGTGTTCAACAATGGCAACCGTTTGCTGTACGCTGCTCGTCCTCGAGCGACGCGGCCGGTTGGGATACGCTTGGATAGCATTTCCGAATTGTTTGACGTACCTTCGGTTCCTTGCCTTGTCAGACAACCAAGTGGGGTACCTCCGTGGGTCGTACGACGACCTGAAGTAATCCTGGATCTGCACACTGGCCCAAAGGAAAACACGGACCCTTCGATTTATCGGAGGCTCTTCCTGTCCGTTGTTGGCCGCTATCCAGGTTCAGTCGTCGTCTACACGGATGGTTCAAGGACAGATACGAAGGTGGGCTGTGCGTTCGTTGTTAACAATGATAGGTTCCTTTTTGCTCTTCCGGCAACCTGTAGTGTGTACACAGCAGAGCTCTATGCTATCTATGAAGCTCTGCGGTACGCACTGTACAATGAGCGCCGACACTTTCTTCTGTGTACCGACTCCTTGAGTTCGCTCCAGTCTATAGATACCTGTTTCCCTCGGCACCCTCTGGTGCAGCTAATCCAGGACCTGCTGGCCGGGTGTTGGGATGCTGGCACCAGAATCACGTTTCTGTGGCTCCCAAGCCACATGGGCATAGAGGGAAACGAGTTAGTAGATCAGGCTGCCAAGGAGGCAGTTACACTGCCCCCGTTGCCTTTCCAGGTTCCAGTAAGTGATATTCGCTCCCAGCTGCGACATCTTGTTATGTCCCATTGGGAGATGGAGTGGCAGGCCATTCCACTTCCCAATAAGCTGAGGGCGATAAAAGGAACAACGAAGGTATGGAGGACTTCCCTTCGGGCTTCGCGGAGGGAAGCCGTGGTATTATGTCGTCTTCGGATCGGCCATGGTATCTTGACTCACTCGCATCTTTTGAAAGGAGAACCCCCTCCGGTGTGTACCTGCGGCGACCATCTTACCGTGGTACACATCCTTACGGAGTGTGTGGACCTGGTCGATCTGCGCCGTAGTCTTAACCTTCCGAGTACTATCTCCCTTATCTTGCGTGATGACGAGCAGTCAGCAGACCTCGTCGTCCGCTTTATGAGGGATAGTGGACTGTTTTCTCGTGTGTGATGCTGTCCTTTGTCCTAGTGTGTTTTGTGTCACTTTCGCTTTTATCCTATTGACTTAATTTTAGTTTGTGTTGCGTATTTTAATGTGTTATTTTAACGTCTCTCGTAAATTATGTACTACCAGGCAATGCCTTGTTCTTTTGGTTTTCTGTAGATTCTCTTAATTTATTCGAAAATAAGGCATTGCGTATTAGATCCACTGATTGTTTTAATCTCACCCTCATTTTTCTCCATCATTTTTTTAAAACTCTAGTCAGTGGATATGTTTTTTAAAATTTTAACATCATCTCTCATGTCGTTTATCTCATTCCATTAGGGGCCGATGACCTTCGATGTTAGGCCCCTTTAAACAACAAGCATCATCATCATCTTAAAAATGAAATTACATCACTGGTGGTATTAACGGAAAACTTAGAGATACCTCTGAGCAACATTGCCAATGGATGAGGCAAGCTGCTAAACCCGGGTGACATAGTAGGTAAAGGTTTCAATGGTAATGAAGTTAATTCAGAACGGATGTTACTCAATGATGCACGTCGTTCAGATTCGTTGTCCAATGGGGCAGGGATAGTTTGAGCAGCAACGGTTATTCTATTAACTTCTCCCTTGGGAGGCGCTTCCTCACTACCTGCATTTACTATGGTGGGTTGATCAGATTTGGGAGGAACTTCCCCAGTTAACAATTGAGTGACCTTACTAGATAATTCGGAAATATTTTCCAGGAGCGTACTAGCTTCCTTCCTCTGAACATCATTCAGTTTTAGAGACAACAGATCGTTAACCCTATTCGAAAAATGATATAGCCTACCTTGCACACGCTTAATTTGATTCGGAGACGGATCATTTTCATCAAAAAAACTAACTACAGAAGCTAGCCCAGTAACATTCTCCGTGATCGTGGAAAGAGAATCGTCAATTTCTTTCTCTCCCAAATTGGGGATGGAAATGGGCAAATCAAGGGACTCTCTAAGCTTGTTAGTGTCTATTGCAACCGTGCCTCCAGATTGCACATTTCTGATAGTTAATTCATAGATCAACTCCTCCTTACGCAAATAGTTAAGAAGGAGAACATCGCGAGGGCCGGGCATGGTGACAGAACAATTTTGAAAAACTCAAAAAAATTCCAGCAACTGGGAAAATAGTTAGAGTTCGGAACAAACAATATTTAGCCGTCAAAAGGGGCTAAATTGAGACCCATTCAACCACGCTCTGCTACCACTTGTTACCGTGTTTTGGTGGTAGTTATGCATGAAAGAAGGTGCTGGGTGGTGAATAGGTCTCAAGCTACTAAAGTGAAATTAATTTTAAAATTTAACAAGGTTATATTTTCTTCTCAAAATTAGGTAACAACAAATAGAACAGGTACTTAGTAGCCGAAACACAATTGAAAAATACATTTACATAGGTACCCCATTTGGGGCTTCAAAAGTCAGAAACATAATTCTTGGGCAATCAGCTCAGTTTTACCCCAAACACAATTTTAACAGAGGGGCAGAAAACCCCATTCATACCTAGGAGCCCTTGCTCCAAATTACCCTGAAAAGCCTCCTCGAGGCATACAATATACAATTTTCAAAAGAGCCACTCGCTCTCAATTTTAAGCCTCTCCCAGGCCACACCAAACTCCACCTTTAAGCTGTCCTCAAAGGACATATACACAGGGGTAAAATACCCAACCTACTGAGGTCTATTAAATGACAAGAAGGTTAATACATGACCTCTAAAATACAATTTGAGGGGAGGCGAACTTGCACTCCTAATACACTTTGTTTAAGACCTACTTGGCCTTAGGCCGTTAGTGCAAGGGCTAATCCCATACTACAGAGGTGACTTAAGAAAATAACAATTTACATTACATTACGGAAGAATTGGTTGAGAAAATACAGAGGTGTGAAAATTATTAGAATAATTTGAAAATTTTGTATAAAATCATATTTATTCATTGATATTTTACTTCCAATTGAAATTAATCACATATTTAGTATTTGGCATGCATGCTCTTCGGATTGTATGATAGATTCAATCTGATTTGGCATGCTTTCTACAATTTTTTGCCGGAATCTTTGATTTCCGTATCTGATGCCGTATTTTAATGAGTGTCTCTATGAGATTAATCTTGGTTGTAATGCTGTTTTTCTTCAGTTTCCTCTTCACAATGGTCCAGAGATTCTCAATAGGGTTTAGATCTGGGCTATTGCCAGGCCAAGGAAGAGTTTTAACATCGTTTTCAGTTATAAACTTCGTCACAGACTTTGCTTTATGGCACGGAGCACCATCATGCATGAATACAAAGCCACTATTGGGAAACCACTCTCTCATTTGCAGCAAAAATCATTTTTTCAAGTACTGTTTTGTATTGATGCCAGTTCATCATACCTTCTACTATGTACAGACGTCCTGTACTATGAACTGGCGTAACACACCAGACCATAACTTGAGTGGGATGCTTGACAGTTTGTGCAATGCATTGGGGCAAGAACTCTTCATCAGTGCTTCTCCTCACGTACCGGCTACTTTTGTCTGTTATTGCAAACACTGATTCGTCAGGAAAACATATCTGAAAATTTAAAAACATAATATAATACCATACACACTTCAGTATAATGCAAATGAAGTGAATAAGTTGCTTGCAAAGAGAACTTCATCCATTTGTTTTAAATTTGGAATTTTCCTTCTTCAGAATATCATATTACAATTCAGGTTCTTTGACTGGTATCATTCTAAGTAACTGATACTAATTTTATAATACCTTGCTCCAGTCATCTCTGAAATGTTCTCTGACGTCTTTTCCCCAGGAAAGTCTCTTCTTTGCAATTGCAGGCATGATCTTAGCCTTCTTTCGTGGACGGCGTGCAGGGAGATGAGCAGAAATTATTTTTCGACAAACGGTTGAATCGCAGACATTTACTCCGTGGTTCTCCAAACTCCGTTTTAAATCTCTGCTAGTGGCTCTTCTATGTCTCTTTGCAATTTGAAGTAATTTCCATTCAGTCTTAGGACTGAATTTTTCTTTTTCTTCCACATTTTCCTACCCGAGAGTTTGCATGTTCGAAACCAGAATTCAAAGACATCTCACTCTACATACAGATGTTTGTGAAATTTGTAATCTATCTGTTATTTCTCCTTGCGTGTAACGTTTTTCATTCAGAAGACAATTGACCAAAGCCACTTTCCTAGGAGAAAGGTCATTTTTCTTGCCCATTGTCAAAAAAAAACACCCACACAATTAACAACGTTAACAGTTTGATAAAAACCACTAAATCATAAAAAAATTGGCAAAGAAATCAGCTGGGAAACTACGGTAACATATAACAACAATCATAACAATACTAAAACACTCTCACAATGACAGAACCTGAATTCTGAAGTCAACTGTTCAAACACACATTGTGGGTAACATGACACAATTTCGAAGAAATGTCCCAATTATTCTCAAATTACTCTTTTGTAAGACAATAAATATTCCAAATCACTGTTAAAAGATGAAAATGAAATTTACTAACATTTAAACTCATAATGAAAGTGAAATAGTACACCTAATTAAAAGATAAACCAAAAAATGTTGTTAATCACAATTATTCTAATAATTTTCACACCTCTGTAAGTTCACCTCCAGACAATGTGAGTGGGAGCTCGAGAGGGTTAGCACTCTCTATCCCAGTATGTAGCTTTACAAGAGAATAGATGAAAAGAGAAGTTACATTTTAGGAAAAGGTTACATAGTGGAACGCTTAGAACCCGCCCCGAAAGTTAAACTGCTGAGCTAGCAAAGAAAGAATTTATTAATCGGCCATTACCTTGTTGCTGACCGCTGCCGAGGAAAGAGGCGCTTCCCGCCTGCTGCTATGTACTTAATACACTGAAAGATGGAACAGAAGTGGCCGAGAGACCCAAAAATCAGCAGTTTAAATACTCTCGCGGAAGTTTCTAGGCGTTAGGGGAATGAAAACACCCTCCCACAAACACTTTATTGGGTAGGACACAGCAACATATTCAAGTTGGGGGAAGATACATCTGATTGGATAGAAATTAATTTAAGAAATTCGGGATTGGTTAGGTTCAACACAAGGGGAAAGAAGGGGTGAATATTGCCAACTTAAACAATGACTGAAAGAAATTTAACAAAGAACAAACTCTTGAAAATTAAATTTTCTCCAACAAAATAGTTCTTTGACTCCGCACTAGGTTGCACTATTGTTGATCTTCAGTAGTGTCCTCTAGGGGAGAAAGTTTACACTTCTTACTTCAAGCCACGAACCTGCTACGCAGGCGTAGCAGGGGGAGAGGTGATACTCCCACGTGGCGCGTCCCAGGTGGCGGATAGGGGGGTCCTAACCGGCTTGCCGGCGGACTTGAGGGAAATAAAATACCTCTCGCGGACCAAACACACACCCCCTGTGGGTGGGGGAGGCAGACGAATAATACACCCACGGTATCCCCTGCCTGTCGTGAGAGGCGACTAAAAGGGGCGACCAAGGGATGTTTGAATTTGAACCATGAAACTGCTTTTGATTCGTGCCATCACGCGGGGAACACCAAGGGTTGCTTTTACTTGTGCGTAGTACCACTACGTTAGGTACGAAATTGGTTTGTGATTAGTAGCACACAGGAGCACCGCGCGGTCGGCTTTTGCAGTACCTGTGATTAGTACCACCATATGAGCAGGACCATGGGATGATAGCTACCATGGTTCTGCCTTGCCTATGATTAGTACCCACTATATGAGGAACACCACGGGATAGGGAGAGGTCCCTGTGGTTAGTACTCTTCTGTGATGAACACCATTGGTTTGCGTTGCCTGTAAATGGCGCCGCAAAGTGGGAAAACATAGATCTGTATTAAATGTCGAATTTCATAAGCTCTGAGTAGTACAATAATGTGTGGAATGCCGCAAGTCTCTGCTACTTTTGATTAGTACCGTAACAGGACAGCTACCATGGTTCTATTTTGCTAGCGATCAGTACCGTTATGAGGGGCCGATAACTTCGATTTAGGACCCCCTTTTGACTGCACGCATAATCGATTCAGTGTTATGCTATAGCAGTAGTCCCTTGGTCAGTAATACGATATTGTCACGTCCGTTTATGTGACTGTGCGACATTGCGGGTCGCAACCACTGATTGTTTTAAATTCATGTCCATCCATTCATTCTTCGTTGTCACATTTTTGAATTCTGGTCAGTGGAGAATTTTAGACTTTTAATATGTCATTCCATTTCGTCTCATTTCGTACCATTAGGGGCCGATGACCTAGATGTTAGGCCCCTTTAAACAACAATCATCAATCAATCAACCTTACTTCAAGCGAAACAAAAACACATCAAAAATGACACAGTTCAAAAACTCAAAGTTTTCCACGTGGTGACATCTTCTGAGAAGGTAAAGAATTAACAGCGTAGATAAAGTTCAGACTTCCTCCAGCAGAGGAGTTTCACCTGGCGCAATTTTTAAATTAGCGGCGTGGAGGTGTACCGCCCGGTACAATGATTATTGTGTAAATACTAAGGAAATGGAAGAAGACACATCATGCATTATTTGTTGTGACTCATTGGATCAAGAACGGGTGCAGTGTACCAAATGCAAAGACTGGGCGCATGTTGGATGTGTAGACCACGGAAATATTTTGTATTTTATTTGTAATTATTGCAAAAAATAAACCGAACTTGAATTTAGTGGATGCCAATTCCTATAATTGTGTGTTGTCGAATTATTTCTGCATTTGTTTGATATTAGTAATGTATTAGACACATATATCTTAGAAAATAGTACCTGGCCGGTACTGAAAGATGATTTTTGTAGTCCTTGGAAATTAAGCTTTGTTGTATTTTTAAATATTATTAACTTTTGGTAAGATTTTATGAAAATCACACCCTTACATTGAAAAAGCATTTAATAAAGTACAAGATTATTGTATGAAAATCTCATATCGTAGAGCATTTTATATTTTATAAGGGAAAAAGTTAAGGTGGCCGGTACTGTAGGACTCTCCCCTACTAATATTTATGACCGTTTTTGAGTCGGATCCACTGTTTTTTGTTTGTTTGTTTTTGTTTTTTTGGGGTTCATGTCCATCCATTCTTTTTTCATGACATTTTAATTAATTTCGTCATTGGATTTTTTGAACTTTTTGTTATTTCATTTCATACCATTAGGGGCCGAGACCTCGATGTTAGACCCCTTTAAACAACAAGCATCATCATCATCATCAGTTTCCTTCATTTTTATGGTATTTGCACCACGTGTCCTCTCTTTTGGACACAAACCGTACTGTGGTTGTTCATTCTGCATCTCTTTAGTAGTCAGTTGGGAACACACGTTTGCACACTCACTTGTAAAACGTTCGACATAACAACAGTGATTTTCGGCTTTTTCACATTCTTGCGCACCTTGAAAATCCTATTACTATGTCTAGGCATATCATTCAATGTGTACCGGGCGGTACACCTCCACGCCGCTAGTTCAAATATTGCGCCAGTTGAAACTCCTCTACAGGAGAAAGCCTGAACTTTAAAAAACTGTATTAACTCAACAGTTTCTCCGAAGATGGCTCTGTGTAAATTTTGATGTGTTTTTGTTTGTAATTGACCAAGAATTGTGGACGTTCTCTACCAGATGTCTCTACTAAAAACTATGATTACGCACTCTGGTGCGAAGGAATGAAGTTTCTTGAAGAAATTTTGTATTAAGTTTTATCTTTACTACATTTTGTTATTTTGTTTTCTGGGTTGGCAATATTAATCCATCTGTCCGCCAGTTTTGAACTCAGCCAATCCCGAATTTATTTAATTAATTTTTGACCAATAGTGTATGTCTTCTTCGATATGGATATGTAGCTCTAAGCTATCCAATAAAGTTGAGGGAGTGTGTGTATTCATTCTTGAAAGGTCTCGAATTTTCCACGAGGGTATAAAAACTGGTGATTTTCTTGTGTCGGGGCCGCTTCAGTAACATCTTACTTAGTGTGTGGATATGTAGCAGGGGGGCGGGAAGCGCCTCTTTCTTCAAGCAGCAGCTCTTCAACAAGGTAATGGCCTGTTAACATCTTTATTTCTCGCTAGCTCAGCAGTTTAACTCTCGGGGAGGGTTCGAAACCTTTTAATATGTAACCTACCACTTTAAAATGTAAATTCCTCTTCTGTCTATGTAAAAACTACAAATATCTTCTACTGTAAAGCGGGGATAGAGAGTGCGGTACCCTCTCGAGCTCCCCTTCATTTTTGAAATTGAGGTGACTACGTTATCATAACCGTTTCTTCTCTTCCTTAATGTATTAGTTTTCTTATACGGGTCACCTCCCTAGCTTGGAACTAGCCCCTGTGTATCGGCCTAGAGCCACTTAGGTTTTAAAAGTGTATTTGGAGTGCAAGTTCTCGCCTCCAGTCCTCTCTGTACTTTGGGCCAGTAACTTAACCTGTTGTTTTATTTTCATTGCGAAGGCCCTATAGGTTGGGTATTAAATACCCCTGTTTCCTTGTGTGCCTTGAGGGCAGATAGAAGGAAAATTCGTTGTGGCCTTTGATATCTTGAACTTTGAGAGCGGGTCTGCTTTCCTAAATTTGATTTCTGTGTGCCTCTAGGAGGCTTAACATTGTAATTTGGAGCAAGTGCTCCTTGGCATGACGGGGTTTTCTGCCCCTTGGTTCAATTTTGTACCTTGGTAAAGTTGGGCTAATAGCTCAAGGATTGTGACTGTGGGGCTCGAAGCACAGACCTTGTAATAATCCTCTAACACTTGTAATTTTTCTGTATTTGATTTTTGACTTGTTGTTGACTTGTTAAATTTTCAAATTCTATGTTACCATTGTTAAGTTTTGAAAATATAACCTTGTTGAAATTTTAATTCATCCTTCGAACTTCTGTAGTTGAGACCTATTCCAGCCCGCACCTTCTTTCACCTCTAACTACCGCGGATATCTCCGTAACACAATGTATAAAACCGAACGGAAACAAAGCAGCTGAATGCTGTTTTAAAATAAGCCGCCAAAACAAATAATAAACACACGCAGTTATGTTCTCAAACGTTTTGCCCTTCAGGTTGGCCAATAATTGAAAGTTGTACTTTCCTGCAGCAGAGATATCCTCTCGCAGAAAATGACCACGTTCTGAAACATGAACTCCTTCAACAGAGTGTTTGTCACCGCTGACAAATGGAAAGTTATGTTATGTCACATCAGTTCGAGGATGTGTCATGCCCGACATCTGCAGCACTCCAGATAATATAAAAAGTAACACCCTTTTAAACGTCGCAGAGGTCTGAAACAAAAAGTATTCGAAAGAAAAAAGTCACAGGTATATAAAACTGCAAAAAAAAAAACTTTTCCTCTTCACCCCTTCCGGGTGTCATTAAAAAATTGAGTTATTGCGAATGATATCTACTGATGGTTTTAATCTCATGGTCATTTTTCATCACCATTTAATTGAAACTCTTGTCAGTGGATACATTTTAAAATTTTAACTATCATTTCATGTCGACCATCTCCTTTCATTAGGGGCCGATGACCTTAGATGTTAGGCCCCTTTAAACAACACGCATCATAATCATTATCAACTACGTTTTTTATTCTATTGAATATGTTTTCATCTATTGTGTATATTTTCGATACTGTATGCTCTTTTCTTTGATAAATAATTGGAATGAAATATGTGTTTTTTTAAATTTTAATGTTTTTTAAATCATTGAATAGGAAAATACGGCACTGCTAATTAAATCCAATGATTATTTTAAATTCATAATTCATAATAATTTTTTATAACTTTCTTCAATATCATTTGCAAGTCGTAGCAAACTTTTTAATTATTATTTAATTTCGTCTTATCTCGTACCATTAGATGTCGATGGCCTAGATGTTTGGCTCTTGTAAATAAGAAGCATCATCATCACCAGAACATGCTCAACCAGCTTCTCTCTTTTGATGCTTTCACTGAACGGGGGTGATATTCTGCAGGCTAAACGGTGAGTTTTTATTTTCAGATGTGGCGGGACATCATGAAGTCTGTGTTGATGGACAATAGAGTGTTAAGTGTCATTGAGATCGACAAGATGTTGGAGAGATTAAAGAAAAGTAACTCACTCCTTGAACTAATTCAACGCGGCCTTAATGACTACTTGGAGAAGAAGCGACTCTTCTTCCCAAGATTTTTCTTCTTATCCAATGATGAACTACTGGAAATCCTTTCCGAGACTAAAGACCCTACAAGGTACGTACCATTTTTTCAATTATAGAAGATTCTTTTGTGTTTTTAAATTCCTCCCATTCCTAGGCCTTTCCTGTCCCATCGTCGCAGATGAAAATTACTCGCAAGCTATCCGCTGTCTGTCGTAAGAGGCGACTGAAACGGGCCCCAGGGCACTCAACTTGGGAGCGTGTGTTAGCGACCACGGAGCCCTAAGCTGACTTCTGGCATTGCTTCCACTTGTGCCAGGCTGGTCACCTTAATCTATCTTGTCCAACCTCCCTCACCCCCTGTGGGTTGGGGACGCAGAATAAAAATACACCCACGGTATCCCCTGCCTGCCGTGAGAGGCGACTAAAAGGGGCGACCAAGGGATGATTGAACCAGAACCATGAAACTACTTGTGGTTATTACCATCACGCGGGGAACACCATGGGTCGCCTTTACTTGCGAGTAGTACCACTCTGTTAGGTTCTCAATAGTTTTGTGATTCGTAGCACTCCAGGGGGGTTCGCTGTGGGTTTCCAGTACCTGTGATTAGTACACCACGGGTTTCGGCGTTGCCTGTGATTAGTACCCACTATGTGAGGAACACCACGGGTCTGGGTGTTGACTCTGTTTGCTGATACAATATGAGCGACACCGTGGGTCTTCGTTGCCTATGTTTAGTACCCACTATGTGAGGAACACCACGGGAATACCGGCGCCCGTGGTTAGTACACCTAGGTGGGGAACACTTTGGGTATTGCGTTGCCTATAAGTGGCGACATTATGTGAGAAACACCAGAGGTCTGCGTTACCTGTACGATGTACAGTACTTGTAAGTAGTACCATAATGTTTAGAACACCGTGAGTTTACGCTACCTTTGATTAGTACCGCAACTTGTGAAATACTATGGTTCTGCTTTACTAGCGATAAGTGCCATTATGAGGGACCGTTGACATGGATATTGAACCCCTTCAGACAAGCATCACCGATCCAGGATTGTGCTTTTGAAGCAACCCCTTGGTCAGTAATATTGTTTCTGGGATTGTGCGGCATTGCGGGTCAGATCCCCTGATTATTTTAAATTCATATTCATTCTTCATCATCACGTTTTGAATTCTGGTCAGTGGATGAATTTTGTACTTTTAAATTGCATTTCCACTCATTTCATACCATAGGGGCCGATGACCTCAATGCTAGGCCCCTTTAAACAACAAGCATCATCATCATCATCATCAGGAATGGTTCACTGTCTGTTTACATTGCCTGTGATTAGTACTGCTATATGCGGAACACCACGGGCGTACGTTGCTGTGATTAGTACCGTTATGTGAGAATAACAACGGGCCTGCGTGTTTGCTGAGATTAGTACCACTATATGAGGGACACCGTACGTCTGCGTTGCCTGTGATTATTATTCACTATGTGAGGAACATCACGGAAATACCGGCGCCCGTGATTAGTACCATTAGTACCATTAACGCCATTCTGAGAGAAACCTCTGGTGCAGCGGGTCCGGCTTCGTGGCCCTTGCCTTTGCCTTTCTTCGTCCGTTACTTCATCTTTCGAAGTGACGGATCCCTTCTTCCTTCTTTTCTTTCTCCCTTTACTCCCTGTGGGTGGGGGACGCAGACGAATAATACACCCTCGGTATCCCCTGCCTGTCGTGAGAGGCGACCAAGGGATGATTGAATTAGAACTATGAAACTACTTTTGATTCGTACCATCATGCGGGGAACACCATGGATTGCCTCTACTTGCGCGTAGTACCACTATGTTCGGTACGAAGTAGGTTTGTGATTAGTAGCAGTAAAGAGCCTGGCCTGGTGGTTTCCAGTACGCGTGTGTCGTACCCATTTGAGCGACTCCGCGGGTCTGGGCGTAGCTGTGAGTTGTACCGCTATATGAGCGGCACCATGGGTCAGCGTTGCCTGTGATTGGCACCCACTATGTGAGGAACACCACGGGATAGTGCGAGTCCCTGTGTATAGTACACCTAGGTGAGGAACCTTATCGGTTGCGTTGGTTATGAGTGGCGCCATTGTGTTGGCAACACCATAGGTCTGCGTTACTTGTACGATGTACAATACTTGTGAGTAGTACCAGCTTGTGTGGAACACCGTGAGTCTTCGCTACTTTTGATTAGTACCCTAACATGACAAATACTATGGTTTTCCTTTACTCGCGGCATGTACCACTCTGTGCGGCCTTAGATGTGGATTTTGCACCTCTTTAGTCATCAAGCATCATTGTGCTTTATAAGTGGTCCCTTGGTCTGTAATACTATTATTTACGATCTTTTTTGAGTCTGATCCACTGTTTTTCCTTTTTTTTGGGTTCATATCCATCCATTCATTCATTCTTCATGACAGTTTTTTATTTTATTTTGGTCAGTGGATGAATTTGAACTTTTCGTTATAACATTTCGAACCATTAGGGGCCGATGAGCTCGATGTTAGGCCCCTTTACACAACAAGCATCATCATCATCATCATCATCATCTGACACACTTGCATCTTTTGAAAGGAGAACCCCCTCCGGTGTGCACCTGCGGCGACCATCTTACCGTGGTACACATCCTTACGGAGTGTGTGGAACTGGTCGATCTTCGCCGTAGTCTTAACCTCCCGGGTACCATCTCTCTTATCTTGCGAGATGACGAGCAGTCAGCAGACCTCGTCATCCGCTTTATGAGGGATAGTGGTCTGTTTTATCGTGTCTAATGATGTCCTTTGTCCTAGTGTATTTGTGTCAATTGCGCTTTTATCCCATTGACTTCATTTTAGTTTGTGTTGCGTATTTTAATGTGTTATTTTAACATCTTACGTAAATTATATATATATATATATATATATATATATATATATATATATATATATATATATATATATATCTTCACTATCAGGCAATGCCTTATTTCTTTTTTTTCCCCTGTAGTTTCTCTTATTTTATTAGAGAATAAGACATTGCGAATCAGTTCCACTGATTGTTTTAAGCTCATACTCACTCATTTTGTCATCACCATTTTTTTAACTCTTGTCAGTGGATACATTTTAATGTTTTAAATATCATATATCATATCCATCTCGTTCCATTAAGAGCCGATGAGCTAGATGTTAGGCCCTTTTAAACGACAAGCATCATGATCATCATCGTCATCAATTTCATTTCATTCCATTAAGGGCTGATGACCTCAGTGTTACATTGCTTTAAACAACTTTCATCATTATCATCATCACGGTCATCATCGTTATCATCATCATAAATTATATGGCAATGACATTATTTCTTTCGTAATCGTTCCAAAATTTATAACGATATTTTGTCGTTGCCGGGACAAAACCTCCTCTGTGCTAATATTTTTGGAGATATACTGACCTGCAGCACATACATTATGAAGAGCGAGAATTCCTTGACAATATTCACACAATATTGCACCTTAGATGACATAATCTGACCGGCCAAAGTTCTGTGCTTAAATATGTCGCATAGTAGGTTTTGTCCCGGCAGCGACGATTTTCTAATTTATGTGCAGGGTATTGTAATGTACTGTTCTTAAAAATGATAACACACTCTTCATTTGTGAATTTCAGAGTACAGCCTCATTTAAAGAAGTGCTTTGAAGGTATTGCTAAACTTAATTTCACCGAAGACCTTGACGTGACTGCTATGAAGTCCAGTGAAGGTGAAGAGGTCGAGTTAGTGGATACAATCTCTACTTCACTGGCCCGTGGGCAAGTCGAGAAGTGGCTTCTGGAGCTGGAGAAAGATATGAAGAAGAGTGTACACAAGGTACGTATGTCCTTGCTTTCGTGTATTGCGTGAGTTTTTTTTAGGTGACCAGTTAAGTTCTGTACAGTCTGTTGACAACTGTTTACCCCCTGTGGCTGGGGGCGGTAGAATAACACCCACGGTATCCCCTGCATTTCGTAAGAGGCGACTGAAAGGGCCCCAGGGGCTCTGAAATTTGGATCGTGGGTTGGCAACCACGGGGTCACTAGCTGAGTCCAGGCATTGCTTCCACTTACTTGTGCCAGGCTCCTCACTTTCATCTATCCTCTCCGACCTCCCTGGGTCAACTCTTGTTCTTTTCCGACCCCGACGCTATTAGGTTTACAAGGGCTAGGGAGTCTTTCATTTTCACGCCCTGCTGGCTCTTATCTTTCTTTGGCCGTTACCTTCTGTTACCGAGATTTGGTGGATTAGCAGAGGTGAAAGAAGGTGCGGGGGTGAACAGGTCTCAAAATATGAAATTAAAGTTAAGATAAAATTTAACAAGGTTATATTTTCTTTTCAAGATTAAGAAATAACAAATAGAACAGGTACTCAGTAGCCAAAACACAATTCGAAAATGTACAATTACAGTGATTACAGGATTTGGGCTCCGAGAGCCAGACACATAATTCTTGAGCAATGAGCCACACTTTACTTATATTCAAGGTTCAACAAAGGGGCAGAAAATCCCAATCAGGCCTAGGAGCACTTGCTCCTCTTTACACGGTAAAGCCTCCTCGAGGCATACAGCAACTCAATTTTCAAGTAAGAGCAACTCGCTCTCAAAAATTTAAGCCTATCAAAGGCCACACCAAACTCCACTTTCAAGTTGTCCTCCAAGGACATGAAAACATGGGTAAAAATACCCAACCTACTGAGGCCTATTAAGTAAAGAAACAGGTCAATTACATGGCCTCTAAAATACCAACTTGAGAGGAGGCGTTCTTGCACTCCTAATACACTTTATATAAAACCCCACGAACCTGCTACGCTGGCGTAGCAGGGGGAGAGGTGATACTCCCACGTGGCGCGTCCCAGGTGGCGGATAGGGGGGTCCTAACCGGCTTGCCGGCGGACTTGAGGGAAATAAAATACCTCTCGCGGACCAAACACACTACCCCCTGCGGGTGGGGGACGCACATGTAGAATACACCCGCGGTATCCCCTGCCTGTCGTGAGAGGCGACTAAAAGGGGCGACCAAGGGATGACGGAATTAGAACCATGAAACTACTTTTGATTCGTACCAACACGTGGGGAACACCATGGGTTGCCTGTACTTGCGAGTAGTACCACTATATTAGGTATGAAATAAGTTTGTGATTAGTAGCAGCTGGAGGGGGTTCTCCTGTGGGTTTCCAGTACCCGTGCGTCGTACCCATGTGAGCAACACCGCGGGTCTGGGCGTTGCCTGTGAGTTGTACCACTATATGAGCGACACCGTGGGTCTGCGTTGGCTGTGATTGGTACCCACTCTGTGAGGAACACCACGGGATGTGTGGTTAGTACACCTAGGTGAGGAACCTTATCGGTTTGCGTTGGCTATGAGTGGCGCCATTGTGTGCGAGACACCATAGGTCTGCGTTCCCTGTACGAAGTGCAAAACTTGTGAGTAGTACCTTCTTGTGTGGAACACCGTTAGTCTTCGCTACTTTTGATTAGTACCCCGACATGACAAATACCATGGTTCTACTTTACTCGCGACATGTACCATTCTGAGGGGCCTTAGATCTGGTTTTTGGACCCCTATCGACATCAAGCATTCTCGATTCAGGATTGTGCTTTATGAGTGGTACCTTGGTCAGTCATACATTAATTATGATCTTTTTTGAATTGGATCCACTGTTTTTTTTTTGTTTGCTCGTTTTTTGTTTTTTTGGTTCATGTCCATCCATTCTTTCTTCACGACATTTTTATTTTATTTTGGTCAGTGGATGAATTTGCTTTCTTTTGTTATTTCATTTCGTACCATTAGGGGCCGATGACCTCGATGTTAGGCCCCTTTAAACAACAAGCATCATCATCATCAGCATTATATAAAACCTACTTGGCACTAGGCCGTTACTGCAAGGGCTAATCCCATACTAGAGAGGTGACTTATAGAAGAACACAATTTACATTACATTAAGGAAGAAACGGTTGAGAAAATAAGTTCACCTCAACGCAATATGAGTGGGAGGTCGAGAGGGTTAAACACTCTCTATCCCAATATGTAGTTCAAAAGATAGAATTGATACGAAGTGTCTTTACATTTTAGGGGAAAAGTTACATGGTAGAAAGGCTTCGGACCTGCCCCGAGAGTTAAACTGCTGAGCTAGCAAGAAAAGAAGTTATTAAACGGCCATTACCTGGTGGCTGAACTGCTGCCCGAAGAAAGAGGCGCTTCCCGCCCCCTGCTACGTACTTTACACACTGATAGATGTTACTGAAGTGGCGCAGAGACCCTAAAATCAGCAGTTTATAAACCCTCGCGGAAAGTTCGAGACGTTTCATGAATGAGAAGCCACACCCCCCCTCACTTTATTGGCTAGGGTTAAGCAACATATCCAAGTTGAAGAAGATACACCTGATTGGTCATAAATTAATTAAAGAAATTCGGGATTGGCTAAATTCAAACCTGGCGGAACGAAAGGATTAACATTGCCAACACAAACAATGACTGAAGGAAATTTAACAAAGAGCAAACTTATACATACTAAATTTCTTCAAAAAAAGTTCCTTCACTTCGCACTAGGGTGCACAATAGTAGTTCTTAAGTAGTGTCATCTAGAAGAGAATGTTCACACTTCTTGCTACAGAGAAAACAAAAATGAATCGAAACTGGCACGGTTCAGAACTTCAAAATTTTACAAGTAGTGACATCTTCTGAGAAACTTGAAAATTAACACAGTAGATAAAGTTCAGACTTCCTCCAGTAGAGGAGTTTCAACTGGCGCAAAGTTTGAATTAGCGGTGTGGAGGTGTACCGCCCGGTACACCTTCATTTTTCGAAGTGTCGGATCGCTTCCATTTTTCTCTCCGATTAGTGTTATATAGAGGATCGTTGCTGAGTTTTACTTCCTCTTAAAACGGTAATCACCACCACCATCTGACATCTGTTTCCCACAAAAGCCACTGGTGCGTGGGATTCATCACCTTCTAGCCAGATTGTGTGACGGTGGCACCAGCGTCACTTTCGCGTGGCTTCCAAACCATGTTGGGTTTGCGCATGAAGCTGCAAAAGAAGCGGCTCTTTTACCACCTACATCTATGAACGTACCTCCTACGAATATTTGTTCTTATCTACGTCGAACCTTCTTAGCGTCCTGGCCAGCTAGCCCAACTCCCAACAAGCTGAGAGCAATACGAAAAGAACTGCCGTGTGGCGGTCCTATTTCTGGTTTCCACTTACTTGTGTCAGGCTTGTCACTTTCATCTATTCTATCCGATCTCCCTATCAACTCTTGTTCCTTTCCGACCTCAGCGGTATTAGATCATTCGAGGCCTAAGGAGTCCATGTTCACGCCCTTCGTGGCCTTTCGCCTTCTTTGTCCGGCACTTCATTTTTCGAAGTGTCGGATCCCTTCCGTCTTTTTTCCTTTTTGTCTCTTTCTCTCCGCCCTACACAGAGCTCGATAGATGCAGTCGCGTAAGTACGGCCAGTATCCAGTATTCTGGAGGTAGTGGGTTCGAACCCCACTGTCGGCAGCCCTGTAACTTAATTAAGACCACGGCCGCTTCCTTCCCACACCTACCTCTTTTCTATCCCAGCATAGCCACAAGACCTATCCGCGTCGGTGCGACGTAAAAAAACTTGTAAACAAAATCTACCCACTATGGGTGGGGGACGCAGACGAAGAGTACACCCACGGTGTCCCCTGCCTGCCGTCAGATGCGACTAAAAGGGCGACCAATGGATGATGTTATTAGAACCATGAGATTAATTGTGATTAGTACTGTTGTGTGTCCTTCGCGTCCCTAGCTCTGCCCAGCCAGCACCGCGCACGCCGCAGCTTGGATTATGCGAGACTCTACGAGACGACTCCAGTGCGCTTGCTTGTGACGTCACTCTGCACTATAAAAGGAGCACCTTGCAGCCACTTAGTAGGACTCCCCAGTGTCCAGCACCAGATTACACTGAACGTCGAACACGGAGGTTATCCCTCTTAAACATGTGTCTCGGCCAGGTGGACTGAATTCTGGTTGTATGAGGTTTCACCTCGGGCCACTGCCTTCAGTTCCCGTTCCTGCAGCCACGTCGAGCCCCGATGCCTGTATTCTACACATCCTCAGTCCTCACTCAGGCTCCGACACCTACATTAGATTCTCTAATTGTGAATATTCATGTCATTTCATGACAAGCCAATAGAAATAACTGCATTATGTTAGTAGGACTTTCATGGCAAGTTGCGCTTATAAAACCGATAGTTTTCGACTATCATGAACTCTACCTTTTTGCAAACTATCTCATCAAGATAGCTTCGAGTGTACATAAAGTTAATGTGTATAAAGTGTACATTTCTACAGACTCTCAGTCTACTATCAAGATTAATTACTTGCGAATTTACTCAGCTTCAAGAAAGGTTTAAGATAAATTCATGTATATATTGTATAAAGTCATATTGAAGCAATAAATTTATGTTGTGTTCCAGTATACCTTATCTTGTATACAACAAGTACCATGACGCGTGGAACACCAATGGTCGACGTTACTTTGCGGCTAGTACCACCTTGCGACGTTATCTAGGAACAGTATCATCTGATCGGAACTCTTCGCGCGACTCCCTTGTGTGTGTGGCGGGGGGGGGGGGGCACCCTGTGAATTTTGAAAGGTTTGACCGCGCGGTCGAAAGGGGGGGGGGTGCACCCAGTGAACTTTGAAAGGTCACACTGCCGATCAATTCTGGTCCTACGTGTTTGCGATATACGTTAACTTTTAATGCCACGAACCTACTACACTGGCGTAGCTGGGGAAGAGGTGATACTCCCACGTGGCGTGTCCCATATGGCGGATAGTGGGGTCCTAACCGGCTTGCCGGCGGACTTGAGGGAAATAAAAAAAGCTCTCGCGGACCAACCACACAGCCCTCTGTGGGTGGGGGACGCAGACGAAGAATACACCCACGGTATACCATGTCTGTCGTAAGAGGCGGCTAAAAGGGGCGACCAAGTTATGAACAAATTAGAACGATGAGACTACTTGTAATTAGTACCATCACGCAAGGCACAACCATGGGGGGCTTTTACTTGCGCGTAGTACCACTATGTTAGGTACAAAATAGGTTTATAATTAGTAGCGACACTGTGTGGCTCAGGATGCATTTTACAGTACCTGTGATTCGTATCCTTATATGAGCGACACCATGGTTCTGCGTTGCCTATGCTTAGTGCCCAGTATGTGATGAACACCTCGGGATAGTGCGAGTACCTGTGGTTAGTCCACTTATGTGACGAACACCATAGGTTTGCATTGCCTGTACATAGCGCCGCAATGAGCGAAACACCATTGTTACATGTGCACATTACATTACCTGTGAATAGTACCGTAAAGTGTGGAATACCGCGAGTCGACGCTACTTTTGATTAGTACCGCAACATTACGAATAGCATGGTTTTACTTTCCTAGCGATAAGTACCATTATGACGGGTCGATTACCTTAATTTTGGGACCCGTTCCGACTTCAATCATCATCGATTCAGTATTGTGCTTTAGAAGCAGTCCGTTGGTCAGTAATACTATTATTTAACGCTAGTTTCTGGGAATGTGGGGCATTGCGGGTCGGATCCACTGATTGTTTTAACTTAATATCCATCCATTCATTCTTCGTCCTCACGTTTTGAATTCTGGTCAGTGGAGGATTATGGATTTTTAAATTGTCATCACACTCCGTCTCATTTCGTACCTTTAGGGGCCTATGACCTAGATGTTAGGCCCCTTTAAATAACAAGCATCATCATCAAGTTTTAATGAATTAAACTTTGAGATAGTGCGATATATTTGTTAGGCGTCCCGTTACTCTTACAGTATATGATATACGTGTTGCCTATAGTCTCCTTGTGTGTTCTGCTTTATTTCGGATGTTTTGCCCCTGGGACTAGGGAAATCCCTTTAGGCTATGGTCAAACAGAAAGCGTTTTGAAGCAGCAATCATTAACAAGCGGTTTTGAGCAGTTGAGTGCTTAGAATTAAGCCAGCCTTTGAACATGGGTGTGGCCAGACAAAGAGCAGAACCGGCTCTACTGTTCACACGCTTACTGATCAAGGCCAATTCAAGTCAGATCAGTTTGTTTCTTGCTGCTCAGCTGTAAGCGTATTGTCCCGAGCTCACCGTGCCTTTCGGAACGGAGGAGTTGATTTCGTCAGTTTTTATACAACCAGTGCTGTGGGATGTCATCTCGGAAGTATGGAATGTAGTCCACACAGAACTGAAGACAAATGAACGTAAGTTATACTCACACGAATATTTATTTATTTATTTATTTATTTATTTATTTATTTAAACGTATACCACAAACGGACACATCCTAGATTTACAGGTGAATTTTATACAACATAATGCACACTGTAAAGAACAGACTTGATGAATACATACGTATTTTCAAAAAAATAATAAGAGAGAAAAAACAAACATGATAAATAATACAACAGTTTTGAATCCTGTAGATACGAAATCGCCTATATCCACTTCCGTAAATTGTTCAGGAAGTGACTTTTTTCTTTGACAGGTTATTATTGAAATTATATTGAACAATTTGTGTTATCTAAACATGCAAAGAGGATCCAGCAGCAATTATAAGTAATGAAAACTACATTAAGAGATATTAATATGCAGTAAAATCAGTGTTCATTGCGAACGTAGGGGTTTTGAATCTCAAATACTAACATAGGGGATTCTGAAACTTATAATCATGAATATTACTGGATATGGAGCATTTTGAAATTAACTCACTTTACTTCAGCTTTTATCATGAAAATGATGTTAAACAATATAGGATCACTGAATCACATTTTTATACAATTGTTTTGCATTCTTGGCCTAATAATCATGTGAATACAAACTTCTAAATCACAGTCAACAATGTAGAATAATACTTCTTGCAGTCTATTACAAACTGATAAGAGAAGTAGTTGAGCAGCAGATTACACAATTATTATTGGAACTTCATTCAAATCTTCAAATTACACTGTTCATCACATTTAGCGCTAACAGACTGCTCTTGAGCAACACTTTCTAGTTTACTATAGAACGTGAGGCTCGCACTATCTCTCCAATTTTGCCCATAGTGTTTTGCAAATAGCTTGCCCACATATGATACTTTGTTGGGGTTCAGTGCGATATTACCATGGACAATACGACTAGGATTTATATCAGTAACAGTTTTCCCATTTTTGTTATATATTTTGTAACACTTGACATCCTCAACCTATGCCATCCTCAATCTGCAGCGTAGAGCACTGTAATGCCTTGCTATTATGCTTGTATTTTGGCTATTCAGGTGGAAAAATGATACTGTATCTGAAAGAAGTAATAATATGGCATATTAATATGGGATAATATTCTACTTTACACAGGACAACAAACTGTTAATTGTGTGATCAACAGGGAAGGTGCCGCTAATAGTCTCTAAAATCACTGAATATTACTCACCTTTCTCGCTTTACCCTAGACCTTTTCCAAGTATCCACCTGCCGCAAACTTTTTCGCCCCCTCCCTGGAATTGCTTTAGCAACAACAAAAGTTTCGTCACTCATTTTTTCAATAAATGACATGCAAAGAGGATCCAGCAGCAATTATAAGTAATGAAAACTACATTAAGAGATATTAATATGCAGTAAAATCAGTGTTCATTGCGAACGTAGGGGTTTTGAATCTCAAATACTAACATAGGGGATTCTGAAACTCATAATCATGACAACGAATCACTTTCTCCGTAATGCAGTAAGAAGCCACCTACTATCAGAGTAACGCATATTGCTAACATACTGCTTTAGAATTCTCCTGCCACGAACCTACTACGCTGGCGTAGCAGGAGGAGAGGTGGTACTCCCACGTGGCGCGAACCCAGGTGGCGGATAGTTTGATCCTAACCGGCTTGCCGGCGGACTTGAGGGAAATAAAATACCTCTCGAGGACCGAACACACAACCCCCTGTGGGTGGGGGACGTAGACGAAGAATACACCCACGGTATCCCCTGCCTGTCGTAAGAGGCGACTGAAAGGGGCCACCAAGGGATGATTGTCTTAGAACCATGGAACTACTAGTGATTAGTACCACCACGCGTGGAACACCATGGGTAGCTTTTACTTGCGCGTAGTACCACTATATTAGGTACCAAATGGGCTTGTGATTGTTAGCACACAGGAGCACCGTGCGGTCGGCTTTTGCAGTACCTGTGATTAGTACCACCATATGAGCAAGACCATGGGATGATGGCTACCATGGTTCTGCCTTGCCTATGAATAGTACCTACTATATGAGGAACACCACGGGATAGTGCAGGTCCCTGTGGTTAGTACTCTTATGTGATGAACACCATAGGTTTGCGTTGCCTGTAAATGGCGCCGCAATGTGAGAAACACCATACGTCTTTATTATATGTCGAATTTCATAACCTGTGAGTGGTACCATAATGTGTGGAATACCGCGAGTCTGTGCTACTTTTGAATAGTACCAGAACATGACAAATACCATGGTTCTACTTTCCTAGTGATAAGTACCGTCATGAGGGGCCGATAACTTGGATTTTGGACCCCCTTTACTACTGTTTTACGTCAGTTTCTGTGAATGTAAGGCATTGCGGGTCGCATCCACTGATAGTTTTAAATTCATATCCATCCATACATTCTTCGTCCCCACGTTTCGAATTCTGGACAGTGGAGGATTTTTTACTTTTAATTTGGCATTCTATTTCGTACAATTCGGGGCCGGTGACCTCGATGTTAGGCCCCTTTTAACAACAAGCATCATCATCATCATCATCTTGAGGATCAAGCTTCTCCCTTTATCGGAAGCACCTTTTGCTTCTGCTTCTTCCCTCAAACCATGATTTTCACTTACTTTATGGCCACTTGCCATTTCTTGTGTGTGTCCCCCCCCCCACCGTCTCTTCATGTATCCTCATTTCTTCTCTCCCACGGGGCTCCATCCTCAGTTCATTTTCTGCTTCTCTGCATCCTTCTAAAACCGCTTCTAAGATATCACTTCTGCTCGGTGCTCCTCTCTTGCTAATATGCACGTCCTCACCTTCCCTACTGATATCTTCTTGCTTCAAACTCTCTTCCATTGCTTTCAGTTTCGCCACAGCCCAATTTCGAGTCCAATTCCCAGAGCTCACCACCAGTAACTGGCCCCTAATATACGTCCTCAACACCTGCAGTCTTGCTCTCACTAAATGTTTCTTCAAAATTTTGGAATTCTTATTCTCCTCTCTTCCCAAATCCCTCTTAATCACAATTTTCTCACACTGCGAATTGCCGACGTTCCTTGTAACTATATTCGCAATCAGTGAAGATAACAGCGACACTTTTATGAGTCTGCCACGAACCTGCTACGCAGGTGTAGAGGTTGATACTCCCACGTGGCGCGTCCCAGGTGGCGGATAGTTTGATCCTAACCGGCTTGCCGGCGGACTGGAGGGAAATAAAATACCTCTCACGGACCAAACACACTCCCCCGTGTGGGTGGGGGACGCAGACGAATAATCGACCCACGGTATCCCCTGCCTGTCGTGAGAGGCGATTAAAAGGGCCGGCCAAGGGATGATTAAATTGGAACCATGAAACTGCTTTTGATTCGTGCCATCACGCGGGGAACACCATGGGTCGCCTGTACTTGCGAGTTGTACCACTATATTCGGTACGAAATGTGTTTGTGATTAGTAGCAGCAGAGAGTTGGTTCCCCTGTGGGTTTACAGTACCCGTGCGTCGTACCCATGTGAGCAACACCGCTTGTCTGGGCGTAGCCTGTGAGTTGTACCAATATATGCGCGACACCGGGAGTCTGCGTTGCCTGTGATTATTATCCACTATGTGAGGAACACCACGGGGCCCGTGGGACCGGCACCCGTGACTAGTACACCTAGGTGAGGAAACTCACCGGTATACGTTGGCTATGCGTGGCGCCATTGTGTGAGAAACACCATAGGTCTGCGTTCCCTGTACGAAGTACAATACTTGTGAGTAGTACCATCTTGTGTGGAACACCGTGAGTCTTCGCTACTTTTGATTAATACCCCAACATGACAAATACCATGGTTCTACTTTACTTGCGACAAGTACCATTCTGTGGGGCCTTAGACCTTGATTTTGGACCCCTTTCGACTTCAAGCATCATTGTGCTTTGAGTGGTCCCTTGGCCCGTAATACTATTATTTGCGATCCTTTTTTGATTCTGATCCACTGGTTTTTTCTTTTGTTGGGTTCATGTTGATCCATTCATTATTCTTGACATTTTTTATTTTATTCTGGTCGGTGGATGAAATTGGAATTTTTGTTATTTCATTTCGTACCATTAGGGGCCGATGACCTTGATGTTAGGCCCCTTTAAACAACAAGCATCATCATCATTATGGGTCTGCGTCCTCTCACCTTACCGACCCTCCCAACATTATCAATATCGACCTCACTAAAGTTATTTTTATTGTGTATGACATTTGCCACTTTATAAATAATGTCCACTTTAGCTTCTGCGTTTTCTTCCTCCACCCCGTAAATAAATATGTATTCCTTCCTATGTTCCTGACTGCTGGCTGCAATTTCTTTCTTCAGATTTACCACCTCCTCTGTTGTATACAAGGAACTTGATATACAGGGCACAACATAAAAGTTTATTATTTGGAAAATTTTTCATACAGTATGTACACAAAAGGAACGGAACTTGTCTTGATGTCTGAAGTGCTGCACAGGTTCAATGATAACACAAATTACTAGACTGAGTGTCCGAATATTACATTATTTGCATTTATACACATTAATATTTATATGTACATTGAGTTCTATCTTGATAAGGGGCCGATGACCTTCGATGTTAGGCCCCTTAAAACGACAAGCATCATCATATCATGATAAGATAGGCTGCTCGAATGAATGAATGAATGTCCGTGATAGTTGACGATTATCTGTAGTTGGTAGAATGACAAGTGAAACTTGTAGAAATTCCGTCGTAGCAGAATGCTAGTTAGGAGTTGTAGAACTTGCAAGGAACTTGCGGTAAAGTTCATGAATAGCAGAATGCTTGGATTGAAGTCGGAGAACTTGCAGGGAACTTGTGTTAAAGTTCATGAGTAGCAGAATGCTAGGAGAGGATGCACGTCGGCGTTACGGGAGGCAGGAAATTTGAGGCTATGTCCTGAGGTGATACCTCCCGACCAGAGTTAGTCCACCAGTTCAGAACACTTATTTAAGAGGGTACCTCCGTGTCTGACGTACGGTGTAGTCTGATCTCTGGACACTGTGGGAGTGCCTGGAGAGGCTTTTTCTTTTTCGTGGGGGCCCCCGAAGCCCGCTCCCCCCGCGTGACCAACGACTCAATCTACATTGCCTCCGACATGCTATTAATTCTTAGAAGAAGAAAGAGATAGCAGGGAGGAGTGGGAAGTGATACAAGGAGTATCTGCCGGTTTCCGAGTCAGACTCGCTAGCACAGCAAGAGTTTGTGTTAGGTATATGGTATTGAAGGGTCAGGGAAAAACCACATAGGCAGAAAGAAGAAAGAGCCTACATTTAAAACCTGACATCTTTTAATAGCACATGCAAGGATGTGGGCTGGAAAAAGACCAGAGGTTGTGTTAGTTAGGAACAGGTAACATGCACAAAACATAAACCAATTCCTTGCCATTCCATCGCCTGGGGATCAGTCCGTCTGGGCACTGCTGTGGCTAGCGCGGTCCTTGCCGGCTGCGGAGCCATGCGTCAAGTACCACTAGGGCCTATCGCACGGCTCCACCTCCTTGGGGTACCTCGTACCCAGTCTCCGATCCCGGAGAATGAGGCCAAGCCCGCCGAAGCGGGGGCCTCCTGGAAGGGGGTGGGTCATGGCGCCGGGCCTCCTTCCTCTCTGCCCACGCCATGGCCCTGTAGACTGGGCAACTGCGGTGGGAGGCCGGTTGGCCCCCCGCACAGTTGGCGCACACCGGCGCGTCCTTAAGTGTTGCGCAGGCCGTGTAGTGGTGATCACCACCACAGCGGTTGCACTTCACTTGGAGCCCACAGCTAACTTGATGGTGGCCCCACCTCAGACAGCGGAAACACTGCAAGAGCTGCTGAGGGGGACGTTGTACTCTCACCTGACTGCCGCTACCCGCTGAGGTCCTCTCCTGATTGGCTCCTCGGTTGACTGCTGTCCTGGGAGCAGTCTTGGGTTGCGGCTGGGCGGCCCTCTCCTGATGGGCCGGCGTCGCCTTCTGCTTCCTGGTCCGGCGTCGTTTACTTCCTGGGGGTTTCTTCTCGGCAGGGGAAGAGGCCTCGTCCTGGTGGCCCTCCTCCAGGCCTGGTGACCCCGGGGTAGCTGATGGCTCCGCTGCGTCGCCGTCTTCTTCCTTCTCCTGGCTGGCTGCAGCGGCGTCGGTCGGTGCTAACACTCGACTGCGTTCCCGGTCCTGGGGGGCGCACATCGAGGTCTGCAGCTCGACAGACGCGATGGCAGGCTGGGCCTGGGTAGCAGCCTCCGAACGCCATGGGGCGTCCTTTTCCACTGCTGTACTGCCATCCGCCATCAGGGGCGCCTTCCTGGATTGCGCCCGGGTGACAGGCCCTTCCTGGTAGGCCTGGGTCTGCGACCACTTCGTGGAGGTGGCCCTTGGAGGAGCGGTCTGCGTCCACTTCGCAGTCCCGAGCCGCTCAGCCTGGGTCGCACAGTCACGGCGCCAGGGGGCGGCGTGCTCCACCTCCGTGGTGGCGTCGCTGGTCTCCGGCGTGGACGGGAGGACTAGGTTGGTATTAACCGCCTTATTCCTCGTCCATCGGTCCCTCCTGTCCGTCTGGATGGCGGTCGTGCTGGTACTGGGCTTCCATTTGTAGGCGTCGTACATCCCTGGTGCGTCGTCTCTGCCTGGTAGCCGGATGACCTGGTATAGCTGAGAGAGATCTCTCGCGATATTGTCCAGGCGCTCCTGCCTGGGGTCCCTGATGATTAAGCCTCCGGGGAGGAAGCTCTCGACGCCCTGCGTAGGGGAGATCCTGGCCCCGTTGGACACGGGGCGGCGCATGAAGTTCAGGACCCCGTCCCGCTCCTTGGCTGGGTCCGCTCCCGGCCGGTAGTAGACGAGGAGAGCCGGGTCCGCCGGGGTGGCGGAGCTCTCTCGGAACTCGAAGCCGTCAGGGGGGTCGCACCCATCCCTGTAGGCGTCCCAGTCCATCTCGTCGTCGTCCGCCGTAGTCATCCTGGTCCGCCTGTAATAAACTCTGAAAGAGAAAGAGCGAGCACTGAGAAGTGCTCAGCTCAGACAAAAGCTCTTCCGAAGTCGTACTAATAAGTACAGTTGCCTGGTTAGCACTTCAGAAGTGCTGAGCGCCTGGCAAGGAGAGAGAGCGCGCAGCGAGAGGCACGTACGACCTTTCACTACGACAGTCTGCTCGTCCTTGCCTGGAGAGGCGGAAACGTCGCTCAATTTACAGCGCTGGCTGACGTCACAGACGATTACGTCAGTGCACTGCAGTCCACCTCGTGGTCTCTCGAAACGTCAATGCTGGGCGGGCTGCGGAGCTTGCAGGCGACGGACACACACAACATCCTCTTCCATGTTTTTTATTTTCTGCCTTATTGTCATAATTTCTCTCTCAATGTTTTTCATCCTTGCCTTAGTATCTTTCGTGTGTTCCTGTTCCCACTACCTCGTCGTTTCGTGTTCCTTTACTTCCTCCTTAAGTATCTTTTTTAACTGTTCAAATGGGCATAATTCCTCCACTACCTCCTTTACCACCTTCCTTATAAATTCTATGTCTTCGCAGCTCATGTTGCTACTGCTCTGTGGGCCTGGATTTACTTCCACGCCTCCAACAACCAGCAGCATATTGACCACCGCTGCCGCTAACAGTATCTCCTCGTTCACTCCCGCACGAACCTCCTACGCTGGCGTAGCAGGGATGGGGGAGAGGTGATACTCCCTCGTGGCGCGTTCCAGGTGGCGGATAGGGGGTCCTAACCGGTTTGCCGGCGGACTTGAGGGAAATAAAATACCTCTCGCGGACCAAACACACAACCCCCTGTGGGTGGGGGACGCAGACGAAGAATACACCCACGGTATCCCCTGTCTGTCGTAAGATGCGACTAAAAGGGGCGACCAAGGGATGATCGGATTAGAACCATGAAACTACTTGTGATTAGTACCACCACGCGGGGATCACCAAACGGTCGCAATTACTTGAGCGTAGTCCACTATGTCAGGTGCCAAATAAGTTTGTGATTAGTAGCACGCAGGAGCACCGCGCGGTCAGGCTTTTACGGTACCTGTGATTAGTAGCACTTTATGAGCGACACAAGGGTTCTGGCTTGCCTATATTTGTACCCACTATATAAGGAACACCGCGGGATAGTACGAGTCCCTGTGGTTGGTACACTTACGTGATGAAGATCATAGGTTTGCGTTGCCTGTAAATGGCGACGCTATGTGCGAAACACCATAGGTCTGTATTAAATGTGCGAATTTCATTACCTGTGAGTAGTACCATAATGTGTGGAATACCGCGAGTCTACGATACTTTTGATTGGTACCGCGCCATGACAAATACCATCGTTCTACTTTCGAAGCGATAAGTACCATTATGAGAGGCCGATGACCTATATTTTGGACCCCGTTAGCTTGCAAGCGTCATCGATTCAGTATTGATCTATATAAGCAGTCCCTTGGTCAGTATTACTATTGTTTTCCGTCAGTTTCTGAGACTGAGGCATTGCGGGTCGGCTCCACTGATTGTTTTAACTTCATATCCATCCGTTCATTCTTCGTCCTCACGCTTTGAATTCTGGTCAGTGGGGGATTTTTTATTTTTATTTTGTCATTGCATTTCGTCTCATTTCGTACCATCAGGGGTCGATGACCTAGATGTTAGGCCCCTTAAAGCAACAACATCATCATCATCAACATTATCATAAGCTCCACGTAAATCAAAAAAAGATAGCCAGTAAGGGTTCTTTCCGACAGTTTGCGAGGTTGATGTCAGTTACCAAGAGGTTAATGGCATCAGTGGCAGAGCGACCCAGTAGAAAGGCAAATTGGTATTTAGGCAGCAAATTATGAAAGTCTAGGGACAATTTTAGTCGTTCAGGGAGAATTTTTTGGAAAATTTTTCGAAGGCATTGTCCCGGGTATATGTCCCTATAACTGTCGGGAGTACAGGGTTTTCCCCTGGTTTCAGCAGGGGGACCAAATAAAAATCGTTCCAGGTGGAAGAGACTTGAGCCGACTCGAGGTAATGATTGAGTATCTGCAGTAATTTCTGGCGAGTCAAAGGGGGAGTTGCTTGAGTACTGAATACGAGATATCATCCCGACCAGGGGTCGAAGTATGGGATGTATTAATTGGCAGATTTAATTCTGTGATATCAACTGGGCTAATGAGCGAAGAAAATTTATTGGAGCTAGAAGGAAGAGCGAAACTATAATGTGGGGCTACAAAATCCAGAGTAAATTGTTGAAAGAAGCTTAAAAGAGCCTCCTTGTTGAAGTGTACAGTAGATGGAGTACTAATAAGACGGTTGGATGGGCCGGCACCTGCTTGCCAAATATGTTTGGACGAGGACTGTCTATTTAGAGAGGAAATGAAGGCTTTCCAAGCCAAGCGTCGTTTAGTGTTAAATACCTGTTTAGTCTGGGCAACCAGTACTTTACAGTGTAAGTACGCTTGGAACGTTCCAAAACGGCGAAAGGAGCGAAGTGCTGCCTTCCGTCTCGCTATTAAAGCCGCACACTCAGTATCCCACCAGCGAGCATAATGAATAGTTTTGGGTCGTAATTGTGGCCGTTTCGGATGGTATAGATCTAAATATTCAGTGAGAATTGATGAGAAGGTATCATGGGGCATCTGTTGACCGTAAAATGCAGACAACTTTTCAGACCCAAACTGCTGAACCTGGAGTGTATTGAAGAGAAACATGCGCCTACGCACTTTAAGCGGGGGGGGAGAGCGGCTGGTTGACTGTCAGCAAACCCAATAAAGATGGGGAAATGATCACTTGAATTAGTGTCCTTGACTACCTCCAATTCGATTCTGTGTGCCAGATCGCTAGTACAGGTGGTTAAATCGACAGCACTCTTATTTACAAGAGGAAACGTCATTCGAGTAGGTGAGCCGTCATTCAAAATGCAAAAGAAGGCATAAGGCCGCTATTTTAGCTATTACGTTCCCTATAGGACACGAGACCTCGCCTCCCCAGTTCTGATGATGCCCGTTAAGATCGCCCCCGAGGATAAAGGGGTGCGGAAGTTGCGAGAAAAAATTCGCCCAATTCAAATATGTGCTTTGGATATTTTGGTGTACAATAGATAGAAACAAAATGTATGTTATCAACCACAATGGCGACCACCTGTGTACCCGGTATTCTATAATGTAAAGATGTCGAAGAGAATTGTAGTTTGTTAGATACCAAAATACAAGCCCCATTGTAACCATAGTTGTCATGGCAAGTACAAGTATAATTTGGTATGTGGAATTGTTTGGCTGGAGCCAACCAAGTTTCACTAATCAAAATTACATGAGAGTGATATGAATTAATCAGAAAAAATAGTTCGTGTCTCTTATGTACGACACTACGTGCGTTCCACTGTAGAATTATCATGAGGGGTGACAGGGAGTGCTAATGAATTGAGCAGCGCCAGTGCTTCCTCCTACATAGTTAGGAGCAGTTTGGGCCATTTAGAATCGTTTTCCGCTGCCCAAGCGTAAGCAGATATTTTATCCGAAATAGCTGTAATTGTGGCAGTTATCGGGGTCGAGTCCCGGACTCGTTCTTGGGATAAATGATCAACCCGCCTGGATGGAACCTGTATGCTCTTCCCAGAGACAGAAGACACGGGAGGTATTTCACTCGTGGAAGAGGAAGGCATGTGTAGGATAACACGATGGCCCTGTACATCGTAACCTGGTGTACGATCATGTCGAGGCGGAGACGATGTAACAACCGCCGTGAATTTTCTTTTCCGGGATGGCTGCGGTTGAAGAACTGGACAAGTTCGCTGTAATTTAACCCCATTCTCTGCAGCCTGGGTTTCAGTTTCTGTAATAATTTATCAAATGTCTCTACAGACATTTGCAAGTATTCAAAAAATTGTTCGCTGCAGTTCCGCAGGTCTTCATACAAATTACGCGCTTTCGCTCGTTGGGGACTCAGCCTGTAAACCCCCAATTCCTCTATATTATAAGTTGTCATTCGGAAAATTACTATGACCCACCGGTACGTCGTTACGAAAACTGGATTACGCCAACAGACGGCCCATTTTTTCGCGTACATGTTTGGTCCTATAACATTTTCTCGTACAGTATATATGCACGAATTATAGCTCAGATAGAGGTAAACGCTTCGACCTGGTGCAAATTACGTACGATTTTCACAAAATGAAAATTATTATCCAAACCTAATGGACAGCTATAGTCTTGAAACTTGGTAGCTGTATCGTGGTTGAAACGTTCTACATTTTCGTTCTTTGATGCATTGTCGTATCTGCATCGTGTACACCGTAGATTGGTTTAGAATTTTAGCTCAGGAGTACAGGGTCCACATATTCCTTTCGTTTTTTCATCCACATTACTGTTTAACCACAAAATACCACGAAACGATGGTCTGCACCGTCATGAAAATTCCCTCCTCTTTCCACTAATTGTTGGAAGTAAAACATTAAACATTTGAACTTTTTGGAATTTCTCCGTCAGTTGCAGGTCAAGAGATAACTCTGTCAACTTTTAATTTTCTGGCGCACTGCAACACATCGTCCAACATTTAGTTTAGGGGAAGGGGATTACGAAGAATAAGGAAATTGAACTTTGAACTTTTCCATAGGTTACAGCCTAATAGCCATCACATTGACAAATTTAAAGTTTCTACCTCATCTGGAGTGGTCAATCTTAAATGTACCCCCTGTGGCTGGGGGACGCAGATAAAGAAAACACCCACGATATCCCCTGCTTTCGTGAGAGGCGACTAAAAGGGGCGACCAAGGGATGATTGTATTAGAACCATGAAACTACTTTTGATTAGTACCATCATGCGGGGAACACCATGGGTCGCATTTATTTGCGAGTAGTATCACTATATTAGGTACATAACAGGTTTGTGATTAGTAGCAGCCTAGGGTGGTTCACTGTGGGTTTCCAGTACGCGTGATTAGTACCGTGGTGAGAATCACCACGGGTATGAGCGTTGCCTGTGATTAGTACCACTATATGAACGACACCGTGGGTCTGCGTTGCCTGTGATTAGTACCCACTATGTGAGGAACACCACGGGAATACCGGCGCCCGTGATTAGTACACCTAGGTGAGGAATTCCATCGGTTTGCGTTGCGTATGAGTGGCGCCATTGTGTGAGAAACACCATAGGTCTGCGTTACCTGTACGACGTACAATACTTCTGAGTAGTATCATCATGTGTGGAACACTGTTAGTCTACGCTACTTTTGATTACTACCCCAAGAAGACAAATACCATGGTTCTCCTTTACTAGCGATAAGTACCATTATGAGGGGCCGTTGGCATTTTCGATTCAGTATTGTGCGTTAGAAGTAGTTCCTTTGTCAGTAATACTATTTTTTAATGATAGTTTTTGAGTCGGATCCTCTGATTGTTTTAAATTCATATCCATCCATTCATTCTTTATGACATTTTGGTCCTTGTATGATTTTGAACTTTTAATTTGTAAATTCATTTCGTACCTCTTACGGAGTTTGTGGATGTGCAGAGGTGAAAGAAGGTGCTGGGGTGAACAGGTCTCAAAATACGAAATTAAAGTTAATTTAACAAGGTTATATTTTCTTTGCAAAATCAAGAAATAACAAGAGTGGCAGGTACAGAGTAGCAAAGCAACCAATCGAAAATGTACAATTATAGTGTTACAGGATTTGGGCTCCGAGAGCCAGACACATAATTCTTTAGCAATGAGCTCAACTTTACTATAAGATTCAACAAAGGGGCAGAACACCCCAATCATGCCCAGGAGCTCTTGCTCCCAATTACACAGTAAAGCCTCCTCGAGGCACGCAGAAAAAATTTTTAAGAAAGAGCAACTCGCTCTTAAGTTCAAGCCTATCATAGGCCACACCAAATTCTACTTTCAAGCTGTCCTCCAAGTACATGAAAACAGGGGTAAAAATACCCAACCTACTGAGGCCTATTAAGAAAAGAAACAGGTCAATTACATGGCCTCTAAAATACCAGCTTGAGAAGAGGCGTTCTTGCACTCCTAATACACTTTATTTAAAACCTACTTGGCACTAGGCCGTTAATGCAAGGGCTAATCCCATCCTAAAGTGGTGACTTATACAAGAAAACGATTTACATTACATTAGAAGGGGAGAAATGGTTGTGAAAATAAGTTCACCTCAAAGCAATATGAGTGGGAGCTCGAGAGGGTTAAGCACTCTCTATCCCAATTTGTAGTTTAAAAAGATAGAGTTGATACCAAGTGTCTTTACATTTTAGAGGAAAGTTACATGGTAAAAGGCTTCGGACCTGCCCCGAGAGTTAAACTGCTGAGCTAGCAAGAAAAGAAGTTATTAGAAGGCCATTACCTGATGGTTGAACTGCTGCCCGAAGAAAGAGGCGCTTCCCGCCCCCTGCTACGTACTTTACACACTGATAGATGTTACTGAAGTGGCGCGGAGACCCGAAAATCAGCAGTTTATATGCCCTCGCGGAAAGTTCGAGGCGTTTCAGGAATGAGAACACCCGCCCACAATCATTTTATTGGCTAACAACGAAAACCCCTACACTAGATGAAGAAGAAACACATTATTGGTGGAAAATTAATTACAGAAATTCCTTATTGGTCGAATTCAAAGTTAGCGGAAAGTGGAGGGTTATACAGCCAACCTAAACAATGACAGAAAGAAATTTAACAAAGAACAAACTTATGAACACACAATTTCTCCAAAACACAGTTCTTTCACTTCGCACTAGGGTGCACGATTGTAGTTCTTAAGTGGTGTCCTCTAGAAGAGAATGTTCACACTTCTTGCTACAGATAAAACAAAATCGAATCGAAACTGACATAGTTCAGAACACTTCAAAATTTATAGTAATGACATCTTCTGAGAAATCGTTGAATTAATATGGAAGTTAAAGTTCAGGCTTCCTCCAGTAGAGGAGTTTTAACTGGCGCAAAGTTTGAATTAGCGGCGTGGAGGTGTACCTCCCGGTATAATAATAATAATATGAGGGGATGACTGTATACTGACACTTCTGAAGTTGTATTTTGACACGTCGTCAGAACGGAAATATAAAGATAGAAAGTTGTAATTACTTGGAAATTTTGGTACCGTAGTATACAATAATTTTATTACCTTACTACCAAGATACCCGTGCTTCGCTGCGGCTTCAATCAGTATGAAAGTTATTATTCAAAGTTTTACATTATGGAGAGTCCACTGTCAGCTGAGCCTGTAAAATACGTCCTCAGTTCGTACGTCAAACGGTTTTGGGGGAATGATTATTTATTTTATAATCTACCACTCGCTTGAACCCCGTACGGAAGAATTTGAATGTTTTAAACCCCATCTGGTTTAACATCTAGGACGTAAAAGCGACCAACTCGTGAAATTTTGATTTTGTAGTCTAATAGTAATGGAAGAATGAATACTTTTTTAAGGAGTGAGTGTTTTGAAATATTTATCAACATCTAGGATATAGAAGACAACCCTTCATAACAAAAGTTATGTTCGTGCCTGAAACAGTTTCGGTACTTTACACCTAGGACATAAAGGAAGACCCTTCTCGTGCAATTACAACTTTGTACTCCAACGGTTTTGGAGGGATGAATAATTTAGTTTACGGAGCTAACCTAATTTGACACTTTAGCGGTGGAACGTTTAAAAATATTGCCTATTTCACACCTAGGATTTGAAATATATACCGCTATTTGGAATTTTGTCATAGTACGTTAAACTGTTTCGGTGGTAGGAATGAGTATATATTTTTTGGATGTTAACCCCCATTAACTCTCTGAGGGGTTAAATTTGTTTTAAACCTTCTGTTATTTAACACCTAGTATATCTTTTGAAATTTTAACTTTGTAATTCAAACGGTTTCTCATCATTCCTCATCCCTCAGTTAAAACCCCTTACCGAGCTCGATAGCTGCAGTCGCTTAAGTGCGGCCAGTATCCAGTAATCGGGAGATAGTGGGTTCGAGCCCCACTCTCGGCAGCCCTGAGGATGGTTTTCCGTGGTTTCCCATTTTCACACCAGGCAAATGCCGGGGCTGTACCTTAATTAAGGCCACGGCCGCTTCCTTCCACTTCCTAGACCTTTCCTATCCCATCGTCGCCATAAGACATATCTGTGTCGGTGCGACGTAAAGCAAATAGCAAAAAAAAAAAAAAAAAAAAAAACCCTTAGGGGTGTATTGTTTGAAGTCCACTTCTTGTTTGTATCCTCATAAAAATAATTCAACTCCTTTTACACCCCGCTGTTGATTCCCACCCCCGGACCAACAAAAAATGCGGTTTCTTTATTTTTAAAGGAGATTCCAAACACCGATTTTCACGTCCGTAACATCCTTCGTTTTCGTGATATGTGTCCTCATACAAGAAATTAAACTCATTTTTCAAATCATTTACCCACCCTTAATTGGATTTTCCGAAAACAAAGGAATGCTTGTTTCTTTATTTTTAAAGATTCCAAATACAAATTTTCATGTCTGTAACATCTTCAGTTTTTGTGATATAAGTATCCTCATAAAAAATCAACCCATTTACAGCCCATTTTACACCCCCTTTAAGTGTATTTTACGGAAACAACAAAATACATGTTTTTTATTTTTATTTTTAGAGCAGATTCCACACACCATTTTTCACGCCTGTAATATCTCGAGATTTTGAGACACATCCTAATAAAAGTAATTCAACCCCTCCTTCAGTCCTTTTTACCCCCCCCCCCTGCCTGTCGTGAGAGGCGACTAAAAGGGGCGACCAAGGGATGATCGGATTAGAACCATGAAACTACTTGTGATTAGTACCACCACGCGGGTAACACCATGGGTCGTCATTACTTGCGCGTAGTGGCACTATATTAGGTACCATATGGGTTTGTGATTAGTAGCAATCAGGAGCACCGTGCGGTCAGGCTTTTACGGTACCTGTGATTAGTAGCACTATATGAGCGACACCACGGTTCTGGCTTGCCTATGATTAGTACCCACTATATAAGGAACACCACGGTATAGTACGAGTTCCTGTGGTTACTACACGTATGTGATGAAAACCATAGGTTTGCGTTGCCTGTAAATGGCGCCGCTATATGTGAAACACCATAGGTCTGTATTAGCTGTGCGAATTTCATTACCTGTGAGTAGTAGGGGAGACCGGGGCATGTTGTTACAATTTTTGGTTTTCATTTTTTTAAATTTTAAGGTGAATAGTAAATGAAATTACAATTTTGCTGATAGAAGGAACAAACTTTTATCATAAGAATAGCAGTTGAAAAATTCTAGAACATGCACACATTTGTCAATAAGATACATTATTATCAGATTAGGTATTCTGTAACAACATGCCCCACAGCGGGGCAGGTTGTTACATGCGAGGGGCACTTTGTTACATAGAGTAAAATGTCACTGAAAATATGATAAATATTTATAATTTTCATTTTAAATTCAAAATATGTTTAGCCCATTCATTAAATATAACATAATTATCTGTTCAGTCTTATCCTTGGCTTTGACAATATGAAAGTGACTTAGGTATGAGCGATGCTAGTAATGTCATTCCTTATGCAGCCAGTCCGTGGTATGAATGGTGTGAAAATGTTGCTCATCAGGTCAGTTGGTGCATGCATTTCAGTGGGCTTGGCAGACTGATATGTTTGTGACTCCTGGCTGGGTGAGGATAGCAACGGTAAACTACCTCACTCCTCATTTCCTTTGTACGCCTCTTCAGTGATGCCTAGGCCATCCATGACAGCTGATGGCGGAGTTGTTGAGGATCCAACCAGGCTTATGCCTTAGGACTGACCGTACATACACAATTAATATCATAGGTTATCACCTGCCCCTATGACCTAATTAACATCATTTTAAACCAATACTCTACTAGTTTATAATGGTCTGAGCTAAAGTTTATTCACGTAGCCTACAGTGAAGACAAAAAAATATGAAAAAATGCCCCTCTAAAATTATTTGTGTCGCAAACATGCAGTAATGCTGAATTTCCATCTTCTAATGTTTCTGGTAATTTGACACTATCTGTGCTAATGGTAACTGTGGATATACTTGAGCCAGGCTTGTTCCACGAAGAATCGTTACATGTATCAACGTGCCCCGCGTGGTAAGTAACAACTAGCCCCAGTAGCCGCCATCTTATATTTTGTGTTACAGTTAATCACAGAGGAAAGAGAGACTTATCTTACATTAGAAAACTAAGGCTTATGTCTTTGGGTTTAAATCACAAACAGAAAAAATCTGTTTACCTGTATATTTGATCACGTGGTTAAAGATCGGAAAGGTGCAAGACGCTGCCTAAACACACAGCGAAAATAAACTTTTCCATTTTAAAAATTTCACAGATCCACACGTAGCCTGAGACTCCCTTGGATTGTGAGGGACGGCAAGGTCAACACATTATATGGAGAGGGGTGCGCTGCTCCTATTGGTTTTTTCAGAAAGATGTTTGTAACAACCTGCCCCTGTAACAACTAGCCCCGGTCTCCCCTACCATAATGTGTGGAATACCGCGAGTCTACGATACTGTTGATTAGTACCGCACCATGTCAAATACCATGGTTCTACTTTGCAAGCGATAAGTACCATTATGAGAGTGCGATTACCTATATATTGGACCCCTTTAGCTTGCAAGCTTCATCAATTTAGTATTGAGCTATAGAAGCAGCTCCTTGGTCAGTATTACTATTGTTTTCCGTCAGTTTCTGAGACGGGGGGGCGGGTCGTCTCCACTGATTGTTTTAACTTCATATCCATCCGCTCATTTTTTCGTCCTCACGTTTTGAATTATGGTCAGTGGAGGATTTTGTGTGTATTTTTATTTTGTCATTGCATTTCGTACGATTAGGGGCCGATGACCTCGATGTTAGGCCCCATAAAACAACAAGCATCATCATCATCATTTTACCCCCCCCCCCAAATATGCATTACTTCATATTTAATTAAGATTAAAATTACCAATTTTCACGTCGGACACGTTACGTTTTTGAGATATACCCATTTTAAAAATTCACCCCCTTATCAGGCCTGTTCAACCCCCCCCCCCTCCTTAAGTTGGATTTCGAAAAACAAAAAACAATACGTGTTTCTTTATTTTTAAAGGAGATTCCAAAGAAAACTTTTTATGACGGAAACATCCTCAGTTTTTGAGATATAAGGATCCTCAAAAAGGTATTGAACCCCCACTGAAGTACTTTTTCCGAAAACAAACAAATAGGTGTTACTATTATTCTGATACAAAAATATGTATGTGTTTCCTTATTTTCAAAGGATATTCCAAATACCAATTTTCATGTCTATAACATTTTCAGTATTTGATTTATAAGTATCCCCCCTAAAAGGAATTCAACTGAGTTCAGTTTTCTTAACCCACTCCACCCCCAAAGTGGATTTTCCGAAAACAAAAAAAAATACGCGTTTATTTTAAAGCAGATTCCAAATACCAATTTTCATGTTTGTAACATCTTCAGTTTTTGAGATATAAGAATCCACATAAAAAGACTTTCAACCCTTTTTCAGGCCTGAAGTGTTTTTTCCAGAAACAAACAAATACGTGCTACTTTTATTTTTAAAAGGGATTAAAATAACCAATAGTCGCGTCTGTAACGTGTTATGTTTTTTATATACTGTATATATATTCATTTTAAAAATTCAGCCCCGTTGTCACTCCTCTTCACCACTCATTAAGTAGAATTTCCAAAACAGAAAGAAATACGTGTTTCTTTAATTTTAAAGGAGATTCCAAATGCCAGTTTTCATGTCTGTAACATTCCTGTTTTTGAATTATAAATATCCACATAAACAAATTCAACCTCTTTACGGGCCGATGACCTCGATGTTAGGCCCCTTTAAACAACAAGCATCATCATCATCATCAACCTCTTTACAACACCCCACTGAAGTGCTTTTTCCGAAAACAAACAAATACGTTTTACTATTATTTTTCAATGGGATTAAAAATATCAATTTTAAATTATTATGTTTATATATAGGGTTATTAGACATCCGTTTAACATTATCATCTCATTTCTTTGTGAAAACCACGAACCTATTACGCTGGCGTAGCAAGAGGAGAGGTGATACTCCCACGTGGCGCCTCTCAGGTGGTGGATAAGGGGGTCCTAACCGGCTTGCCGGCGGACTTGAGGGAAATAAAATTCCTCTCGCGAACCAAACACACTACCCCCTGCGGGTGGGGGACGCACATGTAGAATACACCCGCGGTATCTCCTGCCTGTCGTAAGAGGCGACTAACAGGGGCCCAAGGGGCTCTTAACTTGGGAGTGTGGATTGGCGACCCTGGGGCCCTTAGCTGAGTCTTGGCATTGCTTCCACTTACTTGTGCCAGGCTCCTCACTTTCGTCTATCCTGTCCGACCTCCCTTGGACAACTCTTATTTTTTTCCGACCCCGACGGTATTGGAGCATTCGAGGCCTAGGGAGTCTTTCATTTTCACGCCCTTCGTGGCCCTTACCTTTCTTCGTCCGTTACTTCATTTTTCGAAGTGACGGAACCCTTCTTTTTTTTTTCGCTCTCTACCCCCTGTGGGTGGGAGGCGCAGACGAATAATACACCCACGGTATCCCCTGCCTGTCGTGAGAGGCGACTAAAAGGGGCGACCAAGGGATGATTGAATTAGAACCATGAAACTACTTTTGATTCGTACCATCACGCAGGGAACACCATGCGTTGCCTGTACTTGCGAGTAGTACCACTATATTAGGTACGAAATAGGTTTGTGATTAGTAGCAGTAAAGAGGCTGGTATGTGGGTTTCCAGTACCCGTGCGTCGTACCCATGTGAGCAACACCGCGGGTCTGGGCGTTGCCTGTGAGTTGTACCACTATATGAGCTACACCGTGGGTCTGCGTTGCCAGTGATTAGTACCCACTATGTGAGGAACACCACGGGAATACCGGCACCCGTGACTAGTACACCTAGGTGAGGAACCTCATCGGTTTGCTTTGGCTATGAGTGGCGCCATTGTGTGAGAAACACCATAGGTCTGCGTTACTTGTACGAAGTACAATACTTGTGAGTAGTACCATCTTGTGCGGAACACCGTGAGTCTTCGCTACTTTTGATTCGTACCCCAACATGACAAATGCCATGGTTCTACTTTTCGCGACATGTACCATTCTGAGGGGCCTTAGACCTGGATTTTGGACCCGTTTAATTATCAAGCATCCTCGATTCAGGATTGTGATTTATAAGTGGTCCCTTGGTCAGTAATACTATTATTTAAGATCTTTTTTTTGAATCGGATCCACTGTTTTTGTTTTTATTTGTACTTTTTGGGGGGTTCATATCCATCCATTCATTCTTCATGACATTTTTTAAATTTTGGTCAGTGGATGATTTTGACCTTTTCGTTTGTCATTTCATTTCGTACCATTAGGGGCCGATGATCTTGATGTTAGGCCCCTTAAAACAACAAGCATCATCATCATCATCATCATCATCATGAACTCCTCTATTGGTAAAACAGTGAAACTGAAACTACACCTACTTAGAACTTTACTCAAAAGATGTCACCACTGAAATATGATGTAATTTTGTTATTGTGAAGTTTCCTAAACTGACTGAATTTCTCCTGGTTTTGTTTGCCATTCATCAAGAAGTTTGCACTTTCTTCCATAGATGACACTACAAAAATGTATGATCATGCACCCTGGTGCGAAGTGAAAGAACTTATAATTTAAAGAAGTTTTGTATTTCTAGGTTTGTGTAACCGATTGATGTTCATTTATATTTGGGTTGGCAATATTTCCTTTTCTTTCCGCCAGTTTTGAATCTAGCCAATCCCTAATTTCTATAATTAATTTTCAACCTATCACCGGCTTCTTGTTCGATTCTGAGTGTAACTTTGAAATGGACCAATTAAATTGAGGGGGTGTGGCTGGTTTTGTCTTGAATGATCTCGAACCTTCCCTGAGGTTTTATAAACTGCGGCTTTTCACGTTTCTTGGCCAATTTGATCGTCATCTTACTGAGTGTGTGTGTCAAAGCAGGAGGTCTACAGAACATCTACAAGGTAATGGCCACATAACTTTATTCTTTCTTGCTAGATCCGTAGTTTAACCCGAGGGAAATGTTCGACTCGTTAGTATGTAACAACGTTTCTGAAATGTAACTTTCTTCCGGCTAATGTAAAAACTTCATAAAATCTTTACCTTAAATCGGGGATAGAGTGTGAATTACCCTCTCGAGCTCCCCTTCATCTTGGTTTGAGGTGATTACGTTTTATACCTGTTTTTTATTCTGTAATGTGGTAAAGTAATTTATATACGAGTCACCTCAGTAGTTTGGGAATAGCCCCTGTTTCATCGGCCTAGAGCCCCTTAGGTTTTTTAGCGTTCTTATCTTGGAGAGCAGTACGCCTCCATTCAGTTTGTTTTTCGGGCCATTTACTTAACCTGTTCTTTACCGCAAAGGCCCTATAGGTTGGGTACGAGATACCCCTGTTTCAATTTGTAAGTGTGGCCAATGAGTGTAAGATTTTTGGTGTTGCCTTGAGTAGGCTTGAGAAACTGAGAGCCTGTTAGCTATTTTTCAAGTTTTGTAATTGTAAAGAGTGCCTCTGGGAGGCTTGATATTGTTTTTAGGGAGCAACTGCTCTTCGATTAAGGGGATTTCTGCCCTTGGATAAATGGTTCCTTAGTCTGAATCAAGGGTTTTGTAAACTGGATCCTGTATCTCTGACATTGTAAACTAGAGGCTTAAAGCCCAAAATCGTTAAAGTTCTGGATTTTGGATTTTCCTAGTCTTGTACCTGATATTCTGTTGTTTGTGACTTTCTTTTTGAAGAAATATAACCTTCAGTTCAAATTTTAAATTAACTTTGATCTTGTAGTTAGACCCATTCAAGCCCGCACCTTCTTTAACCTCTTTCTGCTCCACGGGTAACCCCGGAATATTATTAATTCAGGTTCTATCATAGTCTTTCTCCGTCTGCTCATAGTTCATGGGTCTATCATTTGATTCGCGCCGCGGTCGCCCGACAGAACATTTCCCGCACTGCGTATAAACACTGTTCTTCATTCTCGGAATACTATCTCGGACCTCGACGATGGCGAAGCATACGCGTACTATCACTTCGCTAGGTGAATAGCAACCTTCCACTGGCGAACATGTTCTGCATGACTCGAACGCGAAATAAGAACGTCAGTTGTGACTGTCTATCCGAATAGTATTCGATCTCCAGTTCAGACAAATGCGTTTAAACGCAATTAAAGCTCAGAATGCCTACGCTTCTCACTAACACGAGGTAAAGTGATATCTAAGTAGAAATAAAATGTCAGAGTGTCAGCGTGTCAGCGTGTCTTAACGAATCACTTTGCAAATACGAACCGAATGTCACAAGTGCCCCTCCACGCTCTCTGCGGCTAAATTTATCATCTCGGTTATCTCCTTTCTGAATGTTCTTCACTTCAGTTTCTCCCGGTCTCATCCAATCATCAAGTAGTGGTTATTAACATGACGCTTCAACTCATTGGCAGGCTAGTTGTGCGTCCTCTCGTGGATTCGAATCCACCCCTGTTCATGTGGCCTGGAGTTACACTTTCTGTCTATTGTTCGAGCTTCGCCTTTTTCTTGACCTCCGCTCTGTATGTTCCTCGACGTTAGTTGAGATTTGTTGTGATTTTATAAATTGGCTCAGTTGCGATCTTTTACAAATTTTATAGAACATTTTCGTCACGCTCCTTTTCACCGTGAGCCTGGATATCGAGTGTTTTGTTTCTCATAGCCCTATTGTCTTGCCGTGCTCCAACTTTTTTGCCTTTTCCTCGCCCGTTCCTTAAGAAAATTTATGAGAGTGTTATTTTTACCACCCGCTCGTTCTCGTCGAAGCCACTTGCAAGTCAACCTCGGTTTTCTCTCACTTGCTATACAAGATTTATTTCATTGTCCGTTTTTTTTTTTTTTTTTTTTTACAGAATAAATACAATTGATGCTAAGAGACTCTTCCAATCAGCTCGTATTGTTACGGGTTCAACATCTGAGGCGCCAGAAAATGTTTCTGTCCTATGCTGCAAATTTGCGACAGATGTCACTTCACCCAAGCTATCCTTGCGTTTCCACAACGGAAACCGTCGGCTGTACGCTGCTTATCGTGGAGCAACGCGGCCGGTTGGAATACGCTTAGATAGCAATCACAGATTGGTTGATGTACCTTCGTTTCCGTCTCTTGTCAGACAATCAAGGTGGGATACCTCCGTGGATAATACGACGACCTTAAATCATACTGGATTTGTACACCGGCCCGAAGGAGCACACGATCCCCTCGATTTATCGGCGGCTCTTCCTGTCCGTTATTGGCCGGTATCCAGATTCAGTCGTTTACACGGATGGTTCGAGGGCAGAACCGAAAGTGGGCTGTATGTTCGTTTTCGTCAGTTATAGGTTTCTTTTCTTCTCCCGGAAACATGTAGTGTGTACACAGCAGACCTCTATGCTATTTGTGAAGCTCTGCGGTACATGGTGTCCGTTGAGCGCCCACACTTTCTGCTGTGAACAGACTCCTTGAGCTCGCTACAATCTATTGATACTTGTTTCCCTTGGCACCGTCTGGTGCAGCGGATCCAGGACCTGCTGGCTCGGTGTTTGGATGTCGTCATCAGAATCACATTTATGTGGCTCACAAACCACATGGGTGTAGAGGGAAACAAGTTAGCTGATAAGGCTACCAGGGAGGCTGTTACATTGCCCCCGTTGCCTTACAAGGTTCCAGCAAGTGATATTCGTTCTTAGCTTAGACATTTGGTTATATACTGTTGGGAGATGGAGTGGCAGGCCACTCAACTTCCAAACAAGCTGTGAGCGATAAAAGATAACGAAGATGTGGAGGACTTCCCTTCGGGCTTCTCGGAGGGAAGCAATGGTATTATGTCGTCTTCGGATCGGCCACGGTATAGTAACGCATTCCTGTTTAATGAAAGGAGAACCCCTTGCGGTGTGTACTTGCGGCGATCATCTTACCGTGGTACACATCCTTACGGAGTGCGTGGAGCTGGTCGATCTGCGCCGTAGGCTAACATTCCCGATTTCCATCTCCCTCATCCTGCGAGGTAATGAGCAGTCAGCAGACCTCGTCATCCGTCTTATGAGGGATAGTGATCTTTTTTATCGTGTGTAATATTGTCCTTTGGCTTAGTGTATTTGTGTGAACTGCGCTTTTATCCCATTGACTCTATTTTAGTTCGTGTTTGCTTATTTTAAAGTGTTATTTTAACTTCTAACATGAATTATATTATACATTATATATCCTTCTAGGCAATCCCTTATTGCATTATCACCTCTATTTTCTATACTTTATTAGAAAATAAGGCATAGCGAATTAGGTCTACTGATTGTTTTAATCTCAAAATCATTTTTCATCACCATTTCTTTTTAAACTCTAACGAAGTGGTTACATTTTAAAAAAAATTTACTATTCAGTCATGTCGTCCATCTCGTACCATTAGGGGCCGAAGACCTTAGATGTTAGGCCCCTTTGAACAGCAACATGATGATGGTGATGATGATGATGATGATGATCATCATCATCGTTTTATTAATTTGACTTTCTTTGGTTTGTGTTTATGTATTTAATGTGTTTTTTAAAATATTAATTTACATGATATATTATTGCATTTGAGGCAGTGTCTTAGCCACGAACCTGCTACGCAGGCGTCGCAGGGGGAGAGGTGATACTCCCACGTGGCGCGTCCCAGGTGGCGGATAGGGGGGTCCTAACCGGCTTGCCGGCGGACTTGAGGGAAATAAAATACCTCTCGCGGACCAAACACACACCCCCTGTGGGTGGGGGAGGCAGACGAATAATACACCCACGGTATCCCCTGCCTGTCGTGAGAGGCGACTAAAAGGGGCGACCAAGGGATGTTTAAATTGGAACCATGAAACTGCTTTTGATTCGTGCCATCACGCGGGGAACACCAAGGGTTGCTTTTACTTGTGCGTAGTACCACTACATTAGGTACGAAATTGGTTTGTGATTAGTAGCACACAGGAGCACCACGCGGTCGGCTTTTGCAGTACCTGTGTTTAGTACCACCATATGAGCAGGACCATGGGATGATAGCTACCATGGTTCTGCCTTGCCTATGATTAGTACCCACTATATGAGGAACACCACGGGATAGGGAGAGGTCCCTGTGGTTAGTACTCTTCTGTGATGAACACCATAGGTTTGCGTTGCCTGTAAATGGCGCCGCCAAGTGGGAAAACATAGGTCTGTATTAAATGTCGAATTTCATAAGCTCAGAGTAGTACAATAATGTGTGGAATGCCGCAAGTCTCTGCTACTTTTGATTAGTACCGTAACAGGACAGCTACCATGGTTCTATTTTGATAGCGATAAGTACCGTTATGAGGGGCCGATAACTTCGATTTAGGATCCCCTTTTGACTGCACGCATAATCGATTCAGTGTTATGCTATAGCGGTAGTCCCTTGGTCAGTAATACGATATTGTCACGTCCGTTTATGTGACTATGCGATATTGCGGGTCGCAACCACTGATTGTTTTAAATTCATGTCCATCCATTCATTATTCGTTGTCACATTTTTGAATTCTGGTCAGTGGAGAATTTTAGACTTTTAATATGTCATTCCATTTCGTCTCATTTCGTACCATTAGGGGCCGATGACCTAGATGTTAGGCCCCTTTAAACAACAATCATCATCAGCAGTGTCTTAGTCTACCATAATCTATCATCTATCATTTTACCGAAAATAAAACATCGCTAACTAGATCCACTGATTATCTTAATTTCACAGTCTTTGTTGATTTCATTTGTATTAAATTCTTGTCATTGGATACATTTTAAAATTGTGATTATCATATCATGTCGTACCATTAGTGGCCGATGACCTAGACGTTAGGCCTCTGTAAACAACTTGCATCATCATCATCATCATCATCATCGATAGCCTTCACTTATATTTGGAAGTGTCAATCTGAAAATGGAATTCTAAATTAATATCTGTTTATGTTGTTTCAGTGTGTGAAGTTGAGTCTAGAGGCTTACCCGACAAAGGAAAGAGATTCTTGGGTTCTGGATTGGCCAGGACAAGCCATTCTGTGTATTTCAATGACCTACTGGACATCTGAAGTGCACGAAGCCATCAGGAAAGGCCTGAAAGGTCTTGAAGACTATCTGGCTGTTAGTAATGAACAAATCAACAGGATTATCGTTCTGGTCCGCGGCTACCTCAGTTTACAAAATCGCATAACATTAGGTTCGTTGAATTTATGAATACTTACTTTTTCTTTCGAATGTACGTAACAACCGAGACTGCCATGTGGAGAAAAATAGAATTTAATGGAACTGCTCCATGTGTCTTAGATGATGATGATGATGATGATGCTTGGTGTTTTAAGGGGCCTAGCATCGAAGGTCATCGACCCATGTGTCTTAGAGTTTGTTTGTGTGTGTGTGAATGAGGGAAAGACAGACTGACAGAGTGAAAGAATGCATGAGAGGACAGGAATTGTGAAGTATGTACATGTTACCTTCAGTGTATATTTCACAGTATTATTTAAGTATTGTGTAAGCAATGTAAATAGTGCACATTATATCTAATATTCAGATCTAGGGAATAGTTTACCCGCTGTGGGTGGGTGACGCAGATGAAGAAAACTCCCACGACACCACCTGCCTGTCGTAAAAAAGGCGACTCCACGAACCTGCTACGCAGGCGTAGCAGGGGGAGAGGTGATACTCCCACGTGGCGCGTCCCAGGTGGCGGATAGGGAGGTCCTAACCGGCTTGCCGGCGGACTTGAGGGAAATAAAATACCTCTCGCGGACCATACACACTACCCCCTGCGGGTGGGGGACGCACATGTAGAATACACACGCGGTATCCCCTGCCTGTCGTAAGAGGCGACTAAAAGGGGCGACCAAGGGCTGATTGAATTAGAACCATGAAACTAATTTTGAATCGTACCATCACGCGGGGAACACCATAGGTTGCCTGTATTTGCGAGTAGTACCACTAAATTCGGTACGAAATAGGTTTGTGATTAGTAGCAGTAAAAGCCTGGCCTGGTGGATTCCAGTACCCGTGCGTCGTACCCATGTGTGCAACACCGCGGGTCTGGGCGTAGCCTGTGAGTTGTACCACTATATGAGCAGCACCGTGGGTCTGCGTTGCCTGTGATTAGTACCCACTACGTGAGGAACACCACGGGAATACCGGCGCCCGTGTTTAGTACACCTAGGTGGGGAACCTTCTCGGTTTGCGTTGACTCTGAGTTGGGCCATTATGTGAGACACACCATAGGTCTGCGTTACTTGTACGTATTGCAATACTTGTGAGTAGTACCATCTTTTGTGGAACACCGTGAGTCTTCGCTACTTCTGATTAATACCCCAACATGACAGATACCATGGTTCTATTTTACTCGCGACATGTACCATTCTGTGGGGCCTTAGACGTAGATTTTGCACCCCCTTTAGACACCAAGCATCATTGTGCTTTATAAGTGGTTCCTTGGTCGGTAATAATGTTATTTTCGATCTGTATTGAGTCGGATCCACTGGTTTTTGTTTTTGTTTGTTTGTTTTGTGTTTTGTTGAGTTCCTGTCCATCCATTCATTCTTCATGCCATATTTTATTTTTATTTTGGTCAGTGGATGCCTTTGCAATTTTTGTTCTTTCATTTCGTACCATTAGGGGTCGATGACCTTTGATGTTAGGCCCCTTAAAACAACAAGCATCATCATCATCATCATCTATTTTACTCGTGACATGTACCATTCTGTGGGGCCTTAGACGTGGATTTTGCACCCCCTTTAGACACCAAGCATCATTGTGCTTTATAAGTGGTTCCTTGGTCTGTAATAATGTCATTTTCGATCTGTATTGCGTCCGATACACTGGTTTTTGTTTGTTTGTTTTGTGTTTTGTTGAGTTCCTGTCCATCCATTCATTCTTCACGCCATATTTTATTTTTATTTTGGTCAGTGGATGCCTTTGCAATTTTTGTTCTTTCATTTCGTACCATTAGGGGCCGATGACCTTCGATGTTAGGCCCCTTAAAACAACAAGCATCATCATTATCATCATCATCATCATCATCATCATCATCATCATCATCATAAAAAAGGCGACTAAAAGGGGCGACCAAGCGATGATGACATTTGAAGCATGAGAATACTAGTGATTAGTTCGATTATGTGCGGAACAAATAGGGTGGAAGTTACATGCGACTAGTACCACCTTGAGAGGAAAACCATGGGTCTGTGTTACATAGGAGCAATACCATTATGCGAAAACACAACGGGCCTGGGCGTTGTTTGTGATAATGGTCATCGTTTGTATTCCACGGTTCCACTGTGTTCAGAATGAGTCTGCGTTACCAATGAGTAGTACAACTTTATGTGAAACAACATGGGACTACGTTGCCTGTGTACCCCCTGTGGGTGGGGGACGCAGATGAAAAATACAACCACGGTATCCCCTGCCTGTCGTAAGAGGCGACTAAAAGGGGCCCAAGGGGCTCTCATCCTGGGAGTGTGGATAGGCGACCACGGGGCCCTTAGCTGAGTCCTGGCATTGCTTCCACTTACTTGTGCCAGGCTCCTCAATTTCGTCTACCCTGTCCGACCTCCCTTGGTTAACTCTTGTTCTTTTCCGTCCCCGACGGTATTAGAGCATTCGAGGCCTCGGGAGTCTTTCATTTTCACGCCCTTCGTGGCCCTTGCCTTTCTTCGTCCGTTACTTCATCTTTCGAAGTGACGGATCCCTTCTATCTTCGTTTCTCTCTCTCCTTACCCCCTGTGGGTGGGGGACGCAGACGAATAATACACCCACGGTGTCCCCTGCCTGTCGTGAGAGGCGACTAAATGGGGCGACCAAGGGATGACTGAATTGGAACCATGAAACCACTTATGATTCGTACCATTACGCGGGGAACACTATGGGTTGCCTGTACTTGCGAGTTGTACCACTATATTCGGTATATACGAAATGGGTTTGTGATTAGTAGCAGCCTGACCGGGGGGTTTCCAGTACCCGCGCGTCGTACCCATGTGAGCAACACCGCGGGTCTGGGCGTAGCCTGTGAGTTGTACCACTATATGAGCGACACCGTGGGTCTGCGTTGCCTTTGATTAGTATCCACTATGTGAGGAACACCACGGTGCCCGTGGGACCGGCATCCGTGCCTAGTACACCTAGGTGAGGAAACTCATTGGTTTGCGTTGGCTATGAGTGGCGCCATTGTGTGAGAAACACCATAGGTCTGCGTTACCTGTACGAAGTACAATACTTGTGAGTAGTACCGTCTTGTGTGGAAAACCGTGAGTTTCGCTACTTTTGATTAGTACCCCACCATGACAAATACCATGGTTCTACTTTACTCGCGACGTATACCATTCTGTGGGGCCTTAGACATGGATTTTGCGCCCCTTTAGACATCAAACATCATTGTGCTTTGAGTGGTCCCTTGGTCAGTAATCAATTATGTATCATTTTGTTTGAGTCTGATCCATTGTATTTTGTTTTTTGTTTCTTTTTTTTTGTTGGCTTCATGTCCATCCATTTATTCTTCAAGACATTTTTTTTTGGTCAGTGGATGAATATGATATTTTGTTTTTTTGTTCTTTTATTTCGTACCATTAGGGACCGATGACCTCGATGTTAGGCCCCTTTAAACAACAAGCATCATCATCATCATCCCGTTGCCTGTGACCGCCCGTGGGTGGGGGACGCAGGTACAAAATACACCCACGGTATCCCCTGCATATCATGAGAAGAGAATAAGAAAGTAACACCCCAATCGCTCGGGGCCTCAGATGAAGAATACACCCCTAGTATCCCCTGTCTCTCGTAAGAAGCCACTAAAGGGGGCGAGCTAGGCTCGTACACGGCCTGTGGTTTGGTAGGCTGCCATGTTTTGAACCCCTGTGGATGGTAGGACTTGAATAAATCCATAGGTAATCCCTGCTTATCCTACTCGAAGGCGACTGAAAGGATCATGTGGCCATCCGTCCAGAATTAATTAATTAATTAATTAATTAATTAATTAATTAATTAATATGGTTGTTGTTTGTTTGAATGTATGTTCCCACGATCCTACTACGCTAGCGTAGCAGGGGGAGAGGTGGTACTCCCACGTGGCGCGTCCCAGGTGGCGAATAGGGCGTCCTAACCGGCTTGCCGGCGGACTTGAGGGAAATAAAGTACCTCTCGCGGACAAACTACCCCTTGCGGGTGGGGGACGAACATGTAGGATTCACGCGCGTTATCCCCTGCCTGTCGTGAGACGCGACTACAAGGGGCCCAAAAGCCTCTCAACTTGGGAATGTGGATTGGCGACCACGGGGCCCTTAGCTGAGTCTCGGCATTGCTTTCACTTACCTGTGCCAGGCTCCTCACTTTCGTCTATCCTGTCCGACCTCACTTGGACAACTCTTGTTCCTTTCCGACCCCAACGGTATTAGAGTATTCGAGGCCTAGGTAGTCTTTCATTATCACGCCCTTCGTGACCCTTGCCTTTCATCGTCCGTTACTACTTCATTTTTCGAAGTGACGGATCCGTTCTTTCCTCTTCTTTTTCTCTCTCTCCACCCCCTGTGGGTTGGGGACGCAGACGAATAATACACCCACGGTATCCCTGCCTGTCGTGAGAGGCGGCTAAAAGGGGCGACCAAAGGAAAATTGAATTAGAACCATGAAACTAGTTTTAATTTGTACCATCACGCGGGGAGCACCATATGTTTCCTGTGCTTGCGAGTAGTACCACTATATTAGGTATGAAATACGTTTGTGATTGTTACCGTGTTTTTGTGGTAGTTATGCATGAAAGAAGGTGCTGGGTGGTGAATAGGTCTCAAGCTACTAAAGTGAAATTAATTTTAAAATTTAACAAGGTTATATTTTCTTTTCAAAATTAGGTAACAACAAATAGAACAGGTACTTAGTAGCCGAAACACGATTGAAAAATACATTTACATAGGTACCCCATTTGGGGCTTCAAAAGTCAGAAACATAATTCTTGAGCAATGAGCCCAACCTTACAATGAACACCATACAACAAAGGGGCCGAAAACCCCCAAACATGCCAGAAACATTTGCTTCCAATTACACCCAAAAGCCTCCTTGAGGCAGAAACACAATTTTCATACGAAATGGGTTTGTGATTAGTAGCAGCCTGACCGGGGGGTTTCCAGTACCCGCGCGTCGTACCCATGTGAGCAACACCGCGGGTCTTCCACCTTTAAGCTGTCCTCAAAGGACATATACACAGGGGTAAAATACCCAACCTACTGAGGTCTGTTAAATGACAAGAAGGTTAATACATGACCTCTAAAATACAATTTGAGAGGAGGCGAACTTGCACTCCTAATACACTTTGCTTAAGACCTACTTGGCACTAGGCCGTTAATACAAGGGCTAATCCCATACTACAGAGGTGACTTAATAGCAATTTACATTACATTACGGAAGAATTGGTTGGGAAAAATAAGTTCACCTCAAGACGATGTGAGTGGGAGCTCGAGAGGGTTAAGCACTCTCTATCCCGATATGTCGTTTTAAAAGAGAATATATGAAAAGAGTAGTTACATTTTAGGAAAAGGTTACATGGTTGAACGCTTAGAACCCGCCCCGAAAGTTAAACTGCTGAGCTAGCAAAGAAAGAAGTTATTAATCGGCCATTACCTTGTTGTTGACCGCTGCCGAAGAAAGAGGCGCTTCCCGCCCCCTGCTATGTACTTAACACACTGAAAGATGGAACAGAAGTGGCGCAGAGACCCAAAAATCAGCAGTTTATATCCTCTCGTGGAAGGTTCTAGGCGTTAGGGGAATGAAAACACCCGCCCACAATTATTTTATTGGCTAGGTTACAGAAACATATCCAAGTTGGGGGGAAATACATCGGATTGGTCGGAAATTACTAAAAGAAATTCGGGATTGGATAAATCTAAAACAAGGGGAAAAAGAGGGGTATACAGCCAACTTAAACAATAACAGAAAGAAATTTAACAAGAAACAAACATTTTAAATAAAAATTTCTCCAACAAAATAGTTCTTTGACTCCGCACTAGGGTGCACTATTGTTGATCTTCAGTAGTGAGACAGTATTAATACACTGTCTCCTTGTTTGACATTTTCGAGTTGGAGTCTATCTCCGTGGAAATTATTTCACTTTATCTCCCTGCGAGATATGGACTTAATCCTCATAGTAACTTAAATTAATGAACTGCTTCCTTCTCCTACGACTGTGGGTGAGTTACTATTTATTTGAAACTTGATTATACGCAACTACTCGAAGTTACATCGGGTCTGTAAACGCTGTTGGTTAATAAGCCCTACCGGGAGTCGTTTAATTTCCGTGGACTGTAACCTACTGCGCAACCTCTGGCGCATCCCGATCCTGGAGTAACGAAAGCCAACTTCCGCTTACCGTTGTAAGAGGAAGAGAGAGGGGGTCTGACAGGAGTGTTATCTGATAACTCAATCTGATACTCGAGAACATCAGTAACTCCTAGCTTGCTAGTAAACACATCAGGGAAATCATTACATAGAACACGAATACGTTCAGCTTCCTCCTCACTTAAATGGCTGAGATCCAATTTATCAATTTCACCAACTCCTTCCGGCACTGACTCATCTACATAGGAAACCTTGATTGCACACGAGGAAAGATCCCTAAAATTAAATTTAGAATCAGGAGAAAATTTAAAGAAAAACATCCTAGCTTGAAGATCCATAACTAGTCCCGTTTTCGACAAGAAACCTGTCCCTAAAATCATGTTGCAAGACAGGTTAGGTGCCACAAGGCACGTGATTTTCCAGGTGAAATTCCCAATTCTTACTTTTACCTTTACAGCCCCCAGAATTTCCAACTTGTTCCCATTAGCAGCCACACACTTCACACCAACAGGTAATAATTCATCCAGTTTACAAGCACTCTTCAGCTTGGAATACCATCCAAAATTAATCACGTTGACAATACTGCCAGAATCAATCAAAGCTAACAGGGGTTCGTTATTTACTTCCACTTCAGCAAAGGTACCCTGGGAAACACCACAGGTAGAAATCTTATTACACCTTTGGGGACAGATAACCTTAGCAGAACCCGGAGGCCTTCCAAAATTAGAATTTTTATACTTTATTTGGGAAACTCCTAGTCATTGACCGGATTTAGGAGCAGACAAGGGGCAATTATTCTTAAGATGCTGAGCAGATCCGCAAGTATAGCAACAACCCCTGGAGTTGCGTTTAACTACAGTACAAGCATTCCTGAGGTGATTCCTAGAACCGCAGTTAAAACACTTCTTGGCATTGGCATCATTATACATAGAAGAGTGGACAGGAGGAACAGGTTTGGCGGGTGGAGGTAAACTTACAGTTCTGGAGGCATCTCCATGCTTGACGTCTTCAGCGAAGGAGCATGCAACCTCCAGTTCATCAAAATTAGTGGGGCACTTACTCAGGGAAAGGTAGGACCTGTATGAAGGAGAGATCCCTTTTAAAATTCTTGCCACCATTTCTTCCTCGGGAACAGTAATTTTGAAAACTTTACAGAAAAATCTGAGGTCAAGGATATAAGAAAGTAAATTTTCATGAAGGAACTGCATCCGAAAACAATGTTGAGGAATTAAGCTCTGTAACGCCAAGGAGGGAATAAATTTTTTCAACACCGATTCATGAAATTCATCAACCTTAAGTTTTGATGAAATGGCCTCTGAGATTTCCCGTTTCAGAATACCTTCACAATGGGAGAAAAGAGCACGAAGGATACCCAAATCATCGATAGAATAAACTTTACCGGAATCTTTCATTTCTACTAGAAACCGCAGAAAACGAATGCTTTCCTCAATCGAATCTACTGAGAAATTTTTCACCCCATGGAAAAGCTCCTTTAAAGGGTTGTAGGTGGGAGTAAGGCTCATTTTAGACAACAAACTTTCCAGGACGGGAGAGGCAGCACAACATAAGCCTTGGTTATTAGGAGGGGTAACTACATGGTTTGAGGAACACTGAAACATAGGGTCAGAAGGATTACATTTTTGACTGATTTTTAGGTTATCCATATCTCTCCTGGCAATCATCAGGTCCAGCTCAGCGGAAATGCTAGAGGCAATAGCCAACAATTTGGTGCACTGAGAGATAAACTCGGGTTCAGGTTTAAGCGACAACAAATCATGGATCCTTCCCAAGTAGTGATATACTCTGGCCTTTAAACGGTCAAATTGTGCTTTAGTAGGAGACAATTCCAAGAACTCTTCCCTTATTACTTCTATCTCTGTCAAGGCCTCAGTGATAAAATGAAGTGACTCACCAACATTGCTGGGGCGAACACGGGATGGATGAATGGGCACCTGAATAAGCTCGGAAAGAAGATTAGCACAATCAGCAACAGAACCCGCAGGACTAGCTCCACGTATCGCTAGTTCATAGATTAACTCTGCCTTACGGAGTTTGTGGGGAAACAGGACCGCTCGAGACATCGTGGAGGTACATGAAACAAAATTCCAACAAATTAATCAAGATAAATGCGCTTCTTTTCACAAAAGTAAGTAACCTTTAAGACCACTTGCCTTTTTTCCACCATTCAACTATTTGACACACTGTACAGTTTTCAAGAAAGGGGGATACGACCGACCTACAGGCAATTAACACTAGCACGAGCGTAGTCAACTTAGGAACCACGCTCTGAAGCTACCACTTACTGCCCCACCAGTTAGGTTACCCGGTGCCAACTAAACTGATTGGCAGTAAAAACAAAACACAGAACAAAGATCTAGTTGAAAGGAACGAAACGGAAGCGTGATAAACACTACACACCCAGAAAACACCAAAAGGAACATAGAAAAAAAAACCAACTTACCTCCAGGTGGTAGAAAAAACAGGTGGATCAAGCTACCAACCGACAGTGTATCAAATAAATGTTGCGTGGAAATAAAGACAAAAGTTCCTTTTTTTTTAAGAAGATATATAATTCATCAAACTCAGGTTAATAAATTTAAAAAAATGACAACCTCGTAGTTAGTAGTATTTAAAAAAAAAACTAGGTACCAGAAACTAAATAAAATTAGATGACATAGGTTTAAAATAAGGAGGCCTTTAAAATTCAACAAGATTAATTTAAATTAGGTAAAATAAGGAAAGCAGACCTCACTTAAAACCACAGGAAATACACAATTAAACTCAAGAAACACCAAAAGATAAATTAAAGAAAAATCATTTAAAAACTGCCGGACGGTAAGAAAGTAATGAAAGTAAATTAAATGGTACCTTGAGTTAGAAAAAGACCAAAATTAAGGAATTAAAACACAAAACGCCAGTCGGCAAGAAAGATATAGGCTGCAGAAAGTATTACAATCACCTCAACCAGTTTACTTAGTAACAACCACCAAAATCATTTATCAGTGGATTCCATTCGGAAAGGATACCTTGTTAAAAATTAGAAAATACAACCTTCTTGGTTCACCGTTATTCCTTGAGAGGTTCCTACTCTCTATCCGTTTCACATCAACAAACGGGTACCATTAATACGGTGGGAGTTCCAGTCATGGGATGCTAAGTGCTTTCCATAATAATTTACCAAGGGAAAGAAAGCCACCACAACAAACATAGAAGGAAAAGGGAAAGAGAGCAACTGGGGTGCCCAAGAAACAGTAAATGCGCAACGGGATGTCAAAAATACAGAAACAACATCAGACAGGGTAGTCTCCCAACATAAAAATCATCACCAACAACATTCCACTTCAAAAATCAACATCCATTACCCCGGCAACAAAGGCAATTGTTAAACCATGGGAGAACCAATCCTGATGGAAGAACCAACAATGGCACCAAAACAATGGAGGCCAGAAGGGCACAGATCATACGCAAAACACGTATAAAGCCCCCCCCCCCAAAAAGGTAAATTAAATTAAAATAAACCAGCATAGCACAAGTAATCCCTACTGGATCTCCCACGTATTACCCTACATTTAAAAACCAAAATAAATTTCAGAGCAGCAGTAACATCATAACGGTGTGATGATAATAATAATAATAATAATAAAAATTTTACACCACTGCTTTTCTTTGAAAATTACCCCAAGTAACACTTAAATTCCATTACGAGAAATGTTATACACTAGGTAATCTGAATTAACAAGGTCTTTTCAACCCGATACTTTGTTTTGGAAGAGCACCATAATTTTACCCAACAATGAAAAGGTCCACATCATTATAATCGAAACGCACTACTTTGATAATAAGTTTCCACCGAAGAAATCACACGAACAGTTCACCGCTGATGAAAATACCAAAATAACAAAGGTTGACTTACAGGATGGTTGCTTGCTCAATCAGTAGTATGTTTTATACATGCCTCAGCCATGTGTACTTTACCAGTTGGAGATATTCCTTTGCAGCATATTAGAAACAATCACTCACTACGAGGTTACAAATTGAGAAAAAAGGAAATATTATGAGGGTGTGGAGCACATCCCCACATCCTTACGATTTACTATCCACCGTCCATGATGCTATCCCAAAGCATCACTTTGAGTACAGAACGCCAACGACTATTTGCCATGATCGCCAAGCAGCAACTGCCTGCTCGCTTCGCTTCCCTCTCTCCCGCGCCAGAGAGAGTGTCTACATCAAGATGGCTGACACCAAGCGCTGATTGGCCGGAGCAGCTTCAAGGAGAAAGGGGATAAGTAGTTCTCAACATAGCCGTAGATGGCGGTAACAATCAGAGCTCACATGCGCTCGCAGAGATAAACATGAAATACTGTGAGAACACCGTTTGAAAGCAGAAGAAAATTACAACACAGTTTTCTACACCGTAATAGGCAAACTCAAAATGTTGGTGGAAAGGAGACAAACGAAACCTCGGTTTCAGTAGTGTCCTCTAGGAGAGAAAGTTTACACTTCTTACTTCAGGCGAAACAAAAACACATCAAAAATGACACAGTTCAAAAACTCAAAATTTTCCACGTGGTGACATCTTCTGAGAAGGTAAAGAATTAACAGCGTAGATAAAGTTCAGCCCTCCTCCAGCAGAGGAGTTTCAACAGGCGCACATTTTAAATTAGCGGCGTGGAGGTGTACCGCCCGGTACAGTGATTAGTAGCAGAATAGAGCCTGGCCTGGGGGTTTTCCAGTACCCGTGCGTCTTACCCATGTGAGCAACACCGCGGGTCTGGACGTTGCCTGTGAGTTGTACCACTATATGAGCGACACCGTAGGTCTGCGTTGCCTGTGATTAGTACCCATTATGTGAGGAACACCACGGGAATGCCCGCCCCCGTGATTAGTACGCCTAGGTGAGGAACCCCATTGGTTTGCGTTGGCTATGAGTGGCGTCATTTAGTGAGAAACACCATAGGTCTGCGTTACCTGTACGAGGTACAATACTTGTGAGTAGTACCGTAATATTTTGAACACCGTGAGTTTACGCTACCTTTGATTAGTACCGCAACTTGAGAAATACCATGGTTCTCCCTTACTAGCGGTAAGTGCCATTATGCGGGATCATTGACATAGATATTGCCTATTTAGACAATCTTCATCGATTCCGGATTGGGCTGTGGAAGCAGTCCCTTGGTCAGTAATGTTGTTTATGGAAATGTGAAGCATTGCGCCTCTTATCCACTGATTGTCATGTTCATGAATTCATTCCTCATCATCACGTTTTGAATTCTGGTCAGTGGATGAATTTTGTTCTTTCAAATTTTCATCGCATTTCGTCTCATTTCGTACCATAGGGGCCGAAGACCTAGATGTTAGGCCCCTCTAAACAATGAGCATAGTCATCATCGTACCATCGCGTGGAACACCATTGGTTGCCTGTACTTGCGAGTAGTACATATATATTACACCCTTCCTGGCCTCGAATGGATGACCCACGCATAAGAATGCATGCACGTAACGGGGTAAACATCTACGGATGAGATTGGATTGAAGAGCGGGTCGAATTGCTTAACGAGCTTCGAACTGCTCCCCTTCCTACTTTCTGTGCTGGCCCGGCAGCCTGTGCACTTGGGGAATGGTACGTTCGAAAGAGAGAAAAAAAAAAAAAAATACTTAAGATGGAGCCTTATGTCTGTAATATGAAAGTAGGATCTCTGGGTTCAAATGCCTACTGGATACTGCTTAGCCCTGCTACAAATGACAAGAATCATAAAATAGGGGTAACGAATACTAATTTATTCAACTATGACATATTAAAGAAATTGATACAGCTCTATACAATGAACTCTCCGCATATGGGAGGAAAAGAAAATAATGATCACTTTAAAATATGAATCGCCCATGGGCGTCGTCTGCATAACGGTGTAATTGAGGTTTTGCGATTTCTATCGTTCATCTTTCCTCATTAGTTCATACCGTTCATGACATTTTTATATTATTCTGTCGATCTCACCGTGAGATGATCTGATGCCCCTACTCACACATTACTTCCCGTTCTTAGCACGAAAACCGGGGCCTACGCTACATAATTACCATATTAAAAGAAACATTTGCATGATACACAAACACACATACCATTTAGCTAAACCCCGGACTCCCTCATCTGTCACAAAGACCAGTCAACGCTGAACAAAGGTTCTGTTTGAACTCAAAAAAATATATGTATATGCACATTAATTCTACACATACACAGATATATACACTTCATGCATACAGGAGAGCCATTCCTAGAAAGAAACAGCATGGTTATCACTGTCTCCGGCCCTAGGCGTAAGCTTGGGGCAGCTCGCTCAAGGGCGCCATCAAAATCCAGGGTCGAACTGGCCGACTCCCGACCGAGAGGTACTGTGGATTTCTGAAAATGCCTAGACTAGTTACAGTCTCATATCACCGGATATCTGGGGGAGATCCCTACTCATTTATTAAATACCTTCTCAATCAGCGTGATAATATCATTATATAAGTATTCTTCGCTAAGCCATTTAAACCAAACAGAAGAGCACGGTGAAGACCCAGAGCCCCAAGTCTTAATACAATAGTACAGCGGGATCCCTCTGTCAGGAGGGCGAGAGCCAAACACTCACACACACACACACAAAAAAGGAAGGGCGGCCATTCGCTTCGCACGACCATTTCTCATTCATTGGCCACGCCAGATTCTTCTCTCCCTCACACGTCCACCCTTCTTATCTCGGGGACATATACCCATGGCCCACTTCATTTGTTTATTCATATTATCGTAGAATTCCCATGAAATACTCTTTCATTCTCTCCCTTCTCATTATTACCGCTGACGCCGACTGTGGGCACGATCACTTCTAACTCATCTCATCGTAAATTCCTCGGGCATTCGGCCCTCTCATTACGTCTCATATCGCGTATCTTCTTCCCTTGGGCATAGGGCTCTCACGACTCCTCAGTCCACTTTTTCCATACTCCTCGTTCCTCGCACAGGAAATATACATATGTTTAAATCTTTTGACCAAAGATTAGAGACTCCTGCCTCTGTGTCTCACCCCGGCTATAGATTAAAAAAAAACCACTCCAAACCATTCTGGCCAATTAATCAAAAAAATCACAGGAGACTTACACATGGTCCCTCACAACTACCTAATAACACAGCATATACCTCTCCCGGTCGGGATTTCTTCTCTCTTGCTGTACATGCACTGATTATATGTGTAAGCTAGGCATGCATTGTCTGACTGACCCATGAGTTTCCCCGGCATATACGACAGCCACGTGGGACAGTAACTAACAACATTTTGACATGGTTTTCCCTGCTCGCCAGCATTATTGTTCCAGCCACCCCTAAGGGGAACTCAAATATTCTCCTAACCTTGTTCCCTTATTTGCTAGGACATTCTACATATTACTAAAAATATAACCCTCACGATAAGCTAATCATTAAGAAAAAAATGAGTCGTCCGGGAATTCAGCTCCCTTGAATCTACTTCAACATTATAAAGATCAATAAAATTTCCATATTAGGACATGCATTATCTTACAACATTTTGATATTTACAGAAGAAAGCTAATCCTATCCACGGTTACATTATCATGCTTAAGAAATTAGATTTGGATATCACTCATCTGTTTGGTGGCCGTTGTTTTTCCTTCCACGGGAGACCCATGGTGGAGTTTAGTGCTGCATGACCCCGGGACTGGTGGCGGGCGTGCAGTCCTTCATCCATGGTCCATACAAGTCCGACATCCTGGGGAACTCGTTCACAGCTGAAATCTTACAGTAATCGAAAATGGGTAACACTTCACCACTCGTCACACTGCCTCTATTTCCAGAGTTTACACCACGAATAAGCCGGTCTTCAAATCACGGCGGGCGCGTTCACAGCAGGGATCGGGTGGCTCACGAGACTCGAGCACCCTGATTCAGAGTAACACTTCGGGTGATACCAATTTATGAATATAACTCGCTCCTTTAAGCCGGCACTGTCCCAGCCGTCTTCCGCTACTCGTTTGTAAATTCCACAAACCTACTACGATGGCGTAGCAGGGGGAGAGGTGATACTCCCACGTGGCGCGTCCCAGGTGGCGGATAGGGGGGTCCTAACCGGCTTGCCGGCGGACTTGAGGGAAATAAAATACCTCTCGCGGACCAAACACACTACCCCCTGCGGGTGGGGGACACACATGCAGAATACACCCGCGGTATCCCCTGCCTGTCGTAAGAGGCGACAAAAAGGGGCGACCTTGGCGCGGACATGGATTGCGGTTGGTATAACGTGATGGACCTCCTGTGGATGGGAGAGGCTGAATACATCCATAGGTAATCCCTGCCTGTCGTAGAAGGCGACTTAAAGGGTCATGTGGCCATGGTCCCCTCTTTATTTTTTATTATTTTTCTGAGGGTCAGATGTAGACCATTCAAAATTTGATGTGCGTGCTGCCCGGCGATGGAGCTCCTATGTGTGCGACTACGCTCGAACGCCCGTGCCAGCAACCACCCAGGACGCGGCGGGTGGGAGTGTCATGTACCCGGGCAGTGGTATCCGCCCGACAACGCAGGTCCCCGCACAGCCGAATGCCAGAAGGACATATTATTGTTAATTATTTTTATTTATTTTTTCTATTGTTAGTGCTCTGTACACGCTATGGGGTACATGCTATTGCGGGTGACCGGAGGAAGGGAGTCCTAGTGCTCATTGCCTCAGTCATCCCGTATTAGGCATCGTTCAACATCGGACCCCGGGCAATACCTGCTATGACCAGGTGGGTATTGCCTTGGCTGCTTGGTTCGGCTACAGAGACCCCTGATCGGAGTGGGTGGCATTCGGGGAGGATGCTATCGGGCATGGCTTCCAAACGAAGTCGGCTCTCACAAGGTGGTCGCCCACCTAAGTCTTTAACTTTTGCTTCCCTGAGAGGTTCAACTCCCTGGGAACATGCGCAGCGTGAAGGAATGGGATCCAGCTTCCCTAGGTTTCTGGTCGCTACCAGAACCGATGGGCAGGATTTTAAGCTGGTGAAGTCGATCCTGTTTAGTAGACACATCGAAGGCGTCTATGGCGAACTGGAGGAACTTAAGAAAATGCGCAACGGTAGTTTGCTTCTAAAGACTCGTACAGCACTGCAAGCTGATCAGTTGCTTAAGTGCGAGCACTTTGGCGAAATCCCCGTCAAAGTGGAGGAGCATAAGTCCTTGAACCTGGTTCGCGGAGTCATCTTTCACCGCGACCTTATTTTGAACACTGACGACGAGTTGATGGAAGACATGAAGAACCGTGGCGTGACACACGTCCGGCGCATTACGCGCAAGGTCAACGGTGAAGACGTTGCCACTGGTGCCTTCATTGTCTCTTTCAAGTTGTCAGTGTTACCAGAGAAAGTCAAGGTAACCACTTATCGTTGCGATGTGAGGCCGTACATCCCGCCTCCTATGCGATGCTATCAATGCCAGCGATTCGGACATATGGTATCTCGCTGTTCGTATCAGGCTGTATGTGGTACATGTGGACGAGTAGCTCACGGCGCGGAGGAGTGCACAACTCCATACAAGTGCACTAACTGCTCCGGTTTTCATTCTCCTCGGGATCGGAATTGTCCGACATACCTGAGTGAGAAGAAGATCCAGGAGATCAAGACCCTGGATGGTCTTTCCTACCAGGAAGCGCGCCGTAAGTTTCATTCTATCAATACACCTGCCCGTACACTCGACTATAGCTTGATAGCTCAGAGTCTTCCAGGTTCGTCATTTACGACCAAGACACCTGTCCAGACTACTGCGCCCAAGGCGACTGTTGCTGCTCCCAGCAACGTCGCAAATAGTCAAAGCTCGAAGGGGGGGACCACCCCACCTTCGACCAACCAGAAGTCTGTGCCCGCACAGCAAGGGGGGAAGACTAAGTCTCCCCCCCCTAGGAGGTCGACGAAAGTCGTGCCCCAGCCGGCGGAGGCGGCTTCGTTGACCAGGGCTGGGAAACCATCTCCCAGCCCGTCTAAACCTGAAAAAAAGAAGGGGAAGAAGAGCGCCCGTTCTGAGCGCTCTCGGCCTTCCCCTGCGAAGGAGAAGTCATGCCCCCCATCTGGAGGGTATGAGTCTGCGCCAGGAGGCACTCCTGCTCCCAAACCTGCGCGCTCTCCTCGTAGGGGACCCCCTCGCGCCCGAAATTTGTCGAAGTTCTGGGCGGCACCCCTGCCATCTTTTGATGACGGGATGGATGTCGCGCTGTCCTCTACATCTACGTATGTAGAATTAGATAGTGTTTAGGCTAACGAGCACTTTTCGCTCATAACCTAACACTCCTTTTACAGTCCACACTATGACACTGTTACAGTGGAATTGTAATGGTTATGACAGGCATCTTGCTGAGTTACGTCAGCTTATTAGTGAGTACGCAGCGAGTATAGTCTGTATTCAGGAGACCAATTTCAGACCTGGTCATCATACGGTCTTGAGGAATTTCAAACTATACTCGACAGAACGATACTATGCTCACCGGGCTTCCGGAGGCGTTGGCATTTTTGTACGTTCTGATAGCTACAGCGAAGAGGTTCCATTACGAACCCCTCTAGAGGCTGTAGCTGTTCGCGTCTCGCTGCCTGTCATAGCAACAGTGTGTAATGTTTATCTTCCACCCGGCCAGCATCTGAACATCAATGATGTCGCTGATCTTATAGATCAGCTTCCACCACCCTTCCTCTTATTGGGCGATTTTAACGCCCATCACCCCATATGGGGCTCTGAGACGCCTTGTCCCCGAGGAAGAGAGTTGGAAACACTTATAACAGATCTGGATTTATGTATTTTGAACACAGGGGAACCAACTCACTTTAGTGTACGTTACGGCACATACTCTCGCATAGACGTAAGTCTATGCAGCCGAACGTTGGTTCCACTGTTTCGGTGAAATGCACACGATGATCTCTGTGACAGTGACCATTTTCCCATTATTCTTACTTTGTTGAAACATAAACCCGTCGAGGCTCCCCCTCGATGGATTCTTAAGCATGCTGATTGGCCAAAGTACACATCACTAGCTGTCTTTCACGATGATGTCAGGCGGACCGTCGGCGAGGAAATAACTTACGTCACCCAAGTTATTCTTGCTGCTGCTGAGGAGTCCATTCCGTTTTTCTCGGGGGCTCCTCGCCGAAAACTCGTTCCTTGGTGGAACGATGAAATAGCAGCAGCCATCAAAGAACGCCGTCGCGCTCATAAACGTTACCGTCGACAGCCTACTGTGGCCAACTTGGTAACATTTAAGAAACTCCGCGCTAAGGCGCGAGTTCTTATTCGACAAAGTAAGAAGGCTTCATGTGAGAGATATGTGTCGTCCATGACGTCGCATACTCCATCATCTCAAGTGTGGACGAAACTTCGACGACTTTCGGGTATTCAAGGATCATCGGCTGTACCGGGAATTTCCATTGCAGGCAGTGTCGCCACTGATCCCCTTGCGATTGCTAATCATCTCGCTAGTCATTTCGCGGATGTCTCTGGCTCCGGGAATTACAATCCTGATTTCCTCCCTCTGAAGCGGGAGGCTGAACGTCATCACCTTAGTTTTGCCACCCAAGCTTCAAAGGACTACAACGTGCCTTTTACGGAGTGGGAACTCCGCAGCGCATTAGCGCTTTGCAAGGACACGTCTCCTGGACCGGACAACATCCATAACCAGATGTTGAAACACCTTAGTGATGATAGTTTACTATATCTCCTTCGTGTGTTCAACCGAATCTGGACAGAGGGTGATTTTCCGTCTCAGTGGCGAGAGGGCATAGTCATCCCTGTCCTCAAGCCTGACAAAGATCCTAAGTATGCAGGAAGTTACAGACCGATTTGTCTTACAAATTGCCTGTGATACTCCCACGTGGCGCGTCCCAGGTGGCGGATAGGGGGGTCCTAACCGGCTTGCCGGCGGACTTGAGGGAAATAAAATACCTCTCGCGGACCAAACACACACCCCCTGTGGGTGGGGGAGGCTGACGAATAATACACCCACGGTATCCCCTGCCTGTCGTGCGAGGCGACTAAAAGGGGCGACCAAGGGATGAATGAATTAGAACCATGAAACGACTCTTGATTCGTACCATCATGCGGGGAACACCATGGGTTGCATGTACTTGCGAGTTGTATCACCAACATGGTACGAAGTATGTTTGTGATTCGTTGCAGTAAAAAGCCCGGCCGGGTGGATTCCAGTACCCGTGCGTTGTACCCATGTGGGCAACACCGCGGGTCTGGGCGTAGCCTGTGAGTTGTACCACTCTATGAGCGACATCGTGGGTCTGCGTTGCCTGTGATTAGTACTCACTATGTGCGGAACACCACGGGGCCCTTGGGACCGGCACCCGTGACTAGTACCCTAGGTGAGGAAACTCATCGGTTTGCGTTGGCTGTGGGTGGCGCCATTGTGTGCGAAACACCATAGGTCTGCGTTACCTGTACGAAGTACAATACTTGTGAGTAGTACCATATTTTGTGGAACACCGTGAGTCCTCGCTACTTCTGATTAATACCCCAACGTGACACATACCATGGTTCTATTTTACTCGCGACATGTACCATTCTGTGGGGCTTAGACGTGGATTTTGCACCCCCTTTAGTCACCAAGCATCATTGTGCTTTATGAGTGGTTCTTTGGTCGGTAATAATGTTATTTTCGTTCTCTGTTGAATCCGATCCACTGGTTTTTGTTTTTGTTTGTTTGTTTTGTGTTTTGTTGGGTTCCTGTCAATCCATTCATTCTTCATGACATTTTTTATTTTTATTTTTATCAGTGGATGCCTTTGTACTTTTTGTTCTTTCATTTCGTACCATTAGGGGCCGATGACCTTCGATGTTAGGCCCCTTAAAACAACAAGCATCATCATCATCATCACAAATTGCCTGTGTAAGCTCTTTGAGAGGATGGTAAATCGCAGACTCGTGTGGTGTCTGGAGAAACAAGGACTCTTGTCCGAGTACCAATGTGGATTTCGAGCCGCTCGATCCACCACAGACCACTTGGTACGCCTGGAGAGCTCTATCCAGGATGCGTTTCTCCGCAAACAGCATTTGGTAGCTGTCTTCTTTGACTTGGAGAAGGCCTACGACACCACCTGGCGATATGGCATCCTTTCAGTCCTGCATCAATGGAGATTCCGAGGTAACTTGCCGGTATTTATTGCGAATTTTTTGTCCCTCCGTCTATTCCGTGTCCGAGTAGGTAGGACATATTCGCAATACCACGTTCAAGAAAATGGAGTCCCACAGGGATCGGTTCTTAGTGTCACTCTGTTCGCGATTGCCATAAACGGTATTGTCGCTGCTGCTGGTCCAGCCGTAATACCGTCCCTATATGTGGATGATTTTGCTCTGCACTATAGCTTGTGCAGTATGGCAGTCGCAGAGCGACAGTTACAGCAAGCTATTAGGAGGGTGGAGAAGTGGACCTTAGAACATGGCTTTCGGTTTTCTGCCGCAAAGACCTCCGTTGTCCACTTTTGTCGTCAACGTACACTTCACCCTCATCCTGAGCTTTATCTAGGTAATGTCGTTCTTCCAGTTGTTGACACCTACCGATTTCTTGGGCTCCTTTTTGACAGTAAATTATCGTGGGAGCCACACGTGCGGCCAGTTAAAAGTGCAATGCACTAGGAGGCTTAATATCCTTAAGTTTCTTAGCAGCACTTCTTGGGGGGCTGACCGCGCGGTGCTCCTGCGATTCTATCGGGCACACATTTTATCCCGGTTAGACTATGGCAGTGCAGCATATGGCTCCGCAAGACCAAGCGTTCTTGCGAAGCTGAACAGTATCCACCACAGCGGGGTTAGGTTGGCGACGGGAGCTTTTCGTACAAGCCCCATCGCTAGCCTGCTCGCTGAGTCTGGTGTGCCGCCTTTACACCTGAGGCGCCAGCAACTTCTACTTACATATGCTGCAAATTTGCGACAGATGCCACTTCATCCCAGCTATCCTTGCGTGTTCAACAATGGCAACCGTTTGCTGTACGCTGCTCGTCCTCGAGCGACGCGGCCGGTTGGGATACGCTTGGATAACATTTCCGAATTTTTTGACGTACCTTCGGTTCCTTGCCTTGTCAGACAACCAAGTGGGGTACCTCCGTGGGTCGTACGACGACCTGAAGTAATCCTGGATCTGCACACTGGTCCAAAGGAAAACACGGACCCTTCGATTTATCGGAGGCTCTTCCTGTCCGTTGTTGGCCGCTATCCAGGATCAGTCGTCGTCTACACGGATGGTTCAAGGTCAGATACGAAGGTGGGCTGTGCGTTCGTTGTTAACAATGATAGGTTCCTTTTTGCTCTTCCGGCAACCTGTAGTGTGTACACAGCAGAGCTCTATGCTATCTATGAGGCTCTGCGGTACGCACTGTACAATGAGCGCCAACACTTTCTTCTGTGTACCGACTCCTTGAGTTCGCTCCAGTCTATAGATACCTGTTTCCCTCGGCACCCTCTGGTGCAGCTAATCCAGGACCTGCTGGCCGGGTGTTGGGATGCTGGCACCAGAATCACATTTGTGTGGCTCCCAAGCCACATGGGCATAGAGGGAAACGAGTTAGTAGATCAGGCTGCCAAGGAGGCAGTTACACTGCCCACGTTGCCTTTCCAGGTTCCAGTAAGTGATATTCGCTCCCAGCTGAGACATCTTGTTATGTCCCATTGGGAGATGGAGTGGCAGGCCATTCCACTTCCCAATAAGCTGAGAGCGATAAAAGGAACAACGAAGGTATGGAGGACTTCCCTTCGGGCTTCGCGGAGGGAAGCCGTGGTATTATGTCGTCTTCGGATCGGCCACGGTATCTTGACTCACTCGCATCTTTTGAAAGGAGAACCCCCTCCGGTGTGTACCTGCGGCGACCACCTTACCGTGGTGCACATCCTTACGGAGTGTGTGGACCTGGTCGATCTGCGCCGTAGTCTTAACCTTCAGAGTACTATCTCCCTTATCTTGCGTGATGACGAGCAGTCAGCAGACCTCGTCATCCGCTTTATGAGGGATAGTGGGCTGTTTTCTCGTGTGTAATGCTGTCCTTTGTCCTAGTGTGTTTTGTGTCACTTTCGCTTTTATCCTATTGACTTAATTTTAGTTTGTTTTGCGTATTTTAATGTGTTATTTTAACGTCTCTCGTAAATTATGTACTACCAGGCAATGCCTTATTCTTTTGTTTTCCTGTAATTTCTCTTATTTTTTTAGAAAATAAGGCATTGCGTATTAGATCCACTGATTGTTTTAATCTCACCCTCATTTTTCTCCATCATTTTTTAAACTCTAGTCAGTGGATATGTTTTTAAAATTTTAACATCATCTCTCATGTCGTTTATCACATTCCATTAGGGGCCGATGACCTTCGATGTTAGGCCCCTTTAAACAACAAGCATCATCATCATCATCACTACTACTTACGAATGCTGCAAATTTGCGACAGATGCCACTTCATCCGAGCTATCCCTGCGTATTCAGCAATGGCAACCGTTTGTTGTACGTTGCTCATCCTCGTGCGACGCGGCCGGTTGGGATACGCTTGGATAGCAGTTATGAATTGTTTGACGTACCTTCGATTCCTTGCCTTGTCAGACAACCAAGTGGGGTACCTCCGTGGGTTGTACGACGACCTGAAATCATCCTGGATTTGCACACTTGCCCGAAAGGAGACACGGACCCTTCGATTTATCGGAGGATCTACCTGTCCGTTCTTGGCCGCTATCCAGGTTCGGGCGTCGTTTACACGGATGGTTCAAGGACAGATACGAAGGTGGGCTGTGCGTTCGTTGTCGACAATGATCGGTTTCTTTTTGTTCTCCCGGACACCTGTAGTGTGTACACGGCAGAGCTCTATGCTATCTGTGAGGCTCTGCGGTACGCACTAGACAATGTACGCCGACACTTTCTCGTGTGTACTGACTCCTTGAGTTCGCTTCAGTCTATTGATACCTGTGTCCCTCGGCACCCTCTGGTGCAGCGGATCCAGGACCTGCTGGCCGGGTGTTCGGATGCCGGCACCAGAATTACGTTCGTGTGGCTCCCCAGCCACATGAGCATAGAGGGAAACGAGTTAGTAGATCAGGTTGCCTTTCAAGGTTCCAGCAAGTGATATTCGCTCTCAGCTGAGATATCTGGTTATGTCTCATTGGGAGATGGAGTGGCAAGCCATCCTACTTCCCAATAAGCTGCGAGCGATAAAAGGAACAACGAAGGTATGGAGGACTTCCCTTCGGGCTTCGCGGAGAGAAGCCGTGGTATTATGTCGCCTTCGGATCGGCCACGGTATCTTGACGCACTCCCATCTACTGAAAGGAGAACCCCCTCCGGTGTGTACCTGCGGCGACCATCTTACCGTGGTACACATCCTTACGGAGTGCGTGGACCTGGTCGATCTGCGCCGTAGTATTAACCTTCCGAGTACTATCTCCCTTATCTTGCGCGATGACGAGCAGTCAGCAGACCTCGTCATCCGCTTTATGAGGGATAGCGGTCTGTTTTATCGTGTGTGATGATGTCCTTTGTCCTAGTGTTGTTTATGTCAGTTGCGCTTTTATCTCATTGACTCCATTTTAGTTTGTGTTGCGCATTTTAATGTGTTATTGTAACGTCTAACGTACATTATGTGTTAATATCTGTATTACTGGGCGATGCCTTATTCCTTCGATTTCCTGTACTTTCTCTTATTTTAATAGAACATAAGGCATTGCGTATTAGATCCACTGACTGTTTTATTCTCACCCTCATTTTTCTTCATTACCATTCTTTTTTAACTCTAGTCAGTGGATACTTTTTAAAATTTTAACTTCATATCTCATGTCCTTCATTTCGTTCCATTAGGGGCCGATGACCTTCGATGTTAGGCCGCTTAAAACAACAAGCATCATCATCATCATCGTTTGTAAATTATGCTCGCGGATTAACTAGTTTGACACGCGGCACAGAGACAATTCACCTAGGCTCGTTTGGCCTCCCGTTACACTTCACAAAGGATTTGTACTTCACGACACGACGACACAATAACCCTCTTAGTAATCGGTCAATGGGTTCGGACTGTAAACTGGAGCACCGCGGGACACAGTGTCCCTTCTCAACGACACGCAAAGAACTGTCTTCTGCGATGGCCAGCCCGGCCTATATTACCTTCCCCGCCGGAAGCCTGGGGGCGTAAACGTTCACGGTTCATTAAGAACACGAGCTCCTTGCATACCAAGAATTGAAGACATTTAAATAGTGCATCTTGTGGCCCTCTATCTCCTCTTTCATTTGAGCAAGGCGTGCTGGACCTACGATCGGCAGTTTTTATGCAATTTGCTTCCCGCCTTTGATTAATTCATTAGCGTCCCTTGGGGGTGGAGTCATCTTTGAGCGCGACTCTTAGCTTGGGTGACGCTGTTGTATTCACATGTGTTAGCCATATGTTACATCTGGACAGCTGGTGACCTCATTTCTTCCCCTGAATAAATTATTACATATTTTTAGTCTGGGAAACGCAGAAAATTCAGCTCTATTCAACGGTGTGTCTCACATAATTTTCCTATGTCTGGATCAAAATATCATCCCATTTTTACGCGCCAAAATCCGACGTTGGCACCCGTAACACGTGCATAAAAAACCGGAAGTTCCTTATGTTAGTTTGGAACTCTGGGAAGCTAAGCCACACCTCGGGGCGTATCTGACTACTCCAGCATCGCGTCCTCTTCTAGCTCTCTCTGCAAGTTGAGAGGGTATTTCCGCGGGGGCTTGGCTCTTGCTCTGTCTTCCCTTTGTTTTCCAGGCGCTCTTTCGCGGGTTCCATTCTGGCCAGACGCCGCTCAATCCCCATCGCCCATACTGCTACGAATGACGCGACCTTTAGGAGTGATTTTAATGAAGTAGAAAGGCACCTATAATTCCAATGAGCTGTACAGGACACTGTACAGTTTCAATATTTGGTACGAAACAGGTTTGTGAATAGTAGCAGCAATAGTTGGTTCTCGTGTGGGTTTCTAGTACCCATTAGTCGTACCCATGTGAGCAACACCGCGGGTCTGGGCGTTGCCTGTGAGTTGTACCACTATATGAGCGACACCGTGGGTCTGCATGGCCTGTGATTACTACCCACGATGTGAGGAAACCACGGGAATAACGCCACCCGTGACTAGTACACCTGGGTGAAGAACATAATCGGTTTGCGTGTGCTATGAGTGGCGCCATTGTGTGAGAAACACCAGAGGTCAGCGTTACCTGTACGACGTACAATACTAGTGAGTAATACCGTCATGTGTGGAACACCGTGAGTCTTCGCTACTTGTAATTAGTACCCGAACATGTTAAATACCATGCTTCTACTTTACTAGCGATAATTACCATACTGGGGGGACCTTTGACCTGGATTTTGTACCCCTTTAGACATCAAGCATCCTCGATTCAGGATTGTGCTTTATGAGTGGTCCCTTGGTCAGTAATACTATTATTTATGGTCTTATTGAGTCGGATCCACTGCTTTTTGTTTGTTTTCTGGGGTTCAAGTCCATCCATTCATTCTTTATGACATTTTTTTATTTTGGTCAGTGGATGATTTTGACCTTTTTGTTTGTCATTTCATTCCGTACCAAAACGGGCCCATGACCTCGATGTTAGGCCCCTTTAAACCACAAGCGTCATCATCATCTCTACCGCAAAGACCTCTGTTGTCCACTTCTGTCTTCAACGTACTCTGCACCCACATCCTGAACTTCATCTAGGAAATGTCGCCCTTCCCGTAGTTGACGCCGATTTCTTGGGCTCCTTTTTGATAGTAAACTATCGTGGGAGCCACACGAGCGGGAGCTAAAATGCAGTGCATCAGGAAATTTAATCTCTTGAAGGATCTTAGCAGCACTAAATGGGGAGGTGACCGCGCGGTGCTCCTACGATTCTATAGGGCACACATTTTATCCAGGTTAGACTACGGCAGTGCAGCATATGGCTCAGCAAGACAAATCGTCCTTGCGAAGCTGAAAAGCGTCCACGACGGTGGTGTTAGGTTGGCAACGGGAGCTTTTCATAAACGCCCCGTGGCTAGCTTGCTCGCTGAATCTGGAGTGCCACCTTTACACTTGAGGCGTCAGCAGCTCCGTTTGTCATATGCTGCAAATTTGCGACAGATTGCACTTCACCCAAGTTATCCTTGCGTATTTAGTAATGGACATCGTCTGCTGTACGCTGCTTGTACTCGAGCAACGCGGCCGGTTGGTGTACGCTTGGATAGCAGTTACAGATTGTTTCATGTACCTTCCATTCCTTGCCTTGTCAGACAACCAAGAGGGGTACCTCCGTGGATAGTGCGACGTACTGAAATACTCCTGGATCTGCACACTGGCCTGAAGGAAAACACGGACCCTTCGATTTATCGGAGGCTCTTCCTGTCTGTTGTAGGCCGATATCCTGCTTCAGTCGCCGTCTACAAGGTGGAAACGAAGGTAGGCTGTGCGTTCGTTGTCGACAATGATAGGTTTCTTTTTGGTCTTCCGGAAACCTGTATTGTGTATACAGCAGAGCTCTATGCTACCCGTGAAGCTCTGCGGTACGCACTGTCCAACGAGCGCCGACACTTTCTTCTATGTACCGACTCCTTGAGCTCACTACAGTCTATTGATACTTGTTTTCCTCGGCACCCTCTGGTGGAGCGGATCCAGGACCTGCTGGCTGGTTGTTCGGATGCCGGCACCAGAATTACGTTTGTGTGGCTCCCCAGCCACATGGGCATAGAGGGAAATGAATTAGCAGATAAGGCTGCCAAGGAGGCAGTTACACTGCCCCCGTTGCCTTGCAAGGTTCCAGCAAGTGATATTCGCTCTCAGCTGAGATATCTGGTTATGTCCTATTGGGAGATGGAGTGGCAGGCCATTCCACTTCCCAATAAGCTGAGAGCGATAAAGGAACAACGAAGGTATGGAGGACTTCCCTTCGGGCTTCGCGGAGGGAAGCCGTGGTATTATGTCGCCTTCTGATCCGCCACGGTATCTTGACGCACTCCCATCTTCAGAAAGGAGAACCCCCTCCGTGTGTACCTGCGGCGACTATCTTACCGTGGTACACATCCTTACGGAGTGTGTGGACCTGGTCGATCTTCGCCGTAGTCTTAACCTCCCGAGTATCGTCTCCCTTATCCTGCGTGATGACGAGCAGTCAGCAGACCTCGTCATCGGCTTTATTACGGATAGTGGTCTTTTTATCGTGTGTAATGATGTCCTTTGTCCTAGTGTTTTTGTGTCAATTGCGCTTTTATCCCATTGACTTCGTGTTAGTTTTCTTGCGTATTTTCATGTGTTATTTTAACGAATAACGTAAATTATGGGTATATATCTGTACTACTAGGCAATGCGTTATTCCTTTTTTTCCTGTATTTTCTCTTATTTTATTAGAAAACAAGTCATTGCGAGTTAGATCCACTGATATTTTTTTATCTCATGATTTTTTAACTATCATATATCATGTCGTCCCTCTCGTTGCATTAGGGGCCGATGACCTTCGATGTTAGGCACCTTAAAACAACAAACATCATCATCATCATTATCTAGGGAGTGGATATATTTTGAATTTTTAATGTTTTGTTTTTTCACCTCGTACCATTATGGGCCAATGACCTAGCTGTTAGGCTCCTTCAGACAACAAACGTCATCGGCATCATGATCATCGTTCTAATGCATAGGGAGACATATGACATTTCAACGACATCTGCAACTAGACATTACATTATTTCAGATAACCTCAATTAGAATATTTGTAGAAATAATTCTTTGGGGATATGCACAATATCTCTGTTGCATTGGTAAAACTGTCCATATTCTATCACAATTTGAAAGATATTTAGAGGATACTTGTTTTCAGTGTTTGTATGATTCTTTTTACTATACATGCTTTCTGTTTTTTTCGTAGGGGCTTTGGTGGTACTGGATGTACATGCTAAAGATGTACTGGCTGGAATGGTTGAGATGAAGGTGCTGAAGGAAAATGACTTTCAGTGGCTTTGCCAGCTTCGGTATTACTGGGAGGTAACTTACCAATGGCTTACACGAGTTTGATATTAATTTCGCTTACATGTATTAACAGCTCTCTTTCATCTTTCTTGCCTGACCGCCCTTGCTCATCTTCCCGTAACGGAGGAGAACTGTCATGAATGATGTGGAGATTGTCTTTCTCCTTTTACTTTATCATATTTGTTCCAGTCTGTTCCTTCTGTTCCTTTCAAAATTTTAATTATCACTTCGTTTCGTTCCACCTTTTACCACTGACCACTGGCCACTTGGTACGCCTGGAGAGCTCTATCCAGGATGCGTTTCTCCGCAAACAGCATTTGGTAGCTGTTTTCTTTGACTTACAGAAAGCCTACGACACCACATGGCGATATGGTATCCTCTCAGTCCTGCATCAATGGAGATTCCGAGGTAACTTGCTGGTATTTATTGCGATTTTTTTTTGTCCCTCCGTCTATTCCGTGCCCGAGTAGGGAGGACATATTCGCAATACCACGTTATGAAAATGGAGTCCCACAGGGAACGGTTCTTAGTGTCACTCTGTTCGCGATTGCCATAAACGGTGTTGTCGCTGCTGCTAGTTCAGCAGTAATACCGTCGCTATATGTGGACGATTTTGCTCTGTACTATAGTTCGCGTAATATGCAGTCCTAGAGTGGCAATTACAGCAATCTATTAGGAGAGTGGAGCAGTGGACCTTAGAACATGGCTATCGGTTTTCCACCGCAAAGACCTCTGTTGTCCACTTTTGTCGTCAACGTAGTCTTCACCCTCCTCCTGAACTTTATCTAGGAAATATCGCTCTTCCCGTATTTGACACTTACCGATTTCTTGGGCTCCTTTTTGATAGAAAATTATCGTGCGAACCACACGCGTGGCAGGTAAAAGTGCAATGCACTAAGAAGATAAATATCATGAAGTTTTCTAGCAGCACTAATTGGGGGTGCTGACCGCACGGTGCTCCTACGATTCTATAGGGCTCATATTTTATCCCGGCTAGACTACTGCAGTCCGGCATATGGCTCAGCAAGACCATGCGTCCTCGCGAAACTCAACAGCCTCCACCACAGCGGGGGTAGGTTGGCGACGAGATCTTTTCGTACAAGCGCCGTTGCTAGCCTGCTCGCAGAGTCTGGTGGGCCGCCATTACACCTGAGGCGCCAGCAAATTCTTCTTTCGTATGCTACAAATTTGCGACAAGCTATCCTGGTGTATTCAACAAAGGACACCGTCTACTATACGCTGCTTTACCTCGAGCATCGCGGCCGGTTGGAATACGCTTGGATAGCAGTCACAGATTGTTTCACGTACCTTCGGTTCCTTGCCTTGTCAGACTACCAAGTTTGGTACCTCTGTGTGTAGTACGATGACCTGAAATAATTCTGGATCTGCACACTGGCCCGAAGGAAGACACGGACCCTTCGATTTATCGGAGGCTCTTTCTGTCCGTTGTTGGCCGGTATCCAGGCTCAGTCGTCGCTTTACATGGATGGCTCGAGAACAGGCACTAAAGTGGGCTGTGTGTTCGTTGCCGACACTGATAGGTTTCTTTTTGTTTTCCCGGAAACCTGTAGTGAGTACACAGGAGAGCTCTATGCTGTCTGAAGCTCTGCGGTACGCACTGTCCGATGAGCGCCGACACTCTCTTGTGTGTACTGACTCCTTGAGATCGCTGCAGTCTAATATCTGTTTTCTTGGGCACCCTCTGGTGCAGCGGATCCAGGACCTGCTCTCGATGTGTTCGGATGCCGTCACCAGAATCACGTTTCTGTTGCTACGCTGGCGTAGCAGGGGGAGAGCTGATACTCCCGCGTGGCGCGTCCCAGGTGGAGGATAGGGGGGTCCTAACCGGCTTGCCGGCGGACTTGAGGGAAATAAAATATCTCTCGCGGAACAAACACACAATCCGCTGTGGGTGGGGGACGCCAACGAAGAATACACCCACGGTATCCCCTGCCTGTCGTAAGAGGCGACTAAATGGGGCGACCATGGGATGATTGTCTTGGAATCGTTGTGATTAGTACCACCACGCGGAGAGCATCATGGGTCGCTTTTACTTGCGCGTAGTACCACTATATAAGGTAAAAGATAGGTTTGTGATTAGTAGCATACAGGAGCACCGTGAGGTCGGCTTTTGCGGTACCTGTGATTGGTACCACCATATGAGCAGGACGATGGGATGATGGCTACCATGGTTCTGCTTTGCCTATGATTAGTACACACTATATGAGGAACACCACGTGATAGGCGAAGGTCCCTGTGGTTAGTATTCTTATGTGATGAACACCATAGGCTTGCGTTGCCTGTAAATGGAGCCGCAAAGTGAGAAAAACATATGTCGAATTTCATAACCTCTGAGTAGTACAATAATGTGTGGAATCCCGCAAGTCTCTGCTACTTTTGATTAGTACCGCAACAGGACAAATACCATGGTTCTAATTTCCTAGCGATCAGTATCGTTATGAGGGTCCGATAACTTGGATTTTAGACCCCTTTTAGACTGCAAGCATCTTCGTTTCAGTGTTATGCTATAGCAGTAGTCCCTTGGTCAGTTTATGTGAATGTGAGATACATCGGGTCGCAACCACTGATTGTTTTAAATTCATGTCCATCCATTCATTGTTCGTTCTCACGCTTTGAATTGTGGTCAGTGGAGAATTTTAGACTTTTAACTTATTCTAGTTCGTCTCATTTCGTACCATTAGAGGCCCATGACCTCGATGTTAGGCCCCTTTAAACAACAATCATCATCGGATCGGATCGGCTACGGTATCCTGACTCACTCCCATCTATTAAACGGTGAACCTACTCCGGTGTGTACATTCGGCGATCATCTAACCGTGGTACACAGGCTTACGGAGTGCGTGGACCTGGTCGATCTGCGGCGTACTCTTAATCTCCCTCGTACCGTCTCCCTCATCCTGCTAGATGACGAGCTGTCGGCAGACGTCGTCATCTGCTTTATGGGAGGTAGTGGTCTTTTTTATCGTGTGTAACGATGTCCTTTGTCCTAGTGTATTTGTGTTTATTGCTCTTTTATACCATTGACTTATTTTTAATTTGTGTTACGTATTTTAATGTGTTATTTTAACGTCTAATGTAAATTATGTATATAAATCTTTACTACCAGGCAATGCCTTTTTCCTTTGTTACCTGTGTTTTCTCTTATTTTATTAGAAATAAGGCATAGCGAATTTGATCCACTGATTGTTTTAATGTATCGTGTCGCCCATCTCGTTCCATTAGGGGCCCCACGAACCTGCTACGCAGGCGTAGCAGGGGGAGAGGTGATACTCCCACGTGGCGCGTCCCAGGTGGCGGATAGGGGGTCCTAACTGGCTTGCCGGCGGACTTGAGGGAAATAAAATACCTCTCGCGGACCAAACACACACCCCCTGTGGGTGGGGGAGGCAGACGAATAATACACCCACGGTATCCCCTGCCTGTCGTGCGAGGCGACTAAAAGGGGCGACCAAGGGATGTTTAAATTGGAACCATGAAACTGCTTTTGATTCGTGCCATCACGCGGGGAATACCAAGGGTTGCTTTTATTTGTGCGTAGTACCACTAAATTAGGTACGAAATTGGTTTGTGATTAGTAGCACACAGGAGCACCGCGCGGTCGGCTTTTGCAGTACCTGTGATTAGTACCACCATATGAGCAGGACCATGGGATGATAGCTACCATGGTTCTGCCTTGCCTATGATTAGTACCCACTATGAGGAACACCACGGGATAGTGGAGGTCCCTGTGGTTAGTACTTTTCTGTGAAGAACACCATAGGTTTGCGTTGCCTGTAAATGGCACCGCAAAGTGGGAAAACATAGGTCTGTATTAAATGTCGAATTTCATAAGCTCTGAGTAGTACAATAATGTGTGGAATGCCGCAAGTCCCTGCTACTTTTGATTAGTACCGTAACAGGACAGCTACCATGGTTCTATTTTGATAGCGATCAGTACCGTTATGAGGGGCCGATAACTTCGATTTAGGACCCCCTTTTGACTGCACGCATAATCAATTCAGTGTTATGCTATAGCAGTAGTCCCTTGGTCAGTAATACGATATTGTCACGTCCGTTTATGTGACTGTGCGACATTGCGTGTCGCAACCACTGATTGTTTTAAATTCATGTCCATCCATTCATTCTTCTTTGTCACATTTTTGAATTCTGGTCAGTGGAGAATTTTAGACTTTTAATGTCATTCCATTTCGTCTCATTTCGTACCATTAGGGGCCGATGACCTAGATGTTAAGCTCCTTTAAACAACAATCATCAATCACCATTAGGGGCCCAACGAACCTACTACGATGGCGTAGCAGGGGGAGAGGTGATACTCCCACGTGGCGCGTCCCTGGTGGCGGATAGGGGGGTCCTAACTGGCTTGCTGGCGGACTTGAGCGAAATAAAATACCTCTCGCGGACCAAACACACTACCCCCTGCGGGTGGGGGACGCACATGCAGAATACACCCGCGGTAGCCCCTGCCTGTCGTAAGAGGCGACAAAAAGGGGCGACCGTGGCGCGGACATGGATTGCGGTTTGGTATAATGTGATGGACCTCCTGTGGATGGGAGAGGCTAAATACATCCATAGGTAATCCCTGCCTGTCGTAGAAGACGACTTAAAGGGTCATATGGCCATGGTCCCCTCTTTATTTTTTATTATTTTTCCGAGGGTCAGATGTAGACCATACAAAATTTTGATGTGCGTGCTGCTCGGCGATGGAGCTCCTATGTGTGCGACTACGCTCGAAAGCCCGTGCCAGCAACCACCCAGGACGCGGCGGGTGGGTGTGTCATGTACCCGGGCAGTAGTATCCGTCTGACAACGCAGGTCCGCGCACAGGGATGCCAGAAGGACATATTATTAATTATTTTTATTTACTGTTCTTATTTTTAGTGCTCTGTACACGCTATGGGGTACATGCTATTGCGGGTGACAGGAAGAAGGGAGTCCTAGTGCTCATTGCCTCAGTCATCCCGTATTAGGCATCGTCCAACATCGGACCCCGGGCAGTAACTGCTATGACCAGGTGGGTATTGCCATGGCTGCTTCGTTCGGCTACAGAGACCCCTGATAGGAGTGGGTGGCATTCGGGGAGGAAGCTATCGGGCATGGCTTCCAAACGAAGTCGGCTCTCTCAAGGTGGCCCCCCACCTAAGTCTTTAACTTTTGCTTCCCTGAGAGGTTCAACTCCCTGGGAACATGCGCAGCGTGAAGGAATTTGATCCAGTTTCCCTAGGTTTCTGGTCGCTACCAGAACCGATGGGCACGTTTTTAAGCTGGTGAAGTCGATCCTGTTTAGTAGACACATCGAAGGCGTCTATAACGAACTGGAGGATCGTAAGAAAATGCGCAATGGTAGTTTGCTTCTAAAGACTCGTACAACACTGCAAGCTGATCAGTTGCTTAATTTCGAGCACTTTGGCGAAATCCCCGTCAAAGTGGAGGAGCATAAGTCCTTGAAGCTGGTTCGCGGAGTCATCTTTCACCGCGACCTTATTTTGAACACTGACGACGAGTTGATGGAAGACATGAAGAACCGTGGCGTGACACACGACGGCGCATTACGCGCAAGGTCAACGGCGAAGACGTTGCCACTGGTGCCTTCATTGTCTCTTTCAAGTTGTCAGTGTTACCAGAGAAAGTCAAGGTAACAACTTATCGTTGCGATGTGAGGCTGTACATCCCGTCTCCTATGCGATGCTATCAGTGCCAGCGATTCGGCCATATGGTATCTCGCTGTTCGAATCAGGCTGTATGTGGTACATGTGGACGAGTAGCTCACGGCGCGGTGGAGTGCACAACTCCCTACAAGTGCACTAACTGCTCCGGTTTTCATTCTCCTCGGGATAGGAATTGTCCGACATACCTGAGTGAGAAGAAGATCCAGGAGATCAAGACCCTGGATGGTCTTTCCTACCAGGAAGCGCGCCGTAAGTTTAATTCTACGGATACACCTGCCCGTACACTCGACTATAGCTTGATAGCTCAGAGTCTTCCAGGTTCGTCATTTACAACCTCGACACCTGTCCAAACCGCTGCGTCCTAGGCGACTGTTGCTGCTCCCAGCAACGTCGCAAATAGTCAAAGCTCGAAGGAGGGGCCACCCAACGTTCGACCAACCAGAAGACTGTGCAGTCTGGCAGTTCCCAGCCGGCACAGCAAGGGGGGAAGGGGGGAGGTCGACGAAAGTCGTGCCCCAGCCGGCGGAGGCGGCATCGTCGACCAGGGCTGGGAAACAATCTCCCAGCCCGTCTAAACTAGAAAAGGAAAAGGGGAAGAAGAGCGCCCGTCCAGAGCGCTCTCGGACTTCCCCTGCGCAGAAGTCTTGCCCCCCATCTGGGGGGTATGAGTCTGCGCCGGGAAGCACTCCTGCTCCCAAACCTGCGCGCTCTCCTCGTACGGGATCTGCTGGCCCCCGAAAAACGTCGAAGTTCTGGGCGGCACTCCTGCCATCTTTTGATGACGGGATGGATGTCGCGCTGTCCTCTACATCTACGGATGTAGAAGTAGATAGTGTTCAGGCTTACGAGCAGTTTGTCGCTCATAACCTAACACTCCTTTTATAGTCCACACTATGGCACTGTTCCAGTGGAATTGTAACGGTTATGACAGGCATCTTGCTGAGTTACGTCAGTTCATTAGTGAGTACGCAGCGAGTAGAGTCTGTATTCAGGAGACCAACTTCAGACCTGATCATCATACGGTCTTGAGAAATTTCAGATTATACTCGACAGAACGGTATTGTGCTCACCGGGCTTCCGGTGGTGTTGCCATTTTTGTACGTTCTGACACGTACAGCGAAGAGGTTCCATTAAGAACCCCACGTGAGGCTGTCGCTGTTCGCGTTCCATTGCCTATCATAGCAACAGTGTGTAATGTTTATCTTCCACCAGGCCAACATCTGAACATATATGATGTCGCTGATCTTATAGCTCAGCTTCCACCACCCTTCCTCTTATTGGGCGATTTTAACGCCCATCACCCCATATGGGGCTCTGAGACGCCTTGCCCCCGAGGAAGAGAGCTGGAAGCACTACTAACAGATCAGGATTTATGTATTTTGAACACAGGGGACCCAACTCCGTTTAGTGTACGCTACGGCACATATTCTCGCATAGACGTAAGTCTATGCAGCCGAACGTTGGTTCCACTGTTTCGCTGGAATGCACACGATGATCTCTGTGACAGTGACAATTTTCCCATCATCCTTACTATGTTGAAACATAAATCCGTCGAGGCTCCCCCTCGATGGATTCTTAAACATGCTGATTGGCGAAAGTACACATCACTTGCTGTCTTTAACGATAATATCAGGCGAACTGTCGGCGAGGAAATAACTTACGTCACCCAAGTTATTCTTGCTGCTGCTGAGGAGTCCATTCCGTTCTCTTCGGGGACTCCTCGCCGAAAACTCGTTCCTTGGTGGAACGATGAAATAGCAGCAGCCATCAAATAACGCCGTCGCGCTCATAAGCGTTACCGTAGACAGCCTACTGTCGCCAACTTGGTAATATTAAAGAAACTCCGCGCTAAGGCGCGAGTTGTTATTCGACAAAGTAAGAAGGCTTCATGGGAGAGATATGTGTCGTCTATGACGTCACATACTCCATCATCCCAAGTGTGGACTAAGCTTCGACGGATTTCGGGTATCCAAGGATCATCTTCTGTACCGGGAATTTCCATTGCAGGCAATATCGTCACTGAACCCCTCCTGATTGCTGACCATCTCGCTAGTCATTTCGTGGATGTATCTGGTTCCGGGAATTACCATCCTGATTTCCTCGCTCTGAAGTGGGAGGCGGAACGTCAACACCTTAATTTTGCCTCTCAAGCTTCAGAGTTCTACAACGTGCCCTTTGCGGAGTGGGAACTCCGCAGCGCCCTAGCGCTTTGCAAGGACACGTCTCCTGGACCAGACGACATACATAACCGGATGTTGAAACACCTTAGTGATGATAGTCTACTATATCTCCTTCGTGTGTTCAACCGAATCTGGACAGAGGGTGTTTTTCCGTCTCAGTGGCGAGAGGGCATAGTCATTCCTGTCCTCAACCCTGACAAAGATCCTAAGTATGCAGGAAGTTACAGACCGATTTGTCTTACAAACTGCCTGTGTAAGCTGTTTGAGAGGATGGTAAATCGCCGACTCGTGTGGTGTCTGGAGAAACAAGGACTCTTGTCCGAGTACCAATGTGGATTTCGAGCCGCTCGATCCACCACTGACCACTTGGTACGTCTGGAGAGTTCTATCCAGGATGCGTTTCTCCGCAAACAGCACTTGTTAGCTGTTTTCTTGGACTTAGAGAAGGCCTATGACACCACATGGCGATATGGTATCCTTTCAGTCCTGCATCAATGGAGATTCCGAGGTAACGTGCCGGCGTTTATTGCGAATTTCTTGCCCCTCCGTCTATTCCATGTCCGAGTAGGGAGGACATATTCGCAATACCATGTTCAAGAAAATGGAGTACCACATGGATCGGTCCTTAGAGTCATTCTGTTCGCCATTGCCATCAACGGTATTGTTGCTGCTGCTGCTGCTGCTGGTCCACCAGTTATACCGTCGCTATATGTGGATGATTTTGCTCTGCATTATAGCTCGCGTAATATGGCAGACGTTGAGCGACAATTACAACAAGCTATTAGGAGGGTGGAGCTGTGGACCTTAGAACATGGCTTTCGGTTTTCTGCCGCAAATACCTCTGTTGTCCACTTTTGTCGTCAACGTACTCTTCACCCTCATCCGGAGCTTTATTTAGGAAATGTCGTTTTCCCCGTTGTTGACTCCGATTTCTTGGGCTCCTTTTCGATAATAAATTATCGTGGGAGGCACACGTGCGGCAGCTTAATGTGCAATGCACCAAGAGGCTTAATCTGTTGAAGTTCCTTAGCAGCACTAATTGGGGAGCGGATCGCAAGGTGCTCCTGCGATTCTATCGGGCACAAATTTTATCCCGGTTAGACTACGGGAGTGCAGCATATGGCTCCGCAAGACCAAGCGTTCTTGCGAAGCTGAACAGTATCCACCACAGCGGGGTTAGGTTGGCGACGGGAGCTTTTCGAACAAGCCACATCGCTAGCCTGCTCGCTGAGTCTGGTGTGCCGCCTTTACACATGAGGCGCCAGCAACGTCTACTTACGTATGCTGCAAATTTGCGACAGATGCCACTTCATCCAAGCTATCCCTGCGTGTTCAACAATGGCAACCGTTTGTTGTACGCTGCTTGTCCTCGTGCGACGCGGCCAGTTGGGATACGCTTTAATAGCTGTTATGAATTGTTTGACGTACCTTCGATTCCTTGCCTTGTCAGACAACCAAGTGGGGTACCTCCGTGGGTTGTACGACGACCTGAAATCATCCTGGATTTGCACACTGGCCCGAAAGGAGACACGGACCCTTCGATTTATCGGAGGCTCTACCAGTCCGTTGTTGGCCGCTATCTAGGTTCAGTCGTCGTTTACACGGATGGTTCAAGGACAGATACGAAGGTTTGCTGTGCGTTCGTTGTCGGAAATGATTGGTTTCTTTTTGCTCTCCCGGAAACCTGTAGTGTGTACACAGCAGAGCTTTATGCTATCTGTGAAGCTCTACGGTACGCACTGTACAATGAACGCCGACACTTTCTTGTGTGTACTGACTTCTTGGGCTCGCTTCTGTCTATTGCTACTTGTTTCCCTCGGCACCCTCTGGTGCAGCGGATCCAGGACCTGCTGGCCGGGTGTTCGGATGCCGGCACCGGAATCACGTTTGTGTGGTTCCCGAGCCACATGGGCATAGAGGGAAACGAGTTAGCGGATCAGGCTGCCAAGGAGGCAGTTACACTGCCCCGGTTGCCTTTCAAGGTTCCAGCAAGTGATATTCGCTCTCAGCTGAGACATCTGGTCATGTCTCATTGGGAGATGGAGTGGCAGGCCATTCCACTTTCCAATAAGCTGAGAGCGATAAAAGGAACAACGAAGGTATGGAGGACTTCCCTTCGGGCTTCGCGTTGGGAAGCCATGGTATTATATCGCCTTCGGATCGGCCACGGTATCTTGACGCACTCCCATCTACTGAAAGGAGAACCCCCTCCGGTGTGTACCTGCGGCGACCGTCTTACCGTGGTGCACATTCTTACGGAGTGTGTGGACCTGGTCGATCTGCGCCGTAGTATTAACCGTCCGAGTACTATCTCCCTTATCTTCCGTGATGACGAGCAGTCAGCAGAACTCGTCATCCGCTTTATGAGGGATAGTGGACTGTTTTACCGTGTGTGATGCTGTTCTTTGTCCTAGTGTGTTTTATGTTGCTCCCGCTTTTATCCCTTTGACTTCATTTTAGTTTGTGTTGCGTATTTTAATGTGTTATTTTAACGTCTGACGTAAATTATGTACTACCAGGCAATGCCTTAGTCCTTAGTTTCCACGAACCTGCTACGAAGGCGTAGCAGGGGGAGAGGTGATACTCCCACGTGGCGCGTCCCAGGTGGCGAATAGGGGGGTCCTAACCGGCTTGCCGGCGGACTTGAGGGAAATAAAATACCTCTCGCGGACCAAACACACACCCCCTGTGGGTGGGGGAGGCTGACGAATAATACACCCACGGTATCCCCTGCCTGTCGTGCGAGGCGACTAAAAGGGGCGGCCAAGGGATGAATGAATTAGAACCATGAAACTACTCTTGATTCGTACCATCATGCGGGGAACACCATGGGTTGCATGTACTTGCGAGTAGTCTCACTAACATGGTACGAAATATGTTTGTGATTCGTTGCAGTAAAAAGCCTGGCCTGGTGGATTCCAGTACCCGTGCGTTGTACCCATGTGGGCAACACCGCGGGTCTGGGCGTAGCCTGTGAGTTGTACCACTATATGAGCGACACCGTGGGTCTGCTTTGCCTGTGATTAGTACTCACTATGTGCGGAACACCCCGGGGCCCTTGGGACCGGCACCCGTGACTAGTACCCTAGGTGAGGAAACTCATCGGTTTGCGTTGGCTGTAAGTGGCGCCATTGTGTGCGAAACACCATAGGTCTGCGTTACCTGTACGAAGTACAGTACTTGTGAGTAGTACCATCTTTTGTGGAACACCGTGAGTCTTCGCTACTTCTGATTAATACCCCAACATGACACATACCATGGTTCTATTTTACTCGCGACATGTACCATTCTGTGGGGCCTTAGACGTGGATTTTGCACCCCCTTTAGACACCAAGCATCATTGTGCTTTATAAGTGGTTCCTTGGTCGGTAACAATGTTATTTTCGTTCTCTATTTAATCCGATCCACTGGTTTTTGTTTTTGTTTGTTTGTTTTGTGTTTTGTTGGGTTCCTGTCCATCCATTCATTCTTCATGACATTTTTTATTTTTATTTTGGTCAGTGGATTCCTTTATAATTTTTGTTCTTTCATTTCGTACCATTAGGGGCCGATGACCTTCGCTGTTAGGCCCCTTAAAACAACAAGCATCATCATCATCATCAGTCCTTAGTTTTCCTGTATATTCTCTTATTTTATTAGAAAATAAGGCATTGCGTATTAGATACACTGATTGTTTTAATCTCACGCTCATTTTTGTCCATCACCATTTTTTAACTCTAGTCAGTTGATATGTTTTTTTAAGATTTTAACTTCATCTCTCATGTCGTTTATCTTTTTCCATTAAGGGCCTATGACCTTCGATGTTAGGCCCCTTTAAACAACAAGCATCATCATCATCATGTGTGTAACACCACGGGTCTGGGCGTTGCCTGTGATTAGTACTGTTCCGGGGATATCCGTGGAGCAGAAAGAGGTTAAAGAACGTGTTGTTGTTGAATGCCTCCAACTACGACATCAAAAGTTAAATTAAAACTTTAAAATAAATGTTATATTTCCTTTCAAGCAGCAAACGTAACAATCTTTCACTTAGTGAAATAACAGTGACAAATTGGGATAGTAAAATCGAGAACTCCAGAAAAGGGAATTTACAATTTTGGGCTTCAAGCCGCAGATTTACAAGTATTGAGCTGCAAGCTCCAACTTGACAAGTTTCGCAAATATTGTGTTAGTCAGAAAAGGAGAGATGTCTGCCAACACACAATGTTCGCGAGCTCTTGGCTCCAACAGTAACAATTTACTCCCTTCCAAAGGCACCCCCTCAATATTTCAGAAAGGAGCTTACTCGCTATCCAAGGGTAACAAATTTCTAAGAGCTCGCTTAAGGCAACATTACAAAATCCTTACAATCTCTGGCCTCTCTAGGCGCAATTTACAATTAACAAAAGTTAGTACACAGGGGTATCTAGTACCCAACCTTCTGGGCCTTCGTGGAAAAGAATAACAGGTTAAATTAATGGCCCGAAGACAGAATGAGTGGAGGCGTATACCTGCACTCCTAGATAATGAATAAAATCCTAACGGGGCTCTCGGCCCGATGATACAGGGGCTAATCCCAAGCTACTGAGGTGACTCGAATGAAGGTTAAACAAACACGAAATCTTAGTCACCTCAAACTAAGTTCAAGGGGAACTCTCGAGGGTAACGCACTCTCTATCCCCGATTTACGTTTAAAGTATAAAATTTTACATTAGCAGAAGGAAAATTTACATCTTAGAAAAGGTTGGTTACATAGTTAGAATTTCGACCCTCCCCTTCGGATAAGTTTGCGGATACAGGTAGAAAGATAGAATATTGGTGGCTATTACCTGGCTGTTAGTAGTATAATTGGATGGTTCTGGCGCCTCCCCCCGCGGGAAATTTCAATTTTGGCGGGAGATTTGAAATTTGGCGGGAGATTTGAATTTTGGCGCGAGATTTGAATTTGTAAACAAAGCCACGTGCTTTTTGACAGCTGTCATCGACAACGACGCATCGCTAACCTCACTGCTGCCATCTTGACGGGCCTAAACCTCAGTAGTGCCAACTTAAACTAACTAGCGCGAGGTAAACAAAGCCACGTGTTTTTTGACAGCCACGTGCTTTTTGACAGACAACAACGCTTCGCTAACCTCAGTACTGCCATCTTGACGGGCCTAAACCTTAGTGGTACCAACTTAACCTAACTAGCGTGTGGTAAACAAAGCCACGTGCTTTTTGACAGCCACGTGCTTTTTTGACAGCTGTCATCCGCCATCTTTAAACTACAGAGCACTGTGCTTCCCTCTTTATCATAGTGGGTGTAAAATTCGTCACCTGTCATCGGCAGTGCTGCCATCTTGGCGGGCCTAAACCTTAGTGCTACCAACTTAACCTCACTAGCGTGAGATAAACAAAGCCACGTGCAGCTGACATCCGCCATCTTTAATCCAGAGAGCACAGTGCTGCCCTCTTTAGCTCCTTTCCTTGGAAATGTGGTACGTCACAGCTGTCATCCGCCATCTTGCATCCGAAACCTCAGTGCTGCACTCTATGTAGTGGCGGCAAATTCTTTATGCTCTTGTTTGGAAACAAAGCCACGTGCAGCTGTCATCCGCCATCTTTAATCCAGAGAGCACAGTGTTGCCCTCTTTAGCTGCTTACCTTTGAAATGTGGTACGTCACAGCTGTCATCCGCCATCTTGCATCGCACACCTCAGTGCTGCACTCTATGTAGTGGCGGCAAATTCCACGTGCTCTTGTTTGGAAACAAAGCCACGTGCAGCCGTCATCCGCCATATTTAATCCAGAGAGCACCGTGCTGCCCTCTTTAGCTACTTACCTTTGAAATGTGGTACGTCACAGCTGTCATCCGCCATCTTGCATCGCAAACCTCAGTGCTGCACTCTTTAACTAGATACCTTTGAAATGTAGTGGCGGCAATTTGAAAAATTCTTTATGCTCATGTTTGGAAACAAACCTATGCGCTCGTTTTGTCAGCTATCATCCGCCATCTTTAATCCAGAGAGCGCCGTGCTGCCCTCTATGTGGTGGTGGTAAATTCTACATGCTTTACAAACCTATGTGCTTTTCTGACAGCTGTCAACCGCCAGAGAGCACCGTGCTGCCCTCTTTGTGCCGGTGACAAATTCCACGTGCTTTTTGACAGCTGTCATCCGCCATCTTGCATCACAAACCTCAGTGCTATACTCTTTAGCTGAAATGTGGTGGCGGCAAATTCCACGTGCTCTTGTTTAGTAAACAAAGCCACGTGCAGCTGTCGTCCGCCATCTTTAATCAATAGAGCACTGTGCTGCGGGTAATTTCGTCAGCTGTCATCCGCCATCTTTAATCCACAGAGCACCGTGCTGCTCTCTGTAGTAGCGGGTAATTTGAAAATTTCTGTTAGCTGTCATCTGCCATCTTTAATCAAGAGAGCACCGTGCTGCCATCTTTGTGGTGGCGGCAAATTCCACGTGCTCTTGTTTAGTAAACAAACTCACGCGCTTTTTGTCAGCTGTCATCCGCCATCTTACATCGCAAACCTCAGTGCTACACTCTTTAGTTGAAAAATGGTGGCGGATAATTTAAAAAGAAAAATTCTACAGCAGCCATCTCTCGACGCTAATTGCACAAGATGGTGGCTATACATGACTCCTTAAAGGTGCTTATGCGAGATGATCGCTATACATAGTTTCTTATGAGACTCCCTTGGGATGCTTGCGCAAGATGGCGGTTATACAAGGCTCCTTATGAGACACCCTAGGGATACTTGCGCAAGATGGTGGTTGCTCTTATGAGGCGGCTTAAGAGTCCTTGCACAAGATGGCTAGAGACGCCCTAAGGATGCTTGCACAAGATGGCGGACGCAAGGTGGCGCCTATACATAGCTCCTTATGAGACAGCCAGTACTCGATACAACATGTGATCAGAACATTGATTGATGTGTTCAGAACACAAAATAAGTGATCAAGACTAGAATCGAACACTGTACTCGATGTCGTTAACCTCAACATGTGATTAAAACATTGTTTGGTGTGTTCAGAACACTACATAAGTAGAATCGAACGCTGCACAACATGTTAGGGGATACCTTTGTTCTAAGAAGATCAGATTGAAACATAACAAGACTAGAATTGAACACTGCACTCGATACAACATGTGAACAGAACATTGATTGATGTGTTCAGATCACTAAACAAGTAGAACCGAACACTGTACAACATGTTAGGGGATACCTTTGTTCTAAGAAAATTAGATTGAAACATAACAAGACTAGAATCGAACACTGAACTCGATGTCGTTAACCTTAACATGTGATCAGAACATTGATTGATGTGTTCAGATCGCTAAACAAGTAGAGCCGAACACTGTACAACATGTTAGGGGATACCTTTGTTCTAAGAAGATCAGATTGAAACATAACAAGACTAGAATTGAATACAGCACTCGATGTCGTTAACCTTAACATGTGATCAGAACATTGATTGATGTGTTCAGATCACTACATAAGTAGAAACGAACGCTGTACAATATGTTAGGGGATACCTTTGTTCTAAGAAGATCAGATTGAAACATAACAAGACTAGAATCGAACACTGCACTCAATACAACATGTGATCAGAACATTGATTGATGTGTTCAGATCACTAAACAAGTAGAATCGAACACTGCACTCGATGTCGTTAACCTTAACATGTGATCCGATACAACATATTAGGGGATACCTTTGTTCTAAGAAAATTAGATTGAAGCATAGCAAGACTAGAATCGAACACTGTAAGAACATTGTTTGATGTGTTCAGAGCAAAAGTACAACTTCAATGATTTACCTAGTGTAAAAAAGCACTGTGCACATATCGCATAGCTATCTCGCCTATCACTTGCCTAGTATGAAAATCAAAAACACACTGTGCACATATCACATAGCTAACTCGGCAACACTTCAAATGATTTGCTTAGTACGAAAATAAAAAAATCTATACCGCGTAGCTAACTCGTTCATCGCACTGCTAGGACGCTTAGTAATTGCAAATACACTGATATATGTCATACGAAAATCAAGAAAGCACACTGCGTAGCCAACTCGCTCGGGTCAATCTCTTAGTAATTGCAACACGACTAGAACACTGATACACACACAGATAAGAATGTTGTGAGATACTACATACTTACATGTTAAAAAAAATTGGGGGTGAAAGATCATACATTATATGTACACATGTTGTCTCCTCCAAGTTGTAAGACGAAATAGACGCAGTACTGCGAGTTTCCGCTATAGCTGGCGAACGGAAGTAGCATGATATCTCAGCAAAAAAATAAAATAAATACGCGTGAGCTTGCAAGTCAGACACAATGATGGATACCGCGATTCAAATCTTGGCAACTTATGCCGTCAGGAAGGGCATCCGGCGAGCATCTAGCTGTAAATCCCCGATTCTCATGTTAGAAAGAGCAACTTGTTGTAAAACATTCTTAATCCCAGTTCTTTGACGTCAGGAAGGGCAACCAGTCGAAAACAATAATGTATGATGTAAGAGGCTAGATACTGCTAGTTTTGCGTCAGGAAGTTCAACTAGTCTTAAAACAAATTCTTGCGATTTAAAATCTTAGTTTGCGTCAGGAAGGGCATCCGGCTGTAAAACAATAGTTCATGATACAGCGATTTAAAATCTAAGAAGAGCATCTAGCTGTAAATCCCCGATTCTCGTGTTAGAAGTTGTAAAACAGATTCTTAATCCAAGTTCTTTGACGTCAGGAAGGGCAACCGGTCGAAAACAATAGTGTATGATGTAAGAGGCTAGATACCACCAGTTTTGCGTCAGGAAGGGCAACTAGTCGTAAAACAAATTCTTGCGATTAAAAGTCTCAGTTTTGCGTCAGGAAGGGCATCCGGCTGTAAAACAATGGTTCGTTATACAGCGATTTAAAATCTAAGAAGTGCATCTAGCTGTAAATCCCCGATTCTCGTGTTAGAAGTTGTAAAACAGATTCTTAATCCGAGTTCATTGACGTCAGGAAGGGCAACCGGTCGAAAACAATAGTGTATGATGTAAGAGGCTAGATATTACCAGTTTTGCGTCAGGAAGGGCAACTAGTCTTAAAACAAAACAGATTCTTAATCCTAGTTCTTTGACGTCAGAAGGGCAACCGGTCGAAAACAATAGTATATGATGTAAGAGGCTAGATACTGCTAGTTTTATGTCAGGAAGGGTAACTAGTCTTAATACAAATTATTGCTATTTAAAATCTTAGTTTTGCGTCAGGAAGGGCATCCGGCTGTAAAACAATAGTTCGTGATACAGCGATTTAAAATCTAAGAAGAGCATCTAGCTGTAAAACCCCGATTCTCGTGTTAGAAGTTGTAAAACAGATTCTTAATCAGAGTTCTTTGACGTCAGGAAGGGCAACCGGTCGAAAACAATAGTGTATGATGTAAGAGGCTAGATACTGCCAGTTTTGCGTCAGGAAGGGCAACTAGTCTTAAAACAGATTCTTGTGATTTAAAATCTTAGTTTTGCGTCAGGAAGGGCATCCGGCTGTAAAACAATAGTTCGTGATACAGCGATTTAAAATCTAAGAAGAGCATCTAGCTGTAAATCCCCGATTCTCGTGTTAGAAGTTGTAAAACAGATTCTTAATCCGAGTTCTTTGACGTCAGGAAGGGCAACCGGTCGAAAACAATAGTGTACGATGTAAGAGGCTAGATACTGCCAGTTTTGCGTCAGGAAGGGCAACTAGTCTTAAAACAAATTCTTGCGTTTTAAAATCTGTAAAATATATTTTTATTCCCAAGAGAATCGATCCCGAGACTACCGGGTGAGAGGCATGCACACTAAACCAAACTGTAGGCTATAGGTTACATTTTTTTTTGTTCCACAGTCTTTGAAGTTGTATCGGCGCAGTCATTCTGAGCGATGTATGGAATGCATGTGTTAGCTGAAATTGTACACGTATCTTCCGGCAGCATTAACCTTGAACGAAGACACTGCGTGGTGATAAGCTACTTGTAACTCACCGTGTAAGCTCCTAACATAAATTATCATGATTGTACGGAGAGGTTAAAACACACAGTGCTAGCATATAGCCCCACTCCTATCGAAAGAGCCTGCACGACGCCGGCATGTAGGTTACTCCTGTTGAAGGAGCCTGTACAAGGTTTAACAACTGCCATCAACAGCCCTTACTTAACGCTAGCTTTTTTTTTTGCACACCCGCCTCTTAGATCATACACCATAGTTTTACAGCCGGATGCCCTTCCTGACTAAGATTTTAAATCGCAGTATACGCGATAAATTTGTTGTAGCGGGTTTTATAACTAGATGTCCCGGTACCGGCACATAGCCTAGTCCTACCGAAGAAGCCTGCACACAGCTTAACGCCTTCCTCCGACAAATGAATCACCCTCAACGTCTTGTACTCAAAATCATTTTCGAAGGAGTCTGCACAAGGTTTAACGCTCCCTATCAACAGCCCTTACTTAATGCTCTCTTTTTTACACACCCGCCTCTTAGATCATACACCATAGTTTTACGACCGGTTACCCTTCCTGACTAGGATTTTAAATCGCAGTATGCGTGATAAATTTGTTGTAGCGGGTTTTATAACTAGATGTCCCGGTACCGGCACATAGCCTACTCCTACCGAAGAAGCCTGCACAAGGCTTATTGCCTCCATCCGACAGATGAATCACCATCAACGTCTTGTACTCAAAATCAGTTTCGAAGGAGTCTGCACAAGGTTTAACGCCCCCTATCAACAGCCCTTACTTAATGCTGGCTTTTTTGCACACCCCGCCTCTTAGATCATACACCATAATTTTACGACCGGTTACCCTTCCTGACTAGGATTTTAAATCGCAGTATACGCGATAAATTTGTTATTGCGGGTTTTATAACTAGATATCCTGGTACCGGTACATAGCCTACTCCTACCGAAGAAGCCTGCACACAGCTTAACGCCTCCATCCGACAAATGAATCACCCTCAACACTCTTCAATCATTCTCGCTACTTCGGGAGATAGCGGGTTCGAACTCCTACTGTCGGAAGCCGTAAAAAAATAGCAAATGCTAGGCGAGGGGGACCTGCGCGATCGTCATAACATGATCTAGCCAGATGCCCTTCCTGACTGCATAAGTTGCCAGGATTTGAATCGCGGTATCCATCATTGTGTCTGACTTGCATGTATGCAAGCTCACGCGTATTTTTTTGATTTTAAATCGCTGTATCACGAACTATTGTTTTACAGCCGGATGCCCCTCCTGACGCAAAACTAAGATTTTAAATCGCAAGAATTTGTTTTAAGACTAGTTGCCCTTCCTGACGCAAAACTAGCAGTATCTAACCTCTTACATCATACACTATTGTTTTCGACCGGTTGCCCTTCCTGACGTCAAAGAACTGGGATTAAGAATGTTTTACAACAAGTTGCTCTTTCTAACATGAGAATCGGGGATTTACAGCTAGATGCTCGCCGGATGCCCTTCCTGACGGCATAAGTTGCCAAGATGTGAGTAGTACCATCATGTTTGGAACACCGTGCGTCTTCCCTACTTTTTATTAGTACCCCAACATGACACATACCATGGTTCTACTAAACAAGCTGTAGGTACCATTATGAGGGTCCGTTGATCTGTATTTTGGACACCTTTAGAACCACAAGCATCCTCGATTCAGGATTGTACATTAGAAGTGGTCCCTTTGTCAGTAATACTATTTTTATGATAGTTTTGGGTCGGATCCACTGATTGTTTTAAATTCATATCCATCCATTCACACTTCATAACATTTTTATTTTGGACAGTGGATGATTTTGACCTTTTAATTTTTCATTTCATTCCGTACCATCAAGAGCCGATGACCTAGATGTTAGGCCCCTTTAAACAACAAGCATCATCATCACCATCTATCCCATCGTTGATATAAGGCCTATCTGTGTCGGTGCAATATAAAGCAGACATAAATATATGAAATTATTTACCTTTACATGATAGATGAAATATTATCATTTTCTATCTGACCTAAAAGGTTAAGTGAAATAATAATTAATGTATTTCCAGTCAGGCCACCTTGTGACGCGTATGATCAACTCTCAGCTGGCGTACGGTTACGAATATCTGGGGAATTCTCCTCGCCTTGTCATCACTCCGCTTACTGATCGCTGCTACAGGACTCTATTTGGAGCCTTACACTTACATCTAGGTAGGTATTGCTCCTTTTCTGGTCTATCTATAAACACTATTGGTTATCGGTTTTCTCAAGTAAATCATTACTTTGTGATCTGTTTCGTATTACTCAATTCACTATTCGACAAAAACAATTCGCTCATGTAAATGTTGTAGTTTATCGCCGGGCGCCGTTCTGAAATGGCTCAGCCCGATTTGGCAGGTTCGATCCTGACGCAGTCCGGTAATATTTGAAGGTCCTCTCATATGTCAGTCGCGTGTCGGTAGACTTACTATCATGTAAAATAACTCCTGTGGGACTACATTCCGGCACCTTGGCGTCTCCGAAATCCATGAACGTAGGTAGTGGGAGATAAAAACCAATAACATTATTATTATTATTATTATTATTATTATTATTATTATTATTATTATTCCGGGGATTCCGTGGTGGACAGAGGTGAGAGTAGGTGTGCGCATGAATGGGTCAAGATAAGACAATCAAAAGATTGATTTAAAACTTTAAAATTATGGTTATATTTCTTTCACAGCTCTCTTTTCTTCTTTTCTCGGAAATAAGACCTTACAAAATTCAGATAGAAAAGATCATAAGACAACAGATCGTTAACCCTATTCGAAAAATGATATAGCCTACCTTGCACACGCTTAATTTGATTCGGAGACGGATCATTTTCATCAACAAAACTAACTACAGAAGCTAGCCCAGTAACATTCTCCGTGATCGTGGAAAGAGAATCGTCAATTTCTTTCTCTCCCAAATTGGGGATGGAAATGGGCAAATCAAGGGACTCTCTAAGCTTGTTAGTGTCTCTTGCAACCGTGCCTCCAGATTGCACATTTCTGATAGTTAATTCATAGATCAACTCCTCCTTGCGCAAATAGTTAAGAAGGAGAACATCGCGAGGGCCGGGCATGGTGACAGAACAATTTTGAAAAACTCCAAAAATTCCAGCAACTGGGAAAATAGTTAGAGTTCGGAACAAAACAATATTTAGCCGTCAAAAGGGGCTAAATTGAGACCCATTCAACCACGCTCTGCTACCACTTGTTACCGTTTTTGGTGGTAGTTATGCATGAAAGAAGGTGCTGGGTGGTGAATAGGTCTCAAGCTACTAAAGTGAAATTAATTTTAAAATTTAACAAGGTTATATTTTCTTTTTGAGTTCAACTTTTAAGGCTTTCTGCCCCTTCTATAATATTTTGGTCTTATATGTAAGCCTCGTGTAAAACCTTCCCCGATCCGTTAAACTGCCATTCTGTCCTTGCCTCGGCCATTACCACGCTCCCGTCTCCTGCTTCAATACACACTGTGGCTTGATTTGAGTAAATGCCATGGATATCCGCACGCCGCTGGCCCCTCAACCTCTCCACAAGCCTGTACCCTCAAAGAAGATGATGGTCCAACACAATTCTGCCGCCAAGCTTTAATGTTTCAGTGCCCCCGCAGCCGCGCGGCGCCGTGCAGCAACTGGAGCAGAGGACGGGCCCCCTCGGCCCCAGCGAGAACGACGTGTGCACGGCGAGCCGGAGCTCTCCTCCCGGCCAAGGCTGATGTGCGGCGCACGACCTGCTACTTGCCCGCAGCCCGTATATGTTCACCGCGGGCGCGGCGTGCTTCAACACCTCTGCTCCCCTCATAGTGCGGGCGAGCGGTATCTCAGGGTACTTGAGGGATCCGAGCGGCCTCCTTTGGACGCAAGCCGCAACGGCCGGTCTGGCCATCCCACTTCATCACCATCTACTACATGAACAGTTACTCTAAGTAATGACTACACTTGGGAATTCAACTGCAATATTTGGTGGACTTTGAAAATTTTTTTTTTCCTTCACTTTCAAGTATAAAAAGTTATCTTCAGAAATTCAACTTCTACAAATATAAAGATTTTACTTCATCTGCAACAACAAAATTTTGAAACTCAATCAAACCAAATTAAGAAATCTTATAAATGCTTCTGCAATCAATCTTCATATCCACAGCATAACTTCCACGAACCTGCTACGCAGGCGTAGCAGGGGGAGAGGTGATACTCCCACGTGGCGCGTCCCAGGTGGCGGATAGGGGGGTCCTAACCGGCTTGCCGGCGGACTTGAGGGAAATAAAATACCTCTCGCGGACCAAACACACACCCCCTGTGGGTGGGGGAGGCAGACGAATAATACACCCACGGTATCCCCGGCCTGTCGTGAGAGGCGACTAAAAGGGGCGACCAAGGGATGGTTGTATTCGAACCATGCAACTATATGTGATTAGTACCACCACGCGGAGAACACCAAGGGTCGCTTTTACTTGTGCGTAGTACCACTATATTAGGTACGAAATAGGTTTGTGATTAGTAGCACACAGGAGCACCGCGCGGTCGGCTTTTGCAGTACCTGTGATTAGTACCACCATATGAGCGGGACCATGGGATGATAGCTACCATGGACCTGCCTTACCTGTGATTAGTACCCACTATATGAGGAACACCACGGGATAGGGAGAGGTCCCTGTGGTTAGTACTCTTATGTGATGAACATCATACGTTTGCGTTGCCTGTGAATGGCGCCGCAGAGTGAGAAAACCATAGGTCTGTATTAATGTCGAATTTCATAAGCTTTGAGTAGTACAATAATGAGTGGAATACCGCAAGTCTCTGCTACCATTGATTAGTACCGCAACAGGACAGATAACATGGTCCTACATTACTAGCGATAAGTACCATTCTGAGGGGCCTTTGACTTGTATTTTGGACCCATTTAGACACCAAGCATCCTCGATTTGCCTTGGAAGTGGTCCCTTGGTCAGTAATACTATTAACTATGATAGTTTTTTGAGTCGGATCCACTGATTGTTTTAAATTCATGTTCATTCATTCATTCATTCATTCATTCATTCATTCATTCATTCGTTCGTTCATTCATTCTTCATGGCATTTTTTATTTTGGTCAGTGGATAATTTTGAACTTTTACTTTGTCGTTTCATTTCGTACCATTAGGGGCCGATGACCTCGATGTTAGGCCCCTTTAAACAACAAGCATCATCATCATCATCAACAGCATAACTTGGACCTTGTTTCAAACAGATTTCATGTGTCACCCCTGGAGGAACTTTTGGGGGGGGAGGTCTGTACCGGGCGGTACACCTCCACGCCGCTAATTTAAAAATTGCGCCAGGTGAAACTCCTCTGCTGGAGGAAGTCTGAACTTTATCTACGCTGTTAATTCTTTACCTTCTCAGATGATGTCACCACGTGGAAAATTTTGAGTTTTTGAACTGTGTCATTTTTGATGTGTTTTTGTTTCGCTTGAAGTAAGAAGTGTAAACTTTCTCTCCTAGAGGACACTACTGAAGATCAACAATAGTGCAACCTAGTGCGGAGTCAAAGAACTGTTTTTTTGGAGAAAATTTAATTTCAAGAGTTTGTTCTTTGTTAAATTTCTTTCAGTCATTGTTTAAGTTGGCAATATTCACCCCTTCTTTCCCCTTGTGTTGAACCTAACCAATCCCGAATTTCTTAAATTAATTTCTATCCAATCAGATGTATTTTCCCCCAACTTGAATATGTTGCTGTGTCCTACCCAATAAAGTGTTTGTGGGATGGTGTTTTCATTCCCCTAACGCCTAGAAACTTCCGCGAGAGTATTTAAACTGCTGATTTTTGGGTCTCTCGGCCACTTCTGTTCCATCTTTCAGTGTATTAAGTACATAGCAGGAGGCGGGAAGCGCCTCTTTCCTCGGCAGCGGTCAGCAACAAGGTAATGGCCGATTAATAAATTCTTTCTTTGCTAGCTCAGCAGTTTAACTTTCGGGGCGGGTTCTAAGCGTTCCCCTATGTAACCTTTTCCTAAAATGTAACTTCTCTTTTCATCTATTCTCTTGTAAAGCTACATACTGGGATAGAGAGTGCTAACCCTCTCGAGCTCCCACTCACATTGTCTGGAGGTGAACTTATTTTCTCAACCAATTCTTCCGTAATGTAATGTAAATTGTTATTTTCTTAAGTCACCTCTGTAGTGTGGGATTAGCCCTTGCACTAACGGCCTAAGGCCAAGTAGGTCTTAAACAAAGTGTATTAGGAGTGCAAGTTCGCCTCCCCTCAAATTGTATTTTAGAGGTCATGTATTAACCTTCTTGTCATTTAATAGACCTCAGTAGGTTGGGTATTTTACCCCTGTGTATATGTCCTTTGAGGACAGCTTAAAGGTGGAGTTTGGTGTGGCCTGGGAGAGGCTTAAAATTGAGAGCGAGTGGCTCTTTTGAAAATGGTATATTGTATGCCTCGAGGAGGCTTTTCAGTGTAATTTGGAGCAAGGGCTCCTAGGTATGAATGGGGTTTTCTGCCCCTCTGTTAAAATTGTGTTTGGGGTAAAACTGAGCTGATTGCCCAAGAATTATGTTTCTGACTTTTGAAGCCCCAAATGGGGTACCTATGTAAATGTATTTTTCAATTGTGTTTCGGCTACTAAGTACCTGTTCTATTTGTTGTTACCTAATTTTGAAAAGAAAATATAACCTTGTTAAATTTTAAAATTAATTTCACTTTAGTAGCTTGAGACCTATTCACCACCCAGCACCTTCTTTCATGCATAACTACCACCAAAACACGGTAACAGTAACAATGTTAGAATATCGGATAACAACAACATGAGCTTGAGGCTCACTAATTGTACATTCTTCAATGAGCGCTGCGGCTCATTTCAAAAAAACAGTCAAGGTTACGACCCTCCCAATTTCTCTTACAGAGTATTCAAAATATACAATATTTCAAGAGCCCCGTTTGCTCCACAAAAATTATCTAGGAGCCTAGGAGACTATTCTCCAAACATTACACCGTTACAGCCTTCCAAAGCCATCCTTCCGCATTTACATTAACACCCAGAGCGTCTTCGCTCTGTAGAATTTACATTTTCAACAAAATGTCCAGGCCTACCAAACGCACAACCTACATTTTACAATTCCAACAGTATTTACGGTCTTAGATGCTCAACAGTCTAATACAGGGTGGCCCACTTAAACGTTTCACCGCAGATATATCTGGAACAACAAGAGATATTGAAAAATGACTTTCACGGGCATGAAGGCAGGTAAGGGGCTAATTAAAGTAAATACTATGAGCCAGTCTAAAACATAGGAAAATAGTATTTTCAACATAATTTACGTTTTTTTTAATGGACACTCTGTATTATTTCGTGCGCAATCGTTAATATGAAAAATCACATAAGTAATGGCGTTTGTTTCATCGCAATAGGTCAATTACATCCCGAGATATTGCAACGTGAATTTGACGCTTCAGATAAACGAAACGCGCAGCAGTTGCACATCCCGAGATTCCAGCACGAAACTCACAGTCCTCTTACTCGCGATATGATTGCCGTACTACAATGTGACAGGCGCTGTACTTAATGCTATTTGCACTGCTATCAAGAGGGATGAAATAAGAGGATTTCGTTACAGTAACTTTGCTGTACGAATTATGTACATTCTGAACTAGTCCAGTACAGAGTACTGCAATGTACTGTGTATGTAAATAAAACATGCAAGAGAGAAACCGTTATTTACATATCCTTTTGCTGTGGCAGGAAACCCTTCTCTATCTCTAAAAAAATATTAAAATTATGAAATTCTGGAATTCTAGATTTAAGATAAGAGTTTTTTGTATGTACAATTCAGTATATTCTTATCACCCAATAATGTTGATTAATGATTTCTATGTATAGAGCTACAATAGCTGCCAAGTTATGTAAGCCCTTCTTTTATCCTTTTACCATCTATTCTATAGTTAAATGACGATTCTTCTATTGCTCTTGAACACCATATAGAGTCCTTGAGAACGTTCTATCGTGTAAGGTAAAATCCTATATACAGTACATAATTATCACATTTTAGAGTATTACTGTACGGTATAAAATAAAGAGAGGACCATTGTACATTCAATGTAAATAAAAATAGTTCCTCTTGGTAAAATTCAGATAGCCATTGTAAACTGGTCAGATGTTTAGAGCAGGTGGACAGCTTGTTCTTAGTGTAATTGTTGTTGGAATCTTACTGATATGTCTTAACTTGATAAGTCATATAGTAATAGGGGCTAACATTTCAGTAATATCTTCAAATATAGGTGGGTTGAGGCCGAAGGTTGACTTATTTTTGAAACACGATGTTTTCAATGGTCAAACGTAACCTTAAAGGATGTTAATTCAACCGGATCTCAAGCACCACACTATCGATGAAAGGTTAAAACAGGATTTCAGAATTTTAATATGTTTTTAGAGATATTATGTGGTCAAATGCTTTATGATGTAACGGGATTACCAATGCTAGCCCTCTATGTACATATATATGTATTTTATTAAGTGTCCTTGCTTGCTTAAATCTTGGGCTGATGATGGCATTATATAATGGCGAAACCGGTACCCACAAATGGAATAATAAATGTGATATTTTAATGATAACACATTGTAAGTAGTATTGAACAGGTGGACAACCTTACCCTTGTTTTTGAACATATGATTAGTGCATCACGCGGGGAAGACCATGGGTCGCCCGTACGCGAGTGATACCACTATGCTAGGTACACAATAGGTTTGTGATTAGTAGCAACAGAGGGTGAATCACTATGGCTTTTTAGTGCCCGTGATTAGTACCATTGTGAGAAACACCACGGGTCTGGGCGTTGCCTGTGATTAATACCGCTATATGAGCGACACCGTGGGTCTGCGTTGCCTGTGACTAGTTCCCACTGTGTGAGGAACAGCACGAATTACCGGCGCCCGTGATTAGTACATCGAGGTGAGGAACACCATGGGTTTGCGTTGCCTATGAGTGGCGCCATTATGTGAGAAACACCATAGGTCTGCGTTACTTGTGTGACGTACAATACTTGTGAGTAGTGCCATAATGTGTGGAACACCGTGAGTCGACGCTACGTCTGATTAGTACCGGAACATGACAAATACCGTGGTTCTACATTACTAGCGATAAGTACCATTATGAGTGGCCCTTGACCTGGATTTTGGACGCCTTTAGAAAACAAGCATCCTCGATTCAGGATTGTGCTTTAGAAGCAATACCTCGTCAGTAGTACCATTGTTTATGATAGTTTCTGGGTCGGATCCCCTGATTGTTTTAAATTCATATCCGTCCATTAACTCTTCATCACGTTTTTATTCTGGTCAGTGGGTGATTTTTAACTTTTAAATTGTCATTGCATTTCGTCTTATTTCGTACCATTAGGGACCGACGACCTAGATGTTAGGCCCCTTTAAACAACACTCATCATCCTCATCATCATCGGTACTCTAAAACTCGCGAGTACCATTTCCCTCACCCTGCGAGATAACGAGCCATCAGCAGACCCCGTCTTCCGTTTTATGTGGGATAGTGTTTTTTTTATCGTGTATAATTGTAGTATTTCGTTTTAGTCTTTATATTATTGTTTACTGTGTTTGATTAATTTGACTCTTTTAGTTTGTGTTTGTGTAAATTATTTCAATGTGTTTTTTTCCAAATCTTCATTTGCTTTATGTATTATTGAATTTTAAGGCAATGTCTTATTCTACCTTAATCTATCATTGATCGAAAATAAGGCATTGCGAATTAGATCCACTGATATTTTAAACTCCCAATCATTGTTCATGATGATATGTTGTAAATTCTAGTCAGTGGATAGGTTTAAAATTTTAATTATCATATCATATCGTCCACCTCGCACCATTAGGGGCCGATGATTTAGATGTTAGGCCCCTGTAAGCAACAAGCATTATCGTCATTTGTAATAGTGTGAATAAAACAATAACAGTCGTCTTGTATTTTTTATTAATCCTTTATATTGTGAATGGTTTCTGGTGTGTGTGTTCCAGGAGGAGCCCCCGAAGGACCTGCAGGCACAGGAAAAACAGAAACCACCAAAGATTTAGCTAAGGCTGTTGCCAAGCAGTGTGTCGTCTTCAACTGTTCAGATGGACTTGACTACATTGCTTTGGGCAAATTTTTTAAGGTATTCTCATTTTGTTAACTGTTACAGAATTTTTGACGTTTACACTGAATAGGCCTATACAGATTTCTATAGTACTCTTACAAGGAATTTTCACATTGATACCTTGTTCCAGTGACTTCGCTGACGAGACCTAGTGTTCATAGTGCACTATATCTTCCAGTATGGGCTAGATCAAATATGTTACACTCATTGACCTGTCTCATCCCATCCTTGGCATTGGCGATATATAAGTGACTGAGGTATGAGCGACCCCCTGCGGGTGGGGGACGCACATGTAGAATACACCCGCGGTATTCCCTGCCTGTCGTAAGAGGCGACAAAAAGGGGCGACCTTGGCGCGGACATGGATTGCGGTTTGGTATAATGTGATGGACCTCCTGTGGATGGGAGAGGCTGAATACATCCATAGGTAATCCCTGACCGTCGTAGAAGGCGACTTAAAGGGTCATGTGGCCATGGTCCCCTCTTTATTTTTTATTATTTTTCCGAGGGTCAGATGTAGACCATTCGAAATTTTGATGTGCGTGCTGCTCGGCGATGGAGCTCCTATGTGTGCGACTACGCTCGAAAGCCCGTGCCAGCAACCACCCAGGACGCGGCGGGTGGGAGTGTCATGTACCCGGGCAGTGGTATCCGCCTGACAACGCAGGTCCCCGCAGAGCCGAATGCCAGAAGGACATATTCTTATTAATTATTTTTATTTATTTTTTCTATATTTAGTGCTCTGTACACGCTATGGGGTACATGCTATTGCGGGTGACTGGAGGAAGGGAGTCTTAGTGCTCATTGCCTCAGTCATCCCGTATTAGGCATCGTCCAACATCGGACCCCGGGCAGTACCTGGTATGACCAGGTGGGTATTGCCTTGGCTGCTTGGTTCGGCTACAGAGACCCCTGATCGGAGTGGGTGGCATTCGGGGAGGATGCTATCGGGCATGGCTTCCAAACGAAGTCGGCTCTCTCAAGGTGGTCGCCCACCTAAGTCTTTAACTTTTGCTTCCCTGAGAGGATCAACTCTCTGGGAACATGCGCAGCGTGAAGGAATGGGATCCAGCTTCCCTAGGTTTCTGGTCGCTACCAGAACCGATGGGCACGATTTTAAGCTGGTGAAGTCGATCCTGTTTAGTAGACACATCGAAGGCGTCTATGGCGAACTGGAGGAACTTAAGAAAATGCGCAACGGTAGTTTGCTTCTCAAGACTCGTACAGCACTGCAAGCTGATCAGTTGCTTAAGTGCGAGCACTTTGGCGAAATCCCCGTCAAAGTGGAGGAGCATAAGTCCTTGAAGCTGGTTCGCGGAGTCATCTTTCACCGCGACCTTATTTTGAACACTGACGACGAGTTGATGGAAGACATGAAGAACCGTGGCGTGACACACGTCCGGCGCATTCCGCGCAAGGTCAACGGTGAAGACGTTGCCACTGGTGACTTCATTGTCTCTTTCAAGTTGTCAGTGTTACCAGAGAAAGTCAAGGTAACAACTTATCGTTGCGATGTAAGGCCGTACATCCCGCCTCCTATGCGATGCTATCAATGTCAGCGATTCGGACATATGGTATCTCGCTGTTCGAATCAGGCTGTATGTGGTACATGTGGACGAGTAGCTCACGGCGCGGAGGAGTGCACAACTCCATACAAGTGCACTAACTGCTCCGGTTTTCATTCTCCTCGGGATCGGAATTGTCCGACATACCTGAGTGAGAAGAAGATCCAGGAGATCAAGACCCTGGATGGTCTTTCCTACCAGGAAGCGCGCCGTAAGTTTCATACTACGAATACACCTGCCCGTACACTCGACTATAGCTTGATAGCTCAGTCTTCCAGGTTCGTCATTCACAACCTCGACACCTGTCCAGACCGCTGCGCCCAAGACGACTGTTGCTGCTCTCAGCAACGTCGCGAATAGTCAAAGCTCGAAGGGGGGGACCACCCCACCTTCGACCAACCAGAAGTCTGTGCCGGCTGGCAGTTCCCAGCCGGCACAGCAAGGGGGGAAGACTAAGTCTCCCCCCACTAGGAGGTCGACGAAAGTCGTGCCCCGGCCGGCGGAGGCGGCATCGTCGACCAGGGCTGGGAAACCATCTCCCAGCCCGTCTAAACTCGAAAAAAAGAAGGGGAAGAAGAGCGCCCGTCCTGAGCGCTCTCGGACTTCCCCTGCGAAGGAGAAGTCATGCCCCCCATCTGGGGGATATGAGTCTGCGCCAGGAGGCAGCCCTGCTCCCAATTCTGCGCGCTCTCCTCGTAGGGCACCCACTCGCGCCTGAAAAGCGTCGAAGTTCTGGGCGGCACCCCTGCCATCTTTCGATGACGGGATGGATGTCGCGCTGTCCTCTGCATCTACGGATGTAGAACTAGATAGTGTTTAGGCTTACGAGCATTTTGTTGCTCATAACCTAACACTCCTTTTATAGTCCACACTATGGCACTGTTACAGTGGAATTGTAACGGTTATGACAGGCATCTTGCTGAGTTACGTCAGCTTATTAGTGAGTACGCAGCGAGTATAGTCTGTATTCAGGAGACGAATTTCAGACCTGGTCATCATACGGTCTTGAGGCATTTCAAACTATACTCGACAGAACGATACTATGCTCACCGGGCTTCCGGAGGCGTTGGCATTTTTGTACGTTCTGATAGCTACAGCGAAGAGGTTCTATTAAGAACCCCTGTTGAGGCTGTAGCTGTTAGCGTCTCGCTGCCTGTCATAGCAACAGTGTGTAATGTTTATCTTCCACCAGGCCAGCATCTGAACATCAATGATGTCGCTGATCTTATAGATCAGCTTCCACCACCCTTCCTCTTATTGGGCGATTTTAACGCCCATCACCCCATATGGGGCTCTGAGACACCTTGCCCCCGAGGAAGAGAGCTGGAAACACTTCTAACAGATCTGGATTTATGTATTTTGAACACAGGGGAACCAACTCACTTTAGTGTACGTTACGGCATATACTCTCGCATAGACGTAAGTCTATGCAGCCGAACGTTGATTCCACTGTTTCGGTGGAATGCACACGATGATCTCTGTGATAGTGACCATTTTCCCATCATTCTTACTTTGTTGAAACATAAACCCGTCGAGGCTCCCCCTCGATGGATTCTTAAACATGCTGATTGGCCAAAGTACACATCACTAGCTGTCTTTAGCGATGATGTCAGGCGGACCGTCGGCGAGGAAATCACTTACGTCACCCAAGTTATTCTTGCTGGTGCTGAGGAGTCCATTCCGTTTTTCTCGGGGGCTCCTCGCCGAAAACTCGTTCCTTGGTGGAACGATGAAATAGCAGCAGCCATCAAAGAACGCCGTCGCGCTCATAAACGTTACCGTCGACAGCCTACTGTGGCCAACTTGGTAACATTTAAGAAACTCCGCGCTAAGGCGCGAGTTCTTATTCGACATAGTAAGAAGGCTTCATGGGAGAGATATGTGTCGTCCATGACGTCACATACTCCATCATCTCAAGTGTGGACGAAACTTCGACGAATTTCGGGTATTCAAGGATCATCTGCTGTACCGGGAATTTCCATTGCAGGCAGTGTCGCTACTGACCCCCTCGCGAATGCTAATCATCTCGCTAGTCATATCGCGGATGTCTCTGGCTCCGGGAATTACAATCCTGATTTCCTCCCTCTGAAGCGGGAGGCAGAACGTCATCACCTTAGTTTTGCCACCCAAGCTTCAGAGGACTACAACGTGCCCTTTACGGAGTGGGAACTCCGCAGCGCCTTAGCGCTTTGCAAGGACACGTCTCCTGGACCGGACAACATCCATAACCAGATGTTGAAACACCTTAGTGATGATAGTTTACTATATCTCCTTCGTGTGTTCAACCGAATCTGGACAGAGGGTGATTTTCCGTCTCAGTGGCGAGAGGGCATAGTAATCCCTGTTCTCAAGCCTGACAAAGATCCTAAGTATGCAGGAAGTTACAGACCGATTTGTCTTAAAAATTGCCTGTGTAAGCTATTTGAGAGGATGGTAAATCGCAGACTCGTGTGGTGTCTGGAGAAACAAGGACTCTTGTCCGAGTACCAATATGGATTTCGAGCCGCTCGATCCACCGCAGACCACTTGGTACGCCTGGAGAGCTCTATCCAGGATGCGTTTCTCCGCAAACAGCACTTGGTAGCTGTCTTCTTTGACTTGGAGAAGGCCTACGACACCACCTGGCGATATGGCATCCTTTCAGTCCTGCATCAATGGAGATTCCGAGGTAACTTGCCGGTATTTATTGCGAATTTTTTGTCCCTCCGTCTATTCCGTGTCCGAGTAGGTAGGACATATTCGCAATACCACGTTCAAGAAAATGGAGTCCCACAGGGATCGGTTCTTAGTGTCACTCTGTTCGCGATTGCCATAAACGGTATTGTCGCTGCTGCTGGTCCAGCCGTAATACCGTCCCTATATGTGGATGATTTTGCTCTGCACTATAGCTCGTGCAGTATGGCAGTCGCAGAGCGACAGTTACAGCAAGCTATTAGGAGGGTGGAGAAGTGGACCTTAGAACATGGCTTTCGGTTTTCTGCCGCAAAGACCTCCGTTGTCCACTTTTGTCGTCAACGTACTCTTCACCCTCATCCTGAGCTTTATCTAGGAAATGTCGTTCTTCCAGTTGTTTACACCTACCGATTTCTGGGCTTCTTTTTGACAGAAAATTATCGTGGGAGCCACACGTGCGGGAGCTAAAAGTGCAATGCACCAAGAGGCTTAACCTCTTGAAGTTTCTTAGCAGCACTAATTGGGGAGCTGACCGCGTGGTGCTCCTGCGATTCTATAGGGCACACATTTTATCCCGGTTAGACTACGGCAGTGCAGCATATGGCTCCGCAAGACCAAGCGTTCTTGCGAAGCTGAACAGTATCCACCACAGCGGGGTTAGGTTGGCGACGGGAGCTTTTCGCACTAGCCCCATCGCTAGCCTGCTCGCTGAGTCTGGTGTGCCTCCTTTACACCTGAGGCGCCAGAAACTACTACTTACGTATGCTGCAAATTTGCGACAGATGTCACTTCATCCGAGCTAACCCTGCGTGTTCAACAATGGCAACCGTTTGTTGTACGTTGCTCATCCTCGTGCGACGCGGCCGGTTGGGATACGCTTGGATAGCAGTTATGAATTGTTTGACGTACCTTCGATTCCTTGCCTTGTCAGACAACCAAGTGGGGTACCTCCGTGGGTTGTACGACGACCTGAAATCATCCTGGATTTGCACACTGGCCCGAAAGGAGACACGGACCCTTCGATTTATCGGAGGATGTACCTATCCGTTCTTGGCCGCTATCCAGGTTCAGTCGTCGTTTACACGGATGGTTCAAGGACAGATACGAAGGTGGGCTGTGCGTTCGTTGTCGACAATGATCGGTTTCTTTTTGCTCTCACGTACACCTGTAGTGTGTACACGGCAGAGCTCTATGCTATCTGTGAGGCTCTACGGTACGCACTAGACAATGAGCGCCGACACTTTCTTGTGTGTACTGACTCCTTGAGTTCGCTTCAGTCTATTGATACCTGTTTCCCTCGACCCCCTCTGGTGCAGCGGATCCAGGACCTGCTGGCCGGGTGTTCGGATGCCGGCACCAGAATTACGTTTGTGTGGCTCCTCAGCCACATGGGCATAGAGGGATTCGAGTTAGCAGATCAGGCTGCCAAGGAGGCAGTTACACTGCCCCTGTTGCCTTTCAAGATTCCAGCAAGTGATATTCGCTCTCAGCTGAGACATCTGGTTATGTCTCATTGGGAGATGGAGTGGCAGGCCATCCCACTTCCCAATAAGCTGAGAGCGATAAAAGGAACAACGAAGGTATGGAGGACTTCCCTTCGGGCTTCGCGGAGGGAAGCCGTGGTATTATGTCGCCTTCGGATCGGCCACGGTATCTTGACGCACTCCCATCTACGGAAAGGAGAACCCCCTCCGGTGTGTACCTGCGGCGACCATCTTACCGTGGTACACATCCTTACGGAGTGCGTGGACCTGGTCGATCTGCGGCGTAGTATTAACCTTCCGAGTACTATCTCCCTTATCTTGCGCGATGACGAGCAGTCAGCAGACCTCGTCATCCGCTTTATGAGGGATAGCGGTCTGTTTTATCGTGTGTGATGATGTCCTTTGTCCTTTGTCCTAGTGTTGTTTATGTCAGTTGCGCTTTTATCTCATTGACTTCATTTTAGTTTGTGTTGCGCATTTTAATGTGTTATTTGAACGTCTAACGTAAATTATGTATTAATATCTGTATTACTGGTCAATGCCTTATTCCTTCGATTTCTGTACTTTCTCTTATTTTAATAGAACATAAGGCATTGCGTATTAGATCCACTGACTGTTTTAATCTCACCCTCATTTTTCTTCATCACCATTCTTTTTTAACTCTAGTCAGTGGATACTTTTTAAAATTTTAACTTCATATCTCATGTCATTCATTTCGTTCCATTAGGGGCCGATGACCTTCGATGTTAGGCCCCTTAAAACAACAAGCATCATCATCTTCAAGAAGAAATTCCCAAAATTAGCGGAAGAAATATACGCAAATTTTAATTTCACCCCCTGCGGGTGGGGTACGCACATGTAGAATACACCCGCGGATTCCCCTGCCTGTCGTAAGAGGCGACTAAAAGGGGCGACCAAGGGCTGACTGAATTAGAACCATGCAACTAATTTTGAATCGTACCATCACGCGGGGAACACCATAGGTTGCCTGTACTTGCGAGTAGTACCACTAAATTCGGTACGAAATAGGTTTGTGATTAGTAGCAGTAAAAGCCTGGCCTGGTGGATTCCAGTACCCGTGCGTCGTACCCATGTGTGCAACACCGCGGGTCTGGGCGTAGCCTCTGAGTTGTACCACTATATGAGCAGCACCGTGGGTCTGCGTTGCCTGTGATTAGTACCCACTGTGTGAGGAACACCACGGGAATACCGGCGCCCGTGTTTAGTACACCTAGGTGGGGAACCTTCTCGGTTTGCGTTGACTCTAATTTGGGCCATTGTGTGAGACACACCATAGGTCTGCGTTACTTGTACGTATTGCAATACTTGTGAGTAGTACCATCTTTTGTGGAACACCGTGAGTCTTCGCTACTTCTGATTAATACCCCAACATGACACATACCATAGTTCTATTTTACTCGCGACATGTACCATTCTGTGGGCCCTTAGTCGTGGATTTTGCACCCCCTTTAGACACCAAGCATCATTGTGCTTTATAAGTGGTTCCTTGGTCGGTAATAATGTTATTTTCGATCTGTATTGAGTCCGATCCACTTGTTTTTGTTTGTTAGTTTTGTGTTTTGTTGATTTCCTGTCCATCCATTCATTCTTCATGCCATATTTTATTTTTATTTTGGTCAGTGGATACCTTTGCAATTTTTGTTCTTTCATTTCGTACCATTAGGGGCCGATGACCTCGATGTTAGGCCCCTTCAAACAACAAGCATCAATCAATCATCAATCAATTTTAATTTCAACCACAAAAAATTAATGCAGAACGTGCAAGTGAAAATAGATGTTAATAACATTATCGTCACAAAAGCGGATAAAGTAGAATCCACAGTTCTCGTAGATAAACACTCATACATTCCAAAAACAGAAGAATTTTTAAAGGAAAAATTTCTGCAATAGTCAACAAAGATGCAACCTTAAGAATCCAGCGAAATCTAAAAACTCTAGTAAGAATTACTAACTTTCTTTTCAATGAACAGGAACAAAAAAAACTTTTTAATATGAACCCTATGATACCGACAGCCAGAGCCTTACCCAGGATTCATAAGAAGGGCAATCCAATACGCCCTATCATAAATTGTAGAAACAGCCCCACTTGTAAATGATCAAAATTCATTCACGGCTTCCTAAAAAAATATTACGTTTTAAATAATAAATATCCTTTAAAAATTCAGTTAATTTTTGCGAAATTCTAAATAAGTTTAAATTGCGGCCCAATCACACAATGTGCACCTATGACGTCGTAAATATGTATCCAAATATCCCTACCAAAGAAACTGTAAGAATCATCAATGATTATATCAATAAACACAGCGGCCTTAGTAAGCTGGAAACCGAAGAATTCATGATTTTAAATTTTGTCTTAAACTATTTCTCTTCCAATGGGAAGTTTTACCAGCAAAAAGGCTTAGCGATGGGGGTCCCTCTTTCTGGCATTCTAGCCGACATTTATATGGATACAATAGAACACACAAAAATTATAACACAAATAAAACCGTATGCTTATGGCTCAGATTTGTAGACGATACTTTCGTAGTTTTCGACAAAGATGTCACTAATAGTGACGAGATTTTGGATTCCCTAAACAAAATTGATCCCAGTGTTAAGTTTACTAAAGAATACGAGGTCAAGAATTCCTTAAACCTTCTATATTTAACGGTTACACGCGAACATAATACCTTCGAATTTCGAATATAAAGGAAACCTACACACTCTCCATTAACTATTAAGAATTCATCCCTACACCCCAAGACCCAAAAACAAGTCTCTTCCTGTTAATTTATAGACCTTTTAAAACTCCTCTTTCTCTCAGAAATTTAAAAACTGAAATGAAATATATAAGGAATATTGCTCAACTTAACGGGTTTTTAATTGATATGGTTAAACGTTTGATTAATAAAATCAAAATTAAATTGTCCACTAATCTCGTCCCCGACAAAACTAAAGAGGTAGTTTCGCCACATTTACATATAATAACCCAGCCGTCCATCAGATCGCAAATACTTTAAAGAAGCACAATATTAACATAGCCTTCAGGACAGTTAACACCAATCAAAACATATTTTTTTACCACAATAAGGTCAATTACAATAGCAATTATTATTCAAGGTCTGGCGTATATAGACTAACATGTACACAATGTGGATTTTCTTATATAGGTCAAACTGGGCGGAGCTTTCACACTAGATATTTGGAACATTATAACGCTCAAAAACATAACAAGTACTCAGCGATGAGCCAACAAATGAGAGAAACGGGTCATCACTTTACATCATTAGAATCATAGGTAAAGGGATATTAATGAACGAACTGTAAAATCTACACTTTTTTTTTGGACCAGACCTATAATAAAAATGAAAATCTTAACGTTGTCAATGAAATTAAAGTCCTTTGTATGAATGAACACCTAAATTAATTAATATCGTGAATTCAAATCAGAACAAAATCACTCATTTATTCAAATCTCCACACTCAATTGCTTCATCCAACATGCCAAACGTTAAGCCCGCCCACACCGCTTTAGAAACTCTCCCACCAGCAAAAGCACATACGCCGAAAGACCAGCCTACCCCCACTCTCATCTATGCCCCGCCCCTCCATTACCGCACCGATATAACACCAGACGTAGAAATGTTAGTAAGGCAGTCGCTGCCGGAACAGACAGGTCCACCGAGTATGAACTGAACAAGTAAGTGACTTTACAGTTATAGTTTAATAGGTTTTGTCACAACGCGTGCTCTTAATTGCCAATTAAAATTTCTTGTTTACTTCATTACCGATACCACGAACTTACTGCGCTGGCGTAGCAGGGGGAGAGTTCATACTCCCACGTAGCGCGTCCCATGTGGCGGATAGGGGGGGTCCTAACCGGCTTGCCGGCGGACTTGAGAGAAATAAAATACCTCTCGCGGACCAAACACACTACCCCCTGCGGGTGAGGGACGCAGACGAACAATACACTCACGCCCCACGGTATCCCCTGCCTGTCGTAAGAGGCGACTAAAAGGGACGACCAAGGGATGATTATATTAGAACCATGAAACTCTTTGTGATTAGTACCACCACGCGCGGAACACCATCGGTCGCTTTTCCTTGCGCGTAGTACCACTATGTTAGGTACTAAATAGGTTTGTGATTAGTGGGAAACGAGAGCGCGACGGCTTTTACCGTACCTGTGATTAGTAGCACTATATGAGCGACACCATGGGATGACGGAACCCATGGTTCTGGCTTATCTATGATTAGTACCCACTATAAGAGGAACACCACGGGATATTACGAGTCCTTGTGGTTAGTACACTTAGGTGATTAACACCATAGGTTTGCGTTGCCTGTCAATGACACCGCAATATGCGAAACACAGGAGTTCTGTAATACATGTACGAATTTCATTACCTGTGAGTAGTACCATAATGTGTGGAATGCCGCGAGTCTACGCTACTCTTGATTAGTAACGCAACATGACAAATACCATGGTTCTACTTTTTTAGCGATAACTAACATTATGAGGGGACGATGACTTGGATTTTGGACACCTTTCGACTACAAGCATCATCGATTCAGTATCGTGCTATAGAATCAGTTCCTTGGTCAGTAATACTATTGTTTTACACCAGCTTCTGTGCATGTGAGGCACTTTGGGTAGGTTCCACAGATGGTTTGAAATTCATATCCGTCCGTCCGTCCGTCCGTCCGTCCGTCCATCCATCCATCCATCCATCCATCCATCCATCCATCCATCCATCCATCCATCCATCCATCCATCGTCCTCACGTTTTGAATTGTGGTTAATGGAAAATTTTGATTTTTAATTTGTCCTTTCATTTCGTCTCATTTCGTACCATAAGGGGCCGATGACCTGGATGTTAGGCCCCTTTAAACAACAAGTATCATCATCATCATCATCATCATTACCGATAATCTTTAGATTCCTCGCAAAGGCCTAAACAGCACAATAGCGGGAATGATATTCATACAAGACTGTATTAAGTGTCTAGGATATTCCTTCCCAATTAAGCAGCAGCCTAAAACTAAGAAACAGCGTAAGATTGTATTCTTTACAATTCCTTGTCGTCACATAAGTCCTGAAACTAAGACGCATATATTTTCATTCACAACAACAATCAATCTACATATAACAATCGGTTTTAAATCTCCACTTGTGGTTGACAACACATTTCAACATTAGTTACGTCAAGATTATGAAAATTATATATTTGGGTCGATTGAGCTCTCGTATGATTATCCTTTTTACCCAAGATTTATGTTAGAGGAAAGAGATCCATTTTAGTTTTACCCATGATTTTAAGTTAGATGGATTAGGACTGACAAGTTTTAATTGTGTTAAAATACCATTAATTTATGTTACATTTATGTATTGTTAACATTTTTTAAATTATTATCCTGGCATGTTAGTCTGAAGAGATTATCAACGTTCATATTTTATACTATATATGGTTAAATAAGGTCCCGGACCTTGACCTAAAGGTTGTCTACACGCTGAAGATGCCCAAATAATGGGTGAAACATGTAACTGATGTCTACATAAATTCATGTAGATTCAAACCACATTAAATGTGGGAAGTATTGATAAGGTGGTTTTATTAAATTGTCCTTAAGATTTTATGCCTAACGTCATCTTCAATACGGAACAATAATGAGAGTTGTTACTTTTAATGGGGTTATGTCCATTAGGAGATGGAGTGGCAGGCCACTCCACTTCAAATAAGCTGAGAGCGATAAAGGGTATAACGAAGGTATGGAGGACTTCCCTTCGGGCTTCCCAGAGGGAAGCAGTGGTATTATATCGTCTTCGGATCGGCCATGGTATACTAACGCACTCCCATTTATTGAAAGTAGAACCCCCTTCGGTATGTGCTAGCGGCGTAGCAGGGGGAGAGGTGATACTCCCACGTGGCGCGTCCCAGGTGGCGGATAAGGGGGGGGGGGGTCCTAAACGGCTTGCTGGCGGACTTGAGGGAAATAAAATACCTCTCGCGGACCAAACACACTACCCTCTGCGGGTGGGGAACGCACATGTAGAATACATCTGCGGTATCCCCTGCCTGTCGTAAGAGGCGACTGATAGGGGCCCAAGGGGCTCTCAACTTGGGAGTGTGGATTGGCGACCACGGGGCCCTTAGCTGAATCTTGGCATTGCTTCCACTTACTTGTGCCAGGCTCCTCACTCTCGCCTATCCTGTCCGACCTCCCTTGGTCAACTCTTGTTCTCTTCCGACCCCGACGGTATAAGAGCATTCGAGGCCTAGGGAGTCTTTCATTTTCACGCCCTTCGTGGCCCTTGCATTTCTTCGTCCGTTACTTCATTTTCCGAAGTGACGGATACCTTCTTCTTTTCTCTCTCTTTTTACCCCCTGCCACGAACCTGCTACGCAGGCGTAGCAGGGGGAGAGGTGATACTCCCACGTGGCGCGTCCCAGGTGGCGGATAGGGGGGTCCTAACCGGCTTGCCGGCGGACTTGAGGGAAATAAAACACCTCTCGCGGACCAAACACACACCCCCTGTGGGTGGGGGAGGCTGACGAATAATACACCCACGGTATCCCCTGCCTGTCGTGCGAGGCGACTATAAGGGGCGACCAAGGGATGGATGACTTAGAACCATGAAACTACTCTTGATTCGGACCATCATGGGGGGAACACCATGGGTTACATGTACTTGCGAGTAGTATCACTAACGTGGTACGAAATATGTTTGTGATTCGTTGCAGTAAAAAGCCTGGCCGGGTGGATTCCAGTACCCGTGCGTTGTACCCATGTGGGCAACACCGCGAGTCTGGGCGTAGCCTGTGAGTTGTACCACTATATGAGCGACACCGTGGGTCTGCGTTGCCTGTGATTAGTACTCACTATGTGCGGAACACCACGGGGCCCATGGGACCGGCACCCGTGACTAGTACCCTAGGTGAGGAAACTCATCGGTTTGCGTTGGCTGTAAGTGGCGGCATTATGTGCAAAGCGCCATAGGTCTGCGTTACCTGTACGAAGTACAATACTTGTGAGTAGTACCATCTTTTGTGGAACACCGTGAGTCTTCGCTACTTCTGATTAATACCCCAACATGACACATACCATGGTTCTATTTTACTCGCGACGTGTACCATTCTGTGGGGCCTTAGACGTGGATTTTGCACCCCCTTTAGACACCAAGCATCATTGTGCTTTACAAGTGGTTCCTTGGTCGGTAATGTTATTTTCGTTCTCTATTGAATCCGATCCACTGGTTTTGTGTTTGTTTGTTTTGTGTTTTGTTGGGTTCCTGTCCATCCATTCATTCTTCATGACATATTTTATTTTTATTTTGGTCAGTGGATGGCTTTGGAATTTTTGTTCTTTCATTTCTTACCATTAGGGGCCGATGACCTTCGATGTTAGGCCCCTTAAAACAACAAACATCATCATCATCAGCATCATCTCTCTGTGGTACACATCCTCACGGAGTGCGTGGACCTGGTCGGTCTGCGCCGTAGTCTAAAACTACCCCGTACCATCTCCCTCATCCTGCGCGATGATGAGCAGTCAGCTGACTTCGCCGTCCGTTTTATGAGGGTTAATGGTCTTTTTTATCGTGTGTAATATTGTTCTTGTCTTAGTGTATTTCTGTCGACTGCGCTTTTATCCCATTGAGTCTATTTTAATTCGTGTTGCGTATTTTAATATGTTACTTGAACTCATAACTTTAATTATACATATATATCTCTGAATGTCCAGGCAGTGCCTTATTCCTTTTTCAGCTCTATTTTTCTATAATTTCTATCAGAAAATAAGGCATTGCGAATTAGATCCACTGATTGTGTTAATCTCGTAATCATTTTTCATCACCATTCATTTTAAATTCTAGTCAGTGGATACATTTTAAAATTTTAATTAACATGTCGTTATGTTCCATCTAGTACCGTTAGGGGCCGATGACCTAGCTGTTAGGCCGCTTTAAACAATCATCATCATCATCATCATCATCATAATCAGTTTTGTGAGTTGAATTTCTCTGAAACTGTACTTTCTTTATTCAGGGATTGGCATCGTGTGGAGCATGGTCCTGTTTTGACGAGTTCAACCGTATCGATTTGGAGGTGTTATCGGTTGTTGCCCAACAGATTCTCACTATCCAGCGAGCAATTCTCTCTGGTAATAGGACGATGGTGTTTGAAGGGACTGAGCTGATTCTAGATCCCACATGCGCCGTTTTCATCACAATGAACCCAGGTTATGCTGGGCGTTCTGAGTTACCAGATAATTTGAAGGCAAGTATAATGATAATACTAGAATCCCAGTCAGTGTTTAGAGATAAAGAAACTGAAGAAAAGTCCAAATTTGCATAATAAGTAATAACAGAAAGAAAAGAAAAAGAAACTGGATTTCTGATATTTATATATTAACCATGGATGTGAAATCCTTTTTGTCAGAATGATTCTTGAAAATGATTAGTGATTTCTTACTATGCAAATTTAAGTTAGCCAATAGTACTGTTAGGTATACACTTTAGCCTGTTCTTCAGTCCTCTGTTCAGACAAAACTACCTTCAAGATTGAAGGTATTTTTGCATACCAGTAGCCCGTAACGTACTATGGTCCAGCAGTACTTGGGGACTGAAAGTTCGTTAAACGTGAGAAAATGTGTGGTTTTTCGTATGATCGATTATTTCATATGATAGCATTGCTTTTAATCGCGACATTCTTACTGGCGTCATTGTAATGACCTATGTTGATTTCAGTTGGGAAAACCACTAAGGCAGTCTTTGTGAGGATGTAAAAAGGCAGGTGGAGAGTGAGAGTCTGCCGTTATAATGAAAATTCCCCAACTTAATTGTGACTGATGGTAGGCAAGAGGACCTACCATTACAATGAAAATTCCCTAACCCAGTCCGGCTCCATGGCTAAATCATTAGCGTGTTGCCCTTTGGTCACAGGGGTCCCTGGTTCGATTCCCGGCAGGGTCGGGAATTTTAACCATAATAGGTTGATTTCGCTGTCACGGGGGCTGTGTGTATGTGTCGTCTTCATAATCATTTCATCCTCATCACGACGCGCAGGTCGCCTACGGGAGTCAAATCAAAAGACCTGCATCTGGCGAGCCGTGGTGTCCTCGGGCATTCCCGGCACTAAAAGCCATACGTCATTTCATTTTTTCCCTAACCCAGTCTTCACATAAAAAAAAAAAAAAAATTTGCTGACTTCCCGTCGCGTTTCTTGGGTAACGTTAAGAGCTATGCAATTTATTACAATCGTACTCGCAACGTCTACGCTACCTGACCTAGAATTCTGTATACGATGCAGAATTCCGTAGCGAAGCACGGGTACAGCAGCTAGTATCTGATGCAGAATAGACAGCCGTGTCGGAGAGAATGAATAGGTTTTGGGAGAGGAGGAATATGATGAAAGCTAAATTCCCAGAAGAAGTAGATGGGTGTGGTTTGATTTAAGTGCTCCAATGTGGGCGTAAAGTATATGAATAAATAAATAAATAAATAAATTCATAATAATAATAAAAATCATCGAAACATAGAAAACATACCAGAAACAATGCAGGAGAGGAAGTAGATATTTCGGGACATTTATACAGAATGCGTGACGACAGGTTAATCAAACAGATGGTAATTCTAAGTTCCCAATGAGGGAATTAGATATTTTTCCACCAATAGACATGTCGGGATTGCTAAGCGGGCAATAATTCCATTGTGGAGTTTTATCTCCCGTATGCAGTTATCAGACTGTGCCTCTTATATAGGCTTCTGATAAATAAGTTCACCTGCATACACCCCAGCGTCAGTGGGTAGGGTCTGACACATCCCATTCTGATGAGTCTAGTGTCAGACCTAAGACGAAGCGCTGGTTAATAGAGCAAACGCCTGAAAAGCCTTACATCTGATCTGTTTCTAACCAAACAGATGTTAAACACATTTGGAACAAGAAGTCATCAACAACCTGGAGTCACGAATTCAAGAAAGATTAGGATAGAAACAATAAAAGAGAAGAAGCAGCAACAGAGAGAGAGAGAGATTTTTATAAAGTGTTAAAAATGGAAGGATTCCAAGGTCGGGAGGGAAATAAATCAGGCTCAATATGGTCCGAGGAGAGGAAAAGGAGATACAGTGAGCAGATGGAGTACTGGCGGAAGAAGGAACACAAAGGATGAAGCATTGAAATTATCACATGGTCCAAAGAAGACCTAAGGGAGAAAGAAAGAAAGAAAGAAAGAAAGGAGAAGTAACAATAGACCTCAGAAAGAGTGATAAATAAAGTCGTGTCCTCATCCTGAGGTGGTGCAGCTCTTTTCAGGCACACCCCCAATGGAGGTGAGCTGCATGTACCATTTCAACCACATGCCAGCCCTCCTGCCAGTTTTAAATTCCTGGCAGTACCGGGAATCGAACCCGGGCCCCCGAGGACGGCAGCTGATAACACTAACCGTTACGCTACGAAGGCGGACTGAAAGAGTGATGATATGCATATTTAATGAAGAATGAATATAAATAAGGAAGATATCTAATTTTCACTAATTTTATCTGGTTCACTAGGATAGTATGTTGCTGACGATGATGAAACTGAACAGATTATCTTGTTTGTACAGATAGGCCGACATTTCTACTCTCAAATAAATTGTCCCATGATACCCTTCTGAGACAACATTATTGTCGTAGACAGCAATAGCCTTCATGCATGCTTTTTAGTAACTTGTTTTGCAAGAAATAATTTTGTTTGCTTTCAGGCTTTATTCCGACCTGTGGCGATGATGGTACCTGATTATGCTCTCATCTCTGAGATTGTGCTATACTCATTTGGTTTTGTGAATGCTCGTCCCTTAGCTGTGAAGATAGTAGCCACGTACCGGCTCTGCTCTGAACAGCTCTCCTCACAACCACATTACGATTATGGTAAGATGACATTGCATATTTTCTAATTTTTAATTACATATTTGGCAGTATTTATAATTTCCAGTGATATAGCAATTGTCAAAATGAAAACTGCATCTACGAAAGATATTCAGACATATTTTCTTAAATGTGAAGTTGCATTGAACCACACATTCTCCCTTAATCTGTAATCAGTCTGGTAGTAAAGGAGGAGATAATACAAAGTGCGTTCAGTAGAAACCCCAAAACTCCTTTTCACAGAGAATTCATTGCATAAACTGAGATAAGATATTATTGTTCAACATAGTCGTTTTCTAGTTCAGTGCGCTTACACCATCAATTGACAAAAGGGTGGATAAGTACATAACCATCGGAAGAAAATTATTTTGGGTGGACGCTCAGCCATTCATACATCACTCGCTTAACCTTGTAGTTATGGAATTCTTTCCAGCCAGCCCATCTTTCAGTGGAACAAAAACATAGAAATACGATGTTGCAAGGTCCAGCAGTATGGAAGTTTATATTCAAGTTGCTTCTTGTCAACACTGTTGCTCAGCAGTACCATCATTATGTTGAAGATACACTCCACCACCGTATTTATGACTCATTCAACAAGGAATTTCTATCGGTTTCAATTTTTCAATAAACAAGTCTTGCAACACTTCGGTGCTTGTACTAGGATACGCTAGTATGATGGTGCTGCAGTCCTGACAAGCTGTTCGCTATGTTGCTATACATCCACGAACCTGATACGCAGGCGTAGCAGGGGGAGAGGTGATACTCCCACATGGCGCGTCCCAGGTGGCGGATAGGGGGTTCCTAACCGGCTTGCCGGCGGACTTGAGGGAAATAAAATACCTCTCGCGGACCAAACACACACCCCCTGTGGGTGGGGGAGGCTAACGAATAATACACACACGGTATCCCCTGCCTGTCGTGAGAGGCGACTAAAAGGGGCGACCAAGGGATGATTGAATTATAACCATGAAACTACTTTTGATTCGTAACATCACGCGGGGAACACCATGGGTTGCCTGTACTTGCGAGTTGTACCACTATGTTCGGTACGAAATGGGTTTGTGTTTAGTAGTAGTCATGAGCGTGGCCTGGGGGTTTCCAGTACCCGTGCGTTGTACCCATGTGGGCAACACCGCGGGTCTGGGCGTAGCCTGTGAGTTGTACCACTATATGAGCGACACCGTAGGTCTGCGTTGCCTTTGATTAGTATCCACTCTGTGAGGAACACCACGGGGCCCGTGGGACCGGCATCCGTGCCTAGTACACCTAGGTGAGGAAACTCATTGGTTTGCGTTGGCTATGAGTGGCGCCATTGCGTGAGAAACACCATAGGTCTGCGTTACCTGTACGAAGTACAATACTTGTGAGTAGTACCGTCTTGTGTGGAACACCGTGAGTTTCGCTACTTTTGATTAGTACCCCAACATGACAAATACCATGGTTCTACTTTACTCGCGACATTTACCATTCTGTGGGGCCTTAGACATGGATTTTGCACCCCTTTCGACATCAAGCATCATCGTGATTTATGAGTGGTCCCTTGGTCAGTAATCAATTATGTATGATCTTTGAGTCTGATCCACTGTATTTTGGTTGTTTGTTTCCTTTTTTTTCCATCCATTCATTCTTCATGACGACATTATTTTTTTTGGTCAGTGGATGAATTTGACATTTTTGTTCTTCCATTTCGTACCATTAACGGCCGATGACCTCGATGTTAGGCCCCTTTAAACAACAAGCATCATCATCAGTGTACGATGTATTACACTGTTCCACTGTTGCGCCAGAGTTGAGGAGGACGCAAATCTGTCCTGCAGTGCCATTCGGATGAGGTGTCGATCTTATCGGGGGTGGTCTGGGTGGTGCAACCAGACCCATATCGTCATGCATGCCTTCTGTGAACCATTCTGTACACACCCGTTGCTTTACCGACACACCTCGTCCTACATGAGCAGGAATTCTCCTAATGGATGCATCACGTTATCTCATGCCGACAATGCGCTCTCTTTCAAACTCAGTCATTTGACGGTACGGTTCTCGCATACGTCTGCGAGGCATCCTGCACGTCTGCTCAAGTCTCACTGATCCATTACCTTCGGTTTATAGCGACGACTAGAGCCACAGGCACATTTTACCAGTCGGTGGCTGTGTGCCGAAATATCGATGTGACCGTTGAACCTGAGGGCCGACATGGTTCCAGTGCTAATCATTTCTTCAAAACATACTAATTCACATGTCGTGTGAATATGAACTGCATATCTCTAGTCTTTCAGGGTGTTCCAGTTTTTTATTAACATGAGCTTACTATTGTTTTAAGAGAGTTTCTGGGAAGGTGGAGCATTGCGGGTCGGATCCACTGATTGTTTTAAGTTCATAATCATTGTTCATCGTCGTCGTTTTGACCACGAACCTGCTACGCAAGCGTAGCAGGGGGAGAGGTGATACTCCCACGTGGCGCGTCCCAGGTGGCGGATAGGGGGGTCCTAACCGGCTTGCCGGCGGACTTGAGGGAAATAAAATACCTCTCGCGGACCAAACACACACCCCCTGTGGGTGGGGGAGGCTGACGAATAATACACCCACGGTATCCCCTGCCTGTCGTGAGATGCGACTAAAAGGGGCGACCAAGGGGTGCTTGGATTAGAACCATGAAACTACTTTTGCTTAGTACCATCACGCGCGGAACACCATCGGTCGCTTTTACTTGCGAGTAGTACCACTCTGTTAGGTACTCTATAGTTTCGTGATTCGTAGCACTCGAGTGGGGTTCAGTGTGGGTTTCCAGTACCCGTGAGTCGTGCCCGTGTGTGCAACACCACGCGTCTGGGCGTAGCCTGTGAGTTGTACCACTATACGAGCGACACCGTAGGTCTGCGTTGCCAGTGATTAGTACCCACTATGTGAGGAACACCACGGGAATGCCGGCGCCCGTGCTTGGTACACCTAGGTGAGGAACCTCATCGGTTTGCGTTGGCTATGAGTGGCGCCATTGTGTGAGAAACACCATAGGACTGCTTTACCTTTACGACGTACAATACTTGTGAGTAGTACCGTACTGCTTGGAACACCGTGAGTTTACGCTACCTTTGATTAGTACCGCAGCTCGAGAAATATCATGGTTCTACTTCTCGCGACTTGTACCATACTGAGGGGCCGTAGACCTGGTTTTTGGACCCCTTCAGACATCAAGCATAATCGATTCAGGACTATGCTTTATAAGTGCTCCCTTGGTCAGTAATACTATTATTTATGCCCGTTTTTGAGTCGGATCCACTGTTTTTTTGTTTGTTTCTTGTTTGTTTTTTGTTATTTTCTGGGTTCATGTTCCTCCATTCATTTTTCATGACATTTTTATTTATTTTGGTCAGTGGATTTTTTGAACTTTTCATTTCGTAATTTAGGGGCCGATAACCTCGATGTTAGGCCCCTTAAAACAACAAGCATCATCATCATCGTCTTTTTGAATTCTATTCAGTGGATTTATTTTGGAAATATTTTAACTCTGGATATTATGAGTTGGATTCGCTGATGAATTAAAATTCATATTCATCCATTCTTCATCATGATATTTTGAATTCTGGTCAGTAGATGAATTTTATAATTTTAAATTGTAATTACATTTCGACTCACTTCGTACCATTAAGGGCCGATGATCGAGGTGTTTAGGCCCCATTAAACAACAAGCATCATAATCTGGCTGTCTGCTCGTCAATTTCGACGTTCCGTTTTACTCTAAGCCTGCTAGATGGCAGAGTAAACCTAATTTGTCTTGGGTGTATACGGCTGAGGCATAATTAATTTTGTCCGATAAGCACCAAATGTGTGACCAGATATCTTTTACCACGAACCTGCTACGAAGGCGTAGCAGGGGGAGAGGTGATACTCCCACGTGGCGCGTCCCAGGTGGCGGATAGGGGGGTCCTAACCGGCTTGCCGGCGGACTTGAGGGAAATAAAATACCTCTCGCGGACCAAACACACTACCCCCTGCGGGTGGGGGACGCACATGTAGAATACACACGCGGTACCCCCATCCTGTCGTATGAGTCGACTAAAAGGGGCGACCTAGGCGCGGACATGGATTGCGGTTTGGTATAATGTGTTGGACCTCCTGTGGATGGGAGGGGTCGAGTACATTCAGAGGTAATCCCTGCCTGTCGTAGAAGGCGACTTAAGGGGTCATGTGGCCATGGTCCCCTCTTTATTTTATTATTATTTTTCCGAGGGTCAGATGAAGACCATTCAAAATTTTTATGTGCGTGCTGCACGGAGATGGGCCTCTTACATGTGCGATTACGCCCAAAAGCCCGCAACTGTCCACCCAGGACCATTGCGTGGTGGGAGCGCCATGTACCTTGACAGTGGTATCCGCCTGACAACACAGGTCCCCGCACAGCCGAATGCCAGTAGGACATATTATTATTAATTATTTTTATTTTTTCTCTATATTTAGTGCTCTGTACACGCTATGGGGTACATGCTATTGCGGGTGACTGGAGGAAGGGAGTCTTAGTGCTCATTGCCTCAGTCATCCCGTATTAGGCATCGTTCAACATCGGACCCCGGGCAGTACCTGCTATGACCAGGTGGGTATTGCCTTGGCTGCTTGGTTCGGCTACAGAGACCCCTGATCGGAGTGGGTGGCATTCGGGGAGGAAGCTAAAGGGCATGGCTTCCAAACGAAGTCGGCTCTCTCAAGGTGGTCCCCCACCTAAGTCTTTAACTTTTGCTTCCCTGAGAGGTTCAACTCCCTGGGAACATGCGCAGCGTGAAGGAATGGGATCCAGCTTCCCTAGGTTTCTGGTCGCTACCAGAACCGATGGGCACGATTTTAAGCTGGTGAAGTTGATCCTTTTTAGCAGGTACATCGAAGGCGTCTATGGCGAACTGGAGGAACTTAAGAAATTGCGCAACGGTAGTTTGCTTCTAAAGACTCGTACAGCACTGCAAGCTGATCAGTTGCTTAAGTGCGAGCACTTTGGCGAAATCTCCGTCAAAGTGGAGGCGCATAAGTCCTTGAACCTGGTTCGCGGAGTCATCTTTCACCGCGACCTTATTTTGAACACTGACGACGAGTTGATGGAAGACATGAAGAACCGTGGCGTGACACACGTCCGGCGCATTACGCGCAAGGTCAACGGCGAAGACGTTGCCACTGGTGCCTTCATTGTGTCTTTCAAGTTGTCAGTGTTACCAGAGAAAGTCAAGGTAACAACTTATCGTTGCGATGTGATGCCGTACATCCCGCCTCCTATGCGATGCTATCAATGCCAGCGATTCGGACATATGGTATCTCGCTGTTCGAATCAGGCTGTATGTGGTACATGTGGACGAGTAGCTCACGGCGCGGAGGAGTGCACAACTCCATACAAGTGCACTAACTGCTCCGGTTTTCATTCTCCTCGGGATCGGAATTGTCCGACATACCTGAGTGAGAAGAAGATCCAGATCAAGACCCTGGATGGTCTTTCCTACCAGGAAGCGCGCCGTAAGTTTCATTCTACGAATACACCTGCCCGTACACTCGACTATAGCTTGATAGCTCAGAGTCTTCCAGGTTCGTCATTTACGACCTCGACACCTGTCCAGACCGCTGCGCCCAAGGCGACTGTTGCTGCTCCCAGCAACGTCGCAAATAGTCAAAGCTCGAAGGTTGGTACCACCCTACCTTCGACCACCCAGAAGTCTGCGCAGGCTGGCAGTTGCCAGCCGGCACAGCAAGGGGGGAAGACTCTCCCTCCCCCCTAGGAGGTCGACGAAAGTCGTGCCCCAGCCGGCGGAGGCGGCCTCGTCGACCAGGGCTGGGAAACCATCTCCCAGCCCGTCTAAACCTGAAAAAAAGAAGGGGAAGAAGAGCGCCCGTTCTGAGCGCTCTCGGACTTCCCCTGCGAAGGAGAAGTCATGCCCCCCATCTGGGGGGTATGAGTCTGCGCCAGGAGGCACTCCTGCTCCCAAACCTGCGCGCTCTCCTCGTAGGGGACCCCCTCGCGCCCGAAAAGTGTCGAAGTTCTGGGCGGCACCCCTGCCATCTTTTGATGATGGAATGGACGTCGCGCTGTCCTCTACATCTACGGATGTAGAATTAGATAGTGTTTAGGCTAACGAGCATTTTTTCGCTCATAACCTAACACTCCTTTTATAGTCCACACTCCACGAACCTGCTACGCAGGCGTAGCAGGGGGAGAGGTGATACTTCCACGTGGCGCGTCCCAGGTGGCGGATAGGGGGGTCCTAACCGGCTTGCCGGCGGACTTGAGGGAAATAAAATACCTCTCGCGGACCAAGCACACACCCCCTGTGGGTGGGGGAGGCTGACGAATAATACACCCACGGTATCCCCTGCCTGTCGTGAGAGGCGACTAAAAGGGGCGACCAAGGGTTGATTGTATTAGAACCATAAAATTACTTGTGATTAGTACCACCACTAGGAGAACACCAAGGGTTGCTTTTACTTGTGCGTTGTACCACTACATTAGGTACGAAATTGGTTTGTGATCAGTAGCACACAGGAGCACCGCGCGGTCGGCTTTTGCAGTACCTGCGATTAGTTCCACCATATGAGCGGGACCATGGGATGATAGCTACCATGGTTCTGCCTTGCCTTTGATTAGTACCCACTATATGGGGAACACCACGGGATAGGGAGAGGTCCCAGTGGTTAGTACTCTTCTGTGATGAACACCATATTTTTGCGTTGCCTGTAAATGGCGCCGCAAAGTGAGAAAGCATAGGTCTGTATTATGTCGAATTTCATAAGCTCTGAGTAGTACAATAATGTGTGGAATGCCGCAAGTCTCTGCTACTTTTGATTAGTACCGCAACAGAACAAATACCATGGTTCTATTTTGATAGCGATCAGTACGGTTATGAGGGGCGGATAACTGCGATTTAGATCCCCCATTTGACTGCACGCATAATCGATTCCGTGTTATGCTATAGCAGTAGTCCCTTGGTCAGTAATACGATATTGTCACGTCTGTTTATGTGAATGTGAGTCATTGCGGGTCGCAACCACTGATAGTTTTAAATTCATGTCCATCCATTCATTCTTCGTTCTCACGTTTTTGAATTCTGGTCAGTGGAGAATTTTAGATTTTTAATATATCATTCCATTTCGTCTCATTTCGTACCATTAGGGGCCGATGACCTTAGATGTTAGGCCCCTTTAAACAACAATCATCAATCAATCATCTATAGTCCACACTATGGCACTGTTACAGGGGAATTGTAATGGTTATGACAGGCATCTTGCTGAGTTACGTCAGCTCATTAGTGAGTACGCAGCGAGTATAGTCTGTATTCAGGAGACGAACTTCACACCTGGTCATCATACGGTCTTGAGGAATTTCAGACTATACTCGACAGAACGGAACTATGCTCACCGGCGTCCGGTGGTGTTGGCATTTTTGTACCTTCTGATACCTACAGCGAAGAGGTTCCATTAAGAACTCCCCTCGAGGCTGTAGCTGTTTGCGTTCCGCTGCCTGTCATAACAACAGTGTGTAATGTTTATTTTCCACCAGGTCACGCTCAAAACATAACTGATGTCACTGATCTTATAGATCAGCTTCCACCTCCCTTCCTCTTGTTGTGCGATATTAACGCCCACCACCCCATCTGGGGCTCTTGAGACGCCTTGCCCCAGGGGGAGAGAGCTGCAAACATTAGTAACAGAGCTGGATTTATGTATTTTGAACACGGGGGAACCAACTCACTTTACTGTGCGTTACGGCACATATTCTCGCATAGACGTAAGTCTATGCAGCCGAACGTTGGTTCCACTGTTTCGGTGGCATACAGACGATGATCTCTGTGACAGTGACCATTTTCCCATCATTCTTACTTTGATGAACCAAAAATCCGTCGAGGCTCCCCCTCGATGGATTTTGAAACATGCTGATTGGCCAAAGTACTCATCGTTAGCTGCCTTTAACGATGATATCAGGTGGACCGTCGGCGAGGAAATAACTTATATCACCCGAGTTATTCTTGCTGCTGCTGCTGCGGAGTCCATTCCGTTCTACTCGGGGACTCCTCGCCGAAAGCTCGTTCCTTGGTGGAACGAAGAAATAACAGCACCTATCAAAGAAGGCCGTCGCGCTCACAAACGTTACCGTCGACAGCCTACTGCGGCCAACTTGATAACATTCAAGAAACTCCGCGCCAATGCGCGAGCTCTTATTCGTCAAAGTAAGAAGGCTTCATGGGAGAGAGATGTGTCGTCTATGACGTCACATACTCCATCATCTCAAGTGTGGACTAAGCTTCGACGTATTTCGGGTATCCATAGATCATCTTCTGTACCGGTAATTTCCATTGCAGGCAGTATTGTCACTGAATCCCTCCTGATTGCTGACCATCTGGCCTGTCATTTCGCGGATGTATCTGGCTCCGGGAACTACCATCCTGATTTCCTCGCTGTGAAGCGAGAGGCAGAACGTCATCACCTTAGTTTTGCCTCTCTAGCTTCAGAGGACTACAATGTGCCCTTTACGGAGTGGGAACTCCGCAGCGCCCTAGCGCTTTGCAAGGACACGTCTCCTGGACCGGACAACATCCACAACCAGATGTTGAAACACCTTAGTGATGATAGTCTACTCTATCTCCTTCGTGTGTTCAACCGTATCTGGATGGAGGGTGATTTTCCGTCTCAGTGGCGAGAGGGCATAGTCATTCCTGTCCTCAAGCCTGACAAAGATCCTTAAGTATGCAGGAAGTTACAGGCCGATTTGTCTTACCAACTGCCTGTGTAAACTATTTGAGAGGATGGTAAATCGCCGACTCGTGTGGTGGCTGGAGAAACAAGGACTCTTGCAGGGTACCAATGTGGTTTTCGAGCCGCTCGATCCACCACTGACCACTTGGTCCGCCTGGAGAGCTCTATCCAGGATGCGTTTCTCCGTAAACAGCACTTGGTTGCTGTTTTCTTTGATTTAGAGAAGGCTTACGACACTGCATGGCGATATGGTATCCTTTCAGTCCTGCATCAATGGAGATTCCGAGGTAACTTGCCGGTATTTATTGCGAATTTTTTGTCCCTCCGTCTATTCCGTGTCCGAGTAGGGAGGACATATTCGCAATATCACGTTCAGGGAAATGGAGTCCCACAGGGATCGGTCCTTAGTGTCACTCTGTTCGCGATTGCCATAAACGGTATTGTCGCTGCTGCTGGTCCAGCAGTAATACCGTCGCTATATGTGGACGATTTTGCTCTGCACTATAGGTCGTGCAGTATGGCAGTCGCAGAGCGACAATTACAGCAAGCTATTAGGAGGGTGGAGAAGTGGACCTTAGAACATGGCTTTCGGTTTTCTGCCGCAAAGACCTCCGTTGTCCACTTTTGTCGTCAACGTACTCTTCACCCTCATGCTGAGCTTTATCTAGGAAATGTCATTCTTCCAGTTGTTGACACCTACCGATTTCTTGGGCTCCTTTTTGACAGTAAATTATCGTGGGAGCCACACGTGCGGGAGCTAAAAGTGCAATGCACCAAGAGGCTTAACCTCTTGAAGTTTCTTAGCAGCACTAATTGGGGAGCTGACCGCGTGGTGCTCCTGCGATTCTATCGGGCACACATTTTATCCCGGTTAGACTACGGCAGTGCAGCATATGGCTCCGCAAGGCCAAGCGTTCTTGCGAAGCTGAACAGTATCCACCACAGCGGGGTTACGTTGGCGACGGGAGCTTTTCGTACTAGCCCCATCGCTAGCCCGCTCGCTGAGTCTGGTGTGCCGCCTTCACACCTGAGGCGCCAGTAACTCCTACTTACGTATGCTGCAAATTTGCGACAGATGCCACTTTATCCGAGCTATCCCTGCGTGTTCAACAATGGCAACCGTTTGTTGTACGCTGCTCATCCTCGTGCGACGCGGCCGGTTGGAATACGCTTGGATAGCAGTTATGAATTGTTTGACGTACCTTCGATTCGTTGCCTTGTCAGACAACCAAGTGGGGTACCTCCGTGGGTTGTACGACGACCTGAAATCATCCTGGATTTGCACACTGGCCCGAAAGGAGACACGGACCCTTCGATTTATCGGAGGATCTACCTGTCCGTTCTTGGCCGCTATCCAGGTTCAGTCGTCGTTTACACGGATGGTTCAAGGACAGATACGAAGGTGGGCTGTGCGTTCGTTGTCGGAAATGATCGATTTCTTTTTGCTCTCCCGGAAACCTGTAGTATGTACACAGCGGAGCTTTATGCTATCTGTGGAGCTCTGCGGTACGCACTGTACAATGAACGCCGACACTTTCTCGTGTGTACTGACTCCTTGAGCTCGCTCCAGTCTATTGATACCTGTTTCCCTCGGCACCCTCTGGTGCAGCGGATCCAGGACCTGCTGGCCGGGTGTTCGGATACCGGCACCAGAATTACGTTTGTGTGGCCCCCCAGCCACATGAGCATAGAGGGAAACGAGTTAGCAGATCAGGCTGCCAAGGAGGCAGTTACACTGCCCCCGTTGCCTTTCAAGGTTCCAGCAAGTGATATTCGCTCTCAGCTGAGACATCTGGTTATGTCTCATTCGGAGATGGAGTGGCCGGCCATCCCACTTCCCAATAAGCTGAGGGCGATGAAAGGAACAACGAAGGTATGGAGTACTTCCCTTTGGGCTTCGCGGAGGGAAGCCGTGGTATTATGTCGCCTTCGGATCGGCCACGGTATCTTGACGCACTCCCATCTACTGAAAGGAGAACCCCCTCCGGTGTGTACCTGCGGCGACCATCTTACCGTGGTACACATCCTTACGGAGTGTGTGGACCTGGTCGATCTGCGCCGTAGTCTTAACCTTCCGAGTACAATCTCCCTTATCTTGCGCGATGACGAGCAGTCAGCAGACCTCGTCATCCGCTTTATGAGGGATAGCGGTCTGTTTTATCGTGTGTGATGATGTCCATTGTCCTAGTGTTGTTTTTGTCAGTTGCGCTTTTATCTCATTGACTTCATTTTAGTTTGTGTTGCGCATTATAATGTGTTATTTTAACGTCTAACGTAAATTATGTGTTAATATCTGTACTACTGGGCGATGCCTTATTCCTTCGATTTCCTGTACTTTCTCTTATTTTAATAGAACATAAGGCATTGCGTATTAGATCCACTGACTGTTTCAATCTCACCCTCATTTTTCTTAATCACCATTCTTTTTTAACTCTAGTCAGTGGATACTTTTTAAAATTTTAACTTCATGTCTCATGTTATTCATTTCGTTCCATTCGGGGCCGATGACCTTCGATGTTAGGCCCCTTAAAACAACAAGCATCATCATCATCAGATATCTTTTACATGCTGACATGGTACGAGATACTGCACTTAGTGGTTTTCTCCGCCCTCCAAAAATCCGACTTCCTCTGCCGGGTTTGAATCCGCTATCTTGGGATCCTGTGGCTGATATGTTACCATAGATCCACAGAGGCAGCTAATAAGATCTGGAGGTTAGATAATGAAAGGAATTACTGAATACACTGTCTAATTATTCCAATAAGTGTTTGGTATTTGTGAAAGTATTCCAGAGATAATTTTTCTTTTTTTAAAATATGGGTGTGGAGGAAAATGTTACCTTTTTTATTGGTAGCTCTGAAAATATTCGTCTTGTTCCTTCTTTCAGGAATGCGAGCTGTCAAGTCCGTGCTGACTGCGGCTGGTAACTTGAAGCTCAGATACACAACAGAGTCTGAAGATATCCTCATGCTACGCTCCATTAAGGATGTTAATTTACCCAAATTTCTCACACATGACCTTCCATTATTTCAGGTATAGTAAGTTTTCTATTTTTGGAATCCCGTACACAAACATGTACACCCCCTTCGTGTGGGGGACGCAAATGAAGAATACATGCACGGTATCCCCTGCCTGTCGTAAGAGGCGACTTGGGAGCGTGGTTTGGCGACATGGGGCCTTTAGCTGAGTTCCGGCATTGCTTCCACTTACTTGTGTCAGGTTTCTCACTTTCATCCATCCTGTCCGACCTCGCTTGGTCAACTCTTATTCTTGTCCGACCCCGACCGTATTAGAGCATTCGAGGCCTAGGGTATAGTGCTGGCTACCGAGTGTATGATTCGAAGCAGTGCATCGATTCATTCAAGTGTCCGAATGAATCGATTTACAGGAACGGCGAGCTCACGGCACCCGATTCAGTTGACTCGCAACAGATAGTGCTGAGTGGCTCACTCACGGATCAGTGAAACACAACACACACACACCGTTCACGGTATAGTTAACATTGGCGGGAGCCGAAATAGGGAACATGCATGATCCGGGGTTTTAATTAAAAACATGCTAATCTGATTCAAAATTTCATGCAGAATTCAAAAATGTGATCAGAATGTACAAATAATAACTCCAAACGTGATAAAAGTCTACGAAAATGTCACGTCACGCAAGCACGCGATCTCATTGGTCTGACGTCATCGTACAGGTTGACTGAATTAGCAGACGAAGTAACACATAGTGTGCTGTGAGAAGCAGGATACACTTCGCGTATTTCTACTTTACGTTAGTGTCTAGTATGGTTAAATTCGAGGTCTATACATTGGATAATAATCTGAGTGGTATATTTTAGACTTAAAATGAATCCTGCGCAGACAGTGAGGCAGAAAACTTATAAATGGTGTAGAGTTCCGATGTGCAATAGCACATCGCATACCATACCAAACAAATTGTTTATAAATGTTCCAAAGACGCTAAAACTAGGGAGAAATGGATTTTGGCGAGCCGGAGAAATGCTGGTGATATATCGGAAAAGTCTACAGTTTATTTTTTTGAAGATTTTAACGTAAGATGAATTTGTTTGAATTTTCAAATCACTTTTCCATGTCAGCTGTTCTAGTGGTAAAACTTTAAATTTTAATGTATGATGCTTTATTTAAATTCTTCAATTACATCTTGGAATATGAAAGTAAAAAACAGTGCATTAAATAATGCTGATTATTAAAGTACTCTCCTAACCTAACCTATGTTTTGGGTGATCCATGTCAAGATAATAAATCAAAGGGGTTATGAACCATTCTGACAGCTCTAATTCTACCAATATATCTTGGCATGGGACAGTTATGTATGTCTTTATTGAAGAGCTTAATTGGTAAAGAAATTTAGGCTATATCTAAATACTCTATAATGTAACAAAGAATAGGCCTGTACATCATGAAAGGAAACAACGTGAATTTAACAAATGTATAACTCTACACAAAACCAATGCTTGTCTGTTGGGATCTTATAAGTTAACAATGCTCAGTTATAATAATTATCATAATATTAATGAAATAAATAACATAATTGCACACAGGTGAAAATAGTGATGTAGGTGTTTAAAATATTATCCAACTTAGCCTAAGTTTTAGGTTATACAAGCCAAGTCAATAAACCGAAGGGTAAAAATACCGCGCGAGTTGGCCGTGCGGTTAGGAGCGCGCAGCTGTGAGCTCGCATCCGGGAGATAGTGGGTTTTGAACCCCACTGCCGGCAGCCCTGAAGATGGTTTTCCGTGGTTTCCCATTTTCACACCAGGCAAGTGCTGAGGCTGTACCTAAGGCCACGGCCGCTTTGTTCCCATTCCTAGGCCTTTCCTGTCCCATCGTCGCCGTAAGACCTATATGTGACGGTGTGACGTAAAGCAAACAGAAAAAAAAGTAAAAGTCACAGCACCCAAAGACATTCCTGTATTGAGCAACTAAAATGTCACCGGGACACTTTTCTTTCCTGATATGCTCAGCTTGTTAAAAGCCAAATGTAATTAATGGTATTGGCTTCACGCCCCGCTAACTACTTCTACGATTTTCGGAGACGCCGATGTGCAGGAATTTAGTCCTGCAGGAGTTCTTTTACGTGCCAGTAAATCTACCGACACGAGGCTGACGTATTTGAGCACCTTCAACTACCACCGGACTGAACCAGGATCGAACCTGCCAAGTTGGGGTCAGAAGGCCAGCACAGTCTGAACCACTCAGCCCGACTTGTGAAAACTAGATGAAGTCATATTTATCTTTATCATGTTTAACTTTTTCCCTCCACAAAGATATTTAATTCTCTTTCATGGGCCCTGGAAGTGGGTAGGCCAGTTGTCCCAACCATAAATATATATTTTTTTGGGAATGATAGATTATAGCCCTATAGTACTATGATCTTTCTTTCCTTCTTTCTTTCTTTCTTTCTTTCTTTCTTTCTTTCTTTCTTTCTTAATCAGTGTATCCTTCACGTTTAGTTTTCTCTCGGACTCAGCGAGGGATTTCACCTCTACCACTTCAAGGGCAGTGTCCTGGAACGTGAGACTTTGAGTATGGGATGAAACTGGTGAGGAGGGCCATTACCTCGCCCAGGCGGCCTCACCTGTTATGTTCAACAGGGGCCTTGTTGGAGGATGGGAGGATCGGAAGGGATAGACAAGGAAGAGGGAAGGAAACGGCCGTGGCCTTAGGTGCCTGGAGGAGAAGTAGGACAATACGAAAAACCACTTCGAGGATGGCTGAGGTGGGATTCGAAACCCTTCTACTCAGTTGACCTCCCGAGGCTGAGTAGACCCCGTTCCAGTCCTCGTACTATTTGTTTTCAACTTTCATGGCAGAGCCGGGAATTGAAACCGGGCCTCCGGGAGTGGCACACATTAACCACTACACCACAGAAGCGGACTAGTACTATAATGCTACCTATATGTTTATGTTAGTGCTGAAATCCGATTTCTTACTTTACTAATGCTGAAAGCCCGAAAATGTAATGTTCTTCTTTAATAGGGGAATCAGTCTAGAAGGAAATGTTGAAAGTGATGTGATATCTATCCCGGTTCGTTGTAGCAGGGGGAGAGGTGATACTCCCACGTGGCGCGTCCCAGGTGGCGGATAGGGGGGTCCTAACCGGCTTGCCGGCGGACTTGAGGGAAATAAAATACCTCTCGCGGACCAAACACACACCCCCTGTGGGTGGGGGAGGCTGACGAATAATACACCCACGGTATCCCCTGCCTGTCGTGAGAGGCGACTAAAAGGGGCGACCAAGGGTTGATTGTATTAGAACCATGAAATTACTTGTGATTAGTACCACCACGCGGAGAACACCAAGGGTTGCTTTTACTTGTGCGTAGTACCACTACATTACGTACGAAATTGGTTTGTGATCAGTAGCACACAGGAGCACCGCGCGGTCGACTTTTGCAGTACCTGTGATTAGTACCACAATATGAGCAGGACCATGGGATGATAGCTACCATGGTTCTGCCTTGCCTATGATTAGTACCCACTATATGAGGAACACCACGGGATAGGGAGAGGTCCCTGTGGTTAGTACTCCTATGTGATGAACACCATAGGTTTGCGTTGCCTGTAAATGGCGCCGCAAAGTGAGAAAAGCATAGGTCTGTATTATGTCGAATTTCATAAGCTCTGAGTAGTACAATAATGTGTGGAATGCCGCAAGTCTCTGCTACTTTTGATTAGTACCGCAACAGAACAAATGCCATGGTTCTATTTTGATAGCGATCAGTACCATTATGAGGGGCGTATAACTGCGATTTAGGACCCCCTTTTGACTGCACGCATAATCGATTCCGTGTTATGCTATAGCAGTAGTCCCTTGGTCAGTAATACGATATTGCCACGTCTGTTTATGTGAATGTGAGACATTGCGGGTCGCAACCACTGATTGTTTTAAATTCCTGTCCATCCATTCATTCTTCGTTCTCACGATTTTGAATTCTGGTCAGTGGAGAATTTTAGATTTTTAATATGTCATTCCATTTCGTCTCATTTCGTACCATTAGGGGCCGATGACCTAGATGTTAGGCCCCTTTAAACAACAATCATAATCATAATAATAATAATCCGGTTCGTTGTTATCCTAATACTATGGGTTACAGTACATTGCACGTATATAAAAGACGCCACTTACAAACTTGCTTGTTATCCGCGAATTTCTGCGGCCACAAAAGTCACATTTTTCAAGAATGATGACATCTACACATGGTAGATTGTCTGACTGTGCTGTTTCGAACCTTTCTTCTGTCATTTCGAAGTTATTCGCGATCGTGAATAATAAACAATCGGCTTTTAGCAACGGCTGATGCACAACGGCTGATAGAGCTCCATGCGGTACTGGATTGTGACGTCACAGCGCGCCGCTTACGTCAGAGGCCGTTTCACTCGCCTTGCGGAAAGGCACTATTAAATATTTTTTTAATGGTAGAAAACAAGGCAACATACCACAATGTAATACGTTTACGTACTATTTCATTGGTGTACTTTTCAAAAAAAATATTTTTGAAAATGATGCATGTTCCCAATTCCGCTGCAGCGATACATACAGAGCCATGATACACTGAAAGAATAATACGCTATAACGGACTAACGCTCTCAGCTCATTTGAAAACAATACACGCTTGCATTCACTGTCCTCTTCTTACATGGAGGTTTAATTAATAGATGGATTTATTTGCAGTGTCAAAAAAGGTAGTCAACACATAATTCCAAAGTAACTAGCTAATAAATAGGTAGGCTATAAGGTTATACTATTTATCATTTTAATGAATCATTATTATAACTTAGTTGACATTCGACAATAATTCACCTCAACTCTCTAGCTTACCTTATGGCAATGTCATGCTCGTGACCAATCGAAATTGTCTGTTTTATATTGCGAAGAACCGATCAATGTTTTCTCAGTTCGTATATCACATCATTGCATAAGGCTTCAATAATCGAATCACTAGATCACCGGTGTACGTGGACAATGAGTAAGTGAGCCGACTGGCGCAATAACTTACACAAAAAGATGTTGGGTCAAAAAACCACAGGGCTACTGTACATCTCGGGTAGCATATACAAAATATGACTATTTAAAAATCCTTTGTACTGATAGAGACAGATTTTCAAAGATGACCGAGCGAGTTGTCCGTGCAGTGCGAGTCGCGCAGCTCTGAGCTTGCATTCGGGGGATGGTTGGTACGAATCCTACCGTCGACAGCCGTTAAGATGGTTTTCCGTTGTTTTCCATTTTCACACCAGGAAAATACTGGTGTTGTGCCGAAATTAAAGCCATGGCCGCTTCCTTTCCACTCCTAGCACATCGCCGCCATAAGGACTGTCATTGCGAGGTTGATTTATATTTAACATGTAGGCGACTTTTTGCGAATACAGCTAGTTTTATATCTAACTCTCCCTAGGTTCCTGGTTGCTACCGATGTTCACGATTGCAAGCTGGTTAAATCGATTCTTTTCAGTCGACACATCGAAGGTGTATACGGTGAACTTGAGGATCTGAAGAAAATGCGCAATGGTGGTGTGATTCTGAAGGCGAGCACTGCGCTCCAAGCAGATCGGTTGCTTAAGTGCGACCACTTTGGCGACATCCCCGTCAAAGTGGAAGAACACAAAACCCTGGATCTGGTTCGTGGAGTTATATTTCCACCGTGTCTCGTTCTGAACACTGACGATGAATTGATGGAAGACATGAACCATCGTGGCGTGACACACGTCCGGCGTATCACAAGCAAAGTCAACGGTGAAGACGTTGCCACGGGTGCGTTCATAGTCTGCTTCAAATTGTCACTGTTGCGAGAGAAAGTCAAGGTAACAACCTATCGTTGCGATGTGAGGCCGTACATCGTGCCTCCCATGCAATGCTATCAATGCCAGAGATTCGGACACATGGTATCTCGTTGCTCGAATCAGTATATGAGTGGTACATGCAGAAGAGTAGCTCACGGCACAGAGGTGTGCACAACTCCGTACAAGTGCACTAACTGCTCTGGTCTTCATTCTCCTCGATATACGAAATGTCCGAGCTACGTGAGTGAGAAGAAGATCTAGGAGATCAAGACCCTGGATGGTCTTTCCTACCACGAAGCGCGCCGTAGGTTTAATTCTCTGAATGCACCGGCCAAGACACTAGACTTCAGCATGATAGCACAGTCTCTGCCAGGTTCGTCATTTTACACTGCAACACCTTCCCTTGTGAGCAACGCCGCAAAGGGAACGAGCTCGAAGGCGGGTCCATCCCGGCCTTCGACCACCAAAAGGCCTGTGCCGGCTAAGAAACCTACGCCGGCAATGCTGGGTAAGAAGAGATCGTTTCCTTCCCTCATGAGGTCGGCGAAAGCCGCGCCTACGCCGCGGAGGCGGCATCGTCGACCAGGGCTGGGAAATCACCTCCCAGCTCGTTTAAACAAGAATTGACGGGGGGGGGGGAGGGATGAATAGTGCCCTTACCAGGCGCTCTTCGACATCTTCTACAAATGGGGCGTCACGCCCTCCACCCGGAGGGTCTAATTCTGCGCCAGCGGGTTTTCCTCCTGGAAAACCTGCGCGCTCCCCTCGTAGGAATAAACCCCGCCCCAGGACTACGTCGAAGAAATTCAAGGCATGCATCACCTCATCTGCACATGGAGCATTCATCTCCATCTTCGGAGGGTGATGTGAGTGTAAGTTAGGTAGCATTACACTGCTTCTAACCTAATCACCAGAAGTCCACACCCACACTATGGCACTGTACACAATGGAACTGTAACGGTTATGATGGGCATCTTGCTGAGCTCCGCCAGCTTATTAGTGAGTATTCGGCGAGTATATTCTGTATTCAGGAAACAAATTTCAGACCAGGTCATCATACAGTCTTGGGAAATTTTCGACTATACTCGACAGAACGACATTATGCTCACCAGGCTCCCGGTGGCGTTGGCATTTTTGTCTGTTCTGATACCTACCGCGAAGAAATTCCACTAAGAACCCCGCTGGAGGCTGCAGCAGTTCGCGTTCCGCTGCCTGTCATAGCAACAGTTTGTAAGGTTTATTTTCCACCAGACCAGCCCCTTAGCATTAATGATGTCATGGATCTTATAGATCAGCTTCCTCGTACCTTCCCCTTATTGGGAGATTTTAACGTCCTTCACCATATATGGGGCTCTGATGCGCCTTGCCCCAGGTGAAGGGAGTTGGAAACACGAGTAACAGAGCAGGATTTATGTATTTTGAACGCAGGCAAACCAACTCATTTCAGTACGTTACGGCATATACTCTCGCATAGCCTTAAGTCTATGCAGCCGAACGTCGGTTCCGCTGTTTCGGTGGAATACACACGACGATCTTTGTGACAGTGACCATTTTCATATTATTCTTACTTTGTTACAACAAAAATTCGTCGAGGCTCCCCCTCGATGGATTCTTAAACACGCCAATTGGAAAGGGTTCTTATCCCTAGCTGTCTTTAACGCCGATACCACGCCGACCGTAGACGACGAAATAACGTACATCACCTTATTCTTGCTGCTGCTGAGGAGTCCATTCCCTCCTTCTCAGTGCATCCTCGCCGAAAACACGCTGCTTGGTGAAACGAAGAAATTGCAGCAGATATCAAAGAACGCCGTCGAGCCCATAAACGTTATCTTATACAGCCTGCTGTGGGCAACTTGGTAAAATTTAAGAAACTCCGCGCTAAGGCGCGAGATCTTATTCGCCAAAGTAAGAAAGCTTCGTGGGAGAGATGTGTGTCGTCTATGATTCACATACTCCATCAACTCAAGTGTGGACTAAACTTCGACGTATTTCGGGTATCCAAAGACCATCTTCTCTACCGGGAATATCCATTGCAGGCAGTCTCGCCACTGAACCTCTCTCGATTGCTAACCGTCTCGCAAGTCATTTCGCTGATGTGTCTGACTCTGGGAACTACCATCGTGATTTCCTCGCTCTGTAGCGGGAGGCAGAACGTCATTACCTTAGTTTTCCACTCATGCTCCAGAGGACTATAACGTGATATTTAAGGAGTGGGAACTCCGCAGTGCCTTGGTGCCTTGCAAGAACACTTCTCCTGGGCCATAATGTCCACAATCAGATGTTGAAACAACTTAGTGAGTATAGGCTATTATATCTCCTTCTCGTGTTCAACCGAATCTGGATAGAGTGTGAGATTAAGTCTCAGTGGCGAGAAGCCATAGTAATTCCTGTCCTCAAGCCTGACAAGGATCCTAAGTATGCAGGAAGTTACAGACCGATTTGTCTTACAAACAGCCTGTGTAAGCTATTTTAAAGGATGGTAAATCGCCGACTTGTGTGGTGTGTGCTGAAACAAGGTCTTTTGTCCGAGTACCAGTGTAGTTTTCGAGCCGCTCGCTCTACCACTGCCTATTTGGTGCGCCTGGAGAGCTCTATCCAGGATGCGTTTCTCCGCAAGCAGCATTTGGTTGCTGTTTTCTTTGACTTAGAAAAGGCCTATGACACCACATGGTGATATGGTATCCTTTCAGTCCTGCATCAGTGGAGATTATGAGGTAACTTGCCGGTATTTATTGCGAATTTTTTGTTCTTCCGTCTATTCCAGGTCCGAGTAGGGAGGACATATTCGCAATACCACTTTCAGCAAAATGGAGTCCTGCAGTGATCGGTTCAGCGTTACTCTGTTTGCGATTGCGATAAACGGTATTGTTACTGCTGCTGGTTCAGCAGTACTACCGTCACTATATTTGGAAGATTTAGCTCTGCACTATAGCTCGCGTAGTATGGCAGTCGCCGACCGACAATTACAGCAAGCTATTAGGAGAGTGGAGCAGTGGACCTTCGAACATGGCTTTCGGTTTTCCACCACAATGACCTCTGCTGTCCATTTTTGTCGGCAACTTACTCTTCACCTACATCCTCAGCTTCATTTAGGAAATGTCGCTATTCCTGTAGTTGACACTTACCGACTTCTTGGGCTCCTTTTCGATAGTATATTATCGTGGGAGCCACTTGTGCGGCAGCTAAAATTGCAATGCACCAAGAGGCTTAAACTCTTGAAGTTTCTTAGCAGCACAAATTGGGGAGCTGACCGCACGTTGCTCCTACGTTTCTATAGGGCACATATTTTATCCATGTTATACTATGGCAGTGCAGCGTATGGCACAGCAAGACCAAGCGTTCTTGCGAGATTGAGCAGTAATCCATCCAGGCGGGGTTAGGTTGGCGATGGGAGCTTTTCGAACATCGCCACGATCCTACTACGCTGGCGTAGCAGGGGAGAGGTGATACTCCCACATGGCGAGTCCCAGGTAGCGGTTAGGGGGGGGGGGGTCCTAATCGGCTTGCCGGCGGACTAGAGGGAAATAAAGTACCTCTCGCGGATCAAACACACTACACCCTGCCTGTCGTGAGAGGCGACTAAAGGGGGCGACCAAGGGTTGATTGAATTAGAACCATGAAACTACTTTTGATTCGTACCATTTTCGGGGAACACCATAGGTTGTCTGTACTTGCGGGTAGTACCACTATATTAGTTACGAAATAGGTTTGTGATTAGTAGCAGTATAGAGCCTGGCCTGCGTCGCACCCATGTGAGCAACACCGCGGGTCTGGGCGTTGCCTGTGAGTTGTACCACTATATGAGCGACACCGCGGGTCTGCGTTGCCTGTGATTAATACCCAGTATGTGAGGAAAAACACGGGGCCCGTGGGACCGGCACCCGTGACTAGTACACCTAGGTGAGGTAACTCATCTGTTTGCGTTGGCTATGAGTGGCGCCATTGTGTGAGAAACACCATAGGTCTGCGTTACCTGTACGAAGTACAATACTTTTGAGTAGTGCCATCTTGTGTGGAACACCGTGAATCTTCGCTACTTTTGATTAGTACCCCAACATGACATATACCATGGTTCTACTTTACTCGCGACATGTACCATTCTGTGGGGCCTTAGGCATGGATTTTGCACCCCTTTAGGCATCAAGCATCATTGTGCTTTATAAGTGGTCCCTTGGTCAGTAATACCTTTATTTACGATCTTTTTTTGCGTCTGATCCACTGTTTTGTTTGTTTTTTTGTTTGGGTTCATGTCCATCCATTCATTCTTCATGACATTTTTTATTTTATTTTGGTCAGTGGATTAATTTGAAGTTTTTGTTATTTCATTTCGTACCGTTACTGGCCGATGACCTCGATATTAGGCCCCTTTAAATAACATGCATCATCATCAGCATCATCATCATCTTTTCGAAGAAGCCCCTTAGCTAGCTTGCTCGCTGAATCTGGTGTGCCACCTTTACACCTGAGGCGCCAGCATCTCCTTCTGTCGTATGCTGCAAATTTGTGACAGATGCCACTTCATCCAAGCTATCCTTGCGTATTCAACAATGGATAGCGTCGGCTGTATGCTCCTTGTCCTCGAGCAACGCAGCTGGTTGTAATACGCTTGGATGGCAGTCACAGATTGTTAGTCGTACCCCCGGTTCCTTGTCTTGTCAGACAAGCGGGGTACCTCCGTGGGTAGTACGACGTCCTGAAATGATCCCGGATCTGCACACTGGCCCGAGGAAAGCACGGACCCTACGATTCATCGGAGGCTCTTTCTGTCCGTTGTTGTTCAATATCTAGATTCAATCGTCGTTTACACGGTTGGCTCGAGGACAGACACTAAGGTGGGCTGTGCGTTCGTTGTCGACACTGATAGGTTTCATTTTGCTCTTGCCCCTGTGGGTGGGGGACGGAAACGAATAATACACCCACGGTATCCCCTGCCTGTCGTGAGAGGTGACTAAAAGGGGCGACCTAGGGATGATTGCATTCGAACCATGAAACTACATGTGATTAGTACCACCACGCGCAGAACACCAAGGGTCGCTTTTACTTGTGCGTAGTACCACTATTTTAGGTACGGAATAGGTTTATGATTAGTAGCACACAGGAGCACCGCGCGGTCGGCTTTTGCAGTACCTGTGATTAGTACCACCATATGAGCAGGATCATGGGATGATAGCTACCATGGTTCTGCCTTGCCTGTGATTAGTACCCACTATATGAGGAACACCACGGGATAGGGAGAGGTCCCTGTGGTTAGTACTCTTATGTGATGAACACCATGGCGCCGCAAAGTGAGAAAAACATAGGTCTGTATTATATGTCGAATTTCATAACCTCTGAGTAGTACAATAATGTGTGGAATACCGCAAGTCTCTGCTACTTTTGATTAGTACCGCAACAGGACGGATACCATGGTTCTACATTACAAGCGATAAGTATCATTCTGAGGGGCCTTTGATCTGTATTTTGGACCCATTTAGACACCAAGCATCCTCGATTCAGGATTGTGCTTTGGAAGTGGTCCCTTGGTCTGTACTACTATTAACTATGATAGTTTTTTGAGACGGATCCACTGATTGTTTTAAATTCATGTTCATTCATTCATTCATTCATTCATTCATTCATTCATTCATTCATTCATTCTTCATGACATGTTTTATTTTGGTCAGTGGGTGATTTTGAACTTAAAATTTGTCGTTTCATTTCGTACCATTAGGGGCCGATGACCTCGATGTTAGGCCCCTTTAAACAACAAGCATCATCATCATTAACTCCATTTTGTCCACCGGATAGCACAATTGCTTTACATAGAGGGTCAGAACACTGGTGTGAGCCTTTGACGTAACTGCCTGATGGGCATCCTTACTAGAAACCATTGTCTCAATTATTAATTCTTAAATTCGGCTTCCATGTGAGACTACATGTACCATTATAGTGATTCTTTATGGTCCAGCCCTCGTAACACGAACTCTGGACTCCGGATATAATTAAGGCAGTCCAATCGGTGTGTGCCACACAGTAGTTATACGGCATGGACCCTTAATTGAATCGATGTGACCTGCGACTATGTCATGGACCGACATCTAAACTTCTGAGTTACTTAAAAGTCATTGTGGATGATGACCGCAAGGAAAATGACGCTACAGTGGCATATGGCCCTAATCTAAGTCACTGAGGTTGATGACACCCTGACCATCCATGTTTCTAAGCTGAAGGCTAAACACAATTAAGTTACATCGGTTGATGACCAAAGTTTCCACTTTACTATCCCCAGCACATTCACTGCTCAATCAATCAAAGTTAAATAATACTACAATAGCAATGCTCACAGTATGTTGTGGCAGTAAAATCCATTACCTTCGGATATGTCCCCTTAATCGTTACGTTAACACTTACACATTCCCCACCACGAACCTACTACGGTGGCGTAGTAGGGGGAGAGGTGATACTCCCACGTGGCGCGTCCCAGGTGGCGGATTGGGGGGTCCTAACCGGTTTGCCGACGGACTTGAGGGAAATAAAATACCTCTCGCGGACCAAACACACTACCCCCTGCGGGTGGGGGACGCACATGTAGAATACACCCGCGGTATCCCCTGCCTGTCGTAAGAGGCGACAAAAAGGGGCGACCTTGGCGTGGACATGGATTGCGGTTTGGAATAATGTGATGGACCTCCTGTGGATGGGAGAGGCTGAATACATCCATAGGTAATCCCTGCCTGTCGTAGAAGGCGACTTAAAGGGTCATGTGGCCATGGTCCCCTCTTTATTTTTTATTATTTTTCCGAGGGTCAGATGTAGACCATTCAAAATTTGATGTGCGTGCTGCCCGGCGATGGAGCTCCTATGTGTGCGACTACGCTCGAAAGCCCGTGCCAGCAACCACCCAGGACGCAGCGGGTGGGAGTATCATGTACCCGGGCAGTGGTATCCGCCTGACAACGCAGGTCCCCGCACAGCCGAATGCCAGAAGGACATATTATTATTAATTATTTTTATTTATTTTTTCTATTGTTAGTGCTCTGTACACGCTATGGGGTACATGCTATTGCGGGTGACCGGAGGAAGGGAGTCCTAGTGCTCATTGCCTCGGTCATCCCGTATTAGGCATCGTTCAACATCGGACCCCGGGCAATACCTGCTACGACCAGGTGGGTATTGCCTTGGCTGCTTGGTTCGGCTACAGAGACCCCTGATCGGAGTGGGTGGCATTCGGGGAGGATGCTATCGGGCATGGCTTCCAAACGAAGTCGGCTCTCACAAGGTGGTCGCCCACCTAAGTCTTTAACTTTTGCTTCCCTGAGAGGTTCAACTCCCTGGGAACATGCGCAGCGTGAAGGAATGGGATCCAGCTTCCCTAGGTTTCTGGTCGCTACCAGAACCGATGGGCAGGATTTTAAGCTGGTGAAGTCGATCCTGTTTAGTAGACACATCGAAGGCGTCTATGGCGAACTGGAGGAACTTAAGAAAATGCGCAACGGTAGTTTGCTTCTAAAGACTCGTACAGCACTGCAAGCTGATCAGTTGCTTAAGTGCGAGCACTTTGGCGAAATCCCCGTCAAAGTGGAGGAGCATAAGTCCTTGAACCTGGTTCGCGGAGTCATCTTTCACCGCGACCTTATTTTGAACACTGACGACGAGTTGATGGAAGACATGAAGAACCGTGGCGTGACACACGTCCGGCGCATTACGCGCAAGGTCAACGGTGAAGACGTTGCCACTGGTGCCTTCATTGTCTCTTTCAAGTTGTCAGTGTTACCAGAGAAAGTCAAGGTAACAACTTATCGTTGCGATGTGAGGCCGTACATCCCGCCTCCTATGCGATGCTATCAATGCCAGCGATTCGGACATATGGTATCTCGCTGTTCGAATCAGGCTGTATGTGGTACATGTGGACGAGTAGCTCACGGCGCGGAGGAGTGCACAACTCCATACAAGTGCACTAACTGCTCCGGTTTTCATTCTCCTCGGGATCGGAATTGTCCGACATACCTGAGTGAGAAGAAGATCCAGGAGATCAAGACCCTGGATGGTCTTTCCTACCAGGAAGCGCGCCGTAAGTTTCATTCTATGAATACACCTGCCCGTACACTCGACTATAGCTTGATAGCTCAGAGTCTTCCAGGTTCGTCATTTACGACCAAGACACCTGTCCAGACCGCTGCGCCCAAGGCGACTGTTGCTGCTCCCAGCAACGTCGCGAATAGTCAAAGCTCGAAGGGGGGGACCACCCCACCTTCGACCAACCAGAAGTCTGTGCCGGCTGGCAGTTCCCAGCCGGCACAGCAAGGGGGGAAGGCTAAGTCTCCCCCCCCTAGGAGGTCGACGAAAGTCGTGCCCCAGCCGGCGGAGGCGGCATCGTCGACCAGGGCTGGGAAACCATCTCCCAGCCCGTCTAAACTCGAAAAAAAGAAGGGGAAGAAGAGCGCCCGTCCTGAGCGCTCTCGGACTTCCCCTGCGAAGGAGAAGTCATGCCCCACATCTGGGGGATATGAGTCTGCGCCAGGAGGCACTCCTGCTCCAAAACCGGCGCGCTCTCCTCGTAGGGGACCCCCTCGCGCCCGAAAAGCGTCGAAGTTCTGGGCGACACCCCTGCCATCTTTCGATGACGGAATGGATGTCGCACTGTCCTCTACATCTACGGATGTAGAACTAGATAGTGTTTAGGCTTACGAGCATTTTTTCGCTCATAACCTAACACTCCTTTTATAGTCCACACTATGGCACTGTTACAGTGGAATTGTAACGGTTATGACAGGCATCTTGCTGAGTTACGTCAGCTTATTAGTGAGTACGCAGCGAGTATAGTCTGTCTTCAGGAGACCAATTTCAGACCTGGTCATCATACGGTCTTGAGGCATTTCAAACTATACTCGACAGAACGATACTATGCTCACCGGGCTTCCGGAGGCGTTGGCATTTTTGTACGTTCTGATAGCTACAGCGAAGAGGTTCCATTACGAACCCCTCTAGAGGCTGTAGCTGTTCGCGTCTCGCTGCCTGTCATAGCAACAGTGTGTAATGTTTATCTTCCACCCGGCCAGCATCTGAACATCAATGATGTCGCTGATCTTATAGATCAGCTTCCACCACCCTTCCTCTTATTGGGCGATTTTAACGCCCATCACCCCATATGGGGCTCTGAGACGCCTTGTCCCCGAGGAAGAGAGTTGGAAACACTTATAACAGATCTGGATTTATGTATTTTGAACACAGGGGAACCAACTCACTTTAGTGTACGTTACGGCACATACTCTCGCATAGACGTAAGTCTATGCAGCCGAACGTTGGTTCCACTGTTTCGGTGGAATGCACACGATGATCTCTGTGACAGTGACCATTTTCCCATTATTCTTACTTTGTTGAAACATAAACCCGTCGAGACTCCCCCTCGATGGATTCTTAAACATGCTGATTGGCCAAAGTACACATCACTAGCTGTCTTTCACGATGATGTCAGGCGGACCGTCGGCGGGGAAATAACTTACGTCACCCAAGTTATTCTTGCTGCTGCTGAGGAGTCCATTCCGTTTTTCTCGGGGGCTCCTCGCCGAAAACTCGTTCCTTGGTGGAACGATGAAATAGCAGCAGCCATCAAAGAACGCCGTCGCGCTCATAAACGTTACCGTCGACAGCCTACTGTGGCCAACTTGGTAACATTTAAGAAACTCCGCGCTAAGGCGCGAGTTCTTATTCGACAAAGTAAGAAGGCTTCATGGGAGAGATATGTGTCGTCCATGACGTCACATACTCCATCATCTCAAGTGTGGACGAAACTTCGACGAATTTCGGGTATTCAAGGATCATCTGCTGTACCGGGAATTTCCATTGCAGGCAGTGTCGCCACTGATCCCCTCGCGATTGCTAATCATCTCGCTAGTCATTTCGCGGATGTCTCTGGCTCCGGGAATTACAATCCTGATTTCCTGCCTCTGAAGCGTGAGGCAGAACGTCATCACCTTAGTTTTGCCACCCAAGCTTCAGAGGACTACAACGTGCCCTTTACGGAGTGGGAACTCCGCAGCGCCTTAGCGCTTTGCAAGGACACGTCTCCTGGACCGGACAACATCCATAACCAGATGTTGAAACACCTTAGTGATGATAGTTTACTATATCTCCTTCGTGTGTTCAACCGAATCTGGACAGAGGGTGATTTTCCGTCTCAGTGGCGAGAGGGCATAGTCATCCCTGTCCTCAAGCCTGACAAAGATCCTAAGTATGCAGGAAGTTACAGACCGATTTGTCTTACAAATTGCCTGTGTAAGCTATTTGAGAGGATGGTAAATCGCAGACTCGTGTGGTGTCTGGAGAAACAAGGACTTTTGTCCGAGTACCAATGTGGATTTCGAGCCGCTCGATCCACTACAGACCACTTGGTACGCCTGGAGAGCTCTATCCAGGATGCGTTTCTCCGCAAACAGCACTTGGTAGCTGTCTTCTTTGACTTGGAGAAGGCCTACGACACCACCTGGCGATATGGCATCCTTTCAGTCCTGCATCAATGGAGATTCCGAGGTAACTTGCCGGTATTTATTGCGAATTTTTTGTCCCTCCGTCTATTCCGTGTCCGAGTAGGGAGGACATATTCGCAATACCACGTTCAAGAAAACGGAGTCCCACAGGGATCGGTTCTTAGTGTCACTCTGTTCGCGATTGCCATAAACGGTATTGTCGCTGCTGCTGGTCCAGCCGTAATACCGTCCCTATATGTGGATGATTTTGCTCTGCACTATAGCTCGTGCAGTATGGCAGTCGCAGAGCGACAGTTACAGCAAGCTATTAGGAGGGTGGAGAAGTGGACCTTAGAACATGGCTTTCGGTTTTCTGCCGCAAAGACCTCCGTTGTCCACTTTTGTCGTCAACGTACTCTTCACCCTCATCCTGAGCTTTATCTAGGAAATGTCGTTCTTCCAGTTGTTGACACCTACCGATTTCTTGGGCTCCTTTTTGACAGTAAATTATCGTGGGAGCCACACGTGCGGGAGCTAAAAGTGCAATGCACCAAGAGGCTTAACCTCTTGAAGTTTCTTAGCAGCACTAATTGGGGGGCTGACCGCGTGGTGCTCCTGCGATTCTATCGGGCACACATTTTATCCCGGTTAGACTACGGCAGTGCAGCATATGGCTCCGCAAGACCAAGCGTTCTTGCGAAGCTGAACAGTATCCACCACAGCGGGGTTAGGTTGGCGACGGGAGCTTTTCGTACTAGCCCCATCGCTAGCCTGCTCGCTGAGTCTGGTGTGCTGCCTCTACACCTGAGGCGCCAGCAACTACTACTTACATATGCTGCAAATTTGCGACAGATGCCACTTCATCCGAGCTATCCCTGCGTGTTCAACAATGGCAACCGCTTGTTGTACGTTGCTCATCCACGTGCGACGCGGCCGGTTGGGATACGCTTGGATAGCAGTTATGAATTGTTTGACGTACCTTCGATTCCTTGCCTTGTCAGACAACCAAGTGGGGTACCTCCGTGGGTTGTGCGACGACCTGAAATCATCCTGGACTTGCACACTGGCCCGAAAGGAGACACGGACCCTTCGATTTATCGGAGGATCTACCTGTCCGTTCTTGGCCGCTATCCAGGTTCAGTCGTCGTTTACACGGATGGTTCACGGACAGATACGAAGGTGGGCTGTGCGTTCGTTGTCGACAATGATCGGTTTCTTTTTGCTCTCCCGGATACCTGTAGTGTGTACACGGCAGAGCTCTATGCTATCTGTGAGGCTCTGCGGTACGCATTAGACAATGAGCGCCGACACTTTCTTGTGTGTACTGACTCCTTGAGTTCGCTTCAGTCTATTGATACCTGTTTCCCTCGACACCCTCTGGTGCAGCGGATCCAAGACCTGCTGGCCGGGTGTTCGGATGCCGGCACCAGAATTACGTTCGTGTGGCTCCCCAGCCACATGGGCATAGAGGGAAACGAGTTAGCAGATGAGGCTGCCAAGGAGGCAGTTACACTGCCCCCGTTGCCTTTCAAGGTTCCAGCAAGTGATATTCGCTCTCAGCTGAGACATCTGGTTATGTCTCATTGGGAGATGGAGTGGCAGGCCATCCCACTTCCCAATAAGCTGAGAGCGATAAAAGGAACAACGAAGGTATGGAGGACTTCCCTGCGGGCTTCGCGGAGGGAAGCCGTGGTATTATGTCGCCTTCGGATCGGCCACGGTATCTTGACGCACTCCCATCTACTGAAAGGAGAACCCCCTCCGGTGTGTACCTGCGGCGACCATCTTACCGTGGTACACATCCTTACGGAGTGCGTGGACCTGGTCGATCTGCGCCGTAGTATTAACCTTCCGAGTACTATCTCCCTTATCTTGCGCGATGACGAGCAGTCAGCAGACCTCGTCATCCGCTTTATGAGGGATAGCGGTCTGTTTTATCGTGTGTGATGTTGTCCTTTGTCCTAGTGTTGTTTATGTCAGTTGCGCTTTTATTTCATTGACTTCATTTTATTTTGTGTTGCGCATTTTAATGTGTTATTTGAACGTCTAACGTAAATTATGTGTTAATATCTGTATTACTGGGCAATGCCTTATTCCTTCAATTTCCTGTCCTTTCTCTTATTTTAATAGAACATAAGGCATTGCGTATTAGATCCACTGACTGTTTTAATCTCACCCTCATTTTTCTTCATCACCATTCTTTTTTAACTCTAGTCAGTGGATACTTTTTAAAATTTTAACTTCATGTCTCATGTCATTCATTTCGTTCCATTAGGGGCCGATGACCTTCGATGTTAGGCCCCTTAAAACAACAAGCATCATCATCAGCAACACATTCCCCAGAAAAAAACTAAGATTTCCAGAATGCATCTCCAAGTGATTCTATTGATTTAAAGTTATTTCCAAATGCGGTTTCACTGAATTTAATAATTAAATATATTTAAATGATTTAATGAAATCTTAAAGAACAACAAATTCTATCTCCGCGGACTAATGGTTTCTTTACAACTTCTACGCAGTTGTGATGTAAAAATTTTATCCTGTGATGTTTATCTGTTGATTCTGATAGCTGGAAAAGAACTATTACATCATTCATGTCCAGTTATATCTTGTTTCATGACCTCACACTTTAAATCTAATCTAACCCTAGCCATTATTAACACTTGTATTACCCTAATAATCTACGTACAAACCAAAAGCAACTTGCCATATAATTACGATGGCATATCTCGTCATAACATTTTATAAAGTTTGCGCACCCTTCACAGACAAACAATCATCACTACCATCGCTCTATATTTTGGTCAACCCTGAATTTGGCTAATCTTGTTCATTATACTCTAAGTCCGTCGTATCAAATGCACATTACGTCCCCAATTAAACAAATTTACAGTATCTAATAACACTCAGGTTATTCCCGGATGAAAATTTCAACTAAATCCAACATTTAACGTTATCCCCTGCCGAGAAATACAATCTCAATTCCACACGTAACACATTTTTCATGCCCCGTTATCCCCGCGGTGAACGCCTATCAGCTGACGGCATTTCGCCCCCAAGTCCGCTTGGCATTGATGTATAACATCTGGTCCGTTCTACCTGACTGGCTTCTCAGAATGCTCCCTTTTAAACTCCGCCGACATAATTAAATAAATACGATATTTCTGACCAACAAAATGCACATAGATTATACTTCAAAATGCCCACAATAATTATACACGTCGCAAATTAATACCCTCGGGCTTCCACAAGTCCCGGCTTCATTGACAGGTCTCCAACCTGATTCACAAATCTCATCTGGAATCACACGACATACTAACCTCTGTTTCCCAACTCACGACTGTCACCGACAAAAGAACTGGAATAAAATCCTTACTAGAATCCACGACGTCTAATAACGCAGAATACTCACTTTTAATAATGAATAACTTCGCATAAGATGATATCGTATTTTAATGACTGAAAAATTCTGCTAAATCTTTTTTGTTGTCAGTCAGACACAGTTTAAATGGGCATAGAAAAACGTTTCACTCCGTGACCAAATTCATCACACTATACTCTCACCCGACAGCGCGCTTCCACTCGATTGAAAATGAGTAACCATGGATTTCTTATATTATTTTCGTCAAAATTTCAGACAGAAAAAATTTGCGTCGAATGAACATCTTAATTTGACATCACAAAATATAGGCAATAAACACACACAAATGACGATCTACGTTGGACGTGATATTACTTCGAAACCCTATTTAATAACTTTTTACATCATACGGCACTCACAAGACTTCAAAATTTTATCCAAGTGGAAAATAAAACAAATGACACTTTTTTGTCGTATTCTAATATTTACAAAAACCACATGGGGGTGACCAACTGCGTCGTATATACCCCTTTTAATTACATGTATATTAGACATGATGAAACAAGATATAATAGGTGGTAAGATGGTAAGTCACATACCTTACGTTACGCCATCGGTCATCATTGGGCTCATCAGCGACCCGGTCATTTTTATTTAGCCATTTTTACATATTTGGCTGTACAGATCATTTTAAATTCTTCCGGATTCCTGGAAATAAAGCATAAAAAATACCCTTCACTTGTTTTTGTTGAGCGCACACGGTAGACTGTAATTATTTCCGCACACGAATTACTTTATTTATCACATAAGAATTTATTCCGTACTTTGACCTTCCTATCTGGTGCAATTATTTCCATTCAAGAAAAACTATCTCCACATGGAGTCAAGACCCCAACCACATCGGCTGAAATATGTTGGTTGGACTTAGTCTACTTTTGTCGTTCGATCTCACAGAGCAGCTCAACCCTCTGTCGTCAGCTTCGTTACACAAAATGCAGGGGCTTCGTCATGGCGCGAATTCTTATATATAGAAACTACCCCGTCTCTCCGGAGATCTCCCATTGCCGCCAAGAAAATTTCTATAACTTTTCTGACTTAACTAAACTGTAATTACAAGAATTTTGAAGGTGACTACATACTCGCTACATTTCCGGCGGTAGTGTTCATGGACATTTAAAATTTGTACTTGTTCAATTAGTTGGATAAATGACCTCATTTGATAGGCACTATATTTTCGATTTGGCTTGGGCACGCCATATACACGTGCTCTTCTGAAATAGTTCTCAAAAATGACTTAAGATTCTTCCTCCGTTGACACGTACGACTGAGGTAATCACCCCCTCGCCACGTGTCAATTCCATGCTATCAAGAATCGAACATCTTATCCAATTGACAATTTAATACACAATATTCTTAGGGCACAAAGGTCATGGGTTCTATATATATATCTCAAATCAAATCAAAATCTCTTTATTTGCAAATGAGGTGTCTACCTCGGTGGCAAATGGTACACTAAAATGCATTATTGTCAAGCACTAAATTTTAAATTAACAAGAGACGAAGAAAATTTTCCTAGAATACAATTTTATACAATTTACGCTAATAATTTGTTCTATTAAACACACACATCATCCTTAATAAATTTATATTGTTTACAAAATTCTACTTATAATATCTTACAAACATAGTCAACTCATATACAGTATGTGAAATTACTTCTAATAATAATATACAACTGGTATAAGATTAAAATTAACATTGAATTTATTTACATATTTATATTTTACCCATTTTGGAACCTAAGTAGCATAACGACCTGCTGCGTCTTAACCAGAGTCCCTTTTGCCACCACTTTTCAGAGTTCCTGAAGGGCCTTCACAGCTACCGTAGCGGTCCCAGGGCCCTCGAAGTCCCCACTGTACTTCACCCCTACAGGCAGTCCCCTACTTGGGCTGTCCAAACTCCATAGACCAGGGGATGGAATTAATTTAATCACACATATTTTTTATTTACAATATCCTGCACTGGTCGAATGCCCTCTAACATTTCATTTATTTTCTCTGTTGTTGTTTATTCTCTTCTTGAATATCTGTACAGATTTTGGAAAAGGATCAAACACTACCCCTGGTAAACTGTTCCACTCCTTCACGCCCTTCCCAATGAATGAAAATTTACCCCAATCGCTTCTGCTAAAATTCCTTCTAATTTTGTACTTGTGGTCAGTTCTACCAATATAATTATTTTCCAACTGAAGCCTCTCACGGATATCTCTCCATGCTTCTTCTCCTGTATAGGCTCTATATAATCCTATAAGTCTAGTTTTCTCCCTTCTCTTACTTAAAGTTTCCCAACCAAGTTCCTTTATCATTTCTGATACACTACTCTTTCTCCTGAAATCCCCTGTTACAAACCTTGCTGCTTTCCTCGGCACACCATCTAGTTCTTTTATTAGGTATTCTTGGTGAGGATCCCAAACACTGTTTGCATATTCCAATAATGGACGAACCATACTTAAGTAACTTTTTTCTTTTAATTCTTTGTTGCATCCTTTAAGTAGCCTCATTATGACATGTAACGATCTGTATACTTTCCCAACAATGTCGTCAACATGACCCTTCCAGTGCAAATTACTTTCAAATCTTACACCTAAGTATTTGCACTTGCCATCTTTAGGGATAACTACCTCATCCAAAGTATATTCAAATTCAGTTTTAAAGCTCCTGTTTGTAAATGTTGTAACAGTTGATTTGCCTCCATTAATCTTCGTATTATTTTCTTCAACCCATTCTTGAATACTCTCAAGGTCCCTTTGTAATTCTGAGCAATCCTCAATGTTATTTATTTCCCTATAAACAATTATGTCATCTGCATACAATCTTATTTTCGATGTTATATTGTTCCCTAAATCATTTGCGTATATTAAGAAAAGTAACGGACCGATTATACTACCCTGTGCAATTCCCTTCCAAACTTTCTCTTCCTGTGATATATTATTTCCTACTTTGACTTTCTGAACCCTTGAATTTAGAAATATTCTTATCCAACGTATAACCCTTACGTCCAATCCTATTCCCTCCAATTTCTTTAATAATATTCCATGTTCCACTCTATCAAAGGCTTTGGAAAGATCTATGGCTATGCAATCTAACTGGCCTCCTGAATCCAACTGATCTGATATGTCCTGCTGAAATCTCACCAGTTGTGCCTCGCAAGAAAATTTCTTTCTAAATCCATACTGGCTCCTCATGAACCAATTTTTATCATCACATATCCCTCTGATGTACTTTGGTATCAAACTCTCCAGTATTTTACAAACTATACTGGTCAGGCTGATTGGTCTGTAGTTCTCTGGTTTCCTTTTATCACCCTTTCCTTTATAAATTGGTAATATTATAGATTCCTTCCATTCCTTTGGTATTACACTGTTATTTATGACATAGTCAAAGAGAAATTTTAAATAAGGCACTTTGTACCACCCCATTGTCTTTAATACCTCCCCAGTAATTTGATCACTTCCTGCTGCTTTTCCTTGCTGAAGAAGTTGGATTTCTCTGAAAATATCTTCATTTGTGAATGAGAAGCTTCTTGTTTCCCTATGTGTATCTCCCTCTCTATCTTCTGTTATGGTTTCCAAGTCCTGACAATCTTCTACTGAATCTCTGAATTCCCTACTGAAGAGGTTTGCTTTCTCAGTATCTGTTAAATAGTGTTCACCCCCTTCTCCCACCATTGTAGGAATTTGGATTCCTTTTTGATTCCTGATATATGAATACAGCTTTTTCCATTTCCCTTTGTGGTCATTACCCTCTTGAAGAATGCCATTCATGTAATTCTCTTTTGCTTCCTTTTTCACTCTATTCAGTTCCCTCATTAGCTGTTTTCTAGTTTCTCTATTCTCCCTACCCTCTTTGATTTTCCTGTTTACTATTCTACATTTTCTTTTTAATTTTCTTATTTCCCTTGTATAATAAACAGGGTCTGAGGTCATTTTACCCTTCTTGACAGGTACAAATCTCTTCTCTCCTTCCCAAAAGATTCCTTTAAATTTAGCCCAAAGTGTATCCACATTACTCCCTTCACTTATCCAACAACTGAATTGTGATTTAAGGTAAGCCCCAAATTCATCAACTTTAGTTTTTCTGTATAATTTCTTGTCTTGTGTGACCCTCTTATTAAGCCTTTTTGGTACCAGTCCTACATCCATTATTACAGCCTTATGGTCACCTATTCCTTCAATTACCTCAGTTTTATCAACAATTTCCCATGGTTTAACCAAGAATACATCTAGTAAGTTATTGAGACGAGTCGGTTCTTGTACTACTTGTGTAAATCCTCCCTCCCAAATTAATTATTTGCTAGTTTCTGTTCATGGGCTTCACTTGCAGCTCCATTCCATTCAACTTCAGGCAAGTTTAGATCTCCCCCAATTATTACCATATCATTATTATTGTTTTTATGAGTATAATCTATTATTTTCTCAAATATTTCCATGTCTCCTCTCTTCCAGGCCTGTATGTTCCTATAATTCCCACCTCCTTCATATTATGACAAACTAATTTTATCCCTAATATTTCATCCCTTTCATCGGTAAACCATTCATGTGAACAATAAGTTTCCTTCACCAGAATAAACACCTCCCCTCCCTTTTTATCTCCTCGGTATCTACGATAGACTGTGTACCCTTCTGGAAATACTTCTCTATTACCCACCCCTTTTCTCAACCATGATTCTACTCCTATCACCACATCAGTCCCATAAGATTCCATCAATGTACCGAATTTTAATTGTTTATTTACTACACTCTGACAGTTTACCAAGAGCAATCTCAGACCTCCTTCCTCCCTAAAACTTGACTGTTGCAATTGGGTAACGTTTGACTCGTGAGTTGAGAACGTCCCTGGAACCCAGATCCTTGTACATAGATCTTGATTTAAGGGTCTGGGTTTTCTGGCAAGTTTCCCTGCATGTGCCAGTTTAGTGGTATGGGTTTTCTTAAGTACAGATTAGTTTGCAAATCTCTGTTGATAATTGTAGCAATTTGTCTACAGAGATTTGCTTTTCCATTACCATTCAGATGTAACCCATGCCTAGTGAACATTTGCCTGCCAAGGCCTAAAGTATCTACTACATAGACATTTCTAAAACTCTTACATAATCTCTTGATTTTTATATTTACATCATGTACAGCTTTGTTCACACATGAGTCCTCTAAAAGGTCATACCTAGGTGGCACATTAACTACAATTACTTTTGAGTCAGGTAGTTTGGAAATCTTACCTCTGAGAGTCGTAATTAGTTCCTCACCTTCATTAGCAGCAATGTCATTTGTACCACTCACAATTACCACAGAATTGTCCTTCTCTAACACAGGATCACAATTTCAAAGGACGTCTTCAGTTTTGGCACCTGGTTTTATTAGTCCTAAAACCTCAGTTTCTGGATTCTGCAGCTCATCCTTGATGCCTTCTGCCATACCCCGCCCTTGACTGTCTGCGTAGAGATGAATCTTTGGCGATCTTGACTTTCGGTTGGTTTTCTTCTTCTGTAGGTTACCTCCACTGGATTTAAAATTATTTGGAAAACTTGGTGTGTCTTCTTCTGGAACTTGCTGAAGTAACTGAAATCTATTTTGCCACTGCAAAGACTTTTTTCCCGGTTTTAAGTTGTACGTAGTTTCTCCCATATGTTTAACATTAGGCCTAAAATGGCTACGCGTCACTTCCGTCCACGGCGATCTTTCTTCTCCAATGTCTTCTTTATCTTCCAGTTTCTTTATTCTGTCCTTTAAGCTTTCATTTTCATGTTTCAGAGCGCTTAAGTCTTCTTGTAGCACTCCTAAAATCTTAATTATAGTTTCGTATGTCTCTCTTTCTTGTTGCCACGAACCTACTACGATGGCATAGCAGGGGGAGAGGTGATACTCCCACGTGGCGCGTCCCAGGTGGCGGATAGGGGGGTCCTAACCGGCTTGCCGGCGGACTTGAGGGAAATAAAATACCTCTCGCGGACCAAACACACTACCCCCTGCGGGTGGGGGACACACATGCAGAATACACCCGCGGTATCCCCTGCCTGTCGTAAGAGGCGACAAAAAGGGGCGACCTTGGCGCGGACATGGATTGCGGTTGGTATAATGTGATGGACCTCCTGTGGATGGGAGAGGCTGAATACATCCATAGGTAATCCCTGCCTGTCGTAGAAGGCGACTTAAAGGGTCATGTGGCCATGGTCCCCTCTTTATTTTTTATTATTTTTCTGAGGGTCGGATGTAGACCATTCCAAATTTGATGTGCGTGCTGCCCGGCGATGGAGCTCCTATGTGTGCGACTACGCTCGAAAGCCCGTGCCAGCAACCACCCAGGACGCGGCGGGTGGGAGTATCATGTACCCGGGCAGTGGTATCCGCCTGACAACGCAGGTCCCCGCACAGCCGAATGCCAGAAGGACATATTATTATTAATTATTTTTATTTATTTTTTTCTATTGTTAGTGCTCTGTACACGCTATGGGGTACATGCTATTGCGGGTGACCGGAGGAAGGGAGTCCTAGTGCTCATTGCCTCAGTCATCCCGTATTAGGCATCGTTCAACATCGGACCCCGGGCAATACCTGCTACGACCAGGTGGGTATTGCCTTGGCTACTTGGTTCGGCTACAGAGACCCCTGATCGGAGTGGGTGGCATTCGGGGAGGATGCTATCGGGCATGGCTTCCAAACGAAGTCGGCTCTCACAAGGTGGTCGCCCACCTAAGTCTTTAACTTTTGCTTCCCTGAGAGGTTCAACTCCCTGGGAACATGCGCAGCGTGAAGGAATGGGATCCAGCTTTCCTAGGTTTCTGGTCGCTACCAGAACCGATGGGCAGGATTTTAAGCTGGTGAAGTCGATCCTGTTTAGTAGACACATCGAAGGCGTCTATGGCGAACTGGAGGAACTTAAGAAAATGCGCAACGGTAGTTTGCTTCTCAAGACTCGTACAGCACTGCAAGCTGATCAGTTGCTTAAGTGCGAGCACTTTGGCGAAATCCCCGTCAAAGTGGAGGAGCATAAGTCCTTGAACCTGGTTCGCGGAGTCATCTTTCACCGCGACCTTATTTTGAACACTGACGACGAGTTGATGGAAGACATGAAGAACCGTGGCGTGACACACGTCCGGCGCATTACGCGCAAGGTCAACGGTGAAGACGTTGCCACTGGTGCCTTCATTGTCTCTTTCAAGTTGTCAGTGTTACCAGAGAAAGTCAAGGTAACAACTTATCGTTGCGATGTGAGGCCGTACATCCCGCCTCCTATGCGATGCTATCAATGCCAGCGATTCGGACATATGGTATCTCGCTGTTCGAATCAGGCTGTATGTGGTACATGTGGACGAGTAGCTCACGGCGCGGAGGAGTGCACAACTCCATACAAGTGCACTAACCGCTCCGGTTTTCATTCTCCTCGGGATCGGAATTGTCCGACATACCTGAGTGAGAAGAAGATCCAGGAGATCAAGACCCTGGATGGTCTTTCCTACCAGGAAGCGCGCCGTAAGTTTCATTCTATGAATACACCTGCCCGTACACTCGACTATAGCTTGATAGCTCAGAGTCTTCCAGGTTCGTCATTTACGACCAAGACACCTGTCCAGACCGCTGCGCCCAAGGCGACTGTTGCTGCTCCCAGCAACGTCGCAAATAGTCAAAGCTCGAAGGGGGGGACCACCCAACCTTCGACCAACCAGAAGTCTGTGCCGGCTGGGAACTGCCAGCCGGCACAGCAAGGGGGGAAGACTAAGTCTCCCCCCCTAGGAGGTCGACGAAAGTCGTGCCCCAGCCGGCGGAGGCGGCTTCGTTGACCAGGGCTGGGAAACCATCTCCCAGCCCGTCTAAACTTGAAAAGAAAAAGGGGAAGAAGAGCGCCCGTCCTGAGCGCTCTCGGACTTCCCCTGCGAAGGAGAAGTCATGCCCTCCATCTGGGGGATATGAGTCTGCGCCGGGAGGCACTCCTGCTCCCAAACCTGCGCGCTCTCCTCGTAGGGGACCCCCTCGCGCCCGAAAAGCGTCGAAGTTCTGGGCGGCACCCCTGCCATCTTTTGATGACGGGATGGATGTCGCGCTGTCCTCTACATCTAGGGATGTAGAACTAGATTGTGTTTAGGCTTACGAGCATTTTGTTGCTCATAACCTAACACTCCTTTTATAGTCCACACTATGGCACTGTTACAGTGGAATTGTAACGGTTATGACAGGCATCTTGCTGAGTTACGGCAGCTTATTAGTGAGTACGCAGCGAGTATAGTCTGTATTCAGGAGACCAATTTCCGACCTGGTCATCACACGGTCTTGAGGAATTTCAAACTATACTCGACAGAACGATACTATGCGCACCGGGCTTCCGGAGGCGTTGGCATTTTTGTACGTTCTGATAGCTACAGCGAAGAGGTTCCTTTAAGAACCCCTCTTGAGGCTGTAGCTGTTCGCGTCTCGCTGCCTATCATAGCCACAGTGTGTAATGTTTATCTTCCACCAGGCCAGCGTCTGAACATCACTGATGTCGCTGATCTTATAGATCAGCTTCCACCACTCTTCCTCTTATTGGGAGATTTTAACGCCCATCACCCTATATGGGGCTCTGAGACGCCTTGCCCCCGAGGAAGAGAGCTGGAAACACTCCTATCAGATCTGGATTTATGTATTTTGAACACAGGGGAACCAACTCACTTTAGTGTACGTTACGGCACATATTCTCGCATAGACGTTAGTCTATGCAGCCGAACGTTGGTTCCACTGTTTCGGTGGAATGCACACGATGATCTCCGTGACAGTGACCATTTTCCCATCGTTCTTACTTTGTTGAATCATAAACCCGTCGAGGCTCCCCCTCGATGGATTCTTCAACATGCTGATTGGCCAAAGTACACATCACTAGCTGTCTTTAGCGAAGATGTCAGGCGGACCGTCGGCGAGGAAATAACTTACATCACCCAAGTTATTCTTGCTGCTGCTGAGGAGTCCATTCCGTTTTTCTCGGGGACTCCTCGCCGAAAACTCGTTCCTTGGTGGAACGATGAAATAGCAGCAGCCATCAAAGAACGCCGTCGCGCTCATAAGCGTTACCGTAGACAGCCTACTGTGGCCAACTTGGTAACATTTAAGAAATTCCGCGCTAAGGCGCGAGTTCTTATTCGACAAAGTAAGAAGGCTTCATGGGAGAGATATGTGTCGTCCATGACGTCACATACTCCATCATCTCAAGTGTGGACGAAACTTCGACGAATTTCGGGTATTCAAGGATCATCTGCTGTACCGGGAATTTCCATTGCAGGCAGTGTCTCCACTGATCCCCTCGCGATTGCTAACCATCTCGCTAGTCATTTCGCGGATGTCTCTGGCTCCGGGAATTACAATCCTGATTTCCTCCCTCTGAAGCGGGAGGCAGAACGTCATCACCTGAGTTTTGCCACCCAAGCTTCAGAGGACTACAACGTGCCCTTTACGGAGTGGGAACTCCGCAGCGCCTTAGCGCTTTGCAAGGACACGTCTCCTGGACCGGACAACATCCATAACCAGATGTTGAAACACCTTAGTGATGATAGTTTACTATATCTCCTTCGTGTGTTCAACCGAATCTGGACAGAGGGTGATTTTCCGTTTCAGTGGCGAGAGGGCATAGTCATCCCTGTCCTCAAGCCTGACAAAGATCCTAAGTATGCAGGAAGTTACAGACCGATTTGTCTTACAAATTGCCTGTGTAAGCTATTTGAGAGGATGGTAAATCGCAGACTCGTGTGGTGTCTGGAGAAACAAGGACTCTTGTCCGAGTACCAATGTGGATTTCGAGCCGCTCGATCCACCACAGACCACTTGGTACGCCTGGAGAGCTCTATCCAGGATGCGTTTCTCCGAAAACAGCACTTGGTAGCTGTCTTCTTTGACTTGGAGAAGGCCTACGACACCGCCTGGCGATATGGCATCCTTTCAGTCCTGCATCAATGGAGATTCCGAGGTAACTTGCCGGTATTTATTGCGAATTTTTTGTCCCTCCGTCTATTCCGTGTCCGAGTAGGTAGGACATACTCGCAATACCACGTTCAAGAAAATGGAGTCCCACAGGGATCGGTTCTTAGTGTCACTCTGTTCGCGATTGCAATAAACGGTATTGTCGCTGCTGCTGGTGCAGCCGTAATACCGTCCCTATATGTGGATGATTTTGCTCTGCACTATAGCTCGTGCAGCATGGCAGTCGCAGAGCGACAGTTACAGCAAGCTATTAGGAGGGTGGAGAAATGGACCTTAGAACATGGCTTTCGGTTTTCTGCCGCAAAGACCTCCGTTGTCCACTTTTGTCGTCAACGTACACTTCACCCTCATCCTGAGCTTTATCTAGGTAATGTCGTTCTTCCAGTTGTTGACACCTACCGATTTCTTGGGCTCCTTTTTGACAGTAAATTATCGTGGGAGCCACACGTGCGGGAGCTAAAAGTGCAATGCACCAAGAGGCTTAACCTCTTGAAGTTTCTTAGCAGCACTAATTGGGGAGCTGACCGCGTGGTGCTCCTGCGATTCTATCGGGCACACATTTTATCTCGGTTAGACTACGGCAGTGCAGCATATGGCTCCGCAAGACCAAGCGTTCTTGCGAAGCTGAACAGTATCCACCACAGCGGGGTTAGGTTGGCGACGGGAGCTTTTCGCACTAGCCCCATCGCTAGCCTGCTCGCTGAGTCTGGTGTGCCGCCTTTACACCTGAGGCGCCAGCAACTACTACTTATGTATGCTGCAAATTTGCGACAGATGCCACTTCATCCGAGCTATCCCTGCGTATTCAACAACGGCAACCGTTTGTTGTACGTTGCTCATCCTCGTGCGACGCGGCCGGTTGGGATACGCTTGGATAGCAGTTATGAAGTGTTTGACGTACCTTCGATTCCTTGCCTTGTCAGACAACCAAGTGGGGTACCTCCGTGGGTTGTACGACGACCTGAAATCATCCTGGATTTGCACACTGGCCCGAAAGGAGACACGGACCCTTCGATTTATCGGAGGATCTACCTATCCGTTCTTGGCCGCTATCCAGGTTCAGTCGTCGTTTACACGGATGGTTCAAGGACAGATACGAAGGTGGGCTGTGCGTTCGTTGTCGACAATGATCGGTTTCTTTTTGCTCTCCCGGACACCTGTAGTGTGTACACGGCAGAGCTCTATGCTATCTGTGAGGCTCTGCGGTACGCACTAGACAATGTACGCCGACACTTTCTCGTGTGTACTGACTCCTTTAGTTCGCTCCAGTCTATTGATACCTGTTTCCCTCGGCACCCTCTGGTGCAGCGGATCCAGGACCTGCTGGCCGGGTGTTCGGATGCCGGCACCAGAATTACGTTCGTGTGGCTCCCCAGCCACATGGGCATAGAGGGAAACGAGTTAGTAGATCGGGCTGCCAAGGAGGCAGTTACACTGCCCCCGTTGCCTTTCAAGGTTCCAGCAAGTGATATTCGCTCTCAGCTGAGACGTCTGGTTATGTCTCATTGGGAGATGGAGTGGCAGGCCATCCCACTTCCCAATAAGCTGCGAGCGATAAAAGGAACAACGAAGGTATGGAGGACTTCCCTTCGGGCTTCGCGGAGGGAAGCCGTGGTATTATGTCGCCTTCGGATCGGCCACGGTATCTTGACGCACTCCCATCTACTGAAAGGAGAACCCCCTCCGGTGTGTACCTGCGGCGACCATCTTACCGTGGTACACATCCTTACGGAGTGCGTGGACCTGGTCGATCTGCGCCGTAGTATTAACCTTCCGAGTACTATCTCCCTTATCTTGCGCGATGACGAGCAGTCAGCAGACCTCGTCATCCGCTTTATGAGGGATAGCGGTCTGTTTTATCGTGTGTGATGATGTCCTTTGTCCTAGTGTTGTTTATGTCAGTTGCGCTTTTATCTCATTGACTCCATTTTAGTTTGTGTTGCGCATTTTAATGTGTTATTTTAACGTCTAACGTACATTATGTGTTAATATCTGTATTACTGGGCGATGCCTTATTCCTTCTATTTCCTGTACTTTCTCTTATTTTAATAGAACATAAGGCATTGCGTATTAGATCCACTGACTGTTTTAATCTCACCCTCATTTTTCTTCATTACCATTCTTTTTTAACTCTAGTCAGTGGATACTTTTTAAAATTTTAACTTCATGTCTCATGTCCTTCATTTCGTTCCATTAGGGGCCGATGACCTTCGATGTTAGGCCCCTTAAAACAACAAGCATCATCATCATCATCTTTCTTGTTGTTCTGCCTCACTATCGGTTTGTTTACACTCGGGACACAGCCACTCACTTTCTTCAATATCAGTCCTATTTACAATATTTGCACAACGAAAATGGTACCATTCATCACACTTGCGACACACAATCCCATTTTTAACTACTCTTCTGCATTTGCCACATTTTTCACTGCATCTTACACCATTATCTACTACGGATACCACAGACTCACACACAGTAGTCGCCATCTTACTTCCAATATCTGACTGTCTAGGCAAGGCCTTATTCGATTATCACCTCTATTTTCTATTCTTTGATTAGAAAGTAGGGCATTGCGAATTAGATCCACTGCTTGTTTTTGTTACGGAGTTATCCGTGGTGGTTAGAGGTGAAAGAAGGTGCGGGCTGAAATAGGTCTCAACTACAAAATTAAAGTTAATTTAAAACTTTAACAAAGGTTATATTTTCTTTTCAAAATCAACAAATAACAACAGAGTAACAGGTACCAAGTAGCAGGAAAACAAGTTAAGAAATTACAATTCGTTACAAGATTTGGGCTTCGAGCCCCAAGATTAATTTCTGAGCTCTCAGCTCACCACCACAATTGCTAAAGGGCAGAAAACCCCTAAGTACGAGGAGCACTTGCTCCTAATTACAATGTTAAGAACGAGAGCAGACCCGCTCTCAATTTTACAAGCCTATCAAGGGCTACAACAAGCTTCATTTCTATCTGCCCTTAAGGCACACAGGGAAACATTGGTAATTAGTACCCAATCTACTGGGCCTTCGTAGGAAGGAAAACAAAACGGGTTATGTAAATGGCCCAAATACAAAATGAATGGAGGCGATAACTTGCACTCCTACACCAAGTTTTTGTCTAAAACCTATGTGGCGCTAGGCCGATCATACAGGGGCTAATCCCAAGCTAGGGAGGTGACACGTATGAGAAAACTTTACTACATTAAAGAAGAGAAGAACGGTTATGAAAACTTAGTCACCTCCTTTTCAGAAATGAAGGGGAGTTCGAGAGGGTGAAGCACTCTCTATCCCCGCTTTACAGATTTGTAATTTATAGATAGACAGAAAAGAATTTACATTTAAAAAGGTAGGTTACATACGAAAGGTTTCGAACCCTCCCCGAGAGTTAAACTGCTGAGCTAGCAAGAAATGAAGATGTTAACAGGCCATTATCTTGTAGATGAACTCCTGCTTGAAGAAAGAGGCGCTTCCCGCCCCCTGCTACATATTCACACACTAAGAAAGATGTTACTGAAGTGGCACCCAGACAAAAAATCAGCAGTTTATATACCCTCGTGGAACATTCGAGACCTTTCAGGAATGAGTACATACACCCTTTCGCTTTTATTGGATAACAGCAAAAACTAATACACAAGATGAAGAAGAAGCACCTTATTGGTTGAAAATTAATCACATAAATTCCCGATTGGTTGCATTCAAAACGGGCGGAAAGAAAGGCTTTATATTGCCAACCCACAAACCACAGAACAAAATTTAGTAAAAATAAAACTTAGGAATACTAAATTTCTTCAAGAAAGTTCATTCCTTTACACCAGAGTGCGTTATCAAAGTTTTGGTAGAGACATCTATTAGAGAATGTCCAAACTTCTTGATACGGAGCAAACAAACACAAATCAAAATAGACACAATTCAGAACACTTCAAAATTACCAAATTTACAGTAGTGACTTCTTCCGAGAAACCATTGAGTTAATACGGTTTGTTAAAGTTCAGGCTTTCTCCTGTAGGGAAGTTTCAACTGGCGCAATATTTGAATATTTTAATCTCATAATCATTTTTTATCACCATGTATTTTAAACTCTGGTCACCACGAACTTGCTAACCAGGCGTAGCAGGGGGAGAGGTGATACTCCCACGTGGCGCGTCCCAGGTGGCGGATAGGGGGGTCCTCACCGGGTTGCCGGCGGACTTGAGGGAAATAAAATACCTCTCGCGGACCAAACACACACCCCCTGTGGGTGGGGGAGGCAGACGAAGAATTCACCCACGGTATCCCCTGCCTGTCGTAAGAGGCGACTAAAACGGGCGACCAAGGGATGCTTGGATTAGAACCATGAAACTACTTTTGATTAGTACCATCACGCGCGGAACACCATCGGTCGCTTTCACTTGTGAGTAGTACCAATCTGTTAGGTACTCCATATTTTTGTGATTCGTAGCACTCGAGTGGGGTTCAGTGTGGGTTTCCAGTACCCGTGAGTCGTGCGCGTGTGTGCAACACCACAGGTCTGGGCGTTGCCTGTGAGTTGTACCCGTGTGAGCGACACCACGCGTCTGGGCGTAGCCTGTGAGTTGTACCACTATATGAGCAACACCGTGGGTCTGCGTTGCCAGTGATTAGTACCCACTATGTGAGGAACACCACGGGAATGCCGGCGCCCGTGCTTAGTACACCTAGGTGAGGAACCTCATCGGTTTGCGTTGTCTACGAGTGGCGCCATTGTGTGAGAAACATCATAGGTCTGCGTTACCTTTACGACGGACAATACTTGTGAGTAGTACCTTAATGCTTGGAACACCGTGAGTTTACGCTACCTTTGATTAGTACCGCAGCTCGAGAAATATCATGGTTCTACTTCTCGCGACTTGTACCATACTGAGGGGCCGTAGACCTGGTTTTTGGACCCCTTCAGACATCAAGCATAATCGATTCAGGACTTTGCTTTATAAGTGGTCCCTTGGTCAGGAATACTATTATTTATGACCGTTTTTGAGTCGGATCCACTGTTTTTTTGTTTGTTTGTTTCTTGTTTGTTTTTGTAATTTTTTGGGTTCATGTCCATCCATTCATTTTTCATGACATTTTTATTTATTTTGTTCAGTGTTTTTTTTTAACTTTTTGTTATTTCCTTTCGTACCATTAGGGGCCGATGACCTCGATGTTAGGCCCCTTTAAACAACAAGCATCATCATCAAACACTGGTCAGTGGATGTATCATGTCATTGTCGTCCATTCCGTACCATTAGGGGACGATGAACTTCGATGTTAGGCCCCTTTAAACAGCAAGCATCATCATCATCACCCTCATCCTGCGAGTTGACGAGCAGTCAGCAGACAGCGTCATCCGTTTTATGAGGGATAGTAGTCTTTTTTATCTTGTGTAATAATGTCCTTTGTCCTTGTGCATTTATTTTAACTGCGTTTTTATACCATTGACTGTATTTTAGTTCGTAATTGCGCATCTGTACTTCCAGGCAATGCCTTATTCCATTGTCACCTGTATTTTTCTCTAATTTTATTAGAAAATACGGCATTACGAATTAGATCCAAAATGTAATGTTTTTTGGTAGCGCCCTACCCTAGGCACTTCAGTATATAATACATAGCTTCGCGAAGAAATATGTATGAATTGCACCTTAAAATCCTGTCGGAAGAGAGATGTGTTCATTGCAAATGCCAGGGACCCACCCAGTCGCCCAAAAAGGTATGTTTACTTTTATAACATAAGGAAAGTTCTCACGGGCCATCGACCATTAGCCGGCCAGCTACGAGCATGGCCATTGGCCGACATGACGTCATTCCCATAATTCCTAACTCTCTGATTCCGTTACCAACCCGCGCAGAATAAAAACACAGGAAGAAACAGGGAAGGGAAATATGTAATTTAGTAGCTGTAACCTATCATTGCAAATCCAGCCCCACCCCCTGCGGGTGGGGGAAGCTCATGCAGAATACACACGCGGTATCCCCTGCCTGTCGTAAGAGGCGACTAACAGGGGCCCAAGGGGCTCTCAACTTGGGAGTGTGGATTGGCGACCACGGGGCCCTTAGCTGAGTCTTGGCATTGCTTCCACTTACTTGTGCGAGGCTCCTCACTTTCGTCTATCCTGCCCGACCTCCCTTGGTCAACTCTTGTTCTTTTCCGACCCCGACGGTGTTAGAGCATTCGAGGCCTAGGGAGTCTTTCATTTCACGCCCTTCGTGTCCCTTGCCTTTCTTCGTCCATTACCTCATAGTTCGAAGTGACGGATCCCTTCTTTCTTCTTTTCTCTCTCTCTTTACCCCCTGTGGGTGGGGGACGCCGATGAATAATACACCCACGGTATCCTCTGCCTGTCGTGAGAGGCGACTGAAAGGGGCGACCAAGGGATGCTAGTATTAGAACGATGAAACTACTATTGATTAGTACCATCACGCGGGGAACACCATGGGTCGCCTTTACTTACGAATAGTACCACTATGTTTGGTACACAATAGGTTTGTGATTAGTAGCAGCAGAGAGTGGTTCCCTTGTGGGTTTCCAGTACCCGTGCGTCGTACCCATGTGAGCAACACCGCGGGTCTGGGCGTAGCCGGTGAGTTGTACCACTATATGAGCGACACCGTGGGTCTGCGTTGCCTGTGATTAATACCCCTATGTGAGGAACACCACAGGGCCCTTGGGACCGGCACCCGTGATTAGTACACCTAGGTGAGGAAACTCATTGGTTTGCGTTGGCTATGAGTGGCGCCATTGTGTGAGAAACACCTAGGCCTGCGTTACCTGTACGAAGTACAATACTTGTGAGTAGTACCGTCTTGTGTGGAACACCGTGAGTTTCGCTACTTTTGATTAGTAAACCAACATGACAAATAGCATGGTTCTACTTTACTCGCGACACGTACCATTCTGTGGGGCCTTAGACGTGGATTTTGCACCCCTTTCGACATCAAGCATCCTCGATTCAGGATTGTCAGTAATAAATTATATATGATCCTTTTTTGAGTTGAATCCACTAATGTTTTTGTTCGCTCGTTTTTTTTTGCTAAATGTTTATCGATTCCTTCTTCATGACGATTTTTTTCTTTTGGTCAGTTTATGATTTTGCATTTTTTGGTTGTCATTTCATTTCGTACCATTAGGGGCCGATGATCTCGATGTTAGGCCCCTTTAAACTACAAGCATCATCATCATCATCATCAAAACCTACTTTAATGCAGGCGAGGGTAGTGTTCTCCGGCAGCTTGGAAGAAATGGTGTATTCTCTGTCCTAAGGGAAAGCATTTTTAAATAGAAATTCGGCAAGGTAGACTACATGGTGTCCTTTTTTTCTTCCGAATGCCGGAATGGAGTAGCTCCCGTGTTCTCAATGTTTTGGGTGTGGACGGAAACCCTACCATCCGGCATTTGACGCCTGTTAGCCCTATTAACTCTCCACGAACCTGCTACGCAGGCATAGCAGGGGGAGAGGTGATACTCCCACGTGGCGCGTCCCAGGTGGCGGATAGGGGGGTCCTAACCGGCTTGCCGGCGGACTAGAGGGAAATAAAATACCTCTCGCGGACCAAACACACACCCCCTGTGGGTGGGGGAGGCAGACGAATAATACACCCACGGTATCCCCTGCCTGTCGTGAGAGCCGACTAAAAGGGGCGACCAAGGGATGATTGTATTCGAACCATGCAACTACATGTGATTAGTACCACCACGCGGAGAACACCAAGGGTCGCTTTTACTTGTGCGTAGTACCACTATATTAGGTACGAAATAGGTTTGTGATTAGTAGCACACAGGAGCACCGCGCGGTCGGCTTTTGCAGTACCTGTGATTAGTACCACCATATGAGCGGGACCATGGGATGATAGCTACCATGGACCTGCCTTACCTGTGATTAGTACCCACTATATGAGGAACACCACGGGATAGGGAGAGGTCCCTGTGGTTAGTACTCTTATGTGATGAACATCATAGGTTTGCGTTGCCTGTGAATGGCGCCGCAGAGTGAGAAAAACATAGGTCTGTATTAATGTCGAATTTCATAAGCTTTGAGTAGTACAATAATGTGTGGAATACCGCAAGTCTCTGCTACCATTGATTAGTACCGCAACAGGACAGATACCATGGTTCTACATTACTAGCGATAAGTACCATTCTGAGGGGCCTTTGACTTGTATTTTGGACCCATTTAGACACCAAGCATCCTCGATTTGCTTTTGGAAGTGGTCCCTTGGTCAGTAATACTATTAACTATGATAGTTTTTGAGTCGGATCCACTGATTGTTTTAAATTCATGTTCATTCATTCATTCATTCATTCATTCATTCATTCATTCATGCGTTCATTCATTCTTCATGACATTTTTTATTTTGGTCAGTGGATAATTTTGAACTTTTAATTTGTCGTTTCATTTCGTACCGTTAGGGGCCGATGACCTCGATGTTAGGCCCCTTTAAACAACAAGCATCATCATCAGCACCTATTAACTCTTCCGCTCCTTCAAGAGTCAATAAACTGCAGGGAATGGTTTACTCTGAGGTGAACTAATCCCTCGTCCTCTAAGTAATCGTATGCTTTCCAGCAGTCTGAAATGATAATAGATCCAGGTAAAATCCACTCCTGAATGACCGCTAACTGGGTGTGTTTGTCCCTTCTTTCCATAGGAACAAAAAAAAAGTACTGTAATATTCCTTCCCCTGTGATATTTAGATTTACCAAATTTATTTTCGTCAATTTCGACGATCACTCCCACACCTCGTATTCTCTTTTTGTTTCTGTCCACCCACGCCACACACAGCTCACGGCAGAAGCTCGTCCAGTCAACAATAGTCTGCTTCGCAACACCAAGCTCCAATTGAAGAAGAGGGGTTTGCGGCTTGCTTAACAGACACCACAAAACAGAAAGTAACCCTATTTGGTGTAAGGAAAGTCGTGATTTTCCGAAGAAAGTGTTCTTCCTCGCACTCACGTTCCACGTGCACTTCACCCCTCCTATGCGCCGATTGCACCAGAAAATAACTTTATTCCTCACTGCAGTTGATTTCGTGAGGCCCCCACACTTCTCACAGTTCCTCTCTCTCTCTCGTTATCAACCCGTGCCGTTGATAAACGTCCAAAATCTGCTCTAAATTCTGCTCCAAACGATTAGATGAAGTAATTTTCAGCTCGCAATCCCCGCACAAAGCCATAGCAATACTACAACAAATTTCGCGGGCATGGTGGATTTGGATATTTCCTTAAAAGTTGCCAAAAGTTCGCAGATCGCTCGCAGATCGTAAAGAACGCTCCTATCGGCAATCCCCTGCCAGGTGGCAATTAGGGGGGTCTTAAACCGGCTTGCCGGCGGACTTGAGGGAAATAAAATACCTCTCGCGGACCAAACACACACCCCCTACTGGTTGGGGACGCACATATAGAATACACACGACGTATCCCCTGCCTGTCGTAAGAGGCGACTAAAAGGGGCGACCTAGGCGCGGACATGGATTGCGGTTCGGTACAATGTGTTGGACCTCCTGTGATTGGGAGGGGTTAAATACATTCACAGGTAATCCCTGCCTCCTATGCGATGCTATCAATGCCATTCTGTTGTCCAGTTTTGTCGGCTCACCCACAACCTGAGTTTTATTTAGGAAATGTCGTTCTTCCAGTTGTTGACATTTACCGATTTGTTGGGCTCCTTTTCGATAGCAAAATATATCGTGGGAGCCACACGTGCGGCAGTTGTAAGTACAATGCACTAAGAATCTGAATATCATGAAGTTTCTCACCGGCACTAATTGGGGTGCTGACCGTACGGTGCTCCTACGATTTTATAGGGCACATATTTTATCCCGGTTTGACTACGGCAGTGCAGCATATGGCTCAGCAAGACCAAGCGTTCTTCCGATGCTGAACAGCATCCACCACAGCGGGTTTATGTTGGCGATGGGTGCTTTTCGTCCAAGCCCCATTGCGAGCCTGCTCGCTGAGTCTTGGTGTGTCGCCTTTACACCTGAAGCGCCAGCTGCTCCTACTTTCGTATGCTGAAAATTTGCGACAGATGCCACTTCATCCAAGTTATCCTTGCGTTTTCAACAATGGCAATCGTTTGCTGTACGCTGCTTATCCTCGAGCAACGCGGCCACTAGGAATACGCTTGGATAGCAATTACAGATTGTTTGACGTACCTTCGGTTCCTTGCCTTTTCAGACAACGAAGTGTGGTTCTTTCCTTATTCGAATCAGAAGTACAATAGAATAATACTACATTTAAAAGAAACAAATTAAATACACAAATATATACAAGTAAAAGGTCTACAACAATATATCTCACACTGATTCGGCATAAAAAATTTGGCCAATTCAAGGGCATTTGGATTAGCCAGCACCAAGTCTTCCATTGTGCAGTTTGATGGACACAAGGGACAACATAGCAGGTGTTCAGTTGTCTGAAGTTCACCACAGTCACAAAAGGCCGTACCGATGGGGAAGTTCCATTTCTGTAGAGTAGCTCTGGTTCTACCCACTTCAGATCTACCACGAACCTGCTACGAAGGCGTAGCAGGGGGAGAGGTGATACTCCCACGTGGCGCGTCCCAGGTGGCGGATAGGGGGGTCCTAACCGGCTTGCCGGCGGACTTGAGGGAAATAAAATACCTCTCGCGGACCAAACACACTACCCCCTGCGGGTGGGGGCGCACATGTAGAATACACCCGCGGTACCCCCTGCCTGTCGTATGAGTTGACTAAAAGGGGCGACCTAGGCGCGGACATGGATTGCGGTTTGGTATAATGTGTTGGACCTCCTGTGGATGGGAGGGGTCGAGTACATTCAGAGGTAATCCCTGCCTGTCGTAGAAGGCGACTTAAAGGGTCATGTGGCCATGGTCCCCTCTTTATTTTATTATTATTTTTCCGAGGGTCAGATGTAGACAATTCCAAATTTAGATGTGCGTGCTGCCCGGAGATGGGCCTCTTACGTGTGCGATTACGCCCAAAAGGCCGCAACTGTCCACCCAGGACCATTGCGTGGTGGGAGCGTCATGTACCTTGGCAGTGGTATCCGCCTGACAACACAGGTCCCCGCACAGCCGAATGCCAGAAGGACATATTATTATTAATTATTTTTATTTTTTCTCTATATTTAGTGCTCTGTACACGCTATGGGGTACATGCTATTGCGGGTGACTGGAGGAAGGGAGTCTTAGTGCTCATTGCCTCAGTCATCCCGTATTAGGCATCGTTGAACATCGGACCCCGGGCAGTACCTTCTATGACCAGGTGGGTATTGCCTTGGCTGCTTGGTTCGGCTACAGAGACCCCTGATCGGTGTGGGTGGCATTCGGGGAGGATGCTATCGGGCATGGCTTCCAAACGAAGTCGGCTCTCTCAAGGTGGTCCCCCACCTAAGTCTTTAACATTTGCTTCCCTGAGAGGTTCAACTCCCTGGGAACATGCGCAGCGTGAAGGAATGGGATCCAGCTTCCCTAGTTTTCTGATCGCTACCAGAACCGATGGGCACGATTTTAAGCTGGTGAAGTCTATCCTTTTTAGCAGGCACATCGAAGGCGTCTATGGCGAACTGGAGGAACTTAAGAAAATGCGCAACGGTAGTTTGCTTCTAAAGACTCGTACAGCACTGCAAGCTGATCAGTTGCTTAAGTGCGAGCACTTTGGCGAAATCCCCGTCAAAGTGGAGGAGCATAAGTCCTTGAACCTAGTTCGCGGAGTCATCTTTCACCGCGACCTTATTTTGAACACTGACGACGAGTTGATGGAAGACATGAAGAACCGTGGCGTGACACACGTCCGGCGCATTACGCGCAAGGTCAACGGCGAAGACGTTGCCACTGGTGCCTTCATTGTCTCTTTCAAGTTGTCAGTGTTACCAGAGAAAGTCAAGGTAACAACTTATCGTCCACGAACCTGCTACGCATGCGTAGCAGGGGGAGAGGTGATACTCCCACGTGGCGCGTCCCAGGTGGCGGATAGGGGGGTCCTAATCGGCTTACCGGCGGACTTGAGGGAAATAAAATACCTCTCGCGGACCAAACACACACCCCCTGTGGGTGGGGGAGTCTGACGAATAATACACCCACGGTATCCCCTGCCTGTCGTGCGAGGCGACTAAAAGGGGCGACCAAGGGATGAATGATTTAGAACCATGAAACTACTCTTGATTCGTACCATCATGCGGGGAACACCATGGGTTGCATGTACTTGCGAGTAGTATCACTAACATGGTACGACATATGTTTGTGATTCGTTGCAGTAAAAAGCCTGGCCTGGTGGATTCCAGTACCCGTGCGTTGTACCCATGTCGGCGACACCGCGGGTCTGGGCGTAGCCTGTGAGTTGTACCACTGTATGAGCGACACCGTGGGTCTGCGTTGCCTGTGATTAGTACTCACTATGTGCGGAACACCACGGGGCCCTTGGGACCGGCACCCGTGACTAGTACCCTAGGTGAGGAAACTCATCGGTTTGCGTTGGCTGTAAGTGGCGCCATTGTGTGCGAAACACCATAGGTCTGCGTTACCTGTACGAAGTACAATACTTGTGAGTAGTACCATCTTTTGTGGAACACCGTGAGTCTTCGCTACTTCTGATTAATACCCCAACATGACACATACCATGGTTCTATTTTACTCGCGACATGTACCATTCTGTGGGGCCTTAGACATGGATTTTGCACCCCCTTTAGACACCAAGCATCATTGTGCTTTATAAGTGGTTCCTTGGTCGGTAATAATGTTATTTTCGTTCTCTATTGAATCCGATCCACTGGTTTTTGTTTCTGTTTGCTTGTTTTGTGTTTTGTTGGGTTCCTGTCTATCCATTCATTCTTCATGCCATATTTTAGTTTTATTTTGGTCAGTGGATGCCTTTACAATTTTTGTTCTTTCATTTCGTACCATTAGGGGCCGATGACCTTTGATGTTAGGCCCCTTAAAACAACAAGCATCATCATCATCACAACTTATCGTTGCGATGTGAGGCCGTACATCCCGCCTCCTATGCGATGCTATCAATGCCAGCGATTCGGACATATGGTATCTCGCTGTTCGAATCAGGCTGTATGTGGTACATGTGGACGAGTAGCTCACGGCGCGGAGGAGTGCACAACTCCATACAAGTGCACTAACTGCTCCGGTTTTCATTCTCCTCGGGATCGGAACTGTCGGAACTGAGTGAGAAAAAGATCCAGGAGATCAAGACCCTGGATGGTCTTTCCTACCAGGAAGCGCGTCGTAAGTTTAATTCTTCCAATACACCTGCTCGTACACTCGACTATAGGTTGATAGCTCAGAGTCTTCAGGTTCGTCATTTACAACCTCGACACCTGTCCAGACCGCTGCGCCCAAGGCGACTGTTGCTGCTCCCAGCAACGTCGCAAATAGTCAAAGCTCGAAGGGGGTGGGGGCACCCCACCTTCGACCAACTAGAAGTCTGTGCAGGCTGGCAGTTGCCAGCCGGCACAGCAAGGGGGGAAGACTAAGTCTCCCCCCCCCCCAGGAGGTCGACGAAAGTCGTGCCCCAGCCGGCGGAGGCGGCATCGTCGACCAGGGTTGGGAAACTGTCTCCCAACCCGTCTAAACTAGAACAGAAAAAGGGGAAGAAGAGCGCCCGTCCTGAGCGCTCTCGGACTTCCCCTGCGAAGGAGAAGTCATGCCCTCCATCTGGGGGATATGAGTCTGCGCCGGGAGGCACTCCTGCTCCCAAACCTGCGCGTTCTCATCGTAGGGGACCCCCTCGCGCCCGAAAAGCGTCGAAGTTCTGGGCGGCACCCCTGCCATCTTTTGATGACGGGATGGATGTCGCGCTGTCCTCTACATCTACGGATGTAGAACTAGATAGTGTTTAGGCTTACGAGCATTTTGTCGCTCATAACCTAACACTCCTTTTATAGTCCACACTATGGCACTGTTACAGTGGAATTGTAACGGTTATGACAGGCATCTTGCTGAGTTACGTCAGCTTATTAGTGAGTACGCAGCGAGTATAGTCTGTATTCAGGAGACCAATTTCCGACCTGGTCATCACACGGTCTTGAGGAATTTCAAACTATACCTGACAGAACGATACTATGCTCACCGGGTTTCCGGAGGCGTTGGCATTTTTGTACGTTCTGATAGCTACAGCGAAGAGGTTCCATTAAGAACCCCTCTTGAGGCTGTAGCTGTTCGCGTCTCGCTGCCTGTCATAGCAACAGTGTGTAATGTTTATCTTCCACCAGGCCAGCATCTGAACATCAATGATGTCGCTGATCTTATAGATCAGCTTCCACCACCCTTCCTCTTATTGGGCGATTTTAACGCCCATCACCCCATATGGGGCTCTGAGACGCTTTCCCCCGAGGAAGAGAGCTGGAAACACTTCTATCAGATCTGGATTTATGTATTTTGAACACATGGGAACCAACTCACTTTAGTGTACGTTACGGCACATACTCTCGCATAGACGTTAGTCTATGCAGCCGAACGTTGGTTCCACTGTTTCGGTGGAATGCACACGATGATCTCTGTGACAGTGACCATTTTCCCATCGTTCTTACCTTGTTGAATCATAAACCCGTCGAGGCTCCCCCTCGATGGATTCTTAAACATGCTGATTGGCCAAAGTACACATCACTAGCTGTCTTTAACGATGATGTCAGGCGGACCGTCGGCGAGGAAATAACTTACATCACCCAAGTTATTCTTGCTGCTGCTGAGGAGTCCATTCCGTTTTTCTCGGGGACTCCTCGCCGAAAACTCGTTCCTTGGTGGAACGATGAAATAGCAGCAGCCATCAAAGAACGCCGTCGCGCTCATAAACGTTACCGTAGACAGCCTACTGTGGCCAACTTGGTAACATTTAAGAAACTCCGCGCTAAGGCGCGAGTTCTTATTCGACAAGGTAAGAAGGCTTCATGGGAGAGATATGTGTCGTCCATGACGTCACATACTCCATCATCTCAAGTGTGGACGAAACTTCGACGAATTTCGGGTATTCAAGGATCATCTGCTGTACCGGGAATTTCCATTGCAGGCAGTGTCGCTACTGATCCTCTCGCGATTGCTAATCATCTCGCTAGTCATTTCGCAGATGTCTCTGGCTCCGGGAATTACAATCCTGATTTCCTCCCTCTGAAGCGGGAGGCAGAACGTCATCACCTTAGTTTTGCCACCCAATCTTCAGAGGACTACAACGTGCCCTTTACGGAGTGGGAACTCCGCAGCGCCTTAGCGCTTTGCAAGGACACGTCTCCTGGACCGGACAACATCCATAACCAGATGTTGAAACACCTTAGTGATGATAGTTTACTATATCTCCTTCGTGTGTTCAACCGAATCTGGACAGAGGGTGATTTTCCGTCTCAGTGGCGAGAGGGCATAGTCATCCCTGTCCTCAAGCCTGACAAAGATCCTAAGTATGCAGGAAGTTACAGACCGATTTGTCTTACAAATTGCCTGTGTAAGCTATTTGAGAGGATGGTAAATCGCAGACTCGTGTGGTGTCTGGAGAAACAAGGACTCTTGTCCGAGTACCAATGTGGATTTCGAGCCGCTCGATCCACCACAGACCACTTGGTACGCCTGGAGAGCTCTATCCAGGATGCGTTTCTCCGCAAACAGCACTTGGTAGCTGTCTTCTTTGACTTGGAGAAGGCCTACGACACCACCTGGTATTATGGCATCCTTTCAGTCCTGCATCAATGGAGATTCCGAGGTAACTTGCCGGTATTTATTGCGAATTTTTTGTCCCTCCGTCTATTCCTTGTCCGAGTAGGGAGGACATATTCGCAATACCACGTTCAAGAAAATGGAGTCCCACAGGGATCGGTTCTTAGTGTCACTCTGTTCGCGATTGCCATAAACGGTATTGTCGCTGCTGCTGGTCCAGCCGTAATACCGTCCCTATATGTGGATGATTTTGCTCTGCACTATAGCTCGTGCAGTGTGGCAGTCGCAGAGCGACAGTTACAGAAAGCTATTAGGAGGGTGGAGAATTGGACCTGAGAACATGGCTTTCGGTTTTCTGCCGCAAAGACCTCCGTTGTCCACTTTTGTCGTCAACGTACACTTCACCCTCATCCTGAGCTTTATCTAGGTAATGTCGTTCTTCCAGTTGTTGACACCTACCGATTTCTTGAGCTCCTTTTTGACAGTAAATTATCGTGGGAGCTACACGTGCGGGAGCTTAAAGTGCATTGCACCAAGAGGCTTAACCTCTTGAAGTTTCTTAGCAGCACTAATCC